>NC_140593.1:831799565-834199565 GCF_964204655.1 Triturus cristatus
ATAAGAGGCCAATCTTGGCGCTTAGTCAGAAGAAAAGTTAAAACTGAATCAAAACTGAACCGTTTTTAGTGATGAACCGTGAGGCCTCTAAGATATTCTGTGTCCGCCTCATGAGTTTCAGTAACTCCCTCTGATATTGAGAAATTACTGATATATCATCTAAATAGATAATTAAATGCACTCTCCTCTCTCTCAGAAAAGCTACCACGAGGTGCAGTATCTTGGTGAAGCACCAAGGAGCTGACGACAGACAAAATGGAAGACAGGTGAATTGGTACAAAATACCTCTCCATCTGAATCATAAGTATTTCTGTGAACCTACATCCATAGACATTGTAAAATAGGCATCTTTCAGATCTAACTTCACTAGCTAGTCTTTCTCCTGCAAAAAATGTCGTAAAAGATGGACTACTCTCCATCTTAAAGTGTGTGTACAATAAAAACGTGTTTAATTCCTTCAAGTTTATTACAAGTCGCCAACATTTGTCTTTATTCCTGGCCAAATAGGTGTTACAAAACCCTTTTCTGAATCTATAACTTTTGAAATTACCCTTTTGTCTATCATTTGGGTTACTTCTGTACCTACCAGAATCATCTGATCTTGGTATAAAGTTAACTCCCTTAGTAGAATCCTCAGATAAGCATTTTCCCAAAACTCTATCTTGAAACCTTTTACAGTTTGTAAAACCAATGAATTTTTCGATATGGCTGACCAAGTTTGGAGGAAAAACTAAACCTTCCCCCTACCTTTGTGTGAAAAGAACCAAGCAAATGGGTGAAGCTTACCTCGATCTCCTAATCCTTGAGATCTACCCCTGTTGACACAGGAGTGAGGGGTTCATCCTCTCTGAGGGAACAAACCCATGTTGGAACAGTAGTTCCTTCCTTAGCCCCGGGACTACTGATAGTAATACTGGGACCTTTGTGACCCTCGCTTGACAGCCTGTCCCCTCCTGTCAGCCCTTCCAAAAACTCTTGCGCTAAACATGCCTTGCATACTGGATTTGGCTCTGCTAAGCATGGTGAACATGGACATGTACGTGCCCAAAGATTTCATCGCCAAAGAGTAATCCATTTGAGTCGCCTGGTGCATCCTGCTTGGCTAGATCACCCAACTTAGGATTCATCTTCTCTTCTCTGCTATTATGCCAGCATTGTCATTTCCAAGCCGGCATAGAGATCCAGCCTCTCAGCAAGTGCACGTCTATGGGCATGTCCTTATAGCATCCATCTTCAGCCATGTCTGAAATCCTTATTAACTGACCCAGAATGTCCAGTAACTTATCCTGGCACTGCTTAAGGCAGCGCTCCAGGCCTTTCATATGGCCCTTCCCTGATCTAAAGAGGAAGTACATTAATTTGGGACCCAGATTGTGGGTAATTCCTGCTTTATTATCCAGGAATGGTCTTGGGCATTCAGCTCTCATAAGGTTAAAAGTCTTCTTGTCCAGAGATTTCCGTATCCAATACTTTATAAATGCAGTCACGTGATCCAATGTCCACCAGTCTGAGCCTCTCGTGTGCGTAATGAAGTTGGGGTTAAACATATCCGCAACTGATGGGTCTTTAATTGCATTTGAGGTTGAAGGTTGCTCCAGGTCTTCATCGAGAAACTCAGTCTCCAAGGTCTCGTGTGGTTAAAAAACAAATTCATCCTGCTGATCTGGATTATCCTAAAAAATGTCATCATCAGTATTTGTACTGTGGGAGTATTTACCATCTTTTGTGCCATGAAGGCCACTCATTCTATGCGTGCTGTGATGGACACCCATCCCCAATGCGCCAACATGGTTGACCATGCTTGATGTGTCGCTCTGGACACCATGGTCAGTGTAGCGCTCAGGCTACCCTGACTCAAGTCCCTTATCAGGTATTTTGATTTTTTTGGAACCTTACCTCTCTTTTTAGTAATCTAGGAGAGTCCTCCTCAGATAAAGAGGAACAGTCCTCATCAGAAGTAGAATCTCTCTTCCCTTTGGGAAAAACATCCTCTACTGCCTCTTTAAGTGGAGACCAGAACTCTCTATCAAAGTGTTCTTTTAATATATATTCACTGAGGGTGGAGATGGAGGGGCTGTTATACTGGAGCATTTACCATAGTTCCAAAATTTAAATTCCCTTTCTTTAGGGTAAGAAGATGCTACAATCTTCTCTTCGCTATGATCTGTGTCCAAATGGCAACTGTTTCAACTTTACATTGCCATAGTAATGCTCTGTTTGTGTTGAATGTGTTAGGGAGAAAAATATTGCCCAAACAAGCATGGCTCCCAAATGCTAAGGCCTCTTTCCATTACTACTAAGGACTCAACAGTGCATACATGATCGTCACTCCTTTCGGAAACCCGAACACTTTCGACCTAAGTCGCACTCTCCCTGACTCTTCGGTCAGCAAGAGAAGTGTGCTCCATCAGTCCCTGGAAGCGGATTGCAAGTGCCCCACCTGAGCGTCCTTTAAACTTGGCTAAAACAAAGTGTACTCACAGTCCGCGAGTCACATTCAGTGCCTGACGGAAGGCAATAAAATGCTCCAATGAGAGACACTTTTTTTATGGTTTGGAAGTCCAGTCTTGGGGAAAAAAATTACTTTAAGGGTTATTTTGGAAGGAAAGAATTAACAGATTAAGCAGGAAATAAAGAAAAGAGACCCAACCATATGTTGGAGAGGCCATGTAAACAACACCTACCTACCAAGTAAGTAAAAGGTGATACAAATAGTAAACAAGAAATGGAAAGGTAAAGCCATAGTACTTATCTTGTCAGGAACAGACAATTAAAGAGGAATATGGTTATATGACATGGAGTTATATACTATTTTTAAACCTCCAATTATGATGTGTTTAATGTTCTTTAAAGGGCTGCATGTTGTGGGAGCAATTAAAGGTGTATTCATAATGGTGTCCTTAGGTCTTGTAATGAAATCAACATCTTTTAAGCAGCAGTAATTAAATTACTTGTTTATATACTGTGCTGATATGATTAAAGTGCCAACAGAAACAAATATGAAATCTAGGTAACTGCAGCTACATCCATATATATCTAATACGGGAACAAGGAGATTATCAACTTAGCTTTGATTACACACTTGCCATAATAATACTATAAGCAGAGACAGTCTTTTGGCTCATTGACTTAAGCCTAACAAGATTTTCTTGAAAGTCTTAGAACAGGAGCGTCCAACATATGCCCAGGGTTGCTGGATTCAAGGGGACATTTTTCAGAGTTCTTCTTAGAATCAGTATGTGCATTTTAACATATGTGGATCTCTTGAAAATATGCACGGATCCAAGTCTCATTGGCCTACTATGAAAAAGCCCTACATAAAAGACTACATCTATATTCACTTGCTTGATTAAACACGAACACAGGAGAGATTATTTCAAGTAACACAATTACATATAGCCTCTAGTTAGAATTAATATTTAATGAAGAATTGCATAATCCACTAAAAGCAACCAAAAAAAAGCTTAATAATTAAACTGTACGATCTCCAAATGGAAATACCAATTTAATATAGCTACCTAATCTATTAGATTTATTGATGTGACCTCTGAATTCATGCTTGATGTAGTTATAATGAACAAAGAGATCTGTGTTATATAAAAGAAAAGAAAACTATGTCAATACTGATGTTTAGTTTTAAAATATATGAATGATGAGAAGTATAGAGTGTGAAACAAACAGGGAACTTTGGCAGAGGTGCAATACAAATACCCTAGTAATATAGAAATTAAGTGTATTCATGGATTTAGATATGTACAGCACTGAATACATGTAGTCAAATTAACTTTATTCGATTTGACAAAGCGGATCATAAAAGTGTGATAGACAATAAAAACATTTCACAGTATAGCATTTAGATTCATAAATGAGTATGATGCACACCTGCTAAAAAAACGTGTGACATAAGAACATACATTAAAATTCTCTAAAAACTGCAAATATAGTAATGCCGGCTTAGCTTGATTAAAATTCAATGGCAAAAGAAGGGGCGAATATACTTATGTCGTAAACTCACCCACTTAGGACAATAAGGGTAATATATAAAGTGTCTTGTGCAACACCCATGTAACATGTACAGGTGGGGGATCAGAGGGTTTATGTCAACCCCCTAAAAGTTGAGGAAACATATTTAACCTGAAAAATGTTAGGAGCCTTCTATGCAGAAACGGCATATCTAGCATGAGGTAAAGTCCTATAGTGCTCGGGGGTCGGAGGGTTTATGCTAACAGATGAGGAAACATATTTAACCGGAAATATGTTAGGATACTTCTATGCAGAACCGGCATATCTAGAATGAGGTACAGGTCTATATTGCTCAGAGAAGACACCATCCCATGATGAATACAAATACTTTTGGTCAGAGCGCCTTTGCCCCTTCCCCCCTGCCTATGTTCCCGCAAAGGCCTGTGTGACCCAAGCAATATCTGTGTTGGAAATTATCCTCTGATCACTATACAATTGAGATCTGCCCAGCCTCTCCAACATAGCCTTTATGTAACTCAGCCACTGTATCTGTAGGCAGTGGTCAATGTTTAGGCAATCCCTTACAATTTTCCTGTTAAAATCTAGGTCACCTTTTAGCCAGACAGAAAATCATAATAATATAGGGCGTAATCTTATAAAAAATACTCTACATAACCAATACCGAGCTCCTCATGAACAATCTCTGAGGGGACACTCTGGGGTACCCGTAATAGTCTCCGGAAAAAAATATTTTCAGCTATTTGTATCAAGGCATGAATGCTTGTAAGAATGAGAGGGAATTCAGTATGTGTGTTAGAAGATGAGTCAGCGTGTTTTTTTACAATGAGATACTTCTGTTCTTCATGTGACCTGTGTTTGATGTATTTATGTTCCAAAAAACTATTGAAATGGAGATATATATCATGACAATTAAAAGTTATAACTGATCAAGGTGAATCATTCATTGAATAAATATTGTAGAAAAGACAGAATCCCTCTGATCCATGCATAATTTTTTCTGATGTATGGTGCAGGAGACATTATGAAAGGGAAGATGGGGATGTGTTTGCTTTTGTTGATTATTTTTCCCTGCACCAGGAACACTATGCTAGCAGGGGGACCTCTTTTGAACATTGCTTAGTATTCAGTGTCTTACTTTTTTCGTTGTAGAAAAATCGCAAAGAGATTCAACGTTTTCCACTGTGATTAACTAAAGGCCAAAACTGGCTGCAAGAAATGAATCATATGCGGATATACGTGAGCCGCTCTTCTCATTTACAAATAAAACGATAGACAAAGAATGCAAGGTAAATATGGAGAAAACAGTAACCAAATTAACTAGTTTGCATAAAAAATGTAAAAAGACAAAGAAACAAGTAGAGTGAGGGAGATTAGGAAAAACAAGCACTGGCAAAGGTCTCGGCTCTAAAAGGCTGAGCAGTTTCCTGTGCACATGCTTGTACAACACATGCCTTCATGTTGGCTGTAATCTTGCAATGAGTTCTCTATTAAATAAAACTTATTCCATGAAAAGAGCCTATGCTCCCTTAGTGTCATGACATATGTGCAGTTGTGTGTCATGACGCGTACATGCACATGCCTTGTGGTGCATGGTTTGCCCTATTAATTTACTATTCCAACTTGGTGGGTACTCACACTAGAGCAGTAAGTTAAAATGTAAAATGAGAGTAAAAAAGACCCTCGTGCGAAGTCGGTAAAAGGAAGCGAGCAGCCCAGAAGCACTTTGAAACTGCCAAGCCTAACCAAAAATAAATAATGAAATAAAAGAAACAATTACCACTGAAAGGCATGAGGAGCATGAAGCATCGGGAAAGCAAAAATAGAATGAGTGGAGGGGGTATATAGGAAAAAGGTATGGGAGAACAAGGAAACACAGGCATTTCCATGGAGTTCTTAACACTAAATAAAATAGCATTAGCAAAGCAAATAAATCTGGCGTTGGCTGTTAGCCTTTTGGTTTTATCAATGCTTATTTTAATTTCTCATGGTTTTGCAAAATGTTTTTGTTTGAGATGCTTCTGGGCTCTTGTCAAATAAACAACATTGGTTAAAATCAAAAATATGTTTGGTCTCAAAAAGAACACATTGACATAGTAATCCCTAGCACTTAAAGGAACTACTCTGATGAGGCTATACTCCTTGTCAAAGGGCAGAATGGCATCCCTCATGTTGAAGTTAGCCAATGGCTTAAGTGGGCTGACGCCATTGTCCAATCCTGGATGCTATAGTGGGCAGACGAAAAAGGTGAATGGCACAATACCAGACCAATGGATGAAGGGGGCTGCCTGAAAGCTCCCATAAGTATATTATACATATAATTTCAATAAAATCAAAAAGTCTTGGCTAACTCCAGTTCTAAAAGGTCTCCTAAAGTATGCAGACAAAGGATACAACTCATCCAATCAGAACACTGTGAGCTCTGGGGCAGGACTAATACAAAAATAGGGAGGAAAGTCACTGAAACAAGAGCGCACAACTGAGATAAACAACAAAGCCATGAGCAATGGGCTGATCCAAAGTCCACTCTAAGTATATGTTACATATTGGAAAAAGTAGGTGTGCCTACAGACAAGCCTCAACTACAAATATGGTGAATTGGGAGAGCAGGAGAGAGAATAAGAGGGGAATACAATAGTACTCATAATGATAATCTTTTGTAAAATGAACACAAACAAATGAACAGGTGGTCAAATAGACATCCATGAATAAGGTAATGTGGCTGTCAAATGGGATAAAGGTAAAAGCAGGAGACGTGAAGAGAAGAGAAAATAAAGGGTATAGGAAGGCCAAAGGGAATGAGAGTGAAAGAATGATGAGCGAGAGAAAAAGAAGGATAAAGAGATAATAGCTGGGACAAAGAAGGGCGGGGAGAATGAAGGAAAAGAAATAGAAATAGAAGGGGGAAAGAAGCAGTGACAGGATGAAACAACATTCAATGTAGAAACAAGCAATGCGATGCAAATAGAATAAGGGGAGAGAATAAATGGAGAATGGTAAAAGTAGGAGAGAAAAAGCGAGTGGGGTAGAAATAAAAAAGGTGAAACCTTACGTTAATTTGTGAAGTACCTTTCTCACCCACAAACATGGTATGTCTTCAAACAGTGTCATAGCTAGTGCAGGGGAGAATGAAAAGGAGCTAATTTCAAATCAATGCTTTGGGCCCCTCCCCCGCCCATATTTGGTCCCACATTCTAATTACATAATTGCACTTTGCAAAGTCCAATAACATACATAACATACTACTAAACTAACTAAATATTAAAAATAACAATATGATAAAAAAAACAGTATTTGCAAGCATAGTACCCGTTGTCTGAGAAATATATTTTCAATGCAGTCAGCCTGCCTGTATCTGCCTCTGGGCTCTCTCAAGGTCTATGAGAGGGCCTAAGGGCGCTTGGGCCCCTTCAAGTTGAGAGCTAAAATGCCTGACACCAGCCCTGAGCTAGAGGGGGATGGTAGTGAACGCCCCTGTGGTTCAATTTTAGAACCTTGTTATGCCACTGTTTTGCTTTAGTTGCCAACGAAAGTTGTGCTTTTTTAAAAATGTAAACATATTAGATGATTGAATTAAGATTTTCTGTGACACAGGCCAAAATAATAACTGATATAAGAGAAAACATGGGTCAACTAGACTCAAAGAAACCATGGGTCCTTCTTGGTCCTTATTAAATTGCAAGGTCAACTTTAGTTTCTAGTAGGACCTTGCTATTAAGTCAAATTTGTTTTACATAAAAGGTACATCTTATATATTACCCAACAAGCCCCATGTTGCGGCTCAGTGAAAAGATAGTCTTGAAAATGAAACCACTCAAATGTCCATGTAGACCAGTGACTCTCTTTTTTGTTATTAAGATATAATGATCTTTATCATACTTCAAAGCACTTGATAAATACATAACCTAGAAAAGAATTGCATGTTTGAAGAAATATTTTAGAACAATTTATTCCACACCTAAATCAGACATTGATGAGCACGTTTACATAGGTGGATGTCTAAAGATCTATTATGAGCCAGATATCCTGGAAAAGCTCTAAGCCTTGACAGATTCGATGTTGATTTCTCCAGTTTAGAGTTGATGATCTAAGGTCCCTGTATTCAACTATTATCAAGGTGCCGATTCGGATCCTGGAGAAACCGGGTACGAACCGTCGGTCGGAGCGTTTTCTCCGTTCGACTCGTACCCGGGAAATAAACATTACAAACATGGAAGTACGATTCCCACGGAAACACCATTTCCGTACAAATCGTAAAAAACATCGACCGACGAAAATATACATACAAATGTGATCCGGGAATGCTCCGGCGTGACGTCGGGACGCATTCAGGCTGTGGTCCACGAACCAGGAAGTACAATCCGCACCGACGTCACCCCGCACGGATTATATTTTCCGGCTGCCAAAAACTGCCGGGAAATCAGGACGACGCGCACAAGGAGCACCTGTACGCGACGGACAGCCATGGACCCGAACCTACGTGTCATCCCAGCCCTCATAGCAGTCCACCTGCTCTACAGGCACCGACGCAGACGCCGCAGCAGGTCAGAATAACACCCAGGGGCAAAGAGGGGGGCAGGGGCAGGACACATAACGCCCACACAAGTCACAAATTACACATGCCCTGGACATACCTGACCTGCAGGACCTGGTCACCTCGAGGGGGTGGGGGCGTGTCCAGCAACGCAAGCGTCCGGCACAACGGAAGGGGATGTTGACGCGAACCGGCAACACAACAATACCGGTACGTACCGTACCCAGGCCTTAAGAGCGTGGGTGCGGGCCGTACCACGCCCACCACTATGTCACCCCAACAATGGCGGTACGGCCCATACCCACGTACTAAAGGCCTGGGGACGGGCCGTACCAGCATTGTTGGGGTGATGTAGGGGTACGCGTGGTACGACCCGTACCCACGCTCTGAAGGGCTGGGTACGGTGCGTACCCCTACGGCACCCCATTGGGGGTCTGCACCGTACCCAGGCCCACAGACTGTTGGTACGGGTCGTACCACGCGTACCCCCACATCACCCCAACAATGGTGGTACGGCCCGTACCCAGGCCATTAGAACGTGGGTACGGGCCGTACCGCCATTGTTGGGGTGACGTAGTGGTGGGCGTGGTACGACTCGTACCCACGCTCTTAAGGCCTGGGTACGGTACGTACCCAGGCCTGCAAATCGTGGGTATGGGAATGTACGGAGCGTTCCCCCACCCGTGTATGAATGGAGCGTACCCCCACCCGTGTATGAATGGAGCGTACCCACACCCCACCAGTGTATGTATGGAGCGTACCCCCACCTGTGTATGAATGGAGCGTACCCACACCCCACCAGTGTATGTACGGAGCGTACCCACACCCGTGTATGAATGGAGCGTACCCACACCCCACCAGTGTATGTACGGAGCGTACCCACACCCGTGTATGAATGGAGCGTACCCACACCCCACCAGTGTATGTACGGAGCGTACCCACACCCGTGTATGAATGCAGCGTACCCACACCCCACCAGTGTATGTACGGAGCGTACCCACACCCGTGTATGAATGGAGCGTACCCACACCCCACCAGTGTATGTACGGAGCGTACCCCCACCCGTGTATGAATGGAGCGTACCCACACCCCACCAGTGTATGTACGGAGCGTACCCACACCCGTGTATGAATGGAGCACACCCACACCCGTGTATGAATGGAGCGTACCCCCACCCGTGTATGAATGGAGCGTACCCACACCCCACCAGTGTATGTACGGAGCGTACCCACACCCGTGTATGAATGGAGCGTATCCACACCCCACCAGTGTATGTACGGAGCGTACCCACACCCGTGTATGAATGGAGCGTACCCACACCCCACCAGTGTATGTACGGAGCATACCCACACCCGTGTATGAATAGAGCGTACCCACACCCCACCAGTGTATGTACGGAGCGTACCCACACCCGTGTATGAATGGAGCGCACCCACACCCGTGTATGAATGGAGCGTACCCCCACCCGTGTATGAATGGAGCGTAACCACACCCCACCAGTGTATGTACGGAGCGTACCCACACCCGTGTATGAATGGAGCGTACCCACACCCGTGTATGTCCCGACCGTACATGCCCAGACACAGGAGGGGTGTGTGCAGAGTCCTCCCAGCAGTGCCCAGACGCAGGAGGGGTGGGTGCAGAGTCCTCCCAGCAGTGCCCAGACACAGGAGGGGTGTGTAGAGTCCTCCCAGCAGTGCCCGGACACAGGAGGGGTGTGTGCAGAGTCCTCCCAGCAGTGCCCAGACACAGGAGGGGTGTGTGCCTATCACTCCCAGCAGTGCCCAGACGCAGGAGAGGTGGGTGCAGAGTCCTCCCAGCAGTGCCCAGACACAGGAGGGGTGTGTGCCTATCACTCCCAGCAGTGCCCAGACGCAGGAGGGGTGGGTGCCTATCACTCCCAGCAGTGCCCAGACGCAGGAGGGGTGGGTGCAGAGTCCTCCCAGCAGTGCCCAGACACAGGAGGGGTGTGTGCAGAGTCCTCCCAGCAGTGCCCAGACGCAGGAGGGGTGGGTGCAGAGTCCTCCCAGCAGTGCCCAGACACAGGAGGGGTGTGTGCAGAGTCCTCCCAGCAGTGCCCAGACACAGGAGGGGTGTGTGCAGAGTCCTCCCAGCAGTGCCCAGACACAGGAGGGGTGTGTGCCTATCACTCCCAGCAGTGCCCAGGAGGGGTGGGTGCAGAGTCCTCCCAGCAGTGCCCAGACACAGGAGGGGTGTGTGCAGAGTCCTCCCAGCAGTGCCCAGACGCAGGAGGGGTGAGTGCAGAGTCCTCCCAGCAGTGCCCAGACACAGGAGGGGTGTGTGCAGAGTCCTCCCAGCAGTGCCCAGATGCAGGAGGGGTGGGTGCAGAGTCCTCCCAGCAGTGCCCAGACGCAGGAGGGGTGGGTGCAGAGTCCTCCCAGCAGTGCCCAGACACAGGAGGGGTGTGTGCAGAGTCCTCCCAGCAGTGCCCAGACGCAGGAGGGGTGAGTGCAGAGTCCTCCCAGCAGTGCCCAGACACAGGAGGGGTGTGTGCAGAGTCCTCCCAGCAGTGCCCAGACGCAGGAGGGGTGGGTGCAGAGTCCTCCCAGCAGTGCCCAGACGCAGGAGGGGTGGGTGCAGAGTCCTCCCAGCAGTGCCCAGACACAGGAGGGGTGTGTGTCTATCACTCCCAGCAGTGCCCAGACACAGGAGGGGTGGGTGCAGAGTCCTCCCAGCAGTGCCCAGACACAGGAGGGGTGTGTGCAGAGTCCTCCCAGCAGTGCCCAGACGCAGGAGGGGTGGGTGCAGAGTCCTCCCAGCAGTGCCCAGACACAGGAGGGGTGTGTGCAGAGTCCTCCCAGCAGTGCCCAGACACAGGAGGGGTGTGTGCCTATCACTCCCAGCAGTGCCCAGACGCAGGAGGGGTGGGTGCAGAGTCCTCCCAGTAGTGCCCAGACACAGGAGGGGTGTGTGCCTATCACTCCCAGCAGTGCCCAGACACAGGAGGGGTGTGTGCAGAGTCCTCGCAGCAGTGCCCAGACACAGGAGGGGTGGGTGCAGAGTCCCCCCAGCTGTGCCCATGGAAAGAAAGGGGTTGAGTACACAAAGATACAATGGCCACAATTGTCAGGCAGGTGCTCAAAGACCCAGCAGAACACGAAACACATGTATGCGAGGCTGGGAGTACACACATGCATAGTGCGGAAAAGGGAACATGTACACATGAAGTCCTGTCAATATACTCCAGTCACAAGTACAGTGACCCCCAAGGATGACACAAATGATGCAGGTGGAGACCTTGGCCAGCATGCATGGCCAAAGTTGAAGGGGTCCGTCACACACCCAGCAAATGTAGACACAGCACTGCACAAATGTCTTCACAACACCCTGCAGGGAAGATGTCAGGGTCTACAGAGGAAGGTACACACCTTGGGACAATGTCACCATGCAGTAACAGCTTAAATGAGCAAAGTTTGATAGCAAATACGGTGTGATGGCACACAGATAACAGGGTCCACCCCACGAACAGCACACTACAACATATCCCAGACACCTAACACATTATCGCCACCCCAAATCATGGAGCAGCACCACCAACAGTAATGCCATAAAAGCAGTAGTGTGCCAAGGAAAAAAAAATAGCTTTATTCAGCAATGTTCTAAAATGAATTGTATGAAGAGTTTCATATGCACAAGGCCCATAGGGCAGTCCATAGTTCCAATCCAGGTGGGGGACACATTGGGATGCGTGTCCCCTAGCTTGCCTGCACAGTTCAGACTACCTTGTCATCCACAGGGGGGGGCATCATGTGGGGGGGAAGGACCAGGCACCGCAGGGACAGGAGGGGCAAGGGTAGGGGTTGTGGGTGCAGGGACGGACGACTCCAACACAGGGGGTGGGGCAGCGCCAAAGGTGGATTCGAGCACGGCGCTGCACACTACTGCCAGGTCGCCCAGCGTCTCCCCTGCACCCGAAGGAACCACAGGCCCCAAGGGGGGGGGGGCGCAGGGATGGGTCGCAGCTCTACCGGGGGAGGGTGTGGACAGGGGGGGGGACTCAACCACCCTGACCGGGGACTCCTTTGACCGCTTGCGGGGTGGTGTCACTTTGGGGCTCAGGGACAGAGTGGCCATGAAGGAGTCTTTGGTGGAATCCTGGCCATGAGAGCTGAGGGGAGTGGATTTGGAGGGTGGTGGTCGTGAGGCATGTAGACTCCCACTCTGGCTGCGTGTCTTCCGTTTCCCCCCGACCCAGTGGGTGTGCCTACTTCACCCTGTGTGTGCGTGCCAGGAGGTGTGCGCTTTGCCTTCCCTGGTGGTGTGGTGCCTGTGTCTGGTGGTGTGCGTGCATGGGGACGTCTGGGTGTGCTTTGGACAGGCATGGGAGTGGGAAGTGTGGATGGTTCAGGGGTAGGGGGGGGACGTAGCACTGCAGGAGACCCACTGCTGCAGTCAGTGTCGAGTCTATGGACCTCAGCAAGTTGCGTTGCTCAGACTGCACAGCTGAAATGCCCTCCATGTATGCCTCCATCTGGTTGAGCACTCGGCTGTGGCCATGGAGGATATTAAGCATCGCAGTCTGACCAACCTGCAACTGCCGCAGGATGTCCACAGACTCGGCATTGGTGGCAGCAGTGGAGACAGGGGCAGGGGGTGCGGTGCCTGGCAAGAAGGAGACACGTGGTGACCTAGCACGGCGGGAAGGGACACGAGCAAGTGGGAGGCCGGTGATCGGAATGGAGGGGGCGGGTAGTGATGGAGTGCTGGTGTCAGCTGTGGGAGCACCCTCCGCCCCCTCGGAGAGCTCAGCCTCGGACCCGTCTGCGTCATAGTCGGTGGTGGTTTGACTGGACAGGTCCTCCGCTGCACTCCCGTCGGCCTCCGTGCCACTCGATGTGCCAGCCAACTCAGCACTGCTGGTACTGGTGCTCGCTCCCTCCTCACGGTCCGTGCCAGTGTCTCCCTCGTAGTCCCCCGACGATGTTGTGGGCAAGGTGAAGAGACAGGAGAAATCAGACACCTGTATACATATGTCACATGAGTCAACTCTACATAGGTCACAGTGCATAGCCTGAAAAGCAACAAGAGTAACATCTACAATACAAGGTACATATGTAGTCCCTGCAACACACAGTTTGTTGACCCACCATGCCACTGTTAAAATATGGAGAGCATGACACAATAGCAAATAACTTGATATCAAATTGTACAGAGGAGCCAGGCTCTGGGGACAATCTAGCACAGCATCTGCGACACACAGCGTAGCCAAGAAAGGGATGAGCAGGAACCATGTCTATCAACTCTTGGGACATGCTGCAAAGGTAATACTGAAAACCATGGCCAACATGACTGGGGCACTGCACCTTGAGTGTTTGGCCACACAAACATCACACACTGGCCAGACAGAGCAAGGAGACTTCAGGTTTGGACATGTAGGCCTTGCCCGCACCAACCCCCCCCCCCCACCTGAGACAATGTGATTGAGACAGAGGAAGTACTTACACCTCTTAGTCTGGGATGAAAACACATGGCCTGCAATTAATCCTGATCGCACACAAACTACCCCTGGTGCGCCTGTCCACATATATCACTGACAAACAACCATCATCAGATAGTTGTACCAAGACACACAGGCACTGGCCCCTGTGAGTATGCACCAGCTAAATTAGGTCACCCTGTGCAGTGGACACATGTAGCACAGTATACGTGAATACAAATGAGGCCAGGGTACTATGCCACAGGGCCCAAACTATGCTGAAGACACAGAGAATGTCCACATTGTCTGATGACACACATGATACCTAGGAAAAGGTGCCCCAGGGGACTGTAGTGGCCACACTACTCCATGGCCCTGGATGGATATGACTGGAACACAAGCCACCATCCCTGCATTATGCATATCTCACACTCAAGCACATCATGTCAGAGGGCACAACATTCGACATGCAGGCAGTAAGGCAGTACACATGAAACACACACTCCCATGTCGGGACTCAGCATCAGTGTCAACTAACATGGACCCCGCAATGACAGAACTGGCCAGGGCACAGGCAACGTGCAAAAACCTGTTACACACCACCCCCACACATGATGCTGCAAGCATTGGGCACTTGGAGTAACTGCCAGCCTAGATGACCTTGTGCAAGAGTGACTACACACAGACCAGGGAACACATGGCAAGGAGGGGAAGGGAGGCAGAACAGCACCGCTTTACTTTGGGGAACAGGATATGCACTGCACATTTAAACCCTGGCAGTGTATCCATGCAACTGCGCACTTCCAAAAGCTGGTCACACACAACAAACACACATGTACCTACCCCCTTCCTGCTGCTGCTTCTCCAGTAAGCGCCTGTCCAAGTCAGGGAAGACCACCGCCAGCACACGCTTATGGATGTGGGTCAGACGCCGGTGCCCACAGTTTTTGTGGCTCTCAGGTGAGTCCCCCAGCAGAACCCGTGCGATCGTCCGCGTCCAGCACCGGATGTCCTGCCAGCGTTTCCTCACCTGGGCTAGGCGCAGCTTCCGACCCTCCGTCCTCCTCACGGCACTGACGGCTTGCTTCCAGATCTCCCCCTTGGCACAGACGCCTACCTGTGAGGATGCAAAAGTGACAATACATCAATCCACCTTATCAATGATACAGAGACACACATATTACAAATTATGCATGTTTGAACTGGCCATAGTATGCAGCCAACTCATTGCACCTTTGTCATAGTGACATCATCATCCTGGGAATGGGCAAATGCAGTAGGTGCCATTGAAAGTACACAGGTGGCATGAGGGGTACAACACAATCAATGATGCAGGCTCACACTGTGCATCCCAAGCTACAACAGGAATCTGAACAGTACCCCTAAGCAGTCACATGCCCCAGCCCACTTACACTACCTCAGCAGAGTACACAGACACACACAGGCACTGAACAATCACCTGGCATTGGCAACTGCCGCTACAAACCTCACTCTGCACATGTGCCACTAGACTGGGGGTGTCACAGATGTGGGGCTGTCTCAGCACGGCAGACATCCAGCACAGCTCCCTGCTCACATCAGATGGGCAGGGTGTATCCATCCCACATGCAGCTGGGGTGCAACACTCCACATATGCACACACCCACATGACAGGGGACTCACACACACACACCAATGTCCAGGGGACGACAACATCATTTGGACACTCTCACCACAGGTACACTGAACAGACACACATCTGTGGGTACTGGCACCTGTCACCCTGGGGGGAGCACAGACTCACATCAGGACTGTAGAAACAACATTTCCAGGAGGATTAGGCAGTCCGAAAGCGGCATGCACCATGCAGTGATCGTCACAGTAAGCACCATGCTAGTGCGTTGTGCACACAGGAACTACAGCATGCTCTGCATGGGAGACATGAGCCCTTCCCCCCCCCCCCTGGGAACCACTATGAAGAACCCTGCATGTCTGTCACACCTGGACACAATGCCAGAAGTCACAGTCACAAAAAGGGGCACAGTTTAAGCTGGTGGAGTCTGCACTCACCTGCTCCCCTGGTCGACCATACAGCATGGTGTACTGTGGGAGGATCACATCCAGCAACGCCATATTCTCCTCCATGGTGAATGGCTGGGCCCTCTCCACAGACCTGGACATGGTGCCAGAGGAATCACAAGCAGCAGCAGTGTTGTGGAATGAAAGGATGTGCAGGCAAGTGCTCTCTCAAGGGACCTGGCTGCCTTATATCTTCCTTGCTGGCCTGTTTCATTGACAGGAGTACAGAGTGATTGGCTCAGTCACATTTGCATCCTACGTGTCGTCCAATCACTTTAAAACTACCCCAGTGACAGGCTTTGCATGGTTTAAAAATTGAGCATGATGTAATGTCAACAACCACATTGCAACAAAGTATATTGTCTAAAACCGACTTCTGCTGGCCACATGATGCAAAATTCAAACCTGAAACTCGGTCTCCATGACAACCAGCATGCATTTAGGCCCCTATACTTGTCCCTCATGTGTCCCCTATGTCAATCCTATGTCACAACACAGGTACGGTGCGTTCAACAGCCCTAGGGCACCCCAAATGCATTGCAACGGACCGTAAACGCGTGTGTAGGGTCCCTATCACTATGGTGGTGCTGGCGTATGCGTACGCCATAGTGATAGGGACCGACCCTACACACACGTGTGTACGGTCCGGACTACTATGGCGTACACGTATGCGAGCACCCCCATAGTGATAGGGACCGTACACACGCGTGTACGGTCCATATCACTATGGCGTACACGTACGCGAGCACCCCCATAGTGATAGGGACCGTACACACGCGTGTACGGTCCGTATCACTATGGCGTACACGTACGCGAGCACCCCCATAGTGATAGGGACTGTACACACGCGTGTACGGTCCGTATCACTATGGCGTACGCATACGCCAGCACCACCATAGTGATAGGGACCCTACACACGCGTGTACGGTCCATATCACTATGGCGTACGCGTACGCCAGCACCACCATAGTGATAGGGACCCTACACACGCCTGTACGGTAAGTATCACTATGGCGTACACGTACGCGAGCACCCCCATAGTGATAGGGACCGTACACACGCGTGTACGGTCCATATCACTATGGCGTACACGTACGCGAGCACCCCCATAGTGATAGGGACCGTACACACGCGTGTACGGTCCATATCACTATGGCGTACACGTACGCGAGCACCCCCATAGTGATAGGGACCGTACACACGCGTGTACGGTCCGTATCACTATGGCGTACACGTACGCGAGCACCCCCATAGTGATAGGGACCGTACACACGCGTGTACGGTCCGTATCACTATGGCGTACGCATACGCCAGCACCACCATAGTGATAGGGACCCTACACACGCCCTCGGAGCGTATGTACGGTGGGATTCACACCTGACAGTGGTGACAGGCGGCACACAGGAATGAATTGAGCTGTCATACATGGCCAAGGGTGGACATCAAGGCATTGTCGGTGCAGTACTACATGTGTCGGGCACAGGTGGGTCAGGCTGTGATGTGGCACCATACTCCTGAGGTGTGAAGCGAATTACAGTATGATGAGCTGTGTACACATGTCACGTGTGATGGTGCCCTATGTGCCACACATCCCCTTCACTCCTTTGACATGTAGTACTGACTTGGTGGGCCATGCGTCACTGGCATGGCACAGTCACCGACACCCGCAAATGTCCCCTGATGCCAGGTACACGGAATGTTACCCCTGACAAGTGAATGCCCGCGTTGCACGCTGTAGCTATGTCATGTGTGTGTCATGTGTTCCCATAGGTTTGCTGTAGGTGTTTGGTCAAATGCATCTGCAGTTGTTGCAACCAACATGTGTCTGTGTGTAGATGGGCATGGCACACTGTTACGCACACCAGCACACATGTGTAATCCGACGTTAGGTGTGTATGTATGCATCGACACGGAGTTCCAAAACAAGGACATATCTGCATACTCTCAATGTATGTGTGATCAGTCTTGACATGTAATCCTTCATGGCAAGGTGTGTGGTCTGTCCTTATTCTATGACATGTGACCTGTGCCTCTAGTGTTCCGCAACCTGTCTGTACAATAAACATCCTTCTTCTGCACATATTTGGATGTCTGTAACTCCTGTAATGCGTCTGCCTGCTCACTTACACTGGCCCACAGCTAGTTTCATGGCATGGCATATTGAGGTTGAGAATCAACGTTTGTAGCTGGCTCTTGGTAGGAGTGTCACATGCCTGGCATACGTGTCCAGGGCATATTGCACAGACCTGACTCTGTATGTAGCATATGTGTATTGCCTGTTGAGCATGTGCTCTGTACATTGACATTGGTGGTGTACTGTACTCACTCTTCGTTGTCCCTTCTAATTCACTGCAGGGCTCCGCCTCTCCTTCGACCAATTCCGTACTTGGCTGACATGCGGGAAAATGACTGTATACGCCGCTACCGCTTCCCCCAATGCTTGATTGAGGACCTGACGACACGGCTGGCACCACACCTCCAACCGCTACACAGGTATCCTACTGCACTGACACCCAAGATGAAGGTCATGGCAGCCCTACATTTCTTGGCCACGGGTACCTTTCAACATACCATTGCCCATGTCGGTGGCATGTCCCAAACCATGTTCAGCCGTGTTCTGCATGATTTTTTAGAGGCCATGTTGGAGCACCTGGATGAGTTCATTAAATTCCCAACTCCTGAGCAGTTGACAGCTGTCAAGCGTGAGTTCTATGCCCTGGGAGGGATGCCCCATGTCATTGGGTCCATAGATGGAACACATGTGGCTTTGGTACCACCACAGGCACAGGAGGTAGCCTTCCGTAACCGCAAGCATTACCACTCCATTAATGCCTTTGCGGTGTGTCTTGCCAACATGGTGATTTCACATGTCTGTGCTCGTTTTCCAGGATCAGCACACGATGCGTACATCATGAGGCGTAGCAGGGTGCCTGAAATGATGCTGCAGCTGCGCAACGAACGAGCATGTATTGTTGGTGGGTATACTCTGGCAGTCCTGTATTTAACGTCATCTTCCTGTCTTACTGCTTCTCCTGACCCACTCTTGTCCATGATGTTTCCATGTAGGGGACGCTGGCTATCCCAACATGCCATGGCTGATCACGCCTCTCCGCAACCCCAGCACGGCTGCCGATCACCGCTACAACAACGCCCATGGGCGGACCAGGAGAGTGATAGAGAGGACGTTTGGCCTCCTGAAGAGCCGATTCCGTTGCCTCCACAAGACCGGTGGCGCACTCCCATATGCACCGGTGAAGGTCTGCAAGATATTCCTCGTGTGCTGCATGCTGCGCAACATGGCAGTGGAGAAAGCTGTGCCACTCATCCTGGATCCAGATGAGCAGGACCATCCACCCGTGGAGGATGAAGGGCTTGGTCACGAGGCAAGTGATGTGGAAGAGGAGGAGGCGGTAGAGGACATGCGGAGTCGGCTCATACGCGACTTCTTTGCTTAGTGGTGAGTTCCAGTATCTGAGTGTGCACGCATTGGGCTGTGTGTGGCAAGTGTTGCAATGTGTGTGTCCATCTGCATGTCTTCCAAGTGAATCAGAGGTGTGTTTGGATGTGTTACTCGAGTGATGGTGGAATAGAAGAATGTTTTTCCAGAGTCATCATTGTCACCTAGCATGTTGACAACCTAATACGTGTCGAGTACATGCACATGCATGCGGATGTGCTTCTTTTGGCTGACTTCTGGTGTGTCTCCCATCCACAGGTACTTGCGCATGCTGTCTGCTGGTGGCATTGTTGTGCTCCTGCTATTCCTCATGAACACAGCAACATGTGCTGAATCAGCGTTACATGCACTGACAAGTTCGAAAATTTCCTTCGGGTAAGGGATGCAGCACGGCTTTTTGGGAGTGGTATTTGTTTTGAATGTGTGTGCACTGCTCCTGTTCATGTTTGGATACTTTACATACATGTAGAATCACCATGGGGCACATGACATGGAGCAGAATTCACCTGAATTGATGGTCAGACTTGGTGACAGTCATCTGTAATGGGATTGTGGATTGTGATGGAGCCATCAATGTGTGTAACACTGCCCTCGGAAACATACGGGTTGCACCGGGTTGACATGGTGTGTGAATTCCCCATTAGGGGCTCAATGGTGTATAGCAGCCTCTCCGTGAGCAGCAGGGTGTGGTTAGCTGTAACCCGTCACTTGTGTGCCAGTGCCATGGATTTCCAGCATCTGTGGTGGTAAGGGGGGTGCCAGTGTTGGTCCCACGTGTTCATCCACCTGACCTGTGTATGTGTTGACAGAGTTGCATTAGCATTCCGACACACATGAGTAATAAAGGTGTCCCTCTGCCTCCAAGGTGCCTCATCTCTGTCAATGGTGGTCTGTTGCCACTGTGCATGCGGCATGTCTGGCATTGTTCTCAGAGATGGTGCATATGAGTCTATGTGTAGAGTAGCAAGATGCAAGCTGTTTGTCAGGGATTAGATTTTGTATTGTGCATGATGTCCATGGCTGTGTAGGTATTGTGGCATGTCAGTCTCCACGACGGCCACTGTGCTGCATGTGAATCCATTGTGTGTGTGTGTGCCATGTTGAACCAGACATTCCTTCATTGACATACACCTTTTGCATAGTTCCTTCCTGAGATCCTTGTCTTTGTGTGCTACTTGTGGCATTGTTTCCTTGACATAGCGCATGCTGCTGCAGGCCCTGCAGCAAGGGCACCCAGTGTCCACGCAAACAAGCTGGTGTTCATCATGGATTGCTTGCTGACATGTGCTATGCTGATCAGCAGCATCTGTGCCTCATGCGGCAGCACACTCTGCATTATGCACAAGATCCCCAGTTCCATCCACCTCAAGGCAAGAGGGAGACCATCCCCCAGGTCAACTACGACATCCGTGTCTAATCCTACCCTGCACTCTACGGACAAGTGCGTTAGAAATCCCATGATACTTGTCCACATCCAGGGTGCATCTGCACAGCTCTGCTACTACATCCGGCGACCAGGCCACATCAACGTCAAACAGAGATGGGGGGAGTGGATCACTGCCAGCTGCAGGATGACCTTCTCAATCCACGCACACACTCAGGATGCAGCCCACAAGCACAACACAACCTTGTGGCACTGTGATCCAACACCCAATTGTGCCATCTCCATGCATCCAACCTTGACTGGCCCACCATTCTCCGCATCCACCTGACTCAAGCATGCAGGACATGGTTCTGCCACGTGTCTACACATACCTGGGACTCCCACCCCAGGAAACTCCACATGATCCCTGACCTCTGCGCATGACTGTTGCTCTTCTAAATAGGTCTGTAGGCACAGTTGTGCGGGCACCCCCTCAGCTGGTTGGGCCCATCACGGGTGAGTATGGTGCTCCATGTCTGTCTTGGATGGTACCTTGTGACCCATGTGTGTCCTGTGCCAGACTCAGACCCCACGGTATGGATGTTTGGAGTTACTTCAGAAATCAGGCATGGTTTGACTTTACAACACACACATGTAGTGGAATAATGCAAAATGACGGCATCATCTTGTGATTGTGATGAATTTTATTAGTGCTGGGGTACGTGTGTGGGGGGGTGACAAGAGGTGCTTGGCGGGAGTGTAGAATGCAAAGTTCACAGGGGGAGTTGGTGTCCTTGCCATTGAAAGTCATCAGAGTCTGTGCCACAGTCTTTGTCAACATTGGTCAGACAGTGACCAGCAAGGCCATGTGGCAGAGAATGTCCTTTGCTGCTGTGCTGCTGTTGGGCCAGAGGGTCAGGTGACCTGGGAGATGGTGATGTTCCGCTGACTCTCAAGGTCTTTTTTGTGGACGACCCACCTTCCTGCGGGGACCCTCAGAAGCAGGCCTTGACGATGCTAGGGACGCTCCGTCAGATGAATCCTCCTCCTCCTCCCTCCCTGTTTCTGGTGCTGCTCTACGCCTGGTGGCACAGGGAGGGTTTGCCAGGCTTTGGGCGATCTGACGGAGTGATTGGCTCACGTCCCTGTGCACCGCCAGGAGCTCTGCCAGTCTTGCCTCCATCCTGGCATGATGCTCGACCTGCATGGTCTTCATCTCATTGAGGGTCCCCACTACCTGGTCGATGCCTCTGGAGTCACGCCGGTATGCGTCCAGGATGTTTCTGACGTGTGACATAGCCGGGTCCTGAGCCAACTGGGCAGGTTTGCGCCTCCGTCGTCCTCCACTCCCACCACCCCTGCCCACTTGCGCCTGGCCTGCCGTTGTGGGCACATCGGGTCTCCGGGACCCCTGAGGGATGGCATTTGCGGTGTCGCCTGCCTCCTCCTGGGTGCCCGGAGAACCTTGTCCCTCCTGGACAGACTGGCTGCGTTGTTGTGTGTGGCCAGGGCTCCTGGGTGTCTCCTGGGATGTGGCAGGAATGGGGGTGGTGGTTGGCACAGTTGTACCTGACGCAGGTGCTGCAGGTGGTTGGACACCAAAGGGGCCAGGTTGGTCTGGGTCATCCACGGAGTGGTGAGAGTCGTCGCTGCCGGTGGGGTCCTCTTCACGCAGAGCCTGGTCCTGTGAGTCTTCCCCCCCAGTGTTGGGGGGAGATCGACGACGTTGACCTGTGTGTGAGAGAGACAGTGTTAATTGTGTTACATGCGACATCCATGTTTCATTCATTTTTGATTTGGCACAGTTCCTCTGGGTGTTTGGATTTGGCTAGCATTCCTCTCACAGTGCACTTGTGCATGGGTATTTCCCTTGGCCACAGCTTTCGACACTTTACCTATGTGTGACACAATCTTAGTTGATGCATCTTTTGGGAACGCAGTCAGCAGTGTAGTGAGCGGGCGCAGCAAGCCATGCAGAGCCGCCTTACGTGTTGCACTGTACGTGGCCAAATGTTGTTTTTTCCATGCTATTTGAGAATTCAGGTAGGTAACTTAACAATTTGTGACAGGGTTCTGACAAACACAGTGGGTGGGTATACTGGGTGTAAGGTTCTGTTTGGGCCTGCAGCACGGATGTACTCGTGCACAGATTGACACATGGCCTAGTGTTCATCAAAGGTTGAAGGGGGGGTTCACGCACTGCGAAACCTTGTCTACATGCACACAGTCCACCTGCTGACGAGCGGACATGGCCACACCACCCAAGGGTGATTTGGTCTCCCTCTGTCTCCCTTTCTCCCTCCCTCTGTCAGCCTCCTCCCTCTGTCCGTCTCCCTTTCTCCCTCCCTCTGTCAGCCTCCTCCCTCTGTCCGTCTCCCTTTCTACCTCCCTCTGTCAGCCTCCTACCTCTGTCCATCTCCCTCTATCTCCCTTTCTCCCTCCCTCTGTCAGCCTCCTCCCTCTGTGCGTCTCCCTCTATCTCCCTTTCTCCCTCCCTCTGTCAGCCTCCTCCCTCTGTCCGTCTCCCTTTCTCCCTCCCTCTGTCAGCCTCCTCCCTCTGTCCGTCTCCCTTTCTCCCTCCCTCTGTCAGCCTCCTCCTTCTGTCCGTCTCCCTCTGTCTCCCTTTCTCCCTCCCTCTGTCACCCTCCTCCCTCCCTCTGTCTGTCTCCCTGTGTCCACCTCTGTCTCCGTCCCTCTCTCTCCCGCTCTCCCTCCCTCTGTGTGTCACCCTCTGTCACCTCAGCCCAGCTTCCTGGGCACACACAGTTTGCAGGTCTTTCAAAGGCCATTGGCTTGTTCATGTGGGTTTGTTTCTTCTCTGCGGGCACCCATTGGGCGGAGTGTCTGAGTCTGCGCTGCTGCTGTGGCGGTGTGTGCTGACACTCTTTCAGTGTGCTGCGTCTTCATTAGCTGCTGTTATGTGCAAATTGTGCCTTCATACCCATGTGGTCCTGCAACGCGGCCACCATTAGCAGGCAAGACAGTACTGTGTGGGGACACAATGTTTGTATGGCTGTGCCCTAAGCCATATGGGCTAAGGGCATTGTTGTGTGCTTCAGAGTTGCTCTATGTTAGTTTTGAGGCCCACCCACCCGGCATTGGGGACGTCCTGTCTTGTGTTGGTGTTTTGTGTGGCCTGTGACTTGGCATGGCCTTGCTTGGGGCATGGGGCATGGGGCATGGAGGCGCTAGTGGCATGTGTGTGTTTTTGGAGTGTGGTTGTGTCCGGTGCTGGCTTTGCGGGGGTTGCGTGCATGATTGGTATTTGGGTTGTATATGGCGTTCCCCCCATGTGAGGTGAGTTGTTTGTGTACTCACCAGGCTCTCGGACTCCTTCTAGTCCGTCGACTCCCAACGGCGGCAGCGTGGCCATCACCTTCTCCTCCCAGGGATGGTAGTGTACCGGTCTGCTGGACGCACCTCCTCCAGTGATGTTGGCCTGGTTGTGGTCGTCCGTCATTTTGCGGCGGACCGTCCTCCGCAGATCGTACCACCTGGCTTGGCACTCATGCCTGGTCCTTCTGGTGGCCCCAACAGCATTCACGGAATTGACTATCCTCTGCCACATGTCTGATTTTTCTGATATGCTGGTCCGTCTGACCAATGTTCCAAAGAGCTGTGGCTCGACTCTGATGATTTCGTCGACAAGGACCTCCAGCTCGTCCTTTGTGAACTTTGGATTCTTGTTAGTGGGCATGGTGTGGGGTGTGGGTGTGGATGGTTGTGGGGGTGTGGGTGTGGATGGTTGTGGGTGTGTGAGTGTGGTTGTGCAGGTGTGTGTGTGTGAATGTGATGAGGGTGTGTTTATGATGGTGGTTTTGTGAAGGAGTGCAAGTGTAAGGTGTATTGATGGTTGAAGTATGGTGCAGTGCGTTGTCTCTGGGGTCTGGCAGCAGTGGATCTGTTGCAAAGGATCATGGTTTGTGTGTGTTGGGCCTTTTTATTGGTCCATTTGTGGGTGTGGCTGTGTTTGAACTTTGGGTGGGTGTGTTATAAGGAGTGGTAGTGGTTTGGGCCTCTGTTTAGCTGTTTGTCAGTTGCAGGTCAGTGTATAGGATGTATTTGGCCTTGTTGGATATGTTTTGTGGTATTGTGTGCCTCGAATTGACTCTCCTTGTGTTTTTTTTGTTTGTCCTGGTTCAGTAGGAGTGTTTTTTGCGTCTGTACGGTGCATACATGGGCCATGTTGTTGTACAGTGCTGTCCTTTGCTATGGCTTAGTACGACTCGTACATGCCCGATGTTGGGTGAGGGTGCTGGTGTGTGGGCCTGGGGTAGGGTGCGTACGAACACGGGCAGGGTGTTGGTCCGCACCGTCCATTGGTGGTGGTGTTTCGCACCGTACATACAGGGGGGGCTGGGTGTAGGGTCCGTACATACACGGGTGGGGAGTTGGTACGCTCCATGCATACACAGGTGGGGGTACGGTCCGTACATACACTGGTGGGGTGGGGGTACGGTCCGTACATACACTGGTGGGGTGGGGGTACGGTCCGTACATACACGGGTGGGGGTACGGTCCGTACATACACTGGTGGGGTGTTGGTACGCTCCATGCATACATGGGTGGGGGTACGGTCCGTACATACACGGGTGGGGAGTTGGTACGCTCCATGCATACACGGGTGGGGGTACGGTCCGTACATACACTGGTGGGGTGGGGGTACGGTCCGTACATACACGGGTGGGGGGTACGGTCCGTACATACACTGGTGGGGTGTTGGTACGCTCCATTCATTCACGGGTGGGGGTACGTCCGTACATACACGGGTGGGGAGTTGGTACGCTCCATGCATACACAGGTGGGGGTACGGTCCGTACATACACGGGTGGGGAGTTGGTACGCTCCAGGCATACACGGGTGGGGGTACGGTCCGTACATACACGGGTGGGGTGGGGATACGGTCCGTACATACACGGGTGGGGTGGGGGTACGGTCCGTACATACACGGGTGGGGGTACGGTCCGTACATACACGGGTGGGGAGTTGGTACGCTCCATGCATACATGGGTGGGGGTACGCTCCATGCATACACTGGTGGGGGTTCGGCGCGTACATCCGCGGCCGGGGGGCGTTTTGCGCGTACATGCGGGGTCTGTGGTGGGGTGTTCGGCGCGTATGCGGGCACGTGTCTCCATGGTTGCTATGGGAGTTCGGTCCGTACGGTGTTTTTTCCATACAGTTGTGAAATCGAAAGGACGGGAGTGATCGCACTTGCGCGGTCGGACTTCATTTTTCCGATTCGTACGGTGAATCGTCCGGGGATGTGTCGGACACAATTTCCGACCCGAGGACGTGTGGGGAAATGTTCCCGATGTGATTCGTATGGAGTTTTTCCCATGCGAATCGTACTTGGCAGTTTGTACGCTACTTGTACGATTCGGACGGAAAAAAGTCCAGATTCAATTCGGACGGGGGAAATGTTTCCAGGATCCGAATCGGCACCCAAATGTTATCTTTACACGTACCGTACTACTAACAATTAGTAGGAGTTGAGTTAAACCCTGTGTTTAAAAACGTTTTACGAAGTGATACAGGCAACTATGTGCTCTATAGAAAATATCCAAATTATGTTTGTAAAATATTCCTAGATATGATAAAAAGAATGAATCTCAGTTAAAAATGTAGTCTCCCATCTACAAGCAGGATTAAATAAAGATCATCACAATCGGCCAGGCTTATTGTTTCCTTTTGAGAACATTGTGTAAAACTACATAGCATGTATGATATACTACATACTATACAACAACCAAATGTTGGAATTTGATAAAGTCCACCTTTGATAACACTCACCACCCTCTTTAGTGGGAAGTACTCCATGGAGTAAGAGACCCTATTGACCTTTTGCAAATAATTATTCCACTCCATACAAAAGAACTTAACAAATGTTTTGGTGGGCATCCAATGGGAAGACTACAGGCGTATCTGGTTTTAACAAAGGCATCCACCACAGGTGCTTCTCGGCTCTTACACTTTATGCATTACATACAAATGGTGTGGTTGAATGCTTACTTGGCAGCATCGAAGACACTCAAACATTGGTGGAAGAGAAAATACATTTGTTCTCTCTTGTTCTCTGACGATTCCCTGAAGATCTCAAAGGCTCCAATGGGGATACATACATTTATGACCACATTTTAAGAGTTTTGTCAAAAGCTCGGTCATCTTGGTAACTCATGTAAGACTCAGTTTATGGCTTTTAACCCTCATAGAGTTTTTGGTGGCAATATTTGCTTAGATGGACTCTACTTGAGAAAGTCTCTGAGTTTGATCATTTGTTTATCAGAGAGGTTGCCAATGTGACGCCTAGAGCAAATACAACATTTCGGTTCCTTATATTTGAAAAAGCGTTTCTTGTAAACTTGCTTATTCATACCTTACACGTCTCCCTCAAGTATGGACACCAAGTGATTTGTATGTCAAACCCTGCAGTCAGCCTCATTTGATAATCTGAAGGCCAAAAAATTAACAGCACTAATGTCACTGTGGTGTCACATTGACTTCCTCAGGACCAAAATATTTCATGATTCACTACAAGACAAAATGTATTCCATTAGTTGATGGGTGATTATATAAGTTTGAGCAAATGGGAAATTTGTGGTTCACTCCGGAGTCTCAAGGAACACTATCATTAGGTCGTTTTAGCATTTAAATCAAAAATTTATAATATATCGATTACCCATCGAGCGCATGTAAATTAACTCTGCACTGAGGATTAATTGGAGGTGTTCTTCTAAAACACTGTCTTCTTGGTGATGAAGTTTAGCAACAGCAATGCATTTACCCATAGACACAGAATGGGGTAACCCTTTGATACATCTGCTGTCTAGTCTCTTCAGGGATCCCTGAGTGAACAAGCAGGTTAAAGGAACAGAAATACGATGGTGCATAAGGAGAAGACGCTATAGAGAAGGTATTTAGGGGGACCAAGGGGGCTAAACATAAAGCAAGAAGAGATGTAGAGAAATATTATAGGTGAAGGGAATTGGAGAGGCAGGCAAATGGTGGGCAGGCAGAATCTCTGTAGCAAGTTTTGGTAGTCAAATGTCAACTTAGTGATAAGATATAGTTGAGGAGCAAGGTCTATTGGGGGAGATGGTGGTAGAAAGAGGAAGCGATTGGTCTCTTCAGTAGGGCATGTCCATTTGGGGAGTCCATATGTTGACAAAGGGACGCTGACTGTTGTAGTCTCCTTGGTGTCAGAGAACACTTTCTGCTGCTGGTTCATGACTCCTATGAAGGAATTTAATTTTCTACATTGATGAAAATGTTTTGACCTTATAGGTCATGTGGTCTGAAACCTGAGCTTGAAACATTGGGGGGGGGTGGACTATGGGTCTCCTGAAACTGTTAAGATTCTGTAACTTGAGTGGCTCTTCCGTTATACTGAACTTAAGAAACTTCCTTCCAGTTTATATAGCATAACACTGCGAATTCTGAGAAAGTTTATAACGTTTGCACACTGCCCCTTCCAAACAGATCAAACAAAAAGGTCATATTATGATTTTTAGGATCTAGTTGGAAGGGGCAGGATGAAACACTGAAAAGATTTGCAATGTAGAAATGAAAAAGATGGATACACGTTTAAAAAAAGCTATACGTCATGAAATTGCATACATAGATATTTTGAACATCCATTGGGATGGTCGGACTTGCTTAGCACGCTCCAAAATTTGCTATTGGATGTCTTTTTAGAGATTTTCTTGTGGTGGGAAAAGCTCCCAATTCCATCCAGGAGGAGTTCAGGCTAGATCGGTAGGTACAGTTCAGGGCATGTTTTGACGCCACACAACTTTCAAATGTTACCAGCCATCTCTATGTAAAGTGCTTCATACCGCCGCTGCCTCTAAACCTTGGCTTTGCAGCACTATATCAGTTTACAAAATAGTTAGACACACAAGTTAGCACTGTCTACACAAGTGACTGACTGCAGTATACAGAATTATAATGTGTTGTTGCTGCCTAGAAAATTCAGCTCTTCCTTATAAAATAATGCAATAATGAAATTAATCCTTTTCATGGCCCTCATATCAGACTACAGACTTTCATCATACTATATGTATGAATGTATGTGGTATCTGTATAGCGCAAACTTAGCTAAAATGCAGCACAGTGCTGTAGAGGGTCAAAGTCAAAGATACAACCAGTCAGTGATGAGAGCGGAAGCAGGATTCTGAAAGCGGATGTGGACTGTTACTTCATCCCACATTGTGCTGATTTTCAGGGCAACAGTGGGAGGGCAGGACCACAACTGATGCATTAGTCCTTCACATGCATCCTGGGACAGAGGCAGTCCTCAGTACCCAAAAAGAGGGCTCATATTCGATACAGCATTTCATGGCACACTGTTAACGTTCCCTATGCCATTTTTTGTGAAACTTTGTACCACACTATGCATTTTGAAGTACATTAAGCAAGTAACGTTTGTAAAAAGTGGTTTCACTCTATGGAATTTTGTGGAAAATTAGATGTACATGAATCATTGTGAAGCACAGTTAGTCTCAGTAACAATGGTGACATTTGGAAAGGATTATAAGACAAACTTACAAAGAGGTGGGGGACATTTCACACAGAGGAATATGGTGGTGAGTGTGACTAACGGTGCATTTTGAAACATACTGGGGTTAAAGTTTGGTCCAGGAGCGGCCTCAGATTCCCCGACTAGACCAGGGCAGAATGAGCTTTGCACAGCACTGCACACTGTGAAAATGAACTACGGGAAAGGTCCTATGCATTGTGAGACTGACATGTTTTGGTCCTTTTATAGCCCATGGGACCCTAAAATATGGCCAAAACTGGCCCTTTCAAGCCAGTCCATCCGGCAATGCCAGGGTGTCCAATAGGCCTGCCCAAAACTGGGCTTGTGAGCTGAAGTATTTATTTACAGGGGTGTCTGTTGAGGAAGAGACAGAGCACACAATGTGTGATGCTTAACACCGCTTTAGAAAGACACTTATGTTTGGTGGTATTAATAAGGAGAATTATGATCACATGCAGTGAAGTAGACCTAAAACAAGCAGGGACATGTGATAACAAAAATATCACCTGATATAATTATTGTATCCAAATATTGTTTCCGAAAATATAGGCCCATTGCGTGTGTATTTCCTATTATTGAATCTAATGGGCCAACTTGCCCACGATTTATTCTCCCACAGACCTTTCTCTATGACTGAGAGGTGATGGGAGTTAACATTAACATCAATCAAAATTCAATCAACAGTACCACCCATTTGGCTACTCAATGAGAACCAGGAATTGGGAGCTTGAATTAAGAAGATTTGTTACAAATTCAAAAATAAGTTCAAATACAAAACTCGCAGCACCATGCTATTAAGATACAGAATAACAACGGGGATGCCCAACCTCCTGAAGAAGTTTAGGTACACCAGAATTAAACAAACAAGAAATTCTGTCACTGCAATGCAGAATATTAATTAAAAAAGCAATTGATGCTCAGAGAATAGTCTCAAGTTGTGTAGTCTATGCATAGGTAAATCTAGAATCACAGCAGTTAAGGACCAGAGAAATAAGATGGTTCTGTTATTCCAACTTGTCTAAAAAAATGGGGCAATTCCATAATGGAAATCAGAATTGAGCAACTAAATTAAGTTTAGAAGATGTCAGCAATTCAAAAGCTAGGCCAAGTCTTCTATGGGTCAGTGAGAAAAGTGTTAGCCTAAGCCATAGTTAGGAAAGGATCAGATAGGCATTAGGGTCTAAGGGCCATATGTAGGTAAATTACATTTACCGATTCTTAAATACCGAATTTTACCGATTCGGTATTTATGAATCGGTAAATGTAATGTAGGTAAATTATTACCGATTCGGTAAATATCGGTATTTAAGAATCGGTATTTACCGAATCGGTAATGGCAACTGGTTTCCCATTCATTCCCATGGGCCTGGTTTCCCATTCATTCCCATGGGCATGGCCTATATTTTCAATGTTTTACTCCACATGGCGTTTGCAATCCACCAATTATCCTTGCTCTTAACTCTAGAATAGATGCATTGATTCCAAATGGAATTGGAGACAAATTACCAGGGAAACTTCCTACGCAGCTGTTCAGCACAAATTAGCAACAATTACTCATACATGGATCAGGGTCAGGGCAGCAAATGGAGACATGAACTAAAACAGCCCTGGGCCCTGCAAAATAGATAATAATCTGCAGTGAGAACAGATTTTGGTAAACTTCTAAACAGGCCCCTATAAAGACATAGAGAAAAGCCTGCCCTAGTCAATGAAGCTGCAGAGAACAGTAATCACTGGTAAAGACTCTGCACTGAGTGTCCCAAACTCCACAAACTGTAACTATCTGTGGACAGATGTTGATGTTTTACAAAATAATCTACCAAATAATATTCTTGTTTTGAAGCTCCTGTACTAGTTAGCTCCTTTCCTGCTTTATCTTGAAGCTTTACTGGTTTCTTTTCCACTGACACTTTTCCAAGTGTACCCTACAGGAGGGTTTCAGGGAGTTATGTCCTTTGTGTCCTCTAGGTCAAATGTTAATGAGCCAACAAACAGTATACCTTTTCAAAGTGTCTGTACCCAAAGGCAGAGCATATTTGACAAAGGAAATTGGTGATAAATTGAACCATCTGGACAGATGTAGGGCTACTGAGGCCCTCATTACGAGTGGTCCACTTTCGGTGTGATAATTCTCGCACCCAATAAAAAGAGACACCGGTGTTTATCGGGTTCGAAAATTATTGCCTGACACAAGTTTTTGGGAAATAGCATGCAGATTTTGGTCGATTATCACACCAAATTTCTCATGTTCCAGTAAATATTGGTGGTTTTCCATGAATAAATACTGGCAGGTTTGACCCGTTGATATTTATCACAAAAGTCAAACTTCTGACATGTGTGGTAAGAGAGTAACTGGACATATCAGAATTTATTCTCATACTCATACTGAGGGCCTAAAACAAAGAACCTCCCATTCTAATATGTGGTCTTCTACCATTAGAATAACCAGAATGCAGGTTACAGTCCATTATATAGTTTCAACACATAGGGGCAGATTTACAAACAAATGTCGAAGCACAGTATCTACGCAAGGCCACGCTCTGACATTTTTAAAACGCAGGTATGCACCGTTATCACAAGAATATGGTGCACCCCTGTGTTTACCCCTAGCGCTGGCCCTAAAACAGCTGCCTAGCGCAAAGGCAGACACCCTGCCTCCATGTTGCGAGGGTGCCTGCGCTGCAGGGACAATTGTTTATGTGCAAGAAGGGACATCTTCCTGCACATAAACAATCAACAATGGTGATTTGCTCTTTTAACCCCTTCGCTGCGGCGCGAATTCCGCCGCAGCGCTGTGGGGGTGGGGGGTGAGGGGTGAGCGCGGCGCCACCATGCTCATGACGGAACCACGCCGTCATGAGTCACGGGCGAGCTGTGCTCATGACGGCGTGGTTCCATCACGACTCCGCCCACTCTCTAATTCGCCCGCACAGGCAGGGAATTAGAGCCGCGTGGGAGGAGCGGCCGCCAACGGCCGCAGCATGACGGAACCACGCCGTCATGAGCACACGCCGCCCGTGGCTCATGACGGCGTGGTTCCGTCATGAGCGCACAAGAAGTTAATGTGTGCTGTAGAATGCAGCACACATAGAAAGACCAAAAAACGAGGAGAAATTAATAATTTCTCCTCTCATCGTCATTCTAAGACCTTGCCTTAGTTTTTGGCGCTGTCCCATCCTTGTAAATCTGGAGCAGCATAAAAAAGCAATGGGTGTTGCAGTGGAACGCCCACTGCAACACCCATTGCTCCCGCCTTTGCCGCAGAGGAATGCAGTGGAAAGGGGCCTATTTACAAGGTGGCGTTAAGCCACGTTAAGTGGCTTAGCACCACCTTGTTATTATGGGGAATGCTGCTATGCCACCAAAGCATCATAAAAAGTGATGCCCCAGTGGCATTATGGACTTGTAAATATGCCCCATAGTTTGCCCAATATTGACACCAAGGTGACGGGCTGAGCAGAAACAATGGCAAACCTTCACAGATATGTCCCAACTTTCCAAAGGCCTTAGGAAATAGCTTTTAATTTATTTTGGCACATTACCTTTGAGGAATGGCTGAACAATGCACCTGGAGTACAAACAGCGATGTCTGCAAAATGCCACAGTATTCTTACTGTACATTAACTGGATGTACTTGAAGAGCAGAGGTCTGTGTGCAACACCAGAACAAAGAAAAAATGGGCAACAGAAATATTTAGAGAATGGCTGGCAGAATCGGATACATGCCGGAATTGGAGAATAATTAACTGCCTGAACTCTATCTCTCCTAAGGCACTTTTATGCAGAGGTAAGGAAGGCTAAGGGGTAATGCTAATGCAACCACAACATAATATTATGCGGAGCACAGCCAAATAGACAAATCAATAGCCCTCCTTTTAGCAAAGTGTTAGTAGCGATATTAAAGAAAGAACATAGACAATGCAAAGATACCATTATAAAAAAAGAATTTTTATCAGCACAAGACTTGGCATTGATAAAAAAAAAGTTGTGGTATTTTGAATTGTGATGACCCAGAATGATTGGGGGACAAACTATTTTTTAATACTAAACTACACCTTGGAAGACAAGACAGGGAGGGGCTATGGGAGCTGCCAAAAGTGTGTTTACCTTCCTAGTAGATGAAATCAATAGAGAGTATACTATTTTAACTTTTAAATAATTGACCACAAACATCAGGATGCAAATAAGAACACAGATATCACAACAGCAGGCACATTTATGCCAACCAGCCAGTGGAAGGTGCTCTGTAAATTCTTGAAAGTTTATATAGTGTTAGATTATTCAGAGGCTGTACCTGTTTCTATGTTCAGCTAATTAAACTTTCTGTTGTAGAGGGTGTATATGCCTCTGTGTGGCATTTCGCAAGGCCCGTTGGGAAGGAAATCAGCAGAAAAGCAGGTTTAAGCAATATTTATACCAATCACTGTTTGCGTGCTAGAGCAGTGCAGTCACTAGTAAACAAGGGCATTGAAGCTCATCAGAGTATGACAGGTATTTTACACAAAAGTAAAACCAGTGTTCAGAGCTACTGGGAAGCATCCTCTGAAGGTTAGAACAGATGGTAAACAGGACTGCCAAATGCAGGCGGTGGAGTCCTAAGGAGCAGCACAGACCGCACTTCTACAAGAATATTTTTTTACTCTTTCTCACATTATACCAGCACATTTGATGGGAATATACAATTGATCATGAAATGAAAACTTTCTTTGGCCAATTCCTGAGGTTGCGGAGGAACTGCGCGGAGAAACATGATTTCTTCGAAGAATCAGCTGAGCTCATGATCCGTTGGTAGAAAGGGGGTACCAAGTAAGCCTTTTGAAAATAGCACGAAAAAGGGCTTGTTCTGCCGTAGAGAATTTCTTTTGGAACCTAAAACCAAACCAACCCTTGAACAGGAACGCATGGTATGCGTCACCACATTCTGTACTAAGAGCAATGAGATCAAGAAGATCCTCAACTGACACCTGGTGGCCGAGGAGACAGGTATCCCCGAACCCCCTTCGCATGCCTTTAGGAAAGGCAAGAATGTGAGGGATTACATGGTTAGATCTCTCCTTCCTACAAGACCCAGGGGTAACCATATGGCACTTTGGAATATACCACCCATGAAAGGCCATTTTAAATGTGGACAATGTAAGGCCTGCCCCATGACTAAGGAGATCAAGCACTTCTCACGCAATGGGTACATACACACTTTACAGGAACACACAAACTGTAACTTGTCAGGCGTGACCTATGCCATAACATGCCCTTGTGATTTCATAAATGTGAGACAAACGATACAGAAGGTGAAAACCTGCATATTGCAGCACTGCAGCAGGATTCGCTGCAAGGTCCAGGGCGCCCCTTTAGTAGACCATTTCAACACCTTTGGACACTCGACCGAGAGTCTCAAGTGGTGGGTGATCGAGAAGGTTAGGATTAACCCTAGGGGTTGTAATTTTGCAAACACTATAAGTGTTAGGGAGTGCAAATGGATACACATCCTTGACTCAGTCCTAAGAGGTCTGAACAAACATGAGGAAATTGCAAGACAGGTAGTGTCACTAAACAATGGCTAAGACAGGTAGCATCACTACACAAGGCTATACCTATGTCAGTTGTTTCATATATATGTACATCAAATGGTCATTTTCCTCTGATCTGTCAACAACTTTTTTAACTGATATAAATATTCCTTATACTCTACATAGTAAATATGTCACTTTTTTGTGCACTGGCACGCTACACAGGTTTGAGGAGAAAAGGCCTTGGCTCTCGTCAGGAGGCCACTGCAGCTTGCACCACTGGTTGTCACCTCCAGCGCAGTCAAGTACAGGACCCACACAACTACTAGCCATCACACGGCTGCAATGTGATGGTTTAGAATGTTCAACACCCCAAATCTAAAAGGATGGTTTGGTGACTGCTAATTACCGGATAAGTATTTACAAGAACTCTGTTACTTTTGTCCCATCTGTGAACTGGTCTAACAAACCGAGGGATGCATAGCTTAATGCTTTAAACAAACTGCAAGTTAGGAGTGACAGATAAGGTTCCAGTCCCCGCAACTGAAGGCTTTCTTATTTAAGTGGTAGCATAGCGTGATGCACAGGCTAACGCTCTCTATAAAAACGTTAGCATGTTGAAACTCACTTTGTTCATAGAAGCTGCAGCAAATGCAGATGAACAAGGGGGGCAGGGCAGCACAGACAGTAACTCTGCCCAGGGTCTCCCTGGGGGTTACACAGATGTTTGGGTTCATTTGTCCAGTGGACCTTTAGATATCACGCTGACCGGGTAGGGGCCATCAGTCAGGTGAGTGGCCACAGCAAGCCACTACTGGGGGGCAATAATAAGAGCAGGTGGCAGCTCAGCACGGCAAAACATGGGGGCCAGTTGGTTAGCATGGTTTGGGGGGTCCTGGGACATGCCACACGGTCAAAAAAGGGCATGGGACCCCCTTGAAACGAAGAATTATCTGAGGGCCCCCAGGGTGCGCCACAGGATTAAGAGGGGCATGAGGGACTCATCCCCAAGAGCCATGTGCCTTCCCCCACTGGTTGTGGACAGCCACTCTGCTCAGGATCTCCCCGAAGATTACACAGATGGTGGGGTTCATCTTTACAGCGGACCTTTAGATAGCAGGATCCTTTAGATAGCACACGGCCCAGGGAGGCACGGTCAGTCAGGTGAGGGGCTCGGACAAACCTTACTGGGGAGCAGTAATGTGAGCAGGCGGCAGCTAAGCCAGGAAAGAAGGAGGCGCCGGTAGGTTAGCATGGTTTGAAGAAACCAATCGTCGGGGGCCTTGGGTGCACTACAAGGTTAAAAGGGCGAGCCCCCCTCCCCATTAAAGCGAAGAATTGTCTGGGGCACCCCTGGGTGCGCCACAAGGACAAAAAGGCATGGGAGGACCCTCCCTCAAGAGTCATGTGCCTCCCCCTCTTGTTGTTTCCCCAGAGATTATACAGACCTCCGGAGCGTTGCAAGGTTACTTGAGATACAGGTTCTACTAGCCGTGGGAGGAGCTGTTGCTGGAGCAGAGTTTTCTGTTGAAAATTCATTGAGTTTTAAGCTCCAGTTTCGTTTATATGTTATGATTAAAATTACTAATTTGTAATCACTAAATATTAGTTTTGTTAAGAGATTAACCAACATTACTAATGAGAGAAACTATACGTGGGATGCATATATGTTGCTTAATATTAATGTGCAATTTTATTAAATGAGTATCGCAAAAGTGCTATTTGTTTCGAGTTTACGCTTTAAAAATAACGTGTGCTAATGCTTCTTTGTGTTGCAAACGGCTAGGTAATTACATACACATAAGGGTATTAGTGGGGATTAACACTGTATAATCATTATGATGTGGTAACGTTGTTTTGTGTTTCTTTTAATTAAGATGGTCCGTTTTGGCCTAAACAAAGATGGCTGCTATTTACAGCCTGCGCTCGAGTGATTGAATTTTGACGAGAGGCCTTGCTGAACATGGTTGAAAGTCACCTGACCACAGCCTCTGTCTGAATTAAAAGTTTCCGTGAGGACAGCAGCTCTGGGCATGCTTCCAATTGTCCTTGGAGAAGAATGAAGCCACAATGGACACAGATAAACCTGCGGTGGTTTTGCTATGGTACCAAGGAAGAGCATTCATAAATGTATCACTTGCAAACTCGAGTTTCCTTCTTCCGTGTTTTTATTTTTGTGATTTTTTCTGAGCGGAGGTTTTCTAAATGTTACCAAGTGACATCCTTTCCTGCTCGCTCTGCTCAGCGGCTCAACGGACATTCAGAATTTGTTTGTAACTTTTATTCCGTTAGTTTTGTTATAAATATACTAGACTAGAGAGGGTCTGTGTCATTGCATCGGGATTTTTGAGGCCACTTCTTCCTGAACCTATGCTGAGGACGGCAGGTCGAGAGACTTTACTGAGAGACCTGTCCTGACCCATTTAGCTAGAATAGGTAACTATGAGAATAATGATCTTGTTATTGATTGACTTTCATTTGAACTAATTTAGATAAACAACCATTTGTTTGAATTCCAGTGTCGGGTGGTTATTTCTTTGTCATTTATTGAGTTTCCAATGTTTTTCTAATGTTTAAAATCATGACTCAAGGCAATATCCTTATGGTCGCATTGACCTCGTTTTAGATGCAGATTGGTTTAGGTTTTTTTCTCCTATATTCAGTGTGGATAGAGTAATAGTATGAATTTCAGTGTGATGGGCCCTAGCGTATGATGAGTGTATGTGCGTGCGACTGTAGGTTTACTCTGTCCGTGGAAGTAGGGAGAATTTATATGCTCTGATCTGCAGCAGTTTCCTGGTAGCAGTATGATGGTTAGATTATTGTCTTGATCTGATAGATTGCTTGTTCATAGGCTTTTGATTCATTGATTTATTGGTTGATGTTGGTATATGTACTAATACTATATGTTGAAGTCGTCGTATTGAGTTCTATGTAGTGTGTACGGCTTCTGGAACTTGGGAGCTGGTGACGGTTCCGTAGTAGGGCAGAGGGAAGTGAGTGCTGCTCTCGGGAAAGACGGGATTATTGGAATTACCTGTATGTATGCAGGAAAAACGTGTGACAATTGAAGTTGCGCGTCACATTGTCTGGGTTCGGAATCAGTGACATCGTCGTGTGTTACTATTAGGGACATATTTTCAGTATAAAAGGAGTGTGTATGGTAGCGAAGGTTATCTGTGAAACTCTGGTCTTAAGTCCCAGGGATCCGTAAGGTTTGCCGTTAAAGCTTACTGCTGGAGTAGTAATAGGTATTCTCTGAGCTTGTCTGAAGAACTGGGCAGAGGTAAGCGCTGCTTGGTTAACGTGTGTTATAATTCTGTAGTGGGACAGACTGTTCGCTGTTCTCGGGAAAGGCAGGATTCTGTGTGCATGTGCTACATTTTCTGGTGTGAAAGTGAGTGAATGTATGAGCATTTAGTTGATTGTAAGACTCTTTGGAGCAGTCCTAGAGGAAACAGTTAATGGATGCATGTTAGAAGGAAAGAGTAGAGGGATGTGCTACTGTGTCAACGAAAGTAATTATTCCGTAGTGGAGCAGAGGTAAGCGCTGTTCTAGAGAGAAGCGGGATTCTTGTGAAAAAGATTTTCTTTACTATTCTGTGGTTAGCGAAGCAGACAATGGAGATGTTTATATGTTGTAACTAATAGATTTTGTAGAATCTGAAACGAAGTCTACTGAGAAGGCTTTGTGAAGGAGGGGTAGACGAGTGACAGGAGACAGAGCAGAAGCGACTGCAGCGACTGCTGACGTCATACAGACCGCGCTCTAATTGGGTAGTGGATCGGAACAGTGCTCGCGCTGGGATTGGTGCGTTAGTGTGAGCCGCGCAGGGATTGGAAGGAGTTCAGGGTGACGTAGACGCTCCAGGATTGGTGCGTTAGTGTGAGTCGCGCTGTTATTGGACAAAAAGATCGTACAGTTGCGGAAGGGACTAGAGAATATTGGTAAACGTTAAAATGTATTACCAACCTGAGGAAAAGAAGAAGAAATCCTTGTTCGGTAAAATTAAAAGGTGGTTCGACAAGGATAAAAACATAATAACTAGAGAAGGTGAATTGCTACCTCCAACGAGAACTCCTGCATCCTTCATGGTTGCGAAATATGGGTATCATACCTGTATATGGTTAGATAACTGGGCTAAGTATACTAAAGAGGATGGTGTCTTAGCGTTCCCGGAACATGGTTCATTTAATTTGGCCGTGTTGAGAAATTTACGGGAAAAAATGATGTGTCTAGAGCCTAGACCAAGGCCGACACAGTTCGAGGCGCTGGTGGAATGGGAAGATGAGGTGCATGAGCGAGAAAAGCAGAGGAGTGGAGGCAACTATAGGTATATGTTCGGGAGGAAATATGATCGTGAGACTCATCATGATCGAATGAGGAGATGGCGAGATGCTAGTATGTCAGAGGGATTATATCCTATGAGGACAGTTGACGAGAAGGAAGAGAGGAAGGCTACAGAAAGGGTGCCTGATGCAGAAGTGAGAAGGTATGGAGCTAATGATTACGAAGATGAGGTCTTGGATGACATGATTTACAAGAGACCACCTCCGTATAGACCAGAACCAGATGAGAGCACGCCAGTTGCTACTCCTGTAAGAGATACTTTGCGAATTGTGAAAACTGAGGTTGTGACACCTGATCTGAAAAGTGGCAGCTCTTTCACGGAAAGGGAGAGAGAGAGAGAGCGAGAGAGAGAGAATCGAGTCAGTGACGAGAAAACAAGAGAATTAGCCAGAACCACATCTGAGCTGACTGAGAAAATTAGAGAGCTGTCCCATTGTGCCAAATCATGTTGTCCCATTGTGCCAAATCCTTCAGTGATTTTGTATCAGATTCCTCATGATGCTGAGTGGTACACAGTGATTGATTTGTGTCATGCTTTCTTTTCAATTCCATTGCATCATGATAGCCAGCCGATTTTTGCATTTCGGTTTGGACAGCGTATTTTAGCATGGTGTCGTATCCCACAGGGGTATACAGAGAGTCCTTCGATATTCAATCAGTTATTGAAGAAATCATTGGAGAGTTTGATCATGCCTGAAAGCTCAGTACTAGTGCAGTATATCGATGACTTACTTGTGGCATCGAAGACACGTGAAGCTTGTGAAGTAGATACCATTTTTTTTTTGTTGAAACATTTTTTATTGTTTTCATAGCAACAACTCAATACAAACCCCGCTTCCTCCCCGGTCACAGAATGTATTGCACATACAGAGTTACCAGCCAATATCCGGGAGAATAAGCTTCCAGCCCATACGGGCCCTCCCCCCTCCCTCCCCACCCCATGTCAGTGTGCCTCCTGTCTTTCTCCTCGCTCCTGATGTGCCCCCTCCCTGCCATAAATCAGACATGGGTGCCCAACCTCCACTAGAGAACCATGGCTTTCCCTCGCGCCTAGCCACACCCTTGTTTCCAGCGCTCGCTACTCCTCCCCTTCTACTCCCCGTTCACCGCCTCCTCCTGCCCGCCAGATGTGTCCCCCTCTGTCCCGTTGTTAGACATCAGCCCCTGAAGTTCCACCACCAGCGCCTCCCACGCACGGGCCGTCGCCAGCGCCTTTTCGTCATCCCTCCGAAGAGCTAATTGCAACCGGAGCGCACCCTCAGCCCCCGCCCAACGCGCAAAGGCCGCCCTCCACCGCAAGAAGCTAGGCCCCGTCCTGGACTTCCAGTGCATAGTCAGTTCCCTCTTGGCCATTATCAATCCTAAGTCATAAAACTTGCTAGTGACCTTCGTCCGGCGGGTGTGTGGGAACCAAAGCAGTAAACAGGCCCCCAGGTCCGGGTCAATAACACGGTCCGTCACCTGATTTAGGCAATCCATAACCTCTGCCCAATAATCACCCAACTGAACGCAGGACCAAAACATGTGGCGAAAATCAGCACCCTCTCTTCCGCACCGCGGGCATTGCGAGTGCGCACCCCCAAAATATTGCAATATTTTAACCGGCGTCAAATATGCCCTGTGCAACGTAAAAAATTGAACCAACTGGAACCGGGCATTGCGCGTTCCCTTCCAGGCCCGCCGCACCAGCGTGGTCCAGGTAGTCTCGGGGATCGGTTTCTCAAGGTCCAATTCCCACTTGCCCCTCAAGGCGGCAAGGGGCGGTAGGCCTTCCGACGACAGTCTGCGGTAGAGACAAGTAATGGCCTTGGACGTCCCCGCCGCCATCACTACATATTGGCAACCTGCAGCGACCGGTGGCTCCGAGAGCCCCGCATTCCAGTGCCGCTGAAGGCTCGCTACCAGGGCCGCGTGAAGTAAAAAGTCCCCACGTGGGAGCCCATAGGAGTCCTGCAACTCCTGGAAAGGCAGCAGCACCCCCTCCCGGAATAAGTCGCCCACCATCTGCACGCCCAACTCCTCCCAAACAGCCAGCCCAGACCAGTCGCCTCCATGCGGGAACGCCGTACACATTCCCAAAGGAATCTCCGGGGCATAGGGGCGAGTTATCGCCGCCCTCCTCTGGCACCGGTTCCAACACAGCCGGAGTGTACGCTCCTCCATCGTAAGCAGGGCAAGGTCCAGCCTCTGCTGCAAGACTATGAAGGCTAGCACATGCCGCGGAATCAACCTGCCCTGTGGGCCCTCCGGGCCCCTGTATTCCCTGGCAACCGCCTGTGTAAGCCACTGGAGTTGGGCCGCCAGATAGTACCACTCGAAGTCCGGGACTGCCAGGCCCCCTTCTGCTCTCGGCCGCCGCAGGGTGGTCAAGGCCACCCGCCTTCTCCCGGAGCCCCAAATGAAGCCCGTGGACATTGCCCTGAGCCGTTGGAAGTACGACGCAGGTACCCATATGGGTAGGGTGCGAAAGAAATAGAGGAGTCGTGGCAACGCCACCATCTTCAACAGCGCCACCCTCCCGGCACACGAAAGTGGGAGCGTACTCCAGAAACTCATGCTACCCCGCAAGCCGCGAATGGCTCTGCCAATATTCCCCTCCAGCAAGTCCGGCTGGGTGTGGTAGATATTAACCCCCAAATATCGCAGGCAGCCCCCCTCCCATCGGACCAGCCCCAGTGACTGGGGGGCCCGGCCGCCCGGCCCCAGCGGGAACAGGCACGTCTTGCCCCAGTTGACCTTGAGCCCAGATAGGCGTCCAAAGGCCTCCAACAAGGCAGTCGCCCCACGCAGTGCCCCCTCGGCATCCGCCAAAAACATCAGCAGATCATCAGCATACAGAGAGATATAGTGGGCATCCCCCCGCAAGTGAACGCCTGCATAAGAACGCCCCAGTCGGGCCTGCGCCGCCAGTGGTTCAATAGCCAGGGCGAACAATAAGGGGGAGAGCGAGCAACCCTGCCTCGTCCCCCTCCGCACCGGGTAGGAGGCCGAAATGTTGGTCCCGTCTTCACCCGGGCCGTGGCCTCGTTATAGAGCAAGGTGGTCCAGCGCACAAAGCCGTCCCCCAGGCCAAAAGCCCGCAACACTCGGTATAAATAGGGCCACTCGACACTATCGAAGGCCTTTTCGATATCAACCGACAGTGTGCAGGCCTCCGGATATATGTCCCGGTCCAGCTCCATCACCCGCAACAAACGTCGCACCGACGTGGCCGTGTTACGCCGAGGGATAAAGCCCGCCTGATCCGGGTGGATCAAGGCGGTCATATGAGTCAACAGGCGCGACGCCAAGATTTTACTCAGGATTTTGTAGTCCACCGTCAACATGGAGAGCGGGCGGTACGCCGTGCGTGCGCCAGCCTCCCCTCCCGGCTTCAACAGGGGCACCACAATTGCCTCTCGAGCGGAGGCCGGTAAGCGCCCAAGTCGCCAAGCCTCGCCGTAAAGGACTTGCAGCTGTGGCGCCAGCAGATCCGGGCAAGCCGCATAGAACTCAATGGGCAAACCGTCCACTCCCAGGGTCTTTCGCCTGGCCATATGCTTAATCGCTGCACGAATCTTGCCCAGGGATATAGCACCCCCGAGGTCCTTCTCGCTCTCCGGGTCCAGCCGGGGTAGGCGAGCCGCCACCAGAAACTCGGCCAAGCCTTCAGGTTCCCCCTGCATGGTGCTGTCACACAGCCCTGCATAATAACTGGCAAACTGCTTATTGATCCCCGTCTGAGAATAGACCGGGACCCCCCCTGCCTCGACCAGAGATAATATAGGGGTACCACGGGCCGTCGGGGATGCCAACCATGCCAGAAGAGACCCCACCTTATCCCGTTCCGCGTGCGCCCGGGTAAGGTAATCCTTATGATCAAAGCAGCGAAGCTTCTCTACACACACCGCCACGCCCTCACGCGCCTCCACGACCGCAGGCAGCTCGCCCTCCCCCGCCTGGTGCGCGCGCTCAGCCGTCCGCAGTCGGGCCTCCGCCCCCCGCTACCTCCTTCAGCAAAGTCTTCCGCACGCCAGCGGTGGACGATATACAAACTCCCCGAACCACCGCCTTGAACGCATCCCATTCCGTCGCCCGGGTCGACGCCGTATCCGAGTTAGTCCTAAAGTACTGCTCTATGCAGCCGCTAACCTCCGCCCGGAAAACCGGGTCCTCCAGCAACAAGGGGTTTAAGCGCCATGTGGGTATCGCCTGCCGCTGTCTAGACCACTGCAGCACCCCCATGCAAGGGTTATGGTCCGAGATGGTTTTAGCCAAATACTCACTATGCCGCATCAGAGTCTGGGCATCCGGGGAACACAATATACTGTCCAAACGGACATACAACTCGTGGGGGACTGAGTAGAAGGAGTAATCCCTATCCATCGGGTGATGTGTCCGCCACGTGTCTACCAACCCCCAGGTGTCCTGCCAAGCGCGCCTACTATTGGCCACCCTACGGACCACCGATTGTGCAAGGGGCGGGTGGGACCTATCCAGCTCAACATCAGCCACTGAATTAAAATCCCCTCCCAACACCACCGTCCCCGTCAAATAGGCCGCGAGCTGCCCCGACAGCCTGGAGAAGAAGGCGGCCTGGTCTGCATTAGGGGCATACACACTACAGAAGGCCATGTCCCTCCCATCTAGTCGCCCCTGCACTGCTACAAACCTGCCCTCCGGGTCCACCAGTGTCGCCAGCGGCTGGAAAGGAACTCCCGCCCTAACCCATATCAGGGCCCCTCGGGCAAACTTCGAGAAGGTAGTATAGAATAATTGGCCTCGCCAGCGCCGCTGCAACGCCTTCCCCTCCTCGCGATCTAAGTGGGTTTCTTGGAGGAAGGCTACCTGGATCCCTCTCCGCACCAGGTAGGCATGCACTTTATATCTCTTCCCCATAGAGGTGAGCCCCCTCACATTCCAGGTCAGGACTCGCAGTTCAGGTGGGGTCCCCATCCCATCGCCTTACCAGCCACCCTTTCCCAGCCCTCCGAGGCACACTGACATTCCCCTGAAGCCCCACAACTCCCCAACTCCCCACACGCCCTCCCCTCCCCAGAACAGGTGTTAAACTGCAGTTACCCATCCAAATACCACCCCAAACAATATCTAACACTCTGGTAGCCACCAGCGTCTCACAATGTCCGTGAGGGTGAGGTGGTGGCTCCGCACCAGACGGGCCGGTCGACTGTCCCCTGCTGTGCATCCGCGCCCAGTCTCTGCAAATCCCCCCCCGGTGTTCCTTGCCCCTTCAAATCTCCCGCTCTCCACTCCAGGGCCCCCCAGCAACAATCCCCGGTCAGCAAGGCGTCATCAGTTACCGATCACACTCCCAACCCCGCAAAGCCAGGTCAGGGCCCTCCTCCCCACATACATACAACTCCCGCTCTGCGCCTCTTACTGCACCCTGGGGAGTCCCAGTTCCTTCAAGCGTCCAGCAGTTCATCCGCCGTCCCTGGGGTCACGTCCGGTAGCAGCTCCGCATCCTCTCCAGGGCCATCCGACAGGGAGGCCTCCGAGCCCCTCTTGGAGCCCGAGTCTTCACTGGGCTGGGAGGCCGCGGCCCCCGATATCACAGAGACCGCCCGCAACGCAGCCCGCCGCTCCAGCACCGTCTGGGATGCTCCCGGTGATCGGACCCCTGTTGTCCGTGTCCTGTTGCGCCTGCTGCGGCGGGCCCTCGTTCGGGTCCCCGACGGCCCCTCCTCGTCCACATGTGCTGCTGCTCCCGTGCGGGCCGATTCGAACCAGCTCCAGGCCGCCGCGGGGTCCGTAAAGAAGGATGTCTTTCTGTCCAGTACCACTCTGAGGCGAGCCGGGAACAGTAAGGAGTACTGCAGGCCCTCGTCCCATAGCGCCTTTTTCACCGCCTGAAAGGAGGAGCGCCTGCGCTGGACCTCCATGGGATAATCCGGATAGATTGATACCGGGACATTCTCCACTTGATAGGGGCCCATGGATCTTGCCTTCTGGAGAATGATATCGCGGTCCCTGTAGTGCAGCAGCCGAGCCACCACCGGCCTGGGAGGTCGGCCCGGATCCGGAGGCCGGGCCGGGACCCTGTGCGCCCTCTCCAGGGTGTAAAACTGCGTCAGTCCTCCCGGCGCCACCACCTCCTTCAGCCAGGTCTCCAGGTAAGCCAGCATGTCTCCTCCTTCAATCTTTTCGGGCAGGCCCACCACACGGATGTTGTTGCGGCGATTACGTCCCTCCGCATCCTCTGCCCTCTTCTCTAGGACCACCACCCTCCTTAGAAGGTCCGCCGACTGGGCCTCCAATGCCTTCTGCGCCGGAGCTGCCAAGTCCAACACGTCCTCCGTTTGCTTGACCCTGTCCACCAGCTTCCTGTGGTCCGTGCGTAGCAATCCCAGATCGGAGGACACCTGCGCAATGTCCGTCTGCAGCGCCGTTCGGGTATCCGCTATGGCCTGCAGGATTTGTTCCATCTGACGCTGCTGGAGCCCCACCGCAGAGTCCACGTGAGTTCCGCCATCCCGGCCACCGGCCGAGTCGCCCACAGAGTCCGCCGGATTCGCTCCCGGCTTGGACCTTGGTTTGCCCATGTTCCCAGGTCAGGGAGCCCACCAGGAGTCCGCGGGGCTATCTCCAACTAGAGCAAGGCCTCAGCACAGTGGTCACGGCAGGTCTCTTCTCCGGCTACGAGGCGCCGCTCACTCCTGCCTCTGACCGTCAATGACGTGCTCCCTGAGGGGCCCCAGCGAGGAGGACCCACTCCACTCCTCGAAGCCTGTCGTCCCTGCAGTGCGGTGTAACAGCCGCAGGCACCCCCGTCGTTCGCGTCCTACCTCCTCACTGCACCCCCGAGGCAAAGTCCGTCCAACCGTTCGGCCCGGTCTGCAGTCCAGGTCCCGGCAGACCACCTCCACTATGGCCCGCGTAGCGCCGGCCGTCCCTCTCCTGGCCCGCTATCAGCTCCTCCGGGGGTTCCGCAGCCTCGCCGTCACCAGGCTCGCCGCCCCACCTCAGGCCGCACTCAGCTCCTCGGATCACACCTCCTCCTCCAGGCAGCCGCCGCGCCCGGGTCCGGCTGTGCAAGGGCTAGCAGCAGCAGGCCTCACCCCTTGGGTGGGTTCCGACCCGGTCCGGCCGCCGCCTCGTTGGAGCCGCCACTTCCGGCGTCCTCGGCCGGCCGCGCTGCACTTCCGGGCGGTCCTCACGAAACTGTGGGCCCCGGCTGTTCCGCTGCTCTCAGGCCGCCCAAGATGGCCGGCGGCGGCTCGCGTCCGCCGCTACTCTCACCGCGGTGCCAGTCCTCAGCGCCGCGCTCCGCTCCGCCGCTCCGTGGACAGGGACCGGAGCACTCGAGGCTGCCCTCCAGGTGTCTTGGAACACCGGGGCTGCAGGTTGTACAGGATTTTTGGCTGGGCTGGATGCGGAGCTCTCTGCTCACACGTCCATGCCCGTCGGCAGCCAAGCCACGCCCCTTGTGAAGTAGATACCATAGCTTTACTGAATCATCTGGCAGATGGAGGGTTAAAGGTGTCTCCAGCCAAATTGCAATTTTGCAAGAAAGAGGTGCATTATCTTGGACACAATATTGAAAAGGGTCTGAGAAAGGTGAGCGATGACAGGATCAAAATTATCAGAGGAATGAGAGCCCCAATGACCCAGAGAGAGGTGAGGATGTTTCTGGGGATGGTGGGTTATTGTCGTCAGTGGATAAGTAATTTCTGCCTGATAGCAACGCCACTGATTAAATTGACCAAAAGTGAGGTGAGAGACCCATTGGAGTTGGATGGGGAACAAATGGCAGCATTTGAGGAGTTGAAGAGCAGAATGTGTGAAGCCCCTGCTTTGGGAATGCCAGACTATGAGAAAGAGTTTGAGTTGTATTGCAGTGAGAGAAATGGATGTGCACTTTCAGTGTTAATTCAGAAACATGGACAACTGAGAAGGCCGATTGCGTACTTCTCATCGACACTTGACCCCGTAGCTGTGGGTTTGCCAGGTTGCCTGAAAGCAGTAGCTGCTACATGCAGAAGCTTGGAACAGAGTGAGGGCATAATAATGGGATATCCTGTAAGGGTATTCGTACCTCATGATGTGGCTATTCTTTTGACAAGAAGCAGGACTCAGTACATGTCACATAGTCGGCTGACTAAATATGAGAAAATCATTCTGGGAGCATCAAATGTGACTCTTGAGAGATGTGTGAATGTGAATCCAGCAACGTTGTTGCCAGATGCTGACAATGTGAATGTGGGAGATGATGTTCATCATGATTGTTTGGATGTGCTTGATTACTGCACAAAACCTAGACCAGACATAAGAGATTTGCCATTGCCTGAGAGTGATCATGTGTTGTTTGTGGATGGATCATGTTTGAGAACTGATGATGGTGTGCTGAGTGCAGCATATGCAGTGTGCAAGGTTTCAGAAGTTATGGAAGCTTCGCCTTTGAAAGGAGTAAGATCTGCTCAAGTGGCTGAATTGGTGGCATTGACGAAAGCTTGCAAAATTGGGAAAAATCTGAGAGTGACTGTAATGACTGATAGTCAGTACGGATTTGGAGTCGTTCATGATTTTGGCCAGCTTTGGCTACAGAGAGGTTTCTTGACGTCGAGTGGGACTCCAATAAAGAATGCTGAAGTGATTGGAAAGTTGCTTGAGGCGATACAGCTGCCCAAAGAGTTAGCAGTTGTGAAGTGTGCTGCTCATGGACAAGGAGATGATTTTGTTACTCTTGGTAATCGTTATGCCAATGACATAGCACAGTATTGTGCAAAGAACAATCATTCGATTAATAGGGCACGAGAAAAGGAAATGTCTTTTTGTTCTGTGATGTTTACTAATGTCCTAGAAACGTGGGATGAAGTGAAACAGTTGCAGGATGAGGCAGGAGATGAGGAAATGAGAGATTGGATCAAGGCAGGTTGTGCCCCAAGAGAGACAGATCATGTTTGGATCTATAGAGATGGTAGACCAGTCATGCCCAATTCCATGTTGTCGACAATGGCAAGAATGTATCATGGCCAGGGACATCTGGGAAGGGACGCAATGATTAGGTCCTTTAAGCAGACCTGGTACAATGCAAAGTTCAGGTTAATTGCAGAGAGCATCTGTCAGAGATGTTTGATTTGTCAGCAGTTCAATACTGGGAAAAAAACAGTGGTGAGTCTAGGAACAATAGGCAGAGAAGGAGGTCCTTTTACCAGAATGCAAATAGATTTCATTGAAATGCCCCAAGTGAACAGATTGAGGTATGTTCTAGTGGTAGTCTGTTTGTTCTCAAGATGGGTGGAGGCCTATCCGACTAGGAGAAATGATGGAATAACAGTTGCAAAGTTACTGTTAAGAGAGTTGATTCCTAGGTACGGGTTCCCAGTGACAATTGAGTCTGACAGAGGTGGACACTTCTACAATGAGCTTATGGGTTTAATTTGTGAAGCATTGAGCATACAGCAGAAGCTACATTGTGCATACAGACCAGAGGCTTCTGGCGTTGTTGAACAAATGAACGGCACAATAAAAAACCGAATTGGTAAGATGTGTTTAGCCACTGGAATGAAATGGCCTGATGTCTTGCCTCTAGTGCTAATGACTATTAGGTCTACTCCAGATAGAACCACAGGGTTGAGTCCGCACGAAATATTAATGGGACGTGCGATGAGACATGCATTTGTGCCTGTCAACAAGTTGATGACAATAACTGATGACATGATTTTGGATTACTGTAAAGGCCTGGCTGACGCAGTTCATTCTGTGTTTCACCAGGTTGGAGAAGACGCTACCACACTTGAGAAGAAGCAAGCCCATGATCTGAGTCCAGGGGACTGGGTGAGGATTAAGGTGCACAGAAGAAGAAATTGCTTGGATCCAAGGTGGGGAAGGCCAAGACAAGTTATTCTGACTACAACGACTGCAGTAAAGTGTGCTGGTGTGAAAAACTGGGTGCATGCTAGTCATTCTTTGAGAGTTCCAAATCCAAAAGAAGGGACTGGTAAGGAGTATTTTGAAGAGTCAGATTCCAGTGATGATGCAGAAACTGAACCAGTGAGAAGAAAAAGGAATCCTGAAAGGGGTGAAGGAGAAAGAGAGTCAGGTGATTCTTTTTTCTTTCCAAGAGAGGCTTCAAGGGAAACATTGAGAGTCTCAGAGGAGAGATCGGATTCTGTAGGAGTGCCTGAAGTTCCAACAAGCAGTGGAGTAGAAAGAAGAGAAAAGAGCAATTCCACAGAGACTACTCCTGAATCAGATGAGGAGGTTGAAAATCCACTTGAGATTACACCTGAAGAGGCAGGGTCAGAAGAAGATAGAGAGGGACAGATTGCGGAAGACCCCCGAGGAGGTGTAGGGAACATTCCTGATAAGCTAGGTGAAGGGACAAGTAGACAGCAAGAAGATTGCGTGTCGGAGACCCGAGGAGGGACAGAATTAGGGAAATCTCAATCGGTGGTGGAAAAGACTGTGGAGCGAAAGAGAATTGTTGAAGAACAAGAGGCAAATGAGACAGAATCAGATGAAAGCGAGAATGAGAAATCAGAGGGTCGAGTTCTAAGAAAGAGAACTTGGATTGGAGAAAGGAATAATAAAGAAGTGAGACCAAAGAGGGTTGTAAGAGGAGATCTTTGGCCTAACAGGATAAAGAGACTGAGGTACAGACTGACACGAGCAAATTCATCAAAAGCTGAACAGGTGAACGAGGTGTCGAGTCAGAATCAAGCAAAAGGTGAAAAACAAAAGGTCACAAAAGAACCAGAGGAGATCAAGAGAATCAGAAAACCTAACCAGAAGTATAGGTCACCGGAATGGACGTACGTGGCACTGTCTGAAGGTGAAGAGGCAGAAAGTCAAGGAAATCCAGAGGGGACCGTACGAGAAGTGGTTGAGGAGAAAACTGTTGGAATCCTGAAAGTTATCTTGACTGACATTGGAGAAGAGTCGGATGCTCAGGATGTTGTTGAAGATCTGATACAATTCGATGTTGCTGAAGAAGAAGTGAAAAGTGATGAAAATCCAAACTGAGTGAACTGAAGGAGTCACTTGGAGAAAAGTGAAAAGAGAAAATCTGAAATTAGCTGTTTGAAATAATCTAGTGTTCTAGTGTTTCAGTAGTGGAGTAAAAGAGGCTAAGTCAAAAGACACTGCCAAAGTAGTAAAATGGCTAACACAGAAAATAATCAAAGTAGATGTGCCTTCTTGAAAAGATGGTGTAGAATGTGCTGCTGCTGTACTGGATTATTAATGCTATTATGGGGTATACTAGCTTTACTAGTTACTTTTAGAGTTACGATAGACACTTTTGGAATACATACTGAGAATGTGACTAATATAGAGAAGAGTTCACAGAAAGTAGTTCCAACTAGAATTAGTAACATTTACATACATGAAGATAGGTCAATTAATGATTTTTCTAGCAATGTTTTTTCAAAGTTGTTGTACGAATACGTAAAGACAATGGAAGTTAGGGATTGCTACGTTTGTATGCAATTACCTGCATCCGTTTCAGAGGGTGTTACTTATCACCATTTACCAGCTACGTATGGGATTTCATGTAGTGTGCTAAGTAGTGTTTTCTATTTGTTAGGGAAAATAGATTATAAGATGTCTAACAAGGATAATATTTTTGGGCAATTGCCTATGAACAAAGAGCTGAATCCAGCTAAAGAAGCTAACATTTTTGGTGAGATTTTTATTGAGAAAGAAGAATTAACATTAGATTACATTTTTAGAAACAATTTAACTTGCAGCTTGAAAGAAGAGGAGAAGGCTTTCCGAAACATGGTAGAGGAAAGGAGAATGAGCATGCATGAAAAGGCAGAGAAATTTAAAGTGAGTGAGACAATATGGGATATTGAGATGGGAAAGGAATTGAGGAATGGGGCTAGTCCAACTTTGGCTTTAGATGCACCACAGAAGGGTAAATTATGCATTACCAGAAAGAAATCTCAATATGATAGGTATTTTGTTGGGACTAGTGAGTGTCATGATACATACTTCATTGCAACAGGATGGGGTTTTAAAGGTGGAGAAGATCCAGTTTTCCCAGGAGTGTATTACGTTTGTGGGAACAAGGCTTATTACAAGTTGCCTGACCATTGGTATGGCACGTGTTATGTGGGCCTGGTCTTTCCAAAGGTTTTTCATATAGATAGGATAGAAGATGTAGAACACAGTAATTTACTAACACGTTTTAAGAGAGAAACTTGGTCAGAAATCGTAGGTGATATTTTTGGAGCTTTAATTCCAGCAGTGGGAATTTCTTTAAATGCATATGGGATTCGGAAACTGTCAACAGTGGTGGATCGCTTATCGACAAGTACCGCTGGAGGGTTTCTTTTGGTAAATACAGAGATGATTGCCGTACGTGCCATGTCTATGCAAAATCGACTTGCCCTTGATATTCTATTGGCCAAGGAGGGTGGAGTTTGTGGAATGCTGAAAGTTCAACATTGTTGCACTTACATTCCTGACGAAAGCAAAGATATGAAGGTTTATATCAAAAATATTACTGATTTGCATGAAGAATTAGTACCACTGGAAGCTGAAAGTATCTGGACTAAAATAGCTAATAAGATAGTTGCTGTTAAGGGTTTTATTGCTAAGATAGGTAGTACCATTATTGGTAAAATATTATTTCCATTGACATGCGTGATTGTTGCTTTACTGATACTAAGATTGGGGTGTTTGTGTTGTGAAAACAGGGGAGGGAAAAAGAGAATAATTAGAGGAAATACTGAAAAGAAACAAAAGAGGTCAAGGAGAGACCCACAAGAAATAGAATTAGAAGAATTGAGGGAGAGTGTTTACTTGGAGTCAAAGAGGGATGATGTGAGAGAGTCTGGTGTTTAAATGTTGTGTCATAAAAGACATTTTCAATTTCTCCTAAAATTGGGACTAATTTTTTGGGGGGGTTGGTTTTTGTGGTGATAATATATCACCAAAGGGGGGATTGCTGGAGCAGAGTTTTCTGTTGAAAATTTATTGAGTTTTAAGCTCCAGTTTCGTTTATATGTTATGATTAAAATTACTAATTTGTAATCACTAAATATTAGTTTTGTTAAGAGATTAACCAACATTACTAATGAGAGAAACTACACGTGGGATGCATATATGTTGCTTAATAATAATGTGCAATTTTATTAAATGAGTGTTGCAAAAGTGCTATTTGTTTCGAGTTTACGCTTTAAAAATAACGTGTGCTAATGCTTCTTTGTGTTGCAAACGGCTAGGTAATTACATACACATAAGGGTATTAGTGGGGATTAACACTGTATAATCATTATGATGTGGTAACGTTGTTTTGTGTTTCTTTTAATTAAGATGGTCCGTTTTGGCCTAAACAAAGATGGCTGCTATTTACAGCCTGCGCTCGAGTGATTGAATTTTGACGAGAGGCCTTGCTGAACATGGTTGAAAGTCACCTGACCACAGCCTCTGACTGAATTAAAAGTTTCCGTGAGGACAGCAGCTCTGGGCATGCTTCCAATTGTCCTTGGAGAAGAATGAAGCCACAATGGACACAGATAAACCTGCGGTGGTTTTGCTATGGTACCAAGGAAGAGCATTCATAAATGTATCACTTGCAAACTCGAGTTTCCTTCTTCCGTGTTTTTATTTTTGTGATTTTTTCTGAGCGGAGGTTTTCTAAATGTTACCAAGTGACAACCTTTCCTGCTCGCTCTGCTCAGCGGCTCAACGGACATTCAGAATTTGTTTGTAACTTTTATTCCGTTAGTTTTGTTATAAATATACTAGACTAGAGAGGGTCTGTGTCATTGCATCGGGATTTTTGAGGCCACTTCTTCCTGAACCTATGCTGAGGACGGCAGCTCGAGAGACTTTACTGAGAGACCTGTCCTGACCCATTTAGCTAGAATAGGTAACTATGAGAATAATGATCTTGTTATTGATTGACTTTCATTTTAACTAATTTAGATAAACAACCATTTGTTTGAATTCCAGTGTCGGGTGGTTATTTCTTTGTCATTTATTGAGTTTCCAATGTTTTTCTTATGTTTAAAATCATGACTCAAGGCAATATCCTTATGGTCGCATTGACCTCGTTTTAGATGCAGATTGGTTTAGGTTTTTTTCTCCTATATTCAGTGCGGATAGAGTAATAGTATGAATTTCAGTGTGATGGGCCCTAGCGTATGATGAGTGTATGTGCGTGCGACTGTAGGTTTACTCTGTCCGTGGAAGTAGGGAGAATTTATATGCTCCGATCTGCAGCACTGTCAGTGGTCAGTAAACTACCTCCAGCATGGCAGGGAGTCACGAGGTTTAACAAGAAATAATCTTCACATAAGGATGTAATAGGGCAATTTCCAGAACAATGTCGTTGGGATGCCTTACGGCTGGGATGCTTGAGACAAGTGCAATTGCCCGAACAAGGTCCTTGGGATGCCTTACAACAGGGACCCTTGTGATAAGTACCTAGACAAGATCCTTGGGATGCCTTCTGGCAGGCACTCTTGTGATAAGTGCCCAGACAAGATCCTCGGGATGCCTCATGGCAGGGATACTTGAGGGCAGACAAAAGGCTAAGAAATGGTCAGTTCTGGGCGGACGCAGCACTTGCAGCTCTGGCATGGCCATGGGGCCACAAATTCCAGATATTCGGTAGCAAGTTGAAGCCTCAAAGCTGCTACCCGCTGTACCAAATACGTGACAGAAGTAGAGCTGTCACGACAGTTGGAGATGGATTTATGACAACCATGAAGAGACATCATGACTGGGATGATGTTGCATGATAGGATAAGGCAATTTATGGTTATTAATTTGCAATAGTCTATAGGATCTACACTGTATAAGCTGTTATGAAAAGCCTTATGTTGTGGTACAAGATAAGCCAGAAATGAGCATGTTGATGACCAATGCCATCATGACAAGTGTGTACAAACCTATGATGTGAATAAACTGCGGCCGTTCTAAAACCAAAAAAAGGTCTTGGTGTACATAATTGATGGGAAAGAAGGAACAGCGGGAGGGCCAGTGAGTTGCTCACACAGCTACGGGTGGTTTAGGTAAGCGGACCGTTTTATTTACAATAGCACCTCAGGAGCATTTGGCAACGGTTTGACATTAACTGTTCTGCTCCACTGTATTTTTTTGAAGAGTCAACCCGCTGACCCTTGACGAAAGGTGAGCAAAGTGTGAGGGCCCACGATGCATAATTGTATGCTTAGTATTTATGTAGAGACCCAATTCTTAAAATTAAAACCTTGCCCCCCTATTTTTCTGTAGATATACCACTGACTAGGATGAAAGAATGTTAAATAATGAAGCATGATGATGGTTATAAGGAGTAGGAACCTTCACACACAATAACTGGGCTAATGTCCTTTTTCTTTTGTTTAGTAAAACGAATGGGCCTCCATTAAGTCTGAAAGATGTTTTATTATTCTATGGAGGGTAATGCAAGTACAAATACTGAAATGACTTCTAAAGTTCAGAGGCCAAAATGGCTCAACAATATTGGGACCAGGAATGACAGACTCTGGGGGATATTCACAAGGAGCTATCGCTGAGTTAACAGCACTTTACCGCAGCCAAAGTTGTAATAAATTGATCGCCCCATTCACAAGCTGGTGTTAACAGCCCACTGCACCAGTTTACCTTCGATTGCAGCCTCAAAAAACATCGCCACAGAAGCCCCCCCCGCAACTATCGCTAATGAGATGCAGAGTAGGCGTTCCCGTGCCCAAAGCCGCGACAACACCACTCCACAACATTCACAACGACCAGACAGAACTGCAATAAGAACACGAAACAGGCGATAAGGCGCGTTAGCAGCAGGAAAATAACACCTGCTCTGACCTGGTGCTAAGTCGGACCACAGCCTGAACCACAAAAGGGAGACCAGCCCACAGCCATACCTGAAAAACAACAGATGCACCCGGGCAACTGAACATGCAGCCCGGAGGGCCGAAAGGGAAACAACACCCGCCGCAACCACCCCCAGGACCCCCCTCCCCAGCACTCCCCTCCGACCAAAGACATGCCCCATCAGTTACACCCAATCACATACAAAATTATCCACATGATGTCGCAGAATCATAACTGGTGACAAGCATGTGTCATCACAAAAATGAGCATCACACATTCATTTCCGAAGCAACAAATCAAACTTAATTAAAATGAACAATGAAATGAAATGAAGACACATTGCGGCTCCCCTCGGGCCAATCGAAGGTCACAGCCTGCAAGACAAAAATCATGATGAGAAGGTGTGTCCTGCACACATCAGAGGACAGAGAGAGAGCAAAGGGGAGAGAGAGGAAGAGAGGGAGAGAGAGAGAGAGAAGAAGGAGAGAGGGAGAGAGAGAGAGAGAGAGAGAGAGAGAGAGAGAGAGAGAGAGAGAGAGAGGAAGAGAGGGAGAGAGAGAGGGAGAGTGCTGCCCCTACACACCGAGGCCACACTACTCACTTCCTGCCACCGGTGTGTCTCCAACCACTTGCCGGCATGTAGTGCAGTCCATTAGGTCACACATCTGAGACAGACCTGTCATCTGAAACAGAGTCCAGATACATGTGTGGCACAGTACACACAATTGCACAACAAAAAATTGCCTGCCCGCCCATGCACACCCAGACAGAGGCACCCCAGCCCCTCCCGCCGCCCATTGGAGCATGCCCGCCCACGCACACACAGGCCACACTGCTGACCTTCCGCCACCGGCGTGCAGACAGGAGGTCCTACCACGTGTCGCTGCAGGCCACAGGCTCGGGGCCCGCGGACATGGCACACTCCACACCATGCCACATCGCTCCGCAGGCCACCAGGTCTAACGTTTGGTGCTAGGTCTGGATTACTCCATGGCAGAGGACATACCAGGGCACCCGGCCTCATCGCAGGCTGCACACCCGCTCAGCCCAATAGGTGCCACCAACTCTTTGATCCCGGAAGCAACGCCGCGTGGCGGTAGGCCCGCGCTGCCCGCTGGCTCTGGCCTGCACTGCGGTCCAGCAGGGCACACAAAACCTGAGCTGTCCGGACTGCCGGGACGGGGCATCATCGCAGGCTGCACAGCAGCTCAGCAGCTCAAGGTGCCCCTAACTCAGTGCACCCAAAGTCACCGTCCCGTGGCAGGGTGCCTGTGCCAACCGCAATGCTCCAGGTGCCACTTACCCTGTGCAACCCCAGTCAGCGCCACGTGGTGGCCGCCCGTGACGGCCACAAGGCCTCATGTGCCATTAACCCTGTGCAAGCCCAGTCCGTGCCACATGGTGGCAGGCCTGTGACGGCCACAAGGCCTCAGGTGCCACTAACCCTGTGCGCAACAACTCATGGGCCTTTTATGATTGAGAACCGTGGAGCGTCCGTCATCCAGTCACCACTGGCAGAGGGGAATGTGATGTCATCTGCCCATTATGTTGGCGGAGTCACATGGCCTGTGACGCCTGTGCCGGATGGGTGTGGTGTGCGTGAAAACCTGTCATCAGGGAGTGGCTGTGACATGCTGACAACTACAACTAGACCAGTGACTTGCACACCACCAGCGAGTACACCTGCGATGGGTAGCAATGAGGGCCCCCCCTCGGAACATAAGAGGAGTGGTCTGTCCTGCAGTACGCCGGACCAGTGCAGGGCTTGCAACAATGACTCGTGGGATCTCGGCGTGGTTCAGTCCATGTTCGGACATGGAAGTGACTGATGCGTGTGTCCCTGTTGTAGTGTTCACGGGAACCGGTACACAATATGCAATGTAGCACCCTCTGACTGGCATCCCACAGGATGAGCATCATTGACGCAAGGGACATCCCTGTCCCTACATTCACACACACATTCATACATGGATGATACATAACACAGCAGTGCATCACTGGATGTTTATTGCACATCCATGCAGTCCTGCAGCTGGAGCGGTACAGGGCAATGCCGAGCACACTACACAATATGGGCCAGTGGAGGTCTGGCCGGAGTCCATCCGGGGATGACAAGTACTGCAGAAGAGGTAGGGTACAGTCCACAGTCTGGTAGCCGTGTCATTGGTCATCAAACAGGATATGGCAGTCCATGTCGCTGTCCAAGCTGAGTGCATCGGAGGGTATCGGGGGTCAGTGGTAGGTTATGGGGCCATGTGCAGCACCAAACAGGAACAGGCCAGGTGGCAGAAATGAATGCTAGTGCCTCCTGATCACAAACCCATCCACGTCCTTGTCCCCGAATGTGTGCTCTGCCCCACCTGCGGGTGTTGCAGTACCGGCTGGGGCAGTGTGTGCCACTGACACATCAGGGGCCGGAGGAGGGTTGTCGGCCACACTGTGTGGCAGTAACCCATCAGGTGCCGGAGTGGATACGCCTGCCACACTGTGGGGCGCTGACACACCAGGGGGCGGAGATGTGGATGGTGTGGGGTCAGCAGCATTCATCAGCGCCACGCCTTGTGGCAGCAATGCTATGACGATGGTCTGCAGGGCATGGGAGATCCCAGCTACATTTCGCTGATGTACAGCGGTGGCTGCCATCCTTTCCGCCTCCATCCGCACCATGTCCTCCATGAGCCTCCGCATGTGTGCCAGCTCACGGCTGCTATCGCTGGAGCCCATCTGAGCGGACAGGTGTTCTTCTCTCCATGTCAGGACTCCAGCGATGTCAGTCTGGGCTCATTGGAGGCCATGGAGCGTGTCTAGACACCCATGGATGGTGTCCAGTTAGGTAGCCATGAGGTTGAACCCCACCCGCACCTGCTCAGCCGTCTCCCTCTGGGCCTCCAGCACACGGGGTTGGAAGGCCATGTGTTGTTCCTGGGGGTCTTGGGAGACTGGCGGGCCATGTATGCCTCCTGCTGGGTGGTTTGGGTGGTGGGTGGGGTCTCCTCGATGCAGCTGGTCAGCCCTGATCCTGGAGGTGAGTCGCGGATGATGTCAATGATGTCTAGGAGGGCTTGGGTGTCGATGCTGGGGTTGTCCTCGTTCGTCATCAGTGAAGAGTGGCTGGGACTGCTCTGCAGGGGGTGTTGACGGTGGCCCTGCAATGTGAAGGGGAGATGGTGTATTGCAATGTGTCCACATGTATGTAGCCGCATGGTACATGTTGACATTCAGACAGCATGGCATTGTACATTGTGACCCAAAGTCATTGAGGGTCTGCACTGTGCTCTGCTTCATTGTGCATGTGTGCCATAGTGGCCATCTCCACCCGTCCCCCCAGTACCTGGTGGTCACTCACCCTGTTGCGGTTGTGTTGTGTCCTGTTGAGCAGTGTCCGGTCCCCCGACTCCGGCCACAGTATCCACACTGATGACTGTTGGCACCAGCTCCTCCATGTCATCCAGCTCGAGCTGTGGCGCTGGGCCCCCACCTCCAGTCTGCATTGCTGCCTTCTGGTTGGCTGCGAGTTTCTCCTTGGTCTTCAGCTTGATGTCATTCCATCACCTCTTGACCTCATCTATTGTTCTCTTGTGCTCTCTGACAGCATTCACCTTGTCTGTGATGTCCCGCCATATTCCAGTTTTGGTGCCCAAAGACACGTTGGAGGTGACGAACACTTTTTGATGGTGTTCCATCACCTCCGTGACTATGATCCTGTTCCCCTGCGGACTGAACTTCGTCTTCCTCTTCTTCTTGTCCTTGCCCTTCCGTGTCCCCAAGGTTCCGGGCTGGTCGTCCGGGGTGCTTGTGGGGTTCTGCTCGTCCTCTGCGCCTGCTCCAGCTGCCTCCATGGTGCTTGGGTGTTGGTCAGTTTGTGTTTGGGTGTTTATTTCTACTTTTATGGTGATTTTTCCCGCCGGCCAGGTGTGTGTTGCAGGCCTGGCGCTGCTTATTGCTGATTTTCTCATCATGCCTTGGCCCATCGCAATTTTTTTGGTGTTGTGGTTTGTGTTTTTATCTCCATCGAGGTGGTTGTATCGCGGACATTGACCCGCGGTTTCGGTAAACTATCGCATGGTACTGCCTTGTTGTGAATTCCACGTTGACACAGGGTTATTTTCCCGTGATTGGCTGCAATTTTGAGAGTTGCGTTAAGCTACTTTTGCGGTAGTTATCACACGTTCTTATGAATATGCCCCTCTGTATCCTTAAAACAGCTTTGGAATGGCAAAAGAATTCACAAACTGGACCTTACCATACCTCACTTTGCCACTTTCTAGATTCAGAGTGGTAGTTTAGGTTGAGGAGTATTTTCCAGGTGTTCAAATTTGGACAAGCATCCTAGGAGATTGCTTATTGTGTGACTATTGGAATTTGTGTATTTTTTATTACGATTTCTGTATTTACTAGACTATCACTTGATTACCACTGGTGTGTATTGGAGAGCATTTCTGATCATTACCTTGCTATTGGCTCACGATTTTCTGATTGCCTTTCAGACTTGTTACAAATAATTAGGGTTATGCAGACTTCACCTCCTGAACTGAGGAGGTGAAGGCATGCAAGCCTACATCTAGGACTATCTTTCCACTCAGAAATGGCGAATAGCAAACAGTAGTAAAACTACTCCTAGGTGTAAAGTTGCTCCTAGTAAATTGTAACTTAAGTAAATCTACACATGTAAATTTACTTTTATAAATAGGGCCCAGCGAGGTTTGGAAGTGTCACTCAACTTCTAAAATGAACAAAACTGTAGTACGTTTTCTAAGTGAGCAGTACGGCCTTATTAAATGCTGTAATTGAATATATTTCACAGACTAATGGAGGGTTGTTTAATGTTCTGCCATTAGCTAGCAGCTCAGTCAGAGGTAGTTTGCCTAATGGTTCTCCCTTTGTGAGTACTGAGATTTTTAGTGCAGAAGATCTTTGTCTCTGCATGGGAAAAATACAGTCCTTGAAATTGATTCACAAAGGGTACAGAAAGCTGTAATCAAACTTTAACGCATTGTAGGAGATGTATTTTTTTATGCTTTTAAATAGCTTTAAGAAAAGTGTGGTTTTGTTTTTAACGCATCACAATTACAGCATTTTTTGTGTGAAGGATGTCCGTCCTGATTCCATGAAAGGCTTTGAATATTGGCACACACTGATCTGATCAGTTAACCCCCTCCTGTCCTATATTCAAAACAGGAGGCAGTCAACGGGAGGTGACATAAATACAAATAACAGTCAAAAAATAGGGTTTGTTCCGTATAAAGCAGGAACAAAGCTGGGCTACACTACAATTTGTGTACAAAACAGTGGGGACGTTCTACCTGCTGCTCTGTGCATGAATACCGACGGTCCACAGGAATGCCACAATAATGCATGCAGAGAAAAATTAAGCAATTCTCCTTATTCAATCTGCAGTAAAAAAGAAGACAAAGTAGTAGTAGTATCTTTATTCGACCAAATAATGATCATTCACAAAAATGTACACAACAATCTCCCTTATAAAACAAATACATTATAGAATGATAAAAAAAATGTAACTTAATATAAAAAGTTCACGATTTTAAAAGATAAACATGGTAATAAATATTTAAAAATAGATAGTCATCAATATTAAAAAGACTGTGCCAGTAAAAAGTAGACAAATTAATCAACTTGGTAATCTAAATGTAGATGCAAAGCAACAAATGACTCTGAGGGCCTTCTCCTCACAGTGGGAACCCTTCGCGGTAACCAACAGGCGAGAATTTGAACCAGAGGGGCATACGATGATTGTAGGAAGTGATGGGGTTGGCTCCGCGGCTGACACACATAGCGGTGGTAGTTAAAATCTGGCATAAATGCTGCGATTGCAGCTGAAGAGCCTCCAACACCCTCGGTCCCAGTCATAGCGACCAGTCCTTGATCCGGCGCACCGGAGGCTAAGGTGAGCTGTGCGGCGCCCGCGTGATCGCTCTGGCAGGGGCCTCTCAGAGGAGGGAACTGTGCCTCTATGCTGGCGCGAGGAGTGGAACAGGACACAACAGACCCACCTTGCGGGGACAAGGTGGTGGGACCCCCGCAATCTTGTGAGGCCACATCTTTCTCCCCCAGCCACGCCAAGCCGGCCTCAAGTAACTTCCAGCATTAATAAGAAACAAGTGTAAAGGGCACCTATGAAGGCCGTTTGAGATGGATGGCTGGGGCTCCACAGTGTCACATCGGAGAGCCGAGGCCTCTGCCGCTTGCAAAACCAAGGGCACATCAAACGCTGCGGGGTCAACTCCACTTGACAATTAATTCCAGCTCACTTGACAGTGTCCGCCTATATCACCGGGCCGGCGCTTCGCGCTGAATGAAGTACCCGACCTGCAGATTGGGGCTCGACAACATCTAGCAGTGCGCAGACACAAACTACACCTCTTTCGCAACCTACGATATGGAGGGCAGGGGCGAGAAACCCGAAAGGCTGAGCGATGCGCACAACGCGGCAGGCAGTGGTGACTACCGCTCACGCCCTGGAACCCTCGGATCAGTTTAACGGCGGGCCAAGATGGCGGGCCGCGGCCCACGAGGGGCTCGTGCTGGAAAGCTGGACAAATTTGCCTAAAGACCTGGGTGAAAAGCAGCAGGCAACTCCCGCACCACATACAGAAACTGCCACACAACAGGCCTCGGACTCAGTCACGTTTATTGACATCATGGCCGCCCTCCAGCAAGTCCAATCCTCTATAGGCACGATCTCCACAGACATATCTTTGATGCGAGCTGACTTCTCTAAGCTCTCTGGGAGACTAACTGAAGTAGAGTCTACGACGAAGGTGCTGACCACTGACACCGCAGGGTTACAGCGCTAGGTGCGCCAGTTGGATATAGACAACAAACACATTCTTGCCAAGCCAGACGACCAGGAAGGCCGCTCAAGACGCAACAACATGCGCGTGCCAGAAAACGTGGGCGGGCCGGCCCTGGACCTTTTTGTCGAGGACCTGGTCAAAAACCAGCTACAACCTCGCGGGCTATTGAGTTTCTTCTCGATTGAAAGGGCACACTGCGTACCAGGTGGGAGGCCCAAGCCCCCTAGACCAATTCTGGCACGCATTTTCAATTTCTGTGATCGGGATGCTATCCTGCAGGTGGCCAGGATCGCCCCGCCGATTCGTTTGGAAAACCAAGTCATCACGATGTACCCGGACTACACAGCTGTTGTAACCAAACAACGGCGAGGCTATATGGACGTCAAAAAAGAATTGAGAGCCAGAGAACTTAAATATTCCATGCTTTTCCCTGCAAAACTGAGAGTGGAGGCCGATGGGAAGGCGTCGTTTTTTGTTACGCCGGAGGAAGCACTTGACTGGCTGGACGGATGGCGTCCAGCGACAAAACCCACGAAACTCAGGACCCAGCAACAGCATAGACGCCAGGAGTCGCAGGGATCCAGATCGGCGGAATCCAGTGACAAAGGGGAGTGAACAACTCGGTACTGTGGTCCAAGACTCTCTGTTGTTATGCTCGCATCTACTGTCCGCCCCCTTCAGAGGACGCACTGACTATTCCGCTTGCCCGAGACCTACACAAGAGGAGCGCACATGGGAAGAACCATGCTTCTGTGGGCGAGAACTGTACCTATGAAGGAGACATAGGCCGTTGCTGCATCATCATATAGGGGGGCCTCAGGTGCTCTCGGCAGACTCTCACCCCCCACGCAAGTACTTGTTATGAGATTGAAGCACTCTGCTCAGTTGGGGAGGCGGGTAGTTTGGGATCCGCGGGGCAGGGAGGCAGGGAGGGGGGTGGGGAAAAGAGGGACGGTGTTTGGTTTTTATGTTATTGTTTCTTCTTCGTTTTTACAATGGCACTCACATCAACGGACTAAGATAGGCACTACAAGCAACTCCATACCCCGGTACAAATATATACGCAAATGGCACACACTGATCCATTGATGGGAACCCCAGATAGCCCACTCCGCAACTCCGAGGGCCCGGCCCCTCCCCTCACGGTGCTTTCATGGACTGACTGGGAGATAAGATTAAAAGGGGGTTAATCCTTCAGAATATAAAGCATGAAGATCCAGCGATAGTCCTGATACAAGAAACGCACAACGGGCTCGGCCACCAAAGCCTTAGACAGATGGGGATACAAGATGGCGATCCACTCAGAATTCACCTCCGGCTCCAGTGGGGTTGGAATCCTGCTCAATTAAAGCTTCCCCCTCATACTTATTGACTCAAAAACGGATGAGCAAGGGCGCTTTGCAGCACTAACATGCCAATGGGAAGGGCGCCTTTATAACCTAATCTCGGTGTATGTCCCTCTGGCGCTGCACCAAACGGCCCTCCCATCACTCGGTATCTTCTTATTATCCCTACCGAAAGGTGACACAATTATGGGGGGAGATTTCAATGCTCTGATCAATGTATCACTTGACAAACAACCGCAAATGTTAAATTGACGGATTTAATTGAAGCCATTGGTTTAATAGACGCTTGGAGAACTACCCACCCAGACGATGAGCAATACACATACCACTCAGGAGTCCACAATAGCCTCTCCAGAATTGATTACATATTCACGTTAGCGACGGGCTGGATCGAGTAACGGAGATCCAACACCTACCCCGCGGAATATCAGACCATTCGCCTCTATACCTGACGTTCTCTTCTTATAATATTATACGACGAAGGGTATTCCCCATACACCTGGGATATCTCCAAAACCCTGAAATGAGAAAGGGACTTTGTACAGCCACGAAACACTATATCACTGACAATGCACATTCCGTGTCCTCCCCAATAACGCTCTGGGAAGCCTACAAAACAGTGCTGCAGCGATTTCACTGATAACCGGGCACAAGAAAACACAGAGACAACAGATGGAAGACCTCGAGCAAGGGGTTTCAAACGCAGAGGCAAACTACGCACTTGCCTTAGCTGATGATACCACACATGCACTGAGTTTGGCACAGTAGAAATATAAAACATTTGCGTGGGAGGTGGTGAAAGCACAACTTACGGCTACAAAACACACAATTTACGAACCAGGCGATAAGGCAGGCAAGCTCCTTGCCTGGCTAGCCAAAAAAGATAGGACCACCAGGTGGATAGCTCAACTCCGTATGGAAAGCGGTGAGATAACTGGGGACCCGCAGCAAATAGTGGACTCCCTTGCCTCCTACTATACGGGGGTATACACGCCAACAGCCACTAACACACTAGAAGATAATCTCACCTTCCTAAAAGATATTCGCATGCCCTCCTTACCACGAGATGCAGTCTCGGCGCTTGACACGCAACTGACCGAGGACAAACTTGCATCTGCCATCGGGGCACTCCAACCTGGGATAGCTTTAGGCCCGAACGGCATACCGATAGAGCTCTACAAAAAAAAGGTTACTCATCTCACACCTCACCTCCTCAATATGTACAGGGCCAGTCTAGAACTGGGTGAGCTCCCCAGGGACCAGCGCCTAGCGACCATAGTCACGATTCACAAGGCAGGTAAGCCGCCGCAAGACTGTGCATCCTACAGACCAATCTCCCACATGAATGCCGAGGCAAAAATACTGGCCAAGGCCCTAGCGCTGCGCCTCCAACCATACCTCACCACATTGATCCATCCGGATCAATCGGGCTTCATGCCCCACCGTAACACGGCCCTGAATCTCAATAGGCTCCAGGGGATCATAGCTCGCAGCCCAATTATTGCTGAGGATGCAGTCATCCTCTCATTGGACGCCCGCATGGCGTTTGACATGGTGGAATGGCCCTTCCTCTTTGCAGTGCTCCGACACCTGGGATTCGGCCCCAAGTTCTGTGACTGGGTGCATCTTCTCTATAATACACCTATAGCGCATGTTGTGGCGAACGACCGCACTTCAAAGGACTTCCCACTGGCTAAAGGTACGAGACAGGGGTGCCCACTTTCTCCTCTATTGTTCGCGATAGTGCTGGAGCCTTTGGCGGTGTGGATCCATCAAGACCCTGTCATCAGGGGGCTCAAGTGGACGATGGGATGGGAAGACCGCATATCACTATATGTAGACGATATCTTACTCTATTTGGCGTCTCCCGCCCGATCGCTAAATTGCCTCCTAGACATCTGTGCGGCCTATGGCAGAGCCTCTGGCTACACCATTAATTGGTTGAAATCGCTGCTTTATATCCTCCACGCCCCTCCCCAAAACTACCGCGAAACTACGATATCCAGATAGCGGAACGGGGTTTCATGTACCTCGGCATATATATCACCCCCCAGATTGCACACTTCACAGACGAAAACCTCATGAAACCCCTGACCTGCTACCGCCGAGATGTGAAGCACTGGCGTTCTCTCCCACTTACACTACTCGGCAGAGTGGCGCTCTTTAAAATGATGCCACTGCCCAGATTTTTGTATGTCCCACAAAATAACCCCTTTCATATTCCCCTCTCCTTTTTTACTCTGATAAATACTGAAGTAACCAAACTCCTCTGGGACGGCAGGACACCTCGCATCACCATGAATAAACTGGTTAAGGGGTGGTACGATGGCGGCATTGCTCTCTCGCATATATATAGACTTATTATTGGGCATTGCAACTCACTGCAATAAACCAGTGGCTACATGTACCGCAGGATGAACCCGCGTTCCGCATGGATCGCCACCTCCTTGATGCTGAGGGGATAATGGGAGCGCTATATAACAACACTAAAAAACTACATTACACGGGCCCCACGGCCCATACACTGCAAATCTAGCATGTGGCACAGCGAGCGTTGGGATGGGAGGGGACTTTTACACAGGCGACACCTCTGTGAGACACAAGACAACTTGGGAGACTGAGAAACACTAAGGGATTTCACAAGTGGGACCTCATAGGGATCTCCAAAGAGGGAGACCTATGGCAGAAGGGCGGGGTTGTGTAATTTACACAGCTGCAAAACACATATAAGCTTGCACACACCGAAACTTATCGATATGCCCAAATACGACATGCCTTACAGGCAATGATCCCGGCGGGCACACAGTTACCTGAGTCCTCACCGTTAGAGGACAGATTACTCACTGACCACCTCCAGACGAAAGCAATTTCCCTGACCTATCGGAAAATAATAAACAATCAACAGGATCCGACAGTGACCCTGAAAAGGAGGTGGAAGGCAGAGGTGGGCGACCTTAATGAGGAGGACTGGCAAACTGCTCTGATGTCCCCGAGAGAGGTGGCGATACCCTCCACCCTTAGATTACTCCAATTAAAAGTCCTACACAGCATTTATTACACAAGAACTCTATTGCACAGGATAGGTAAGGCGGCACTCCATTCTGCCCCTGACAATGTGGTGATGAAGGTACTTTCTGGCACACACTCTGGGACTGTCCGCAGGTCGCTCCTATCTGGACCTCTGTTCTACGCACGATGTCCAAAGTCACCAATGTCACGATCCCACTCACTCCATAATGCTGCCTTCTTAACATCTGGGACCCCACAGACTTAACTCATGCAGACCAAGACTGGTTAACATTAGGGATGACATTAGCCAAACGTAACATAGCACAGCGTTGGGGTTCGGAACAGTCCCCGATGCTTCAGCAGTGGTGCTGTGACATGGACCACACAATGGTGACTGAGAAATCTGTCTACATCCACAGCGGCTGCCCCAAGAAATGGACTCGAATCTGGGGCAAGTGGAATCATAATCGGGGCAATATTTGTGATCCTCCCCCACCTGAGCAGGTATCGGACAATAGCGACTAACCTATACAGAATGGTGAGGCAGGGCCTGCCACATCGTATCACATCCAAGGGGCGAGGAAGGGTGGATAAAACTGTTGTTCTTGTACATTACGTCATGCCATATCTGCACAAAACCGGAGTATTACTGATGTATTCCACTGATTGCTTAGTATTGTATTATATGTCTATGGATGTCTGCCAAATGTTCAATAAAAACTTTTTTTTTTAGAAAAAAATCTGGCATAAAGCCATCAGAGCCATGGGTTGGAAGAGTGAGCTTATGATGGAGACCCCGGTCTGGGCCTCAGATACACAGATGGGAACACAGGCGATGGTGGGTCACAGTGAATGGGACATACTGGGATATCAAAGATGGGCTACCTCTGGAGGGTCACAAGATAATACTGTTCCCGGAAATACACTCTACACCAGAGCTTTCCAAAGTATGTGTCGCGACACGTTACTGTGTCGCCTGACCTTCGTGGGTGTGTCGCGCAACAGGAGCCTTGGCCCTCGCAGTGAGGGCTTGAAGGCAGGGGCGCAACGGAATTGAGCTCAAAGAGCTGTCTGTGTGTGCGCGCGCCCAGGCTGAGACAGCTTCCCACACACACAGACAGCTTTGAGATTATCGCAGCCGCACCCGGGTACTTCACAGGTCTTTACAAGACCATTAACGAGGCTTTGTTTTTTTTTTCACCCCCCCATCTCCACATGGCGAAAGGGACAAATCCTTTGTTTGTCACCGGTAACCTTTGCCGACTGTCCTGCTGCGTGGATATTTCCTTTTCTATGCAGTGCAGGAGAAAAGAAGTTTGTTTATTCCTGTCACCTTTCCCGACCCCTGCAGCAGTTTATCACACCAGGCTGTGACACAGTTTGACTAATAAAGTAGGTAGGAGAATTTGTCACTATTTGTTTTTCGATTTAAAATGTGCACAGGACCAGCAGGACACATACTTTGTGCGTGCTTCATTTAAACAATTTTTTTATCATTATCATGACCGATGCAGGATAAAATAAGACAACACAACATGCCCAGATAACGCTGGTGATTAATGATCCTGCTGGAGGGCAATCGTTTGTCTGTCCGTAGTTTTTAAATGCAGATCAACTGTATTTTATGTGGAAGCTCAGAGGGTTACGCCTTTGTCACAGAGATCCTTGTGCTACTTGCAGTTCAGAAGTTACAATCCTAACATAGGACAGTGACCAATGAACTGTCACCAAAGAGCTGCATACAAACATGAATGGTGTAGTTAGAACTTCGCTTATTTTTGTTTTGTGATATAGTTAGAACTTCCTCAGTCTTTCATTATTCTAATGTTGCTGAAATGAGTATGTTTGGGCAGATATACATTTTTATCAGTAAAGCTGACCCCCATGTAATACTCTTTAAATCCTAAAGTTGTTTCCCCACACCAAACCCTCTTAAAATATATTGCCCACCAGTATGTATGACGTGATTCATACACCTTGTAATCCTCATTGGCTTATGTGACATTCCCTGTAGACTGATTTACATACTTGTATGACTCATTGTCTCTGTATAATGTGTGCGTGGTGTAAAGTACTGACACACACTACACTGACATGAGTAGCGCTGTACAACAAATGAAATGCATATGAGAGAGGGGCTACGTAAAGATGAGGGGCACTGTTGGAGGGTGGCAGCGAGGGAATCTGAGGAGGAGGTGGTGGTGGGAGGGGCTATGGAGCAATGAGGGGCACTGTTGGAGGGCGGCAGTGAGGGAATCCGAGGAAGAGGTCATGGGGTGGAGGGGGGGAGCTAGGGAGAGACGAGGAGCACTGGTGGAGGGTGGTAGAGAGGGAGTCTGAGGAGGAGGTCATGAGGGGGAGGGGCTACAGAGAGATGAGGGGCACTGGTGGAGGGTGACAGTGAGGGAATCCGAGGAGGAGGTCACGAGGGGGAGGGGCTATGGGGAGATCAGGGGCACTTGTGGAGTGTGGCAGTGAGGGAATCCGAGGAAGAGGTCAATAGGGGGGCCATGGAGGGATGAGGGGCACTGTTGGAAGGTGGTAGTAAAGGTATTTACGGAGAAAGAGGTTATTAGTGTGGCGCCAAAAAAGACTTTCGCATCAGCGCTAAACCCGGCCCTGTCATGGCCTTTCTGTTTTTGTTTAATTAGCAGTCTGGTCATACAGGCTACTGTGGAACATACTTTAAAGTGCGTGCTAATTATATTTACTGCTTTATTCAATGTTTTAAGTTTGAAGGTGATTTTACTATTGTTTTTACCGGGAAAAATGAAAGTGGAGCCCAATGGTGCCTGATATGGGGCTGGAGCCCAAGGTCAGCTGTGAGATAAGGTGCACTGGAGAGGAGTAGTGGATAATCAAGCCTGTAAGGGAGTGCGTTGCAGAGTCCGGGGTCAGGTGGAGGTAGTAATGAAGAGGGATTCTCCCTGAAGGCTCGCACAGAGGGAGCCTGTAAGGGAGTGCGTTGCAGAGTCCGGGGTCAGGTGGAGGTAGTAATGAAGAGGGATTCTCCCTGAAGGCTCGCTCAGAGGGAGCCCGAGTAGTGTCAGTTGCCTGATACTACCACCTCAGGAACCTCCTTTTCCCATCAAAGGAACATTTCATAGAAAAAACACTTTGAGAGTGATAATATTTAGAAAGAGATTTGGAAAATAGTGCGTTTTACTGGGCCTTGTAAGACTAAGAAGAGATAAAGGAGGGCACTGAAGCAGGCCTGCCTAGACATATATGCGACAAATCGATCCCGCAGTGGCCCCCCCAAATGCACCCTTGGCCCACCCAAATAAAAATTCCTGGAGCCGGGCCTGATCAGGATAATTAAATAAGAGGTCGCAGGCCATGGGGCCATTTTTACCAGCCCTTTTCTACCTTATTCCATGTCCCTCTCTCACTTACACACACCCAACACCCCAACCCTTTTGGTTAAGACATGTCATTAAACAATCCCTAACGCATGGCTAATGCAACATGTTCACTGCTCTTTAGCAGTTACTGCTTCAAGCTGTTTCAGGCAATACTCTCACCCCTGCACACTGCTGTTTACAAAAAGCTGAACTAAACAACAGGCTTTTCCCACTGAACGATGAGTTGAACAACTGTATTACTTTTACCAGGTAATAACCCGACAAAGCAAAATGACAACTATCAATTATTTAACAAATCCTCTCAATTATCTCACAGCTTTAATGACTGCCGCTGAAAACAAAAACTAAAAATCAATATTAGTCACTGCCAGTAGCACAAGAAACCAAACATGAAAGTTATATGTTTGTTTAGCAGGTCTATCGTAAGTACATTTGAGCTCATTACAATATTTAACAAATTAGATTTTGCTTCGGGGTTGTGCAAAAAAATTATGCAACCCCGATGCAAAATCAGGGCCTTAACATGTATTTATTTTTTTAAATCCTGCCACAAAGAAACTGGCAACAAGGAGAAATGCGGCAGTAAATCTGTTCTACTCAACTGGTTGCAAAGTCTGTATTTTAAAATATCATGGGGTTAAGGCACCTGTGGCAGAGATCTTTGTGTGCTCAGTAAAGCTCAGGGAATAATAATAATGGTAAAATAACTATTTGCTGGAGAGGTTTGTGTTTTGTCTAGTCCCAGTTTTGGATCAAAGTAGCATTGAGGGTTAATAGGTCTCCTGGAAAGCACATTATGTAACGCGCAGATGACAGATTTTTATTGTATGTAAATGGGCAAGTGAGTTAGCGCTTTGAACACAGAGATCCTTTTGTTACTTGCAGTTCATACATTGTAATTCTTCTAATATAGCACAATGAGCCAAGAAGGACATGTGGCTCCTACACCTTGTAACTCTCCCCATCTTATGTAACACTCCCTTGATTTACACACATCATTTATTGTCAATGTATAATGTGTATGTATAAAGCACTCTGACACTACAATGGGATTAGTAGCACTATAGCGCTGTAAAAGAAACAAAACAAAATAGTGGCATTTAAATTGTTTGTGTAAATACTGGGACAGACTAACAAATCTGACATTCCTACACACATGCATATCTCTTATATAAAAGGACTGAACAAAGTCAAAAGCATGCCTGCCTCTTGTGTGATGTGATGTGATAAGCTATGTGCCTTTGTTTCTCCTCCATTTCATTTAGATGTGAGGCTCCTGATAGCTCCCAGCCTGGATACTCCAAGAAAAGGAGACCTGATGGCCCATTAACTTCGACCTTTGTTATAGGCCCAGCTGGAATCTGATAAGCCCCTTCCCCGTCTGTACATTGCTGCTTGGAACAAAAGCAAACAATGTGCAGGCACTGTTGAATGTGTCCCGGTGTCTAAAAATTGCACCAAGACAAGTTTACCATATTTCTGTGGGGCCCAATCTCATAGCAGGGTAGACTGCGATCACCCTGTGAAAAGAGTGGATAGACTCAGTCTACCCTCAACTTGTGCCCGGTCTACTACATAGTGCCAAGAGATGCATGTGCATCTCTTGACGCTATGTAGCAGCTATTGCTCATTTTAGTAATGATGAAGTTCACCTGTGTGCCCTAATACTGAAAAGCGAGGGCAAGAGATCTTTGCAGTGTAAGTTAGTAGATAGGTACATAGTACATTTCCTTTACAACGAACCATGAAGCGGTGTTTAGGAAATTATTAATATGCTAGTTAAAACAGGTGCATTTAGAAAACTGAGGCCCAAGCTCCTAACTAGCAGGAAGGCCATTTATTTTCTTGATCTGTGCGTAAGTGGATGAGCTCAAAGGGGTAAGTACACATCACTTATCATTTTGCTGGCTCGGTGAGTGAGGTGAATAATAAAGCCGATCTACAAAGAAAACGAATCGACAGGGTTGGGGCGGGCGGGAGGAGATGGAGTGAGTGAAAACACCAGCACTCGTGTGGAGTGCTCAAAGATAAAGAAAATAGTAGCTCCTATAACGGGAGTAGTGGAAGGACGCAAGCACTTGGTCCATGTTCAGGGGGAGGGTCAAACACAGGAAGAAGCATGACGCTTTTATGCTATGGACTAACGGGAACAACGGATATGAGAGCACGATGGAGCAAACAAGTGGTAAGGCAATGGGCGGGCTGAAGCCCACAGATTGAAAACATGCTGTTCGAGACAGCACATGCGCAGCCTAGACGGGACCTAAAAAAAAGGACAGAATATGACAAACAAGGCCAACATGCTTAAAGTTGATTATTATATAATAGCTCACCAGCAACTTAATATTTGGCCCAATACAGGAAATAGGTTTTCTTTTGATAACGTGGCGAAACAAAAACTCCACAACCCAACCGACAGTTGATCTAATGTACTGCCTTGTTTTTTTTAACTGGGAATTATTCTAATTTGATTCACATGTTTCTTTTTAGTATTTAAGAAGGAAGAAACGTTTGCCAAAACCAACACTCCATATGCTGTGGGGGTGCCCTTTTTGTGCTGTAAATCACTGGGGCATGTGTCGATGTGTGCATGATTATATTCTTGTTTCAGGCACAAACCTAACCTTACTCCCTGTTTTGCCAGTCACTGTCTTTGTTAAAAACAGATTCACAATTGCTTTATTAAACCTTCTTGCTTTCTCCAATTTGATTGAAAATGCACCATTTGCCCACTATTTTTTAACCCCCCCCCCCCGAACACCTCTGTGGTGATTCCGGCTCACTCGCTACGCTCGCTCGCATTACCGTGTCACTAAAGCAGGAATGTCAAAAAAGTGTGTCACCAGCATGAAAAGTTTGGAAACCTGTGCTCTACACTAAACTACTACATGACACCCGTTCAACATTAGAGCACCTCCTGGAAAAATGGAAGACGGACGTGGGCAGATTGAAGGATGATGATTGGGGAGCGGCCTGTAGATACCCCCAGGAGGCTGCTATATCAGCTGGATTGCAACTCAACCAGCTGAAACTCCTTCACAGGGCCTATTATAAGAACGAGATTGCACCGCATTGGGAGGACAGAGACAGACCGGTGTGTGAGGGGAAGTGGGCAGAAGGGTGGACTGCTCCATAAGATTTGGAGTTTCCCTAAGATTCAGAATTATTGGGGGGGGGGGGGTAGGGAGGAGACTCTTAGTGGTTTCAGACTTCACACTGGAGCTGACTCCGCAGTTCATCTCCTTGGGAATCTGGGACGAGTAGAACCTGGGCTGCTACTCCCTCCTTTTCTGTAACACTGCATTGATGGGGGCAAAAAGTGATGCAATTAGACTGTGGGGGCATGGCGAGACCCCCAACGCAGCAGGCCTAGGAATCCAATGTAGACTGGTGCATGCATTTCGAGAAGCTGATATATCAGACACAAAGCTGCCCCAAGACGCTTGAAAAAGTGTGAGGGCCCTGTTAAGCATGCAGAAGAACTAATTCCATGAGGGTGGGCCCGGGAGGGAGCCCCAGACGGTCACAGGGATCTGACAAGACTAACTCTTAACAATACTTGCTGATGTGTGGATTGGACCCTTTTATGATTATATATCTTCGTCCAGTTGGGCACAGGGTGGTGTCTCAGGTAGCAGATTCTGATGTACTTGGGTGTCATGCCTCATGTTCTAGCTGTTCGAAAAAAAGGTGGCAGCTTTCCACCTGTTAGTGTCAAACTCAATAGAAAGATTGAAAACAAGCATCTGCAATGCAATAGATCTTGCATTTGCTAGAGCTATTGCATTCCAAATGCGTGAAGGCATCACTGAGTTTCCCTCTTCTGTCTCCCATGGCCCCTGAAGAGCTCCCCGTTTACTATGAGTTAAATAAACAAGCCGGTGGTCACAACTGCTCATGAGAGACCCTCCTGCAGTAAGAGAAACTCATTAAAGAAAATAGTGCTAACAGACTAAAGAAGAAGTACTGTGTAAGGGAGGTTACAAATGAAGACAGGGCGGTACTAAGGAGGGACTAGCAAGCCAAAAAACAAATCAGAAGCCATTATTTAAGAAAGATAATGACACAAGCCAATGTCAAAAATATGGGCGGAGAGTGGGCTGGGCTTCAAGTACATACTCCAATACAGCATGGCTCACAGAGCAGCGCATGCGCTGCCCAGGCTCGACCTAAAAAGATGGCCCTTAGTATAACATCTGTGTATGACTTGCAGGTCAGTAGTCTGAATGTCACTACGGCCAAAACAGGCTGGCATCAAGATCAACCCCCTAAAAGAATAGCTGTCCACAGCGAGAAAAAATCTTAACACAGATTGATGACTAAGTGGTAGGTCAGAAAGTACTGGCTGGAGATTGTAAGGGGCAGAACAGACAAGCATAGAAAGCACAGCAAAAGTGGGCCTTGCACAGTGTAAATTAGACCCTGAGCAGAAACGTTTTGGTTACACTTGAAACCCCATCAGTGGTGACAATAAAGCATTGTTGAACTGTACTGAAAGTGTGGGAGAGATGGGACGTGAGAAGCAGAGGCACACAACAAAGATCCAGAGCGAGAGGAGGCGGAACAGAAGACCAGAGAAGTGAAGTAATGAGACGAAGGGATAAAGAAGAAAATGCAGTGACAGGGCGAATGATGGAGAAAGGGGAGCATGTAAATGTGTCCAAAGGGAAGTTAGTGAGACAGAAGCACCAGATGTGAGTGGAAGGCAGAATGTTGAGAGGAGGAGAGAAAATAGAGAAATGTGGGGTGTTAGTGGGAGAAGAGGGGAGGGGACAGCAAGGCAGAGAGAAGAATGAAAATGGAGCACGAGGAGATAGTAAAAGGCAAAGGAAAGAAATACAAATAAAAATGGGACAGAGCATGAAAGAGAGCAGAGAGATAGGCTGAGGGGAAGAAAGGGGGGAGAAGTTAGGAAAGGGGAGAGGGAGACGGTGTGAAAAGGGTAGAGAGGACCGAAAAAGAAGAGACAGAGGAACTAAGTGTGAGAGAGGGTGAGCCAGGCACCAGTGGAAGATACAAATGATGAGTCTTTCAAGTGGTCATTATGAGCCTACCAAGATTTACTGACTGCAGCTCCCGTCTCGATGTTAAAAATAGATGTTGTGCAGCAGCAGGCGGACCCTGCTTTAAAAGTCAAAATACATAACTACTTTTCTAAAATGGACCGTGGATCAACAATGCATCCCCGACTTCCATAGTCCTTCTTTTGATCACTGCTACGGGCCCCACAATGCTCTTTTGAAAATCTCTCAATAATAGCGTCCTTCAGTGTCCAGCTGAAATAAACCCATAGTTCTCTGACAATGACAAGATGGCCCAATCTGGACTTACTATTGAAGTGCATTGAACTGGGGGCACAGTTGGAATGTTACAACAAAAGCTGTTTTTTAAAGCTTAAAATAAAGTTAAAAAGTAAGGTAATAACAGAGCTCCTGGTTTCCAAACCGGCACACTTATTACCATTATATTAATTATCATAATCTTTATCATTATTATTAGTACTGCCACTACTCATAATTGTAATAGTATCACAACGTATTTTCCGTAGTGCTTCATCGCTCCGTTTTTCCCTTCTATGTATTATCAATGACGCGTATTACTACCAGGAGGGATCCATTCCTTGGCGTGGGGCGGTGCTTGACCAGAAGACTCCGAAGACAGTCAGAGTAGTCCTGTGAGGCGCCGTCTTCTCTGAAATGTCGGAGATGGCACTTCACTGTTCCAGGCCCTGTGAGGGGTTTGCAGCAGCAAAGGGGAGAATTTAAAGCTGAAAGGGTTGCATTGCCGTTAGTTGAGCGCGTGCTGGAGCGGCTCAGATAGCTGCCTAGTCCGCGAGCTCCAGGTTCCTATCGGAGGAAGCGCGGACCCAGTGACCTCATCCTGGTCGTGAGCGAAGTTAGGAATCAGCTGCGGGAGCGACGGAAGGAGGAGGGCAGGGCCGTACTGGTTGTAGCGGGCACCGGGCATTTTATCAGTAGGCCGGAAGGGTGTGGGCTGGCTTTCAAGCAGTGAGGGCCGGTTTTGCAGCAGTGCAGCAATATTGGCCCCCTGTAACAAAAGAAGCAGCAGTGCTTAAGCGGAAGAAGTGCTGCTTCTCTATAGCCTTTCCCCACTTTACGTCTGGTCCGGCAGAATTGCCAAGGCTGGTATGTATTGCCAGTCCAGCCCTGGAGGCGGGATGAGTTTCTACACCATTTGCAGGTCTCTATGCCCCTTTTTAGGTCCAGCCTGGGCAGCGCACACACTGCTCTGCGAGGCATGCTGTATTCAGGTGTGGACTTCAAGCTTCGCCCACTCTCCGCACATATTTTCCATTGACTTGTGTCATTGTCCTTTCTAAACTATGGATTTTATTTGTCAAAAGGCTTAGTAAGCCCTTCTTTGTACTGCCTTGTCTTGTTTTGTAACCTCCCATGGCTACTCCCCCTGTTACGTTTGTTGTTGCTCAGTAGGCTTTAATTACAGCCTCCGAGCACTACTTTCTCTGTTGCAGGCAGGACACGCTCTCTCCTAACACTGAACGCATTTGCAATGCAATAGGGCTCACATTTGAGACAGTTTAAGCTAATGGCATTGTAAATGACAATTCCTTTTATTTATGTTTTAACCCCTTCGATGCTCATGACGGAGCGGTTCCGTCATGAGCATCGGTTGGGCTGTGCTCATGACGGAACCGCTCCGTCATGAGCACAACCCCTGGGGGAAGCGCTGGCGCTCCCCCCCCCCGGGGCATCGATCTTGCCCCCACAGAGGGGGATGGCAGCGGAAGAGATTCCGACCCCTCCCCCACGCTTCCCCATGACGTCAGCGCACACAGCGCGCACCGACGTCATCAGGAAGCGCTGGGACGCCTGGAAGCCATTTGCTTCCAGGCATCCCAAGCAGGGCGAGGTAGGTTTTGGTCTCCGGTGGGGCCGGGGGGGATTTTTTAAAGTATTGAGGCATCGGAGGAGAGGAAAGAGTATTTCCTCTCCTCTGATCTCTCAATACAAGGCATTCCTGCAGCACGATCGCGCACAGTGTCGCGATTGTGCTGCAGGAATGCCCCCACTAGGCACCCAGGATGCTTTTTTGTTAAAAAGGAAGCGACCCCTTGGGCAAGGGTCGCTTCCAGGCCCCTCATTTTTTTAAAATGTGCATTCTGACCCCCGGGGGCAGATCGGCCCGTGTATTTGGCTTTTCTTCCCCCGGGGGGGGGCGGAATACCTCACTAGACAGCAGGGAGTCCTTTTATTATCTAAAGGAAGCGACCCCTTGGGCAAGGGTCGCTTCCTTAAGGGGCACATTTTTTAAAAGTCTTTTCTGCCCCCCACGGGGACTGTTTGCCTTGGTTTTTTGGCGTTTCTGGCAGAAAAACCCACTAGAGCAAGGGATTTATTATTTATAAAAACGGAAGCGACTCCTTGGGGAAGGGTCGCTTCCAGGCCCCTAATTTTTTTTAATGAGTACTCTGCCCCCCCAGGGGCAGATTGGCCCGTGTATTTGGCCTTTCTGCCCCCCGGGGGGGGCCAGAATACCCCACTAGACACCAGGGATGTATTTGAAATTAAAATGGAAGCGACCCCTTGGGCAAGGGTCGCTCCCAGGGGGCAGATTTTTTAAATAAATTCGGTTAACGTTTTTTCTGCCCCTCCTTTTTTGTGGCCTTTTTGCCCTAGGCGGGGGGGGGTGCAGAAAACCCTACTAGGCACCAGGGATTTATTTCTTTTGCAAGGGAGTCATATTTCTGTCTGCTGTTTTCTGCCCCGCCCTCAGACAAGCTCACCCGATCCCTTGGACAAGTTCACCCCCATTTTTGCACAGCCCTATTAGAAGGCCCATCTGGCAGATGGACCAATTGGGTAGTGACATAGTGTGTTATAATGTTAATTCTGGTATTTTTTGTGAATTGCAATTGTAATGCTTTTTTTCTCCCTTTTTGTTCTAGTTGAAAGCTTTTGCTCTTTAGACTGTTCCAGGTTGTGGTTTCGTTACTTTTGGTTCTGCTGTTTGTGTATTTGCTTGTGTTTGGTAAGAGACTTTTTTTTGTACAATGTAAATGTTTTTAATTTCACTGCAGGAATGTGTTTTTTGCAAATGGTGTAAGAATTGCAGTATGTTTGGCTCCTGTTTTTTGAGTGTCAAAAACTTCTTGCATTTGTGCTCAATGTGTATTTTGTTGTTTTGTGAGTAATTTTTTTTTTTTTTTTCTTTCTAGTAGGATAGCGTTTTTGCTGTCTCTCTGCAGAGTAGGTGCTGGTGAGTGTAGCGGTCTCTTGCAAGTGAATCGTATCGTTTTTGAGTATATTGATCTTTGTGATAAAGGCACCGATTTTTTTACTTACTTATTTTGCACAGTGTTGGTTGTTGTTGACTTGTTTGTGCGGTCTCCTTTCTTAGTAAGGATAATGGCTAGCCGCAGGATTACTGCTCAGCAGGTTGTTGGTATGCTTTTTGAGTCTTCCTCTGACCATGGTCCAGAGACTGACTCTGAATCTGAGGCAGAGGTGGGAGGTGGGAGGGGAAGATTCAGGCAGTGAGTTTTCTCTCCACATGGCATCATCGGATGATGAAGCTATTCTCAGTGCGGATGAAGCTACTCTTAGTGCAGATGAAGTGCCTGTGTTAGAGGAGGACATTGATGTGCCGATAGTGCGGCAAGAGGCATCTGGGCTACAGCCTGGGGCTGCAAGGCTTCCTATTGGTGTAGTGTGGCAAGAGGCATCTGGGCTGCAGCCTGGGGCTGCAAGGCTTCCCGTTGGTGTAGTGCGGCAAGAGGCATCTGGGGCTGCAAGGCTTCCCGTTGGTATAGTGCGGCAAGAGGCATCTGGACTGCAGCCTGGGGCTGCAAGGCTGCCCGTTGAAAGTGCTGACGTCTGGGTTGCCCCAGGGATGGTGCAGCCGGCATTGCCAGACTTTACTGGTGTTCCAGGGTGTAGAGTGAATACTGAAAGCTGTTTGCCGATACATTTTTTTCATTTGTTTATGGATGATGTAATTTTGGCAGAGATTGTTGAGCAGACTAATTTGTATGCCGAACAGTTTTTGAGGGACAACAGTGCCAGCCTTAAGCCCCACTCTAGAGCTACCCTGTGGACTCCCACAAATCTGGAAGAGATGAAGAAGTTTTTGGGTTTAACTTTTTTGATGGGCTTGCTAAGGAAGCCATCAATGTCTTCATATTGGTCTACTAGTCCCTTGATGGCAACTGCTATATTTCCGGCAGTCATGAGTCGTGATAGATATTTGCTTCTGCTTCGCATGATGCATTTTGTCGATAATGGTTTAGCATTGCCACAAGCTCACCCTGATTGTGACCGTCTTTTTAAGATTCGGCCTGTCATTGATCACTTTGTTGATCGATTGTCTGAGACGTATGCTCCAGGGAAAGTAATAGCAGTGGATGAGTCTTTGGTGTTGTTCAAGGGCCGCTTGGTTTTTAGGCAATACATTCCTAGTAAGTGGGCACGCTATGGAATTAAGCTGCATATGCTGTGTGACAGTAGGACTGGATAGGTCTCTAATTTCAGGGTGTACACCGGTAAGGAATCCAGGATTAACCTCCCTGGTTGTCCGTCCACTTTTGGAGTGACTGAGGAAATTGTGTGGGAACTTGGTAGAGGATTTTTTAACAAAGGCCACCATTTATATGTAGATAACTTCTACACTGATGTGCGGTTGTTCAGGGAATTGGCCAAAGTGGACACTGTTGCGTGTGGCACAATCCGCTCTAACCGTAAAGGTTTCCCAAAAGAACTTGTTTGTCAAAATTTTGTGCGGGGACAGTGCAGTGCGTTGCGAGGAGCTTCTAGCTGTGAAGTTTTCAGACAGGAGAGATGTCTACATGCTGACTACCATCCATGACGAAAGCACTGTACCTGTGACTGTTTGGGGTCAGGCTGCTGAAGCGCGCAAACCTGTGTGCATTTTAGACTATAATAAGCACATGGGTGTTGTTGACAGAGTAGATCAGAGGTTGGAACCTTACGCTGCTCTTCGTAAGGCTTACATTTGGTACAAGAAGTTGGCTATCCATCTTTTCCACTTGGCAACCTTTAATGCTTTTGTTGTGTTCCAGGATTCTTGTCCTGAGTCAAAGATGACTTTTGCTAAGTTTCAGGAGTCTGTAATAGACAGCCTTGTTTTAGTGGAACAGGCAAGTGTTCCTAGAGTTGAAGTGGTGGAGGATGTTGCTAGATTGAAAGATCGCCACTTTCCTGATCACATTCCTCCCACACCCTCAAAAGACTTTCCCAGTAGGAGATGTAGAGACTGTTGGCGAAGAGGTACGTGGAAGGAGACTCACATGTACTGCCCAAGTGTCCTTCTAATCCTGGGCTGTGTGTGCCTGCTTGTTTTAGAATGTACCACACACAAAATAATTTTTGTGGACGTATGAAAGTGATGGGCCCCTGAATGGCGTTGTCTGCTGGTGTGAGTGTTGTAACGTGCTGGGCCCACGGCTGGCGTTGTGAATGGTTTTGTATGTGTCACACGTATGAAAGGTGTATGAATGCCGGTAAAGAGGTTGGTGCCTTGTTGTGGCTTTACAGCTCACGAGCTGCGAGTCACTGGTTCAATTTTTTGTCCATTCAATTATTGACAGTGCATTTCATTTTTGTGATATCTCTTGTTAATAAAATTGAACATACTGAACCATCACTCGCCCTCGTGCCAAATCCAACCAGTATGTGTGTGTGCTTGAGGAATAGGTGATTGTGCGTAAAAATGTGTATTTTCTGATTTTGTCAATCAGGGTGTACCTTGTCCTTTTGTGAATGTTGTAATGTGTTAGTTTTGTGCCTGGTGGTGTGAATAGCCTTGTGTGATCATCTATGAAACGTTTGTGAATGGCCTGTAAAGCGGATGGTGCCTTGAAGTGGCTTTACAGCTCACGAGCTGCGAGTCACTGGGTCCGTTTTTTATTGACAGTGTATTTCATTTTTGTGAAATCTCTTCTTAATACAAATTTATATACTGAACCATCACTCGCCCTCGTGCCAAATCCAACCAGTATGTGTGTGCTTTAGGAATAGATGGCTGTGCAATAATCTTTGTCTGTTTTGTTTCTCTGCCAAGCTGTACATTTAATCTAAGAATAACCTAACAACTGTAGTTTTTGTCGTAAACTAAACCCCCATGGGAGTGCATGGTGATGTCTCTCTTGTGGACCCCAACAAGTTATCTTACCCACAATGTCCTGCAAACCTCAAAATGTGACTGTGACATTTTTCTTGCATTATTGTGCCCAAATTTTCACACTGCAGGAAGTAACAACAAATTTCCAACCCCCCAGCATTTCTCCAAGTATCCCAATAGAAATGGTACCTCACTTGTATGGGTGGGCCAAGTACCCACAGCAGGGAAGGGCCCAAAACCTATTAATGCGACATCAAAATTACCTATCGCAAACCAACCTGGTTTTGCAAGGGGGTCCCAATGAGTTTTTGGCCCGGGGCTCGGCAGCCATCTAGGGAAACCTACCTAACCCACACATTTCTGGAAACTAGACACCTGGGGGAGTCCAGCGAGGTATCAATCAATCAATCAAGCATTTGTATAGCGCGCTACTCACCCGGAGGGTCTCAAGGCGCTTGGGGGAGGGGGGTCAGCTACTGCTCGAACAGCCAGGTCTTGAGTTGCTTCCTGAAGGAGAGGTGGTCTTGGGTCAGGCGGAGGTGGATGGGGAGGGAGTTCCACGTCTTGGCAGCCAGGTAGGAGAAGGATCTTCCTCCTGTTGTGGCTCTTCGGATGCGGGGGACGGCGGCGAGGGTGTGGCTGGTTGATCGAAGCTGGCGGGTGGGAGTGTAGAAGGTCAAGCGGTCGTTGAGGTATCTTGGGCCTTGGTTGTGGAGAGCTTTGTGTGCGTGGGTGAGGAGTCGGAACGTGATTCTCTTGCTGACGGGGAGCCAGTGCAGGTTTCTCAGGTGTACGGAGATGTGGCTGTGTCGGGGAATGTCCAGGATGAGGCGTGCTGAGGCGTTCTGGATGCGCTGGAGTCGTTTCTGGAGTTTGGCTGTTGGTCCGGCGTAGAGGGATTTGCCGTAGTCCAGTCGGCTGGTGACGAGGGCCTGGGTGACCGTCTTCCTGGTTTCGGTGGGGATCCACCGGAAGATCTTACGTAGCATGCGTAGGATGTTGAAGCATGATGCGGAGACGGCGTTGACTTGTCTGGTCATGGAGAGGGAGGAGTCCAGGACGAAGCCCAGGTTGCGTGCGTGGTCTGTTGGTTTGGGTGCGCTGCCAAGGGGAGGGGGCCACCAGGAGTCGTCCCAGGCGGAGGGTGATGATCCCAGGATGAGGACTTCCGTCTTATCTGAGTTCAGTTTCAGGCGGCTGTTCGTCATCCACTCGGCTACGTCTTTCATCCCTTCGTGTAGGTTAGTTCTGGCGGTGGCGGGGTCGTTGGTGAGGGAGAGGATCAGCTGGGTGTCGTCGGCGTAGGAGATGATGTTGAGGTTGTGTTGGCATGCGATGGCTGCGAGGGAGCTCATGTAGATGTTGAAGAGGGTGGGGCTGAGTGATGATCCTTGTGGTACGCCGCAGATGACTTCGGTGGCCTCGGATCTGAACGGGGGTAGGCGGACTCTCTGTGTTCTTCCGGCGAGGAAGGAGATGATCCATTCCAGTGCCTTCTCCTGGATACCGATGTTGTTGAGGCGCTGCACTAGGGTGCGGTGGCAGACCGTGTCGAACGCCGCGGAGAGGTCCAGGAGGATGAGGGCCGTTGTTTCCCCGTTGTCGAGCAAAGCTCGGATGTCGTCGGTGGCTGCGATGAGGGCGGTCTCGGTGCTGTGGTTGGCCCGGAAGCCGGACTGCGAGTGGTCGAGGGATCCGTTCGTCTCGAGGAAGGCGGCCAGTTGTCTGTTGACGGTTTTCTCAATGACTTTGGCCGGAAAAGGAAGGAGCGAGATGGGGCGGTAGTTTTTGTGGTCGGTGGGGTCTGCTGATGGTTTCTTCAGTAGGGCGCTGAGTTCGGCGTGCTTCCAGCTCTCTGGGAAGGTGGCGGTGTCGAAGGAGGCGTTGATGATGTCCCGCAGGTGGGGTGCGATGACGGAGTCGGCCTTGTTGAAGACGTGGTGAGGGCAAGGGTCGGTTGGAGATCCTGAGTGGATGGAGTTCATTGTGCGGATGGTGTCTTCGGGGTTGACTGGGGTCCAGGCGCGGAGGGTGGTGGTGGGGGGCGTTGTTCCGGTCATAGGGTGCGTTGGCTGTGTGCTGAAACTGTTGTGTATGTCTGCGATCTTGCTGTGGAAGAACGAGGCGAGCGAGTTGCAGAGGTCTGGCTTGTGTGGGTCCCCCATCATTCTTCTACCCAGAATTGCCCGCAAACCTCAAATTTTGCCAAGAAATTCACTTTTTTCTCACATTTCTGTGTGGGAAAGTTCTGGAATCTGCGTGGATCCACAAATTTTCTCCCACCCAGCGTTCCCCTAGATCTCGCGATAAGAATGATACCGCACTTGTGTGGGTAGGCTTAGTGGCTGCAACAGGAAATGGCCCAAATCGTACTGTGGAGACTTCAAAATTACCTATAGCAAAACTACCTGGTTTTGGGGGGGCATCTGAAATTTTGGCCCCGGGCTTGGCAGCCTTCTTGAGGAAAGTACCAAACCCAAACAATTCTGAAAACTAGATACCCAGGGGAGTCTAATAAGGTATAGCTTGTGTGGATCCCCTGGAATCCCCCGGGTGTCTAGTTTCCAGAAATGTGTGGGTTAGGTAGGTTTCCCTAGAGGCCGGCCGAGCCCCGGGCCAAAAACTCATGGGACCCCCCATGCAAAACCAGGTTGGTTTGTGATAAGTAATTTTGATGTCGCCTAAATAGGTTTTAGGCCCTTGCCTGTCGCGGGTCCTTGACCCACCCAAGCAAGATTCCAGAACCTTCCACCACAGAAATGTGGGGAAAATGTGTTTTTTTGACAATGTTTTAGGTTTGCAAGGGATTGTGGATAACAGAACCTGGTGGGAGGCAGTCAAGTCACCCCATCCTGGATTTCCCTGGGTGTCTAGTTTTAAAAAATGTATAGGTTTGCTAGGTTTCCCTAGGTGCCGGCAGAGCTAGGGTTAAAAAACTACAGCTAGGCACTTTGCCAAAAAAGGGTCATTTTTCACTGCGAAATTGAGCTGTGACCACGTTGCGTTTTGCGCCGTTTTCCTGTCACGGGCACTAAGCCGACCGACACAAGTAAGGTACAATTCTTCTCAGAAGACATTGGGGAACGTGGGGTGGGTGGAAATTTGTGGATCTACGCAGATTCCAGAACTTTCCACCACAAAAATGTGGGGAAAATGTGTTTTTTGAACAATTTTTTAGGTTTGCAAGGGATTCTGGGTAACAGAACCTGGTGGGAGGCAGTCAAGTCACCCCATCCTGGATTCCCCTGGGTGTCTAGTTTTCAAAAATGTATAGGTTTTCTAGGTTTCCCTAAGTGCCGGCAGAGCTATGGTTAAAAAACTTCAGCTAGGCACTTTGCCAAAAAAGGGTCATTTTTCACTGCGAAATTGAGGTGTGTCCACGTTGCATTTTGCGCCATTTCCTGTCGCGGGCACTAGGCCGACCCACACAAGTGAGGTACCATTTTTCTCAGAAGACTTTGGGGAACGCAGGGTGGGTGGAAATTTGTGGATCCGATCAGATTCCAGAACTTTCCACAACAGAAATGTGGGGAAAATGTGTATCTTTTGACAATTGTTTAGGTTTGCAAGGGATTCTGATTAACAGAACCTGGTGGGAGGCAGTCAAGTCACCCCATCCTGGATTTTCCTGGGTGTCTAGTTTTCAAAAATGTATAGGTTTGCTAGGTTTCCCTGGGTGCCGGCAGAGCTAGGGTTAAAAAACTACAGCTAGACACTTTGCAAAAAAAGGGTAATTTTTCATTGTGAAAATGTGGTGTGTTCACGTTGGGTTTTGAGACATTTCCTGTCATGGGCACTATGCCTACCCACACAAGTGAGGTACCATTTTTATCAGGAGACTTAGGGTAATTCAGATTTGTAAAGCAACTGTTATTACCTATTGACTTTTTTTTAAAAAAAATATTTTTATTGATAAGTTCAAACACAAAACAACGTACATTGGCATTGAATATATCAGCATGACGACCATTTGATTGTGTACATAGATTCAAAGAGCACCTTTACAAGAAATTGGCATATTAGTGGTACAAGGTATCACATTTGACTCCCGCTGTATCAGGTAGTGGTATAGCAGCTCATAATCTATTTATGGATAGACCGTATGATCTCAGTCACTCAGTTCCGATTCTGAGGTCTCACGCGGGGGGTCACATATATTCCCTCTGTATGCATTCCACCCTCCCCATACCTGGGTCCACTTTTTGGGGCAGCCTCTATGGATGTACACTGTTTTTTCAACAATCATTGTGGTGTCCATGTCTCTACACCATTGGGCGAGGGTAGGGGCCTGCCTAGAACCCCATCTTTGGGCTATGTTGCGCTTTGCCAACAGGAGTCCCAGTGTCACCCAGAGTTGCGCCACACGGCTAAGATCTGTAGGCTCCCACACATTGAGGAGACACCTCCTTGGTTCTGGAAGCGTCAGAACTTTTGTCACCTGGGAGAGTGTTCGCATGATCGCCGTCCAGTACTGGGCAATTACGGGGCAATCCCAGAGGGTATGGAAAAGACTGCCGTCCACACCACACTGCCTGAGACAGAGCGGTGAGTCGGTCCGTTTAAGTTTATATAAAAGTGTGCGGGTGTAGTACGTGCGGTGTAGAATTTTTAATTGTACCAGCTTCAGTTTGGACGATATCCCCACCTCCTTAGGGGAGGAAAGCGCCGCCTGCCAGTCTGTCTCATCAAATTCTCTCAGTTCTGTCTCCCATTTGGCCTTAAGGGCTGAGAATGGGTCTGGCTGGTTGTTTATCACTTTCCGGTATGTCAGGGACGTAGCTCTCTTAGTCAGATGCTCCATGAGGAGTCTGTCCTCCAATGGCGAGAACTCCACCAACCGAGTCCCGGGCGGGACTGCCGCCTGGAGTGCGTGTCTGATTTGTAGGTAGTGAAATTGTTCATTGTCTGCCAGGTCATATTCTGCTTGTAGATGGGCAAACGTGACTATGTCACCTTTTTTCCAGAGATCGCCGACCCTCGATATCCCAATCAAATCCCATTGTAGAAACCCCTTGGTGGTGCGCAGCCCTCCCAACTGTTTCGCATCCCATAGTGGTGTGGCTTGAGTTATCTTCCCCTCCCAACCAAGAGCACGTTGCGCCTCAAACCATATCCGCAGAGTATGTGCCGCTGAGCCCGTTAAGCAGCGTTTCTTAGTGTGATTATAGAGCGCTCCCATAACCCCCCCAGTCCCCAACAGTTGACGGTCCATACGGTAAGCCGGGTCATCCCCTGGCACGTGAAGCCACTGGTTTATTACCATAAGCTGAGATGCCCAGTAGTATATCTTGATATTGGGAAGGGCGATACCCCCGTCGTACCAGCCTCTAGTCAGCTTATGGAGCGCTATCCGTGGCGTCTTATCTTCCCACAATAGACTAGTCACTTCTGCGTTTATGGCGGTAAAGTATGCAGAAGCGACCGGGAAGGGTGTATTCTGAAGCAGGTAGAGAAATCTAGGGAGTGCCATCATTTTAAAGAGGGCGGCCCTGCCCAGCAGCGTCAGGGGCAGGGAACGCCAGTGTTTAACGTCACTACGAAACCGAACCAGGGGCTTCGTCACGTTTTCGGCAACAAATTTCGCTCTGTCTGCTGTCACATATATTCCTAAGTATTTGAAACCGTCCTCTACCACCCGAATGTCACACCCCCTAGGGAGCCGTGGCGGGGAGCCTTGAAGTACATACAGATAGGATTTTTCCCAGTTTATCATGTATCCGGACACCCTCCCGTACGACGCACAGATGTCTAGAAGACAGCGTATCGAGCCCTCCGGCGAGGCCAAATACAGTAGGACATCGTCCGCATACAGAGAGATGCGGTCCTCCCATCCCATAGTCCACTTTAGGCCACGGATAACCGGGTCCTGTCGCACCCAGGCCGCGAGCGGCTCCAGTGCCAGCGCAAATAGGAGTGGGGAAAGGGGCCAGCCCTGTCGCGTCCCCCGCCCCAACGGAAAAGCGTTCGAGATATGCCCATTTACGACAACCCGCGCCAGCGGCTTGTTATATAGAAGCTGGATCCATGCGCATATCTTGGGGCCAAATCCCAGGTGGCGAAGAACAGCAAAAAGAAATGGCCATTCCACCAAATCGAATGCCATCCGCGCGTCTAGTGAGAGGATGACTGCGTCCTCTTCTATCGAGGAGCGATGCGCGAGGACCCCGTGCAACCGCCGTATGTTCAGGGCGGTATTACGATTAGGCATAAACCCAGATTGATCCGGGTGTATCACGGCAGCAAGGTGCGGCTGCAGCCTCGTCGCCAAGACCTTTGCAAGAATCTTCGCCTCGGCGTTCAGCAGTGAGATTGGGCGGTAGGAGGTGCACTCATGCGGTGGTTTGTTAGGCTTGGGGATGGCCACTATGGTAGCCAGTCTCTGATCCCGGGGTAGAATCCCTTTCTTCAAACTATCCGTGTACATATCCAATAGATGCGGAACGATGTGAGTAGTTGCTTTCTTATAGAATTCCACCGGAATTCCAATGGGGCCCAGTGCCTTCCCAGTACGGAGGGCGGCTATTGCAAGTGTAATTTCCTCCGCGGTCAGGTCTGCCTCTACGGCCGCCACCATTACCTATTGACTTTTGATGCATTTCTGACGTCCAAATGAAAGACATTGTATAAAAAAGAAGTCATTTTGAAAAATGACCGATAATTCTCATGCTAGTATGAGTATTCCCAATTTCTGCAAATATCTACTGTTTCTAAACTCTATAATTTGTTGCCATTTCAGAAATACATAGGAGTCTTTCATACCGATTTTTCCATGTATACATTTTCACACAATAATTGCTATATACCCGGTACATATTAAAAAGCCATTGCAAATTGCTGCTCAGTTTTTGACTCTTGGTTCGTCGGGTTCTTGGTGAACCTACAAGTCCTATATATCCCCACAGCCAGTAAAGTCCAGCGGATGTAACGATATATTGCTTTCAAAGAGCTGTCATAGTTAGAAGAAGTTACAGGTGAAAACGTTGACACAAAAGGCTGTTTTTTTAAAACTAATTTTCAATTTTTCCTATATTTAACTGTTAGTTTCTATAAAGAAATCTTCATGAATCTACACAAATGACCCCTTGCTGAATTTGGAAATGTGTCTACTTTTCTAAACTGTATAGCTTTCCAGGATCCCCTATTGCTTTCACACCCATTTCTACCATTAACTGGAAGGAGGTTGAAAGCACAAAAAATTGCAAAAATAGGCTATGTCCCAGAAAAATGCCAAAACTGTGTAAAAATTTTTGGTTTTCTGACAAAAGCCTGTCATTCCCTAAAAGCAGGGAAAATTGTGATTTCAGCCTCACAACCCCTTTTTTGATTCCATTTGCAGAGAAAAACCCAGAAGCTTTCATTTGCACCCCTTTCTTCTCATTTTTCCTAAAGAAAACAAAATTTAGCTGTAGTTTTTGCTAATTTCTGGCACCGGTCGAGAGGAATTCACAAACCCTGGGTACCTTTAGAATCTCCATGATGTTGGAAGAAAAGGACGCAAATTTGGCGTGGATACCTTATGTGGTCAAAAAGTTACAGGGGCCCTAAGCGCGCACTACCGCAAATAGCCAAAAAAAGGCTTAGCACAGGGGGGGGGGGGGGGGGGGGACAGGCCTAGCAGCGAAGGGGTTAAAAACAACACATAAATAAAAGGCATTGTCATTTACAATGCCAATAGATCAAACTCTCGTAAATGCGAGACCTATTGCATTAAAAATGCTTATTTAGGATCTCTTTTCTATAAATATATATTCAACACCAGAAAGATGTTATTTATCTATCTCAATTTTCTCAGAAAAAAATAGATTATGTAGTGAAATTACAACTTTTTAGAACCCCCCTCTAGGAGCTCTTTTTATATATACACAACGTGTGCGACAAACTACAATGATTGCGGCCATAGTAATGCAGTCATTTTGCTACATTTACATAGGATATATTGTGCATATGTTTTTAACTTACTGCGGTCTAGCGTAAATATTATTGAAATTAAATGAAAAAGAGCTTTATAAAGCGCAATACATTTACCCGAAGGTGTCAAGGCACTAGCTCATCAGGTAAAATATGCCGTAGGGTCTTAGTTCAAAGTCATAGGTTAAACAGCCATGTCTTTAGCGCTTTCCTGAAAACCAACAGGTGAGTTTCGTCTTTTAACCTCTGGGGAAGAGAGTTCCAGAGTCTGGGCGTACCGACCAGAAAGTTTCTGCCACCCCAGGAGCTTTTCTTGAACCTAGGAATCATCAAATTGTGGGACTGAGCTGAGCGTTGATGGCACATAGGAAAGTACTGATGAAGGCTGGTCCTATGTCATGGGTTGCTTTAAATGCTATGCAAAGGACTTTAAACTCAATGCGTCTCTTCACTGGTAACCAGTCTAATTCTTTTAGCGCAGCAGTGGCAGATTTATGCTTGGGAATATCCAACAAGATGTGCGCTGCGGCATTTTGCACAATCTGTAGTTTAGTCAAGCATTTAGACCTGAGGTTGATAAAAAAGACCGTTCCAGTAGTTGGCTCTGGACAAGAGCGGAGATCACCAGCTTGCATAAAATGACAGGGATGAAAGGAAGGATTTTTCTGAGTAGTTTTAATGTGTAAAAGGATGCAGAAGTAACCTGGTTCACATGCCCTTCGAATGTGAGATTGGAATCAAAGGTGACTCCTAGGTTTTTTCCTTTATGTGTTGGGGTGGGCAGAGGGCCCAGTTCCGATGGACAAAGAGCTGGAGACCAAAAAGTGGTGTTGCTGCCAAAGAGTAGAACTTCAGTTTTGTTGGAATTTAACTTCAGACAGTTGGCAGCCATCCAGTCACCAATTTAACTGAGGCAGGTATAGAACTGTGATGCCATGTCCAAAGGCGCGCGCCTGTCACTGATACCACAATTTGGGTATCGTCAGCATAGGAAATTGCTGAAAAACCCAGAAATCTAATCAGCTGCGCCAGGGAGCAGCGTAGATATTAAAAATAGTGGGGTTCAATGATGAGCCCTGGGGTCCCCGCAAGGCAGTGTGAAATTGTGTGATTTGAATTCAGAAAGAGCTACAGTTCCTGCTAGTAGGAAAAGTGCACCTTGTTCTGCAACCCCTTCACTGGGGGGTGGGGTGGGGAATGGGTGTTGGTAATTGCTCTGTGTTCAAAGCTGAGGGCAGAGCGTTGCCCGTGTATTGTTGTTAAGAGCCGAGGCTAGAGATGCCCACTGCCAGAACAGCCACCATGTGCAGCCCACTGGAGAAGCCGTAGATCATTTGCCACATCCAGAAATCGCTTAACTATTCTGTCTTTGATTGCAAATGGCTGCCACGCAGCGCCCATTTTGTTTGTTTGGACAACTACCCGCAGTGCTCCAACGCACTACAGATCTACGAAATCCAGCATGAAGAGGTGCAGCTGCTGAGCAAAGTCAGAACCGCAGGGCGGGGAGGCAGGGCACTGTGCAGCACAGCTATTAGCGGACTCCCTCTTAAGTTGGGGGTTTACGCTAGTTTCGTTTTTTGAAGTTAACACCACCTGTCATGCTTTTGTAAGTAACACTTGGGTCCCTAACTATTTTAGCACTGTCCTATATTAAAGCAGCGATTATGTAGGACCTATGTTTCGTGGAACGAGGATTTGGTGTATGCACCACCCCTCACACAGAGTTCAAGGCAAGGCGTTTTTATTAAAGATACGACTCTGTGGCTATACTGTTTTTTCCACCAAGTTGCAGTTCTTTTGTTATGGAACAGAGACTGCTGTGCGAGGTTCTAAATACATGCTGAATAACGTGGTCTCTCGAGGCAGGCACCAGTACCGCTGTTTTGCTATGCCCCACATAGCAGAGCTTGGCGACTCGCAGCGGTTGTCATGACACCACCAGTTTCACTGGGCACGTGAGCGCAGCTGACAGTGGATTAGGGCATTTGTGGTACTTAAAAGTGTCACACTGCACGTTGAAGCTAAGTTTCTCTGTCAGCAACACTTTATTTCAGAACATCTTCGGTAGAATAATGCCTCCACAACATCTAGATCTTGACATAGAACTGCCATACTACCATTGGTCTGTTATCAGTTAAAACTAAGGGCCTTATTTATGGGGCCTTACAACAGTTTTTCGCTTCCGTTGCATCACTTTTTGTGACGCATCGGCGGCGTAAAACATGCATCCTGTTGCACCCTATTTACAAAGTGACGCATCTAAGCAGATGCGTCACTTTGTAAACCCTTGCGCTACATTATACCTGCATCAGGTATAATGTATGCAGGGTGGGCGTTCCCACGTAAGTAAGCCTCGTAGAAGTGACGCAGTGAAATTTACGAGATTTCACTGCGCCACTTCTAGGGTGCAAATGTGTCAATATTTTACGCCTGCCTCACAGCAGGCGTAAGACTGACACAGGCCCTTTCACATGGGGCTTACCCCATGTGAAAGGACACATTGCTGGAGTTGCGTCACTTTTGTGACACACTCCAGCAATGCGTCACTTTTGCACCTACAGATACGTCAGAAATACTGACGTATCTGTAACTCCTTGCGACGATGCGTCATACAGTAAATATGACACATCCATCATGTCGCAAGGAGGGCGCACTGAGAAGTGACGCATCACTGCTTTCACGCAGCGATGTGCCACTTCTCATGAATGAGGCCCCCAGTGTTTTTTTCTGAAATACAATACTTGCAACCCCTGCTCTTTCGGGTGACCAGGTTTTGAGTAATTAAATTGTGACATTTCGCAAAAATAAAAAAACAGATCAACTATTTTTCATCAACCAAGCCGCACAGAATCACAGCGCACATCAACCTAGAATCACAGGCGAGGCAATAAGAAAATAAATACAATTCCATTCTTTTAAAAACCCAGTAAGATACATTTTAATTAAATTGCTTTCTAATAACAGTTGCTAACTAGCCCTGTATTGTAACAAATAGCAATTATTTGCATTGCAATAGGTCTCGCATTCACGAGAGTTCGAGCTAATGGTATTGTAAATGAAAATGCCTTTTAGTGATGTATTTTGAAAACCTGCAAGTGATGCATAAACATGCACTTTGTACTTATAGTCCTTGCTTATGAGAAGCAAGGCTGGCAGTCAGTCAGTCAGTCAAACAATCTTTATTCGGCTTACTTGCAGCCATAAAAGAATACATCCAAAGATTAAAAACATTTAAGATATAAAACCAGCAATGTATAATAGTCTTCTTGACAACAGCAATGCATAATCAGCAAAGTGACAGTGATAAGTTGAATTAATATTCCTACAAATAGCAGCATGGCACTAGTTAACAATTAAAAAACAGGGATAAAAATGATCGAACAACAGCCATAGATCAACACAGAGACAAAATATATTAATCTTTGACAACAACACTGTATCCCTAAAAACCATGATGTACAAAAATAGTTTGTTAAAATATTTAATGGTCATTTCCCGACCTGATTCCGTAAGCAAACTGCTGTGGAAATATACCTGTAAACCAGTAGACATGTATATTCATCATTTAAGAGCTGGAGGTGGTATAAGGCCATCTGACACTTCCTGATATTTAAGAGTTTTTAATAGGGGTGATAATAAAATCCCGCCTCAGTTTGGTATACAGGCGACAAAAAAACAGGAAGTGCATCGTGTTTTGTATTGATTTAGAGTCACACGGGCATAGATCCAGTTTAGCATCACAATGAGCTTTGCGTGGGTAGGAAACCAAGAAGTGTGCGATGCAAAACCTGAATCAAATAAGATAAAAAAAATTGTCTGACAAAAATAAAAAGAGAGGTAGGGCTCAAGACTTGGGGAGCATACTAGAGGCAAATATTCCAAAACTCTCGTTTTCCCTAACTCCAGGTGCTCACTGGTCGACTTTAAAAAAGAGAAATGGGCCTTTTTCAGCTGACTTTTGGGGATTTTAACAATATGTTCTGGGTTGTAAAAGCAATCCCCCAGCCCCACTGTCTCCAACTGATATTTTATATATTTGAGCCTTGGTATCTTCTGCATATGATTGAGTCTAAAACAATCCAATACAATTGCGCGATTAAGGGCCGCCTCAACTGTTGCCCATACTGAATGCCATAGTAAGATTGTCACAATTTGTATACAATGGGTTAAGGGAGTCAAGCTAAGTTCATTATGACAGAAGATAATGAGGAGACTGCTTGGAACTGTTAATAGACATCTAAGAAAATTATTCTCATCTGTCTGGAGACGTGCCGGGTTACAAAAGCCCCACACTCCAGCCCCATACAAAATGACAGAACACGAGCGAGCCTTGTAAATATTAATTATCGATTTGATGGGTCTTGAACCTAATTTATTTGTAAACCTAAACACCGCCTCCAAATTTCGGTTAAACCTACTGACTCTTGTTTCAACTAAATGATGCTGAGTACTTTTCTGGCCAACAGGGATTCCCAGATAAGATACGAAAAAGTTGGGACATAGGACAACCTTTCATTAGTAATAAAACATGATTTTAAAAGGGGGGTGGGGAGATTTGCCAGCCACCATAGTGTATGATTTGGCAGTGTTAGTCTTTAAACCCAGATCAGCCATAAAATCATTGAATTAGGTGACAAGTTTTTGCAGGACCACACTGGTTCTGGACATTAACACACAATCATGGGCATAGAGTAATGCCGGAAGATTTCTAGTGCCTATCTTGGGAACGTCAACATGCCATTGATTAATATAGCTTTCTAAATCATTAATAGGAAGACAAAAAAAAGGGGCAAGGACGCACCCTTGACGGACCCCACGATTCATTTTAAAGGGTGCAGTGAGTTTTCCATCCACCCTGTACCTGACCCTCCCAGTCACATCCTGGTGCATCTGTGCTAAAAAATTAACTAAGGGTAATTCAATGCCTAGGGCTAGCATTTTTCCCCATAGTTTCCCTCTCTGTATCCAGTCAAAGGCCGAAGTGAGATCCATGAACCTAAGATAGAGGGAACCATTCTTGGCTAATGTGTACTTACTTGTGACCAGGTAGAGGTTGAGACACTGTTCGACTGAAGCCATATTGTATATCAGAGAACTTCCCACTTTCAGTTACCTCTGTCTCTAGTCGATCTAAAATGACCCTGTCCATCAGTTTACAAGTACAATCAATTAATGAGATTGGAACAGTAGCATCTAGAGTCTGACCTGTCCCTTTTTTTAAAGATGGGAACTATGATCACAGTGGCCCAAATTTTGGGGGGTCCTCAGAGGCTATACAGCTTAGAATATTGGTCAGCAGTGGAAGCCAAAGGTCAGGATTGGCCAGGAAGAGATCGACAGGGACGCCATCCGTGCTAGATGCCTTGTTCTTTATAGTCTGATTTAAGGCTTTTTCAACATCGTGAAGCGTAGGGCATGCCAACTCAAAAATTCCCTGACCAATTTTTGTGCCCCTATAGTTTGAGAGGGAACAGTGCTTGTAATCACAAACAGTACCCCACTACATGTCGAGATAACATTAAATAACCCTGGGGAGATTGATGAAGTGACCTAGATGTTACCCACTGAGTTGTGGGAAAGGAAAAAATTCCTTTTTTTTTAAATTATGCTTCATCATCGGGTCACCCTGTCCCCTAAAAGTCAGGGTGGGCTCAACCATGTCTCAGGGAGCGCTTGAAAGATCTGGCCAGGGGGTCTTATAGAATAAAAATCCTCAGGCTGTTCCCGGTATCCCTTTATTCTTGGAACAGCATGGGATATTAAAATAATTTAGCATATACAAGGGTCAATTGGATTTATTATTGGTCCTATGACCCTAGTGCCAACATGTTTCAGCCTGTCTATTGGCCTATCAAAGGTCCTAGTCTTTCTTCAGGGCTAAAGGAATATGGAGGTTCCCTCCCTGGTATGTGCAGAAGAAAATTATCACACTGATCCAGTGACAAAATAAGGGCAGATAGCTGCTCCTTTTGCATGAATAAAGATACACTTATCTTTAATGTTTAAGGATCTTGTTCCTTCTGCTCCATCTATAAAGACAAAAGCGGAGAAAAAAGACAAAAACTAACACAATAACTTTTTTTACAATCATCGTTGTATACCCAAGATGATGTGCTTACAAGATTCACCCATGCTCCTCCGTTTATCTGAGTGATTTAAGCCATCAATCCTAAAAAGTGTCAACTGCACACTCCTTCCTGTTATCTCATATAAATATCACTATTGTGATGGGTTTGTGATGTATACCGTGTAGTGGCGATATACATCGCATTCTATCCTTATTCAGTACTAGTGTACAAATAAGTGCTTGAGAAATATCGGCGTGCCTTTCACTTCTAACCACGCCAAAGTTAAAATACAAACATCCGTCATGTACGCACACTTTATATACATTCATCTCTCCCTTACCCCGATGTGGGAGAGGTAACACTTCACGGGGAATGTAGTCAGAGGGGTAGCCCTCTAGTCAGACACTGTTTGTTTCGTTTGGTTTGTCAATGATAAAACGTACCATACCAGCATGAAACAAAAGAAGGCAAAAACAAGCGTGGGTGCGTCTTGTAATATTACCGATACTTCTCTCTGTCCCCACATACCTTTGCAGGCCGTGATTGCCATCACGCCTATGAGTACTCACGTCATCAAGGGTCCTGCTCCACTCCTACACCTGTTTGGTTCTAAACCCCGGGCATGCGCAGCGATCCCAGTTCGTCTCCCGGTTTTAAAGTAGCCGCTTTGTTCCACGTTTCATTGGCGGTGCACGTGACCGCGACCGGCTTAGTCGGAAATAACGTGTTCAGCATGGGGGTGATGGGAAATGTAGTTTATACTGCAAACTTAAGATTATTGCTAGTATGTATGTACTGAATTAAACGGGTCACCTGCAACGCGCCGTGATCATTGAATTTTAATCATCCACGGTTCGGATGCGATTAAACACTATGCATATGCTTTTATTAAATTACTGGCACTCAATAGTACTCAGTAACCCAATTCTGTTTTTTACCCGTGCATACTGAGGCAACACGATATCTCGTAGTTAATGACCGCCAATGGTGTATAATGTCTCCATAATTATTTGTTAACATGAATTGTGGGGTACGGCTATGTTTTCAGTGTAGACCTGGCGGTAGTGTCTAAAGTGAACTCTGGCCTTGACACTCCTTAGTAAGCAGGACTTATGGGCTCAGCGCTTATATGGGCTCAGCGCTTATCAGTTGACGGGAACGCTTACGAATCACGTGGGCTCATAGATATTAAAATATTTCTTTTTAGACAGGTTGTCCGGTATCATTACCAAATGTATCCTGCCAATCCTGTTATCTCATATTGTACCAGATGTTTTTATAATATTTATCTAACAACCATTTGGGAAGCCCATTGTTGTATGTGTTCTTGTGACTATTTATGGACGGACCTTGTGGTGTCATTACATAGTGAATGTGCTTATCTGAACACAAGTTGTTATTTCATGATTCACGCCATTGTTATCCTATGTGTGGATTAATTGATTCCAAGGTATTGAATCATTCAAGCCCTTCTCATGGGTTCTCAAGCGGTAAACCCACCGTTGTTCGCGTTCGAGACGTCTCTTAACCAGATTGCCACCTCCATTTATCTGTTCAATCACTGTCCAGCTAAGCTCTTTGTCAGAGTGGTTCTTTTCTAGAAAATGGGATGTAAGTTTTGTTGATGTGATTGCCCGCCTGATTGTGCTACGGTGCTCGCTTATGCGGACCTTGACCTTTCTGTTGGTCATTCCCACGTACATCAATTTGCACGGTCAGGTAATGACATACACCACATGTTGTGAGTTACAATTTGTGTGTGCTCATTGTTCCCCCGGGTAGCCTAAGCCTAGGTCAATTTCTTCTGTATGCTTAGTGAAAGGGCACACCACACAATTCCCACAGGGGTAGTGGCCCCTAACAGGGGGTTGGTTCCACAGTGTTACTTGGGAATTGGTTTTTGGTCTGAACTCATCTGTGTGTAGCAAGGAATTTCGCAAGCTTCTGTTTCTTTTGAACGGGAACATTAGTTTCACAAAATTTTGTGTATTTGAAGTTAGGATAGGCCATTTCTTATTAATGATCTTTTTAATCTCGTTTGACGAAGAGTTGTATGTTGTGACATATCAATAAGTTGGTTCCTGGTTGGTTTCGAGAAGAGCTGACCTAGGTGTATCACTTGATCTTTTGCGTGCCCTCTCTATGATGTTTTGTGGGTAGGCTTTCTGCTCTAATCTTCTGCTCAGTGCATCTGCCTCTTTATTAAAATCATTGAGGTCAGTGCAATTCCTCCTGACCCGGAGGAATTGGCCCACGGGTAACTTCTCCCTCAGGGCCCTCGGATGTGTGCTGTCAAACCGTAGTAGACTGTTCCTGTCCGTCGGTTTGGTGTATATAGAACTCATCAGTCTTCCTTCTTTGGCAATGATATTTATGTCCAAAAAAGATACTTGATTATTACTGGATGTCTGTGTAAACCGTAAATGTGGGTTAAGAATATTTATCCACCCTGTGAACTCAAGGATGCTATTTGAGTCACCTTTCCATATGATCAAGATATCGTCGATGTATCTCAGCCATTTCAGTATTCTTTCTGTAAAGGGATTGGTAGACCAGATATGTTCCTCCTCAAATGTGCTCATGTACAGACACGCTATGCTCGGCGCAAACGTGCTGCCCATGGAAGTCCCATGGACTTGGAGAAACATCTGGTCTTCAAATTTAAAGAAATTTTCAGTCAGGGCAAGGTGCATCAATTTGATAATCCAGGCAACAGTGCTCACCATTATTGCTATATAGGCTAGAAAAATGTTGAACCCAGGCATCGGGCAAAATTGTGGCATCAATACTGCTATTGTGGGAGTTAACAGTTTTCCAGAAAAGTCTAGAATCTTTATTGAGACTAGCTTCATGTAATTGTTCTCATGCCGCTCTTCTTATATCCAATTTACATTTTACAATTGCCCTTTTGTATTCATTTCGAAGATGTTTTACCACTAGACTATCCCTGTAGTTTTTTTCCAATGCCTTAATAAGATTGCTGTGGGATTGTGAGCAGTCACTGTTCAACCATTTCTGAAGCCTCTGGGGTCTCGGTCTCCCTATCACCTTGTAAAACAATGTTATTGGTCTTGGTTATTTCAGCAAAAGCCCATTAACATGGATGGGGGATTCATTCTACTTTCTAGACACTCCAATATTTGTGTCTTATTCGTAGTCAAAATCTGTTGGAGGATGGAGTTTGGGTCTACCAGGGCCAACTTACGCAAGAGTCCCTTGTTTTTATTATAGTTATTGGGTGTAGATTTGATTCCCCAGAGAAATAACCAACCTGGATCTCTAAATGAATAGCTAAGGGGAAGTGGTCACTGAAACAGACCTTTAAAATGGAGAACACCACAGAGTGGGGTTTAAAATATTCGGAAAGGCAATAAAATCAATGAGGCTGCCTTGGCCTCTGCCCACAAACGAGACGTGATCTAAGCTCATTGGTGGAATAAGATCTATTGTTAAAAAAGAGAAAAGTTCGAAAGCAGGGAATTAAAAATGTACCCACAGGGGTTATGGTCAAAATGACAACCACCATTGTTACCCCTGTCTACTAAACAGCATGCAGATTGCTTTGATAAAGGACATAAACTACAATTAAATTCACCCAAAAATCTGTTTTTAGTTCCTGAATGTGTCTATCTAATGAACTCTCTAGATCTTCTGCAATGACAGTGTTGGTCAAAACAAAATTATTATGATAAAAATTAACAATAACCAGTGTTACATTCTGATTAAATAAAATGTTTATCATTTGAAAATGCGGTGAATCAAGCTGTGTCTTGCCAACCTTGTCTGCTAGTGTAGTTGCTACTAGGGTGAGTAGGCCCCCCTTTGAGATGGCCGCCCAGTGCTGCGCCTGCCGGAGTATGTATGGCAGCGTAACCATTAATATGAATTACCTCTCTCCATTAAGTTCCTTGAAAGCATATAATGCTATGGGCTTTTACAAAGTTGAGCCAGGCCTCGTCCCTCACCTTGTTGTGTAAGCCTGCGATATTCCAAAAAGAACCTCCATGGACAATTGTGCTATTATTACTAGAGGGTGCACCCAGGCTGTTCACATGACCAACTACCTGGCAGTCATCCCCAGATTTCTAGGCTATGTTTGCAGATGTCATATGATGGCCCAAGTCTACTAATGGAATACTTACAGTTTCCACTGGGACTACCATTGCCAGATCAGGTATGATAGATTTACCTGCATGTGCCAGACCTTGAACATTAGTAGTATTATTACCAAAGGGTGCACCCCGGCGACTCACATGGCCCACTACCCAGCAATCCTCCCTAGAATTCTTGGCTGTGTTTGGGGATGTCATATATTGGTGCTACTAATGGGGCATTTACAGTTTCCTCGGGAACTACCATTGCCAGATCAGGTATGATAGGTTTTCCCGTATATGCCGGGCCATAAGTCACTGGCATATCAATGCTACCGACCACATCCAACATGTTTAAATCACAATTATTATCTAATGTGGTTCTGATGCAGCGGAGTTTACCAGCTCTATACATACATACACACAACACTCATTTGGGCCCATATACATTCATACAGTCAATGAGCTAGCAAATTTCCGCTGGTCATCAATTTTGATTTACCCTAAGAAACCTTTACACCAGTATTCTTACCATTCCAGTCTCCTGAGTAAATGTACTTTCGAAAGATCTAATAGTAGATTAGAATAGGGAAGAAACGATCATAGTAATAACAATACATTCAACTTTTATTCAAAGAACCACAGACTCAGTAGGAGTTTTAAAGGGTTTATCTGAATTAATAATTTTGTGAGTCAAATCAAATACACGTAAACACATTAAGATTCTCCATCAGGAAAAGTAGTTCAATTCATTTATAATTTCAATTCACATTAATTAATCTCATGTGATGACAGTACCTGAGGAAAGAACGAGCAGAGATCAAATATGAAGCACAACCCCACAGAACTATATGTACCTAGAATGGTGTGAGGACCTAGACATCCGAGTGTCAAGGATTCAGGTTCAGGACCGGGAAGGTGACCTCTTCTAGTGTAACGCCAGCGTTACACCCTCTCTGGTGCTACTCTCTCTGGCTCGGGCTCGTCTGGACCCCTTCCTAGATGTGCCTCCTCGGTTGTTCCGCAATCTTAAACTAGTGTTTGATTCTTCAATCAATTTGCAGCAAAATCAGGTAGCATTTCAGCATAGCATCGGCATCAAGTGGGTCAAGTGTGTCTAACTATCTAGAACTTACCTCTGTTATACCAATTCAAATGTATGATCCACCCCCAAATGTTTCAATTCCATGTACACCCGCAATTTGATTGGGCCAAGCAGTGGGGTGAGGACATCACACCATACTAAGTGCAATAACTTTCTTTAGTTCTATTGTCTAGCTCCCCGCCCCTTAATTTTAATACCCACAAGCTTTATTCTCACAAGTATTTCATATGTAGATCGATAAATCTGTACTACAATGTTTCACCTTCTTCCTCTCGTAGGGTCAGAAGTTGTTCTTCCCATGTTCTTGCTAGGCTCAGGGTTTGGCAGCCATTCAATGATCTCATTGGTCTCAGGACAAGCAGATGTTGCGCATGCATAGTTGCCACAAGGAAACAGAGACGTGGTCACCCTCCAAGGCCCAAATACGAGCTATTAATAAAGTCAGAGAAGAACATGTTAGAATACAAAATGAAATGAATTCACTGTATACCACTTACTTCTTGTCGCGATGTCAGTAGCACCAAGATTTAACTGCCACTAACCTCGGGAGATCACCAGCGGGAACGATGAAGCGTAGAATTATCCCCCCTCTACCCTGAGGCGCAACCCCACGCAGAGTGAAGAAGACACTGCTATGTGAGAAAGCCCCCCGGGGAAAAGGGAAGTGGAAAAAACAAGAAAGTGCTGCTAGCCAACCAGGTGTCTCCTAGTCCTGCTTCTGTTTTCAGGGTTCAGCACAGATGCAGAAGGAGCCCCCCGGGCATAAACGATGTAAATGAAACAAAAAGAAAACAAGAAGTGTTTAGGTGAGCGCTGCTCCCGACCAGACTGATCTCACTACACAAACGTTTGATCACGTCAGCCAAAACTCTACCCTGCTACTCACATGATTAGGTAGCAGCAAACACTGGATAAAGAATAGCGGTGTAAGTCTGTGGAAATGTGGATTTCCCTGATCAGTTATGTCCCCTATCTTGGACCCCAACGGTTCTATATGGTTCTATATGCATGTTACAAGTACATGTATGTTCCCTCCAGTTCCAGTTTCGAAGACGCAAACACATGTGCGTCCACCGTTAACATGTCCTCTGTCAGATCCGCCATGAATGGGCTGGATATTCGATTCCTAAGTATGAAAGGCCACCGACTTTTTATGGCTAAGTTACTCCATTTTTGTAGTTCAGGCAGAGTAGGCCCGATTCTGTCCTCAAAGCCTTTCCCTGCTCTCTGCCTCTGACAGCATCAGTTTGAGCTCGCATCTGTATCCATGAACTTTGTCCTACTCCCTGTGCAGCTAACGGTGCCTGCCTCGGCCAGTTTTCGCCTGCCTGCCAAGAAGCTGTATTTCACCTTCGAATTATCTATTTTGCTCCTCAGCCGATGCATTCCTGTCTAGTAGTTTAAGTAAACATTCTTCCAGCTACCAAGCAAAAGGCCCGGTTTCTCTGCCCTCATGCAAGTAATTCATAGCCCTGTCACCATGGAATATTCCCATCCCCTCGCATTCAGTGTAGACACTTAGACGCTTGTACACGCACACACAGTCAGTATAGAATAGATTCTGTCCGAGAGCCCTTCCCTTGTGGATAACATAGTTCTTTAAACATAGGATATTAGATATGATTTGGGATTAGGTTGACATAACCCCAGACTTTTTGTCTCCACATGTAGAGCTAAATGTCAAGTCCCCTTCACCCTCTAGTTGCGCGTCAATCACACGTCATGCTGCTGCGCGCGCATCTCTGCCAAGTATTTCTGCTGACATTGCGAAATCATCTCCAGGTATCCACCCACACATGACAATTTACCCCTTATCATCAAGTGGACGCCCACATGGACGCCCACCTTCACGCCTACTTACACGCCCACATGCTCTTATCTCATTCTCTCTTGCTCTCTTGCTTACGTACAATTGAGAAATGTATATATACTGTACTCTGTGAATAATGTTTTGAGAATATTGAGAATACTTTTCAGCCCCGTCCAGATCCTTTTTGGTGATGGAGATATTCTCCCTTTGACTCGAGTTATTGGAATAAAGCCCTTTATGAATCTGATACCACAGACTCAGCCTCTTGCTTTATGCATGATCTTATTGATATCTGAAAAATTATGACAGCGTGATATTTTATTTACCACAGAATGGCGCCCGAACAGTTTAATCTCTTTCCCCACACGCCGGAGATGAAGGTCCTGTTTTGCCCCCTTCCATAGCCGTGATGGACTTCAAGCGTGCACGTCGCGGGTTTTCCCGCCAACTCCCTCAGGCCACCGAAGGGGACAGACTGCGACCAGGCATCCATACGAGGCGGTGAGGAACGCAGATTGTCTACCCAGAGCCCACCTGCGAGAGAGCTGCGTCCGAGGTATAGAGGCCCACCAGGTTTTCAAAGTCCCGATGTCCAGAGGGTCCGATGTCCGCAGTCGTCGAGTCCAGTCCATTCTCTGAGGCCTTCCGTTTCAAGGAGCTACTCGGTGAGTACCATCGCCGGGGAGGCGTGTTGACGCGCACATAGGTTGTGCCGGTCAAGACGGATTTGGGTACACAAATCCGGTCTGCACTGTTCAGCAGTGTATATGTACTGTTTAGCAGTATATCAAGTATTCCGAAGTATTCAGTTATTGTCAAGAATTCAGCGTGGTGATTAGTTAGGCAGACTGTCATCATTGTCGGTCGTTGTTAAAATGTTTAATGTTTAATGTTTAAAGTGTTCAAATATTGTGGTATGAATGATTGTTCATTGTTCACTGTTCATTATTGTGTTTTTTTTGTATTAAGTGAGTTGAAGAGTAAGTATCAGATCAGTTGTCAATATGCCGCTCTTCTCGAAGTTAAGACAGATTACTACCAGAAAAGGGGTGCTTGAAGAAGCAGTTCCTATTCCTCCTAGGGACACTACAGGACATTTTATTTTTCACAAGCATGGCTTAGACGCCATATTATTCCTTGATCTATGGGTGGATTACACCAAAGAGTTACCAGAAAGTCAGAGATGGCCCGTAGCTGGGACCTGGGATGCTGAATGTATCATGAAAGTCGAAGAAGAGTTGTGGAAGAGGAAAGCTAGACAGTCACAGAAAGACGCTGTTGAATTATGGCGTAAAGAATAGCATAGACGCACAGAGTAAGCGCTCAGAAAAGAAGAGAAAAGTAGGGAGGATTCAGACAAAGCCCGAGAAAACGTGTTAGTTGAGGAAGGTATACGAGTAAAAGCAGGACAAGTAGATGGACAACGAAACACTCTTATGAAAGAGAAAATGTAGACCAGCTTGGAAGGATGCCATTGAGTTTTTGGCGCAAGGCGTCACATAGAAGGACAGAGTAAGTGTTTCACGAAGCAGAGAGGAGTGGACTGGAGTCTGGAAAAGCCAAGGATGAGATGTTACAGGAGGAATTTGAGCTGGTAAAATGAGCGCAGGCTGACAGAAAAAGAAATACTGACGTTGCTGGTATTTATCCCGTCCTTTCAGAGGACCCAGCAAGAGTGGCCCCAGTAGAAAGACCAGTTAGAGTGTAACAGCAAGTACAGCGATACAAATAATAATGATATAGTAGCCCAAAGGTTCTTGAGCCCCCCACCAAATGAACAGCGCATAGCTGGTGTTTACATGGTCCAACATTTGACTACATTGTCAATAGGAAATTGAGAGGGGTGCAGCTAGAGAAGGAGCAACTCCTGTGATTTGATGACACCCCTAATGTACAAAGTGTTAACGAAAAATAATTAGTGACAAGTTTAGCTTGGAAAAAGAATTGTGGGTATTTCGAATTTGCAAATTTTTCATGAATACAGGTTTGTGTTCTTGATGGTCCAGTGAGCCAATGTGCTGGGTCAAGTCGGTAAGATTATGACCCCCTGAGTGCAAATTGTATGTAAAAATAATTTTTCAAATTGAGCGAATTATTGCAGTTTTTATGGAATTGAGTAGTCTTTTTGTCTTTGACAGCTTCAGAGTGAGGAGAAGGTGGGGGCCGTGTAGAGCAGAATGTGATACAGAAATCGGAGACAGATTCTGACCTTGTAGCCAGTGTAGGAGGGGGCCGATGAGAGGAGCAGAACAGGGCACTGCTTAGAAGGCTTCTCTGACATCGCATCTGTGTAATGCCTGCAGCTGGAGAGCCTTGGGGCCAGGAGTAGGAAAAACAAAAAAAAGATGGCTGGCAGCCCAGGCTCAGGCCGCGCTGAGGGGCTATTTTTAACTTCTCTGATAAGACAGGGCAGCTGAGAAATGTAAGTCGAGAAAGATTCCCTTGTTCTATTCTGTGCAAAACAAGTGCCCCGAGGAAATGTCTATGGAGAAGATTTGTTTTATTTTTTAGCAATTGTTATATTGCTTCTGGTCAGAAAGTAAATTGTTGCTCTTGCTTGGAATTTTAAGGGCTATGTGCCTATATAAAAACGATTTTCAAATTCAGACATTTTTGAATTGTGGCCACAAGCTGCCACCAGTTGCATTGGATAAATGATCCAGTGGTTACGGGTCTGTGAGGAAAGATGTGAGATGCATCTTCGACTAGGACATGAGGGTACATTGTGTACAAAGAAGCATAGCACATTTTTATAAAAAAAAAAAACAAAAAAAAAAAAAAGAGACAGGTTCGTGTGTTCGTCATTTTTTGATTATTGTTGCTGATCCTGTGTGTCAGACTTGACGCGGTCATCATTGGGATGACCCACTGCCAGATGGGGTTGTATAGGGCAGGTAAATAAGTTATTGATTATAAGCCTGACAAATTAAGCAGGCCAGAATGTTCGCATCTGAGCTGTAGGTACTGTAATTACGCATCGCTGCTCATTTATATATGTTAGTGTAATTATCTATGCTTTCTGTGCCCGGTATACTGATGGCTTGGCACAATTACTAAATTTCACAGACATGATATTACCATTATCATGCTGTCAAAATAGCAGACAACACGTTATCAGTGTATGTCTAATTGGTGTTGGAGATGAATGAAACAAAAGAAAAAGGCTATGCAAGACTAAAATATTTTTCACATAACTGCCTTTCTCTTATAGACAGGCAGCCTCGGTCATATGTTTCCAGATTGGACATTAAGGAACAATTATGATCTGTGCACTCGCATTTTAACTCTTGAAAGGCCTGTTTTAAATAAGGACTGCCACCACAGAGTGACAAATAAGGCTCGGTATTTAGGGTAATGAGAAAATATCTGACAGGATTTCCTTCTTAAAGTTTGCTTTAGTAAGCTCATTCTTGTGAGTGGTGGCCCCAAAAGTTGACTTGTTTTTGAATTAGGCTATTTATTGTATAGGTGGAAATTATTGCACATTGACTGATTTCTTTAGCAGATAAATTATTAATTATCAACATTAACAACTGTTCTTAAACTTGGTTTTCCGAATATTTAGGTAATTTAGCATTCCTATTAGGGCCTCCTAGCATTAATATTGACTTCAGGTTGGTGTAGGTTCATGTAATAGGGACATTTGCATATGAGATGTCATTTGGCCAGCTTATGAGCTAACACAATGAGGTTTGTACATTAATTTGAAGGATTTCTCGCCGTTTCACATACGCTGTGTATCTCCTATAATTTTGCTTACGCCCAGTAGCTACACACAGGGATTAATAGTATTGTCAAGACACAGGGTTTGATAGTGTTTGACAGCAGTGAAATCTGTTTCAGATTTCCTCCTGTCAAAAAGGGGGGGGAAGGAGGAGAATATTGGCTTTCTGCTGGCCCCTGAGGAGGTTCGCTTCCCGCTAGCCCCTTAAGAAATTAAGCCCCTTAGAAATTAGCCCCCTTAGAAATTAAGCCAAGGAAATAGGTATGGTGTTTTCCCCTTTTTCTCATGTTTTATTGTGATCTTTCAGGGGAATTAGTCCAAGCCCCTAAATACAGCTTCTACTAAAGTCCTCCCTTGGACACAAGAACACACTGTGGCATTTGAAGAATTAAAGAGAGCTTTATGTCAAGCACCAGTTTTAGCAAACCCTGATTACAACAAATCGTTTATGTTTTTGTGACAGAGCGGGATGGAACAGCACTATCTGTCCTAACACAAGATCATGCAGGAAAACACGAGCCCTGTGCTTATCTTTCTAGTACATTAGACCCAGTAGCACAGGCTTTGCCTGCGTGCCTAAATCAGTTGCAGTAACGGCCTTAGCCATAAGACAAAGTGACTCGATAGTGCTGGGCCACCCTCTGACAGTACAAGTACCACACGCAGTAGAGGTTCTCTTGAACCGGACACAAACACAACACCTGACTGTAGCTAGACTGACGGATTATGAGCTGACGTTATTTCAACCACACATAGAGATCAGACGATGCAACATACTGAATCCCGCTACCCTTTTGCCCTCCAGTACAGAAAGCGTTTCACCACACAACTGTGTTGAAGTAATACATACCGTGACTAAACCAAGACAAGACTTGACAGATGTTGCACTCCCAGACCCCGAGCTAACACTATATGTTGACGGCTCATGCATGAGGACAGGGGCGGGAGAATTAGTGGCAGCATATGCAGTGACTGCTGATACTGTAATAATAGAGACTAAAAGAATAGACATATTGTCAGCACAAGCAGCAGAGCTCATCGCCCTGACACAAGCGTGCATAAGAGCTAAGCACCTGAGAGTAAACATTTACACCGATTTTGTGGAGAGAAAGAGGTTTCTTGACCTCTCATGGGGCCAAGATACAGCATGGCCCCCTTATTCAAGCCCTACTGGAAGCAATACATTTACCAACAGCCATAGCTATCCTAAAATGTAAAGCACATACTAGAGCCACAGATACCATTTTCCCAAGGCAATGATCTGGCAGACCGAACTGCTAAACAGACAGCTCAGACCCCACTAGACATGACAAAATCACAGATACTATCACTGTCCAAAGCCATGACAGTTAGGGATCCTTCCAGGGATGTACAAGACATTCAGACACATGCTACTGTAGACGAATTAAAGAAATGATCGGAACAAGGAGGGGTACTGACTGATCAAGGTTGGATGACAAAGGGCAAATCCACATGGTTTCTTCCTGATACCATGGTACAAGTGATTATAAATACCGCACATAGTCCTGCACACTTAGGAGAGAAAGCAATGATAGATAGCTTACAGAATATATGGTTCAACAAGCACCTGCGTGCAGCAGCGAAACAAAAGGTCAGAACATGTATGATCTGTTGCCAATTCAATCCAGGTAAAGGCATTCCGATGGAACAAGGTGGATTCCATCCACCTGACCACCCTTTTGAAGTGCTCCAAATGGATTATATCCAAATAAACAGATGTAGAGGTTACAAATATGTCCTGGTACTAATGAAGCAGGTGTCCCTTCTGTTAGGGTATACCTGGAAATTCCATTGTGTGCGACATCCTGAAGCAGCAGGCCTTGTAGAAAGACATAATCAGACATTAAAATTTTGCGCAGACAAAGGTATAGACTGGATGGTAGCCCTGCCGGTTGCCCTCTTTTACATGCGAATGGTAGCTCATTCTAGAACAGGCTTATCTCCCTATGAAGTGGTCTTTGGTAGACCACCAAAATATGTGGGCACTACAATGCCTAAAAGATTACTTATGTTGACAGTAACATGCTGACAGATTACCTGGCTTCCTTGATGTCTGCACTACTCTCTTGTTGTTCGCAGGTTGCTGCCGCCTTCCCTGACAACACCCAGGTCAAAGAATACTCCATCGCTCCTGGATGACAGGCGCCAAAGTCAGTGCTCTGGACCACGGGGACGGCCGTTAAAGTCAAAGTGCACCTTCACCACTCTTTTACAAAGGAAAAAAAAAAACTTTGAACTTGGATTTTGAACAACATTTTCTAGAGGAGAATGCCCAGAAGTTTCCACAAAGCTAAACCTTGATTCAAAAAGTCAGAACCCGTTTGATCAATTAAGTCCACTAGGTGGTGAAGCGGTTGAACATGTATTCTGGCTCGCATAAGATCTTGGACAATAACATAAAGCAAAAAAAATAAGAGAGCTAGATAAGAAGCAAATAGATGTATAGTGACTGTAATTTTTCAATATCTTAAGAGCATCACGATAATATGTATCAGCTTAATACTACATGCTATTTTTCCTCCTATTGCCTCACTCTTATACTCCTCCACTAATGATACCATAAAGCACACCATAAAGCACACATTTAGTGATCTGCCATCCTATGAGCTATCATATCGACTTGCCTTACGCAACAATACCTTTATTCAGATGCTGCACCATTCACATCAGACTAGCAATGCTACAGACTGCTGGGTCTGTGGCCGACTCCCCCCCTATCAGAACTATAAGGGAGTTTTGCCCCTTTATTCTCTATCCGTTCACACACAATGGCTCCTGTGGAGCATGGTTTAGTTTGATTAATTCCCTAGATTCGAATTCCGCAGTTTATCAAGACAACTGGGTATGGGGAAACCTGAACTTAGTTTTGCTTAAAGTCTGCTACCCTAACAAGGAGGGACTTCCCAAAAGAACAGGAACTGATCTAAGAAATGAAGTATATGGATTAGGTAATTTTACACTTAACCTCATGATCCTGAACGTTGAATCTGAAGCTACACCAATCTTGCCCGCCATGTCCGTATTCCCAGTAAAGGAGGAATTATGTATAAGAAAGAATGGCTCCATACACATGGGCCATAGTAAATGCACCACTGTAATAAAATTCAGTGATCAAGGCAAGTCTACATTTAGAGCTTCTCGTCATTCCTACTTTATATGTGGCCAGACCGCATATATACGCTTACCTCTAGATTGGGATGGTACCTGTTACATAGCATTCCTCCTACCACCTGTTTTCCTAGCTCCTCCTGATTATCATAGAAATACTCATTTAGTACACAATAGACAGCAGAGAGATCTCCCAATTGTCAATTACACTGAAACAGCATGGGAAAAATACACAGATTTCAATAAAGGTTTCTTTCCCTATATAGGTACAGTTACCAATAGTAAGCTGATACGTAGATTAACCAGAACCCTTGAAGCAGTAGTGAACGAAACTATTTCCGCCTTAGGCAATTTAACAGAAGAGCAGTCTGCTATGCGGATTGTTGTGCTTCAAAATAGTCTTGTCCTTGACGTTATCCTGGCCGATAGGGGCGGAGCTTGTAGGGTCATCGGATCAAGCTATTGCATTTTTCATACCAGAAAATTCGCCATCTGTATATAAAGCCATAACTCGCCTTCATAAGATTGTAAGCCAGATACACCAGAATCCAGGCACCTGGACTTGGTCCGGTTGGTTTTGGAGTGTATTATCTACCTTTGGATGGAGGGTCCTATCCTTCCTAGGTATTGGCCTTCTCATACTATTCAGTTGCTGTCTATGCCTGCAATGTGGACCAGCGATTTGTGGTCTGTGTGCCACATCGTGTATTCCACATCAAGGTTTTCGCTCAAGATCCCGGAAGAAGAAAGAAGAAGAAATGATGCTCCATGAGCAAATCGATGGATTAATGAAGATTGATGTTTCTTGACGGGCAAGTAGGGGACAAGGAGGGAATGTGGAAATGTGGATTTCCCTGATCAGTTATGTCCCCTATCTTGGACCCCAACGGTTCTATATGGTTCTATATGCATGTTACAAGTACATGTATGTTCCCTCCAGTTCCAGTTTCGAAGACGCAAACACATGTGCGTCCACCGTTAACATGTCCTCTGTCAGATCCGCCATGAATGGGCTGGATATTCGATTCCTAAGTATGAAAGGCCACCGACTTTTTATGGCTAAGTTACTCCATTTTTGTAGTTCAGGCAGAGTAGGCCCGATTCTGTCCTCAAAGCCTTTCCCTGCTCTCTGCCTCTGACAGCATCAGTTTGAGCTCGCATCTGTATCCATGAACTTTGTCCTACTCCCTGTGCAGCTAACGGTGCCTGCCTCGGCCAGTTTTCGCCTGCCTGCCAAGAAGCTGTATTTCACCTTCGAATTATCTATTTTGCTCCTCAGCCGATGCATTCCTGTCTAGTAGTTTAAGTAAACATTCTTCCAGCTACCAAGCAAAAGGCCCGGTTTCTCTGCCCTCATGCAAGTAATTCATAGCCCTGTCACCATGGAATATTCCCATCCCCTCGCATTCAGTGTAGACACTTAGACGCTTGTACACGCACACACAGTCAGTATAGAATAGATTCTGTCCGAGAGCCCTTCCCTTGTGGATAACATAGTTCTTTAAACATAGGATATTAGATATGATTTGGGATTAGGTTGACATAACCCCAGACTTTTTGTCTCCACATGTAGAGCTAAATGTCAAGTCCCCTTCACCCTCTAGTTGCGCGTCAATCACACGTCATGCTGCTGCGCGCGCATCTCTGCCAAGTATTTCTGCTGACATTGCGAAATCATCTCCAGGTATCCACCCACACATGACAATTTACCCCTTATCATCAAGTGGACGCCCACATGGACGCCCACCTTCACGCCTACTTACACGCCCACATGCTCTTATCTCATTCTCTCTTGCTCTCTTGCTTACGTACAATTGAGAAATGTATATATACTGTACTCTGTGAATAATGTTTTGAGAATATTGAGAATACTTTTCAGCCCCGTCCAGATCCTTTTTGGTGATGGAGATATTCTCCCTTTGACTCGAGTTATTGGAATAAAGCCCTTTATGAATCTGATACCACAGACTCAGCCTCTTGCTTTATGCATGATCTTATTGATATCTGAAAAATTATGACAGCGTGATATTTTATTTACCACAAGTCTACCCACTTTGGGTAGTAGGCCTTCAGCAAGGTCTTGTCCATCAAGGTTAGAATGTCACGCACTGATCTAGCACTGATTTAAACAGGAAAGGAATCCTTGCCATACGAGACCCCCAGTACTGTTGCTTCACAGCAGTGGGGCTTTCAGGAAGCGTGCAAAACAATAAAAGGCAATCAGGAAGGCCAAAGGAATACAAACGGAGTACCTGGAGGAGCGCTCCTGCGCACATCTCTCACCAACATGAAGGTTCCCTGCTCGGTCAATTGTCTGCCCGGCGCTTGGAATCCTCGTAGTCCATGGAGGGTTCTCGCCACGCTGCGCCTTCGCTGTACAGACTGATCACGATCCAGAACAGCGCGGGGGTAGGCTGAGAGTCGCGCTGTTCAAAAGCTCTTCGCAATGGAAGTCGGACCTTCGTAGTCCGTCAAAAAGCAACGGGCAAGTATAAATCCCACGGGGAATACCATCCGCGTTAATCTCCAGAAATGCTGGAAACAGGAAGGATTGTCAAGCCCTGATCCCTAGGAAGGGAGGGGCTTTATACCAACAAATCGGGCGGCGAAGCCGGATTCGACTTCCGGTTTGGCCGCCATAGGAATGCTGGGATGTGTAGTGCCTTATGCTCACGCACTCCCTAGCGACCCCTTACGCGCCACACATTCCTCAAACCATACTTTTTCTCGGGGGCAAAAAGGAGGAATCACTTGCTACGCGCCGCACCCTTGCGCTGATGCGCGCTGATCGCGTCACTTCTACTCTAACCCCATTTACTTAATAAAGCTTTTGCATTAATGGTTTAGTAAAACTTGCATAGGTTAGTTTCAGCACAGCATGTGCATTAGTGCGAGGGTTTCGAGCAGCCATATTAAAAGCTATTGCGCAGCTGCAAAGATTTTCCCCCCAAGCGACAGAAGACGACATACCACGTAGATGTAGTAGACGCATGCGCAGAAGAGTTCCCGCGTTTTTGGCGGCCATTTTTAAGGACACCCAGGTTATTCATTAGTCAAGCACATAGAAATGCTTCCCCTAGATATAATATGTAAAATGTGATGCAAAATTAGTACTTACAGACAGGTTAGTTATAATGTTACAGGTTATTCGAGAGGATTGCATACGAGCAAGTTTCTTTTTATACAAAACCTTGCTCCATCAATCCCCTCTCTGATGGCATTTTATGCCATCAGTAGCTTCTATTAAATCAGATGCCAACTTTAGCATTCTACCATTTCGATTTCTTCAAATCTGTTATTCCTTCCTTCATCTTTCTTAAATTGTGATCCTTTCATTCTTTTACAGATATTTCCCTTCAATTCTTCAAGTCGGATTTCGTCTAATTTTCTTTTCCTACACTTCTCAGTCACTTCATACCTTTTTCTTTTTCCACTGCATTTGCGGCAACACATTATCATCAGAACCAACAAAGTTATGCCCATGATCGGCAATAATATTTGACCTAGGATACTCTTACCTATGTTAGAAAACCAACTACTGATAGTTGAAAAACTATTGGTTATATTCTGCCATACACTGTCAACCTCCAGTGGTTTTAGTTCCTCTTCCAAATGTGTAATATTTTTTATATACCTTCCAATTTCTAAACTTTTATCAGGTATATATGTGCAACAATGTTGCGCTTTCAACATTTTACAGACTCCACCCTCTTTTGCTAATAAGATATCAAGGGCAAGTTGATTTTGCGAAACGATAGATCTAACAGTACCTAATTCTGTATTGGTCAGTAAAAATCCTCCAGCAGTGTCAGTAGATAGCCTATCACCTCCGGCATCGGGCTCATTTAGGCCACGGTGTACCGACGGACAGAGCGGTGCACTTTTCCTGAGCAGTTGCCAGTGAGAGGTTGGCTGACTTACCCAGTATTCACGGGTGGTCTTTACTCATGATGCACTTGATTTAAGGAATTGGACCCAGAGTATCCTTTTCTGGTTTTCTTATACGCAGCAGCTGTTTCGAGTCCTGACGAAAGCCGTGCCATATCTGTAGGCTCTAAGGCTGAAACATGTTGACAACTATCACCATCACCATGGTCTAAAAAATTGCTGACTACTGGTGCACTATCATTTTAATTGTAGCCAAGGACGCACTATGAACAAAGCGGTGCTCTGACGCTCTTGAGCTATTTTTACTTTCACTTGCACTTTATATCACATAATTATAAATAACAAAAATATTTTTTCTGCGCTGCGCCCTCACTTATACCACTAGCTCGCCATTGTGGATTTAGTACATCCCACTTATTTGAACAACAAAACATCCGTGTGCTCCTCCCTCATAGAGAGGGAGTTGTAGCCCCCAGAGGAACTAGGGGTTTCCTCTGGGATTGGAGAATCCCAATGATGAAGCATGTCACCTCTGGTGAGTGAGGGATTTCGTCCTTTCAAGGGATATGCCCATTATTGTTCTTAGGCGGTGTTTCACTTGTTTCACTTGTGTATCTGGGATCCTTTGACCCACTAATGATATAGTAGTTTTTTACATTTTGTAAACTTCAGATTAGACCCTAGGGTTTCACTTGGTTGTTGATAGCCTATCAACTACTGTTGACAATTGACAGATTTTCCAAGAATTTAGCAGAACTCCCACTGAAGGTATCAATGCACCAAATATATCACCTACTATTTCCGTAAAACTAGCTCTTTTATATTGGGTTAGTCCATTACTGTCATTATTGTTTCCAGTGATTCTTTTAACATGATAAACTTTAGGGAAAACTATGCCGAAATAGCAACTCCCGTACCAGTGATCAGGCAATCTAAAATAGGCTTTGTTTCTACAAATATAAATTCCAGGAAATACTGGATCAGTTCCTCCTTTAAGTCCCCAACCCCCAATTACTAAGAAGTTATGTTCACATTCACTGGAATCAATAAATACATTGTTATATTCTGTTTTAAGTCTATGGAGACAGACTTTCCCTTTCTTTTCAAAATCCAGAGACATAGCAGCATGAGTCTTGCCAGTTGCTAAAAGGTCTTCCCTTTCAGCCCATTTAGGTATCGGAGGTTTCGGTTCTGAGGCCCTCCTATGGAAATCCTGTCTCCTTTGTTCTACTAAGTTCAAAAATATATTTTCTTCTTCGTGCAATTTACATGTAAAGTTGCATTTATGTGCATCAGCTATATCTATTGTCTTCATTGTTAGGAAATATTCACCCATGAATTGTGAGTCTCTAGTACTAAGGACAGGGTTCATGCTCTTTTGCATAAGGACTTCTGAAAATATTACAGCTACATTTGAATAATAATACTGCAGTTTTCCAGTTCTATAAAACAAACTAGCTAATACACTACATGAAATACCATATGTCAAGGGTAAATGATAAGTTACCCCTTCAGCTACTGAGTTTGGCAATTTCATGCAAACATAACAATCACTAACTTCCATTGTTTCTACATAATGTACTAAGAGATTTGCAAATACATTTAAATCAGTTTCATTCTTATCCACTATATGGTGTAAATCTAACTCATCTGGTGTTTCTAAGTCTACTCTATCTCCTTTAATGTTTGCTACCTCCATATGCGCGTTAGTACGATTTTGTTTGTCAGTAACCATCAAATAGGGAATAGATATTGCTAATATTACCCATATTATGAGGACTAATATTAAACTACATATACAGATCCTACAACACTTCTTTATACAGCTTTGTTTTGGTTTTCCAGCAACTTTATTATCAGGCATTTTTGAACAAGAAGATTGTCTCTTCTATAATTCAGAACTTGGTATGAGATAACACCTTAAGCGTCTTCTCTCCTTCAAGTCAGTCTCACTTCTTCCTCAATTCGCTCAACATTCAGCTCTTCATCACTTTCTTCATTTAATTCGAGATTTTCAAAGTCTTCAAGAATAACATATGTCCACTCAGGACCCTTGAACTTGTTATTCAATGTCTTCAATCTTTGACTCCTTCTTTTTGGCGTTACTGTAGAAGGTCCAGATTGACTGGTTACTTCGTTTACATGATCAGGTTCTTCACTGATTGTCTTAAGACGGTATCTCAGTCTCTTGATAATCCTTGGCCAATTATCCCCTTTTTGACTTTTCTTAAATTTCACTGCACTGCCAGGTTCTTCAAGGCTTCTTTTATTTTCCTTTAATTTTGGCACAACTTGATCAGCTTCGTCTTCAGATTTCCTCTCTATCTGACCTTGTCCAGGGCTTATTGTTCTGGCCTGTTCTGCCTGGATTGGTTCATCTATCTCAATCTGACCCTGTTCAGGATTGGTGATGTCTGGTTTTTCTTCTGTATCCTGAACTTATGTTTCTATATCTATCTGGTCCTGTTCAGGTCTTTTTACCTCTTTACCGTCTTCTGCCTGAATGTTTTCTCTAAAACCTATCTGTCCCTCCTCAGACTCAGGAATGGGGCTTTGGTTTTCTTCTGTCTGAGTATATTGTTTTCTCCTTATCTGTTCCTGTTCAGGCTCCCTAACAGTTGTTTCCCTACTCTCCTGAGCGAGTTCTTCTACACCTCTCTGGTCCTCACTCTTATCCTGTCTGTCTAACTGTGTTTGACTCCTAGTTCATATAAATACTTCAGGTATGTCCACCAATGGGATCCAGTCGCCCTGATAAGTGCTTGGTTGTTCTTGGGCAGCTACTTCAGGATCTTCTATATGAAGTTCTTCAGCTGCACAACCTTCAGCAACATCAATTTCTCGTTTCAGCTGAAACTCTTCTTCTTCAGGAGCTGGTACCCTTTTGGTATGACTTGCATGAATCCAATTAGACAAACCTGCAAACTTTACAACTGTTGAAGTAGTCAGTATAACTTGATGCGGTTTGTCCCACCTTGGTGCTAGGCACAATTCTCGAGTGTGATACTTCACAACTACCCAGTCACCGGGATTCAGATCATGCGATTGGCTCAGCTGTCTGTTGAAAGCGTCTTCCCCAATCTGATGAGAGATAGAACGCACTCTGTCAGACAACTCTTTGCAATACTCCAAAACCAAGTCATCAGTTATATTCAACAACTTGTGTCCTGGTACACATGCTTGTCTCATGGCTGTTCCCATGAGTATTTCATGGGGACTCAATCCAGTATTTTTGTCTGGAATACTTCTGAATCCCATCAGAACCAGAGGTAAAGCATCAGGCCATTCCAGTGGGGTGGATGCACACACCTTTCTTGACTTGATTGTGCCATTTAATTGTTCTACCACCCCAGAAGCCTCTGGAAGGTAAGCGCAGTGCAATTTTTGTTTGACTTTGAATGCTTCACAAATTAGTCAAATTATTTCATTATTAAAATGAGACCCTCTATCTGATTCAATCGTTACTGGAAAACGAAATCTAGGGATGAGTTCTCGTAATAAAAGTTTGGCCACTGTCTAGCTGTCATTTCTTCGGGTCGGGTATGCTTCCACCCACTTTGAAAATAAACAAACTATGACAAGTACATATTTCAACCCTCGAAAAGCAGGCAGTTGAATGAAATCTAATTGAAGTCTTACGAAAGGACCCTCTGCCCTTCCAATCTTTCCCATACTAACCACAGTTTTCCTGCCAGCATTCATTTGTTGACATATCAAACATCTTTGGCAAAGACTCTCAGCTACATTTCGGAACTTTGCGTTAAACCAATCTTGTCTGAAAAGTCGAATCATTGCATCTCTGCCCACATGTGGCTCCATGGTACATTCTATCCATTGGTGCAAGCGTACTGTCTGGCATAACTGGTCTGCCATCATAACAAACCCACACACCATCTTCTGCCCTTCTTTGACATATTATTTGCACCCACTCTTCCTTTTCTCTCATGTCTACTGCATCCTGCAGATCTTTCACCTCCTCCCAGGTTCCTACTCCTGCAAGTAGCATAAGTTGGCAGCTGATTCCACAAGTTTCAATTTGCTTGTTTAGGGCAATTTTATGCCTCGCACAGTGTTGGGCAACCTGGTCAGCATATCGGTTACCGGCTGTCACATAGTCATCTCCTGATCGGTGAGCAGCACACTTAACCACGGCCACCTCTTTTCGTAATTGAATTGCCTCAATTAATTCTTTCACGAAAATTCAATTTTTAATAGGAGTTCCTGAGGAAGTCAGGAAATCCCTCTGCATCCAAAGTAGGCCAAAATCATGCACAACCCCATAACCATATTGACTGTCAGTGAACATGGTTACTCTCCAATTTTTCCCAATTTTGCATGCTTTAATTAAAGCAATTAATTTGGCTACTTGTGCAGATCTGACTTCTGGTAAACAGGATGCTTCGACTATTCCAGTTAATGTACATACAGCTTAAGCAGCACTCAATCCTCCCTCCTCATGTCGCATGCATGGACCATCTACAAAGAGCTCATGATCAGCATTTTTCAAGGGTTCCTCTTGTTTGTCAGGACGTGGTTTGGTGCTAAGTTCAGTCACGTTAAGACATTCATGTTCAACCTCATGTTTCACTTCTTCTTGGTAAGGATCAGGAACTAGAGTGGCTGGATTAAGAACAGTACACCTCACTATAGTCACGTTTTCAGCCCCCAGTATTATTCTTTCATATTTTGTCACCCTACTGGGAGTAAGGTACTGCGTTCGAGTTCTGGTCAGCAGAATCACTACTGCATGAGGAACATACACCTTGACAGGGTGTCCCATCACAATTGACTCACTCTGTTCTATGCTTACACAAGTTGCGGCTACAGCTTTCAGGCAACCTGGTAATGCACAGGCCACAGGATCTAGGGTAGCAGAAAACTATGCCACTGGTCTTCTCATTAATCCATGTCTCTGGGTCAAAACTGAAAGTGCACAATTACCCCGCTCATAGCAGAATAATGCAAATTCTTTTGAATAGTCCGGCATTCCTAAAGCAGGTGCTCCACACAAACAATCTCGCAACTTTCTAAAAGATCCCATGCTTTCATCATCCCATTCTATGGGGTCCTTTGCTCTCTTTCTAGTAATCTGTATCAGGGGTTTAGCTAGTAAATCAAATCCTACAATCCATTGCCTACAATATCCTACAACTCCAAGGAACATTCTTATTTCTTTTTGGGTCCATGGCAACTGCATTTGCCTTATTATTCTGATTCTTTCAGAGGTCACTCTTCTAATTCCTCTCTCTATTTGATGTCCCAAATATTTAACTGAAGTTTTACAAAACTGAAGTTTCTCAGGGGACACTTCATGTCCACCCTTTGCCAAATGATTTAGCAATGCAATTGAATCAGTAACACAGTCATCTTGTGTATTTGACGCCACCAATAGGTCGTCAATATACTGCAATTCAAGGGTTCTTTTGAAAATCTGATGAAAGATTGAAAGACTTTCAGTATACCCTTGAAGCACACGATTCCACACGTAAACATCCTCTTCAAATTTGAACGAAAATAAAAACTAGCTATCTGGATGCAATGGAATAGAAAAGAATGCATGAAATAAATCAATTACTGTGAACCACCCTGCTTTCCATGGTATCTGATAAAGAATCACAGCTGGGTTGGGCACTACTGGACAGCATGGTACAACCATCTTATTCATTTTCCTAAGATCTTGAACCACCCTATACTTTCCGTTAGGTTTCTTCTTAATGCCAATTATAGGTGAGTTACAAGGGCTGCTAATTATTTCTTTCAGGATGCCTTGTTCGACTAATCGCTCAATCTCTGCTGCAACACCTGCCTTTATTTCTGGACTCATTTTGTATTGTCGAGTATTCGAATAAACAGCACCTTCTTTCACTGTCACTTTTACAGGATCTACATTTGCCATTAATCCTTTTTCTTTTCCAGGAAAAATCTCATATCTCTGCATTTACAGTCAGTTTGACTTCGGCAGGTAATTCATTTTGTGTCATCATCGAATATAATTCATTTACTTTTGTTCCCTGTTTAGCTAACATGAACTTGTAAACTCCATCTTCATCTGGGGTTTGTATTGCAACACCATCCGGTGTGCAAAATATGGTGCAATTCATTTTACACAGTAAGTCCCTTCCAAGCAAGTTTACAGGGCTTGAGTCACACACCACGAATTTATGCATTTCTTTAAAATTTCCAATTCGCACCTCAATTGGTTCTGTGATTGGAGTTCTAATCCGTTTGTTCGAAACACCTACAACTTGGATGTCTTCACCCGAGAGGGGCAGGTTAGGAATGTCTGCTGTTCTCACAGTAGACCTGGTAGCACCAGTATCCAACAAGAAAGTGATATCATTTTCTTCTACTTTACCTTCTATGTATGGACCTGACTGATCTACCGGTAGGGATGCGCCAAGTACACACTCCCCTTCCTCCCCCCTCAGGCACCATCATTCCTGCTCATAATCAATTAGAGGGTCCTGCAAAAGAAACTGTGATGTTACAAAAAATGGCCACTTCCTTCTGGAAATCCGGCGTCCACACTGTACTTGGCTTGACTCGCAAAATTTGATTCAGGGGCAGGTGGCAATTGACTCTGTAGATCTATACCCTGTTGCTGATGACTCATTAACACCTCATTCTGCGTCTGTGGATTTAAATTTTAATTCGGGCCATTATTAACTTGTATGACTTTACACTTGTTTTTCCAATGCTCCAACTTCCCGCACCCATGACAGGGAAATCTTTTCTGTGCCTCTTCCAGATTCATCCTTCCCCGTGGTTTTCCCCCATTATTGTCACCTTGACTTTGTGCTCTTCCTTGATTTTCTAACTGTTTATTTAATTGAAGTTCTTGCTGTTCAGCCAATTTTACTTGAGCCCACATTACTTTTTCTTCTAAAGCTTTTCGTTTGTTATCAATTTCATCCCCACAATATTTAGCATATTTAAAATTTTTATCAATGGGCTTTCATTGCCAACACAGCATGTGCTGCTAAATCATTTGAGATATATCCAATCTCAGCCCGGTCACAAATCGATATACAAAACGAGTCATGTCCTTGTTTTCTAAACTTTCAAACCCACTATACTGTTTGAACACCTGTAAAAGACGTTCATAGTAGGCATGTACAGACTCATTTTTCTCTTGGGTTGTCCTGTCTATTTTTACCCAATCAGTTTCTTTCGGGGGAATTTTACTCTTCAGAAAAGTGATCACCTGGTGATATTTTTTCATTACATCTTCTGACGGGGCTCCTGTTTTTGAATCTATTGGATATTCTTCACTAGGCCAATCTATAGTAATCTTACACTCTGTCCACAAATCTGCAGGTACTACTATGTCAAACAGACCATCCAGATCTTTTAACAAAACCTTTGAAACTTTCACAAACCTCTCAACTTGTCTGTACCACTCCACTGGCTTCTCTCTCAATTTTGGGAAATCATTCGTAAATGACAAAATGTCCTGTCATCCATGGTACATGTACGTACCCCCCTCCGGGTACTTCCCTCATCGGATACAACCTGTCAGCCTTTTCTGTCTCTCTCATGACATATTCAGATGTCGTTCGATTTACCTGTGCTTGTTCCTTTTTCTTTGCCCACCTAACTTTCCATCTTTCAAGATCCCCCCATTTTTGTAACAGAAATAACAGCTCCCTGATCTGTAATTTTCTTCCAGACACATTCATGTTTTCCAAATCTTTATCAGAAAATTCTGCTCTCTATGGTTTCTGCAACACCTTTGACTTCCCTATGTCAATTCCCATTTCCGAGGCCAAATTTGTCAGTTTTTCATGGAATGCCTTTGTATTTCGTGTAATGCTTCTACAAATAAACAGTAATTCTTCCACACTGTATGTGTTTAATCTGTCTAGTCCCACATTTCCAGCAATCATTTCTTCCAATTCTACTCTTAATTTTAAAATATCTAATAATTGTGGCTGTGACTTTGGTTTCTCTATTTCTTGAGACCATCTCTCTATATCTTCTGGGGTTACTATTGTGGCACTTCTAGTTCCTGATGATGTTTCTAGTCTAACTTCCTTCGAACAACTGGGCACATTTCTCTTCGGGGTTTCCATCATTGGCTCTCTTATGGGCAAATCCATTAATGATATTACTGATTCACATTCACTTGCTTGGTCATCGACTATCATCTTATCTTTTCTAGGTTCTATGCTTGGGGTAGGCATTACAGGAACTTAAGAACAGTTTGACTTTTCACCATACAATGGGACTACCGGACCTATGGTTACTGGTATGGTCAATGCATCAGGATGTGTATTCATCTGAGTTATTTTCTGGATCAATTCATTTCTATTCTTATTTATTGCTTCCTTTTCCTTTTCTTGAAGTACCCTGTTTGCTGTGTCATTTACTATTTGTGGAACCAAAGGTGTTCTTACCATGGGGGCACTGGGGGTCATCCTATCAAATCCTTCATTATAAGGTGGAGGACTTTTCATCAATGCGTCTTCTAAACACCCTTCTTCTGTTTATCCGCTATCTATCATGGTTAAGTGCTTGGTTTTCTCTGTACATTTACCTCACATCTTTTCTTCTGATATTAACACAGGATATAAACCTTCTGTCACCATGGCCTATCTCCATTGTTTCATTTGACTATCTCTAGTCTCTCGGGGAAATTTCGGATAATATTTGCTTAAGGTCCTGTTACTTCGTGGTCTATCACGTTCAAAGGCTTCCATTTCCCATTCTTCTAAAGCCTCACACTGGGTCAATCTAGGTCTGGGTTCTAATTCATTCATTCGTGTTCTTAAATTGTCCAATATTCTTCCATTAAAACTTCCGTACTCAGGAAATGCTAATGTTCAATCATCTTTTGTGTATTCTACCCAATTTTCTAACCATACACAGGTATGATAGCCTCTATCCACCATCATGTATGATGCAGGTGTATTTGAAGGAGCAATGAGAATCCCCTCTCTACTCCTAATGGGTTTGTCCTTTTTAAAATAATTCTTAACCTTTAGCATAAATGACATTTTTCTCTTTTCTCCGTACATTGCGTGCTTGTGCTTGTTAAGGTATTGTTCGTAAACAAACCCTATAAATCTTCTATCTGGACGAGTCCCTGTTAATGTTGGATTGTACATGCAAACTCCACTATCTATTATTATTCTTGGGATTTCTATTTTGTCAACCAATCAGATGCTTGCTGTAATTCTAAAAATTCTCCAATACCAACGCGTTCTCTAGTCTGAAGACCAATCAACTTCTACTCTGTTCGCTCGCTCAGCCAATGTTTGCACGGCTTTTCTGTGACGTCAGTATCACTCCTTACTACTGACCCCTCCTTTACAATTAAGCGTTAACCACACGCCCGCTGTTTCAACCAATCCCAGTGCGGCTCTCAGTGACGTCAGTGCAGCACCGGCAACTGACCCCTCCTTTACAAGGTAATGCGAAAAGTTACATTTTCTCACAAATTTCACACAATTTCATTAATTATCAACATATACAAATTCGCTATTGCGTCTGACCCACTAATTCAAAGAATTGTAAGATTTCTATCACTGCGGGTAAAACCCTTCCGCTTACTCTTCACACACTACGAGTAAAACCTTTCCGCTTACTCTTCACACAAGCATCAGAGAACCTGCTACTCCTTCAGTATTACCCTTTCTAGGTGATATAATACCACAATTTCACCAGCGAACTCCTCACTATCACTTACTCTCACTAGCATTCAAGAAATTATTCCCTAATGTAGTGCTTCTAGTCCTGCATAACTTTTAGCACTTTCTCGTTCCAGACCAATAACCTCACTGCAGTGTGGCTTCCATTTACCACCCGCTATTCAATATTTCCGGGAATTTCCAGACAACATAAAACAATACATAATGGGTTTTGGTTAAAACATAAATCAATAATTCAAAATTTCAAATAAAATCCTCACCTAACTAACGAACCATGCCTCTGCTACCAAGAAAAACTGATGCAGCGGAGTTTCCCAGCTCTATACATACATACACACAACACTCATTTGGGCCCATATACATTCATACATTCAATGAGCTAGCAAATTCCCATCTGGTCATCAATTTTGATTTACCCTAGGAAACCTTTACACTAGTATTCTTACCATTCCAGTCTCCTGAATAAATGTACGTTCGAAAGATCTAGTAGTAGATTAGAATAGGGAGGAAACGATAATAGTAAAAACAATACATTCAACTTTTATTCAAAGAACCACAGACTCAGTAGGAGTTTTAAAGGGTTTATCTGAATTAATAATTTTGTGAGTCAAATCAAATACACGTAAACACATTAAGATTCTCCATCAGGAAAAGTAGTTCAATCAGTTTATAATTTCAATTCACATTAATTAATCTCATGTGATGACAGTACCTGAGGAGAGAAAGAACAGATAGCAAATACGAAGCACAACCCCACAGAACTATATTTACCTAGAATGGTGTGAGGACCTAGACATTAGAGTGTCAAGGATTCAGGACAGGTTCAGGACCCTCTTCTAGTGCAACACTAGCGTTACACCCTTCCCTGGTGCTACTCTCTGCGGCTCGTCCGGACCCCTTCCTAGATGTGCACCTCGGTTGTTCCGCGATCTTTCCCTAGTGTTGGATTCTTCAATCAATTTGCAGCAAAATCGGGCAACATCTCAGCATAGCATCGTCATCAAGTGGGTCAAGTGTGTCTAACTATCTAGAACTTACCTCTGTTATACCAATTCAAATGTATGATCCACCCCCAAATGTTTCAATTCCATGTACACCCGCAATTTGATTGGGCCAAGCAGTGGTGTGAGGACATCACACCATACTAAGTGCAATAACTTTCTTTAGTTCTATTGTCTAGCTCCCCGCCCCTTAATTTTAATACCCACAAGCTTTATTCCCACAAACGTTTCATATGTAGATCGATAAATCTGTACTACAATGTTTCATCTTCTTCCTCTCGTAGGGTCAGAAGTTGTTCTTCCCATGTCCTTGCTAGGCTTAGGGTTTGGCAGTCATTCAATGATCTCATTGGTCTCAGGACAAGCAGATGTCACGCATGCGTAGTTGCCACAAGGAAACAGAGACGTGGTCACCCTCCAACGCCAAAAAACGAGCTATTAATAAAGTCAGAGAAGAACATGTTAGAATACAAAATTAAATGAATTCACTGTATACCACTTACTTCTACTCTAACCCCATTTACTTAATAAATCTTTTGCATCAAGGTTTTAGTAAAACTTGCATAGGTTAGTTTCAGCACAGCATGTGCATTAGTGCGAGGGTTTCGAGCAGCCATTTTAAAAGCTATTGCGCAGCTGCAAAGATTTTCCCCCCAAGCGACAGAAGACGTCATACCACGTAGATGTAGTAGACGCATGCACAGAAGAGTTCCTGTGTTTTTGGTGGCCATTTTTAAGGACACTCAGGTTATTCATTAGTCAAGCACATAGAAAAGCTTCCCCTAGATATAATATGTAAAATTAGTACTTACAGACAGGTTGGTTATAATGTTACAGGTTATTCGAGAGGATTGCATACGAGCAAGTTTCTTTTTGTACGAAACCTTGCTCCTTCAGTTCCCGGCACCCATTGATATAGTCAATCCACCTGTTCTAGAGGAGAAAATCGATTAGAGGTTGAGATAACAAAGTGCTGCGGTGCACTCTTATTTACATAATGTAACCTCAACTTTACCTGTATACTAGGTTTATAAAAATAGCTGAGGGGTGCTGCCAAGATAGAAGCACTAGCATTTCTACGCTTAAGAGCCCTTCCCATGAGGGAATGTACCAAGGACATATTTTTAAAATGAATGACAATACAATCACCAGCATTAGTTTTAGGTTGTGAGCCCACCCAAGAGACTCGCTCAACATTATTTATATTCCTAAACAAGTCTTCACAGTTCGTCCAGTTTGTGGCTTGCGCTAACCAGTGCACAGTTTTATTCTTTAGCTGTGGCAAATCTTCCTCCTTGTTAGGTAACAGAGGTGGAACATTTTTAAGAACTATAACCAACGGGGCTGCTTCCGGAGGAAGGTGAAGGACTCTCATGATTTTTATTTGCTTCAGAATGGTTTTACAGACTGGTTCGAAATCTCCAGCAACATTTGACCCATTTAAAAGTGTTCAATATCACCCACCACCAACTGAAGTGGCTACAACATTTACTCTGGATTGAGATGGACAAGATGAAATGTTGTTGGCCATAGTATTGGGCTGAAGACAAGATAGACTGATGGTCTGGCATAAACAGCCTCTGAGGTGGCAGGGAAGTACACCGCATAGGAAGAGGCAGAGGCTCGGAATCCGGAACCTTGTTTGTCCCATTGGCTAGGCTCAACAGGCTTGAGCCAATCAAAATTTTCAGTGAAGTCAATGCTAATAAGAATGCTTAAAAAAGGGTTGAGGAGAGTTTTCACAGTTATTTCCAAAGTGCAGACAAACTGAGCATACTGCAAAGTCTCGTCCTAGCCATGGGGTCCTAGTTCCGCTTGCAAAATAGATTCCCTTACACTCTTCCTTGCAGTGCGGGCCACATTTATTTTTCTGGGCTACAGGTGGCAGTGGGACACTCTTGGGTTTACTGCAAGCTTTTGCCTTTTTGGGAGGGGGTGAGCATAAAATGTCAGATGAGGGGCCCTGAAGTATATTAATGGCAGATTCCGAGTCACAGGGTTTTGGGTCACCCGAAGAGGGCTTCAGGCCAGTAGATAGCTGGATTTGTGGTAGGCTAGATGGTTCTGCCAAGGAACTTGTATGCAATGCCCTCTTTGTGGCCCCCAGTCTCTCATCCACACACTCAATCTCACCAGTGATAGCCCCCATAGCCGTGGTGAGAAGCTAGTAATGTAAGAAGTTAGTGGGTGGTCCCTGTTGGAAGGTATAGCTAATTTTCGCTTCCCCATCCTCTTAACTTATCTGTTGAACAAATCTGCAAAAGGATGATCTAGGTCGCAACACAATACTAAGAGAAAGAGCCCAGCCCAGCCTTGTATGGCCGTTGACGGGTGCAGACGGCCCTGGCCCTTGGCAGTCTTTATATGCCTCCTGGCGCTCTTGAGATGGCGTTTGGTGGCATTGGCGGCATCACAGCCACGTTGCAGGTTGGGGCTGTGAGTCCTGCCCCTCCCACGGCAAAAAACAGCAGGTGAACGGGGCCTGCAATGTCCCGGGCACCTCCCGACGTAGCCCACTGCCAGTCCTCAGGGCCGCTGGATGTTCCCCTGTATGCCGCACCACTCAGCTCGGGCCGTTGTCTGCGTCCCGGACAGCCGAGGACAGTCGGCCTCGAGCGTCTCTGATGACTCCTCTCTCTGCTGCAACTTGGTGGCTAGAGGAGCGCCGGTCCTCTGTGAGTCCCCTAGGAACAGCGGGGTAGGTGTGTAGTGGCAAGGAAGCAGGCTACCTCCCACCAGTCCGCGCTGAAGGAAAAGCTGATGTCGGGCTGTGTTGCGGAGGCCGTGGCGCTCACAACCTCGTCTGACCACCACGGGCTCATGAACAATGAGCCAGGGGCCGCTGCGCCGGCCATCCGTGATTCTCCAGGAACAGCGGCAAAGGCTAGCAGTAAAAGAGGCGCAGTTACTGCCAGTCTTGCTCCTCAATAGCAACAACTATAAGTACAAAGAGAGTGTTTACGCACCGCTTCTAGGTTTTCAAAGCGCATAAATAAAAGTAATTGTCATTTACAATGCCAATAGCTCAAACTCTCACAAATGTGAGACCTATTGCATTGCAAATGCTTGTTGATAATTGTCACGTTTTCTCCTGGTTTCCCATGACCGCCATTTTCTTTGATGTGTGGTACATTTTGGGAATGCTTTCCTGCACTCATTCCCTGTGTATACTTTCACATGGGCTGAGAAGGAAACGGAGCTATTTTCCTGCACTTTCTTGAAGATGAGGGAGGTACACTTGAACAACAGTGTTGCCTCTTGCAGCCATAGAAAATGTACTACCTTGCAGTTTTTCACCTCGTTGTTCTGCAGCAATATATAAGGCCACCAGTCACTGTGAACCAAATGACAATATTATTATCTAGGAAGAAAGCCACAGGGCGAAGATCACCATTCCAAGGCTATCACAAAAATCCAGCGTTCATTCTTGCATCTGTCAGTAAGATTGACATTGGGGAAACCTCGCTCCAAGGATATCTGAGGTTCAGATTTGGCTGTGGTGACATTGGAGAGCAGCGGGGTGAATTTCTAGACCTTTAACAAGCTTCCACCCCCCTTCTGTCCATTGTTACTTGTTTCTCCTTGTCTCCTGCGGTCGCTGCCTGCCATTTTTTCACACCTGCACAATGGGAATTTGGGGGGCAGCCAACCGGACGGAGGTCTGCCCCCCGGGTCTTTGTGGAAGTGTTGCAGTGCAGAGGACTGCACGGTGGGGTTGGACTACCTTTGTGCTATGATATTGCCCAACATATATAGGGACTCCATTTTAGTTGCCAGCCACCATTTTAATGTGGTAGCACAGTGGCTGGTATCTAGCACCAGCTTTTGTCCCTCTCTCACCTGTTCCTTCAGTTAGGGTTTCAAACAAACTTATTTGAGGGACCTTATTCTTCCTCTCGTTTTCGGTCATTTCCATTAGTATAAGTGCACAAGGGGAGTTATGTGTTTCGGTTGTCACTTGATTCAGGTGCACTAGTTGTGGGCTGGGAAGTTGCCATGATTCGCAGAAGTTCATTGTTTGTCCGTGGCAGTTGAGGCTGAAGGGGAATGTGTAGGAAGTCCATGCCTGGACAACATAGGTTGGGTAGGAAGTTCACTGAGGTTCAAAGGGTAGTTGAGGTAGGAAAGGGGAATGTTTTTTAGAGGTCCCACTCTCAGTTGAGCAGCTCTGATCAAGTATGTTATTCAAGTTTGAAGATGTAATCGGGGAGAGGGTTAATTTAGAGGTGGGGTAGTTTATCTTAGGTGAGTAAAGATGTATAGTGAGGCTATAGTTTTGTAAGGCCCAGGTTATGTTGTAATGTGCACCTATTTCAATAAAGGGGCCTTTTCACACAACCCAGTTGTAAGTGGTCTGTTCTGCCCTCTCTTTCCCAACGGTCATCGAGGGAGCTTTACTCACCCTCATTTCCTACATATTTAAAGATGTCAACATGACCGTTCTCCTTTACCTTTCAGCCACTCCTTTACCTTTCTGTGTACTGTCATATGCTGTCCTTTGAGCAATGTACACTTTTGTCATATACATTTCATCAAAATACTGGGACTCTCAGTGAATTCTTGGATATTTATACCACCGTCTTAGTCTGGATAACTCTGTTCATCCTTATTCAATAGGACTGTCTTTCACTCTCGACATCCTCTGCCCTTTCCAATGGTCATATTCCTACGACGTCTCAGATTCTCCACTACAGCCACTAGACATTAATAATGAATTTTCATTTATTTGCACAATGGATGCTCTAATTCCCTCTTCATCAAGACCTTTAGCTTTTTCTACCCCTGCTCACCAATTCTCGCAAAGAACCCAGTGGCAACCTTAAAAAGAGAGTTAAAAAGGACCCGACCTTTCCTACTTTAATACTGAAGGATATTATAAAGAATATTATGGATGAGCGTAAAAATAATAAAGCAAACACAAGGAGGTAATGGACGGAGTGCTGAATCTTTTCAGACACTCACCCCTAGTCACAGATCTGGGTTGAATCCATTATCATTCTTTAGCTCACTTCGCCACCCCAGTTCATACCCAGCCATATGCCAATCAGTCTTGACTGTGTCTCTCATGGGAACATTCCAACCCGAACTGCCAAGCCAGGTCTTCCCTGGACCGAAACACACATCCTGGGAATGGTTTCGGGGTAACACCCCTCATCAGTCAGGCTAGCTTGAATCCAGTGGCAAAGTGAGCAAAGGACCCATGTCTGGGCATACCCTTCCAACTTAGGGCAAACAAAACAAACACAAGGAGATGATGAATGGGGTGCTGAAACTTTTCAGACACTCACCCCCAGTCACAGATCTGGGTTGAATCCATCATCGTTCTTTAGCTCACTTTGCCACCCTAGTTTAGACCCAGCCATATGCAAATCAATCTTGACCTTGTCCCTCATGGGAACAGTCCAGCCTGAACTGCCAAGCCAGGTCTTTCCTGGACCAGAAGCAAACATCCTGGGACCGGTTTCGGGGTAACAGCTCTCATCAGCCAGGCTACCTTGAATCCAGCAACAAAGTGAGCAGGGGACCCACGTCTGGGAATACCCTGCTAACTTGGGCCAAACAAAGCAAACACAAGGAGATGATGGCCGGAGTGCTGAAACCTTTCAGACACTTACCCGAAGTCATGGATCTGGGTTGAATCCATTATCCTTCTTTAGCTCACTTAGCCACCCTAGTTCAGACCCAGCCATATACAAATCATTCTTGACCCTGTCCCTCATTGGAACAGTCCAGTTCGAACTGCCGAGTCATGTCTTCCCTGGACTGGAAACAAACATCCTGGGACTGGTTCTAAACCATTCTTTGTGGAAACAAACACAGATATTCAAAAAATCAAAGACAAATGGTCTCATTTGAATTCCAGGCTCACAGAGGTTGAACGGCGAGTTAATGACACACAAGACATGGACAGTGGCATCCTTGCCTAAGGAAGTTACTTTCCTGAAGAAATTATTCTGTATTGCAGGTGACAAATTTTCTAATTACAAATTCCCTGGAAGTATTTCGAGTTACAAGGTACGAGTGTAAAGTTTATAAGTGCTGCCGGAGCCCTGCTCAATCCGCCGCCACTTCTGTCTCCCCTGGACACAGGAACCAACTGTGTTTTGCATATCTAGATAGATAGATAATTGATAAAGATAGTAATATAATTTGTAAAAAATGAAATGTTTTTCATTTTATTAATATTCAAATTTTTGACTTTAATAACATGAAAATATCTATCTACACATTCATAGTAATACATTTAAAATATTATAAATTTTAATATCATCTAAAAAAATCTAAATTATGTTAGACTATATATATATATAGGGTCTCATTACCCTTTGAGTCCTTATTGATACAGGCGCACATCTTCAGCTCCGCCGAACCGGAAAAAATCAGTTCACTCGCAGAGGTGTTGTGATGAAATAGGGTTTAATCCAGTGAATTCATTAATAAAAACAATCTAAGCAGGGAATAATACCCAACGCGTTTCGACGTTACGCCTTGCTCTGCTTCCAGCAAGCGAGAGCGGAGAAATGCTCTCTCTTGCTGGAAACAGGGCATTTGTCTGTTTCTCTACCCGCTGTCAAGTCAGCAGACAAACAGACAAATCGCTTTCAGACATAGGGAGCTGCATGTCTAGCCTAGTCAGGGAGCTGGCAGGGACCACTGGTGCCTTGATGCTGTCCCTGTGGTCTTAATACAAACTGGGTGGCCTGGGGGCACCCAGTATTAATGACCAGACCCCGGGGATGGGGTACCTGAGGCTGAAATGGGCCCGGTGAGGGTGCCGTGCAGCCCCCATCCCCCATTTGTAAATGGCTGAACCCTAGGGGATGCGGTCCCCCCTCCTCTACTACACATATAGTTTAGAAAAAGGCCGGACACGGTGAGGAGCAAAACCACAGGGTGGAAGAGAAAATTAGGAGAAAATCACTATAAACAGTAGATTTCAAGCTCTTTTTTGGAGGCTGTAAGCAGCCGATGTCCATTAAAAGGTGTGAAATCACCCCAGGACATCGGCAACAGCCTTGATGACCCTTTGTTTTTTTGTTTTTTTGGTTGGGGGTGGGGGGCATTGGTGAGGGGCTGAGTGCCTCTTAGAAAGCTCTCACCACCAGTCTCTGCCCCCTCCAAGGCCCCATTCCCTCACAGAGCGAAGTGATTTTGTAAGTTGCCAGGTATGAAATATAATCTAAACAGTGTCCAAAACCAGCGTGAATTTTATGCTTTAGGAATCCTTGTATCAAGGACCTGTTTTTGCTAAAATCACATGACTTTGTTATTTATACTGCCAATAAGCCTGCTTGATATTGGATGGTATCTCTCTATTAATCACAGAGGGATCCTAGTAAATAATCTCAAGTTAAAGTAGTTTTATGGTGCTTCGAACATGATCCCACCAAGGTGTCCGAAGCAGTCCAAGATGGTAAACTACCTCCCTTACAGATACTAGATAAATAGCAGCATATGGATTCCTATGTAAACAAACCCAATAAAGTATCAGAGTAAGGGCAATAATGTCAGAAATAGGCTTGCTGCTCAATTCTAGATAAAGTGCAGCTTGGGGTATACCCGGCTCCAGACACAATATTGATCTTAGGAACCTATTCTCAATTTTCTAGATTATGGAAACATCTATATACCCGTTAATGTCTGCTCTATATACCACTACTACTACCCCCTTTGATATATATATTTGCAATAGCATGCTTAAAGACCTGGCCTTGGCTTACTTCTAATAACAGCAGCTGCAGCTTGCTTTAATATTGCTGTTGCTTTTCCCTGTGCTGGCTCCATGTCAATTGTGTGCCATATCAATTGCCAAGGTAATGAAAGTAGTTCACAGCTCATTGTTCACCAAAAAGGAGCATCTTAGCACACCCTTTGGGTTCATTATCAATTTGGTTTCGGAAACATTAATAATCAACTATTTCCCCAAACAATAATCTGCAAAGCCCTTAATCAGCTTGTGAATTGAGTGCTCAGTGGGAGACAATAGGAAATACTGGGACTGCATCATCCACAAATAATAGCACAGAGATCCTTGAATTACCGTATCTCAGGCTATCCAGCTTCAGGCTATCTAGGTGTGGGCCTACATTATTCAAGAATAATGAGAAGAGCAAGGAAGCCAGTACACAACCTTGGTGCATACCAGTGGTGATCGGAAAACTCTTGTAGCTTTCCTCTTTGGGCTTCTACCATGCCTAAGCTAGTGCGTCTTTATGTAAACTCTGAAAGGTTGTTATCAAATACTTATTCAATCCCTGCTTCTACAGCCTCTACCATAGTAGGCCTCTATTCAAATCAATGAACATTAGATAGAGGGGGACCCCCTTTGCCTTACATACTTTATGCATATGGAATTTACATGCATGCCTGATCACTCATTCCAATAACCATTCTAAAGCCTGCTTGATCGTCTCCTAGTATTTTTCTGGCTTCAACCCAGTCTTGCATGGGGTTGGAAAGCACTCTTTTAAAAATGTTGCCCACACCATCCAATAATATCAGGCAATAACTGGATGGGGCAATTGTTACCATACACCATGATCTAGGGGTGTTTCCAGATCTCAATACAGCATTAAAGACTCTAACAAAAGTTGGGACCAATAATGAGAGGTCAGCGTTATAATAATATATGGGTTCAAAATCAGGTGCTGTGGCTTCATTTGTCTTGTTGTAAAATAGCCTCTTCAACTTTAGCAGTGTGACACCCACTCCTGTGCCCCCATACCCATAACTTTCTTATATTTAGATTGATTGTACTTCCTAGTGATAAGTGAACTGAAATTCCTAAAATTCTTATCCCTAGCCACCTGTTTCACCTTTTCGCAGATCTTCAGGCACATCTCAAGCTTATTCCTCTGAATCAAGTCTTTGTATCCTCACCTTAGTCTAGAAAAAAATCTGATTAGAATCAATAGTATCATGACGTCTCACCAGAACATAAGAAAGCTCCAGTTAACAATGTGGTTGTTACCGCTCGCATGAGCAACACTCTTGGAAGTCACCAGAAAGAAGGAGATCATAGCCATGGTTTGTTCAAATGGGACCAACGACCTATTATCATCAACCTTTTCAATCCCTGTCATAAATAATTGCTGTATACTAGCCTGGATTACGTTCCTTCGTCCTGAGAAAAGTGCATGTATTTTTCATGGTTCCACATGACGGCTCTTCTGGTGCCCTGCAGGGATTCTGAGGTGCCACTTCCCTTTAGCAGCTTCTTCAAGAATAAGGACTACCAAATATTTTCCAACACAAAGGGATGCAACAAGTGGATTATGGTCACTATATGGACGAGGTGCTACTTACATGTCTATCAATTTGGACAGGCTTTAATGTTTGCTAAGATAAAATCTATGATAGATGAACCCCTGTACCATGAAAAGTCACATTTACTGGAATATCCGTAGGAGTTCAGCCGTTGAGGTATCTTAAACCTCAGGTCAACAACACAGGCCTGAGCCCTTTCCCTTGGTACTTACTCCCCCTATTAGCTCCCATACCTTTTTTGAGCAAAAGCATGTACCAATCAAACTCAACTGGATGGTGATGGAATAGCCGATTCGGTTCAGAAACTTCTTGTTATTCAGCACGCTTGAATATTTGAACATTTGTATCATTTGTTATTTGCAGATTTCCTCTGACAAAGGGTTTTTCCAGAAATGCATTGGGAGCACGGCATTGAAAACTTTATGCTATTTTCTTGATTGTACATTCAGTTTGGGTCAATGTAAAAATTCAATGCGTACACTGTACATCATATAAGCAATTGTTGATGATCATTGTTTTATATAGTTTCACATTTGTGATAATCTTTTGAGTTTTGAAAAAAAAGAGACTCATTGGAATAAATCAGAAATGAAGAACAATTCTATATATCAAAAAAAGTCTAGTTTGATTGCACCTTTTTGGGCATGAGTAGTGAACCTTGAAGTATGTGACAAAGTTTGTACACATCATTCAGTAGTTAGTCTTCCTGACTGGAGCAGGTCAGGTTTCAAGGTAGCACACAACAGACAAAAGTAGTAAGTTGACTCTATAGAACATTAAGGTGTGCAGGCTATTATCATTGTGTGAAGTATAGCTAGATCTACTGCTACCCTGGGCAGCCCCTAGGTTTGCCGCCCGGTGCAAGTAATGCGGGGGTGGTAGCTGACTTGTTCCAGGAGGGGGGGCGACGACAGATGACTTGTTCTTCTTGGGGTGGTGGTAGTCGACAGACATGACTTGCTCACCTCCACCACCTCCAAAAAGTAAGCCGCCCAGGGCAGAGTGCCCCCCTCCCTCTAGCTACGCCACTGCTCCTGAAGTCGGCAAACATATTAGTATTACATTGGAATAATATTTAGCATCTGTAATTTACAGCTCAATGGGCCACATGTATCAAAGTTCCATTTTGCATTCCCTAAATAGCAGATTTTAGGTAATCGCTACTTAGGGAATAAAAATAATTGCAAAATGTACTGAAAACTGTGAAGTGATTGGATTGACTAATTTTGTGTAAGTTTGCATTTGATGGTATTTATGGTGGATGTCACGTTAGATATTGTTCGCAGTAGCGTTAGCATAATACAAAGCAAAAAGGATGGAGATAGGTACTTATTGACATAATGCCACATGGAAATAGTAAGAAGCGGTGTAAAAGATAATCGCGACAACAGTGCACGGGTCAGTTTAATAATTGTCAGAATTGTTAAAAACTATGAAAAATATAACTCAGACGGGGCTTTTGACAATTGGGAGAATTAGCGCGGGACGTGCGGGATGTTTAAAACGCTGTGAGATAGGTAGAGGGATATGACAAGATGATTGGAGGAAGTAGAAATGTTAGCTACAATATGATTGGCAGGGCAAGAGACGGTCCGGATAAACAATAATGGGAGCAGACTAGAGAGGAAACAGGTAGAAGGCTTGAAAGATGTGAAGGTGATTAGACAACACACGAGGCCAGGATAAACTACTTTGTATTTCCGGCACCTAATGGAAAGGATACCGGATGTACTGTGAAGCGGACCGAGATGAGCGTATGAGCGGAGCAATTGTCAAGGTTAGCTTTCGCAGCGGGATTTATCGGGCCAGGCTGTCGAGGAAGGAGGATACACAGTGAATTTAGTATTTAAAAGGTGAGAGGTTTTCTAAAACACGGGATTGTCGATTGCCGGACATCGGGCTACGTTATAAGTATAGTAAAAAGGGCTATTGTATTTTTATTTTAAATACAGATGGGACGCTATTGATAAATAACAAGATACTTAGAATTAGAAATTGGATATTTTTGGACCATAGTTCAGTCGACTCATGGAGGTGAGTGAATTAAGAGTAGAATAATCGACTAATATAGTATAGGGCTGGCTAGTGACTGAAAGGGTTGTCTCCTTGCACTCTACAGGTGCTTTGAATTTAACATTGAAAATCTGAGAAGACTGAACATTAATTGAAGAGACTGACTAGGGACATCTTATCGTGAATAAGAGGTGAGAGGATTGTCTCAGGAGGGGGTGGTGAATGAAGGCAGGAGATATAGGCATTTTACAGAACATTCACAATAGCTTGTTTTTTCACAGATAGAGGCACTTCGTTTTTGTAAAGAAAATTATGATTATGTATGGTGGAACATCAGAAGTAGCCTCAATTTAGGTGAGTTAATTAAGGAAGTGAACCAGAAGCGTTGAAATTTAAGTAATATGGGTAGATTAAAATTTAGCTTCGTTTGTACATAACAGGTACCAGTGAAATATTCAATAGATGGGATAACATTGAAGAATGAAGGGATGAAGCCCATAATATAAATTCATCAGATTAAAGACTCAAGGTGACATCATATAAGGAATATGATTAAAAAAATTGTAAATTGATACTAGTATAGCGCACTACTCACCCGCAAGGGTCTCAAGGCACTTGTACGAATACCGCTGTGGAACCCATCCTGGCTTTCCCTGTGAGGCATCCACTCCTGGGAACCCCCAAGGTGGAGGCCAGGCATCCTTAGCATTGTGGGGGCCATTGTGGAGATTAAGCAAGCCATTGCCCAGAGATGCAGAGTGGAACTCCATGATTGGAATAGGCACCAAGGCGAGAATTATCAGGTCCGTGGAATTTTTGAGCCCAAGACCCGCCGATGCAGGGAATTGAACCCTGGTCCCAGGCTAGACCTCTGCATCAGGGTCTGCCGCTCTAATCATTGAGCCACACTTCTCCATTAAACATTGTGTGGGAAACAGGCAGTCCATTTTCCATTAACCTTATGGAAAGCTTTGTATTCACAGAGAGTGGTACAGTTGGATCTATGAGCGGGAATAGAAATTATGAACAGGAATATACACTGACAAAGATATTACACATATATATTCCATCCTTTTAAGGACAAATCAATTTTTGAAGGTACGAAGTTGGAATAGTAATTCAAATGGATATTCAGGGTTAAGAAGAAGTATTAAATGTGTTTTGATAAAGTTGTTCTCAGAAATCTGTTGGAATGTAGATTATGATTTGTATTTTTCCCACCTTTTTGTTGGTTTGTCAAGGACTAATTGTGAAGTAGATTGTGATATAGGCAGGTACATGAATGTAAAAATCAGTTTATAGTGTGGTATATAGGCAGGCTTCCGTTACACCAAACACTGGTATTTATAGTTTTTGGTGGAAATGTAGAAAACTAGAGATTAATTAAGCACTTGTCAAAGTAAGGCATGGGAGTACAGAATTTCTTATCATGTTTCTTTTCTTTACAGCCCTGATGATGTCCCAAGAGGGACAAAACATGTAGGCTGTGGAGTGTACATTTAATAATATATTCTGTGAATGTCTTCTTGGAGAACTATTTTTGAATGAAAAGAAGATAAAAAAGTAAAAGTCAACGTATATCAATAAAAGACTGGATACAGTAAAAAAGGAAGCTTGCATTGGAACTGGATTATTTATGGACTAATAGCGATTCCTACCGAGTCGCAATCCCAATTAGGAAATTGCTACTAGGAAATGCTAATCCATTCGTTCCTAAAAGGCCCATAGGTGAGAATGGCTTTGCATTCCCTAATTTGCGATTACCTAATTGGTAATCACAATTTAGGAAATGCAAAACTAACGCTGCCTAACAGTCCAATTTAGAGATTTGCACCATTTGCGAATGGAAAATAGGTTGATACATGTGGCCCTATGACACATATAACTCTGGAAGCAAGTAAATAATTTTACTATTTTCCTTCATCCCTTCTCCTACCTACTCTTAGACCTATCCCTACTGCAGTCATCTTTATTGCCCCAGCCTGTCTTCACCCTTGCCTCCACAACCCATTATTGCACTTTCTCGTCTCAGCCCTTCTCATTCTGTTATCCTTATCCTTTGAGTGCTTTTCCCTATATTCGTTCTCTCAGCCACTCTGCCTCCATTATCTCCAATGATTTCTTTTCCATCATTTCCTCACATCACTCCTTATTCCTTTCTCACCCCCCAGGATGTGTCTCTCCTTTTTCCCTCCCATTAGTCATTCCCCCTACTCCTGACTCCCCACCACCCACCGTAGCCCCCTTTTTTATTATGTCTTGCATTGGCCAAAAACTTTTTTTTAAATAAAAATATAATTACTATACATACTTACTTACATGGGCTTTTAGTCAGCCATCTTCATCCATAGGTCTGCTGTAGTGCAATTCATGCTTTGCATTCTCTTCCTTTACAATATGCACATCCCCACATTGCGAAGTCCCCATTCAGTGCTATGAACTACTGGTGCAATGTGTGCTTTTGCATAAAAAAATATGTATTTGGCTTTAAGAGAATGCTTGTTTTCATATAATGTTGCCCTTCATAGAAAGACCAACCACAAAAAAAATAGGCATTGGCAAAGTCAAAAGGTCAACAGCCAAAGTCCAACCTATTGGCTTTGCCATTGCTTGAACCTCTCCTGGCTTTCTCCCATCAACCAATCAGTTTCCTTTTCCTTGACTTTCTCCCCTCAGCCAACCGTTTAATTCACCATTTCACGCCATCTCTTCTCTCTTTTCTTCTGAGATCCTGTCCCTCCTTCATCAGGCCCTCAATCTTACAAAGAATGAGGTTCAGCTAACCCCTTTGATCAATTCACCGGTATCCTGTACACCCAGCTAGGGCTGCCACCTTTCCCAGAGAAAAATATCAGTCAATTGTTCACATGATAAGATTTTGCAAAACCCCATACATGGTACTTCAGTACAACTTTATATAAAATCATATGGATTGATTTTTAACATAGCCTTTCTGTCTTTGTTTACATTAATTATCATTATAATCAATGGGGTAACGCAGAGGAAAGCCAATGCAGCTAGTCAAGGGTAGCGACCCAGAGCAATTTTAATCTATATTGGGAATTTTCTCCTTAGACAGGCCATAATCGATAGAGCAAGGCCAGACTCTAAACGGACTTTCGAGGGGCACACCTTTTTTGCCCACCCTGATTTCTGCCATGCCACGGTGGAGCGGAGCTGGAGACTGCGGCAGCTGATAACTCCTCTTCAGGGGATGGATTGTGAGGCGTATTTGCTATTTCCCGCTCGGCTTAAGGTCATCCAAAATGGGAGGGTGCGAATGTTTTTTTCTGAAATCAAAGCACAGGAATACTTGACAGAATTGAAGGATGCTAAGGGGAGGGGTGGTGCTGGTCGCTTGTAACAGGGGGGTTCAACTGCTGATTGATCGCTGCTGATTTTGAATCTGTTTTGCTTTAAATAGGGGATCCGGGTTGTGGCAACCTGAAAGTTTAGACTTATACTAGGCTGGTTAAAACCCCCCACTCTTTCCACATGTTTAGATTAAAATAAAAGCTGGGTGAGGGATTGGTGTTTTTGGGCGTCTAGGGGGAGACAGCAGCGACTTGAGATGTGAGATGGGCTGTCATGTATAGGTCATGTCTGTAAGGGTTGCTGGGGGGAGTGGGGGTGAGGGGTGTCCTTTCGGTAGGGGGGACTAGGGGGGCTAGGGTGGGTGAGGTGGGCAAGGGCACAGCACGGCACAGTACAGTACGTGAGGGACATTTTGGTAAACAGTTATGGAAATGGGAAGCATTTGAGTTTTTGTAGCTTTATTAGATTTGTTAGGGTTGAATTAAACAAGCAATCAGGTGTATTTATAGAAGGAAATGTGTTTAATATGGGACAATGAGTCTTCGAATAGCTTCAATTAATGTTTGTGGGCTAAATGATCATGGTAAAAGACAAAAGCCCGCTATCTTATTTAAAATGCTGAAAATTGATATATTATGCATTCAAGAGACCCATATAGAGGGTTCCAGAGGTAATATCCTGGAACAACTTGGATATAAGCTCATGGTAAATACTAAGCAAGACACTCGGACAAGAGGGGTCGCTATCCTTACCCGGAGGAGGGATATAACAGTTAAAAGAAAATTGTCTGATAGGTGGGGCCGCTGGGCTTTGGTAGAATGCTCATGGGGAGGTGAAATGTTTACAATTCGCTCAGTTTATGGATCAACCTGTGATGATCTTGAGATCTTTGAATTTTTGGACACTGAGTTTGCAACATGGCCCACTCCTGTAATAATCTGTGGGGATTTTAATATTAATGGGCTGATTGGGCTGTGGGGCAATCTGGGAGGTGGATATTCTGGTCGAAAAAGGAGGGCTTTTACAGCTCTTACGAATTTAGTTAGGAGTAACGGACTTATTGATGCGTGGGCTTATTTAAAGCCCGAAGATCTTGGGAGTACGCTTTTTTTTTTGCTCCTCATAAGGCTGTTTTTTGACGTGATTACGTTTTTTGTATCACATCTTTTCATTTCAAGGTTGAGGATAGAGAAATATCCCCAGATACTCTCAGACCATAACCCCTTAGTTCCCACAGTTGCTTTTACAGGGGGGGAAAGGCCCGAGCGGGTTTAGACATTTGAAAGAGGGCTCCTAGAAAACTCAGAATATGTGCTCTACATGAAAGGATTGATTAAGGAGTTCTGGGATATCAACAGGGAGAGCGCTCATATAGGGATAGTCTGGGACACGTTTAAGGCGGCGGTAAGAGTTGAGACATTAAGTTACAGTGTGCTCCGGCAGAAAAAAGCAACACAACAAGAGGAGGCACTTAGTAAAACTTTGATCAGGATAGAGGAGGAGCTTGCCATAGCTATTAATATGAGTAAATCAATCGACGATATATTGCTCCGGTTGGCCTCAGTTAAGGCCGATGCTGGGGATCGGATGGCTGTTAAGGCTTCGGAAAGCTTCCTGGCAAAAAGAGACCATTGCTACGAGTTCAGTGAGCGGGTGGGGCATACTCTCGCAGTCAGACTGAAACAAAAGAGCACAGCAGGGGAGATACCTGAAATTATTAATGATAGTGGGATTATAACGGCTGACTCATTAAAATCCGGGAAGTGTTACCTCCATTCTATCAGCACTTGTATTGTGAGGAACCCCCAATGGAGCGGAGCTCAATTCAGGAGTAATTAAGTAAAGTTCCTTTGCAGAGCATTGACCCTGAAGACACCGAGACTTTTGAGGCCGTGCTGACCCAGGACGAGATCTTTGGTGCTTTGGGTAATCTACCTTCTGGTAAGCCTGCAGGCCCGGATCAGATCCCACTAGAGTTTTACAAAACGTTTGTGGATGTAATTGGACCTGATCTGGTTGATATTATTTGCCAAGCTCAAAAGGGTGGTTCTGTTCCTGAGTCATAGGCAGGAGCAAATATTATAATTTTTTTGAAAAAGGGTAAGGCACCTAGAGAACCCGGGTCATATAGGCCCATAACACTTATGAATAGTGATGTCAAAATGTTCTCTAAAGCTATGGCCACAAGATTAAATCACATTATTGGGAAAACAATACATCCCTGTCAGCATGGGTTTATACCTTGGTGGGGAACAACGCAGCATATCCGCCGGGTAATAACTCTATTCGATGCAACCGAGGTCTCAGGGGACCCTATGGCTGTTATGCTTTTGGATGCTGAAAAGGGATTTGATAGGGTCTCCTGGGACTTCCTTTGGGAGACTCTGAGGTGGTTTGGCATCGGGAGAGGATTTATTGAAGCTATTCAGGTTATGTATAGAGCACCAACAGCTCTGTTAAGATTGAATGGGATCTACACCGCACCTTTCTTTATTATGCGTGGGACAAGGCAGGGCTGCCCGTGCTCTCATCTCCTTTTTGCCATCTATATAGATCCCCTAATACGGTTGCTGGAGGCTAATAATGGAATTAAGTCTATTGTTTGTCAGGGGTTGGAGACAAAAGTATTGGCCTACGCGGACGATGTTGCCATCGTTACTGCGAATCCCTCAACTGCGTTAGTTACAGTTGAGCTGGTAGCACATGATTTTGGCAGATTCTCTGGGTATGCCTTAAATAAACAAAAATCCCAGAGAATTAAGACCGGGAATGTGAATTTGGACGATCCGCGAGTGACCGAATCAGCAGTTTACCTGGGCATTGATATTATGCCGGAACTAGGGAAGTTAGTGGCAAGGAACATAGAGCCAGTAATTGGGAAGGCAAAATTAGATTTCAATAGATTCAGTAATTTACATATGTCATTAGTGGGCCGCTGCAATGTTGTAAAGATGGTGTTCTTACCTAAGATACTCTACTTGTTCCGGGCAATTCCTTTAGAATTTAAAAAGCATTGGTTTGCGGCACTGGAGAATATGGGAAATCGGTTTATCTGGACGCATGGGAAAACCAGGAGGGCGCTTAGGTTTATGTCGCTGCCCAGGGAAAGAAGTGGCTTTGCCGTTCTTGATTTTCAAACCTATTATTGGGCGGCGGCTCTCCAATATATGTGCTGTCTGTTCGGTGGGTGCTCTATTGATCCTTGGGTCAAAGCAAGGCTCCCAGATGTGTATGACTTATTGCTTGGCGAACAAGAAATGAACTGCTTTATTAAATTTAGCGAGCCAAGTTATTATAAGAAAACAACATTCAAGACCTTGCTGGCAGCATTTAAAATCTGGGCTGCACTTAAAAAGAAGGTGGGCCTTGGGAGGATTAATTGCTATACTCAGCTGTATAAAAATCCCATGCTTCCTGGAATCTTTTCTGATGTAACCATGGTAGAGTGGACGAGGCGAGGTTTGCGGAATGCTGGGGATATAATATCGATGGATGGAATCCGACAATTTAGCGATACTCAGACCAAGTTTGGCCTTGAAAGGAGTAATTTTTTTTAAAACCTGCAGCTACGAAGCTTTTTTAGCAAGAAGGTGGGAGGGGTCAATGGCTTTGGCAAAGTTAAAGTCATTGATGCTATTAGAGGTGGTAGGAACTGCACTATAAAGATATTGTATGCTGAATTAGTAGCGCTCAAGCAAGATGATCTGGAAAAACATGGGGAGAAATGGGCAGAATAGGTGGGTGTAGAACCAGAGAAGTTTCTTGACTCCTTAGAACTGGGTCAGACGGTTGTGTGCTCGGCAGGGCTTCAAGCTCAACATTGTAAGACTATTTTTGAACTTTATTACACCCCTGCGAGGATAGCACAATTGGGGGGCAGGTAGGAGTTAGATGCTCTCGGTGTGACTCGCTGGATGCTGATCTACCTCATATGTTTGCGTCCTGTTCACATCTTGAAACCTTAATGAACCCCATTGAGAAATTTCTTGATTTGACATTGGGCGTGAAAGCTAAGCTAACCCCAGCTTTGATACTTCTCGGGGTTAGTAGCAATGGAGTGCAAGATCCATCTTTTCGCTTTCTCTTTCTGGCCATGGCTGTATTAAGGATATGCATCGATTCTGCTTGGCTAGACCCAGTAGCCCCAACATTCCAGTATTGGCTTGCGCAGCTGTTGTCAATGTTTAATTTGGAAAGAGCCATTTATGAGAGAAAGGGCAAAAGTGAGAGACTCTTGGGCAGGCGTATCTGGGCTCCCATTCTGAGATGGAAGGAGTACCAGGCTCTTAATGGCCCCTGAATTTATTGGATTGTGTGGGAGGGGGATGGTATTGTTATTGCCAGTCATACTAAATTCTGCAGCTTGTAATTTTGTTGGATAAACTGCGATTTTTATGTACCTCTCTTAATTGCTTTGTGAAGTAGGATGAAATTCTTTTTTTTTCTCTTGATTGTTAAGAAGTGTTGCAGGGATTCTGCTCATGCACAGAACTATGCACAGGAAACCAGGAACTCAGTGATTTGCGGTGTACCAAAAACTCACATCAGTACCCAGAACCCCTATCCGACTAGCATCAGTGTCTCATTCGTTCTCTGTATCATCTTGAAGCTACCAATGATTAGACAACCCAGAACATGCGACTTAGAATACTCTCAGGAATGGTGGGAATTAAAAATACCTGTTTGTTATTATTCTCATATCAGTCCACAACAAGAGTAATCAGAGACACTGTAAAGTTTAAAATGTTTATTTTATAAACTACGTGTCCTAAGATGCAGTACTTTGGCCAACATAAGCAGACAAATGATTACAATCAAAACCATCAGCATTGTTACAATACCATATAAAATGAAGGGAGAAATCATGTGGAATACAACCACCTTCCCTTCGCTAGTCAGCTAGTATTATTAAACTAATAGAAGGTCTCTAGGTTTGAATGGGGAACCCCATACCTCAAATATCAGCTTAGGTGAATCACATCACAGGATCAGCTTTGCTCTCTGTCTGGAAAAAGTCTTCTCCAAAGTGAGTGTCTCATGCATGCAAACTGCAATATTAAAGGCGCTCGAGTTTCAGATATTTGCAGCTGTGTGCGTGTTATGGCTAGAGTGTGGGCCGATCAACCTGAATGAAAAATTTCCTAGCTAACGTAACGGAAAGTTTCAATTCTATTAAGGACTCGGAGGCGAGGATTATGCTCTATCTTTCTTTAATTCCAGTAGCAGCACTTCAAAGTTCACAAAAAAAACCACTGTTCCCATGAACCATAGGGAACATAACACAGAAACAATAGAGTGTCCATGGGCAGCTAGACCGACATCCATGCACCAATCACAGGGCTCCTGGGGGTATGTAGTCCTCTGTTGTTATCCATTCCTCCTCTTTCGATGCTGCAGGCCAGCCAGTTCCAGATCCTTACGAATCCTGTTTGCCAGAATCGCCTGCGGAAGTAAAGGACAGCGTAAGCGAGAATCTTGGCTAAGGCTTAGCTCTGCAAGGAAGGAATTTCGGTACAGACATTCAATAGGTACAAGCAAAACTGCAAATCCAAAGAAGACCTGTTACTTACCCCAGTACGAGGGAGGGAAAGGTATCCGTAGAAATTGATACCCTGGGCGGGATAATCCTCGCCTCCGAGTCCTTAATAGAATTGAAACGTTCCGTTACGTTAGCTAGGAAATTTTTCATTCTATGTCAGGACCGGAGGCGAGGATTATGCTCGTTTAAAGCTTGCTCACCACCAAATGTGCCACATCCAGCACCGGTTTGAAGTAAAACCGTTTAAAGGTGGAGTCCGAAGACCAATCTGCCGCATTGAGAATGTCTTCTAGACGAGCTCCCAGGGTAAACGCCTTAGAGGCCATTGCCCCTCTGGTCGAATAGGCACCAAAAACACGGAGGTCAATGCCTGCCTCCTGCATCACCCAACGTACCCAACGAGCGATCGTGGGGGAGGAGACCGCCTTGTGCGGTTTCTTCAATGCGATGAGCAACTGTCGCTCTCCAGGAGGGCGAAACTCGTCCGACATCTCCTCATAGGCTTTAAGGCAGGACACCACACAGAGCTTAGGAGCGTCCGGAAAAGCAGGGTAGGACACAGAGGTGGTACCGCACTTCGTCCGCCTCCGGATAGTGAATGTAACCCCAAAGGGAGTGAAGATCCTGCCGGAGACATCCAACGCTCGCACATCTGAAACCCTTCTGCAAGATATCAGACAAAGAAGCATAGCCAGTTTGGCAGACAGCTCTTTCCGGGATAAATATTGGTTTGGTTGCCAAGACAAGAAAAGGTTTAGGACCTGGTTCACGTCCCAAAGGTGGGAGTAACGAGGCTCCGGTGGCAACGAAAGGCGGATGCCTCGAAGCAGGCGACAGACCCAAGGATGCTCGCCCACCGGGGAGCCCTCCACTAAGGAGTGGCCAGCCGAAATGGCAGAGCGAAAGGTATTGATGGTTCTGTACGCCAAACCGTCCTCAGCCAAAGCGGCTAGAAAATTCACAACGGCAATCATATCCGCTGCCACGGGATCGAGATCCCGGCGCATACACCAACGCACCCATCGCCTCCAAGAGGATCGGTATCTCTTGACCGTACCGTCGGCCCAAGCCTTTGACATGAGCTTCTCAGCTGCTCCCGAAAGGCCCGGGATCGCCCATCGTCCCCGGTAATCCGCCAAGCCATCAGGGCCAGGGACCCCTGCGCTACGAGGGGGTGAGGAATCCCGTCGGGATCCAGGAGAAGAGTCGGGAAGCGGGGTAGTAGGATTGGAAAATCCCAAGAAAGTTCCAGAAGAACTGGAAACCAAACTTGAGATCTCCAAATCGGGGATATTAACACAATGTCCGCTCCCTGGCGACGCACCTGCGCCGACACTCTCGTCAGCATGGCAAACGGGGGAAAGGCATAACCCGTCTCCTCCCTCCAATCCTGGAGAAAGGCATCCGTGCTCGCTGCTAGAGGATCCGGCCGCCAACTGAAGAACCGGGGCAGTTGATGATCTAGACGGGAAGCGAACAGATCCACTGAAAACGGGCCCCAGATGCTGGAGGTCCGCAAATACTCCCGGATGAAGTTTCCACAGGCTCACGTCTTGAACATGCCGTGAGTGGAAATCCGCCACCTGGTTGCTGCGGCCTGGAAGGTATTCCGCTGTGACGGAAACATGATGATCGAGGCAATACTGCCAAAAATTCGCTGCCAGGTCGGAAAGAGCGCGGGACCGAGTCCCCCCCAGGTGGTTGATGTAACGCACCGCGGACACGTTGTCCATCCGGAGAAGGACGCAGGAACGGACCGAATCCTTGGTCCAGCACTTGATCGCAAAGGATCCCGCTAACAGTTCCAGACAGTTGATGTGGAGCTGCTGTTCTTGTGGTGACCACAGACCTCCAGTAGCATACTCGCCACATCGTGCGCCCCATCCGGACCTGCTGGCGTCGGACTCGATAACAATATCGGGCGCGGAACCGAAGATTGCCCGCCCATTCCAGGCTTCCATATTGGCGAGCCACCACTGCAACTCTTCCCTGGCTTCGGCCGAAAGGGTGTCTTTCTGGGAATACGAGAGGCCTCTGCGAAGGTGCCTGGCCTTGAGGCGTTGTAAAGCCCTGTAGTGCAACGGGCCCGGAAAAATCGCCTGTATGGAGGCTGAAAGAAGACCGACTATCCGAGCCAGTTGGCGCAAGGAGAGACACGACTGCGCAAGAGACCGTCGGATCTCGTGCCGAATCTTGGTCATTTTCCGAGAAGGCAGGCTGAGGGTGGCCGCCACCGAGTCGATCACAAAACCTAGGAACGTCACTTGTTGGGCCGGAACCAGGACCGACTTTGCTTCGTTGATAACGAAGCCCAAATTCTGAAGGAGATCCACCGCCGTTTGAAGGTGGTCCGCCAAAACCCGAGGACATTGGGCCATAATCAGAATGTCGTCCAGGTAGACTATCATGCGCATTCCGGACGCCCTCAAGCGCTCGATCGCGGGCCGAAGGACCTTGGTGAAACACCAAGGGGCGGAGGACAGACCGAACGGGAGGGTGGTGAACTCGTACACCATGTCCCGCCACCTGAACTGCAAAAATCTCCGATGGGGAGGAAAAATCGGAATCGCCAGATAAGCGTCCTTGAGGTCCAGACGCGCCATCCAATCGCCGGGTCTGAGAAGATCGCGCAAGAGATGGATGCCCTCCATCTTGAAGTGGCGGTAAACCAGCCACTCGTTGAATTCTCTCAGATTGATAACCGGACGTTGTGTCCCGTCGGCCTTGTCGACCAGAAAAATATTGCTGAGGAAACCTCTGGAATGAGGTCGGGCCTCGACGATAGCTTGTTTGTCCAGTAACGCGGAGACCTCTAAATCGATCAGTGCCATGTCGGCGGCTGAAAAGGAGAGGGGGCGAGGAGGAACCGACTGATAGGGTTCCCCATGGAACTCTATATGGAATCCTTGTACCGTCTGTAGCACCCACGCGTCCCCCGTGACAGAAGTCCAGGCCTGGAAAAAATGCGCCAGACGGCCCCCCACCCTTAGACGGGAAGAAGGGAGAACACTCACCGGACGAGTTGGAGGCTCCACTGCCTCGACCGCCTCTGCCTTTTCCTCTGCGACCTCTAGTCGGGTAGAAGTTTCCAAATCTGGCTTGATCTTGGTAGTTGCCATTACCGGAGCCTTGCCCTCTGCCCTGCCTAGGACGGCCGGACGAGCGGCCCCTGCCTCGTCCGGCCCCCCGGAAAACACGGGGATGGAAAACTTTGCGAATGGTAGTTTGGGCTCTGTCTAGGGAAGTGAAAGTGTTTACGAATTTACCCAATTCCTTGATAAAGGGTTCTCCGAAAAGGCCTCCCTGGGCTACGGAGCCCGCCTCGGAATCTGCGAGGTCGCCAAGCTTGGGATCTACCTTGATTAGCAAGCTTCGTCGTCTTTCCGTAGAGAGTGCGCATTTGGCGTTTCCCAGGAACACTACCACGCGCTGAGCCCAAGCAGAGAGGGTATCAGGCGAAATCAGAGAGCCAGATTCCTTGGCCTCTTCGGCCATATCCAAAATCTTAGTGGCAGGGCCAAGTATATCCAGAAGCTTGTCCTGGCAAGCTCGCCAGGATCTGTCAATACCTCGTTTGGGGTCCTTGACAAACTTCTGTAAAAATGTCGCCATACGGGGATCGATCTCTGGAGTAGCAGCCACTTTGCCCTCTAGAGAAGGCCGGGGGCATTCTGCCCTAAGACAGCTCCTGGCTGAGGCCTCTAAAGGCCGGCGAATTCTGCTGGCGACATATTGGGCGACCTTCTCAGAGGGAGCCCAGTCTGAGGAGCGGGGATGCAAAATGTCATCAGGGTCAAACATGTCAGCGCAGAGGTTCTGCGTCTCACTAGTTGGGTCGGGACGGGACGGCCGCCAGGGACGGGATGGGCCGGCCTCGCCGTCCGTATCGTTCGCCAAATCCCCTGATGGAGTGGGAATCGCTGGAGCAGGGTTGCTCGCTAAGAACGCCTGCTTAAGGCGAGCGAAGGCGTCTATGTCCACCCCAGAGTCTTTAGGCCGTTTGGCAGAAGGTGGTTGAGAGTCAGCAAGAACACCCCCCGAATTGGGGGAGGGAGGGGGAAGGTTCTGTGCCCTGGCTAGCGCCTGCTCTATTCTGCGGGAAAGGCGATCTTCCAAGGGCCCCATGGCCTGCTCCACCGCCTTGTGGATAGAGTCATCCACTGCGTCATAAAAATCCTCGTCCCATTGTAGGGCTGTAAGGGGGTCCTCCTCCCACTGACCGTCCTGCTTGTAAGCCTCGTCGTCATACAGTTCCATTGCAGGTGAGGGCTCCAAACAGGTAAGTGGGGCAGAGAGGGTAACCTCTGAGTTAAGGGGGGCTGGGTGTCAGCCTGAGTGAGGTGCGGGCAGTGCTCGCGTGAAGAAGGGTACAAAGACCCGGGATCCTTAGCCCTGGTGCAATAATAAAAATATAGGGCACCCTGCCAACAGTATAGGGATCCCTACAGACTCCTTAGAGCGTTGCTTTGGCCTAAGAATACCGACCTCACCCCTAAAGCGATTGAAATCGACAAATGTTTATGTCCTGCAGAAAATGGGACAGCTGCCTAATGGCAGATACAGACTCGCTTTCCTGCGAGCGTTCAAAGTCATAGGGGAGGCGTTTAAAACACTGCCTCAGGGCAGGAATACAGGCCACACACGGGCGTACGGCAGGGCAGGCTCTGCGACGAAGTGTCTGAGGCATTGACGAGAAACGCGCGAAGAATGCGCGGAATGCCAGACGCTTCGTCGCCGAGGCGCGCTAGGCGCCCTCTAGCGGCAGGAGGTGCGCCGCGAGCCTGGGCACCACAGAACTCGGCCGTTAGGGAGAGAAACGCTCCCACGGCCAGGCGAGGGATGACCGAGTAGCGGCTCCCTCGCAAACCTGAAGAAAAACGGTGAATAATGAAACCATCAAAGCGCATCGGTTACAAATCAAAGCGGAACCTGACAAGGAACAATCAAGGATAGCGCGCGAAGCGCTCTCTACGCATTTTACTAAAATATGTCAGAAAAAACATTCCACTTTAAAACATTTCACTTTTAAACAAACATTTCACTTTTAAAACATTTCACTTTTGAAACAAGTGCCCCAAACAAAGTTATAAGGGGGAAGGTGAGGAAACACTTATCTGAGGCTGCAGCATTAAAGAAAGAGGAGGAATGGATAACAACAGAGGACTACATACCCCCAGGAGCCCTGTGATTGGTGCATGGATGTCGGTCTAGCTGCCCATGGACACTCTATTGTTTCTGTGTTATGTTCCCTATGGTTCATGGGAACAGTGGTTTTTTTTGTGAACTTTGAAGTGCTGCTACTGGAATTAAAGAAAGATAGAGCATAATCCTCGCCTCCGGTCCTGACATAGAATTCAGAAGCATACATTGTTTGTTGGCCCAGACTGTTTCTGCACACAATGTTCAGACCAAGGTCGCGGTGCACGTCTAGGTATGTGAACAACAGACCGTTCTCATGTGATGAAAAGGCAAGCAAGCGGTTTTCATATAATAACATCTATCTGCAGTGTTGTGTGCAAAAGCAGCAAAAGTGGCAAGATGGCGTTTTAACTTCTAAGACGCTTATGCTAACATAGCAATGTGTGTACCTGGACCTCCGTCTCCACTACAGAAGATTTGATCAACCCTCATGTATTAATTTGTTATACGATGCTGTGCTGTTTATCCAAAAAAACGTAATAAAAATTAAAAAAAAAAATAATAATAAACAATGGGGTTAACCCAACAAAGTTGCTGGACCTGGGTGTCAAATGATACAAAATGGCTCCGTAGCCGCGTTGAAGGACAGGAAGAAGCCCCAACGCCTTTAAGATAATTGAATTATCAACTGTGGGCAGAATTTAACAGTCCCCACTGTTTTGGGCATTTTGGAAGCAGATCCAATTACCGCGATTAAACACGGGGTAATTTCTTACCGGCATGGAACATTTGGGCTCCAAATTGCATTCCTCATGCGGCTGGTGAATTATCACTGTTGGGCCTACTGATTTGTCAGTCCCCGTCAATCCAGTGTTTTTGGAACAGAGTCCAGGAACCGCGATCTATTACGCTGGTCCCCTTTTCTTGAAGCAATTGGGTGCCACTCTGAAAATCGAGACGGGTGGCCTCACCGGGCTAGATCCTTTTTCTGCAGTCCCTTGAGGGTTGTCCCTTCCCTTATCCAGTCCCCCGTCCTGAGGAAGATCTGTGTGGCTGAGGCTGAAAATTCCCTCTTGCGCCGTTAAGTCAAATCGAAACGTTGACGCTATTCCCCCTTTTGAACCTGAACCATCATTTTTCCGGCCCTCACCCCTTTTTGCATAGGAGATTTAACTCTTCATTATATGTATTAAATATATATGATTTATGTTATGGTTGGCCACGTTTATGATGACTATTTATTTGCTATCAGTCCTATTTAAAACATTGTAAATGCTATACCCTTGACCTTTTGGAATTTCCCTTCCTATAATTCCTTACACTTGAGCACATCCTTTGCACGTTACTATTCGGAGCAACCCTCCTACCTACCCTCATACCTTCAATTCTTCTTTATATTGAATGAAAATAAATATATGTTTTTTATGAAATTCTTGGTTGGTGCACATTATATGTTTCTGAATATCTTTTACATCATAGTAAGGTGGGCTTACCTGTGTAGGATGCTCAAATTAGGAGATTGATTAACGACTTTCAAAGATATTATATTGTCAAGAGATTGGTCTAGGACCACTGTTTCTTGTATACATTAATTATCAGTCAGTCACACAAACTTTATTCACATTAATTACAATGTATAAAAGTACAATCAATACACATAGCTGTTTTGACACTAAAAAGTATTTGTACCATGCTCAGAACTAAAATACAGATAAAATCCATCAATTCAGATAATAATAGTTGAGAATCCCAAAATGACCTACATTTATTCCCTCCTTCTGGATCGTCTAAATCTAAATAAAAACACATAAGGAAAGACAGGACTAAAAAGATAATCTATGCCCCACAACTCCCCTAAAAATTGTCACTATAAGCAAGACTTTAAGATCGTGGTATAATAACAAAGATTAAGATGGAAGAAGAAACTCTGCCCTAACCACAGTCGCAACGGCTAAAAACACTAGGCAACGTTTTAAAATTGCCCAGAGAAATGAAGCAATAGTATTACATACATAGGGATCTGCCAATTGATGAATAAAATATAAAGCTGGAAAACACTGTCTAAAAAAATGTTTACGTAAAAGGGGAATAATATGCTTCTTTCTCTCCTGGCTATATAAAGTGCAAAAGAATTTAAACAATGCATATTAGACTGGATAGATTTTCGGTCACAAGGACAGGGAGACAATTGATTCAGTGAATAAGTGTTTTTGTGGAAACCAATCATAAGAGTGATAAAATGTAGACAAAAACGTATCAAAACATATCAATGCTGTTAGTTTTGAACAAAGGACAAATAAGAAAATGCACCAGGATTTGCAGGTGGTAGTGTCTGGTATAAAATTACTGTGCTTTTGTCTATATTCGTACCATTCGGTCATTTTGTGCCTTTGCCAGGAAAATTTATTTTAACTTAGGCTTTGGAAAACTAGCGCAGAGCAGTGGGGTTTCATACAGATCTTACAGTCCCAACAATGCCAGAATAGACTCTTCTTAACTCAACCACGGGATTCTGAACGCACAATCCATTTTTAGGATGTCCCTTAGCACTGATTCGTTGAGTCTAACAATATCCCTTTTCCCTATTGAGTGCGACAACAGCAGAGGGGCCAGACCGCATTCTCAATGTTATTCAATAGGTAAGTTGCGGTTGCAGTTTTAAAGAAGGACCCTTCCCAGTGGACCCTTAAGAAACCCTGTGGAAGATGGAAGGTTGGAGAGTCACCCCGCCCGTGGATACCCCAGAAACCAGGATACCTACACCAGGGAAGGCGAGTGAATAGGCGTGAAATGACGTCAGAAACCGCCATAGACCACAATGGAGGACTTCAGAAAAGATGCTGCTGGCAAAGAAGGTGAAAGTGTCCTGTGGAACCCAAAGGTGGATTTAAGGTGAGAGTTACCTGCAAGCAGAGGGGACAGAGTCTATGCCACTCAGGAGTGAACAGGAGGCACGGATGATGAATGCCCACCGATGTCAGAGATGCAAGAGGGTTGACAGTGCCCTTGAAGTTGCAGCTGTACGGACCAGGCAATGCAGAGGAGGACCAGGAGCCATGCAAGAGCTGTTCCATGTCGGATGTCAAAAGCCAAGGAGTCAGTATCTGGCAGGGGCATTAACAAGCCTTGGCACCGGCAACCAACATAATTGAAGAAAAAGGTGCAGTTTTGGGACCAGCAAAGTCCAGGTGACTCACCACAAGCAGGTAAGTCAGAGCAGGCCTGAGCAAGCAGAGAAACCTACTGGAGCCAAAGAAGACCCTTCAGAGGACCCACGGGCCAAAGGCACAGGAGTCGCAAGAAGACCACGAGCAGTTCACCAAAAGATGAAGGCCCACAGTGCAGAGGATGCAATGCAGGCAAAGATCTTGGCTGTAGGAAATGCGTAAGGTAGGAGCTTCTTGGAGCCAGAAGATCTCTGGAGGAGAGAGTCAACAAGCCTTGGCAATGGCAAGTCAATGCGGTGCACAGGGGTTCTGTTCCAGCAGTTCCGACAAGGGATACTGGCCTCAAATTCGGTGAGAAGACAGGGTAGGTCTCGAGAGAGTTGCAGAACCACCACCTGTGTTGCTGAGCCTTTCAGAGTCCATGGGAGCCCAGGATCAGGAGACCGGTCAGCTGCGTTGCAGTGCCTGCATATGGAGAGGAGTGGATCCTTCACTCCGAGGGAGATTCCTTCGGGTGTCTTGGATGTCCACAGGCACTGTGATGAACCTGTATGGAGTACATACACAGACATTGCAGCAGACTTGCACGACGATGAGACCAGAAGCGGCAGAAGTCTTCCCAGTTGCAGTCTTGGTTCCCAACACGAAGTCCAGCGAGGTCCAGAGTGCCCAGACGGTCGAAGTTGAAGTGGGTCCCTCCCAGAGGAGGGGTGGACAGTGGGGAGAATACTCCCATGTCCTTTGTCCAGATTCACACCAGAGCGGGAGCCAATGGCTCCCTGAACTGGTTTAGACTGGAGTATGCAAGGAGGGCACCAAATGTGCCCTTCAAACAGTCTGAGCGGCTCTGGCATGCTCCCCCACCCTGTCCCAATACACTAAGTCCTGTCTGGGAGGTAGTCACACCTCCCTGTGACAGGATACCTATTGGCCTGCCTTCCTTTGCTGTATGATTCCAACATGTTTGATACCAATCATGACATGGTTCATTACAGCCAGTTTAGAGATGGTCATCTCATAATGACGCATGGCCATTCTATGTATCTTAATGGCTGATACACTTACATTTACACCCCAGGAGAATGGACTCCGGAGGTTGTAGGGGCATCCTGCTCATGCAGAGGCACCCTCACACTTAGAACAGAGCACCCTGCCTTCAGGATTGAAAGGCCTGCCTTAGGGGTGACTTATAGGTTTTAAGTGCAGTAACCTCAGATATAAGGAAACGTATATCTGTCGTAAGTGGAGCTAGCACCAGCTTACACTGGCTGCAATGGCAGGCCTGCAGTCAAAATTTGGGTGGTCTCTCATGGGTGGCGTAATACATGCTTCAGCCCATGGGAGACCCCGGGTGTACCTATGCCCTGGGTACATTAGTACCATATACTAGGGACATATCAGGGTACACCAGTAGCCAATCTGGAGTGTACCTAAGTACTCACCATGTCCAATTTAGGGAAGAAGCACAGAGACTGGGGTCCTGATGATCAGTATCTTAGTCAAACTAGGCAGAAAAACATAATGACACCAGCAAAAATTGGAGGTGAACATGAAAGCAGATCCTACTTTCCTACAATAATATATTGTAGACCCTGTCCCTGCTCTTTCAAAGGTATTATCCAAAGAGCCAGTGTCCATGTTTATTCTATTACCAACCTCTAAAGTTCAATGTTATCAAAAGCCTATTCAAGGCATTCCCATAGGGTGACTGGGTAAAACGTATTATGGAGTCTCCGTTCGAATCTGTCACTTCACAGATTGGTTTTCGACTAATTGACAGCTCTTTATATTAAAATCTCCCATCCAGAGGGTTTTCAGAGGTTTGGGATGTTGTTGACTGAAGTCATTAATCATACGTTCAACTTTGTCCACAGCATGTACCAAGTGCCCAAAATAGTTTTTGTAAAAATGTATAATAATAAGGTCCCACTCACCTTGACCCTCACAAACCTAAAAGTGGAAGTAGGGGGATTCATTAACACATTTAAAAATCTTACTCCTGAAGGTATTTGCTAATACTGTTACTAATCCTCCCTTTGCCCTAGTAGGTCTAGAGGGAAGTGCCAGGGTTTGGAACGATAGATAACCGTCCAGGTAAATGGGACTCTCCTCCCATGCTTCCTGGAGGCAAACAATATTAAATGTTATAATCTCATTTAACCAATCTTTATTAATCTTTATTATCTTTCTTAGCCCCATAGCCTGCGATATTCCAAATGATTAGTTTCAGTTCCTTTACCCTCGCATGCTTTATACCCTCCTCCCTTGTGGCTTGTTGCCTACGAGCCCCCATATACTCCGCCTTTTTTCCTTCTCATGGAGTCAGTCACAGCCTTCTAGGCTCTCTGAGGGGGCAAACCTGTTTAGGCTATGGTTCTCTCTGGGGCCATATGGCCCTCTCAAGGCTACAGGGATTACTTCTCTCAGTCTATGCAACCAAGGAATGTCTTGTGGTTTGTAGAAAAACCCCAGAGGTAGAGCATAGATCAGGGAATCTACTGAGGGTCGTATGGGGAGTTGGCCTAAAAGGTCCCCAACTAGTCTCTGGTTATTAAAATGAACGACAATACAATCCGAAAAACAAATAATGAACTGGTGGTCACAGGGGAAAAATTAAGAATTAAAGTGAGGGAGCAAGAACTGGAACGTAAATATCCAACAGTGAGTTAACTAAGCCTGAATCTATCAACAGAGGTGAATGTATAGAAAACAGGAACACAGACCAGTCAATTGGATTTCCATCAACTGCCAAGAGAGGCCAGTGTCATCACTTGGTCATCCTTAGGTCTTGTTACTACTCCTCTAAGCCTAGAGGCAAGCGTAGTAGCCAAGATTGGAAGAAAGGCAAACAAGAGCAAGCCAGAAAGAGAAATTGACCAAGGTCGGTCATATGTATCTCAAGTGATGGAAAACGTATAAAAGGGAATTGCAGTGCAAGTGAGAGTTAAAAAGGGAGTTGGGAGGGAGAATTTTTTTTTAATGTATGTCTCTCTGCCAATCCAGTTAAAAAGCGTGTAGCGGCAACTTTGAACAAATAAGTTGCATTTACAGAAGGGTCAACTAGTTTCAGCCTGAAGGGATTAGGTTCCCGGCTTTCTTCAGGACCAGATTATAATAGCTACTGCAAAAACAGTGAAAAAAAGGGGAAAGTGTGACATGTTGTCTCACAATACAACCTGATAAAGTTGATTCTCTGGACAAGTAGGGTGTATTTCACTCCTGTTGGAAAAAATGAGAAAAATATAGACATATGACATATACGTTTTCCATCACTTGAGATACATATGACCGACCTTGGTCAATTTCTCTTTCTGGCTTGCTCTTGTTTGCCTTTCTTCCAATCTTGGCTACTACGCTTGCCTCTAGGCTTAGAGGAGTAGTAACAAGACCTAAGGATGACCAAGTGATGACACTGGCCTCTCTTGGCAGTTGATGGAAATCCAATTGACTGGTCTGTGTTCCTGTTTTCTATACATTCACCTCTGTTGATAGATTCAGGCTTAGTTAACTCACTGTTGGATATTTACGTTCCAGTTCTTGCTCCCTCACTTTAATTCTTAATTTTTCCTCTGTGACCACCAGTTCATTATTTGTTTTTCTAATTGAATGATATAGGGGATTTGAACTGTTGTTGGTCTGTAAACTATTCCCTTAGACCCTTTTTTCCTTCTGGAAGTTATTGCCGACAATACAATCCCCCATAATTTAGTTTGAGGCTTGGCCCACCCATGGGGTTCTCCTTGCCATAATGAGGTGCCCCTGTATATGGTTGCCCACTCTGACATGTTTGGTCAGTCAATGAAGTGTCTTGGCCATTTGTTGATCTGTTGTCTCTTGTTGTGAGACCCTTAGCTCCGGTACATTGACAAATACGATAACGTACGGGTAAGCTGCTGGAGGGAGGCTTTGGGGCTGCATCTTATTCCCTCTCTCTATTTGAGATACCTGTCTTTTTCTTGGCCTCTCTTCCCTGATTTTTGACCTAAGCAAGATTGATTTGCAATTGATCTCATATCGTGGCTACCTGGGGAAATAACACTAGAGCCCCCCACTTTAGGGACATGCCGCTGGTGGCTGATGTACGTTTCTAGGACCAAGGGGGAAGAATGAGACCCTTTACCCCTGGCCTCTGCTCCTGCCTTTTCTCCCCCATGTATGGTCAGCATACAATTTTTCAAAGCACAAGGAGAGTTAGAAACTAGCACGGGTGGCACTTTAATTATCAATCATAGGTCATTGACACAGCTCTAGAATGCATTTTAAAACGTTTCCTCACTATAGTTAGGGTTTAAAGTATGTATTGATCAGTGGTGCTGGAACAGTTTTTTGACTGGGGGTGCTGCCATCAATGTTACATCACTGGACACAGGGATTCTGAAAAATCTAAGCATCAAACAAAGAACAAGTGTTGCAAATATGTTACGCCCATACTGTAGGAGGGTAGTAAGCATGCAGTATGTAGCTAATGATTTATTAAAAGCACACTCTCACAAATCTCTTCCTAAAGCATGGTGTTGTAGCGCACTATTATTTACAGGAAGAACATTTTGCACTGAAAAGACCACTTAATTAGCACAGACAGTTTTACTACTAAATCTATATAGAGTATAATGTGTTAAAAGTGGCTTACAGTGAAAATTTGCCATTGCCGCAATACCAAACCATCAAAGTTCATCATTTTATTTGTGCTTTCCTAACAGTATATTTATTTTTGAGATATTTTGAAATACTTGTACAGATAAATTATAGTTGCTTAAATATTGTTGTGTGCGTTTTTTTTATTTTAAAAAAAGGACATCTTACAGCCTTTCCTTTGACACTGGCAAGACTGTCACTTAGTTCACTTTTCAAAATTCTTTCACTTTGCAGTAAGAGCAAAAAACAGTCTCCTTGCTAAAACAATAAGCAACCATTTGTCTCATGACTCGACTGACATTTAACCTCTGTCTCAGAACGCAAAGTAATTGTGACAAAATAAAAACAAAATGTAAAGTCATCTTTAATGCTCTTTCACCACAGAACGACTCCAGCGTGGTTATTTGGGGGGCGATGGGGGGAGGGGGGCTGCAGCACCCCCACACCCATATCCCCAGCGCCAATATCATTGGTAAGGAGAAAAATACCAGTGTTAGGTGATTTTCCTGAATTTTGCACCAGCTGGAACATTAAAATATTGGTCACGCGGGTAAATAAACTAAGCTAAGTGGCGACCTTACATCCACCATGCCCTTCTTACTGGAGAGCAGTAGCTCCTCCCAACTCATCTCAGGGCTGACCTCCTGCCCCCTCTTCAGTTTCCACAGCAACCTGCCTGGAAACCAGGAGTCTGTCGCTGCGTCCCTTCCATGTACCACTTAATGCCATGACAGCTGGAGGGAGGCCTTTCCACAAAGGTTCAGGCAAAGCAATGCACGTGTTGCCTTTGCATCTGCCAAGATTGAACATCTGGAAGTGACACAGGCGGGCAGTGAAGCCTGTGAATAACCAGCGTTCCAACGAAGAGAACATCTGTAGAATTGAGGGATCGTAAACATAAACAGTTTCACGCCTATTAGACCTTTTATATCAGCCATGTTCTTTTGAATTGCATTTATAATCTACTCTTAAGTTATACCAAGTTGTGTAGGCGTTCTTCTCTGCAACAGCCGAAGCCTCATTTACAGATTGGTACTTGCAAGCAAGAAATTAGAGACTAGTTGTATTAGTTTACGAGTAATGGCACCTGTGTATCTTTCATCAAAGGTCCTTTCGACCGTTTTCTTGTAAGCACCGGAGGCATCTGAATTAACTCCTGTTATCTGCTTTTAACTGAGTGACTTCTTCTTTGCCTATGTGAAGAAAATGTGTAAAGGTAAGTGATTTCTAGATGTGTTAGCAATTATCTGTTGGTTTGTTATGCAATTACTAGCTATGCTTTTTGATGATAAACATTTTTCAGAATGCGAGTAGCAATTCTGGTGCTTCAGGCCAGGAAAAATCCTACACTTGGCCTGAAGTGGATAAAAGGCTGGACCGTACTCCACACTATGGACCCAGGAGTCAAAATAAGGACAGATTTCTCCTGGTAATATGATGGGGTGGACAATGCTACAACACCTGATGCATGGAATAGGGCCGGACAGTGTTAGCACAACTTAAAGATTCTTAACACGAAGTCCGAACATGCTTACAGTTATGTTTGCTAGATGAGTCGTGTTTGGAAGAACAAAATATGTCGTCTGAGTTGGTGATGACCAGTAGACTGCGTGGGTTGGTAGGCAAAGTCAGGGCTGGATTGGTAACCCAGAGAAACCCTGCAATTTTGACGGACCAGCCCCCCTGCTTCTTTTGTTACTGGGGATCGATATAGCAGCACCACAGCAAAAAACAGCCCCTAGTAACAACAAGCATTTGCAATGCAATAGGTCTCGCATTTACACAAGTTTAAGCTATTGGCATTCTATATGACAATCTGGCACATGCATCAACAATGCCATTTGCGATTCCTTATTAGCGAAAAATAAGGATTCGCTAATAAGGAATAGCAAAAGGCTATGCATGTAGAAATCGCTTACAAAATAGCGATTTCTAAACATTCCTTAATTGCTACTCGCAAATTGCGAGTTGCAATTAAGGAATTACCTCCCCATTCATTCCTATGGGCCTAGAGGCCCATAGGAATGAATGGAAAGACTTTCTTACTTTGCGATTCTCAATTAGAGAATCGCAAATTGCTCATGCAATTTCAAGGGTGCCAGGGTGTCAAAAGGACACCCTGTTGCACCCCTGAAATCTGCATCTGAGTACATCTTGCACACACACATGCCCCAAGGGCATGTGTGTGTGTAAAATGGAACTTTGAAAAAAGCACTTTAGTGCATTTTTCAAAGTTTTTGCAAATTACCATGAAGGTCAACTTCATGGTAATTTGCTCCCCCTATTAGCGAAATCGCTAATTTTTTAACTTTAATGCATTGCATTTAAGGAATCTCAATTTGGGATTCCTTAAATGCAAGAGCTATTTAAGGAATCGCTATTTAGAGATTCCTTAAATTGCGATTTTTGCATTTGGGATGATGCATCCCAAATGCAAAAATACCGGTCGCAAAGGGGCAGATTCTGCTAATCTGCCCGTTTGCGACCAGTTTTCTCGTTGATGCATGTGGCCCAATGGCTTTTATTTATGTTTAAAAAACAAAATCTAAATAAAAGGCATTTTCATTTACAATGCCAATATCTCAAACTCGCGTAAATGCAAGACCTATTGCATTGTAAAGGCTTGTTATCATCTGACATTTGAGAAAGGACGAGGAAGAGAGAGAATAGGTAAACAGTTACGAAGGAAAGCATGGACCCAAAAGAACATCTAGAGTGAGCAAAGGCCACTTGAAGTGTAGGGTGTTGGGAAAAATAGACATCAGGTGGAATCAAAACTAGTGAGAAAACAAGGACGACCAGGCAAGGGAGCCCTCCTAAACACCCAACTTTATCCAGGACTAAATATCGCCCCCGGGGGACGGGGTAAGCGATCTCGCGCTCACTGTGGCTAGCCTGATTGGCCAAATAGCCACTGAAAAAAATAGTTTCTTCCCGGACAGTGGGAGAAACATCAAGGGGCTGTCTTCTGTAACACCCTCCCCCCCCCCCCCCCCTTTGCGGGTGACGTGGCCTTTCCAGCTTGCTGGCTCTTTCGATGAGTGCATGGTTCTCAGTGCAGCATAGCCACCCCCGACGTTGTAAGAAGTGTTCCCTCAGAGGACGAGGTATCGCCTCCGACCAACAACAGAGGTGAGCGTTTGCTGGTTGGTTTACTGTATTAGTTAGATTTCCACAGTCCTTATCGATCGATTGATTGATTGGTAATGCCTGTCTGTCAGAGTCAATCGAAGGCAATGGTATAGCTAAATATGCTCTTGAGGTAATCTAGGTCCGGCGGTCAAAACCGGGCACGTTGTAATTAAGGTCACCGGATAACTTCATGTTCCCCACTCTTACATTATTTTAAGTTGCCCATTTGTTTCAGCAGAAATTAACTTAGTCTACAACTCCAAAAATTGGAGGAGGTGGCCTAATGGACAGAGCTGGGGAACATGAATCGGGCGTCGGCTCAACATCCTGTGATTCTGGGCAAATCACTTGATCTCCCCGTGCCTAACAAAAACAAGGATATGAATGAAAAGGATATGAAGCAAGCTTTCAACAGGAAGTGTGTGTGGCTCACAGTGTTGAGAAAGGAACGGAAGCTCCGGAAGCTTTAAAAATATACAGTGATTAAGAAACACAATTAACAGCGGAGTGTTTTTTTATCAGAAACAGGGAGCAAGCAGCAAGATCTGGCTTGACAATTTACGGCAGCATCCCGGGTCTGGCAGTTGGCCACCAAACCGGACTCGCCAGGGCTCTGTGTGGCCAGAGAAATCAAATTAGAAATGGCTGGAAAATTATGTGTATGCACAGTTAAACCAGTGGTGAGCGCGCACCACAGAGGAGCAGGGCCGGGAATCGAAAGTAGTGGTGCATGCGCACCACAGAGGAGCGGGGGGAGGGAGCGCGGCAGCGAGGCGAACGCGCGCTGCTGCGCGTGCTGGCCACGGGCGGAAATGGACGGAGAAAAGGCGGGACATGCGCCCGCCTTTGCCCAAGTGCCTGCTGGCTTTTTTTTTTAAAAGCACGCGAAAGCCAATAGAGCCGCGGGAAGAAAAAACACATGCACGAGCGTGTGAGCAGCTTTGCAAACCCCATACAAAAGGGCTCTTGCTGCGCGAGCAGTGCTCTGCACTGCAACACAGGCGCAAGCCCTAAAAATGGCCCGTCTGCTGCAAAATCGGCCTCCACCCTTCTAGCCTCCTGGGGAAATGCCCGATGCCCGCGAGGGCAAGTCCGGCCCTGGGAGAAGTTCCTGGAGAAGTGTGAGTGTCTTCCGCAGTATAGAGCAAGTGGGCTGTAGAAAGGTGCTGAAAGAAGACAATAGGCAAGAGTGTCAGGACCCTAAGCACAGATCCTGTGAGGATGAATCTGAGTGTAAGAGTCTCGTAAATCCAACCTCAATGGCTTCTTCACTAGTGAAAAAAAGTTGAGTGCATAGGGGTCAACAGATAATAGTGAAAGATACCTTCCTTCCACCCTCCATGAAATCAATGAGATAAACTAGCCTTCTCTTTCCGTTACCCTCCCTCCCTCACGGAATGATCTGCAGCACAAGGCTGGCGGACCCCTTTTGTGAGCATGAGTGAAAATGCAAAATAGAAATGAGGATAAACCATGTAAGAAAGAAAAAGATCACAACAAGGCCACTGATCCACGCTGAGTGCTACCAGTGTGGAAAAAGCATGTGAAACTTCACTGAGACTAATAAGTATTTTTTACGGTCTCATGTTTTCCCTGTGGCAACCCTCAAAGACAGCCTTGTTACAGGAACAAGCTCTAGACACAAAACTGGATGAAGTTGAATTGCAAAAAGGACCAAGTGGAGGGGTGACAGTGGTAGAATAAAAAACTTTATGATCTCTAAACTTGTCAGACTACATCATAACTTTGCCCATGCTGGGAGGGACGCTGCGACCCATTGGATAGGACCTTTCTTCCCCTCCAAAGCGCAGAATTACTGCCATGATCGGGCTAAACATCTGACAATGTTGGCAATGGGTTTCAGACCAGACCTGCTGCCCACCCGCCGCCTTGGAGCCCCTTCATCTCTCTACAGATGGAAATGCCCAGATGCGGCCCTTACACATATGTGCTAGCAATTGTTTGTATGTTTTCCAGGTGAGTGGAGGCTCATCCTCACACCTGAACAGATTGCATCACACTTACCAAGAAGTTATTGTGACACTTCATTCCCTGTTGCAGAGTACCCCTGAAGCTGTCCAGTGACAGGGACCCAGACTTCATTTTCTACGTAGTTCAGGGGTTTGGGGGGTGCTAGGGTCAGGAAACAGCCCAACATTGTTACTGTGAATACCATCCCCAATCTTCAGACAAAGTGGAATGCAGCAATGGAACCTCAAAAACAACTCAAATGACCTGACAACTTATCATTGGCCCCTGGTCAATTAGAGCTACTCCATACCAGAAAACAAAATGGAGACCCTTTGAACCAATAATGGGCCAACCAATGATACCGCTCTCTAACTTGCTTATCTCACTATCAGTTCTGAACTTAGAGTTAAATGATGATGTGTTCTTGCAGTACTGTAGGCAAGTGATTCGCTGTCTGTACGGTTTCTGTTACATTCTCAAGTCCTTGCTGTGCTGTGTCTGTCCTTGATAGGAATCTCCGATCTGTGTAAAATAACAATCCCTAAGTGCTTTTGCTAGAAATATTTCGCCAGACAGTAAAACTTTCATCTTGCTGTGTTAGCACAAATTTGCCCACTGATATCTTGGGTGGCGGCACCTTTGAGCAAGAGTTTTTGAAAGACCAGTTCTTCATTGCAGCGCATATGGTTTTGGTCATATACAAGTATGTAATCCCCTAATGGTAAATTAAAGTTTGGGATTCTCGCATTTTGCTCATCTGATCATTTTGGTGTTGCTTGTGCCTTAGGATTTCATTGGGTCTGGAGCGGAGACTGAGTTAAATGAATGTCTGCGTATGAGCACAGGCACTTTGTTGCTGTTGGTTGAGCCATGATGCTATTACAGTATTCACTAAATATTCAGTATATGGCCCGTTCTATTATTCAAATTCACCTCCCTCCACTTCAGCAATGAGCACAATTTTCTTAAGAGGGCTCATAAATTGTTCCACCTATGAAGAGCCTTGAAGCCAGTAGAATGTGAAGTCTCAGTGGCTGATTCCCAGGATCTGGGATATAATACAAAGCTTCTACCTTAAAATGGAAGGACATTGTAGCCCATACCTTCTCTTTGAAAGCCAGGTGTACATAGAGTTTTCTTGAATTTCACTTGAGTTCATCTGCCAAGATAGATTATACTACCGTCACCTCAGCTGGCACAAGGCATTTCTAAAGCATTGGCAGGAACCGCCATCACAGCGGTGATGGCGGTTCCTGTCAATGCTTTTGCAGTTTGTTGCAGGTCTACATCAACATGATTGAGCCTGTACCAAACTAGTTGTTTTTTATTGTCAAAAAGAAAATCACAAAGCGAGATTTTCTTATCGATAATATAAAATATGATGCCCCCACCCCCTCCATGGGAGTCATCTCCCATGGCAGGGAGGGTATTTTTTGTTTTTACTGTCTCTTAACACTAGGGTTTGCATGGCAGAGGTGGACACAAAAAAATTGCCAGGCTGCTGGAGACGTTTGGCTATGGCGGTGACGGATAGTCAAACCTATGGAGCATAGGCCACATATAAATCAGGCGAGCTGACCATTTGTGTTGCGAGGATATATAAATCAGCTCCTTAGCTCCTGATGTGTAAGTACATCTGATTTCAGGCAGTGAAGTGTCTTGTTATTTTGAAGAGAATGTCTCATGGCTCTAGGGCACCCTGTATCAATGAACACACAGATAGGTTTTCAGTCGGTGTAGTATTGCATAGTTGCTTTTTATCATAATGCGTATTTAGTCATCTGGAAGGTGTTTGACGGATCCTCTTTTTATTCCCATTAAACATGAGCATTCCATACATCTTTCAGAGGCTTGGTCAAGTCCTGTAAGGTTATGGATAAAGGGTCTACTGTCCGCAACCAGGGCTAAATACTTTTTTTCACACTTATTTTTATTAGCATTTGACCAGGTCTAAATACTTGTGGACTTCAGAGAAGGACTGAGGTGGTGCTGCTGAGTTGCCATTGTGGACCTTCCTTGGATCTGAGGCCATGGCTTCTGCTAAGAAGAGGAACTCAAATTACTCCATGCTTGATTGCATAAATTCACATTTGTTTTGATAACAGTGCACTTGGAACGGGATTGGACAAGTCCTGATGAAAGGTGGTGTACTGAATCATCAATCTGTACCATGATGCTCTTTCCTTTTAGAAAACTGATGCCTTGGAATACATTCATTTATTCACTCAATACTTCCTACAGCTTTTATGATCAGATGCTACATGCAAAGTGTTGTCTGAGTACTCTGCAATATTACAACTCAGCACCATCCCAATATCTTTGTTAGCGACGAAGAATAGTGCTTTGGCGGTGTGGTGTTCACTGGTGAGGTATGTGATAAAGACACTTGTGACATGGAGGGGTCAAGTGGTGCTGGACGGACAGATCTTTATTTGATGTGGTGGTAGCTGAGTAGTCAAACAAAGTAGGTTTAAAGTTTTCCCCAACATGACACTCTTGCATTGCTGTCACTCAGGGTGGTAACCAGTTCTTTATTGATATGTCCCTTGTACATTGGTTATCACATCCATTTCTTTACCAGTGATCAATCACAATGATCAACAGGACATGAACACACTCTTTCTCATCTGTGTCTTGTTCTTTCTTAATTGCTGAATCGTTGGCTTTTTGCAGAAACCTCACATCACATTGTCTTGGTTGGAGGAATCTTGGAGTTTCAGGATGTGATCTGGAGTAACATACTAGAAAAATTGTTGATTTTGAGATGTTGAGTTTGTCTCTCCTTTCATCAAGCAGGTGGATGTATGAAGTAGTTTGCATCATCGGTAGTGGGGTTGAAGCTTCTTTCTTTGCAGAATGTTTCTGTTTAAGTTCTGAAGAGTTTTGAAGGAAAAACAGCAATAGGGTCTAATTGTGCTTGGGGACGCCCAAGCACCAGCCTGTTTTGTGGTGTCCATCAAGGTTCCAAATACAAACTGTCTCAATGTTTTGGAATGGCAGCCTTGAGTAGGTGCTGGTGAACTGAGGTAGCTATGGATAGAAAGCTTCCTTCCAAATATGCGATGAAACCCTCAAAGTTGTGGTTTATATCTCGCCTTCTCGTACCTTGTTTGTAAAGTCTGGAATAAACTCCCCTGTAACATTAGGGTTACTAGCTCAGTCCTGAAATTCAGAAACAGACTGAATACCTGGCTCTTCACTTGGGCCCCAGCCAGAGCAGCGTCCGCCCCTTCTCACCAGCATACGCACACCTCACATAACATAACACCTACAACTGTGGTTGAGTTTAGCATTAGTCATCAGCTTGGCCTGTAGCTGAGAGTCTGAAGAATAGATGGTGAACCTGTCCTCCTGTGGTTATAGGAGTCATGGGCATTTGGAAGTACTATCATTTTAAACATAAAATGAATTTTCTAGCCTCCCCATCAAGCCTCTATCTATGTGGAAAAACGAACAAAGAGGACAGAAGGTCAAAACGCTACAGGTGGTTTGATCTGGCCAGCAACATAAGGGTCGGCATAAAACTCTGTTTCTGGGCAAAATGCTCTCAAAGAATAAAGGTCAGAAAAGTAATTTTCTCCTTGCTTTGCTGTAGAAAATCAGCAGCACATTAGTCACCCCCACTTCAAAAATGATGCTGGGCTGAAGAGAGATCACCTTACTGCTTCCCATGTTTGTGATTTGAGCCCTACTTCAAGTACAGTCTATTAAATGTGTGCAGAACTTGTGATAGGGCACTAATGGGGAGATGTGCAAACCAAAGGGTCCGGGTCGGTGTACGCTATGCACCTACCTGGGGGTGCTAATCATTGGGAGTGGACAACGGTGGAATTTGTGCATTAAGCAGATCAACAGCAAGAGGCAGCATCACACGTTTTGGTTGTAAATGCTCTTTGGGGGTATATTGAAATGTCAAGAGGCTCTCAGACAAACATGAGTATGGATGGTTTTATTTTTTTAACATATTCTTTTGCATTTTAGTAAACATGAACACGTCGTTGTTGCCATGGTCAGTGTCATACACTGTAGCATGGTCAGCAGAGTAGCAACAGCTATGCATACATATACGAAATTACTGGCATTATGGACTCAGTGATGAACCATGTACATTACATTAAATCGTAGTGTCATATTACATAAGGATTGAATAAGAGAAAAGAAAAAGAAAAACTGCAACTCAACTAACACATCCACCCCCCCAACATTGTCCGTCTGCGACTCGGTGACAGTAAAAGCTGTCGCCCTTTGCAAGAAGTCACAAGAGCCAACATGTAACACCTCAATGGATAGCAGGGAAACGTCAAGGGCAGGGACCTACGAGTGGATGCCCAACCGGGTGTAGCGATATAAGACAGTATCCTCTATTTGGGCTTCACATTGTTCCAACAGGGCATCCAATACCATAGCTGTAGGTTATTCATGCAACCCACGGTATCCCCTCTATGTAATGCATAGCTCTCAGCAGAGCCACAGCGCCAGACCTCCTCACTCCATCTCAACACGAGGGGGGCAGTAGGCGATTTCCAACACCGTGTTATCTGTCATTTAGCTAGGAGAAGCACTAGGTCAATGAAGTGTGATTCAGTCTTGGAGGCTTTAGGTCTTGGGTGTAGCACCAAGAGACAGTGTTAAGCTGTGTCCCAGTGTGTGAACCCCATAAGTGATATGAATGACTCCCTAATGTCATATGTAATTGGTCTGCGTCATCAGTTCGCCATCTTGGACAAGAAGGTGAGGCCGTAGGGGAAATCCTTTGCAATTTAGATGGTGTTAAATATGCCCCATGCAACAGGGAGAACTAGATGAATTTAAAACGTGTATTGCGGGGTATCACGCTGAGGAATTCCGGAATAAATACACAATTAAAGTCCATTTCCCATTGGGTCCTCAGTGGGGACAGTGAAGTATGTAAATGAGATGGCAGCCCCTTATTAAGCCAAGTAAACATGTGTCTGCCAGTGCCCATTTCATGAACCGTTTGCAGCAGTGCGCGTGTGTCAGGTTCCTAGCCTGTTGATGACCAATGCATTCAGAAATCACGCAACATATTAGAATGCATGAGAAAGAGAGCACCCGAGTGCTTATGTAACTGCATGAAGTCCTGGTGGGCATCCCTACCGTTTCCCATGGCCATAGTCTGGCAGACTTGAGTGAGCCCACCGGAGTGGGCAGACCACACAGATGGATATTTGGGGTGTAATACGTAGGGGTTGATGTGTAATGGAGCGCAGTTTTCCAGTATGTCACTGCGTTATGGAGGAGTAACTGGAGTTTTGGGGGGCGTGCCACCCTAGGTAACAGCAATTTATGTAAACCACCGAAATGCAGCATACGCTGCGAATAGCCAAGTTCCTGTAAGTGTATCCCAGCCAACCAGTAATAAGGCTACTGGGATGGGCACAAAAGCAGTAAAGACCTGAAGTCTGGGGCTCCCAGCCCACCCCTTCCGTCGGTAGTTACAATTTAAGGACACTAGCACGCTGTCACCCGGGGCCCTAAATAAGGTCAAGTATACATGAGTATGAATGTTGATGCCAAATGCAAGCCAGCAGCTTAGGATATATTTGATGATAACACTGATGTAGAAAATAGAAACAGAGAAGTGGGGACTTCAATTCAAACTCTCTCGCAGTGTAGAAAATGCTAATTTTCCTAGAGTCACCTCCCCATTTTTTGTAGAATTTTATTGCTGTTTTTTAGATCCTGCACAATAGAAAGCTGCCGTCTAGTGCCAAATGTATGTGCTCTGACCCCTAGAACATGTTAAAATTGGCTAATTCCTGATTGGTGTATTTATTTTCTCCTATAACACCATAGTATATGGTGTAGAGTCTACACCCAACTCATGGATAGTTAAATGTCACCATGAACTGCAGCACTTATTGTGCCATCCGCTAGTGTAGTAAGGAAAACATAGCTTCAATGTAGCCTGACTCCCACAGTTTAAACCTGCAGCCTGACCAGTCAAAATAACCATTTTGTCAAAAAAAAACTTTCTTTCAAATATTAATAAATCACCCATATAGGCTTTGTAGCTAAGTGCATGGTATTTAAAAATGGGACATGTAGAGATTTTATGTTACCATGTGTATGCAGTAATGAGAGCCCAAAAGCTGTTTTTACTGTGGAAGCCTCCGGCTATTATGTGAGGAAAATTAGAGTACAGATTAAAACATTAATTTTATCATCTCAGGTTTGGGACAAGCTACGGAAATACGTACACTACTATTTTTAATAGCCATAAAAACTATCCAATTCAATGGTGAAGTTACATTTTTAATAAATATTTAGGAAGAGTACATTTTAGAAAGTGACTTTTTCCCTGCCTGAAGCCATATCTGTAAGGTTAGATTAGTATTACTAGTTTAGGTTTTGGATGACAGTGCTGATGACAATATGGTCAAATATCTTCACATAAAGCAACATCTTCAGATAAATCATGAAACACAGCCATAGCAAAAAGTGTCATTCGACACCAAGGAAACAGTATTAAGTGTCCCCAACTCAGCATGTATTATCGCTCACACATCAGCTTTAAATATAATATGGACATTTAATGATTCTGTCAACAAATCCCTGCCCTGTTTTGTGACTTTTGGCAAATTATGGATCCTGCAAGTTTATTGTATCTTGAACTAGGAAACTCTTCAAGGGCACTTTACATAGACCTTTCCACATCCACGTCAGATGCTTGTAAACCTGCTATTGCCCTGATGATGACCTTCGTAGCCATACAGTGGAGCTCAAGGAACAACACATCACAAGTGGCTCAATGAGCCAATAGCAGAAATAAACAATTCCTTTTCCTTTTGTGACAAAACTGAGTTGGTTGATCTGGCCTGTAATTCAAAATGTTCACCCCTTATTGGTATTCAAGGCCCAAGGCAGTAGCTTCACTTTTCTGAAAAGTTCACTATTCACTAGAGTGTTCGCTACTTATTAAACACTGCTCCACCCACTTCTGTGGTGAATCAATGTATTATGTTTATGGTCTACTACAGTTACATTTCTTTGTTGTACATTTTGTCTATTATGACTGTCTATTCCAAATGTTTGCTTTCTTTGAAACAGATGATTTAACTAATGAATAACATTGACAAGGGACTTTCCTTTTTTTAATGAATTACAGTTGAACCATTGTTATTTTGTGCATTAAATTACCTGCGTTCTGCTAGATATTGTGGGTCACCCTCTTGTTGTTTTTCTAAAACATATCTGTACAACACCCATCTGCCTATGCTTCACATGAAGAGTTGGGGTTTTTCTGGGAGTGCATTTCTGCTCATGCATAGGCTAGCGTTCCCTGGCAACCAGAAACTTTTGTCCTGGAATCCTGGTCCGGTGCTTGAAGGAAAGGAAGAGAGTGGAAGAAAAAGGAACAAATAGGTCACAGTCCCAGACACAACTCACTTATAAGAAACTAAACAGATGAAAACAAGGAAGAAATTACTAAAATCATAACACCTGCACACTTGCAGCATCACAGGTAAATAATGACGCCATTTGTCTGCTCTGCATTAAAACTTCTTCTGTGTCAGCACAACACCTGCAATTACCTTTTTTCGAACTACCCTCATACTCATGGGAACGTGTACTGCACTTGCACTCTCCTCATATCTATGCCCACTGACATAATCACCACACTGTATCGGGAGATTCATATATGTGGAGAACCCTGAGACTGTTTTTGAAGACATGGGCACTGAGGCTTACAGGCACCAGTAAAATAGGACACTGGGTGAAATAGGCAATGTGAGATGTGATGAAGACTATTCAGTTTTTGTATATAGAAATCCTAGTGTATGGAAGCTAATTTCCTTTAGCCTCTAAGCAGCTCTCCTATTATTGCTTAACCTTAATGAGGTGTGCAAACTGGTCCCATAGCAGGACATAGGCTTAGGCCTACTGACATGGTGGGCTGGGTGTGAGGCAAGGGGTCCATATCAGCTCAGGGACAGCTAGAGACATTCCAGGAACTTCGTTAACTTGACTGCGACAGAGGTGAACCCTGCTCATTCACAGTTTAGAGCAAGTGGAGACCTAACGAAAGGGAAGCCTTTGTTCTCTAGGCCCAGGTTAGCCAATTGAGCATCAGTCCAGTTGGAGAGGGCCTGGTCTCAGAACTAGTCTGGGGTAACCCGTGAGGAGAGCACTGCTCATTTCCCTAAACACACCCATGCCTGGCACGCAGCTCACTCAGAGGACTAAAGCCCTGTGCCATCTTGAATTACCACAGAAATAGAACATTCTTGGACAGTTTGCAGTAAACCAAACAGGATGTGCTGCAAAAGTCGGTAGGGTTGCCCCTGGAAACTTGTTCCCAATTAGTCAGTAAGTGTCCAGGAGTCACTCCCACTCACTGACCAATGAAAACTCCAAAGCAGGCACCTCGCCCACAGCTCCCAAAGAACACTCTCAGTTATTGTGCAGGAACAGAAGAAGACAGCATCTGCTGTTTGAGACCTGTGAGGAAACCTGAAGGTCTGGACCAGCTCCTACTTGTACTCAGGACAACAAATGAACCCCAAAAGTAATTTGCCTGGCCCCTGTGTTGCTACAGGGACACAACAAACTGCAAGAGGGATTTTTGGTCTTTCAGGCTCTTGGAGGAAGGGACCAACCACCCAAGTCAACACGTGCAAGGTGAAACCTTACTTGGCAAGAAAATCAGACTGATCCCGCTTGAAAAACACAATTCAGCTGACCCTCAAGGTAAGCATATCTAACTTTGGTGCAGCCTTCCTGGATATAGCATGCTGCTGTTCCACCAACATAATGGTCCACCCACCTGATTTAAATGCAGGCAGACCTTTGGTGTAATGATGGCAGAGACTACTCCATCTCTCCTGTGGTTACACCCCTCCGATGGCCTGACAGAGTAAGGGCCATCTGAGGTTGATCTGTATGTTCACCCACCTAGTTTAGATGGGCGGACATACAAAACTTCTCTTCTCTGCCCGTCACTGCCAGGAAATCCCTGCCGGTAAGTGGCAATGGAAAATGGACCCTAGCCATAGGAGATAACTTCCATGACGAGGTAGGCATTGTTTTTTTTAACTTTATAGCCAAAAAATCCCACGTGGGAGTATTGTTTTTGAAAATATAAAACAACTTGAAAGTTTGACATATGGCTCAGTCATGTTGACAGAGCCATCTGTCAAACTTTCAGTGCATTTCGAGGAACTGTCGTGACGGTGGTTGCTGGAAATGCTAGCTATGTCAACTGACCTGAAGGACATTTCTAAATACAGAATGCGGAGTCTATGTGCATGCCGCTCATAAAGTACTCTGCCATGCCAACGGATACTCCATCCGGCAATATATAAATCAGGCCCTAAGTCAGAAGTTAAAACTTTGATAGAGATCAATCTGCTTGATGTAGCCAACCCTTGCTCCATTGTGGTCAACCTGAAATCATGCCTAGGCCCTGGTCAACCGTAAACAGTGATTACTCATTGGTGCTTTACTTTTTATTGTTAGTTTTTGCTTTAAATCTTTAAAAATTCTTGTGTCCGGTTCCCTGTAGTGGCTTTTTGTCATTTTGGTGTCAATTTATTTATTACATTTCAATCTATTTATTATCACTTAAAGTCGGATATTTATTTTGCTGTGCTTTTGACTTTAACTTTTTGATACTTCTAAATGATTTAAACATTTCCTATAAGTTACGGCTGTCTACTCTGTGCAATAGATACAGAGGTTGAGCTCAGGTTTAAATAATTGAAACCTTTGTGTGGATCTAACAGGTTAGTGACTTGGGGCTAGATGTGCTAACATTAGGTTTACCGGTTTACTAATTGCAATTCTCTCTGAATCGCAATTAAGAAATCTGTATTCCTGATGTATGAAACTCTTTAGAGTTTCAGTTGCGATTCCTAGTGGGTGGCAAATATACCTACCTCATGCCTATTAAGGTAGGTCAGTACTTGAGACCCATTAGTAATCGAAGCCATTAGAGGGATGGTGGCCTGCTGAGGTCAGCCGAACACCATGTCCATGATTGCTTTTTAATAAATCAATGTATTTTTTTTTTAATGCAAACCGTTTTCCTTAAAGGAAAATGGGCTGCATTTAAAAAGATCAAATTAAACTTTGCAGTTTCATTTTTTAAGAGAAGGCAGTGGTTCATGGGACCACTGTCTGCTTTTAAAAAATATTTGTTTTCCATTCTCAAAGGGCAAGGGGTCCCCTGGGGACCCCTTCTCATTTGCGAATGGGTTACCAACTTCTTCAAGGAGTCTATAAAATATGAATGTTTTGCAACCGCAATTTGGTTGCAAAATATTCATATATCCCATTTAGAATCGGTATTTGGAAGGGGTGGCCTAAACACGCCCCTTCCAAATATCGAATCAGATTGCCGAATTGCCCTTTGGTAATAGGTTATCGAATCACAATTTGTGTATTGTACATATGTAAAAGCATTTTTGCGGTCGGAAATGACCCAATTGGCCATTTCCAGCCACAAAAATGCTTCCTACACGTGGCCCTTGATTCCTTGAGGTGGACTACCTTCAATACCAATTCATATTTTAGTTTCTTACACCTCCTTAAAATATTAGATAAGCTTGAACAGTTACTAGTATGGACCTGAGTAAATGATGGGAACCTACATCATTGGAAAGGTTATTAGAGGTGGGGAGAATCCCAAGAGGTTTACGCACATACACAATATGCAGCTATGAGGATCCTTATTGAGGCGGGCGGCTGCCAGTAATGGCTGCTGAGTGCACTATATGAAGATGAGATACACACACATTGACAGGAATTTTTTACTCGAACAAATACATGCACTCTTAGGGCCCGACTACAATTCCATAGGAGCCGTTCCTACGGCATCGTAATTGGCTGTTCAGATTCCTTTCTGACTGACCCATTTTGATGGGTTGGTCGGAAAGGAATCCAAACCGGATTTCCGAATGAGGGATTACGATGGCAGATTCCCACACCCTTTCTGTGCTGACCTATCTGACACAGAAAGGCTGTGGGAATCTGACTTTGGTGGCCCCCAGCAGGGCTCCCATGGGTGCAAAGCCTCCAGATGGCGGCCTAGGTGCCCCCCTGTTGATTCCTGCACCCGGTGGCAGGCACCTTGAGGTGCGTGGCACGGGGTGCAGGGATGAATTGCACCTCAGCTCTTTAAAATGAGAGCATGCTTTCTGGTTGGAATGCATGCTCCCATTGTAAAGAATAGGAATGCAACGAACAGTGTTCGGTCGCATCCTATTTGCTGGGTTGGGACCGACGACAGAAGGTCGTTCAGTCCCAGTCTCCTAACGATGTCGGATGGACTCCCGATCCACCCGACATCGTAATTGGGCCCGTTATTGGATTATCTAAGATGGAGAATCAAGCTTATTTTAGTGAATACAAAACACAAATACAAATAACATTGGAATAGTATGAACAGGAAATTAAGGTTAAGAAGAAGCACACATTTGATGGACAAATAGCTTTATTGAGATGACTGTATCTTTACCTTTCCAAAATGTTTTGATTCCTTTGGAAAAGAGGTTACAAATGAAAAACAGACTTGGGTTCTGCAACAACATAAGGTACTGCAGGTGTGAGTTACACCTCATGTGATACAGATTTCATTGATTCAATCAGCTTGATTGAAGATATTGCTACCAATTCTTGCCACATTACTTTCTTAGACAAGTATCAACTATTAAAGAAAACAGAAGGAACAAAGGCAAAAGGAAGGGGAAGGGGTCAGCCAAAAAGCAAAGGGGGAAGGCCAAGAACACTAACAATATGGTTCTATGGTAAAGATACCTTGACGATTTTTTTGTGAAATAGAAAGGTGATCCAAGTATAGTGAAAGAGTTTTTGATGCCATTCAATGAAAATTACTTTAATTTGCAATACCAATTTGAAATTGACAAACATCAAGTTACATCCTTAGATATAACAGTGAACATTGTACAAGGCAGACAAGTGCCAAGTTTGGAACAGAGACGTTCATTATAAAATGATGAGAAGTTGGTGTTATAAGGCTTTCAGGCCCCACTATGTGTTCCCAGATGGTAGTCCGAACTGTTGGAGGAGATGTAATGTTAACAGGACACCCTTCATCTCTTCTGGCATTGCCCAGTGGTATTCCCTTCTGTGAGGCAAGTCCTGGTATCTATAAAAGATATTCCTACCGGGGAACTCACAATGGTATTACTAAGCTTCAGGTCCCCAAATTGCACAGGCACAACCCTTTTTTTTAAGATGACTCACTGGCACTTTCCAGTGCTTTTCAGTCATAAATTCTTTATTTGTTTTTTTTACAACCGTAAAGCATGAATAATACTTTATCAGAAAAGTGCATCATTATGTCTCTGTTTATGCAGACTTTTCCAACTCATTTGCCACCTTATTTAAAGGTTATATGTCCACCTTTCTTCAAAGTGAGTCAATCAGAGTTAAAAGCTTCGTCCCTCGGCAAATTAAGATATTTGATGTTCCCCCCATCCAGCGGGTTATGGTCTGCCTGCAAGTACGAATATTAAGTTAATTTAAAATTGGTTTTAAAAGCGTCCTTCTAGCTTCTTTGACTGTGGGACAGACACACATCATGTGGCATAAAGATTCGTTGTAATAACCACATAGACGGCAATATGCGTTTTGGTGTTTCCCTTTCCATGTCGGTCTTAAATCTTTGGTTTCATGGTTTCCAAGCCGATACAGCATATACCTCTTTGTTAGTGTCAATCTGAAGTGTGCTGCTAGGTAAGCTTGTGGTTTAAGATTTACATAAGAATTTATCACAGTCCAAGAGTGTCGACGTTTTACCAATGTATGTTTATCTTCAAGAAACGATTGTTTCTTTGCTGAGCCGTTACACACTCTGTTGAAAGCCACCCTCTCCATTTTACTGTCCCATTCCTCTTGGATATCTAATTCCATCAGAGCTGCTCTTGAGTGTTCGCTCCATAAATACGTTTTTTTTTCTTCAAACTGGGCCTTTATTTCTGTTCAGCATAGATGATTCATGGAACCAGGTTCCGAGGCGCGAAATTTCCAGCATAATTTCACGAAAACAGATTGTGTCTGGAATTTTTGATTTTAGAGCCCAAATTCCAGGCGGACCTGTGCTGGAGACACGGCTTTGGGAAGGTTAAAAACAGCGTTATACACCTTTGTCTGTAGCTCGTTTAAAATTTCAATTTCCAGGCCATGCCATATTTCTAAACTGTATGTCAACGCTGGAAGTACTTGTGCTCCCATAACTTTTAAAAGATGGCTGTATGAGGGGCAACTCAATTTCGATTGCAGCTGTTTATATGCAAAAGTTAGTGTTTGGGCCTTATCTCTTATTGCTCTTTTTTGATCAGTAAAGGACATGCATCGCCCTAAATTGATGCCCAAATACTTGCTTGTGTCAACTTCATCAATCTGTTCTCCCTTGGCGAACCACCTGAATTTTTTTGGCCTTGGGCCCGCTAAACACACCACCTTTGTTTTTTTCTTGTTAATCTCCAGCCCTTGTTGGTCAAAATAATTTGTCAGATGGTCGATGACTCTCTGTAAACCGATTGGAGTTTGGCTCAAGACCACTATATCGTCTGCGTATTGCAGATACTGTATGTGGTCTTCTGCCAACTCATGATTGTGACATTGAGGAAAAAGAGGGAAATGCCATATTTGGCACTGCAGTGCTCATTTGTAGAATATTTTGGCTAGGAAAACCTTACTGGCAATGTGAAGACAGTGCACCTAAAGTTTGATTCTGTATGAAAATCTCTATTACAATATATGTTCAGAAGCCATTTAGCCTTGATGTTACCATCTCATTTACAAGTTTAAGATTGTTTTCTAAATGGACAGTTGTTTACTTTTTTGGCATTGGGCTCTTGGTTTAAAGGCGAAGGGACGCAATTCATTTCTCCTCCAGTGTTCAGAGTAGAAGACAATACAACATTATTGGTACATTTATTGTTATGTCCAGAGTTTACCTACTGGGATGTTCTGAATGAGCGTTGGGAAGGAAGGGTTATCTTTGTCTTAGATTGTCATACTGTTATTCTATAACTAATAATTGCAATATATCATGTCCATGTTGATCCTTTGTTTATGTTGCTTTAAAAAACAATAATATTGTTTAAAAAAAACATGACTGGTAACACAGCTTCAGAAAATAATCTCCTTTTTAAAAGATCAAATAAAAGTCTGTTTCTGCAATAGATGATCTGTATGCAGTGTCATTTACAGTAACATCAGTAGTTAGTTCAGTTCAATTCATAATAAACGTTATTTGGTCAGATGACCATAAACGCAAAGCATCAAATATTATCATACACAATTGAAAATCATCATATAAAATTAACCAACAAGGTATAAAAAGGTCAGTTATACCAAATTCAAATTTTTCTATAGAAAATACAGTACTTTTAATTTGAATATCTTTTCCTGCAATTAAAAGCAGATCTTATAAAAATTTAGTACAGAATAACACAGGTCTCAGGAGATCAAAGATTGCAAATATATTAACCCTTCTTTATGGGTTCTTACTTTACATTTACGAAGGCCTGGGACTAAAAAGGCACATCTTGGTTCAAAGTACAATGTACAGAATAGAATAAAGTGACTTGTGCTCTGGGGAGAAATACCATCACAACAACATGCCTGAAGGTCCCTGCTCCACACCCCGCTATGGAAAAGACAAATTTAAAGTGCCACATTTCCAATCTAAGGCTTGTCAGCCAATATTGATGGGTTGGATTTTCTGCCCAACATAAATAAGGTTCTATGTTGTTTGTTGTTGAGACAGCAACATACCTAATGACAGATATTTTAGCCTGGGCAAGATCTAAGCAAATTTCTGAACAATGAGACAGGTAGCGTTTTTTATGCAGGATTTATGGTTGCGCTTAATACAAGATGGATTTTCATACAATTCTGGCAGTCCTAGTAAGTAATTTGTGTTTTTAATCTAAGACAGCCAGGAAATCTGTTGCACTTTATCTACTCACTGGAAATCAATAACACAGGATTTAGTAACCGCAAGTTTGGGTGTAACTCAACTTTTTGCCCAGAGCAATAACGGGGCCAAGTCAATTCGATATTCCATAGAAATCAGCCCCTATTCCTCATGACAAATTAAGTTTGATGTACTGGCTGGGACTGATAACAGTCTTAGGATAAAGCTGTTTTCTGCTTCTTTGCGGTGTACCAACTTTACTATAACCCCACAGTCCCACTCCGTAAGTACCAACCGAGATGCATTTACATTTTGTTTAGTGGTTTATGTTTTAATTTACAGGCAAGTCTTGCAATCAAAAGGGGTGCCCAGCTCAAAAAGTTATTAAAAGGGATCCCCAAATAATTAAAACATTTTACTTTTCCTAAAATATGGTCCCCTATTCTAAAAGTTTTTGTCCTGGTGTCAGAACGCCCATATGTCATGAAAAAAAAAGATTTAGAAAAATTAACTTGGAGGTACAGCCCATCCATATATTTAAAAAAAAATCTAATAGGGTTTGGAGGCCATTTACTCTGGGGGTGATCAGGACAGCGTCGTCTGCATACAGCAAAATAGGCACCAACTAAGTCCCCATTTTCGGCCGGTCCTTTTGATTCTCACCCTAAAATTAGTTTATCTGATTTATAAAAATCAAAAAAAGACAAGGGGACAAAATGCAACCCTGTCAGTCAGTCAGTCAGTCAAAAACACTTTATTCGATTAGTTAAAATCATAAAAGTACAGAAATTCATAAAAGCATAGGCCATGACATAATCAATAAAAAATATGGTTACAATAAAACCATATAATAAAACAACATGCAACATATTTAAAAATCATTAGAAAATTACTCATATGATGCCCAAGTTAGAAGATTGTTTCGCCTTACAGCGCATAGCAGCCACCAAAAAATTTGCCACACTAAAGATAATGCGAGTACTACTCAGCTGTTGAAGAAACAGCAGGGCAGGTCTAACTTGTGAGAAGCCAGCTTCCTTTAGAATTGGAAGTAAGTATTTTTTACGGCTAGCAGAATAAAACTTGCAAAACATAATAAAATGCAACGTATCCTGACATGAAAAGTCATCACAGTGGCATGGTATGCTGCATTCGGGCTTGCCCCACAGAGGATAAGAGCCAAGTGAGTAGTGAATCAGATTGAATCTAAAACGCAGTAATAAAAATCTATGGAAAGGATTTGAAACAATGCTTAGATAGGGTTCCAGCGAAGGAGACGAGAGAAGCAAAAAATGTGCTCTCACATTTGGTTTTCGAAGTTCCGTCTCCTCGCGGTCCATAGTAAGTCTATCTAAAAAAGACTGCCTAATGCCCCGTGTGGAGTCAATAAGTGTAGAGCATTCACCTGAGGCATCATATCGCACCTTTACTGAGAGATCCAGGTGAAGACAGCGTATCATTAAAAAAACTTCTGTTCCACACCCATCCTGCTAATTATATCTCACAACTTATCACGATTCACTAAATTAAACGCACTTGATGAATTATACTCTAAATGTACAGATTCACTCTTGGCCTTCGTGTACATCCCCATAATTAAGTATAAATTTAGACATTGCTCTGTCATCCCGAGGGCGGGTCTAAAACTAAACTGAACCTCAGATCTGATATTATTTGACAATGCCCAATCTTCCAGGGAGGGCAATAAGACACGTCCCAGTATTTTAATCAATCAATCAGTCAATCATTCGGAACTTGTAGAGCACGCTAATTACCCCGAGGGGTATCCAGGCGCTTGCATGAGGTGGTTTAGGCAGTTGGTGGAGGTTTGTACCCCTTAATTCTGAAATAATTGAAAAGGTGGTATAATTATTTTTCAGTGTCTTTATTTATTTTCATCATTACACCTTGTCACGGTGAACAATGCACAGAGAAACAGCCGACACGTGTTTCGCCAGGTAGCCAGCAGGCCGAGGGCTTTTTTAAGGCAAAGTTCTTTAAATAGAGTTCATGAAAACGAATAGAAAGGTTAAAGTGACGTGGTCTCTGCAGTCCTTGAGAATGCATGAGGTGGAGCTACTCAAATAGCCAGGTCTTGAGTCTACCCCTGAAGTCAGCGAGGGAGGTAGATGTTCGGAGGTGGATGTGGAGGTCGTTCCAGGCTTTGGCTGCGAGGCGGGAGAAGGAGCATCCTCCAGGTCGGGTACAATGGATCCAGGGGATGGTGGCGAGGGCCAGGGTGGCAGACCACTGGTGTCTGGTGGGCTGGTGGAAGGTCAGGCTGGTCAGGTATTCTGGTCGCGTGTTGTGTAGGGCTTTTTGGGTGTGCGTGAGCCGCTTGAAATGGCATCGCTTCTTGAGGGTGTGGAAGTGCAGGTTATGGAGGGGGAGGTGATATGGGCTCCTCTGGGCAGGTCCAGGATGATTCTTGCTGCTCCGTTCTGGATTGTTTGGAGGCACTTGAGGAGGAGGGTGGTGGTTCCGGCATAGAGGGCGTCCCCATAGTCAACTTGACTGGTGATGAGGGCTTGAGTGACGGTTCTTCTGGTGTCAGTTGGGATTCAGCTGAAGACTTTCTGGAGCCTTCTGAGCGTGTTGAAGCAGGTGGAGGCAACCAAGTTGATTTGATGTCTCATGGAGAGTTTGCTGTCGAGGATGATTCAGAGGTTGCGTTGTGGGTAGTGGGGGTGGGTGCTGGTCCGAGGGCCACCAGGAGTCGTCCCAGGGGGATCTTCTAAAGAGGAGTTCAGTCTTGAGTTTGAAGCAGTTGGCTCTCATCCAGTCGGCAATGTAGGTCATGGCGTTCTGAAAGTTCGCTCTGGTGGTATCCGTGTCTTCAGGGAGGGAGAGTATGAGCTGGGTGTCATCGGCGTAGGAGATGGCGTTGAGGCCGTTGCTGAGAGCAATGGGTCACAGCAGAGTCATGTAGACTTGAACAGTGTGGGGCCAAATGAGGAGACCTGGGGTATGCCACATATGATGCTCTTGGGATAAGAGGTGTACGGCGGGAGGAGGATTCCCTGAGTGGGACCGGTGAGTAAATAGGATAGCAGCTAGAGGTCGCTGCCGTACATGCCGATGTGGTGAAGTCTTTGGATGAGGATGTGGTGGGAGACGGTGTCGACCAGGGCTGCTTACTCCCTGTAGTCAAAGGTGGCTCTTACGTCATCCATATTCAAAACGTAATACCTCTGACACCATTGATACCTATCTAATTTTACACCAGTTGGATTTTTTATTTATCCCTGGGTTGCAATTGAATGCACATCAAACGTATTTTTTGTTTTCACCAAGACACGTTGTCCCTGTGCAGGACTTGCTAGAAAACTAGCCTGTTACTTAGAATGGTGTGTAAATTATGTACAAGGAGAAATAAATACTCAAGACATATAAACCATAATTACATTAAACTTACATCTGTACATTTCTCAAGACAAACAACTGTACAATTTACAAACATACAGCCTCATGCATCAAGCCAAAATCCAGTCGATAAAATACCGATTCGCTAATAGCTCCCGGTATTGAGTTAAAAATACCCAATCCCAATGCATCAACCCAAAAGCAAAAATCGCTATTTAAGGAATCCTTAAATAGCGATTCCTTAAATAGCGATAGCATTTAAGGAATCCCAAATTGAGATTCCTTAATTTAAGGAATCTCAATTTGGGATTCCTTAAATGCAATGCATGAAAGTTAAAGAAATTAGCGAATTCGCTAATAGGGGGAGCAAATTACCATGAAGATGAACTGCATGGTAATTTGCTAAAAGTTTGAAAAATGCACTTTTGTGCATTTTTCAAAGTTTCATGTTGCGCACACACATGCCCTTAGAGCATGTGTGTGTGCAACATATGTGCACATATCAATTTCAGGGGTGCAATAGGGTGTCATTTTGACACCCTTGCACCCTTGAAAGTGCATGAGCAATTTGCGAGAACCTACTGGTACTCGCTATTTGCTCATGCAATCTCCAATTCATTCCTATGGGCCTGGAGGCCCATAGGAATGATTGGGATGGCATTCCTTAATTGCTACTCGCAATTTGCTAGTAGCAATTAAGGAAAGTTAAGGAATCGCTATTTGAATAGCGATTCCTACATGCATAGCCTTTTGCTATTCCTTATTAGCGATTCCTTATTTTTCGCTAATAAGGAATCGCAAATGGCATTGTTGATGCATGTGCCCCATAGAACTGTGCAATTCTACAGTCAAAGGATAGTCCTACTCCTTTCCTGAACGGTAGTACGGGGACTCCTCACATTAAGGTCCTCACAGTACATTAATGTTTTATAAGCCAGTGGGAGGTCGCCTCAAAGTTCGAACCCAGAGTAGGGCCGTGCAAAGTGGGCTCTAGTCTGTCAAAAGTTCTGGACGTAGATTTGTCCTGGGTTCTTTAGGCTCGCCTCTCAAAACAGTATAAACAACGCGTTTCGACCTTCTGCGTGGCGCTTCTTATACCAGAGGTCTTCATCAGGGTGGATGTTTGACAAGGAGGACTGGTGGTACCAATTCTGGTCATTAGATGGCGGAAAACTTCTTGGTTCTACAATCGATAATGGTCTTGGGCAGAAAATCCTGGTGTGTGGCTTAAATCGCGGCCTTTGGGGGACTTACCCCATGCGAAAGCTTCCGCTCGTCCCCAGACTGAGATCGAGCGGGACGCGGCTGAGCAACGTACTTCACTCGGGCACTCGCATAGCGAAGGGGCGTGGAGCAGTGAATAAATCTCTATAGTTCTCATGCTGACGGTCTCTCGCTGTGGTCCTTTGATCAAGTTGCGGCATTCACGGAGCTATATCCGTCATCCGTGGCAGCTATAAGGGTGGTTTCTGCGCTGTGATTTGGACGGAAATCGGATTGGGAGGGGTCAAGCAGATGGTTGGATTCCAAGTAGTCTGTGAGTTGGCAGTTGAGTGCTTTCACCAGTTCCTTGGCCGGGAAGGGGAGGAGAAAAATCAGGCAGTAGTTCTTGAGGTCAGATCCGTCAGCTTGGGCTTCTTCAGAAGTGGTTTGACATCGGATAGCAGTATATGATCAATTGTACTCCGTGCATGGTTCCCTAAAAAAGTGGGGACTAAAACAATATTAGAATTGCCAATATTATTGGCAAAAATGTACCTATAGTTCATTAAGTGCCTCACCAAATGCTGAGTGTTGAAAGTGGGTTACAATGTTGTTACGCTCATTGCCTAACCCACAAACATGTACATTAGACAAATTACATATTCCAATTTTAAAATCACCGAGCCTTATAATATACGCCAGACACTTGATGTTTGAATAAAAATTCCAAAGGAAAACCTCCAGTTGGTCAATATTATCCCTTTTCAAGCAATCAAAAATATTGTGCTGAAAATGATTCAGCAAGATATCAAAATCTACAGGGAGTATTATAAGCCAAACCAAGAAATACGTTGTGGACAAACTTTTGCTGGTTATCATATCCGTGGCTTTCACGGAGAAAAAATTAGCCAGACCTCCTCTTGCTCTACTCGCCTTAGAAGGAATTGCAGATTCAAGAGGCAGCGCCTTGAGACGCCTGCGGGTGAGTAGTGCACTTCACAATTCCCTGATTGATTGATTGATTGATTGATTGATTGATTGATTGATTGATTGATTGAAGAGGCATGAAACCCATCAGCATTGAACTAATTTTGCGGCCATGTTTCCTGACAGCAGACAATTTCATGCTGTTTAACAAAGATTGATCCAGATTGCATTTGAGATTTTAGAACGCACCCCGCGATGTTTCATGAAATAATGCTAAACATGTTTTCTGGGGGCGTCCAAGCAACCCTTGCCTTTAAATCGGCTGCTAATTTAAAATGGCCAGATATAATAGCAACTAAGTTGGAAACAAAATGTGAATGGGTCTACTCATGCAAGTCACTGTTCACTGACTTGTTAAATGGGGCCAATATCTGGAGGCTCGGATGTCATACCAAAAAATACAAAATCGGTCAGTCTATAGTCTACACTCTACAGGAACGAAAATGGTTCAAAAGTATTGCATGTAGGGTTATTATACCTTGAGGACATCACATAAGATTGAGGGGTGGGGTTGTCACAATTGACCTTAGAAAGAATAGTGGGTTTATAGAAATAACCTAAAGGCACTGCCTGAATACCTCCGGGGCGCAATAACAGTTGTTCAAGCAATGCAGGACCCGGAAGTTGCAGCCGCCTTGGGACATGAACTATAGCTTTTCAAGGCTTACGTAAAGGATGTGTATCACTCGTTTGGATATTTCTGACTGGACGTACACTGTTATGTATTATATATCTACTTGAGTGTTTCTGGATACTATCCTTGTAATCCTCATAAGAATTGGATTTCCACTATACTGCTTTGATCCTCTGGGCTCCGAGGGAAATGTTTTTGATTGCTGACATATACTGGGTGAACTATTTATGTACCTCCATTTGCTGAAGACTCTTTGAGCCTTGAAATAGTCATCGAAAACGACAAAACACGTGTCGGCTGTTTGTCAGTTCAGATTGTGATGAAATTGAACATTCTAAAAAGATTAAGGCAATTGAAACTACCAGTCTCACGCAGCGTCTTCATATTTTGTTGATCGTGTCTACCAACTCTGGACCTGTCGGATTGACGGACTATGTACTAATAATTGGTGGTGCTCAGCTTTATAGTTCATTGCTCTTGTGGTCAGCGGGCCAGGTGTGTGGATGCGGGGATTTCTGGGAACTTGAGTCCCCCCAGGGGCTGCTGCAGTTAGCAGCGGCCCTTCCTGCAATGTCAATAGCTGTGGTAGATGGTCCTAGAGTGGTGTTAGCAGGTCCTGTGCTGAGACTCCATTACATCATACCCCAAAGTCAAATATTAGAAGAACGGCTGTACCAGTAGATAAAAATATGTTTAAATATGCAATTAGGCGCACAAAATAGGGTTTCTTTGGTGAATGAACTGACTGATGCCATTCTATTAGTGCTCCAGGCTTTCAGAGGCCTCCACATGAATAGGACACGTTACAACGCAAACATTTATAACGCATGCCTTTACAACATGGTTTTTACATCGCGACATCCGTTACAACGCATGATTTTACAACGCATGCCATCACAACGCATTTTTAGAAACTACATTTACAACGCATTCCATCACAACGCATTCCATTACAACGCATACCATTACAATGCATAATACTTTTAGGGCAACTGTAGGGTAAGTGTTGGACAGTGTAGGGGTAAAAATTACTATTCCTACTCCAGTGAGTGCAACAGTAGGGTAAATGTTGGATAGTGTAGGGTTAAAAATGACTATTCACCATAATACGTTGTAATGGCATGCGTTGTGGTGACATGCGTTGTAATGGCTGCATTGTAATGGCATGCGACGTAAAGGCAGTTGCGCTGTAAATACTGCGTTGTAAATGTAGTGCATTGTAATGACTGCGTTGTAATGGTTGTTTCTCCTCCACATTGGTGTTGAATTGATAAAAGACTATAAGGGCATAGTCCCAAACTGAACTTTGTAGAACATTTAGTAGAACTACAATACTACTACTCACTTACTGTAAAATGCTATTCTCTAACCTATTTGCGTAGGTCTCCACCTCTCATTTATGGGTGTAGATCTCACTACACATAGGCCTACTTTTAGCAGTACATGAATGTGGGACGGGTAAGTGTCTGTAAAATGGGAAATACTACAAAATTGGAGAGGATAAAGGAGGAAGAATAACAGGTTTCCGGAGAGACATGGACCCATTAATAAAAAAGGTAAGTCCATTGCTGTTCACAAATTACAGTTCTATAGGTACTACAGTCAAAAAGGACCAAAAACAGTTGTAAATGTACTGCAACTCAGAGCTGGAGTATGTCCTGCCCCCCACATGGTCAACCACTGGTAATGCAGCACCCTCCCATACACAATAATAGACGTAGGATGTGCTGGTAAGATCAGACAACACAGTCTCCATCGCCTACATAAATCAAGGGAGCACCTGATCCAAGACCTTGAATCAAGTAGTATCATCAATTGTTCCCTGGGCAGCATCCAATCTTCTGAGTGTGGCAGCATCTCACTCAGTGTTGTAGACAACTCTCAGGAAATCAGCTGAGCAGGACATTCCCCTCATCAATGAATCTATCTTTGTTTCACAAGATCTTCCTCTAGTCTTCAGGAAGTTCAGTCGGCCATTTCTGTATCTTTTTGCATCAAGGAACAATTTCAGATTTCAGAAGTTTTGTTCAAGGTTCCAGGAGGAAGGAGCCTGGGGTACGGACTCTCTCCTGGTGGATTGTCCACAGAGGATGCTCTATACTTTCCATCCACTTCCTTGATCACAAAGACTTTAGCAAAGATTCAGCGGGAGAGAGTAGAAGTGATCTTAATCAATCCATTATATCCAAGGAGATTGTGGTTTTCCCTTCTGCAGCAACTGGACACTTGTCCTCTTTGGTATCTCCAGTTAACTCCTTCTCCTTTTGAGACTCCTTGCCCTTCACATCTTCATCTTGCGCCTTCATCTTGGAGGTTAAAAGGGCAAACCTTCTGAGTAAGGGTCTCCTGGAAGTTTTGGTCGAGACCATTCAGCATTCACATCGGCCTTTGACTCTCAAAGCCTACTCTAGCCATTGGGATATTTTTCACAAATGGTATTCCTAGCATGATCTCTTAGCTTCCTCCTATCGTTTTTCTGCAGTTTTGCAGTTTTTGGCAGAGGGTCATTGACTCACTCTTTCTCTCCCTACTCTTACATCTCACTGATTCTCTCTCAAGGCATTTAGAGAGCTTTTTGAGCCTCCATGAGAAAATGAAGCTCTGATCGACAGAAATACCTGCCTCTCATTATTTTCAAGTAGCTTAGAGGAAGACTCTAATTTTTTTTTAACCTCAGTATGGAATTTTACTTAAACATGTACTTTAAGCAAACTGGATAAACACAATTGGAAATGTTACAACCTGAAACTATTTACATTTGCTTGGTCTGGTAGCACTTTTCTCCCATCGGTGAAAGTGTCTAACAAACTGTTGGATGCATAGCCAAATGACTTAGACAAGTGACACTTTCATGCATGACAAATCAAGGGTTCCAGTGCAAACGAAGTTGGGCTTTTAAAATGAGTCACAGCGGCATGCTCTATTTATCACTCTGTATAGAAAGTTCGATTTTTCATAGATTCTGATTCTGCATAAGCCGATAAGTAAGAGAGCGAGTTAGTTGGAAGGTGTCTTTAGAAATGTGCATGATACAGCTGCTCTTTTAAGTGCTTCAGTCACACTTCTTAGAGGGCAGATCGGAACTCATGGCAGACGCAGGGATATTACCCGGGCTTGTTACGTACAAAGACTGAGCATGTTACCAACATAAATGTAGATTTTCCTAATGAGTTATAACAGAAAGTCTTAATTTTATTAAAGACACAGAGGTGAGTATTATGCTTTCTTATCTTGCTTTATATAAACAGCTGCCAAGATAAACTTACAAAAACTACAGTTCCTAGAAGTTCAAACGAAAGATTGACCAATGGGAGAGAATAGAATCAACAATAACAACCAATAGTCACACAGTCTCAAGTATAACGATAGTCCTGAATGTGAACAGCCCTCTTTTTTTTGGTGAGCAAGTTAAGTAAAGTCCTTAACTAGAGGAAATATAGCAAAAATAATACATAAAGCCAAAGTCCAAGCAAACAGGTCTTGACCGAAGACCAGCAGAGGCGTCCTGGAAGTGGCAACAAGAGATGGAGGGTCAGCAGAGCATGAGGAAACACCATGAAGCGGAGCAAGATCCCATCGAAGAAGATGCTGGTTCCCCACAGGAAGATGCGGGTGGTAAAGCTGGAGTCCCTATAGAGAGAGAGAAAAACACAGATTAAAAATGTGTTGCGGCGGGATAATACTCGCCTCTGTGTCTTTAATACAATTAAGACTTTCCGTCATAACTTATTAGGAAAATCTACATTTTATGGCAAGATCGGAGGCTCATATTATGCTTGTTCAAAGCATATCAACTACAAAAGAAGTGGCAGAAATGACAGGTTTGCAATAAAACATTCGAAAAACATTATCATTGGACCAATCCGCCGATCTCAGAATGTCCTCCAACCTGGAGCCTGCCCAAACAGCTTTGGAGGCCATGGCTCCTCTGGTAGAGTGGGCCCTGAAAACAGAAACAGGTTGAGAGAACACCTTTTTTAATGATTGCTGATCTTTGTCAATGGACGCAAACGTTGTGACAAACTTGCTAAGGTCTTTTACCAGAGAATCACCAAAAAGGAGACCATCAGCCTTGATACCAGGATCTAGAGTGGCCAAGTTAGCCAACTTGGGATCCAATTTTATGAGGAGACCTTTATGTCGTTCATGGGTAATAGCTGAATTGGCATTACCAAGAAGACACCCATAGGGATATCTCTTGGGGATCCAAATCAGTGCCATCTAAACAGGCGGATTCCGCCATGTCAAAAATACGGGACAGAGAACCAACTAGGTCCAATAATTTATCTTGACAACTAGACCAAGCCCTGTCCACACCCTTGCATGGATCTTTATCAAATTTGAAAAAGAAGGTCAACAAAGGTTGGTCAATAGATGAAGTACTAGTAATGTTAGAAGAAAGAGAAGGTTTAGGGCATTCAGATTTGAGTTTGGACCTGGTGGATTTGTCCAAAGGTAAGCGCAATCTAGCTGAAATGTAGTCACCAACATGTGAAATGGGACACCATTCAGTGGAATTTGGATGCCGAATACTGGTAGGGTCAAACATGGGAGTACCCTCCGCATCCAGGACGGGATTGAACAAAAAAGGATCAGTTTTAGCTTTTTTAGACGGAGAAGGATCATTGGCATCGAAATTGACAAATAAATCATTGGCGTCACCAAAATCATCATCAGTGTTCAAAATTTGAGAAATTATCCGTTTCTCAGGTACCTCAGCATGCTTAGATTTAACTTTACGTTTGCCATAAGAGACAGAAATTCCCTCCTTAGAAGGAGGCCTGGGAGGCACCAAGTCCTCGACCTTGTGAGAGGAATCCTCATTCAACCTTTGTGACACAACAGGAAAATCACGTTTTGTGCTGGTAGGTACCAATTTCCTTTTTCTGCTATCCCCCGCAGACTGGGCCAAAGCTTTGGACATAAGTGACAACATAGAATTGTCCATGTCTTTGGAAAAACGCTTCATAGATGCCTCAACAGCATGCTCAACCGATGAATTAATTAAAACATTTAATACATTTTTAAATGTTTCCACGTCCTCATTTTGTCAATCTGAGCCCTGAGAGCTATCCAGCTCCATATTTGATGAAAAAGGTAAGATAAAGAAAAACCAGGCAGTGAGGGGTTAATCAGCAAGAACCTGGAAAGCACCACCCAGTGGGCGTGAATCCTAAAGAAAAAACCTGACCGGGAAATAATTAGTCTCTCCCCAGGGTGGGAACCAAGACGGAGCCACACGAAGGCTGAAGCAAACTGTGGCTGCAGGGTAAACTGAAGACGCGGTGACTTAACACCTCTCAGAAGGTAAGCGCTTCAGAAAAGAGAAGGAAACACCAGCAAATGGCGGCCTCGCGTCGCGTCATTAATGACGCGTGCAAGCAACTGGGAGCGTTCACAGCGGGGGGACACACACAAACGGGCAGCAATGAAGCGCATAGCGCGAATACTGAATATGCCAACAAAATGTACAGTTTTGAACCAAACGATAACACAATATAAAAAAATAGGAAAAACGAGTACTTGACTGCGAGCAGCAAGAAAAGAGGACTGATCGCAGTCAGGAGTATCGTTATACCTGAGACTGTGCGACTATTGGTTGTTATTGTTGATTCTATTCTCTCCCATTGGTCAACCTTTCGTTTGGCCTTCTGTGAACTGTGGTTTTTAGGTCTTGCCTACTCAGCGCGCATGCGCTGCCTAGGAGAGGACCTCTTGGAATCGATCAGCTTTTCCCCCCAAAAACGTGCACACTTTGCATTGCTTTCAATCGCAACGCTTGCACGTTTGGCGTTTCCCTTGTGGGAGGGAGCAGCGGCGCCATGTGTTAGCAATTATCGCGCTCGCTCTCGCAAGGTAAATGCTGCGTGTACCTGCTCTCGGCCGCACTCCCCCCACCCCTCCCACTTGTTGAGAATGTGCTGGTTCCTGGGCAACAAAGACCAGTACGGGGCAGCTATTTAAAAGCCAGTCTCGCCCAACACATAAGGCAGCATAGGCCTTTGCTTTCATGGTAATAAGCGTTTGGACTTTTTTATTATTATCAATATTAATTGCACAAGTAATACAGCAGTTAATAATAATACTAACAAAGTTCTTACAAACCGCATAAGAGAAGTATGTATTATTATTGCTATTATTATTAGTGACAATATTAATAATAATGATCACTATAATAGTAATAATCATCTGTAGCTTTTATTATTATTATTAGAAGAAATGGTGCGATGCTTGTCTCTACAGACTACAACTAATAATTAAGCATCAGAGTTCCTCCCACGCCACAATGAAGTAAGCACGTAATAGGTAATAATAATCACCCTTTCTACTGAAGTTGAAATCCTGCCGCGGAGCCTAGACATGGTGAGAAAGGGTGAGCGCTCGAGTTTCAAAAGGGGACGTTTACGCTTCTCGTGGGGGTGCAACACCGAGAAGGGGAACAGGTGCTCCCCCCAAGGAGCCGGGGATGGTGCTACCCCCGCTTTGTAACTCTGGAGATGCCAGGTCAGAGCCCGGGAAACACCGAGGACGGGCTACAGACGAGGCACAATGAATAATGAGTAGGTTAACAAAAGAATCAAAGGCAGGGGAACTGCAGAATATTTGATAAAGTTTTAGGTGCTCACCTCAAGTTCCACTGTATGGCCTGTGCGCGAGGGTGTCCTACAGAACACCCCAAATGACGACTGTAAGGGGCAGGTGTGCTCACCTTGAAAACGTATGGACTCCGCGCCGTGCTTGGACACTTCATGCATAATTAATGAATACACACTACACAATAAAACTAGGAACACCAGGGGTTTATTGAAACCTGCGTACACACTACAGGCCAAATGTTGGAGGGCTGGAGGGGACGATTCAGCCATTCACCCTTCAGAAGCGGATGGCATGTGTTCGACGGCGCTATCGCGTGTGAAGTGACAGGCCTCTGTCGTGGAGAAGGCGAATTCGCCGGACGTAGATAATTAAGTGGCGTTTACGGGTGTGGAGGGCAAACAACAAACATCGCTGGGTTGCAAATACTTCCCTGTAATGGCCCGCCCGCCGTCGCCTCTCTGTGTGTCCCGCGGACGGCCCGCGCTGCTTTTATTGCCCACTTCCTCTCGACAGCTCCACTTCCCCGGACCCACCTACAACCCACCCTCCCTCCTCAGGCCTGATGCAGGCCCCGGGGCAGCGCTGGCGAAAGCTCGGTGGGGCTCGGGGGCCATCTGGAGTCTTTTGGTACCGAGCACCAGCAGTGAACTGACGAATTCCGCATGCGATATCCATGTATGTATGTACACGTGCGTGCACGTGCATCATGGGAGGATTGTAAGTACCGGGAAGCCGTGTGAATGCCATGGGGTGGCGCGATAATGTGACAATCGGCCTTCGAGACAAAAAGGGGTGGATGTGTGAATAGTACCAGAACCATTACTGGGCCTTAATACACAAGCCTATGCAATGTAATGTTTATTTCACAGCTGGGCCTGTGAAAGTCCCTCACCCTACATACTGTCAATACAGCCTCTAGGATAAGCTTCCCTAGTCCCCTCCAGTATGGATGCGCCCCTCTACCTTAAGCTTTAAGCGGTAACAAGTTGTGAGGATTTTTGGAACTGGTCAGTGGCTTCGCCCAAGAGAGGGGTGAAGGGGTAGTTAACGCCATAAGGGTGCCCTGCTGCAGGGTTAGCATTGTTTTTCGGAAGGGGCGGGGAGTATCCTTGAGCGTCGTTTCACTGTAGCGCTTTATGATATGTTTTCATACAGCGCTTCTAATCACGGTGCGGGGTCCTAAGCGCTTTGGGCAGTAGCCGCCATTACTTGTGCGCCTGGTGAAGGACCAAGAGCTGTGATTCCAGCACTCAGATGGCAGGGGTGGGGGATGGAGCTATCCAGTGGAGTCAACAGACAACTGTACCCCCACATGGTTCCCTTTGACGCATGTGTGTCCCCTAGTGGGGGCTCAGGGGGCGGAAAAATAACACTTTAGAAGGCAGATAATGCTCTTCCCTCTCGCCCTTCAAGACACCCAGCCTCCCTGTTCAATCATTAGTCCTATTAAAAGGGGGCGCCCCAGGAGGCAATGGCTGCCCCTCTCTCTCTCTGAAGAAAAACAAAGGGGCAGAACAATGACGCCATCCGTCCGAGGCACATGTCCAAAATAAACCCCCCTCCCCCATGCACTTCACTGCAAAGGTCCAGCCTGCACCCTCTCTAAGAGGCCTCGTGCATTGGAGCACATGTACCTCACAGGCCGCATACATTACTGTAGCATTGTGCTTTAACAGCCATACAGGCAAGGAATGCGCAGCGGTTGCTAAAGCCAGCTGGCCTGGCTTGCTTCTTGAGCTTCAAATATAACATGAACGTAGCTTGCTGATGTGAAAAAGAAACACTGAGTGCTTTCTGCAAAGCATCTATGAGATAAAACCTTTCATGGATCATGAGTATTTTTTAGATGTAAAACAGTGCCTCTTGCAATGGAAACAATCCTTAGACGGCGGAATGACACGGCGAATAACATAAGGTGGAAGAGTTACACACAGGGCCACTGGAATTATGTGGCAACTGAGGGTCTAGTTAAGCGGTAGGGTTGAAGGAATTATGCAGCAAGAAAAGGCAAATTATGCATATTTTACGATGGTGTTACTTCATTATTTTGTCATAAATAAAAGCTATGCATATGGTAAACACACACACACAAAAACATGTACAAGCGCACACAGATATGCACACACCCATACATACACGTGTACGCGCACACAGATATATATACACACACATACATACACATGTGCACACACAGATATGCAGACACAGGCACACATACATACATACATATGTGCACGTGCACACACAGATATGCAGACACAGGCACACATACATACATATGTGCACGCGCACACACAGATATACAGACACACACACATGTGCACGCGCACACACATATATGCAGACACACATATATTCCTTAGTGACACTACAGGTAGATCTTCGGCAGGCATGATCAGTGCTTGAAATGGAAAAATATAAGTGCAGGTACTCTTTACCAGAGCACCTCTTTGTTTCTGAGACGTGCCGGTGCTCTCCATTCAAAAGTATTACGCCTGTCTTGAGAAGTGCTGGTACTCTCCCTCTCAAAGTAAACAAGTTTTGGCATAGCCAATAGGTCTTGCCTTTGGGACCTTATAAGTGTTTAGTTATCCAGCACAATATCCTTGGTGCAACAACATCAACTGTTGCATTGCTAAACACTTATAAGGTCCCAAAGACAAGACCTATTGGCTATGCCAATGCTTGTTGTAAGTTTATCTTGGCGGCTGTTTATATAAAGCAAGATAAGAAAGCATAATATGAGCCTCCGGTATTGCCATAAAATTTCTAGCCCAATACCCTAAAAATAGTGCAATATAATTGTTAAAATGAGGGCTCCTGGGGGTGCCACTCGCAGAGTGTGCACCCCCGGGTAGCTTCGGGCATATGGTATGGCCCTGCGGACAGTTAGGCAATCCCGATTGGTCCGTTTTTCCCGGCGCGAGCCGCGCGTCGTGAACGTTCTATGTGGTGCGCCTAGCTGGTATCGTGAGGAAGGACGACGAATTTTGTGGTCTCGCTGGGTCGTGTGAGGCGCTTGTGAGTTAAATAACTTTAAGCGTTTTGCCAATGGAGTCCGCCGCTTCCGTTAAGGAGGCGCTGCGGGTATTATATGAGGCGGGCAGGGAGGATTTATTAATTCACGGTGTGCTCAGCGAGGCGTGGGTCGGGCTAGAGCAGCGGGGGCGGCAGGCTTCAAAAGGCGTTTCCGCCGCTGTCGCCGCATGCATTTCTAGTGATGGTTCGCCCGAGCTGGTGGGCAGCGCTATGAGTGCTTTGAAGGAGAACTCACCCCCGCTTTTTCAGCCGCCTTCCAGGTCATAGTCTGCTCCTGTCTTCTCAGGCTACTGTGGGAAGAAGTATTGTTAAAAGACGAGCCGGAGTAAGAGCGAAGGGCTCGTTGGTAACAGAGAGTGTTACAAGGGCTCCACCAAGTGGCCAAAATGAGAATAGGCCCGTTCTAAGGGAGCCCATTAATAAACAAAATAAAGGCATTGATATAGTTGCAAAAAATACGGGGCAGCAAGATAAAATGTCAGAATTGTGCTTGCAGGACAGGGATTTATTGCCAGTTATTGCCAGTAATCAAGGTGACACCATCCCGGGAGGGCACAAATCTCATATAGAGCAAGTTTTTTGTTCTCCATTGCCTAAAACGCTGTTTGGTACTGTAGAGGAGCCTGCTGTATCTTTCACAAAGGACATGATTGCCCCTTTTCAGTAAGATTTTCACGGAGTGAGCGATACCACACAATTTGCGAACGCTCCACAGTCTGAACAATTGGGGCAATGGGTGTGGATTCCACAAGAAATAAAGGATAAAGATAGGTTGTTGAAACTCAGTCACAGGGTTTCCTCGCTAACTGCGAGTTCAAGCGGCTCGCAGTGCAACGTGGGCAAATCTCTGCCAGGCGCAAGAAAGGGCAGTAGAAACGCTACTATCAGGCTTCCAACGTCCTGCAATGTCAGAAATATGGAGGGGGGAGATTTTTCAACGAAATTTCCCACGCCGCTGGACGACACAAGAGCTGCATATTTTAAAAAAGCTGTAAATTGGAGGGAGTTTGAGGGGGGTATAGGTGACGGGGCGCAGCCGAGTTGCAGTGGTAGGGGCTGAAATATAAGTGGAAAAGGGGTGGTAGTTTCTGAACAAATTATGGATGACAACGATTCTTTGGAGGAAGGGGAAATATTGGAAGGGGAAAATTTACGGGAAGGACATAAATATGTCCGGGAAAAAACAGGGGGGGGTTCTACTAAAGATTTGTCCAGATTTTATTTTTCGCAGAATACACTAAATGAGGGCACCCAGTGTGGACCCGTTTCAAGGCATCACAAGGGAGCAAAGAGCAGATCAGCGACCGACGAGCATGCGCAAATTCAATCAGGTGAGGTGCATGCGCTTTTACCTACAAAGCGTATACGGGTCGATAAGGGAGTGGGTACTGATATTGAGCACAATAATTTGATCAATGTAGACAAAAATATACAAGTCTGCGGCGAGGCGCATTCTTCGATTAACAACCCCAAAGGTATAGTGAGTTCGGATGATAAGCAAAAAACAGAGTCAGAAGACAAAGCTGCCTCAAAGTTTAGACGTCTACCGTATATGGGTTTTTCTATGCCCCTGGGCGCACATTTGAATAAGTCTACTAAGGATAAGATATGGAGGGGGGATTTTGTTGACGTTTTTAAACTTCTTCACAGGGAAATTCAAGCAAAGGAGGGTTCAAAAGAAGAAGCATGGGAATTATCAAGAAGGCCCAGGGTACCCACGAACATAGATACATGGACTTCCGCCTTTCTTATTTTCGCCAGTGTATACTGCGAAAAATTCCCTGATAGATCGGTGTCCCTGTTTAAATACTTGGATACAATTCGGAAGGCAGCTTCAGAATTCGGGGGATATTCGTGGTTACACTACGATGAAGAATTTAGGGCTAGATTAGTTTTGATGCCGGAAAAACCATGGGGGGGAAGTTGATAATGAGCTTTGGGTACAATGGATGTATCCCCAGCGGCCCCCTCCGTCCATGCACACTGCTAGCGGTTTAGCGGTTACTTATCGGCCCTTTCAGAATAGACCCACCCTGGGGGTCGGGGGTAATTGAAACAAACAGCAGGCAGCCATATCCGGGGCATGCTGGAATTTTAACAAAGGGTACTGTTCAAAGAACCCCTGCAAGTATAAGCACGAGTGCTCAAAGTGCGGAGGTAGGCATGCAGTCTTGCAGTGTTTTGGAGAACACGCAAATTGGGGAAACAGTTTTCAAAACAGGGGCAGAGGCTTCGCGTTTCAGTCTGGAAACAAGGGCTTCTACGCCAATCAAAGTGGACATCCTATGTAAATGGTTACGTTTTTACCCCAATTCTCAAGAGGCAGCTCTGTTAGCATGGGGCTTTAAGGAGGGCTTCAAATTAGGTTATCAGGGCCCACGCTGTCGCCGATTTGCTCTGAATTTAAAATCTGCCAATGCTTTCCCACAGGTAGTAAGGGAGAAACTGATGATTGAAGTCCGGGAGGGAAGGATGGCAGGGCCTTTCGACTCATGGCCCTTGGATAATCTCATTGTGTCACCTCTGGGCGTGGTTCCAAAAAAGGCCGCTGGAGAGTTCAGAATGATTCAGCATCTTTCGTGGCCTTTAGGTGGCTCCATTAATGATTTTATATCCAGGGATGATGCTATGGTGCAATTTTCAGCAATAGATTCAGCTTTCAGGATGATCAGGAAGTCAGGGGAGTATTCTGAGTTAGCAAAATGCGACATCAAATCGGCTTTTAGACTACTGCCAGTACATCCCTCTGATTTTTCCTTGCTGGGAATCTTTTTTGAAGGAAGGTTCTTTGTTGATAAATCCCTTCCTATGGGTTGCCCCATATCATGCAGATTATTTGAAGCTTTTAGCTCCTTTCTTCAGTGGTGTTTTTCATTTACCACAGGACATACCGGACGTTACCTAGACGATTTTTTGTTCATAGGCACAGCCAATTCTCAGCAATGCAAAAAAACTATACAGGATTTTGAAGGGCTGGCTCAAGATTTGGGGGTACCCCTAGCGGAGGATAAGACAGAAGGTCCCGCTTGTTGCCTTACGTACTTAGGCATTGAAAATGATACTTCTAAAATGCAGGCCAGATTACCTCAGAAAAAGATTGATGAAATAACTAAACTTTTGGAGCACGCTCGCTCGGCAGTGAAGCTAACATTGTTCGAAGCCCAATGCTTATTAGGCCATCTAAATTTTGCATGCAAGGTCATTCGTGCAGGCAGATCTTTTTGCAGGCGTTTGGGTTTCTCCATGTCAGCTCTAAAGCTTCCTCACCACAGAGTTAGAATAACGGCTCAGATGCGAGCAGATTTTGAGGTTTGGCCGACTTTCTTGTCAGAATTCAATGGCATAACTCTCTGGTCTCTAGATGAAGATTTTACCTGGGAAATGCAACTCTTTTCCGATGCTTCTGGAGCCAATGGGTTTGGCCTTTTCTGGGAAGGGAAGTGGTGTGCGGAACGATGGCCGGCCAGTTGGGCCGCAGAAAAGAAAAGCATAGCTTTCCTGGAATTCTTTCCTTTCATAGTGGCTCTAGCTGTTTGGGGAACGAAGTTGGCCAACGGGACAGTCTTATTCAACGTAGTCAACAAAACAGTGGTCGATTTGATCAACGGTCAAAAACCTAAAGATAAGCAGTTGTTGAAATTGTTACAGATTTTCATGTTAGGCTGTCTTAAACGTAACATTATTTTCAAGGTAAGGCACATTTCTGGTATTTCAAATAACATCGCGGATGCCCTATCTCGATTTCAGTGGGAGAGATTCCGTGGCTTGGCGCCAGGAGCAGACATGCAGAAGACTCCGATACCCGACGAGATATGGAATCTGGTGATGTGAATATGTATCATCTCATCGAGCTCTCTTTAGCAAAGAGTACAAAGCTGGCTTACAGAAGAGCTTGGCAGGAGTTTCTAGACTCAGGTGCTGCATTTAGAAGTTTCAATGGGGTGGGTTTAGAACAACGACGAAGGGATGTGGCGCAGTTCATTATGCTTAACATCAATAAAGGCATTTCTTCCACCACTATAGCCGGTAAGTTAGCCGGTATATCATTTTATGGAAATAATTTCTGGGGCTACGAACCGTCCGCAGGCGAGATGGGAAGAAGAATTCTTCAGGGATGGGCTAAGACAAAAAAGAGAGGATCATACAAGAGAGATCCGATATCCCTGCAATTGTTACATAGAATAGTCACCGTACTGCAGGAAGTTTGTTTTTCTGTTTTTGAATTTCGTTTATTTAAATTGTGCATGGTTTGGCTCTTTTTCGGGGCTTTTAGAGTCTCTGAGTTGTTGGGAAATGTAGCGAACAGCGACATACCAAAAGAAAACATATCCTTGATACATTCTAGCATAGAGATTTTTCTTCAGCACTCAAAAACAGATCAAATAGGTAAAGGTGCTAAAATAATATTACAGGCTGTTGGTGGCTTATTATGCCCCTTACAAGCATGGCTAGAATTTTTGTCAGTCGGTGGGGCAATTTCAAATTTTATTTTTAGACATTAGAATGGGTCACAGCTAACTGCCTTTCAGTTGTTGTCTGCTTTGCGAAAGGCCTTATTGAGATTCGGTAAGGATCCAACTAGGTTTGGTACCCATTCCTTTCGTATTGGGGCAGCATCGGAAGCAGTTCGATGGGGATTTGCTATTAATGATGTCAAAAAATTGGGACGTTGGTCATCTGATTGTTGCCTTCCCTATATTAGACAGTTGGATCAGGACAGTTAATGTCGCGGAATATTAATTGTCTTTTCTTTTAGGTTGGGCAACAAACTCGGAAAAACGTCAGCAAAGAGTCTGGATGGTCGGTCATTCGTTCATCAAATGGGCAGCTAAACAAGCAGAAAAACTGCATTTTGGGAAGAATTCGGGTTTTTCTTCCGAGGAAGTGCTTTTGTCCTGGTGGGGAAAAAGTGGCATGAGATGGGGGCAGTTTTTACCTTTGATGAGCGAGTTATCTGCAAACAACAAACCTGATGTGGTCATTTTGCACCTAGGGGAAAACGATTTGGTACAGTTGTCAGGTTTGGGACTTTTAATTGAAATGAAAACTGACTTGGAACTCTTTTTGAACACCTGGCCTAATGCACAGTTGGTGTTAACTGCCTTAATGCCTCGCAGAATATGGAGAGGGGCGGACAGATTTACTGCCATGGAACGAGCAAGGAAGAAAGTCAACCGCGACATGCAGCGTTTCTGTATCCTTAAAAGTATACATTGGCTTGTACATAATGAAATAACCAAAGTTGTGTAGTGGCTTGACCTGCCTCGCGCTGCCTGAGCGCGAGGCGTACATTCAGCGTCTCGCGCTGCCTGCGATGACGTAGGGGTTAATGACAGTTGGAGAACGTGCGTTGTTGATAGCCACAGGCAAGAGAGTCGTGCCCGTGGGAGTTCGTGAATAAAGACTTGCTGTTCTACACATCTGACTCCGTCCAGTCATTACATAAGAAAGTGGCGACGAGGACGACTCCCACAGAACCCACAGAAGACTACGGTGAAAGGTACCTGATTAATCGAGGAATCGGACGCCCTGCGCATTCCTCACGTAATGGTCGGTATCGATCCACTGCCACAGCCTTACACGGAAAAGCGAGCGTCTGTTTCCTGATGTTAGAGCATGTCTCCTGGTGATCGGTTCGGATAAGCCTGAGGTGAGGAAACTTGTGACGCCCTGCGTTAGGCGCGCAGACTTCGCTGTTTGTCCCTCCCTTTCTGCCTTCTGACACACGATCTTCCCCGCCCAGCTCTTAAAGAGGCAGCCTCGTTTATGTCACTTTCAGTGCATATGGTCTGCTGCGCAAGGCTTATCATCGAATATTGCTGGGGCTTGGAAAAAATTGGACTGGTGTGTTCTTGGCAGTGTCTACAAGTGTGAAGAAAAACCCATTAAGACAAAAAGGGTTACTTACTCTGCACTTGGCAAATAGGACATGACGTGGGCACGATCTTGATAAAAAAAGGAAAAAACATATAATTCTTCTCGTGGTCTCTCTTGTTGGAGTAATAGAGGCTGTTTCAAACGTTGTGGCTCATCAAGAATACTGGCTTTGATGTAATTTCGTACTGACTCTTGGGATTGCTACTGTTAACCACTAATAAGTAGGAACAATAAATATATATATATTTCCTCATTCTCACTTTTGAAGAAAACCTTATATGATGCAGTCTATTCTTCCTCCACCTCCTTTCCTGGACACACCTGGTGAACCTCCTGTGCCTTGGAGAAAGTGGTTCGATGCGTTTGAAAATTACCTGGGTGCAATAGGAGCACATAGGTTCAGGGCAGAAAGGAAAAAGTTTTTACTACTTCATTCTCTGGGGTTTGAAGGGAGAGAAACCCTTAAACATTTACCTGATGTAGTGGGTGAAGGAGAAGAAGATATGGATGAATACAAAGACACAGTGAAGAAATTAAAAGTCAGATTTGATAAGCAACCCAGTGTGGTGGTGTCTAGGCATAAATTCTTCAAAAGAGTGCAGAAAACCGAGGAAGATGTAGACACATACATTACTGCTTTGAGGAAGTTGGTGGCAGAATGTGATTTTGAAAATTTCAGTGAACAATTGATTCGTGACCAGTTCATAGGAAAATGTCTGGACAAAACCATAAGACAAAAGCTCTTATCCTTGGAAAATCCCTCCCTTGATGAATCTATTCGCATAGCGAAAAGTATTGAAACTTCACAATCTTCAATAAAGGAACTGGAAAGTAAAAGTGTTGAAGTTGTTACCCCTGTCCGTTTTAAAAAGTATGAGAGGAAAAAAGATTATCAGCCAAGTAATTTTTTCAAAAGGACTGATATCTGTTACAGATGTGGATATCCCTCCCATGTGAAAAGTGGTAGACCGTGTCCTGCGAGTAATGCAACCTGTCGCAAATGTGGAAAATTGGGACATTTTGACAAAGTATGCCAAAGCCAAAAATATAAGAAAGAACAGGTAGCATGTGCCATGGATGCAAGCGGTAGTGACAGCGACGACACTCTTTGCGAACTCAAGGACATGGTTGTAGTTGTCAGCGAAGGGAACATAAGAAGTGGTAATCCTGATGACTGTATAGATCCCTATGCCATCATTGGAGTAGGTGAAGAAAGTTTGAGACTGCTTGTAGACTCTGGTGCAAGGATCACAATGATCAGTGAATCTTTGTTCAGGAAAAAATGGGGTAACAGACCTCTGCTACCGCCTGACCGTGAACCTGTATCCTATGAAGGGAGAAGTATAGAACTGATGGGGTACTTTGAGGACATCTTGATTTTCAAGAACAGACACATTTATGGAAAAGTATACGTCGCTGTCAATGGATTAGACATATTGGGATGGTTCCACCAAGGTTTGTTCAGTATGATGCTGTGCCCTGGAGCAAAGGAACAGATTCTGGTTGTTCGGGACCAAACACATGTTGAGGAACTACTCAATAAATACCCTAGAGTGTTTTCAGGCGAATTGGGGAAAATCAAAGGATTCAAACACAAGATAAAGAGTGATGCGGAACCGGTAAAACACAAAATAAGGAGTATTCCTTTCAGCATCAGAGAAGACTTGGAAAAAGAACTTTTGTCCATGCAAAAAAGAGGGGTTATTGAACCCATAGAATCGTCTGATTGGTCTTCAGCATTGGTCGTGGCAAGGAAGAAAAATAATGATCTCAGAATCTGCATTGATTTGCGCAATCTAAACAAGGTCATCTGGGTGGATTCGCATCCTCTACCGAATATATCAGAAATGCTGGGTGTAGTCGAAGGTGCCAAGGTCTTCACCAAATTAGATCTGGCCTCGGCATATCACCAAATTGAACTGGACAAGGATTCACGCCATTTCACTGCGTTCAACTCTCCTGCAGGTTTGTTCCAATTTTGTCGAATACCTTTTGGGTTGGCCTCAGCAGCCTCTGTCTTTCAGAGAGTTATGGTCAATTTACTGAAGGGGATAAAAAACGTGGCTATATTCCAAGATGACATTCTGCTGTTCGCAAAAGACCAACAAGAACACGACATAGTGCTGAACAAGATCTTGTCTATATTCCAGGAACATGGGGTGGTCCTAAAAAGGGACAAGTGTGAATTCTCTAAAGACAAGATGGATTATCTGGGTCACACGATCTGAAGTGAAGGAGTCACGCCCAAACCGAGTTTGGTTCAAGCCATTGTTGATGCCTCCGCTCCCAAAGACAAAGCAGGAGTTAAATCACTGTTAGGTCTCACAGAATTTTATGCCCGCTTTATTCAAGACTATGCTACAAAGATTCGTCCCATTTCCAAGCTGCTCCAAGACAGAAGTGAATTTGTGTGGGATGATGAATGCAAAACCGCCTTCGAATGGATGAAGGAGCAACTTAGCACTGTCAAGGCCTTGAAGCCATTTGTACAAGGGGTCCAGTGTACCTTGACTGTTGATGCTAGCAGTTATGGACTGGGCGCTGTTTTGACACAGATAGTTGACCAAAAGGAACACACTGTAGGATTTGCATCCAGAGTACTAAGAGAAGCAGAGACTCACTATTCTGTCATTGAGAAGGAGCTTCTAGCGTGTTGGTGGGGCATTGAAAAATTTAAAAATTATTTGTGGGGACAAAAATTTATTCTTCAAACGGACCACAAACCATTGGTTGCGATTTTAGGATGTACCAACAGCCGCGGGGCCACTCCCCGCATCGCACGCCTAGCTTCCAAACTCTTACAATTCAACTTTGATATTGTACATATTACTGGGGGAAAAAATGTAAGAGCGGATGCACTGTCACGTTTACCTGCTAACACCAGTCAGGACATACAAGGTATTGATGAATGTTGTTTTGATGATAAGGAGGATTATATTATAGCAAGTGTTGAACTTAATAACGTTTGTACTATTGATCAGCAAAAATGGAGGGAGGCGTTGGCTGGTGATGAAGTTTCCAAAAAAGTGATGAAATATATTTCCCAAGGGTGGCCCAGGGAAAGGAATGTGGATGTTAATTTGCAACCCTATGTCAAGGTGTGTGATGAACTTTCGATTGAGGATGGTCTAGTTTTCAGGTTAGAAAAACTTGTTCCACCGGTGGACATCAGATCCACTCTTCTGACCAAAGCACATGATGGGCACCTAGGTGCCACATTAACCAAGCGTAGAGTAAGAGAGTACTTTTGGTGGCCTAAAATGGATAGAGATATTGAGGAAATGGTGCAAGAGTGCACTGTTTGTTCGTCTAGTGACAAAAGTCTTCACATTAGTAGTCCCCCTCTTACACCAATTCCCCTCCCGGGTGGACCGTGGGAAAAACTTGGCATAGATGTTCTAGGACCCTTTCACAGTTTACCCCAACAATGCAGATTTGCAATTGTCATGGTGGACTATTACACAAAATGGCCCGAGGCCAAGTTTGTCTCTAAGGTCGATTCCCAAGAAATCATCGACTTCTTAAGGGAAACATTTATGAGAGAAGGGTTCCCCCAATCTATAATATCAGACAACGGAGTACAATTTGTATCATCTGAAGTGGAAGAGTTTCTTAGAGAATCTGCCATTACTCATCACCGAAGTTCTCTCTATCATCCTCAAACTAACGGCTTGGTAGAGAGACTTAATAGAGTCATAGGTGATTGTGTTAAGTGGGCTCTTGCCCACCACAAAGCTGTTCCCCAAAGTGTCAGGACAATGTTGTGGTTTTATAGAACCACTCCTCATTCTTCCACTGGTGTGTCCCCCTTTGAACTACTGAGAGGTAGGAAACCATGTACCGAGTTTAGACCGGCTTGGATGTCTAAATGGAATAAATCCAATTCTACTCCCCAAGAAATGGATGAAAAAGTGAGGTCCAAGTCTGCTGAGGTCCAGGTCAAACAAAAAGAGTACTTTGATGAAAGGAAGCGTGTTAAGATCAGAGAATTTGCGGTGGGAGACAGGATCAGAATTAAGAAACCAGGTTTTGTAAGAAAAGGAGAAGCTAAGTATGGGGAAATTGTGGTGGTGGATAAAGTGTGTGGAAATGCGGTTCGAGTCAATGGAAAAGACTGGTGGAATAGTAACAAGGTGGTGAAAGTCAAAAATGTGCTCAATGACGTCAAGTGTCCCATGTTGAAAAGTGAGGTCTCTCATAGGATCTCTCAAGGTAAACTTGATGTCCAGAGTTCTTCTCCCAGCCACGCCGCTGTCAGGAGGAGTACCAGAACAGTTAATATTCCTGTTAGGTACCGCCAATGATTTTCTGTGTTTCTTTATGCCACTGTTGTGTTTCTCCTGCACATGCTTTCTTTTTCTTTCTCTCTCTCTCTCTCTCTCTCTCTCTCTCTCTCTCTCTCTCTCTCTCTCTCTTTCTCTCTCTCGTTTGTTCTTTCTTTCTTCCTTCCTTTTCTCTTGCTCTCCCCTTCGCTGCTTTCTCTATTTCTCTGTTCTCTAAGAAAAGGAGATATGTAGTGGCTTGACCTGCCTCGCGCTGCCTGAGCGCGAGGCGTACATTCAGCGTCTCGCGCTGCCTGCGATGACGTAGGGGTTAATGACAGTTGGAGAACGTGCGTTGTTGATAGCCACAGGCAAGAGAGTCGTGCCCGTGGGAGTTCGTGAATAAAGACTTGCTGTTCTACACATCTGACTCCGTCCAGTCATTACAAGTTGACTATCAATTTTTCAGGCATGATGGTGTACATCTATCTTTTATCGGCAATGAGATTTATATTTTAAATATACGAGAACTGATTTTGAAGATTTTGAATATACAAACATGGTGTTGATTTATGCTGTTGAAGCGACAGCGTCTGTTTTCAGTTTATGCAATACATAACTGGTTCAATTTTCTGGTTCCAATATAGTCGCTTATCGTCCCCCCCCTTTTTTCTTCTCTCCCCTACCCCCCTCTTTCCCCTCCCATTCCCATTTTGTTTCACGAATTTTCGTAATTATTGCATGTTTGCATTTACGCTGCCCTGCTTTAGTGGACGGTGGAAGTTTTTCTTGTTAGGTAATGTTACTATTGTTATTCACTGTTTGGCGACAGTATACTTTTCTGTGTTCTCAGGTACTGCTGGTTTTTTATATTTTTCTCGTAATAAATATTTTCACAGCTACAGCGGCTGTAGTGCTCAGGAATCCTTTGGACTGTTTTTATATCCGGTTGCCAATTCAAATTACGTCAAAGTGGAAAAGTTTTGGGGGGGGACAGGAAAACGCCTGAGTAAGGGTTTTTCCTGGTGGCAGAGTTGGAGGAGATCAAGACAGGCAGGAAAGTTTGGGGGGCATTAGGAATAGCTTCGGACAGAGGAAAGCAAGGGAGAGAAATTGGAGGCAAGAGTTAGGCAGGAGATGGAGTTAGGGGTTTGGGGAGGAGGATTAGGCCGAACAAGGTGGGGTGGTAGTTGTACGGGGATATTGCTTAGGGGCGGGGATTTTATTTTTCGCAGAATACACTAAATGAGGGCACCCAGCGTGGATCCGTTTCAAGGCATCACAAGGGAGCAAAGAGCAGATCAGCGACCGAGGAGCATGCGCAAATTCAATCAGGTGAGGTGCATGCGCTTTTACCTACAAAGCGTATACAGGTCAATAAGGGAGTGGGTACTGATATTGAGCACAATAATTTGATCAATGTAGACAAAAATATACAAGTCTGCGGCGAGGCGCGTTCTTCGATTAACAACCCCAAAGGTATAGTGAGTTCGGATGATAAGCAAAAAACAGAGTCAGAAGACAAAGCTGCCTCAAAGTTTAGACGTCTACCGTATATGGGTTTTTCTATGCCCCTGGGCGCACATTTGAATAAGTCTACTAAGGATAAGATATGGAGGGGGGATTTTGTTGACGTTTTTAAACTTCTTCACAGGGAAATTCAAGCGAAGGAGGGTTCAAAAGAAGAAGCATGGGAATTATCAAGAAGGCCCAGGGTACCCACGAACATAGATACATGGACTTCCGCCTTTCTTATTTTCGCCAGTGTATACTGCGAAAAATTCCCTGATAGATCGGTGTCCCTGTTTAAATACTTGGATATAATTCGGAAGGCAGCTTCAGAATTCGGGGGATATTCGTGGTTACACTACGATGAAGAATTTAGGGCTAGATTAGTTTTGATGCCGGAAAAACCATGGGGGGAAGTTGATAATGAGCTTTGGGTAGAATGGATGTATCCCCAGCGGCCCCCTCTGTCCATGCACACTGCTAGCGGTTACTTATCGGCCCTTTCAGAATAGACCCACCCTGGGGGGGGGGTGGGAATTGGAACAAACAGCAGTCAGCCATATCCGGGGCATGCTGGAATTTTAACAAAGGGTAATGTGCAAAGAACCCCTGCAAGTATAAGCACGAGTGCTCAAAGTGCGGAGGTAGGCATGCAGTCTTGCAGTGTTTTGGAGAACACGCAAATTGGGGAAACAGTTTTCAAAACAGGGGCAGAGGCTTCGCGTTTCAGTCTGGAAACAAGGGCTTCTACGCCAATCAAAGTGGACATCCTATGTAAATGGTTACGTTTTTACCCCAATTCTCAAGAGGCAGCTCTGTTAGCATGGGGCTTTAAGGAGGGCTTCAAATTAGGTTATCAGGGCCCACGCTGTCGCCAATTTGCTCTGAATTTAAAATCTGCCAATGCTTTCCCACAGGTAGTAAGGGAGAAACTGATGATTGAAGTCCGGGAGGGAAGGATGGCAGGGCCTTTCGACTCATGGCCCTTGGATAATCTCATTGTGTCACCTCTGGGCGTGGTTCCAAAAAAGGCCGCTGGAGAGTTCAGAATGATTCAGCATCTTTCGTGGCCTTTAGGTGGCTCCAATAATGATTTTATATCCGGGGATGATGCTATGGTGCAATTTTCAACAATAGATTCAGCTTTCAGGATGATCAGGAAGTCAGGGGAGTATTCTGAGTTAGCAAAATGCGACATCAAATCGGCTTTTAGACTACTGCCAGTACATCCCTCTGATTTTTCCTTGCTGGGAATATTTTTTGAAGGAAGGTTCTTGGTTGATAAATCCCTTCCTATGGGTTGCGCCATATCATGCAGATTATTTGAAGCTTTTAGCTCCTTTCTTCAGTGGTGTTTTTCATTTACCACAGGACATACCGGACGTTACCTAGACGATTTTTTGTTCATAGGCACAGCCAATTCTCAGCAATGCAAAAAAGCTATACAGGATTTTGAAGGGCTGGCTCAAGATTTGGGGGTACCCCTAGCGGAGGATATGACAGAAGGTCCCGCTTGTTGCCTTACGTACTTAGGCATTGAAATTGATACTTCTAAAATGCAGGCCAGATTACCTCAGAAAAAGATTGATGAAATAACTAAACTTTTGGAGCACGCTCGCTCGGCAGTGAAGCTAACATTGTTGGAAGCCCAATGCTTATTAGGCCATCTAAATTTTGCATGCAAGGTCATTCGTGCAGGCAGATCTTTTTGCAGGCGTTTGGGTTTCTCCATGTCAGGTCTAAAGCTTCCTCACCACAGAGTTAGAATAACGGCTCAGATGCGAGCAGATTTTGAGGTTTGGTCGACTTTCTTGTCAGAATTCAATGGCATAACACTCTGGTCTCTAGATGAAGATTTTACCTGGGAAATGCAACTCTTTTCCGATGCTTCTGGAGCCAATGGTTTTGGCCTTTTCTGGGAAGGGAAGTGGTGTGCGGAACGATGGCCGGCCAGTTGGGCCGCAGAAAAGAAAAGCATAGCTTTCCTGGAATTCTTTCCTTTAATAGTGGCTCTAGCCGTTTGGGGAACGAAGTTGGCCAACAGGACAGTCTTATTCAACGTAGACAACAAAACAATGGTCGATTTGATCAACGGTCAAAAACCTAAAGATAAGCAGTTGTTGAAATTGTTACAGATTTTCATGTTAGGCTGTCTTAAACGTAACATTATTTTCAAGGTAAGGCACATTTCTGGTATTTCAAATAACATCGCGGATGCCCTATCTCGATTTCAGTGGGAGAGATTCCGTGGCTTGGCGCCAGGAGCAGACATGCGGAAGACTCCGATACCCGACGAGATATGGAATCTGGTGATGTGAATATGTATCATCTCATCGAGCTCTCTTTAGCAAAGAGTACAAAGCTGGCTTACAGAAGAGCTTGGCTGGAGTTTCTAGACTCAGGTGCTGCATTTAGAAATTTCAATGGGGTGGGTTTAGAACAACGACGAAGGGATGTGGCGCAGTTCATTATGCTTAACATCAATAAAGGCATTTCTTCCACCACTATAGCCGGTAAGTTAGCCGGTATATCATTTTATTGAAATAATTTCTGGGGCTACGAACCGTCCGCAGGCGAGATGGGAAGAAGAATTCTTCAGGGATGGGCTAAGACAAAAAAGAGAGGATCATACAAGAGAGATCCGATATCCCTACAATTGTTACATAGAATAGTCACCGTACTGCAGGAAGTTTGTTTTTCTGTTTTTGAATTTCGTTTATTTAAATTGTGCATGGTTTGGCTCTTTTTCGGGGCTTTTAGAGTCTCTGATTTGTTGGGAAATGTAGCGAACAGTGACATACCAAAAGAAAACATATCCTTGATACATTCTAGCATAGAGATTTTTCTTCAGCACTCCAAAACAGATAAATAGGTAAAGGTGCTAAAATAATATTACAGGCTGTTGGTGGCTTATTATGCCCCGTACAAGCATGGCTAGAAATTTTGTCAGTCGGTGGGGCAATTTCAAATTTTATTTTTAGACATCAGAATGGGTCACAGCTAACTGCCTTTCAGTTGTTGTCTGCTTTGCGAAAGGCCCTATTGAGATTGGGTAAGGATCCAACTAGGTTTGGTAGCCATTCCTTTCGTATTGGGGCAGCATCGGAAGCAGTTCGATGGGGATTTGCTATTAATGATGTCAAAAAATTGGGACGTTGGTCATCTGATTGTTGCCTTCCCTATATTAGACAGTTGGATCAGGACAGTTAATGTCGCGGAATATTAATTGTCTTTTCTTTTAGGTTGGGCAACAAACTCGGAAAAACGTCAGCAAAGAGTCTGGATGGTCGGTCATTCGTTCATCAAATGGGCAGCTAAACAAGCAGAAAAACTGCCTTTTGGGAAGAATTTGGGTTTTTCTTCCGAGGAAGTGCTTTTGTCCTGGTGGGGAAAAAGTGGCATGAGATGGGGGCAGTTTTTACCTTTGATGAGCGAGTTATCTGCAAACAACAAACCCGATGTGGTCATTTTGCACCTAGGGGAAAACGATTTGGTACAGTTGTCAGGTTTGGGACTTTTAATTGAAATGAAAACTGACTTGGAACTTTTTTTGAACACCTGGCCTAATGCACAGTTGGTGTTAACTGCCTTAATGCCTCGCAGAATATGGAGAGGGTCGGACAGATTTACTGCCATGGAACGAGCAAGGAAGAAAGTCAACCGCGACATGCAGCGTTTCTGTATCCTTAAAAGTATACATTGGCTTGTACATAATGAAATAACCAAAGATGACTATCAATTTTTCAGGCATGATGGTGTACATCTATCTTTTATCGGCAATGAGATTTATATTTTAAATATACGAGAACTGATTTTGAAGATTTTGAATATACAAACATGGTGTTGATTTATGCTGTTGAAGCGACAGCGTCTGTTTTCAGTTTATGCAATACATAACTGGTTCAATTTTCTGGTTCCAATATAGTCGCTTATCGTCCCCCCCCCTTTTTTCTTCTCTCCCCTACCCCCCTCTTTCCCCTCCCATTCCCATTTTGTTTCACGAATTTTCGTAATTATTGCATGTTTGCATTTACGCTGCCCTGCTTTAGTGGACGGTGGAAGTTTTTCTTGTTAGGTAATGTTACTATTGTTATTCACTGTTTGGCGACAGTATACTTTTCTGTGTTCTCAGGTACTGCTGGTTTTTTATATTTTTCTCGTAATAAATATTTTCACAGCTACAGCGGCTGTAGTGCTCAGGAATCCTTTGGACTGTTTTTAAATCCGGTTGCCAATTCAAATTACGTCAAAGTGGAAAAGTTTTGGGGGGGACAGGAAAAACGCCTGAGTAAGGGTTTTTCCTGGTGGCAGAGTTGGAGGAGATCAAGACAGGCAGGAAAGTTTGGGGGGCATTAGGAATAGCTTCGGACAGAGGAAAGCAAGGGAGAGAAATTGGAGGCAAGAGTTAGGCAGGAGATGGAGTTAGGGGTTTGGGGAGGAGGATTAGGCCGAACAAGGTGGGGTGGTAGTTGTACGGGGATATTGCTTAGGGGCGGGGATTTTATTTTTCGCAGAATACACTAAATGAGGGCACCCAGCGTGGATCCGTTTCAAGGCATCACAAGGGAGCAAAGAGCAGATCAGCGACCGAGGAGCATGCGCAAATTCAATCAGGTGAGGTGCATGCGCTTTTACCTACAAAGCGTATACGGGTCAATAAGGGAGTGGGTACTGATATTGAGCACAATAATTTGATCAATGTAGACAAAAATATACAAGTCTGCGGCGAGGCGCGTTCTTCGATTAACAACCCCAAAGGTATAGTGAGTTCGGATGATAAGCAAAAAATAGAGTCAGAAGACAAAGCTGCCTCAAAGTTTAGACGTCTACCGTATATGGGTTTTTCTATGCCCCTGGGCGCACATTTGAATAAGTCTACTAAGGATAAGATATGGAGGGGGGATTTTGTTGACGTTTTTAAACTTCTTCACAGGGAAATTCAAGCGAAGGAGGGTTCAAAAGAAGAAGCATGGGAATTATCAAGAAGGCCCAGGGTACCCACGAACATAGATACATGGACTTCCGCCTTTCTTATTTTCGCCAGTGTATACTGCGAAAAATTCCCTGATAGATCGGTGTCCCTGTTTAAATACTTGGATACAATTCGGAAGGCAGCTTCAGAATTCGGGGGATATTCGTGGTTACACTTCGATGAAGAATTTAGGGCTAGATTAGTTTTGATGCCGGAAAAACCATGGGGGGAAGTTGATAATGAGCTTTGGGTAGAATGGATGTATACCCAGCGGCCCCCTCCGTCCATGCACACTGCTAGCGGTTTAGCGGTTACTTATCGGCCCTTTCAGAATAGACCCACCCTGGGGGGGGTGGGTAATTGGAACAAACAGCAGTCAGCCATATCCGGGGCATGCTGGATTTTAACAAAGGGTACTGTGCAAAGAACCCCTGCAAGTATAAGCACGAGTGCTCAAAGTGCGGAGGTAGGCATGCAGTCTTGCAGTGTTTTGGAGAACACGCAAATTGGGGAAACAGTTTTCAAAACAGAGGCAGAGGCTTCGCGTTTCAGTCTGGAAACAAGGGCTTCTACGCCAATCAAAGTGGACATCCTATGTAAATGGTTACGTTTTTACCCCAATTCTCAAGAGGCAGCTCTGTTAGCATGGGGCTTTAAGGAGGGCTTCAAATTAGGTTATCAGGGCCCACGCTGTCGCAGATTTGCTCTGAATTAAAAATCTGCCAATGCTTTCCCACAGGTAGTAAGGGAGAAACTGATGATTGAAGTCCGGGAGGGAAGGATGGCAGGGCCTTTCGACTCATGGCCCTTGGATAATCTCATTGTGTCACCTCTGGGCGTGGTTCCAAAAAAGGCCGCTGGAGAGTTCAGAATGATTCAGCATCTTTCGTGGCCTTTAGGTGGCTCCATTAATGATTTTATATCCGGGGATGATGCTATGGTGCAATTTTCAACAATAGATTCAGCTTTCAGGATGATCAGGAAGTCAGGGGAGTATTCTGAGTTAGCAAAATGCGACATCAAATCGGCTTTTAGACTACTGCCAGTACATCCCTCTGATTTTTCCTTGCTGGGAATCTTTTTTGAAGGAAGGTTCTTTGTTGATAAATCCCTTCCTATGAGTTGCGCCATATCATGCAGATTATTTGAAGCTTTTAGCTCCTTTCTTCAGTGGTGTTTTTCATTTACCACAGGACATACCGGACGTTACCTAGACGATTTTTTGTTCATAGGCACAGCCAATTCTCAGCAATGCAAAAAAGCTATACAGGATTTTGAAGGGCTGGCTCAAGATTTGGGGGTACCCCTAGCGGAGGATAAGACAGAAGGTCCCGCTTGTTGCCTTACGTACTTAGGCATTGAAATTGATACTTCTAAAATGCAGGCCAGATTACCTCAGAAAAAGATTGATGAGATAACTAAACTTTTGGAGCACGCTCGCTCGGCAGTGAAGCTAACATTGTTGGAAGCCCAATGCTTATTAGGCCATCTAAATTTTGCATGCAAGGTCATTCGTGCAGGCAGATCTTTTTGCAGGCGTTTGGGTTTCTCCATGTCAGGTCTAAAGCTTCCTCACCACAGAGTTAGAATAACGGCTCAGATGCGAGCAGATTTTGAGGTTTGGTCGACTTTCTTGTCAGAATTCAATGGCATAACACTCTGGTCTCTAGATGAAGATTTTACCTGGGAAATGCAACTCTTTTCCGATGCTTCTGGAGCCAATGGTTTTGGCCTTTTCTGGGAAGGGAAGTGGTGTGCGGAACAATGGCCGGCCAGTTGGGCCGCAGAAAAGAAAAGCATGGCTTTCCTGGAATTCTTTCCTTTAATAGTGGCTCTAGCTGTTTGGGGAACGAAGTTGGCCAACAGGACAGTCTTATTCAACGTAGACAACAAAACAGTGGTCGATTTGATCAACGGTCAAAAACCTAAAGATAAGCAGTTGTTGAAATTGTTACAGATTTTCATGTTAGGCTGTCTTAAACGTAACATTATTTTCAAGGTAAGGCACATTTCTGGTATTTCAAATAACATCGCGGATGCCCTATTTCGATTTCAGTGGGAGAGATTCCGTGGCTTGGCGCCAGGAGCAGACATGCGGAAGACTCCGATACCCGACGAGATATGGAATCTGGTGATGTGAATATGTATCATCTCATCGAGCTCTCTTTAGCAAAGAATACAAAGCTGGCTTACAGAAGAGCTTGGCTGGAGTTTCTAGACTCAGGTGCTGCATTTAGAAGTTTCAATGGGGTGGGTTTAGAACAACGACGAAGGGATGTGGCGCAGTTCATTATGCTTAACATCAATAAAGGCATTTCTTCCACCACTATAGCCGGTACGTTAGCCGGTATATCATTTTATGGAAAAAATTTCTGGGGCTACGAACCGCCCGCAGGTGAGATGGGAAGAAGAATTCTTCAGGGATGGGCTAAGACAAAAAAGAGAGGTTCATACAAGAGAGATCCGATATCCCTACAATTGTTACATAGAATAGTCACCGTACTGCAGGAAGTTTGTTTTTCTGTTTTTGAATTTCGTTTATTTAAATTGTGCATGGTTTGGCTCTTTTTCGGGGCTTTTAGAGTCTCTTAGTTGTTGGGAAATGTAGCGAACAGCGACATACCAAAAGAAAACATATCCTTGATACATTCTAGCATAGAGATTTTTCTTCAGCACTCCAAAACAGATCAAATAGGTAAAGGTGCTAAAATAATATTACAGGCTGTTGGTGGCTTATTATGCCCCGTACAAGCATGGCTAGAATTTTTGTCAGTCGGTGGGGCAATTTCAAATTTTATTTTTAGACATCAGAATGGGTCACAGCTAACTGCCTTTCAGTTGTTGTCTGTTTTGCGAAAGGCCTTATTGAGATTGGGTAAGGATCCAACTAGGTTTGGTACCCGGTCGGTCATAAGTCTTTATTCAAATTAAAAATAATTCATACAAGACACAACAAATCACAAATATATAAAATCACAGTAATCGGTTCAATAAATACATTCCAATAAATAGATAAAACCTTTTAGATAAGAAAATATTAAACAAGCAACAGACAAATGACGTGAAATGCACATGATTAAAAGAGGATAATTGAGGCAAAAGTGACAGCAGTGCATTTTGCAAACTTCAAGCCAGCCCATGTACATTCTCTAAGGAATGAAGGGTTTTTAATCTAAGTGACCATGCCCACCCCAAATATTTAGCTAGACCTATTGAATGGACTGGTAAGGTGCTCATGCATAAGATTCGAATAGCTACGGCAGAGCTCCTAGTGCCCATCAATTTGCATAAAGGGGAAAGCCAGTGACGTCGAGGGGCGGCATATACTGGGCACACGAAAAGGAAATGGCCAGTGGTTTCTCGTTTGTCTCCACAGGCAGGGCAAATACATGTACTTCCACCAAACCACCCAGAAGTTAAAGCCCTTAATGGAAGAGAGCCTGCTCTGAGTTGAAAATAGAGTTTCCTATCCTTTGGAGATGTTATCAGATCCCAGTAGGGTTCCAATAGGGGTATAACCTTTGCCTCTAGGAAACGATGAGTCATGGAAGAGGAAGTAGAGGCTGCCCACACCCTGTGATTTACCTTGTCCCAATAAAGTTTTTTCATAAGCTTTTTTATAGGGAAGACAGCGGCCACTGGGTCATTCCATAAGTTTTCCAGTCCCAAGGCAATTAGTGAATCTCGGAGGTTCCTTAACCACTTGATTTTGTGAAACGTGTCAACCTGGATTACGTCCATGATACCCACTGCGTAAGGTCGAAGCTCCGGAGTAGTCCACAATCTCCTCCAGTATAAAACTGGACGGAGATTTGCCAAATCTTTGATGGACTTCCTACCTAGGTCGTAACGCAGTGGGACCATTGGCGTACTTTGTGGCAAGCCTGTAATGGAGCGGAAAAATTTGTTTTCAACTACCATGAGGGGTGTTAATATATCAAAGCCCCATAACTCAGCTCCATACAGAACCGAGTTTAAGGCCTTTGCCTCGTAGACTTGTAACACCGGTTTAAGAGGTTTAGTAAAAGATTTTTTGAACTCTTTGGCCAGCGTTCCCGATATTTGTGTGAGTTTCAATGTTGACATTTCCAAATGCCTGTTCCACCGGTTGTTGTGGGACATATGAATGCCTAAGTATGTGAAGTTAGTAACCTCCTCGAGGGTTTGGCCATTCATCCTAAGCTTACCAACCCTATAGCTAGTGTGTGGGTTGAAGGTCATAAGCTTTGTCTTTGCCACGTTGACCTCCAGTCCATGGTCTTTACAGAAATTTTCAAAAATTGCCAATGCCTTCTGCATGCCGCTCGGGGTTTTTGACACTGTAAGAGTGTCATCGGCAAACATTAGTATTGGTGTTGTAACACCTGCCAATTTTGGAGCATCAGTATTGGTCTGAAGCATGTAGTCCACTATTCCATTAATGTACAAAGAGAATAGTGTTGGGGCCATTGCACATCCTTGACGGACTCCCCGCTCTACTGGGAACTCGATGGTTGATTCCCCCAGGCCACCCCATTGAATTTTTGCGAAGTTGGACTCATGCAATCTTCGAATTAAGGTCAGGAGTTCCAAGGAAAGTCCTAGCTTTTCTAGGACCCTCCAGAGCTGTTCACGAGGGACGAGGTCAAAGGCAGCTCTTAAGTCCACGAAGGTGACATAGAGACTGCCTTTGCCCAGTTCAACAACTTTCCATAACAGTTGCTTAAAGCGGAACACCTGATCAATGGTGCTAATGGATTTGCGAAAACCCGCCTGGAGACTAGAAAGAATCTCGTTCGCATCAATCCAATTATGTACCTCATTCAGGACCATCCTTCCAATGACTTTTTGAATTGTGTCAATTAGGCTGATGGGCCTGTAGTTCCCCGGGAGGCTTTTGTCACCCTTTTTATAAATTGGAATTATGACTGCGCCTCCCCAAGATTTAGGTACTGGCGCACCTTCAGCCACGGCATTCGCTATAAGAGCGATATACTTGCTCCATGAATCTTTATTCTCTAGAAAGAGATCAGAAGGAATACCATCCAACCCAGGAGCCCGTCCTGCAGCTACACAAGACAGTGCAGCTAAACAGTCTTCCGGGGTGAAAGGCCCTGACGAATAAAAAGCATAAGGCATTGTGCCCTGACTTATGTAGAGGGGATCACGCGCATATTGGGGCTTAAAATAGTCCAGCCAATCCCCTTCTGAGAAATGGTTTGAAGGATTTTCTGATAGACCTCCTCTGCCCCACTTCAGAACGTTCCAAAATAGTCTAGCATCTCGGGAATCGCTGGCTTCCTTTAGGTCCTGCCAAAACATTTCTTCCCACTTTATTTTAGCTTGTGTGATGCTTTTCCTATAAGCAGATCTTGCTAATTGGATGAATGGGGTGCTACCACTAGATAAGGCTTTAGCCAGGGTGGATCTTGCATTTTTACAGTGTTTATCGTACCACTTAGGTTGCTTGGGCTGCTGTTTAGTACCGTGCCTTATTTGCTTAAAAAAAAAGGGACGTAGACCCTCAAAAAATGACTCATGCAGCCTAATTACTTGGTCTCGGCTTTGCGAAATATCCTCAAGATTCGCCATGATTGCAGAGAGTTTGATATTAATCGGGGCTAATACTGAATCTTTGGACTTTACTGATGCCCATTTTAACCTTCGTAGGTCGTTGGTAGGCACGCTTGCGGGGGGGACCCGAATTGCTTCTTTTAACATTAAGCATGATTTACCCCACCAGCTATGAGAGACACAAATGGGATTGTGGTCGCTCTCCAATCTTTGCACCACCTCCATATCTATAGGGGGGGACCACAGTCTCATACAGCAGAGGACATAATCAATCCGGCTGCATGAGCGGCCGTTATCGAAGGTCGGTGCTCCAAGCTTATCTCCGTTGACTCTACCGTTCAATGCCCGGACCCGAATTCTAGACAGAGTGCATTGACCTGGGTAGCCACCATAGACCACCTTTTGATTGGAGGTAATGCGAGGGCTGGGATGCCCCAGCGTTGGTCCTCTTCGGGGTCAAGCCCCCATTCAGAATCGCTATCTAGGAGGGGTTCAAAAGTGACATTAAAATCCCCAGCTACAATCAAGTCCCTGCTACTCGATTTAGATTCTATGAGTGCAGTAAGGGATTCAAGCGCACTTGACTTCTTCCCCTTCGTGCCCCGAAGGTAGACATTATATATATCCACAGACTTCTTGGGGCCGAACGTGAGCCTAACCAGTTGAATATCCTGGGACCCAGTGTCAATCCCTGTGGCATGTGAAAATATGTTCTGGCGAGCCCATATAGTTAAACCACCAGAAGGACGACCTTTTGTGCCTTTGGTTGCTGGGACATAAAAATTCAGATAACCCGGCATGTACTGGGCCTCGAGGGACCATGTTTCCTGAAATAGGCAAACATCGAAATCATTAATAAAACTCGCCCATTCAGGAGTATCAATTTTAGTTGTGATACTAGCCAGGTTCCAAGACAAAAGAGTGCCCCAGTTTTTACCCGCGCATATAGCACGGGGCTCAGCAGAATATCCAGATACATTTGCCCTCGCTTCGCGCATATGTGATGACAACGGTGAGATCTCTGGCATGATTACCAGTCCATCCATTGTTGGGTTAACAGTAGCCCCTAATGCCACAGGAATTAAGGGGGTGTCAATACTATGAAATTGTCAATGGCATGTAGGTGTAGTATAGAAGTAGTTTAAATCCTGCACCGCAATTCCAGATCTAGGGCCATAGGAATTAATTTCCGTGATGAACTTTGAAAGGCGCGCATCTTTAAAATTAACAACAACACAATCGCCCTGAGTATTTTTAGGTAAAGGTCCTACCCATTGGACCCTTCTAACAAAAAGAATTCGACCATTCAATTCATTTGGAATAGGTCTATGAATGTTGAGCCAGTGACTAACTTTGTTTTTTAATTGCTCATAAGATTCATATTTGTTAGTGGGAAGTTCGGGAACACCAGTTAAAACTACAACATAAGAGAAGGATTCACATGGGAGATGGAGTTGGATCGGGGATGGCCTAGATTTGTTTCCTTGTGGAACAGCGTTCAAACTAGGAGGATTAGTGCTCGGACCACCCAAATGCATGGTATTTGTATTGGTGCCCTGTGTATCTTTACTTGACCTACCCTCACACCTCGGGGATTTACAGTTTTGTGTCGTTCCCTTCTGTCGAGATGAATGATTGCTGTTTGTGATTAAAGTATCTACAGCAGTTGGAATAGAGGCAGAGACAGATATGGGTAGGACAGGACCAGCAGAACCGACATAGTAATTATTTTTGGATATGATCTTAGCACATAGTTTAACGACATTCTTCACCGAGCAAAAGTTATCCAGTATAGTTTGTTCCAATTTATCTACTTTGGATACAACCATTTCGATCCTTTCCATTAAAGGGGATATTAGAGTACGAACGATGCTTTCTAGCTGAAGAGCAAAGTTACTTGGGTCAAAAGGAGGTAACTCAAGTCTACCAGCATCCTCCTCTAAAGTGCCTGGACTAATGTTAGGTGAGTCAAGGGGCACAATATTTTTAAGTGCTTTGGAAACTTTAGCTGGTCTAGAGCGCTCAGTCGCCCTCCCCCTTTTCCTTTTCTGTGCGACTAATCTAGTGGGTGTAGAAGATCTAGCCCCTGCTCTAGTCTGTGGGCGAGGGGTTTTAGGTGCTAGTATAGATTCTACTTCCTCTACTGGTGATGCAGCCACTAGGTCAGTTGTATCTGATATGGGTCGTGATACCTCCTCTCGTGGCTGCTCTCTGTTATTGCTTGGTGAGCTTACGTGAACTAAGGGGCCCAGTGATGAACGCCTTGTAAATAGGGGCTCTGTTGAGAGACGTCTTTCGGTAATGGCAATTTCATGCTCCAGGACCGAGACGGCACGGGTGATAAATTGGTCCATGGTCCCTGCAATTGTGGTTTGAGCTGCGGTACGTTTCCCCTTCCCTGCCATTTTCACGGGACCTACAGCGCAGTGATCTACAAAGTGAACTACAAAGTGTAAATATCAACAGTCATCAATAGTCCCGGTTTAGCAACCAACAGTGGCTTACTTGAAATGGCAAATGAAACAGGGTGTGGCCCAGCCCGGCCTCTTCCGGCCCCGGACGGCCACAGACGGTCCCGCCCTTGTCCCGGGCTTCTCCCGGCGCCGACCCGCGCGCGATCCCGCGACGCGGGGGGCGGGATCAGTTAAGTAGCGCCTGCGGGCGCGCAAAGTGCGTGGTTTCTGCTTCCGGGTCGCTGAGGGGCCTGGGTAATGTAGTCCCCGTTGAGAACTCCCCCCACACGGCGGTCGCGATGTCAGGCGACGGCGGGGGGGAGTCGTGAGGCCAGATGAAGAAGAACGAGTGGTCCCAAGAAACACACGAGGCCACACAGGTGAGCAACAGGGATCCGCTTTCGATTGTCAGGAAACAGCCCCCGCTCTGCCGGGGGCGGGATCAGTTAAGTAGCGCCTCCGGGCACGCAAAGTGCGTGGTTTCTGCTTCCGGGTCGCTGAGGGGCCTGGGTAATGTAGTCCCCGTTGAGAACTCCCCCCACACGGCGGTCGCGATGTCAGGCGACGGCGGGGGGGAGTCGTGAGGCCAGATGAAGAAGAACGAGTGGTCCCAAGAAACACACGAGGCCACACAGGTGAGCAACAGGGATCCGCTTTCGATTGTCAGGAAACAGCATCGGAAGCAGTTCGATGGGGATTTGCTATTAATGATGTCAAAAAATTGGGACGTTGGTCATCTGATTGTTGCCTTCCCTATATTAGACAGTTGGATCAGGACAGTTAATGTCGCTGAATATTAATTGTCTTTTCTTTTAGATTGGGCAACAAACTCGGAAAAACGTCAGCAAAGAGTCTGGATGGTCGGTCATTCGTTCATCAAATGGGCAGCTAAACAAGCAGAAACACTGCATTTTGGGAAGAATTTGGGTTTTTCTTCCGAGGAAGTGCTTTTGTCCTGATGGGGAAAAAGTGGCATGAGATGGGGGCAGTTTTTACCTTTGATGAGCGAGTTATCTGCAAACAACAAACCCGATGTGGTCATTTTGCACCTAGGGGAAAACGATTTGGTACAGTTGTCAGGTTTGGGACTTTTAATTGAAATGAAAACTGACTTGGAACTCTTTTTGAACACCTGGCCTAATGCACAGTTGGTGTTAACTGCCTTAATGCCTCGCAGAATATGGAGAGGGGCGGACAGATTTACTGCCATGGAACCAGCAAGGAAGAAAGTCAACCGCGACATGCAGCGTTTCTGTATCCTTAATAGTATACATTGGCTTGTACATAATGAAATAACCAAAGATGACTATCAATTTTTCAGGCATGATGGTGTACATCTATCTTTTATCGGCAATGAGATTTATATTTTAAATATACGAGAAATGATTTTGAAGATTTTGAATATACAAACATGGTGTTGATTTATGCTGTTGAAGCGACAGCGTCTGTTTTCAGTTTATGCAATACATAACTGGTTCAATTTTCTGGTTCCAATATAGTCGCTTATCGTTCCCCCCCCCCCCTTGTTTCTTCTCTCCCCTACCTCCCTCTTTCCCCTCCCATTCCCATTTTGTTTCACAAATTTTCGTAATTATTGCATGTTTTCTTTGCATTTACGCTGCCCGGCTTTAGTGGACGGTGGTAGTTTTTCTTGTTAGGTAATGTTACCATTGTTATTCACTGTTTGGCGACAGTATACTTTTCTGTGTTCTCAGGTACTGCTGGTTTTTTATATTTTTCTCGTAATAAATATTTTCCCAGCTACAGCGGCTGTAGTGCTCAGGAATCCTTTGGACTGGTTTTAAATCCGGTTGCCAATTCAAATTACGTCAAAGTGGAAAAGTTTTGGGGGGGACAGGAAAAACGCCTGAGTAAGGGTTTTTCCTGGTGGCAGAGTTGGAGGAGATCAAGACAGGCAGGAAAGTTTGGGGGGCATTAGGAATAGCTTCAGACAAAGTAAAGCAAGGGAGAGAAATTGGAGGCAAGAGTTAGGCAGGAGATGGAGTTAGGGGTTTGGGGAGGAGGATTAGGCCGAACAAGGTGGGGTGGTAGTTGTACGGGGATATTGCTTAGGGGCGGGGGATTTTATTTTTCGCAGAATACACTAAATGAGGGCACCTAGCGTGGATCCGTTTCAAGGCATCACAAGGGAGCAAAGAGCAGATCAGCGACCGAGGAGCATGCGCAAATTCAATCAGGTGAGGTGCATGCGCTTTTACCTACAAAGCATATACGGGTCGATAAGAGAGTGGGTACTGATATTGAGCACAATAATTTGATCAATGTAGACAAAAATATACAAGTCTGCGGCGAGGCGCATTCTTCGATTAACAACCCCAAAGGTATAGTGAGTTCGGATGATAAGCAAAAAACAGAGTCAGAAGACAAAGCTGCCTTAAAGTTTAGACGTCTACCGTATATGGGTTATTCTATGCCCCTGGGCGCACATTTGAATAAGTCTACTAAGGATAAGATATGGAGGGGGGATTTTGTTGACGTTTTTAAACTTCTTCACAGGGAAATTCAAGCGAAGGAGGGTTCAAAAGAAGAAGCATGGGAATTATCAAGAAGGCCCAGGGTACCCACGAACATAGATACATGGACTTCCACCTTTCTTATTTTCGCCAGGGTATACTGCGAAAAATTCCCTGATAGATCGGTGTCCCTGTTTAAATACTTGGATACAATTCGGAAGGCAGCTTCAGAATTCGGGGGATATTCGTGGTTACACTACGATGAAGAATTTAGGGCTAGATTAATTTTGATGCCGGAAAAACCATGGGGGGAAGTTGATAATGAGCTTTGGGTACAATGGATGTATCCCCAGCGACCCCTCCGTCCATGCACACTGCTAGCGGTTTAGCGGTTTAGCGGTTACTTATCGGCCCTTTCAGAATAGACCCACCCTGGGGGGGGGTGGGTAATTGGAACAAACAGCAGTCAGCCATATCCGGGGCATGCTGGAATTTTAACAAAGGGTACTGTGCAAAGAAGCCCTGCAAGTATAAGCACGAGTGCTCAAAGTGCGGAGGTAGGCATGCAGTCTTGCAGTGTTTTGGAGAACTCGCAAATTGGGGAAACAGTTTTCAAAACAGGGGCAGAGGCTTCGCGTTTCAGTCTGGAAACAAGGGCTTCTACGCCAATCAAAGTGGACATCCTATGTAAATGGTTACGTTTTTACCCCAATTCTCAAGAGGCAGCTCTGTTAGCATGGGGCTTTAAGGAGGGCTTCAAATTAGGTTATCAGGGCCCACGCTGTCGCCGATTTGCTCTGAATTTAAAATCTGCCAATGCTTTCCCACAGATAGTAAGGGAGAAACTGATGATTGAAGTCCGGGAGGGAAGGATGGCAGGGCCTTTCGACTCATGGCCCTTGGATAATCTCATTGTGTTACCTCTGGGCGTGGTTCCAAAAAAGGCCGCTGGAGAGTTCAGAATGATTCAGCATCTTTCGTGGCCTTTAGGTGGCTCCATTAATGATTTTATATCCAGGGATGATGCTATGGTGCAATTTTCAACAATAGATTCAGCTTTCAGGATGATCAGGAAGTCAGGGGAGTATTCTGAGTTAGCAAAATGCGACATCAAATCGGCTTTTAGACTACTGCCACTACATCCCTCTGATTTTTCCTTGCTGGGAATCTTTTTTGAAGGAAGGTTCTTGGTTGATAAATCCCTTCCTATGGGTTGCGCCATATCATGCAGATTATTTGAAGCTTTTAGCTCCTTTCTTCAGTGGTGTTTTTCATTTACCACAGGACATACCGGGGTAACACATTACCTAGACGATTTTTTGTTCATAGGCACAGCCAATTCTCAGCAATTCAAAAAAGCTATACAGGATTTTCAAGGGCTGGCTCAAGATTTGGGGGTACCCCTAGCGGAGGATAAGACAGAAGGTCCCGCTTGTTGCCTTATGTACTTAGGCATTGAAATTGATACTTCTAAAATGCAGGCCAGATTACCTCAGAAAAAGATTGATGAAATAACTAAACTTTTGGAGCACGCTCGCTCGGCAGTGAAGCTAACATTGTTGGAAGCCCAATGCTTACTAGGCCATCTAAATTTTGCATGCAAGGTCATTCGTGCAGGCAGATCTTTTTGCAGGCGTTTGGGTTTCTCCATGTCAGGTCTAAAGCTTCCTCACCACAGAGTTAGAATAACGGCTCAGATGCGAGCAGATTTTGAGGTTTGGTCGACTTTCTTGTCAGAATTCAATGGCATAACACCCTGGTCTCTAGATGAAGATTTTACCTAGGAAATGCAACTCTTTTCCGATGCTTCTGGAGCCAATGGTTTTGGCCTTTTCTGGGAAGGGAAGTGGTGTGCGGAACAATGGCCGGCCAGTTGGGCCGCAGAAAAGAAAAGCATAGCTTTCCTGGAATTCTTTCCTTTAATAGTGGCTCTAGCTGTTTGGGGAACGAAGTTGGCCAACAGGACAGTCTTATTTAACGTAGACAACAAAACAGTGGTCGATTTGATCAATGGTCAAAAACCTAAAGATAAGCAGTTGTTGAAATTGTTACAGATTTTCATGTTAGGCTGTCTTAAACGTAACATTATTTTCAAGGTAAGTCACATTTCTGGTATTTCAAATAACATCGCAGATGCCCTATCTCGATTTCAGTGGGAGAGATTCCGTGGCTTGGCGCCAGGAGCAGACATGCGGAAGACTCCGATACCCGACGAGATATGGAATCTGGTGATGTGAATATGTATCATCTCATCGAGCTCTCTTTAGCAAAGAGTACAAAGCTGGCTTACAGAAGAGCTTGGCTGGAGTTTCTAGACTCAGGTGCTGCATTTAGAAGTTTCAATGGGGTGGGTTTAGAACAACGACGAAGGGATGTGGCGCAGTTCATTATGCTTAACATCAATAAAGGCATTTCTTCCACCACTATAGCCGGTAAGTTAGCGGGTATATCATTTTATGGAAAAATGTTCTGGGGCTACGAACCGTCCGCAGGCGAGATGGGAAGAAGAATTCTTCAGGGATGGGCTAAGACAAAAAAGAGAGGTTCATACAAGAGAGATCCGATATCCCTACAATTGTTACATAGAATAGTCACCGTACTGCAGGAAGTTTGTTTTTCTGTTTTTGAATTTCGTTTATTTAAATTGTGCATGGTTTGGCTCTTTTTCGGGGCTTTTAGAGTCTCTGAGTTGTTGGGAAATGTAGCGAACAGCGACATACCAAAAGAAAACATATCCTTGATACATTCTAGCATAGAGATTTTTCTTCAGCACTCCAAAACAGATGAAATAGGTAAAGGTGCTAAAATAATATTACAGGCTGTTGGTGGCTTATTATGCCCCGTACAAGCATGGCTAGAATTTTTGTCAGTCGGTGGGGCAATTTCAAATTTTATTTTAAGACATCAGAATGGGTCACAGCTAACTGCCTTTCAGTTGTTGTCTGTTTTGCGAAAGGCCTTATTGAGATTGGGTAAGGATCCAACTAGGTTTGGTACCCATTCCTTTCGTATTGGGGCAGCATCGGAAGCAGTTCGATGGGGATTTGCTATTAATGATGTCAAAAAATTGGGACGTTGGTCATCTGATTGTTGCCTTCCCTATATTAGACAGTTGGATCAGGACAGTTAATGTCGCGGAATATTAATTGTCTTTTCTATTAGGTTGGGCAACAAACTCGGAAAAACGTCAGCAAAGAGTCTGGATGGTCGGTCATTCGTTCATCAAATGGGCAGCTAAACAAGCAGAAAAACTGCATTTTGGGAAGAATTTGGGTTTTTCTTCCGAGGAAGTGCTTTTGTCCTGGTGGGGAAAAAGTGGCATGAGATGGGGGCAGTTTTTACCTTTGATGAGCGAGTTATCTGCAAACAACAAACCCGATGTGGTCATTTTGCACCTAGGGGAAAACGATTTGGTACAGTTGTCAGGTTTGGGACTTTTAATTGAAATGAAAACTGACTTGGAAATCTTTTTGAACACCTGGCCTAATGCACAGTTGGTGTTAACTGCCTTAATGCCTCGCAGAATATGGAGAGGGGCGGACAGATTTACTGCCATGGAACCAGCAAGGAAGAAAGTCAACCGCGACATGCAGCGTTTCTGTACCCTTAATAGTATACATTGGCTTGTACATAATGAAATAACCAAAGATGACTATCAATTTTTCAGGCATGATGGTGAACATCTATCTTTTATCGGCAATGAGTTTATATTTTAAATATACGAGAAATGATTTTGAAGATTTTGAATATACAAACATGGTGTTGATTTATGCTGTTGAAGCGACAGCGTCTGTTTTCAGTTTATGCAATACATAACTGGTTCAATTTTCTGGTTCCAATATAGTCGCTTATCGTTCCCCCCCTTTTTTCTTCTCTCCCCTACCCCCCTCTTTCCCCTCCCATTCCCATTTTGTTTCACGAATTTTCGTAATTATTGCATGTTTTCTTTGCATTTACGCTGCCCGGCTTTAGTGGACGGTGGTAGTTTTTCTTGTTAGGTAATGTTACTATTGTTATTCACTGTTTGGCGACAGTATACTTTTCTGTGTTCTCAGGTACTGCTGGTTTTTTATATTTTTCTCGTAATAAATATTTTCCCAGCTACAGCGGCTGTAGTGCTCAGGAATCCTTTGGACGGTTTTTAAATCCGGTTGCCAATTCAAATTACGTCAAAGTGGAAAAGTTTTGGGGGGGACAGGAAAAACGCCTGAGTAAGGGTTTTTCCTGGTGGCAGAGTTGGAGGAGATCAAGACAGGCAGGAAAGTTTGGGGGCATTAGGAATAGCTTCAGACAGAGGAAAGCAAGGGAGAGAAATTGGAGGCAAGAGTTAGGCAGGAGATGGAGTTAGGGGTTTGGGGAGGAGGATTAGGCCGAACAAGGTGGGGTGGTAGTTGTACGGGGATATTGCTTAGGGGCGGGGGATTTTATTTTTCGCAGAATACACTAAATGAGGGCACCTAGCGTGGATCCGTTTCAAGGCATCACAAGGGAGCAAAGAGCAGATCAGCGACCGAGGAGCATGCGCAAATTCAATCAGGTGAGGTGCATGCGCTTTTAGCTATAAAGCGTATACGGGTCGATAAGGGAGTGGGTACTGATATTGAGCACAATAATTTGATCAATGTAGACAAAAATATACAAGTCTGCGGCGAGGCGCATTCTTCGATTAACAACCCCAAAGGTATAGTGAGTTCGGATGATAAGCAAAAAACAGAGTCAGAAGACAAAGCTGCCTCAAAGTTTAGACGTCTACCGTATATGGGTTTTTCTATACCACTGGGCGCACATTTGAATAAGTCTACTAAGGATAAGATCTGGAGGGGGGATTTTGTTGACGTTTTTAAACTTCTTCACAGGAAAATTCAAGCGAAGGAGGGTTCAAAAGAAGAAGCATGGAAATTATCAAGAAGGCCCAGGGTACCCACGAACATAGATACATGGACTTCCGCCTTTCTTATTTTCGCCAGTGTATACTGCGAAAAATTCCCTGATAGATCGGTGTCCCTGTTTAAATACTTGGATACAATTCGGAAGGCAGCTTCAGAATTCGGGGGATATTCGTGGTTACACTACGATGAAGAATTTAGGGTTAGATTAGTTTTGATGCTGGAAAAACCATGGGGGGAAGTTGATAATGAGCTTTGGGTACAATGAATGTATCCCCAGCGGCCCCCTCCGTCCATGCACACTGCTAGCGGTTTAGCGGTTACTTATCGGCCCTTTCAGAATAGACCCACCCTGGGGGGGGGTGGGTAATTGGAACAAACAGCAGTCAGCCATATCCGGGGCATGCTGGAATTTTAACAAAGGGTACTGTGCAAAGAAGCCCTGCAAGTATAAGCACGAGTGCTCAAAGTGCGGAGGTAGGCATGCAGTCTTGCAGTGTTTTGGAGAACTCGCAAATTGGGGAAACAGTTTTCAAAACAGGGGCAGAGGCTTCGCGTTTCAGTCTGGAAACAAGGGCTTCTACGCCAATCAAAGTGGACATCCTATGTAAATGGTTACGTTTTTACCCCAATTCTCAAGAGGCAGCTCTGTTAGCATGGGGCTTTAAGGAGGGCTTCAAATTAGGTTATCAGGGCCCACGCTGTCGCCGATTTGCTCTGAATTTAAAATCTGCCAATGCTTTCCCACAGGTAGTAAGGGAGAAACTGATGATTGAAGTCCGGGAGGGAAGGATGGCAGGGCCTTTCGACTCATGGCCCTTGGATAATCTCATTGTGTTACCTCTGGGCGTGGTTCCAAAAAAGGCCGCTGGAGAGTTCAGAATGATTCAGCATCTTTCGTGGCCTTTAGGTGGCTCCAATAATGATTTTATATCCGGGGATGATGCTATGGTGCAATTTTCAACAATAGATTCAGCTTTCAGGATGATCAGGAAGTCAGGGGAGTATTCTGAGTTAGCAAAATGCGACATCAAATCGGCTTTTAGACTACTGCCAGTACATCCCTCTGATTTTTCCTTGCTGGGAATATTTTTTGAAGGAAGGTTCTTGGTTGATAAATCCCTTCCTATGGGTTGCGCCATATCATGCAGATTATTTGAAGCTTTTAGCTCCTTTCTTCAGTGGTGTTTTTCATTTACCACAGGACATACCGGGGTAACACATTACCTAGACGATTTTTTGTTCATAGGCACAGCCAATTCTCAGCAATTCAAAAAAGCTATACAGGATTTTGAAGGGCTGGCTCAAGATTTGGGGGTACCCCTAGCGGAGGAAGACAGAAGGTCCCGCTTGTTGCCTTATGTACTTAGGCATTGAAATTGATACTTCTAAAATGCAGGCCAGATTACCTCAGAAACAGATTGATGAAATAACTAAACTTTTGGAGCACGCTCGCTCGCTCGGCAGTGAAGCTAACATTGTTGGAAGCCCAATGCTTATTAGGCCATCTAAATTTTGCATGCAAGGTCATTCGTGCAGGCAGATCTTTTTGCAGGCGTTTGGGTTTCTCCATGTCAGGTCTAAAGCTTCCTCACCACAGAGTTAGAATAACGGCTCAGATGCGAGCAGATTTTGAGGTTTGGTCGACTTTCTTGTCAGAATTCAATGGCATAACACTCTGGTCTCTAGATGAAGATTTTACCTAGGAAATGCAACTCTTTTCCGATGCTTCTGGAGCCAATGGTTTTGGCCTTTTCTGGGAAGGGAAGTGGTGTGCGGAACAATGGCCGGCCAGTTGGGCCGCAGAAAAGAAAAGCATAGCTTTCCTGGAATTCTTTCCTTTAATAGTGGCTCTAGCTGTTTGGGGAACGAAGTTGGCCAACAGGACAGTCTTATTTAACGTAGACAACAAAACAGTGGTCGATTTGATCAATGGTCAAAAACCTAAAGATAAGCAGTTGTTGAAATTGTTACAGATTTTCATGTTAGGCTGTCTTAAACGTAACATTATTTTCAAGGTAAGGCACATTTCTGGTATTTCAAATAACATCGCAGATGCCCTATCTCGATTTCAGTGGGAGAGATTCCGTGGCTTGGCGCCAGGAGCAGACATGCGGAAGACTCCGATACCCGACGAGATATGGAATCTGGTGATGTGAATATGTATCATCTCATCGAGCTCTCTTTAGCAAAGAGTACAAAGCTGGCTTACAGAAGAGCTTGGCTGGAGTTTCTAGACTCAGGTGCTGCATTTAGAAGTTTCAATGGGGTGGGTTTAGAACAACGACGAAGGGATGTGGCGCAGTTCATTATGCTTAACATCAATAAAGGCATTTCTTCCACCACTATAGCCGGTAAGTTAGCCGGTATATCATTTTATGGAAAAATGTTCTGGGGCTACGAACCGTCCGCAGGCGAGATGGGAAGAAGAATTCTTCAGGGATGGGCTAAGACAAAAAAGAGAGGTTCATACAAGAGAGATCCGATATCCCTACAATTGTTACATAGAATAGTCACCGTACTGCAGGAAGTTTGTTTTTCTGTTTTTGAATTTCGTTTATTTAAATTGTGCATGGTTTGGCTCTTTTTCGGGGCTTTTAGAGTCTCTGAGTTGTTGGGAAATGTAGCGAACAGCGACATACCAAAAGAAAACATATCCTTGATACATTCTAGCATAGAGATTTTTCTTCAGCACTCCAAAACAGATCAAATAGGTAAAGGTGCTAAAATAATATTACAGGCTGTTGGTGGCTTATTATGCCCCGTACAAGCATGGCTAGAATTTTTGTCAGTCGGTGGGGCAATTTCAAATTTTATTTTAAGACATCAGAATGGGTCACAGCTAACTGCCTTTCAGTTGTTGTCTGTTTTGCGAAAGGCCTTATTGAGATTGGGTAAGGATCCAACTAGGTTTGGTACCCATTCCTTTCGTATTGGGGCAGCATCGGAAGCAGTTCGATGGGGATTTGCTATTAATGATGTCAAAAAATTGGGACGTTGGTCATCTGATTGTTGCCTTCCCTATATTAGACAGTTGGATCAGGACAGTTAATGTCGCGGAATATTAATTGTCTTTTCTATTAGGTTGGGCAACAAACTCGGAAAAACGTCAGCAAAGAGTCTGGATGGTCGGTCATTCGTTCATCAAATGGGCAGCTAAACAAGCAGAAAAACTGCATTTTGGGAAGAATTTGGGTTTTTCTTCCACAGAAGTGCTTTTGTCCTGGTGGGGAAAAAGTGGCATGAGATGGGGGCAGTTTTTACCTTTGATGAGCGAGTTATCTGCAAACAACAAACCCGATGTGGTCATTTTGCACCTAGGGGAAAACGATTTGGTACAGTTGTCAGGTTTGGGACTTTTAATTGAAATGAAAACTGACTTGGAAATCTTTTTGAACACCTGGCCTAATGCACAGTTGGTGTTAACTGCCTTAATGCCTCGCAGAATATGGAGAGGGGCGGACAGATTTACTGCCATGGAACCAGCAAGGAAGAAAGTCAACCGCGACATGCAGCGTTTCTGTACCCTTAATAGTATACATTGGCTTGTACATAATGAAATAACCAAAGATGACTATCAATTTTTCAGGCATGATGGTGAACATCTATCTTTTATCGGCAATGAGATTTATATTTTAAATATACGAGAAATGATTTTGAAGATTTTGAATATACAAACATGGTGTTGATTTATGCTGTTGAAGCGACAGCGTCTGTTTTCAGTTTATGCAATACATAACTGGTTCAATTTTCTGGTTCCAATATAGTCGCTTATCGTTCCCCCCCTTTTTTCTTCTCTCCCCTACCCCCCTCTTTCCCCTCCCATTCCCATTTTGTTTCACGAATTTTCGTAATTATTGCATGTTTTCTTTGCATTTACGCTGCCCGGCTTTAGTGGACGGTGGTAGTTTTTCTTGTTAGGTAATGTTACTATTGTTATTCACTGTTTGGCGACAGTATACTTTTCTGTGTTCTCAGGTACTGCTGGTTTTTTATATTTTTCTCGTAATAAATATTTTCCCAGCTACAGCGGCTGTAGTGCTCAGGAATCCTTTGGACGGTTTTTAAATCCGGTTGCCAATTCAAATTACGTCAAAGTGGAAAAGTTTTGGGGGGGACAGGAAAAACGCCTGAGTAAGGGTTTTTCCTGGTGGCAGAGTTGGAGGAGATCAAGACAGGCAGGAAAGTTTGGGGGCATTAGGAATAGCTTCAGACAGAGGAAAGCAAGGGAGAGAAATTGGAGGCAAGAGTTAGGCAGGAGATGGAGTTAGGGGTTTGGGGAGGAGGATTAGGCCGAACAAGGTGGGGTGGTAGTTGTACGGGGATATTGCTTAGGGGCGGGGGATTTTATTTTTCGCAGAATACACTAAATGAGGGCACCTAGCGTGGATCCGTTTCAAGGCATCACAAGGGAGCAAAGAGCAGATCAGCGACCGAGGAGCATGCGCAAATTCAATCAGGTGAGGTGCATGCGCTTTTAGCTATAAAGCGTATACGGGTCGATAAGGGAGTGGGTACTGATATTGAGCACAATAATTTGATCAATGTAGACAAAAATATACAAGTCTGCGGCGAGGCGCATTCTTCGATTAACAACCCCAAAGGTATAGTGAGTTCGGATGATAAGCAAAAAACAGAGTCAGAAGACAAAGCTGCCTCAAAGTTTAGACGTCTACCGTATATGGGTTTTTCTATACCACTGGGCGCACATTTGAATAAGTCTACTAAGGATAAGATCTGGAGGGGGGATTTTGTTGACGTTTTTAAACTTCTTCACAGGAAAATTCAAGCGAAGGAGGGTTCAAAAGAAGAAGCATGGAAATTATCAAGAAGGCCCAGGGTACCCACGAACATAGATACATGGACTTCCGCCTTTCTTATTTTCGCCAGTGTATACTGCGAAAAATTCCCTGATAGATCGGTGTCCCTGTTTAAATACTTGGATACAATTCGGAAGGCAGCTTCAGAATTCGGGGGATATTCGTGGTTACACTACGATGAAGAATTTAGGGTTAGATTAGTTTTGATGCTGGAAAAACCATGGGGGGAAGTTGATAATGAGCTTTGGGTACAATGAATGTATCCCCAGCGGCCCCCTCCGTCCATGCACACTGCTAGCGGTTTAGCGGTTACTTATCGGCCCTTTCAGAATAGACCCACCCTGGGGGGGGGGTGGGTAATTGGAACAAACAGCAGTCAGCCATATCCGGGGCATGCTGGAATTTTAACAAAGGGTACTGTGCAAAGAAGCCCTGCAAGTATAAGCACGAGTGCTCAAAGTGCGGAGGTAGGCATGCAGTCTTGCAGTGTTTTGGAGAACTCGCAAATTGGGGAAACAGTTTTCAAAACAGGGGCAGAGGCTTCGCGTTTCAGTCTGGAAACAAGGGCTTCTACGCCAATCAAAGTGGACATCCTATGTAAATGGTTACGTTTTTACCCCAATTCTCAAGAGGCAGCTCTGTTAGCATGGGGCTTTAAGGAGGGCTTCAAATTAGGTTATCAGGGCCCACGCTGTCGCCGATTTGCTCTGAATTTAAAATCTGCCAATGCTTTCCCACAGGTAGTAAGGGAGAAACTGATGATTGAAGTCCGGGAGGGAAGGATGGCAGGGCCTTTCGACTCATGGCCCTTGGATAATCTCATTGTGTTACCTCTGGGCGTGGTTCCAAAAAAGGCCGCTGGAGAGTTCAGAATGATTCAGCATCTTTCGTGGCCTTTAGGTGGCTCCAATAATGATTTTATATCCGGGGATGATGCTATGGTGCAATTTTCAACAATAGATTCAGCTTTCAGGATGATCAGGAAGTCAGGGGAGTATTCTGAGTTAGCAAAATGCGACATCAAATCGGCTTTTAGACTACTGCCAGTACATCCCTCTGATTTTTCCTTGCTGGGAATATTTTTTGAAGGAAGGTTCTTGGTTGATAAATCCCTTCCTATGGGTTGCGCCATATCATGCAGATTATTTGAAGCTTTTAGCTCCTTTCTTCAGTGGTGTTTTTCATTTACCACAGGACATACCGGGGTAACACATTACCTAGACGATTTTTTGTTCATAGGCACAGCCAATTCTCAGCAATTCAAAAAAGCTATACAGGATTTTGAAGGGCTGGCTCAAGATTTGGGGGTACCCCTAGCGGAGGAAGACAGAAGGTCCCGCTTGTTGCCTTATGTACTTAGGCATTGAAATTGATACTTCTAAAATGCAGGCCAGATTACCTCAGAAACAGATTGATGAAATAACTAAACTTTTGGAGCACGCTCGCTCGCTCGGCAGTGAAGCTAACATTGTTGGAAGCCCAATGCTTATTAGGCCATCTAAATTTTGCATGCAAGGTCATTCGTGCAGGCAGATCTTTTTGCAGGCGTTTGGGTTTCTCCATGTCAGGTCTAAAGCTTCCTCACCACAGAGTTAGAATAACGGCTCAGATGCGAGCAGATTTTGAGGTTTGGTCGACTTTCTTGTCAGAATTCAATGGCATAACACTCTGGTCTCTAGATGAAGATTTTACCTAGGAAATGCAACTCTTTTCCGATGCTTCTGGAGCCAATGGTTTTGGCCTTTTCTGGGAAGGGAAGTGGTGTGCGGAACAATGGCCGGCCAGTTGGGCCGCAGAAAAGAAAAGCATAGCTTTCCTGGAATTCTTTCCTTTAATAGTGGCTCTAGCTGTTTGGGGAACGAAGTTGGCCAACAGGACAGTCTTATTTAACGTAGACAACAAAACAGTGGTCGATTTGATCAATGGTCAAAAACCTAAAGATAAGCAGTTGTTGAAATTGTTACAGATTTTCATGTTAGGCTGTCTTAAACGTAACATTATTTTCAAGGTAAGGCACATTTCTGGTATTTCAAATAACATCGCAGATGCCCTATCTCGATTTCAGTGGGAGAGATTCCGTGGCTTGGCGCCAGGAGCAGACATGCGGAAGACTCCGATACCCGACGAGATATGGAATCTGGTGATGTGAATATGTATCATCTCATCGAGCTCTCTTTAGCAAAGAGTACAAAGCTGGCTTACAGAAGAGCTTGGCTGGAGTTTCTAGACTCAGGTGCTGCATTTAGAAGTTTCAATGGGGTGGGTTTAGAACAACGACGAAGGGATGTGGCGCAGTTCATTATGCTTAACATCAATAAAGGCATTTCTTCCACCACTATAGCCGGTAAGTTAGCCGGTATATCATTTTATGGAAAAATGTTCTGGGGCTACGAACCGTCCGCAGGCGAGATGGGAAGAAGAATTCTTCAGGGATGGGCTAAGACAAAAAAGAGAGGTTCATACAAGAGAGATCCGATATCCCTACAATTGTTACATAGAATAGTCACCGTACTGCAGGAAGTTTGTTTTTCTGTTTTTGAATTTCGTTTATTTAAATTGTGCATGGTTTGGCTCTTTTTCGGGGCTTTTAGAGTCTCTGAGTTGTTGGGAAATGTAGCGAACAGCGACATACCAAAAGAAAACATATCCTTGATACATTCTAGCATAGAGATTTTTCTTCAGCACTCCAAAACAGATCAAATAGGTAAAGGTGCTAAAATAATATTACAGGCTGTTGGTGGCTTATTATGCCCCGTACAAGCATGGCTAGAATTTTTGTCAGTCGGTGGGGCAATTTCAAATTTTATTTTAAGACATCAGAATGGGTCACAGCTAACTGCCTTTCAGTTGTTGTCTGTTTTGCGAAAGGCCTTATTGAGATTGGGTAAGGATCCAACTAGGTTTGGTACCCATTCCTTTCGTATTGGGGCAGCATCGGAAGCAGTTCGATGGGGATTTGCTATTAATGATGTCAAAAAATTGGGACGTTGGTCATCTGATTGTTGCCTTCCCTATATTAGACAGTTGGATCAGGACAGTTAATGTCGCGGAATATTAATTGTCTTTTCTATTAGGTTGGGCAACAAACTCGGAAAAACGTCAGCAAAGAGTCTGGATGGTCGGTCATTCGTTCATCAAATGGGCAGCTAAACAAGCAGAAAAACTGCATTTTGGGAAGAATTTGGGTTTTTCTTCCACAGAAGTGCTTTTGTCCTGGTGGGGAAAAAGTGGCATGAGATGGGGGCAGTTTTTACCTTTGATGAGCGAGTTATCTGCAAACAACAAACCCGATGTGGTCATTTTGCACCTAGGGGAAAACGATTTGGTACAGTTGTCAGGTTTGGGACTTTTAATTGAAATGAAAACTGACTTGGAAATCTTTTTGAACACCTGGCCTAATGCACAGTTGGTGTTAACTGCCTTAATGCCTCGCAGAATATGGACAGGGGCGGACAGATTTACTGCCATGGAACCAGCAAGGAAGAAAGTCAACCGCGACATGCAGCGTTTCTGTACCCTTAATAGTATACATTGGCTTGTACATAATGAAATAACCAAAGATGACTATCAATTTTTCAGGCATGATGGTGAACATCTATCTTTTATCGGCAATGAGATTTATATTTTAAATATACGAGAAATGATTTTGAAGATTTTGAATATACAAACATGGTGTTGATTTATGCTGTTGAAGCGACAGCGTCTGTTTTCAGTTTATGCAATACATAACTGGTTCAATTTTCTGGTTCCAATATAGTCGCTTATCGTTCCCCCCCTTTTTTCTTCTCTCCCCTACCCCCCTCTTTCCCCTCCCATTACCATTTTGTTTCACGAATTTTCGTAATTATTGCATGTTTTCTTTGCATTTACGCTGCCCGGCTTTAGTGGACGGTGGTAGTTTTTCTTGTTAGGTAATGTTACTATTGTTATTCACTGTTTGGCGACAGTATACTTTTCTGTGTTCTCAGGTACTGCTGGTTTTTTATATTTTTCTCGTAATAAATATTTTCCCAGCTACAGCGGCTGTAGTGCTCAGGAATCCTTTGGACGGTTTTTAAATCCGGTTGCCAATTCAAATTACGTCAAAGTGGAAAAGTTTTGGGGGGGACAGGAAAAACGCCTGAGTAAGGGTTTTTCCTGGTGGCAGAGTTGGAGGAGATCAAGACAGGCAGGAAAGTTTGGGGGCATTAGGAATAGCTTCAGACAGAGGAAAGCAAGGGAGAGAAATTGGAGGCAAGAGTTAGGCAGGAGATGGAGTTAGGGGTTTGGGGAGGAGGATTAGGCCGAACAAGGTGGGGTGGTAGTTGTACGGGGATATTGCTTAGGGGCGGGGGATTTTATTTTTCGCAGAATACACTAAATGAGGGCACCTAGCGTGGATCCGTTTCAAGGCATCACAAGGGAGCAAAGAGCAGATCAGCGACCGAGGAGCATGCGCAAATTCAAGCAGGTGAGGTGCATGCGCTTTTAGCTATAAAGCGTATACGGGTCGATAAGGGAGTGGGTACTGATATTGAGCACAATAATTTGATCAATGTAGACAAAAATATACAAGTCTGCGGCGAGGCGCATTCTTCGATTAACAACCCCAAAGGTATAGTGAGTTCGGATGATAAGCAAAAAACAGAGTCAGAAGACAAAGCTGCCTCAAAGTTTAGACGTCTACCGTATATGGGTTTTTCTATACCACTGGGCGCACATTTGAATAAGTCTACTAAGGATAAGATCTGGAGGGGGGATTTTGTTGACGTTTTTAAACTTCTTCACAGGAAAATTCAAGCGAAGGAGGGTTCAAAAGAAGAAGCATGGAAATTATCAAGAAGGCCCAGGGTACCCACGAACATAGATACATGGACTTCCGCCTTTCTTATTTTCGCCAGTGTATACTGCGAAAAATTCCCTGATAGATCGGTGTCCCTGTTTAAATACTTGGATACAATTCGGAAGGCAGCTTCAGAATTCGGGGGATATTCGTGGTTACACTACGATGAAGAATTTAGGGTTAGATTAGTTTTGATGCTGGAAAAACCATGGGGGGAAGTTGATAATGAGCTTTGGGTACAATGGATGTATCCCCAGCGGCCCCCTCCGTCCATGCACACTGCTAGCGGTTTAGCGGTTACTTATCGGCCCTTTCAGAATAGACCCACCCTGGGGGGGGGGGTGGGTAATTGGAACAAACAGCAGTCAGCCATATCCGGGGCATGCTGGAATTTTAACAAAGGGTACTGTGCAAAGAAGCCCTGCAAGTATAAGCACGAGTGCTCAAAGTGCGGAGGTAGGCATGCAGTCTTGCAGTGTTTTGGAGAACTCGCAAATTGGGGAAACAGTTTTCAAAACAGGGGCAGAGGCTTCGCGTTTCAGTCTGGAAACAAGGGCTTCTACGCCAATCAAAGTGGACATCCTATGTAAATGGTTACGTTTTTACCCCAATTCTCAAGAGGCAGCTCTGTTAGCATGGGGCTTTAAGGAGGGCTTCAAATTAGGTTATCAGGGCCCACGCTGTCGCCGATTTGCTCTGAATTTAAAATCTGCCAATGCTTTCCCAGAGGTAGTAAGGGAGAAACTGATGATTGAAGTCTGGGAGGGAAGGATGGCAGGGCCTTTCGACTCATGGCCCTTGGATAATCTCATTGTGTCACCTCTGGGCGTGGTTCCAAAAAAGGCCGCTGCAGAGTTCAGAATGATTCAGCATCTTTCGTGGCCTTTAGGTGGCTCCATTAATGATTTTATATCCAGGGATGATGCTATGGTGCAATTTTCAACAATAGATTCAGCTTTCAGGATGATCAGGAAGTCAGGGGAGTATTCTGAGTTAGCAAAATGCGACATCAAATCGGCTTTTAGACTACTGCCAGTACATCCCTCTGATTTTTCCTTGCTGGGAATCTTTTTTGAAGGAAGGTTCTTTGTTGATAAATCCCTTCCTATGGGTTGCGCCATAATATGCAGATTATTTGAAGCTTTTAACTCCTTTCTTCAGTGGTGTTTTTCATTTACCACAGGACATACCAGGGTAACACATTACCTAGACGATTTTTTGTTCATAGGCACAGCCAATTCTCAGCAATGCAAAAAAGCTATACAGGATTTTGAAGGGCTGGCTCAAGATTTGGGGGTACCCCTAGCGGAGGATAAGACAGAAGGTCCCGCTTGTTGCCTTACGTACTTAGGCATTGAAATTGATACTTCTAAAATGCAGGCCAGATTACCTCAGAAAAAGATTGATGAAATAACTAAACTTTTGGAGCACGCTCGCTCGGCAGTGAAGCTAACATTGTTGGAAGCCCAATGCTTACTAGGCCATCTAAATTTTGCATGCAAGGTCATTCGTGCAGGCAGATCTTATTGCAGGCGTTTGGGTTTCTCCATGTCAGGTCTAAAGCTTCCTCACCTCAGAGTTAGAATAACGGCTCAGATGCGAGCAGATTTTGAGTTTTGGTCGACTTTCTTGTCAGAATTCAATGGCATAACACTCTGGTCTCTAGATGAAGATTTTACCTGGGAAATGCAACTCTTTTCCGATGCTTCTGGAGCCAATGGTTTTGGCCTTTTCTGTGAAGGGAAGTGGTGTGCGGAACGATGGCCGGCCAGTTAGGCCGCAGAAAAGAAAAGCATAGCTGTCCTGGAATTCTTTCCTTTAATAGTGGCTCTAGCCGTTTGGGGAACGAAGTTGGCCAACAGGACAGTCTTATTCAACGTAGACAACAAAACAGTGGTCGATTTGATCAACGGTCAAAAACCTAAAGATAAGCAGTTGTTGAAATTGTTACAGATTTTCAAGTTAGGCTGTCTTAAACGTAACATTATTTTCAAGGTAAAGCACATTTCTGGTATTTCAAATAACATCCCGGATGCCCTATCTCGATTTCAGTGGGAGAGATTCCGTGGCTTGGCGCCAGGAGCAGACATGCGGAAGACTCCGATACCCGACGAGATATGGAATCTGGTGATGTGAATATGTATCATCTCATCGAGCTCTCTTTAGCAAAGAGTACAAAGCTGGCTTACAGAAGAGCTTGGCTGGAGTTTCTAGACTCAGGTGCTGCATTTAGAAGTTTCAATGGGGTGGGTTTAGAACAACGACGAAGGGATGTGGCGCAGTTCATTATGCTTAACATCAATAAAGGCATTTCTTCCACCACTATAGCCGGTAAGTTAGCCGGTATATCATTTTATGGAAAAATGTTCTGGGGCTACGAACCGTCCGCAGGCGAGATGGGAAGAAGAATTCTTCAGGGATGGGCTAAGACAAAAAAGAGAGGTTCATACAAGAGAGATCCGATATCCCTACAATTGTTACATAGAATAGTCACCGTACTGCAGGAAGTTTGTTTTTCTGTTTTTGAATTTCGTTTATTTAAATTGTGCATGGTTTGGCTCTTGTTCGGGGCTTTTAGAGTCTCTGAGTTGTTGGGAAATGTAGCGAACAGCGACATACCAAAAGAAAACATATCCTTGATACATTCTAGCATAGAGATTTTTCTTCAGCACTCCAAAACAGATCAAATAGGTAAAGGTGCTAAAATATTATTACAGGCTGTTGGTGGCTTATTATGCCCCGTGCAAGCATGGCTAGAACTTTTGTCAGTCGGTGGGGCAATTTCAAATTTTATTTTTAGACATCAGAATGGGTCACAGCTAACTGCCTTTCAGTTGTTGTCTGTTTTGCGAAAGGCCTTATTGAGATTGGGTAAGGATCCAACTAGGTTTGGTACCCATTCCTTTCGTATTAGGGCAGCAACGGAAGCAGTTCGATGGGGATTTGCTATTAATTATGTCAAAAAATTGGGACGTTGGTCATCTGATTCTTGCCTTCTCTATATTAGACAGTTGGATCAGGACAGTTAATGTCGCGGAATATTAATTGTCTTTTCTTTTAGGTTGGGCAACAAACTCGGAAAAACGTCAGCAAAGAGTCTGGATGGTCGGTCATTCGTTCATCAAATGGGCAGCTAAACAAGCAGAAAAACTGCATTTTGGGAAGAATTTGGGTTTTTCTTCCGAGGAAGTGCTTTTGTCCTGGTGGGGAAAAAGTGGCATGAGATGGGGGCAGTTTTTACCTTTGATGAGCGAGTTATCTGCAAACAACAAACCCGATGTGGTCATTTTGCACCTAGGGGAAAACGATTTGGTACAGTTGTCAGGTTTGGGACTTTTAATTGAAATGAAAACTGACTTGGAACTCTTTTTGAACACCTGGCCTAATGCACAGTTGGTGTTAACTGCCTTAATGCTTCGCAGAATATGGAGAGGGGCAGACAGATTTACTGCCATGGAACGAGCAAGGACGAAAGTCAACCGCGACATGCAGCGTTTCTGTATCCTTAATAGTATACATTGGCTTGTACATAATGAAATAACCAAAGATGACTATCAATTTTTCAGGCATGATGGTGTACATCTATCTTTTATCGGCAATGAGATTTATATTTTAAATATACGAGAAATGATTTTGAAGATTTTGAATATACAAACATGGTGTTGATTTATGCTGTTGAAGCGACAGCGTCTGTTTTCAGTTTATGCAATACATAACTGGTTCAATTTTCTGGTTCCAATATAGTCGCTTATCGTTCCCCCCCCTTTTTTTTCTTCTTTCCCCTACCCCCCTCTTTCTCCTCCCATTCCCATTTTGTTTCACGAATTTTCGTAATTATTGCATGTTTTCTTTGCATTTACGCTGCCCGGCTTTAGTGGACGGTGGTAGTTTTTCTTGTTAGGTAATGTTACTATTGTTATTCACTGTTTGGCGACAGTATACTTTTCTGTGTTCTCAGGTACTGCTGGTTTTTTATATTTTTCTCGTAATAAATATTTTCCCAGCTACAGCGGCTGTAGTGCTCAGGAATCCTTTGGACTGTTTTTAAATCCGGTTGCTAATTCAAATTACGTCAAAGTGGAAAAGTTTTGGGGGGACAGGAAAAACGCCTGAGTAAGGGTTTTTCCTGGTGGCAGAGTTGGAGGAGATCAAGACAGGCAGGAAAGTTTGGGGGGCATTAGGAATAGTTTCGGACAGAGGAAAGCAAGGGAGAGAAATTGGAGGCAAGAGTTAGGCAGGAGATGGAGTTAGGGGTTTGGGGAGGAGGATTAGGCCGAACAAGGTGGGGTGGTAGTTGTACGGGGATATTGCTTAGGGGCGGGGGATTTTATTTTTCGCAGAATACACTAAATGAGGGCACCTAGCGTGGATCCGTTTCAAGGCATCACAAGGGAGCAAAGAGCAGATCAGCGACCGAGGAGCATGCGCAAATTCAATCAGGTGAGGTGCATGCGCTTTTACCTACAAAGCGTATACGGGTCGATAAGGGAGTGGGTACTGAGATTGAGCACAATAATTTGATCAATGTAGACAAAAATATACAAGTCTGCGGCGAGGCGCATTCTTCGATTAACAACCCCAAAGGTATAGTGAGTTCGGATGATAAGCAAAAAACAGAGTCAGAAGACAAAGCTGCCTCAAAGTTTAGACGTCTACCGTATATGGGTTTTTCTATGCCCCTGGGCGCACATTTGAATAAGTCTACTAAGGATAAGATATGGAGGGGGGATTTTGTTGACGTTTTTAAACTTCTTCACAGGGAAATTCAAGCGAAGGAGGGTTCAAAAGAAGAAGCATGGGAATTATCAAGAAGGCCCAGGGTACCCACGAACATAGATACATGGACTTACGCCTTTCTTATTTTCGCCAGTGTATACTGCGAAAAATTCCCTGATAGATCGGTGTCCCTGTTTAAATACTTGGATACAATTCGGAAGGCAGCTTCAGAATTCGGGGGATATTCGTGGTTACACTACGATGAAGAATTTAGGGCTAGATTAGTTTTGATGCCGGAAAAACCATGGGGGGAAGTTGATAATGAGCTTTGGGTACAATGGATGTATCCCCAGCGGCCCCCTCTGTCCATGCACACTGCTAGCGGCTTAGCGGTTACTTATCGGCCCTTCCAGAATAGACCCACCCTGGGGGGGGGGGGGTAATTGGAACAAACAGCAGTCAGCCATATCCGGGGCATGCTGGAATTTTAACAAAGGGTACTGTGCAAAGAAGCCCTGCAAGTATAAGCACGAGTGCTCAAAGTGCGGAGGTAGGCATGCAGTCTTGCAGTGTTTTGGAGAACTCGCAAATTGGGGAAACAGTTTTCAAAACAGGGGCAGAGGCTTCGCGTTTCAGTCTGGAAACAAGGGCTTCTACGCCAATCAAAGTGGACATCCTATGTAAATGGTTACGTTTTTACCCCAATTCTCAAGAGGCAGCTCTGTTAGCATGGGGCTTTAAGGAGGGCTTCAAATTAGGTTATCAGGGCCCACGCTGTCGCCGATTTGCTCTGAATTTAAAATCTGCCAATGCTTTCCCACAGGTAGTAAGGGAGAAACTGATGATTGAAGTCTGGGAGGGAAGGATGGCAGGGCCTTTCGACTCATGGCCCTTGGATAATCTCATTGTGTCACCTCTGGGCGTGGTTCCAAAAAAGGCCGCTGGAGAGTTCAGAATGATTCAGCATCTTTCGTGGCCTTTAGGTGGCTCCATTAATGATTTTATATCCAGGGATAATGCTATGGTGCAATTTTCAACAATAGATTCAGCTTTCAGGATGATCAGGAAGTCAGGGGAGTATTCTGAGTTAGCAAAATGCGACATCAAATCGGCTTTTAGACTACTGCCAGTACATCCCTCTGATTTTTCCTTGCTGGGAATATTTTTTGAAGGAAGGTTCTTTGTTGATAAATCCCTTCCTATGGGTTGCGCCATATCATGCAGATTATTTGAACCTTTTAGCTCCTTTCTTCAGTGGTGTTTTTCATTTACCACAGGACATACGGGGTAACACATTACCTAGACGATTTTTTGTTCATAGGCACAGCCAATTCTCAGCAATTCAAAAAAGCTATACAGGATTTTGAAGGGCTGGCTCAAGATTTGGGGGTACCCCTATCGGAGGATAAGACAGAAGGTCCCGCTTGTTGCCTTACGTACTTAGGCATTGAAATTGATACTTCTAAAATGCAGGCCAGATTACCTCAGAAAAAGATTGATGAAATAACTAAACTTTTGGAGCACGCTCGCTCGGCAGTGAAGCTAACATTGTTGGAAGCCCAATGCTTATTAGGCCATCTAAATTTTGCATGCAAGGTCATTCGTGCAGGCAGATCTTTTTGCAGGCGTTTGGGTTTCTCCATGTCAGGTCTAAAGCTTCCTCACCACAGAGTTAGAATAACGGCTCAGATGCGAGCAGATTTTGAGGTTTGGTCGACTTTCATGCCAGAATTCAATGGCATAACACTCTGGTCTCTAGATGAAGATTTTACCTGGGAAATGCAACTCTTTTCCGATGCTTCTGGAGCCAATGGTTTTGGCCTTTTCTGGGAAGGGAAGTGGTGTGCGGAACGATGGCCGGCCAGTTGGGCCGCACAAAAGAAAAGCATATCTTTCCTGGAATTCTTTCCTTTAATAGTGGCTCTAGCTGTTTGGGGAACGAAGTTGGCCAACAGGACAGTCTTATTCAACGTAGACAACAAAACTGTGGTCCATTTGATCAACGGTCAAAAACCTAAAGATAAGCAGTTATTGAAATTGTTACAGATTTTCATGTTAGGCTGTCTTAAACGTAACATTATTTTCAAGGTAAGGCACATTTCTGGTATTTCAAATAACATTGCGGATGCCCTATCTCGATTTCAGAGGGAGAGATTCCGTGGCTTGGCGCCAGGAGCAGACATGCGGAAGACTCCGATACCCGACGAGATATGGAATCTGGTTATGTGAATATGTATCATCTCATCGAGCTCTCTTTAGCAAAGAGTACAAAGCTGGCTTACAGAAGAGCTTGGCTGGAGTTTCTAGACTCAGGTGCTGCATTTAGAAGTTTCAATGGGGTGGGTTTAGAACAACGACGAAGGGATGTGGCGCAGTTCATTATGCTTAACATCAATAAAGGCATTTCTTCCACCACTATAGCCGGTAAGTTAGCCGGTATACCATGTTACGGAAAAAATTTCTGGGGCTACGAACCGTCCGCAGGCGAGATGGGAAGAAGAATTCTTCAGGGATGGGCTAAGACAAAAAAGAGAGGTTCATACAAGAAAGATCCCATATCCCTACAATTGTTACATAGAATAGTCACCGTACTGCAGGAAGTTTGTTTTTCTGTTTTTGAATTTCGTTTATTTAAATTGTGCATGGTTTGGCTCTTTTTCGGGGCTTTTAGAGTCTCTGAGTTGTTGGGAAATGTAGCGAACAGCGACATAGCAAAAGAAAACATATCCTTGATACATTCTAGCATAGAGATTTTTCTTCAGCACTCCAAAACAGATCAAATAGGTAAAGGTGCTAAAATAATATTACAGGCTGTTGGTGGCTTATTATGCCCCGTACAAGCATGGCTAGAATTTTTGTTAGTCGGTGGGGCAATTTCAAATTTTATTTTTAGACATCAGAATGGGTCACAGCTAACTGCCTTTCAGTTGTTGTCTGTTTTGCGAAAGGCCTTATTGAGATTGGGTAAGGATCCAACTAGGTTTGGTACCCATTCCTTTCGTATTGGGGCAGCATCGGAAGCAGTTCGATGGGGATTTGCTATTAATGATGTCAAAGAATTGGGACGTTGGTCATCTGATTGTTGCCTTCCCTATATTAGACAGCTGGATCAGGACAGTTAATGTCGCGGAATATTAATTGTCTTTTCTTTTAGGTTGGGCAACAAACTCGGAAAAACGTCAGCAAAGAGTCTGGATGGTCGGTCATTCGTTCATCAAATGGGCAGCTAAACAAGGAGAAAAACTGCATTTTGGGAAGAATTTGGGTTTTTCTTCCGAGGAAGTGCTTTTGTCCTGGTGGGGAAAAAGTGGCATGAGATGGGGGCAGTTTTTACCTTTGATAAGCGAGTTATCTGCAAACAACAAACCCGATGTGGTCATTTTGCACCTAGGGGAAAACGATTTGGTACAGTTGTCAGGTTTGGGACTTTTAATTGAAATGAAAACTGACTTCGAACTCTTTTTGAACACCTGGCCTAATGCACAGTTGGTGTTAACTGCCTTAATGCCTCGCAGAATATGGAGAGGGGCGGACAGATTTACTGCCATGGAACGAGCAAGGAAGAAAGTCAACCGCGACATGCAGCGTTTCTGTATCCTTAATAGTATACATTGGCTTGTACATAATGAAATAACCAAAGATGACTTTCAATTTTTCAGGCATGATGGTGTACATCTATCTTTTATCGGCAATGAGATTTATATTTTAAATATACGAGAAATGATTTTGAAGATTTTGAATATACAAACATGGTGTTGATTTATGCTGTTGAAGCGACAGCGTCTGTTTTCAGTTTATGCAATACATAACTGGTTCAATTTTCTAGTTCCAATATAGTCGCTTATCGTTCCCCCCCCTTTTTTTTCTTCTTTCCCCTACCCCCCTCTTTCTCCTCCCATTCCCATTTTGTTTCACGAATTTTCGTAATTATTGCATGTTTTCTTTGCATTTACGCTGCCCGGCTTTAGTGGACGGTGGTAGTTTTTCTTGTTAGGTAATGTTACTATTGTTATTCACTGTTTGGCGACAGTATACTTTTCTGTGTTCTCAGGTACTGCTGGTTTTTTATATTTTTCTCGTAATAAATATTTTCCCAGCTACAGCGGCTGTAGTGCTCAGGAATCCTTTGGACTGTTTTTAAATCCGGTTGCTAATTCAAATTACGTCAAAGTGGAAAAGTTTTGGGGGGACAGGAAAAACGCCTGAGTAAGGGTTTTTCCTGGTGGCAGAGTTGGAGGAGATCAAGACAGGCAGGAAAGTTTGGGGGCATTAGGAATAGCTTCGGACAGAGGAAAGCAAGGGAGAGAAATTGGAGGCAAGAGTTAGGCAGGAGATGGAGTTAGGGGTTTGGGGAGGAGGATTAGGCCGAACAAGGTGGGGTGGTAGTTGTACGGGGATATTGCTTAGGGGCGGGGGATTTTATTTTTCGCAGAATACACTAAATGAGGGCACCTAGCGTGGATCCGTTTCAAGGCATCACAAGGGAGCAAAGAGCAGATCAGCGACCGAGGAGCATGCGCAAATTCAATCAGGTGAGGTGCATGCGCTTTTACCTACAAAGCGTATACGGGTCGATAAGGGAGTGGGTACTGAGATTGAGCACAATAATTTGATCAATGTAGACAAAAATATACAAGTCTGCGGCGAGGCGCATTCTTCGATTAACAACCCCAAAGGTATAGTGAGTTCGGATGATAAGCAAAAAACAGAGTCAGAAGACAAAGCTGCCTCAAAGTTTAGACGTCTACCGTATATGGGTTTTTCTATGCCCCTGGGCGCACATTTGAATAAGTCTCCTAAGGATAAGATATGGAGGGGGGATTTTGTTGACGTTTTTAAACTTCTTCACAGGGAAATTCAAGAGAAGGAGGGTTCAAAAGAAGAAGCATGGGAATTATCAAGAAGGCCCAGGGTACCCACGAACATAGATACATGGACTTACGCCTTTCTTATTTTCGCCAGTGTATACTGCGAAAAATAACCTGATAGATCGGTGTCCCTGTTTAAATACTTGGATACAATTCGGAAGGCAGCTTCAGAATTCGGGGGATATTCGTGGTTACACTACGATGAAGAATTTAGGGCTAGATTAGTTTTGATGCCGGAAAAACCATGGGGGGAAGTTGATAATGAGCTTTGGGTACAATGGATGTATCCCCAGCGGCCCCCTCTGTCCATGCACACTGCTAGCGGCTTAGCGGTTACTTATCGGCCCTTCCAGAATAGACCCACCCTGGGGGGGGGGGTAATTGGAACAAACAGCAGTCAGCCATATCCGGGGCATGCTGGAATTTTAACAAAGGGTACTGTGCAAAGAAGCCCTGCAAGTATAAGCACGAGTGCTCAAAGTGCGGAGGTAGGCATGCAGTCTTGCAGTGTTTTGGAGAACTCGCAAATTGGGGAAACAGTTTTCAAAACAGGGGCAGAGGCTTCGCGTTTCAGTCTGGAAACAAGGGCTTCTACGCCAATCAAAGTGGACATCCTATGTAAATGGTTACGTTTTTACCCCAATTCTCAAGAGGCAGCTCTGTTAGCATGGGGCTTTAAGGAGGGCTTCAAATTAGGTATCAGGGCCCACGCTGTCGCCGATTTGCTCTGAATTTAAAATCTGCCAATGCTTTCCCACAGGTAGTAAGGGAGAAACTGATGATTGAAGTCCGGGAGGGAAGGATGGCAGGGCCTTTCGACTCATGGCCCTTGGATAATCTCATTGTGTCACCTCTGGGCGTGGTTCCAAAAAAGGCCGCTGGAGAGTTCAGAATGATTCAGCATCTTTCGTGGCCTTTAGGTGGCTCCATTAATGATTTTATATCCAGGGATGATGCTATGGTGCAATTTTCAACAATAGATTCAGCTTTCAGGATGATCAGGAAGTCAGGGGAGTATTCTGAGTTAGCAAAATGCGACATCAAATCGGCTTTTAGACTACTGCCAGTACATCCCTCTGATTTTTCCTTGCTGGGAATATTTTTTGAAGGAAGGTTCTTTGTTGATAAATCCCTTCCTATGGGTTGCGCCATATCATGCAGATTATTTGAACCTTTTAGCTCCTTTCTTCAGTGGTGTTTTTCATTTACCACAGGACATACGGGGTAACACATTACCTAGACGATTTTTTGTTCATAGGCACAGCCAATTCTCAGCAATTCAAAAAAGCTATACAGGATTTTGAAGGGCTGGCTCAAGATTTGGGGGTACCCCTAGCGGAGGATAAGACAGAAGGTCCCGCTTGTTGCCTTACGTACTTAGGCATTGAAATTGATACTTCTAAAATGCAGGCCAGATTACCTCAGAAAAAGATTGATGAAATAACTAAACTTTTGGAGCACGCTCGCTCGGCAGTGAAGCTAACATTGTTGGAAGCCCAATGCTTATTAGGCCATCTAAATTTTGCATGCAAGGTCATTCGTGCAGGCAGATCTTTTTGCAGGCGTTTGGGTTTCTCCATGTCAGGTCTAAAGCTTCCTCACCACAGAGTTAGAATAACGGCTCAGATGCGAGCAGATTTTGAGGTTTGGTCGACTTTCTTGCCAGAATTCAATGGCATAACACTCTGGTCTCTAGATGAAGATTTTACCTGTGAAATGCAACTCTTTTCCGATGCTTCTGGAGCCAATGGTTTTGGCCTTTTCTGGGAAGGGAAGTGGTGTGCGGAACGATGGCCGGCCAGTTGGGCCGCACAAAAGAAAAGCATATCTTTCCTGGAATTCTTTCCTTTAATAGTGGCTCTAGCTGTTTGGGGAACGAAGTTGGCCAACAGGACAGTCTTATTCAACGTAGTCAACAAAACAGTGGTCGATTTGATCAACGGTCAAAAACCTAAAGAAAAGCAGTTGTTGAAATTGTTACAGATTTTCATGTTAGGCTGTCTTAAACGTAACATTATTTTCAAGGTAAGGCACATTTCTGGTATTTGAAATAACATCGCGGATGCCCTATCTCGATTTCAGTGGGAGAGATTCCGTGGCTTGGCGCCAGGAGCAGACATGCAGAAGACTCCGATACCCGACGAGATATGGAATCTGGTGATGTGAATATGTATCATCTCATCAAGCTCTCTTTAGCAAAGAGTACAAAGCTGGCTTACAGAAGAGCTTGGCAGGAGTTTCTAGACTCAGGTGCTGCATTTAGAAGTTTCAATGGGGTGGGTTTAGAACAACGACGAAGGGATGTGGCGCAGTTCATTATGCTTAACATCAATAAAGGCATTTCTTCCACCACTATAGCCGGTAAGTTAGCCGGTATATCATTTTATGGAAATAATTTCTGGGGCTACGAACCGTCCGCAGGCGAGATGGGAAGAAGAATTCTTCAGGGATGGGCTAAGACAAAAAAGAGAGGATCATACAAGAGAGATCCGATATCCCTACAATTGTTACATAGAATAGTCACCGTACTGCAGGAAGTTTGTTTTTCTGTTTTTGAATTTCGTTTATTTAAATTGTGCATGGTTTGGCTCTTTTTCGGGGCTTTTAGAGTCTCTGAGTTGTTGGGAAATGTAGCGAACAGCGACATACCAAAAGAAAACATATCCTTAATACATTCTAGCATAGAGATTTTTCTTCAGCACTCCAAAACAGATCAAATAGGTAAAGGTGCTAAAATAATATTACAGGCTGTTGGTGGCTTATTATGCCCCTTACAAGCATGGCTAGAATTTTTGTCAGTCGGTGGGGCAATTTCAAATTTTATTTTTAGACATTAGAATGGGTCACAGCTAACTGCCTTTCAGTTGTTGTCTGCTTTCCGAAAGGCCTTATTGAGATTGGGTAAGGATCCAACTAGGTTTGGTACCCATTCCTTTCGTATTGGGGCAGCATCGGAAGCAGTTCGATGGGGATTTGCTATTAATGATGTCAAAAAATTGGGACGTTGGTCATCTGATTGTTGCCTTCCCTATATTAGACAGTTGGATCAGGACAGTTAATGTCGCGGAATATTAATTGTCTTTTCTTTTAGGTTGGGCAACAAACTCGGAAAAACGTCAGCAAAGAGTCTGGATGGTCGGTCATTCGTTCATCAAATGGGCAGCTAAACAAGCAGAAAAACTGCATTTTGGGAAGAATTCGGGTTTTTCTTCCGAGGAAGTGCTTTTGTCCTGGTGGGGAAAAAGTGGCATGAGATGGGGGCAGTTTTTACCTTTGATGAGCGAGTTATCTGCAAACAACAAACCTGATGTGGTCATTTTGCACCTAGGGGAAAACGATTTGGTACAGTTGTCAGGTTTGGGACTTTTAATTGAAATGAAAACTGACTTGGAACTCTTTTTGAACACCTGGCGTAATGCACAGTTGGTGTTAACTGCCTTAATGCCTCGCAGAATATGGAGAGGGGTGGACAGATTTACTGCCATGGAACGAGCAAGGAAGAAAGTCAACCGCGACATGCAGCGTTTCTGTATCCTTAAAAGTATACATTGGCTTGTACATAATGAAATAACCAAAGATGACTATCAATTTTTCAGGCATGATGGTGTACATCTATCTTTTATCGGCAATGAGATTTATATTTTAAATATACGAGAAATGATTTTGAAGATTTTGAATATACAAACATGGTGTTGATTTATGCTGTTGAAGCGACAGCGTCTGTTTTCAGTTTATGCAATACATAACTGGTTCAATTTTCTGGTTCCAATATAGTCGCTTATCGTCCCCCCCCCTTTTTTCTTCTCTCCCCTACCCCCCTCTTTCCCCTCCCATTCCCATTTTGTTTCACGAATTTTCGTAATTATTGCATGTTTGCATTTACGCTGCCCTGCTTTAGTGGACGGTGGAAGTTTTTCTTATTAGGTAATGTTACTATTGTTATTCACTGTTTGGCGACAGTATACCTTTCTGTGTTCTCAGGTACTGCTGGTTTTTTATATTTTTCTCGTAATAAATATTTTCCCAGCTACAGCGGCTGTAGTGCTCAGGAATCCTTTGGACTGGTTTTAAATCCGGTTGCCAATTCAAATTACGTCAAAGTGGAAAAGTTTTGGGGGGGACAGGAAAAACGCCTGAGTAAGGGTTTTTCCTGGTGGCAGAGTTGGAGGAGATCAAGACAGGCAGGAAAGTTTGGGGGCATTAGGAATAGCTTCGGACAGAGGAAAGCAAGGGAGAGAAATTGGAGGCAAGAGTTAGGCAGGAGATGGAGTTAGGGGTTTGGGGAGGAGGATTAGGCCGAACAAGGTGGGGTGGTAGTTGTACGGGGATATTGCTTAGGGGCGGGGATTTTATTTTTCGCAGAATACACTAAATGAGGGCACCCAGCGTGGATCCGTTTCAAGGCATCACAAGGGAGCAAAGAGCAGATCAGCGACCGAGGAGCATGCGCAAATTCAATCAGGTGAGGTGCATGCGCTTTTACCTACAAAGCGTATACGGGTCAATAAGGGAGTGGGTACTGATATTGAGCACAATAATTTGATCAATGTAGACAAAAATATACAAGTCTGCGGCGAGGCGCGTTCTTCGATTAACAACCCCAAAGGTATAGTGAGTTCGGATGATAAGCAAAAAACAGAGTCAGAAGACAAAGCTGCCTCAAAGTTTAGACGTCTACCGTATATGGGTTTTTCTATGCCCCTGGGCGCACATTTGAATAAGTCTACTAAGGATAAGATATGGAGGGGGGATTTTGTTGACGTTTTTAAACTTCTTCACAGGGAAATTCAAGCGAAGGAGGGTTCAAATGAAGAAGCATGGGAATTATCAAGAAGGCCCAGGGTACCCACGAACACAGATACATGGACTTCCGCCTTTCTTATTTTCGCCAGTGTATACTGCGAAAAATTCCCTGATAGATCGGTGTCCCTGTTTAAATACTTGGATACAATTCGGAAGGCAGCTTCAGAATTCGGGGGATATTCGTGGTTACACTACGATGAAGAATTTAGGGCTAGATTAGTTTTGATGCCGGAAAAACCATGGGGGGAAGTTGATAATGAGCTTTGGGTACAATGGATGTATCCCCAGCGGCCCCCTCTGTCCATGCACACTGCTAGCGGCTTAGCGGTTACTTATCGGCCCTTCCAGAATAGACCCACCCTGGGGGGGGGGGGGCTAATTGGAACAAACAGCAGTCAGCCATATCCGGGGCATGCTGGAATTTTAACAAAGGGTACTGTGCAAAGAAGCCCTGCAAGTATAAGCACGAGTGCTCAAAGTGCGGAGGTAGGCATGCAGTCTTGCAGTGTTTTGGAGAACTCGCAAATTGGGGAAACAGTTTTCAAAACAGGGGCAGAGGCTTCGCGTTTCAGTCTGGAAACAAGGGCTTCTACGCCAATCAAAGTGGACATCCTATGTAAATGGTTACGTTTTTACCCCAATTCTCAAGAGGCAGCTCTGTTAGCATGGGGCTTTAAGGAGGGCTTCAAATTAGGTTATCAGGGCCCACGCTGTCGCCGATTTGCTCTGAATTTAAAATCTGCCAATGCTTTCCCACAGGTAGTAAGGGAGAAACTGATGATTGAAGTCCGGGAGGGAAGGATGGCAGGGCCTTTCGACTCATGGCCCTTGGATAATCTCATTGTGTCACCTCTGGGCGTGGTTCCAAAAAAGGCCGCTGGAGAGTTCAGGATGATTCAGCATCTTTTGTGGCCTTTAGGTGGCTCCATTAATGATTTTATATCCAGGGATGATGCTATGGTGCATTTTTCAACAATAGATTCAGCTTTCAGGATGATCAGGAAGTCAGGGGAGTATTCTGAGTTAGCAAAATGCGACATCAAATCGGCTTTTAGACTACTGCCAGTACATCCCTCTGATTTTTCCTTGCTGGGAATATTTTTTGAAGGAAGGTTCTTTGTTGATAAATCCCTTCCTATGGGTTGCGCCATATCATGCAGATTATTTGAAGCTTTTAGCTCCTTTCTTCAGTGGTGTTTTTCATTTACCACAGGACATACGGGGTAACACATTACCTAGACGATTTTTTGTTCATAGGCACAGCCAATTCTCAGCAATTCAAAAAAGCTATACAGGATTTTGAAGGGCTGGCTCAAGATTTGGGGGTACCCCTAGCGGAGGATAAGACAGAAGGTCCCGCTTGTTGCCTTACGTACTTAGGCATTGAAATTGATACTTCTAAAATGCAGGCCAGATTACCTCAGAAAAAGATTGATGAAATAACTAAACTTTTGGAGCACGCTCGCTCGGCAGTGAAGCTAACATTGTTGGAAGCCCAATGCTTATTAGGCCATCTAAATTTTGCATGCAAGGTCATTCGTGCAGGCAGATCTTTTTGCAGGCGTTTGGGTTTCTCCATGTCAGGTCTAAAGCTTCCTCACCACAGAGTTAGAATAACGGCTCAGATGCGAGCAGATTTTGAGGTTTGGTCGACTTTCTTGCCAGAATTCAATGGCATAACACTCTGGTCTCTAGATGAAGATTTTACCTGGGAAATGCAACTCTTTTCCGATGCTTCTGGAGCCAATGGTTTTGGCCTTTTCTGGGAAGGGAAGTGGTGTGCGGAACGATGGCCGGCCAGTTGGGCCGCACAAAAGAAAAGCATATCTTTCCTGGAATTCTTTCCTTTAATAGTGGCTCTAGCTGTTTGGGGAACGAAGTTGGCCAACAGGACAGTCTTATTCAACGTAGACAACAAAACAGTGGTCCATTTGATCAACGGTCAAAAACCTAAAGATAAGCAGTTATTGAAATTGTTACAGATTTTCATGTTAGGCTGTCTTAAACGTAACATTATTTTCAAGGTAAGGCACATTTCTGGTATTTCAAATAACATTGCGGATGCCCTATCTCGATTTCAGAGGGAGAGATTCCGTGGCTTGGCGCCAGGAGCAGACATGCGGAAGACTCCGATACCCGACGAGATATGGAATCTGGTTATGTGAATATGTATCATCTCATCGAGCTCTCTTTAGCAAAGAGTACAAAGCTGGCTTACAGAAGAGCTTGGCTGGAGTTTCTAGACTCAGGTGCTGCATTTAGAAGTTTCAATGGGGTGGGTTTAGAACAACGACGAAGGGATGTGGCGCAGTTCATTATGCTTAACATCAATAAAGGCATTTCTTCCACCACTATAGCCGGTAAGTTAGCCGGTATATTATGTTATGGAAAAAATGTCTGGGGCTACGAACCGTCCGCAGGCGAGATGGGAAGAAGAATTCTTCAGGGATGGGCTAAGACAAAAAAGAGAGGTTCATACAAGAGAGATCCGATATCCCTACAATTGTTACATAGAATAGTCACCGTACTGCAGGAAGTTTGTTTTTCTGTTTTTGAATTTCGTTTATTTAAATTGTGCATGGTTTGGCTCTTTTTCGGGGCTTTTAGAGTCTCTTAGTTGTTGGGAAATGTAGCGAACAGAGACATACCAAAAGAAAACATATCCTTGATACATTCTAGCATAGAGATTTTTCTTCAGCACTCCAAAACAGATCAAATAGGTAAAGGTGCTAAAATAATATAACAGGCTGTTGGTGGCTTATTATGCCCCGTACAAGCATGGCTAGAATTTTTGTCAGTCGGTGGGGCAATTTCAAATTTTATTTTAAGACATCAGAATGGGTCACAGCTAACTGCCTTTCAGTTGTTGTCTGTTTTGCGAAAGGCCTTATTGAGATTGGGTAAGGATCCAACTAGGTTTGGTACCCATTCCTTTCGTATTGGGGCAGCATCGGAAGCAGTTCGATGGGGATTTGCTATTAATGATGTCAAAAAATTGGGACGTTGGTCATCTGATTGTTGCCTTCCCTATATTAGACAGTTGGATCAGGACAGTTAATGTCGCGGAATATTAATTGTCTTTTCTTTTAGGTTGGGCAACAAACTCGGAAAAACGTCAGCAAAGAGTCTGGATGGTCGGTCATTCGTTCATCAAATGGGCAGCTAAACAAGCAGAAAAACTGCATTTTGGGAAGAATTTGGGTTTTTCTTCCGAGGAAGTGTTTTTGTCCTGGTGGGGAAAAAGTGGCATGAGATGGGGGCAGTTTTTACCTTTGATGAGCGAGTTATCTGCAAACAACAAACCCGATGTGGTCATTTTGCACCTAGGGGAAAACGATTTGGTACAGTTGTCAGGTTTTTTTTTTTTTTTTTTTTTTTAAAGTTTTTATTGAAATTAGACAAATCAAATAATACAGATTTTGCGGCTGTGCGATACACAAATAACCAATCAGTAGCAGCGTTGTGACATTTCCGGTCCTGAGATAAACAATACCACATCATGAATGCAACCGACAACAAGACCCCATCTACCAATCCATCATCAACACTTGCCCGAACCTGAACCAAGGGGGTCCCTGACCCGTGGGCTGATTCCAGGGTACTAAAGACGTCCCCCTCCCCTGCCCTCATTTCTAACATGGGAAAACGCCACGCGGTGTACAGTACCTGACCCCAGGAGCTTAATATCCCCGCGTCGACACCCCAGCAGGACCCCTACATCTTCGTAATAGTGGGTTGGTACGACCTACCCCACTCCAGTGGGAGCTATTCCGGGATTCGGGGATGGCGGGGTCGAGCCAGGCAAGCCTGCAATGTATGTTTTATAAGGGCCCCAGATGTCCCTAGGACGCGCTATCGTTGGGAGGAGACTAGAGTAGATCTCGCTATTCGTGCTGCAGAAAGCCATGGCTGTAAGCCATGTCTTGGACGTGGGAGCTGTCTTCCTCCCCCAGTGCTTTGCTATCTCCCGCTTGGCCAGAAGAAGCCCTAGAGAGGCCAGTTTACGGACATTCTTTGGGAAATTGACCGTATAACCCAACAGTGCGACCTCCGGAGTGGGAATGAGTGTAAGCCCTAGCATCTCTTCTAGTATCTTGTGAACCTGAGCCCAGAATGTCTGCAGTCTCGGACACGTCCAGGCCATGTGTGCAAAATCGGCATGTGGTGCAGCGCATTTCCAGCAGGCGTGCGGCCGCGCGGGATCAATGGCGTGGAGTCTAACCGGGGTCATATACCAACGGCGTAGGAATTTATAATGTAGGAGTTTGTGGCGGCTATTCAATGACACTGTGTCGGTGACCTTGCAACATGCCGTCCATTGTTCGTCCGTGATAGGCCTACCAAGGTCTGTCCCCCACTCCTCCCGCGCACGATCATCCGCACAGGGGACCCGCGCCGCGCACGCCCTGTACAGTCTGGAAACAATATGTGCCCCCGTATCGGCGTCAATCAGGATGGTGAGAGGTTCAAGGGAGGCCGGCTCGAGGGGGAATCCCTGAATCTCCGCCCGGGCGGCGCAATAGAGCCGGCGAAGAACGAACCGGTCCATGAATGTGGCGTCACTTAATCGCGTGTCCTCTGACGCCGAGAAAATGTGCCCACCCGGGTACAAGTCCCCGATCCTGGTGAGGTCAAATTTCGTCAACGTTCGTCGCACTAGTGCTTCATCCGTGCCAGGTAACAGCCCAGGGTTGGGTATCGGGAGGGAAGACGAATACAGCAGAGGCTGAGCCAAATAGCGCGAGAGCCTGTTCCATGCCCAGCTGGTGGTAGACACAGTTTGAATGTCCTTTGGGCAACACCGTCGACAGGCGACCCGGGAGGACAAAGTCCGCCTCTGGGCGAAGGAATGGGATCCGAGCATCAGGGTGATACCAGGCATAGGCATGTGCACACTGAGCGACTAGATAGTATAAATATAAATCCGGCACTCCAAGGCCGCCACGCCCTTGTGGGAGTGTGAGGGTCGCCCAGCGGATCCGGGGGTGTTTCCCGCCCCAGACCAGCCTAATCAGGAGGGACCGCAGTGTGGAGAAGAAGGCCCGGGACAGAGGGATAGGGATGTTATTGAAAAGATACAAGAATTTGGGGAGCACTATCATTTTAAGAATAGCTATCCTGGCGGACATAGAGAGCGGGAGCCGCAACCAGCCATCCACCTGAGTCTCCAGCCGCGCAATCGCGCGGCCATAGTTGAGGCGGATGATCTCGTCCGTGTTCAAATGTATTTGTATGCCCAAGTATCGCACCGAGTCTGAGCACCACTCAAGAGGGAACTCACATTGCCATGGGGAGGTGCCGATAGTCAGTGGGAAGATGATGGACTTATGCCAGTTTATGCCCAGGCCCGAATGGCTACCGAAACGAAGGATCTCATGTATCAAGGGGGCCAGGTTGGCCTGCGGCTCCCTGACATACAGGATTGTGTCATCGGCATAAAGAGAGGCCAGCAATGGGCCCGTCCGAAACTGGAGACCCCTGTGGAGGTGCCGCTCTTGGAAATGCCGAATCAGGGGGTCCATAGCCAAAATGAACAAGAGCGGTGAAAGCGGGCAACCCTGCCGCGTACCGCTCGTGAGCGAGAATGGGCGAGAGAGCGTGCCGTTGAGACGCAAACGGGCCGTAGGGCGACTATAAAGGAGTCTGACGGTCGCCAAGAAGTTCGTGGGCATGCCCATGCGCTCCATGACGGAAAGAAAGAAAGGCCACTCCAAAGAATCGAACGCTTTTTCGGTGTCGTGGAGGATCGCTGCAGCCGGAGTGGTCGGGTTAATTCTGTGCAGAACCGTGAAGAGCGTACGCAAATTAAGCGACGTCGAGCGGCGGGGGACAAAGCCGGACTGTGCGGGCGATATAATGCATTCCATCAGCTGGGAAAGCCTGTTGGCCACTATTTTGGCCAAGATCTTATAGTCAGTGTTTAAGAGGGAGAGGGGCCTGTACGACCCACACAAGGTAGGGTCCTTATTCGGCTTCGGGAGCAGCACAATGACCGCCTCACTAAGAGTTGACTGGAGGGAGCCACGTTCCAAGGCCTCCGCATACACCTCTATTAGCTTGGGCGCCAGCAGATCCGAAAAGGCCTTGTAGAAGTCAGCGGAGAAGCCATCAAGGCCCGGGGCAGAAGAGCCCCGGAGCACTTTGATCGCCCCCCGCACCTCCGCCACAGTTATAGGTTCCGCCATGAACTCCTGCATGCCCCTATCCAGGAACACAAGGGCGATTTCCGATAAGTAGGCAGCACGCGCGGCCGCGGAGTCACCCAACTTGGTGGTGTATAGATCTGTGTAGTAGGCCAGGAACTCGTCCCGGATCTCAGCGGGCGTTGTGCGGAGCTCCCCGTCCGTGCCCCGCACCTCGGCGATCAGGGACTTGCTGTATGGTGGTCGCAAGGCCTGCGCTAGCGTGCGCCCTGGTCTGTCCCCCTCTCCATACCTACGCGCAACCTGGTATTTCCCCAGATACAGAATCTCCCTGTCCGCGGCCTCCCGGAAGTCAGATAACAGTCTTAAGCGCCTGGTGAATACCTCGTCCGCGGGTGCCTGCTGCGCCTCAGTGTCTAGCGCGTCTAGCTGTGTCTCCAGTTGTGTTATCGTGGCGCGCAATACTTTCAGGACCCCCGCGTGCTTAGCAATGCAGACCCTTCTGATGTATGCCTTGAACCCATCCCAGAGCACTGCCCACGAGTCCACCGTCGACGGCAAAGGTCCTGGAATGCGCGCCTTGCCCTAGGCTTAGAGTCTGTGGCCCCAGAGGTGCTATCCAGTCTCACATCCAGCAACATGTTTAGGTCGCCGCCCAGCAAAACGCCAGCCGGCGCTAGGGTTACCAGTTGGGCCGCAAGCACATTGAAAAATTCCGGGGAATCAGTGTTGGGGGCATACACACAGACAAGAGTAACAACATGGCCCATCAAGACCCCCTGTACAATACAGTAGCGCCCCTCCCTGTCCCCCAGAAACGTCTGGCACTGAAACGGGACTCTCTTATGGATCAGCACCGCAGTGCCTCTGGCGTAATTACTGTAATTAGCGAAGTATCGGTGAGCGCCCCAGGAAGCCGCAAAGCGGGAGGGCATGGGGCCATGCAGATGAGTCTCTTGGAGAAAAGCAATGTCCACCTGATGCCGATTTAAGTAATGCAGTACTTGTTTGCATTTACTCCGGTTGTTCAGGCCCCGGATATTCCAAGTCATTAACGATAGATTGAGAGGAGCTTCATTCAAACCTATGTGGGCCATTGATGCCAGTCAGCAAGTGATGGGAGCAGCAAAATCTGAATGTCACTGTGTATCAATAAAGTTCGTTCACACATAGCCGTAGTAATAGAATCAAAATTGCTCACCCCAACCCCCCTCCCCCCGCCCAGCCAAACCATGCAAACGTGAGGCAATCCCAATTCTGGAAAAAAAGAAGAACATAGCTCTAGGCAGGAATACCCAGTGTAACCAAACAACAAAAAATAGAGCATCGTAACAGAAAACGATCCCAACGGTTTCAACCAAAGGGGGGTGACAACGATCCGCAATCAACCCAGCGCAGCAGCACCAATATACTCCAAATGTTAATACGTCCTCAAATAACCAAAGTCAAAGCAGTGCAATGTTCAGTAACGGGCGCAGTCTCAGCCGACACCGGAGGATAAGAACAGGTCCTGGCTGCCCGCAGACCCACTACCAGGGGGAGACCGTCCACCCTCATCTCCCCTCGGCGGGCCCCTGCGCGGCTTGTAGGTATGGCAAAACTCCTGCACCGCAGTGGGATTGCCAAATAGCCGAGCCCGGCCATCAACCTCGACCCGGAGCCGGGCCGGATAGAGCATGCCATATTTAAGGCCCAGGTTCCGGAGCGCCGCCTTCACCCCCGCATACTTACGCCTGGCCTCCTGGACCATGGCGGTGAAGTCTGGGTAGAATGAGAGTTTCGCACCTTGCCAAGTAATCTCGCCCTTCTCTCTGGCAAGCCGCAAGGCCGTGTCACGGTCCCGGAAGTTCATAATGCGGGCAATCAGGGGGTGAGGCGGGAGCCCCGGGTTAGGCCTCGGCCCCAGGGAACGGTGGGCACGCTCCACCACAAAGCCAGGAGTGAAGGAGTCTCTCCCAAAGATATCAGCCAACAGTTGTTCCACAAAAACATCCAGCCTGCCCGTGGCCGTGGACTCCGGAACCCCAATAATCCGTACATTGTTGCGCCGACTGCGCGATTCCAAATCTTCATTTTTGCTGGCCACTTCCTTCAGTATGCGCTCCAATCTGTCCACCCTTTTGGTCTCCTGTACCGATTTATCCTCCATTGCCGAGATCCGGGCCTCAGCTTCTCCCAAACGCTTGTCATGGGCCTGGATTTTGGCCCCCATAGTTTCCAGCGTCTTATTCAGGGCGTCAAAGCGACCATCCAGGGCCCTGAAGCCGGCACGCATCTCCTGTAGCCAGTCCGGGGCCGGAGCCTGGGTCGTCGAGCCGCCGGTCGCCCCACCAGCCGGGTCCGGCATGTCAGGGGGGTTATCCGTGGGCTGCTCAGACAGTTTCTCGAACTGCAGCGTTTTCTGTTTGGGGTCCTTGCGACCCATTCTCACAACCGCCAAACGTGTGGAGAGCAAGGGAGGCGATGGTGCGATGGAGCGTCCGACCAATCCTTAGCCAATCTGGTCTGGAGCACTGATGATGGTGGGCCCACCGGGCACCGGACAGATCACGTCCTCACTGCGCAGCAGGCAAGAGCCACGACTCCGTGTAGCCAGCAGGGCCCCAATGGAACATCAAGTGCGCCATCGCGATGTGTTCAGCAGCCACGACTCGGCGCCGCCGGGTGGGGCAAGGGAGGAGCGCAACAACCAGCCGCGGAGCACATGGCAAAACCCGAGAGGGCCCAAGTGACGAGGCAGAGACAACCTGGGCGCCGGGCCCAGCGCAGGGCCCCAACCGCCCCCCCCCCACCGCCAGCAGGCCGTCCCGCCACCCCTCCCAGGCTCCCCGGCCGGATTAGTCCGGGGCCCCAGGGAGGAGATAACGAGCGAGGCCGCGGCCGGAGCGCAGGGCCAGAGCCCCGCGCCCGGTCGTCCTCCGGTCCGCAACGGCGTAGGGAGAAAGAAGCGGGCCCCCGCCAGCCAGCACCCCGGTGCTCAATGCCCCCCCCTCCGAGCCCCCCGGGTACCTGTCTCTCGGCCGGCCGCCCTCCCTGCACTCGAGTCCCCCGCTCCCGGATCAGCCCGCCATCTTGGGCCTCAGGATGGTGTGCTCATCACCAGGCGCCCCCGTGGCCCGGGAGGTCCGCTCTGCATCCCAGCGCACTCCGGGGTCTTAGTAGGGTCAGCGGCAGCGTCTGGCGTCCCGCGCCCGCATCAGGAGGGCGAGGAAAGCAGGGTTTGCGCCGGGTCGATGGCGGAGCTTCAACGCCGTGCGGCCATCTTAGCCCGCGGCTTGGCCACGCCCCCCAGTTGTCAGGTTTGGGACTTTTAATTGAAATGAAAACTGACTTGGAACTCTTTTTGAACACCTGGCGTAATGCACAGTTGGTGTTAACTGCCTTAATACCTCGCAGAATATGGAGAGGGGCGGACAGATTTACTGCCATGGAACGAGCAAGGAAGAAAGTCAACCGCGACATGCAGCGTTTCTGTACCCTTAATAGTATACATTGGCTTGTACATAATGAAATAACCAAAGATGACTATCAATTTTTCAGGCATGATGGTGTACATCTATCTTTTATCGGCAATGAGATTTATATTTTAAATATACGAGAAATGATTTTGAAGATTTTGAATATACAAACATGGTGTTGATTTATGCTGTTGAAGCGACAGCGTCTGTTTTCAGTTTATGCAATACATAACTGGTTCAATTTTCTGGTTCCAACATAGTCGCTTATCGTTCCCCTCCCTTTTTTCTTCTCTCCCCTACCCCCCTCTTTCCCCTCCCATTCCCATTTTGTTTCACGAATTTTCGTAATTATTGCATGTTTTCTTTGCATTTACGCTGCCCGGCTTTAGCGGACGGTGGTAGTTTTTCTTGTTAGGTAATGTTACTATTGTTATTCACTGTTTGGCGACAGTATACTTTTCTGTGTTCTCAGGTACTGCTGGTTTTTTATATTTTTCTCGTAATAAATATTTTCCCAGCTACAGCGGCTGTAGTGCTCAGGAATCCTTTGGACTGTTTTTAAATCAGGTTGCCAATTCAAATTACGTCAAAGTGGAAAAGTTTTGGGGGGACAGGAAAAACGCCTGAGTAAGAGTTTTTCCTGGTGGCAGAGTTGGAGGAGATCAAGACAGGCAGGAAAGTTTGGGGGCATTAGGAATAGCTTCGGACAGAGGAAAGCAAGGGAGAGAAATTGGAGGCAAGAGTTAGGCAGGAGATGGAGTTAGGGGTTTGGGGAGGAGGATTAGGCCGAATAAGGTGGGGTGGTAGTTGTACGGGGATATTGCTTAGGGGCAGGGGATTTTATTTCTCGCAGAATACACTAAATGAGGGCACCTAGCGTGGATCCGTTTCAAGGCATCACAAGGGAGCAAAGAGCAGATCAGCGACCGAGGAGCATGCGCAAATTCAATCAGGTGAGGTGCATGCGCTTTTACCTACAAAGCGTCTACGGGTCGATAAGGGAGTGGGTACTGATATTGAGCACAATAATTTGATCAATGTAGACAAAAATATACAAGTCTGCGGCGAGGCGCATTCTTCGATTAACAACCCCAAAGGTATAGTGAGTTCGGATGATAAGCAAAAAACAGAGTCAGAAGACAAAGCTGCCTCAAAGTTTAGACGTCTACCGTATATGGGTTTTTCTATGCCCCTGGGCGCACATTTGAATAAGTCTACTAAGGATAAGATATGGAGGGGGGATTTTGTTGACGTTTTTAAACTTCTTCACAGGGAAATTCAAGCGAAGGAGGGTTCAAAAGAAGAAGCATGGGAATTATCAAGAAGGCCCAGGGTACCCACGAACACAGATACATGGACTTCCGCCTTTCTTATTTTCGCCAGTGTATACTGCGAAAAATTCCCTGATAGATCGGTGTCCCTGTTTAAATACTTGGATACAATTCGGAAGGCAGCTTCAGAATTCGGGGGATATTCGTGGTTACACTACGATGAAGAATTTAGGGCTAGATTAGTTTTGATGCCGGAAAAACCATGGGGGGAAGTTGATAATGAGCTTTGGGTACAATGGATGTATCCCCAGCGGCCCCCTCTGTCCATGCACACTGCTAGCGGCTTAGCGGTTACTTATTGGCCCTTCCAGAATAGACACACCCTGGGGGGGGGGGGGGTAATTGGAACAAACAGCAGTCAGCCATATCCGGGGCATGCTGGAATTTTAACAAAGGGTACTGTGCAAAGAAGCCCTGCAAGTATAAGCACGAGTGCTCAAAGTGCGGAGGTAGGCATGCAGTCTTGCAGTGTTTTGGAGAACTCGCAAATTGGGGAAACAGTTTTCAAAACAGGGGCAGAGGCTTCGCGTTTCAGTCTGGAAACAAGGGCTTCTACGCCAATCAAAGTGGACATCCTATGTAAATGGTTACGTTTTTACCCCAATTCTCAAGAGGCAGCTCTGTTAGCATGGGGCTTTAAGGAGGGCTTCAAATTAGGTTATCAGGGCCCACGCTGTCGCCGATTTGCTCTGAATTTAAAATCTGCCAATGCTTTCCCACAGGTAGTAAGGGAGAAACTGATGATTGAAGTCCGGGAGGGAAGGATGGCAGGGCCTTTCGACTCATGGCCCTTGGATAATCTCATTGTGTCACCTCTGGGCGTGGTTCCAAAAAAGGCCGCTGGAGAGTTCAGGATGATTCAGCATCTTTCGTGGCCTTTAGGTGGCTCCATTAATGATTTTATATCCTGGGATGATGCTATGGTGCATTTTTCAACAATAGATTCAGCTTTCAGGATGATCAGGAAGTCAGGGGAGTATTCTGAGTTAGCAAAATGCGACATCAAATCGGCTTTTAGACTACTGCCAGTACATCCCTCTGATTTTTCCTTGCTGGGAATATTTTTTGAAGGAAGGTTCTTTGTTGATAAATCCCTTCCTATGGGTTGCGCCATATCATGCAGATTATTTGAAGCTTTTAGCTCCTTTCTTCAGTGGTGTTTTTCATTTAGCACAGGACATACGGGGTAACACATTACCTAGACGATTTTTTGTTCATAGGCATAGCCAATTCTCAGCAATTCAAAAAAGCTATACAGGATTTTGAAGGGCTGGCTCAAGATTTGGGGGTACCCCTAGCGGAGGATAAGACAGAAGGTCCCGCTTGTTGCCTTACGTACTTAGGCATTGAAATTGATACTTCTAAAATGCAGGCCAGATTACCTCAGAAAAAGATTGATGAAATAACTAAACTTTTGGAGCACGCTCGCTCGGCAGTGAAGCTAACATTGTTGGAAGCCCAATGCTTATTAGGCCATCTAAATTTTGCATGCAAGGTCATTCGTGCAGGCAGATCTTTTTGCAGGCGTTTGGGTTTCTCCATGTCAGGTCTAAAGCTTCCTCACCACAGAGTTAGAATAACGGCTCAGATGCGAGCAGATTTTGAGGTTTGGTCGACTTTCTTGCCAGAATTCGATGGCATAACACTCTGGTCTCTAGATGAAGATTTTACCTGGGAAATGCAACTCTTTTCCGATGCTTCTGGAGCCAATGGTTTTGGCCTTTTCTGGGAAGGGAAGTGGTGTGCGGAACGATGGCCGGCCAGTTGGGCCGCACAAAAGAAAAGCATATCTTTCCTGGAATTCTTTCCTTTAATAGTGGCTCTAGCTGTTTGGGGAACGAAGTTGGCCAACAGGACAGTCTTATTCAACGTAGACAACAAAACAGTGGTCCATTTGATCAACGGTCAAAAACCTAAAGATAAGCAGTTATTGAAATTGTTACAGATTTTCATGTTAGGCTGTCTTAAACGTAACATTATTTTCAAGGTAAGGCACATTTCTGGTATTTCAAATAACATTGCGGATGCCCTATCTCGATTTCAGAGGGAGAGATTCCGTGGCTTGGCGCCAGGAGCAGACATGCGGAAGACTCCGATACCCGACGAGATATGGAATCTGGTTATGTGAATATGTATCATCTCATCGAGCTCTCTTTAGCAAAGAGTACAAAGCTGGCTTACAGAAGAGCTTGGCTGGAGTTTCTAGACTCAGGTGCTGCATTTAGAAGTTTCAATGGGGTGGGTTTAGAACAACGACGAAGGGATGTGGCGCAGTTCATTATGCTTAACATCAATAAAGGCATTTCTTCCACCACTATAGCCGGTAAGTTAGCCGGTATATTATGTTATGGAAAAAATTTCTGGGGCTACGAACCGTCCGCAGGCGAGATGGGAAGAAGAATTCTTCAGGGATGGGCTAAGACAAAAAAGAGAGGTTCATACAAGAGAGATCCGATATCCCTACAATTGTTACATAGAATAGTCACCGTACTGCAGGAAGTTTGTTTTTCTGTTTTTGAATTTCGTTTATTTAAATTGTGCATGGTTTGGCTCTTTTTCGGGGCTTTTAGAGTCTCTGAGTTGTTGGGAAATGTAGCGAACAGCGACATACCAAAAGAAAACATATCCTTGATACATTCTAGCATAGAGATTTTTCTTCAGCACTCCAAAACAGATCAAATAGGTAAAGGTGCTAAAATAATATTACAGGCTGTTGGTGGCTTATTATGCCCCGTACAAGCATGGCTAGAATTTTTGTCAGTCGGTGGGGCAATTTCACATTTTATTTTTAGACATCAGAATGGGTCACAGCTAACTGCCTTTCAGTTGTCTGTTTTGCGAAAGGCCTTATTGGGATTGGGTAAGGATCCAACTAGGTTTGGTACCCATTCCTTTCGTATTAGGTCAGCATCGGAAGCAGGTCGATGGGGATTTGCTATTAATGATGTCAAAAAATTGGGACGTTGGTCATCTGATTGTTGCCTTCCCTATATTAGACAGTTGGATCAGGACAGTTAATGTCGCGGAATATTAATTGTCTTTTCTTTTAGGTTGGGCAACAAACTCGGAAAAACGTCAGCAAAGAGTCTGGATGGTTGGTCATTCGTTCATCAAATGGGCAGCTAAACAAGCAGAAAAACTGCATTTTGGGAAGAATTTGGGTTTTTCTTCCGAGGAAGTGCTTTTGTCCTGGTGGGGAAAAAGTGCCATGAGATGGGGGCAGTTTTTACCTTTGATGAGCGAATTATCTGCAAACAACAAACCCGATGTGGTCATTTTGCACCTAGGGGAAAACGATTTGGTACAGTTGTCAGGTTTGGGACTTTTAATTGAAATGAAAACTGACTTGGAACTCTTTTTGAACACCTGGCGTAATGCACAGTTGGTGTTAACTGCCTTAATGCCTCGCAGAATATGGAGAGGGGCGGACAGATTTACTGCCATGGAACGAGCAAGGAAGAAAGTCAACCGCGACATGCAGCGTTTCTCTATCCTTAATAGTATACATTGGCTTGTACATAATGAAATAACCAAAGATGACTATCTATTTTTCAGGCATGATGGTGTACATCTATCTTTTATCGGCAATGAGATTTATATTTTAAATATACGAGAAATGATTTTGAAGATTTTGAATATACAAACATGGTGTTGATTTATGCTGTTGAAGCGACAGCGTCTGTTTTCAGTTTATGCAATACATAACTGGTTCAATTTTCTGGTTCCAATATAGTCGCTTATCGTTCCCCTCCCTTTTTTCTTCTCTCCCCTACCCCCCTCTTTCCCCTCCCATTCCCATTTTGTTTCACGAATTTTCGTAATTATTGCATGTTTTCTTTGCATTTACGCTGCCCGGCTTTAGCGGACGGTGGTAGTTTTTCTTGTTAGGTAATGTTACTATTGTTATTCACTGTTTGGCGACAGTATACTTTTCTGTGTTCTCAGGTACTGCTGGTTTTTTATATTTTTCTCGTAATAAATATTTTCCCAGCTACAGCGGCTGTAGTGCTCAGGAATCCTTTGGACTGTTTTTAAATCCGGTTGCTAATTCAAATTACGTCAAAGTGGAAAAGTTTTGGGGGGACAGGAAAAACGCCTGAGTAAGGGTTTTTCCTGGTGGCAGAGTTGGAGGAGATCAAGACAGGCAGGAAAGTTTGGGGGCATTAGGAATAGCGTCGGACAGAGGAAAGCAAGGGAGAGAAATTGGAGGCAAGAGTTAGGCAGGAGATGGAGTTTGGGGTTTGGGGAGGAGGATTAGGCCGAACAAGGTGGGGTGGTAGTTGTACGGGGATATTGCTTAGGGGCGGGGGATTTTATTTTTCGCAGAATACACTAAATGAGGGCACCTAGCGTGGATCCGTTTCAAGGCATCACAAGGGAGCAAAGAGCAGATCAGCGACCGAGGAGCATGCGCAAATTCAATCAGGTGAGGTGCATGCGCTTTTACCTACAAAGCGTCTACGGGTCGATAAGGGAGTGGGTACTGATATTGAGCACAATAATTTGATCAATGTAGACAAAAATATACAAGTCTGCGGCGAGGCGCATTCTTCGATTAACAACCCCAAAGGTATAGTGAGTTCGGATGATAAGCAAAAAACAGAGTCAGAAGACAAAGCTGCCTCAAAGTTTAGACGTCTACCGTATATGGGTTTTTCTATGCCCCTGGGCGCACATTTGAATAAGTCTACTAAGGATAAGATATGGAGGGGGGATTTTGTTGACGTTTTTAAACTTCTTCACAGGGAAATTCAAGCGAAGGAGGGTTCAAAAGAAGAAGCATGGGAATTATCAAGAAGGCCCAGGGTACCCACGAACACAGATACATGGACTTCCGCCTTTCTTATTTTCGCCAGTGTATACTGCGAAAAATTCCCTGATAGATCGGTGTCCCTGTTTAAATACTTGGATACAATTCGGAAGGCAGCTTCAGAATTCGGGGGATATTCGTGGTTACACTACGATGAAGAATTTAGGGCTAGATTAGTTTTGATGCCGGAAAAACCATGGGGGGAAGTTGATAATGAGCTTTGGGTACAATGGATGTATCCCCAGCGGCCCCCTCTGTCCATGCACACTGCTAGCGGCTTAGCGGTTACTTATCGGCCCTTCCAGAATAGACCCACCCTGGGGGGGGGGGGGGTAATTGGAACAAACAGCAGTCAGCCATATCCGGGGCATGCTGGAATTTTAACAAAGGGTACTGTGCAAAGAAGCCCTGCAAGTATAAGCACGAGTGCTCAAAGTGCGGAGGTAGGCATGCAGTCTTGCAGTGTTTTGGAGAACTCGCAAATTGGGGAAACAGTTTTCAAAACAGGGGCAGAGGCTTCGCGTTTCAGTCTGGAAACAAAGGCTTCTACGCCAATCAAAGTGGACATCCTATGTAAATGGTTACGTTTTTACCCCAATTCTCAAGAGGCAGCTCTGTTAGCATGGGGCTTTAAGGAGGGCTTCAAATTAGGTTATCAGGGCCCACGCTGTCGCCGATTTGCTCTGAATTTAAAATCTGCCAATGCTTTCCCACAGGTAGTAAGGGAGAAACTGATGATTGAAGTCCGGGAGGGAAGGATGGCAGGGCCTTTCGACTCATGGCCCTTGGATAATCTCATTGTGTCACCTCTGGGCGTGGTTCCAAAAAAGGCCGCTGGAGAGTTCAGGATGATTCAGCATCTTTCGTGGCCTTTAGGTGGCTCCATTAATGATTTTATATCCAGGGATGATGCTATGGTGCAATTTTCAACAATAGATTCAGCTTTCAGGATGATCAGGAAGTCAGGGGAGTATTCTGAGTTAGCAAAATGCGACATCAAATCGGCTTTTAGACTACTGCCAGTACATCCCTCTGATTTTTCCTTGCTGGGAATATTTTTTGAAGGAAGGTTCTTTGTTGATAAATCCCTTCCTATGGGTTGCGCCATATCATGCAGATTATTTGAAGCTTTTAGCTCCTTTCTTCAGTGGTGTTTTTCATTTACCACAGGACATACGGGGTAACACATTACCTAGACGATTTTTTGTTCATAGGCACAGCCAATTCTCAGCAATGCAAAAAAGCTATACAGGATTTTCAAGGGCTGGCTCAAGATTTGGGGGTACCCCTAGCGGAGGAGAAGACAGAAGGTCCCGCTTGTTGCCTTACGTACTAAGGCATTGAAATTGATACTTCTAAAATGCAGGCCAGATTACCTCAGAAAAAGATTGATGAAATAACTAAACTTTTGGAGCACGCTCGCTCGGCAGTGAAGCTAACATTGTTGGAAGCCCAATGCTTATTAGGCCATCTAAATTTTGCATGCAAGGTCATTCGTGCAGGCAGATCTTTTTGCAGGCGTTTGGGTTTCTCCATGTCAGGTCTAAAGCTTCCTCACCACAGAGTTAGAATAACGGCTCAGATGCGAGCAGATTTTGAGGTTTGGTCGACTTTCTTGCCAGAATTCAATGGCATAACACTCTGGTCTCTAGATGAAGATGTTACCTGGGAAATGCAACTCTTTTCCGATGCTTCTGGAGCCAATGGTTTTGGCCTTTTCTGGGAAGGGAAGTGGTGTGCGGAACGATGGCCGGCCAGTTGGGCCGCACAAAAGAAAAGCATATCTTTCCTGGAATTCTTTCCTTTAATAGTGGCTCTAGCTGTTTGGGGAACGAAGTTGGCCAACAGGACAGTCTTATTCAACGTAGACAACAAAACAGTGGTCCATTTGATCAACGGTCAAAAACCTAAAGATAAGCAGTTATTGAAATTGTTACAGATTTTCATGTTAGGCTGTCTTAAACGTAACATTATTTTCAAGGTAAGGCACATTTCTGGTATTTCAAATAACATTGCGGATGCCCTATCTCGATTTCAGAGGGAGAGATTCCGTGGCTTGGCGCCAGGAGCAGACATGCGGAAGACTCCGATACCCGACGAGATATGGAATCTGGTTATGTGAATATGTATCATCTCATCGAGCTCTCTTTAGCAAAGAGTACAAAGCTGGCTTACAGAAGAGCTTGGCTGGAGTTTCTAGACTCAGGTGCTGCATTTAGAAGTTTCAATGGGGTGGGTTTAGAACAACGACGAAGGGATGTGGCGCAGTTCATTATGCTTAACATCAATAAAGGCATTTCTTCCACCACTATAGCCGGTAAGTTAGCCGGTATATTATGTTATGGAAAAAATTTCTGGGGCTACGAACCGTCCGCAGGCGAGATGGGAAGAAGAATTCTTCAGGGATGGGCTAAGACAAAAAAGAGAGGTTCATACAAGAGAGATCCGATATCCCTACAATTGTTACATAGAATAGTCACCGTACTGCAGGAAGTTTGTTTTTCTGTTTTTGAATTTCGTTTATTTAAATTGTGCATGGTTTGGCTCTTTTTCGGGGCTTTTAGAGTCTCTGAGTTGTTGGGAAATGTAGCGAACAGCGACATACCAAAAGAAAACATATCCTTGATACATTCTAGCATAGAGATTTTTCTTCAGCACTCCAAAACAGATCAAATAGGTAAAGGTGCTAAAATAATATTACAGGCTGTTGGTGGCTTATTATGCCCCGTACAAGCATGGCTAGAATTTTTGTCAGTCGGTGGGGCAATTTCACATTTTATTTTTAGACATCAGAATGGGTCACAGCTAACTGCCTTTCAGTTGTTGTCTGTTTTGCGAAAGGCCTTATTGAGATTGGGTAAGGATCCAACTAGGTTTGGTACCCATTCCTTTCGTATTAGATCAGCATCGGAAGCAGGTCGATGGGGATTTGCTATTAATGATGTCAAAAAATTGGGACGTTGGTCATCTGATTGTTGCCTTCCCTATATTAGACAGTTGGATCAGGACAGTTAATGTCGCGGAATATTAATTGTCTTTTCTTTTAGGTTGGGCAACAAACTCGGAAAAACGTCAGCAAAGAGTCTGGATGGTCGGTCATTCGTTCATCAAATGGGCAGCTAAACAAGCAGAAAAACTGCATTTTGGGAAGAATTGGGGTTTTTCTTCCGAGGAAGTGCTTTTGTCCTGGTGGGGAAAAAGTGGCATGAGATGGGGGCAGTTTTTACCTTTGATGAGCGAATTATCTGCAAACAACAAACCCGATGTGGTCATTTTGCACCTAGGGGAAAACGATTTGGTACAGTTGTCAGGTTTGGGACTTTTAATTGAAATGAAAACTGACTTGGAACTCTTTTTGAACACCTGGCGTAATGCACAGTTGGTGTTAACTGCCTTAATGCCTCGCAGAATATGGAGAGAGGCGGACAGATTTACTGCCATGGAACGAGCAAGGAAGAAAGTCAACCGCGACATGCAGCGTTTCTCTATCCTTACTAGTATACATTGGCTTGTACATAATGAAATAACCAAAGATGACTATCTATTTTTCAGGCATGATGGTGTACATCTATCTTTTATCGGCAATGAGATTTATATTTTAAATATACGAGAAATGATTTTGAAGATTTTGAATATACAAACATGGTGTTGATTTATGCTGTTGAAGCGACAGCGTCTGTTTTCAGTTTATGCAATACATAACTGGTTCAATTTTCTGGTTCCAATATAGTCGCTTATCGTTCCCCTCCCTTTTTTCTTCTCTCCCCTACCCCCCTCTTTCCCCTCCCATTCCCATTTTGTTTCACGAATTTTCGTAATTATTGCATGTTTTCTTTGCATTTACGCTGCCCGGCTTTAGCGGACGGTGGTAGTTTTTCTTGTTAGGTAATGTTACTATTGTTATTCACTGTTTGGCGACAGTATACTTTTCTGTGTTCTCAGGTACTGCTGGTTTTTTATATTTTTCTCGTAATAAATATTTTCCCAGCTACAGCGGCTGTAGTGCTCAGGAATCCTTTGGACTGTTTTTAAATCCGGTTGCTAATTCAAATTACGTCAAAGTGGAAAAGTTTTGGGGGGACAGGAAAAACGCCTGAGTAAGGGTTTTTCCTGGTGGCAGAGTTGGAGGAGATCAAGACAGGCAGGAAAGTTTGGGGGCATTAGGAATAGCGTCGGACAGAGGAAAGCAAGGGAGAGAAATTGGAGGCAAGAGTTAGGCAGGAGATGGAGTTTGGGGTTTGGGGAGGAGGATTAGGCCGAACAAGGTGGGGTGGTAGTTGTACGGGGATATTGCTTAGGGGCGGGGGATTTTATTTTTCGCAGAATACACTAAATGAGGGCACCTAGCGTGGATCCGTTTCAAGGCATCACAAGGGAGCAAAGAGCAGATCAGCGACCGAGGAGCATGCGCAAATTCAATCAGGTGAGGTGCATGCGCTTTTACCTACAAAGCGTCTACGGGTCGATAAGGGAGTGGGTACTGATATTGAGCACAATAATTTGATCAATGTAGACAAAAATATACAAGTCTGCGGCGAGGCGCATTCTTCGATTAACAACCCCAAAGGTATAGTGAGTTCGGATGATAAGCAAAAAACAGAGTCAGAAGACAAAGCTGCCTCAAAGTTTAGACGTCTACCGTATATGGGTTTTTCTATGCCCCTGGGCGCACATTTGAATAAGTCTACTAAGGATAAGATATGGAGGGGGGATTTTATTGACGTTTTTAAACTTCTTCACAGGGAAATTCAAGCGAAGGAGGGTTCAAAAGAAGAAGCATGGGAATTATCAAGAAGGCCCAGGGTACCCACGAACACAGATACATGGACTTCCGCCTTTCTTATTTTCGCCAGTGTATACTGCGAAAAATTCCCTGATAGATCGGTGTCCCTGTTTAAATACTTGGATACAATTCGGAAGGCAGCTTCAGAATTCGGGGGATATTCGTGGTTACACTACGATGAAGAATTTAGGGCTAGATTAGTTTTGATGCCGGAAAAACCATGGGGGGAAGTTGATAATGAGCTTTGGGTACAATGGATGTATCCCCAGCGGCCCCCTCTGTCCATGCACACTGCTAGCGGCTTAGCGGTTACTTATCGGCCCTTCCAGAATAGACCCACCCTGGGGGGGGGGGGGGGGGGGGTAATTGGAACAAACAGCAGTCAGCCATATCCGGGGCATGCTGGAATTTTAACAAAGGGTACTGTGCAAAGAAGCCCTGCAAGTATAAGCACGAGTGCTCAAAGTGCGGAGGTAGGCATGCAGTCTTGCAGTGTTTTGGAGAACTCGCAAATTGGGGAAACAGTTTTCAAAACAGGGGCAGAGGCTTCGCGTTTCAGTCTGGAAACAAAGGCTTCTACGCCAATCAAAGTGGACATCCTATGTAAATGGTTACGTTTTTACCCCAATTCTCAAGAGGCAGCTCTGTTAGCATGGGGCTTTAAGGAGGGCTTCAAATTAGGTTATCAGGGCCCACGCTGTCGCCGATTTGCTCTGAATTTAAAATCTGCCAATGCTTTCCCACAGGTAGTAAGGGAGAAACTGATGATTGAAGTCCGGGAGGGAAGGATGGCAGGGCCTTTCGACTCATGGCCCTTGGATAATCTCATTGTGTCACCTCTGGGCGTGGTTCCAAAAAAGGCCGCTGGAGAGTTCAGGATGATTCAGCATCTTTCGTGGCCTTTAGGTGGCTCCATTAATGATTTTATATCCAGGGATGATGCTATGGTGCATTTTTCAACAATAGATTCAGCTTTCAGGATGATCAGGAAGTCAGGGGAGTATTCTGAGTTAGCAAAATGCGACATCAAATCGGCTTTTAGACTACTGCCAGTACATCCCTCTGATTTTTCCTTGCTGGGAATATTTTTTGAAGGAAGGTTCTTTGTTGATAAATCCCTTCCTATGGGTTGCGCCATATCATGCAGATTATTTGAAGCTTTTAGCTCCTTTCTTCAGTGGTGTTTTTCATTTACCACAGGACATACGGGGTAACACATTACCTAGACGATTTTTTGTTCATAGGCACAGCCAATTCTCAGCAATGCAAAAAAGCTATACAGGATTTTCAAGGGCTGGCTCAAGATTTGGGGGTACCCCTAGCGGAGGAGAAGACAGAAGGTCCCGCTTGTTGCCTTACGTACTAAGGCATTGAAATTGATACTTCTAAAATGCAGGCCAGATTACCTCAGAAAAAGATTGATGAAATAACTAAACTTTTGGAGCACGCTCGCTCGGCAGTGAAGCTAACATTGTTGGAAGCCCAATGCTTATTAGGCCATCTAAATTTTGCATGCAAGGTCATTCGTGCAGGCAGATCTTTTTGCAGGCGTTTGGGTTTCTCCATGTCAGGTCTAAAGCTTCCTCACCACAGAGTTAGAATAACGGCTCAGATGCGAGCAGATTTTGAGGTTTGGTCGACTTTCTTGTCAGAATTCAATGGCATAACACTCTGGTCTCTAGATGAAGATTTTACCTGGGAAATGCAACTCTTTTCCGATGCTTCTGGAGCCAATGGTTTTGGCCTTTTCTGGGAAGGGAAGTGGTGTGCGGAACGATAGCCGGCCAGTTGGGCCGCACAAAAGAAAAGCATATCTTTCCTGGAATTCTTTCCTTTAATAGTGGCTCTAGCTGTTTGGGGAACGAAGTTGGCCAACAGGACAGTCTTATTCAACGTAGACAACAAAACAGTGGTCCATTTGATCAACGGTCAAAAACCTAAAGATAAGCAGTTATTGAAATTGTTACAGATTTTCATGTTAGGCTGTCTTAAACGTAACATTATTTTCAAGGTAAGGCACATTTCTGGTATTTCAAATAACATTGCGGATGCCCTATCTCGATTTCAGAGGGAGAGATTCCGTGGCTTGGCGCCAGGAGCAGACATGCGGAAGACTCCGATACCCGACGAGATATGGAATCTGGTTATGTGAATATGTATCATCTCATCGAGCTCTCTTTAGCAAAGAGTACAAAGCTGGCTTACAGAAGAGCTTGGCTGGAGTTTCTAGACTCAGGTGCTGCATTTAGAAGTTTCAATGGGGTGGGTTTAGAACAACGACGAAGGGATGTGGCGCAGTTCATTATGCTTAACATCAATAAAGGCATTTCTTCCACCACTATAGCCGGTAAGTTAGCCGGTATATTATGATATGGAAAAAATTTCTGGGGCTACGAACCGTCCGCAGGCGAGATGGGAAGAAGAATTCTTCAGGGATGGGCTAAGACAAAAAAGAGAGGTTCATACAAGAGAGATCCGATATCCCTACAATTGTTACATAGAATAGTCACCGTACTGCAGGAAGTTTGTTTTTCTGTTTTTGAATTTCGTTTATTTAAATTGTGCATGGTTTGGCTCTTTTTCGGGGCTTTTAGAGTCTCTGAGTTGTTGGGAAATGTAGCGAACAGCGACATACCAAAAGAAAACATATCCTTGATACATTCTAGCATAGAGATTTTTCTTCAGCACTCCAAAACAGATCAAATAGGTAAAGGTGCTAAAATAATATTACAGGCTGTTGGTGGCTTATTATGCCCCGTACAAGCATGGCTAGAATTTTTGTCAGTCGGTGGGGCAATTTCACATTTTATTTTTAGACATCAGAATGGGTCACAGCTAACTGCCTTTCAGTTGTTGTCTGTTTTGCGAAAGGCCTTATTGAGATTGGGTAAGGATCCAACTAGGTTTGGTACCCATTCCTTTCGTATTAGATCAGCATCGGAAGCAGGTCGATGGGGATTTGCTATTAATGATGTCAAAAAATTGGGACGTTGGTCATCTGATTGTTGCCTTCCCTATATTAGACAGTTGGATCAGGACAGTTAATGTCGCGGAATATTAATTGTCTTTTCTTTTAGGTTGGGCAACAAACTCGGAAAAACGTCAGCAAAGAGTCTGGATGGTCGGTCATTCGTTCATCAAATGGGCAGCTAAACAAGCAGAAAAACTGCATTTTGGGAAGAATTGGGGTTTTTCTTCCGAGGAAGTGCTTTTGTCCTGGTGGGGAAAAAGTGGCATGAGATGGGGGCAGTTTTTACCTTTGATGAGCGAATTATCTGCAAACAACAAACCCGATGTGGTCATTTTGCACCTAGGGGAAAACGATTTGGTACAGTTGTCAGGTTTGGGACTTTTAATTGAAATGAAAACTGACTTGGAACTCTTTTTGAACACCTGGCGTAATGCACAGTTGGTGTTAACTGCCTTAATGCCTCGCAGAATATGGAGAGAGGCGGACAGATTTACTGCCATGGAACGAGCAAGGAAGAAAGTCAACCGCGACATGCAGCGTTTCTCTATCCTTACTAGTATACATTGGCTTGTACATAATGAAATAACCAAAGATGACTATCTATTTTTCAGGCATGATGGTGTACATCTATCTTTTATCGGCAATGAGATTTATATTTTAAATATACGAGAAATGATTTTGAAGATTTTGAATATACAAACATGGTGTTGATTTATGCTGTTGAAGCGACAGCGTCTGTTTTCAGTTTATGCAATACATAACTGGTTCAATTTTCTGGTTCCAATATAGTCGCTTATCGTTCCCCTCCCTTTTTTCTTCTCTCCCCTACCCCCCTCTTTCCCCTCCCATTCCCATTTTGTTTCACGAATTTTCGTAATTATTGCATGTTTTCTTTGCATTTACGCTGCCCGGCTTTAGCGGACGGTGGTAGTTTTTCTTGTTAGGTAATGTTACTATTGTTATTCACTGTTTGGCGACAGTATACTTTTCTGTGTTCTCAGGTACTGCTGGTTTTTTATATTTTTCTCGTAATAAATATTTTCCCAGCTACAGCGGCTGTAGTGCTCAGGAATCCTTTGGACTGTTTTTAAATCCGGTTGCTAATTCAAATTACGTCAAAGTGGAAAAGTTTTGGGGGGACAGGAAAAACGCCTGAGTAAGGGTTTTTCCTGGTGGCAGAGTTGGAGGAGATCAAGACAGGCAGGAAAGTTTGGGGGCATTAGGAATAGCTTCGGACAGAGGAAAGCAAGGGAGAGAAATTGGAGGCAAGAGTTAGGCAGGAGATGGAGTTTGGGGTTTGGGGAGGAGGATTAGGCCGAACAAGGTGGGGTGGTAGTTGTACGGGGATATTGCTTAGGGGCGGGGGATTTTATTTTTCGCAGAATACACTAAATGAGGGCACCTAGCGTGGATCCGTTTCAAGGCATCACAAGGGAGCAAAGAGCAGATCAGCGACCGAGGAGCATGCGCAAATTCAATCAGGTGAGGTGCATGCGCTTTTACCTACAAAGCGTCTACGGGTCGATAAGGGAGTGGGTACTGATATTGAGCACAATAATTTGATCAATGTAGACAAAAATATACAAGTCTGCGGCGAGGCGCATTCTTCGATTAACAACCCCAAAGGTATAGTGAGTTCGGATGATAAGCAAAAAACAGAGTCAGAAGACAAAGCTGCCTCAAAGTTTAGACGTCTACCGTATATGGGTTTTTCTATGCCCCTGGGCGCACATTTGAATAAGTCTACTAAGGATAAGATATGGAGGGGGGATTTTGTTGACGTTTTTAAACTTCTTCACAGGGAAATTCTAGCGAAGGAGGGTTCAAAAGAAGAAGCATGGGAATTATCAAGAAGGCCCAGGGTACCCACGAACACAGATACATGGACTTCCGCCTTTCTTATTTTCGCCAGTGTATACTGCGAAAAATTCCCTGATAGATCGGTGTCCCTGTTTAAATACTTGGATACAATTCGGAAGGCAGCTTCAGAATTCGGGGGATATTCGTGGTTACACTACGATGAAGAATTTAGGGCTAGATTAGTTTTGATGCCGGAAAAACCATGGGGGGAAGTTGATAATGAGCTTTGGGTACAATGGATGTATCCCCAGCGGCCCCCTCTGTCCATGCACACTGCTAGCGGCTTAGCGGTTACTTATCGGCCCTTCCAGAATAGACCCACCCTGGGGGGGGGGGGTAATTGGAACAAACAGCAGTCAGCCATATCCGGGGCATGCTGGAATTTTAACAAAGGGTACTGTGCAAAGAAGCCCTGCAAGTATAAGCACGAGTGCTCAAAGTGCGGAGGTAGGCATGCAGTCTTGCAGTGTTTTGGAGAACTCGCAAATTGGGGAAACAGTTTTCAAAACAGGGGCAGAGGCTTCGCGTTTCAGTCTGGAAACAAGGGCTTCTACGCCAATCAAAGTGGACATCCTATGTAAATGGTTACGTTTTTACCCCAATTCTCAAGAGGCAGCTCTGTTAGCATGGGGCTTTAAGGAGGGCTTCAAATTAGGTTATCAGGGCCCACGCTGTCGCCGATTTGCTCTGAATTTAAAATCTGCCAATGCTTTCCCACAGGTAGTAAGGGAGAAACTGATGATTGAAGTCCGGGAGGGAAGGATGGCAGGGCCTTTCGACTCATGGCCCTTGGATAATCTCATTGTGTCACCTCTGGGCGTGGTTCCAAAAAAGGCCGCTGGAGAGTTCAGGATGATTCAGCATCTTTCGTGGCCTTTAGGTGGCTCCATTAATGATTTTATATCCAGGGATGATGCTATGGTGCATTTTTCAACAATAGATTCAGCTTTCAGGATGATCAGGAAGTCAGGGGAGTATTCTGAGTTAGCAAAATGCGACATCAAATCGGCTTTTAGACTACTGCCAGTACATCCCTCTGATTTTTCCTTGCTGGGAATATTTTTTGAAGGAAGGTTCTTTGTTGATAAATCCCTTCCTATGGGTTGCGCCATATCATGCAGATTATTTGAAGCTTTTAGCTCCTTTCTTCAGTGGTGTTTTTCATTTACCACAGGACATACGGGGTAACACATTACCTAGACGATTTTTTGTTCATAGGCACAGCCAATTCTCAGCAATGCAAAAAAGCTATACAGGATTTTCAAGGGCTGGCTCAAGATTTGGGGGTACCCCTAGCGGAGGAGAAGACAGAAGGTCCCGCTTGTTGCCTTACGTACTAAGGCATTGAAATTGATACTTCTAAAATGCAGGCCAGATTACCTCAGAAAAAGATTGATGAAATAACTAAACTTTTGGAGCACGCTCGCTCGGCAGTGAAGCTAACATTGTTGGAAGCCCAATGCTTATTAGGCCATCTAAATTTTGCATGCAAGGTCATTCGTGCAGGCAGATCTTTTTGCAGGCGTTTGGGTTTCTCCATGTCAGGTCTAAAGCTTCCTCACCACAGAGTTAGAATAACGGCTCAGATGCGAGCAGATTTTGAGGTTTGGTCGACTTTCTTGTCAGAATTCAATGGCATAACACTCTGGTCTCTAGATGAAGATTTTACCTGGGAAATGCAACTCTTTTCCGATGCTTCTGGAGCCAATGGTTTTGGCCTTTTCTGGGAAGGGAAGTGGTGTGCGGAACGATGGCCGGCCAGTTGGGCCGCACAAAAGAAAAGCATATCTTTCCTGGAATTCTTTCCTTTAATAGTGGCTCTAGCTGTTTGGGGAACGAAGTTGGCCAACAGGACAGTCTTATTCAACGTAGACAACAAAACAGTGGTCCATTTGATCAACGGTCAAAAACCTAAAGATAAGCAGTTATTGAAATTGTTACAGATTTTCATGTTAGGCTGTCTTAAACGTAACATTATTTTCAAGGTAAGGCACATTTCTGGTATTTCAAATAACATTGCGGATGCCCTATCTCGATTTCAGAGGGAGAGATTCCGTGGCTTGGCGCCAGGAGCAGACATGCGGAAGACTCCGATACCCGACGAGATATGGAATCTGGTTATGTGAATATGTATCATCTCATCGAGCTCTCTTTAGCAAAGAGTACAAAGCTGGCTTACAGAAGAGCTTGGCTGGAGTTTCTAGACTCAGGTGCTGCATTTAGAAGTTTCAATGGGGTGGGTTTAGAACAACGACGAAGGGATGTGGCGCAGTTCATTATGCTTAACATCAATAAAGGCATTTCTTCCACCACTATAGCCGGTAAGTTAGCCGGTATATTATGTTATGGAAAAAATTTCTGGGGCTACGAACCGTCCGCAGGCGAGATGGGAAGAAGAATTCTTCAGGGATGGGCTAAGACAAAAAAGAGAGGTTCATACAAGAGAGATCCGATATCCCTACAATTGTTACATAGAATAGTCACCGTACTGTGCATGGTTTGGCTCTTTTTCGGGGCTTTTAGAGTCTCTGAGTTGTTGGGAAATGTAGCAAACAGCGACATACCAAAAGAAAACATATCCTTGATACATTCTAGCACAGAGATTTTTCTTCAGCACTCCAAAACAGATCAAATAGGTAAAGGTGCTAAAATAATATTACAGGCTGTTGGTGGCTTATTATGCCCCGTACAAGCATGGCTAGAATTTTTGTCAGTCGGTGGGGCAATTTCACATTTTATTTTTAGACATCAGAATGGGTCACAGCTAACTGCCTTTCAGTTGTTGTCTGTTTTGCGAAAGGCCTTATTGAGATTGGGTAAGGATCCAACTAGGTTTGGTACCCATTCCTTTCGTATTAGGTCAGCATCGGAAGCAGGTCGATGGGGATTTGCTATTAATGATGTCAAAAAATTGGGACGTGGGTCATCTGATTGTTGCCTTCCCTATATTAGACAGTTGGATCAGGACAGTTAATGTCGCGGAATATTAATTGTCTTTTCTTTTAGGTTGGGCAACAAACTCGGAAAAACGTCAGCAAAGAGTCTGGATGGTCGGTCATTCGTTCATCAAATGGGCAGCTAAACAAGCAGAAAAACTGCATTTTGGGAAGAATTTGGGTTTTTCTTCCGAGGAAGTGCTTTTGTCCTGGTGGGGAAAAAGTGGCATGAGATGGGGGCAGTTTTTACCTTTGATGAGCGAATTATCTGCAAACAACAAACCCGATGTGGTCATTTTGCACCTAGGGGAAAACGATTTGGTACAGTTGTCAGGTTTGGGACTTTTAATTGAAATGAAAACTGACTTGGAACTCTTTTTGAACACCTGGCGTAATGCACAGTTGGTGTTAACTGCCTTAATGCCTCGCAGAATATGGAGAGGGGCGGACAGATTTACTGCCATGGAACGAGCAAGGAAGAAAGTCAACCGCGACATGCAGCGTTTCTCTATCCTTAATAGTATACATTGGCTTGTACATAATGAAATAACCAAAGATGACTATCTATTTTTCAGGCATGATGGTGTACATCTATCTTTTATCGGCAATGAGATTTATATTTTAAATATACGAGAAATGATTTTGAAGATTTTGAATATACAAACATGGTGTTGATTTATGCTGTTGAAGCGACAGCGTCTGTTTTCAGTTTATGCAATACATAACTGGTTCAATTTTCTGGTTCCAATATAGTCGCTTATCGTTCCCCTCCCTTTTTTCTTCTCTCCCCTACCCCCCTCTTTCCCCTCCCATTCCCATTTTGTTTCACGAATTTTCGTAATTATTGCATGTTTTCTTTGCATTTACGCTGCCCGGCTTTAGCGGACGGTGGTAGTTTTTCTTGTTAGGTAATGTTACTATTGTTATTCACTGTTTGGCGACAGTATACTTTTCTGTGTTCTCAGGTACTGCTGGTTTTTTATATTTTTCTCGTAATAAATATTTTCCCAGCTACAGCGGCTGTAGTGCTCAGGAATCCTTTGGACTGTTTTTAAATCCGGTTGCTAATTCAAATTACGTCAAAGTGGAAAAGTTTTGGGGGGACAGGAAAAACGCCTGAGTAAGGGTTTTTCCTGGTGGCAGAGTTGGAGGAGATCAAGACAGGCAGGAAAGTTTGGGGGCATTAGGAATAGCTTCGGACAGAGGAAAGCAAGGGAGAGAAATTGGAGGCAAGAGTTAGGCAGGAGATGGAGTTTGGGGTTTGGGGAGGAGGATTAGGCCGAACAAGGTGGGGTGGTAGTTGTACGGGGATATTGCTTAGGGGCGGGGGATTTTATTTTTCGCAGAATACACTAAATGAGGGCACCTAGCGTGGATCCGTTTCAAGGCATCACAAGGGAGCAAAGAGCAGATCAGCGACCGAGGAGCATGCGCAAATTCAATCAGGTGAGGTGCATGCGCTTTTACCTACAAAGCGTCTACGGGTCGATAAGGGAGTGGGTACTGATATTGAGCACAATAATTTGATCAATGTAGACAAAAATATACAAGTCTGCGGCGAGGCGCATTCTTCGATTAACAACCCCAAAGGTATAGTGAGTTCGGATGATAAGCAAAAAACAGAGTCAGAAGACAAAGCTGCCTCAAAGTTTAGACGTCTATCGTATATGGGTTTTTCTATGCCCCTGGGCGCACATTTGAATAAGTCTACTAAGGATAAGATATGGAGGGGGGATTTTGTTGACGTTTTTAAACTTCTTCACAGGGAAATTCAAGCGAAGGAGGGTTCAAAAGAAGAAGCATGGGAATTATCAAGAAGGCCCAGGGTACCCACGAACACAGATACATGGACTTCCGCCTTTCTTATTTTCGCCAGTGTATACTGCGAAAAATTCCCTGATAGATCGGTGTCCCTGTTTAAATACTTGGATACAATTCGGAAGGCAGCTTCAGAATTCGGGGGATATTCGTGGTTACACTACGATGAAGAATTTAGGGCTAGATTAGTTTTGATGCCGGAAAAACCATGGGGGGAAGTTGATAATGAGCTTTGGGTACAATGGATGTATCCCCAGCGGCCCCCTCTGTCCATGCACACTGCTAGCGGCTTAGCGGTTACTTATCGGCCCTTCCAGAATAGACCCACCCTGGGGGGGGGGGGGTAATTGGAACAAACAGCAGTCAGCCATATCCGGGGCATGCTGGAATTTTAACAAAGGGTACTGTGCAAAGAAGCCCTGCAAGTATAAGCACGAGTGCTCAAAGTGCGGAGGTAGGCATGCAGTCTTGCAGTGTTTTGGAGAACTCGCAAATTGGGGAAACAGTTTTCAAAACAGGGGCAGAGGCTTCGCGTTTCAGTCTGGAAACAAGGGCTTCTACGCCAATCAAAGTGGACATCCTATGTAAATGGTTACGTTTTTACCCCAATTCTCAAGAGGCAGCTCTGTTAGCATGGGGCTTTAAGGAGGGCTTCAAATTAGGTTATCAGGGCCCACGCTGTCGCCGATTTGCTCTGAATTTAAAATCTGCCAATGCTTTCCCACAGGTAGTAAGGGAGAAACTGATGATTGAAGTCCGGGAGGGAAGGATGGCAGGGCCTTTCGACTCATGGCCCTTGGATAATCTCATTGTGTCACCTCTGGGCGTGGTTCCAAAAAAGGCCGCTGGAGAGTTCAGGATGATTCAGCATCTTTCGTGGCCTTTAGGTGGCTCCATTAATGATTTTATATCCAGGGATGATGCTATGGTGCAATTTTCAACAATAGATTCAGCTTTCAGGATGATCAGGAAGTCAGGGGAGTATTCTGAGTTAGCAAAATGCGACATCAAATCGGCTTTTAGACTACTGCCAGTACATCCCTCTGATTTTTCCTTGCTGGGAATATTTTTTGAAGGAAGGTTCTTTGTTGATAAATCCCTTCCTATGGGTTGCGCCATATCATGCAGATTATTTGAAGCTTTTAGCTCCTTTCTTCAGTGGTGTTTTTCATTTACCACAGGACATACGGGGTAACACATTACCTAGACGATTTTTTGTTCATAGGCACAGCCAATTCTCAGCAATGCAAAAAAGCTATACAGGATTTTCAAGGGCTGGCTCAAGATTTGGGGGTACCCCTAGCGGAGGAGAAGACAGAAGGTCCCGCTTGTTGCCTTACGTACTAAGGCATTGAAATTGATACTTCTAAAATGCAGGCCAGATTACCTCAGAAAAAGATTGATGAAATAACTAAACTTTTGGAGCACGCTCGCTCGGCAGTGAAGCTAACATTGTTGGAAGCCCAATGCTTATTAGGCCATCTAAATTTTGCATGCAAGGTCATTCGTGCAGGCAGATCTTTTTGCAGGCGTTTGGGTTTCTCCATGTCAGGTCTAAAGCTTCCTCACCACAGAGTTAGAATAACGGCTCAGATGCGAGCAGATTTTGAGGTTTGGTCGACTTTCTTGTCAGAATTCAATGGCATAAGACTCTGGTCTCTAGATGAAGATTTTACCTGGGAAATGCAACTCTTTTCCGATGCTTCTGGAGCCAATGGTTTTGGCCTTTTCTGGGAAGGGAAGTGGTGTGCGGAACAATGGCCGGCCAGTTGGGCCGCACAAAAGAAAAGCATATCTTTCCTGGAATTCTTTCCTTTAATAGTGGCTCTAGCTGTTTGGGGAACGAAGTTGGCCAACAGGACAGTCTTATTCAACGTAGACAACAAAACAGTGGTCCATTTGATCAACGGTCAAAAACCTAAAGATAAGCAGTTATTGAAATTGTTACAGATTTTCATGTTAGGCTGTCTTAAACGTAACATTATTTTCAAGGTAAGGCACATTTCTGGTATTTCAAATAACATTGCGGATGCCCTATCTCGATTTCAGAGGGAGAGATTCCGTGGCTTGGCGCCAGGAGCAGACATGCGGAAGACTCCGATACCCGACGAGATATGGAATCTGGTTATGTGAATATGTATCATCTCATCGAGCTCTCTTTAGCAAAGAGTACAAAGCTGGCTTACAGAAGAGCTTGGCTGGAGTTTCTAGACTCAGGTGCTGCATTTAGAAGTTTCAATGGGGTGGGTTTAGAACAACGACGAAGGGATGTGGCGCAGTTCATTATGCTTAACATCAATAAAGGCATTTCTTCCACCACTATAGCCGGTAAGTTAGCCGGTATATTATGTTATGGAAAAAATTTCTGGGGCTACGAACCGTCCGCAGGCGAGATGGGAAGAAGAATTCTTCAGGGATGGGCTAAGACAAAAAAGAGAGGTTCATACAAGAGAGATCCGATATCCCTACAATTGTTACATAGAATAGTCACCGTACTGCAGGAAGTTTGTTTTTCTGTTTTTGAATTTCGTTTATTTAAATTGTGCATGGTTTGGCTCTTTTTCGGGGCTTTTAGAGTCTCTGAGTTGTTGGGAAATGTAGCGAACAGCGACATACCAAAAGAAAACATATCCTTGATACATTCTAGCATAGAGATTTTTCTTCAGCACTCCAAAACAGATCAAATAGGTAAAGGTGCTAAAATAATATTACAGGCTGTTGGTGGCTTATTATGCCCCGTACAAGCATGGCTAGAATTTTTGTCAGTCGGTGGGGCAATTTCACATTTTATTTTTAGACATCAGAATGGGTCACAGCTAACTGCCTTTCAGTTGTTGTCTGTTTTGCGAAAGGCCTTATTGAGATTGGGTAAGGATCCAACTAGGTTTGGTACCCATTCCTTTCGTATTAGGTCAGCATCGGAAGCAGGTCGATGGGGATTTGCTATTAATGATGTCAAAAAATTGGGACGTTGGTCATCTGATTGTTGCCTTCCCTATATTAGACAGTTGGATCAGGACAGTTAATGTCGCGGAATATTAATTGTCTTTTCTTTTAGGTTGGGCAACAAACTCGGAAAAACGTCAGCAAAGAGTCTGGATGGTCGGTCATTCGTTCATCAAATGGGCAGCTAAACAAGCAGAAAAACTGCATTTTGGGAAGAATTTGGGTTTTTCTTCCGAGGAAGTGCTTTTGTCCTGGTGGGGAAAAAGTGGCATGAGATGGGGGCAGTTTTTACCTTTGATGAGCGAATTATCTGCAAACAACAAACCCGATGTGGTCATTTTGCACCTAGGGGAAAACGATTTGGTACAGTTGTCAGGTTTGGGACTTTTAATTGAAATGAAAACTGACTTGGAACTCTTTTTGAACACCTGGCGTAATGCACAGTTGGTGTTAACTGCCTTAATGCCTCGCAGAATATGGAGAGGGGCGGACAGATTTACTGCCATGGAACGAGCAAGGAAGAAAGTCAACCGCGACATGCAGCGTTTCTCTATCCTTAATAGTATACATTGGCTTGTACATAATGAAATAACCAAAGATGACTATCTATTTTTCAGGCATGATGGTGTACATCTATCTTTTATCGGCAATGAGATTTATATTTTAAATATACGAGAAATGATTTTGAAGATTTTGAATATACAAACATGGTGTTGATTTATGCTGTTGAAGCGACAGCGTCTGTTTTCAGTTTATGCAATACATAACTGGTTCAATTTTCTGGTTCCAATATAGTCGCTTATCGTTCCCCTCCCTTTTTTCTTCTCTCCCCTACCCCCCTCTTTCCCCTCCCATTCCCATTTTGTTTCACGAATTTTCGTAATTATTGCATGTTTTCTTTGCATTTACGCTGCCCGGCTTTAGCGGACGGTGGTAGTTTTTCTTGTTAGGTAATGTTACTATTGTTATTCACTGTTTGGCGACAGTATACTTTTCTGTGTTCTCAGGTACTGCTGGTTTTTTATATTTTTCTCGTAATAAATATTTTCCCAGCTACAGCGGCTGTAGTGCTCAGGAATCCTTTGGACTGTTTTTAAATCCGGTTGCTAATTCAAATTACGTCAAAGTGGAAAAGTTTTGGGGGGACAGGAAAAACGCCTGAGTAAGGGTTTTTCCTGGTGGCAGAGTTGGAGGAGATCAAGACAGGCAGGAAAGTTTGGGGACATTAGGAATAGCTTCGGACAGAGGAAAGCAAGGGAGAGAAATTGGAGGCAAGAGTTAGGCAGGAGATGGAGTTTGGGGTTTGGGGAGGAGGATTAGGCCGAACAAGGTGGGGTGGTAGTTGTACGGGGATATTGCTTAGGGGCGGGGGATTTTATTTTTCGCAGAATACACTAAATGAGGGCACCTAGCGTGGATCCGTTTCAAGGCATCACAAGGGAGCAAAGAGCAGATCAGCGACCGAGGAGCATACGCAAATTCAATCAGGTGAGGTGCATGCGCTTTTACCTACAAAGCGTCTACGGGTCGATAAGGGAGTGGGTACTGATATTGAGCACAATAATTTGATCAATGTAGACAAAAATATACAAGTCTGCGGCGAGGCGCATTCTTCGATTAACAACCCCAAAGGTATAGTGAGTTCGGATGATAAGCAAAAAACAGAGTCAGAAGACAAAGCTGCCTCAAAGTTTAGACGTCTACCGTATATGGGTTTTTCTATGCCCCTGGGCGCACATTTGAATAAGTCTACTAAGGATAAGATATGGAGGGGGGATTTTGTTGACGTTTTTAAACTTCTTCACAGGGAAATTCAAGCGAAGGAGGGTTCAAAAGAAGAAGCATGGGAATTATCAAGAAGGCCCAGGGTACCCACGAACACAGATACATGGACTTCCGCCTTTCTTATTTTCGCCAGTGTATACTGCGAAAAATTCCCTGATAGATCGGTGTCCCTGTTTAAATACTTGGATACAATTCGGAAGGCAGCTTCAGAATTCGGGGGATATTCGTGGTTACACTACGATGAAGAATTTAGGGCTAGATTAGTTTTGATGCCGGAAAAACCATGGGGGGAAGTTGATAATGAGCTTTGGGTACAATGGATGTATCCCCAGCGGCCCCCTCTGTCCATGCACACTGCTAGCGGCTTAGCGGTTACTTATCGGCCCTTCCAGAATAGACCCACCCTGGGGGGGGGGGGGGGGGGGGGGGGTAATTGGAACAAACAGCAGTCAGCCATATCCGGGGCATGCTGGAATTTTAACAAAGGGTACTGTGCAAAGAAGCCCTGCAAGTATAAGCACGAGTGCTCAAAGTGCGGAGGTAGGCATGCAGTCTTGCAGTGTTTTGGAGAACTCGCAAATTGGGGAAACAGTTTTCAAAACAGGGGCAGAGGCTTCGCGTTTCAGTCTGGAAACAAGGGCTTCTACGCCAATCAAAGTGGACATCCTATGTAAATGGTTACGTTTTTACCCCAATTCTCAAGAGGCAGCTCTGTTAGCATGGGGCTTTAAGGAGGGCTTCAAATTAGGTTATCAGGGCCCACGCTGTCGCCGATTTGCTCTGAATTTAAAATCTGCCAATGCTTTCCCACAGGTAGTAAGGGAGAAACTGATGATTGAAGTCCGGGAGGGAAGGATGGCAGGGCCTTTCGACTCATGGCCCTTGGATAATCTCATTGTGTCACCTCTGGGCGTGGTTCCAAAAAAGGCCGCTGGAGAGTTCAGGATGATTCAGCATCTTTCGTGGCCTTTAGGTGGCTCCATTAATGATTTTATATCCAGGGATGATGCTATGGTGCATTTTTCAACAATAGATTCAGCTTTCAGGATGATCAGGAAGTCAGGGGAGTATTCTGAGTTAGCAAAATGCGACATCAAATCGGCTTTTAGACTACTGCCAGTACATCCCTCTGATTTTTCCTTGCTGGGAATATTTTTTGAAGGAAGGTTCTTTGTTGATAAATCCCTTCCTATGGGTTGCGCCATATCATGCAGATTATTTGAAGCTTTTGGCTCCTTTCTTCAGTGGTGTTTTTCATTTACCACAGGACATACGGGGTAACACATTACCTAGACGATTTTTTGTTCATAGGCACAGCCAATTCTCAGCAATGCAAAAAAGCTATACAGGATTTTCAAGGGCTGGCTCAAGATTTGGGGGTACCCCTAGCGGAGGAGAAGACAGAAGGTCCCGCTTGTTGCCTTACGTACTAAGGCATTGAAATTGATACTTCTAAAATGCAGGCCAGATTACCTCAGAAAAAGATTGATGAAATAACTAAACTTTTGGAGCACGCTCGCTCGGCAGTGAAGCTAACATTGTTGGAAGCCCAATGCTTATTAGGCCATCTAAATTTTGCATGCAAGGTCATTCGTGCAGGCAGATCTTTTTGCAGGCGTTTGGGTTTCTCCATGTCAGGTCTAAAGCTTCCTCACCACAGAGTTAGAATAACGGCTCAGATGCGAGCAGATTTTGAGGTTTGGTCGACTTTCTTGCCAGAATTCAATGGCATAACACTCTGGTCTCTAGATGAAGATTTTACCTGGGAAATGCAACTCTTTTCCGATGCTTCTGGAGCCAATGGTTTTGGCCTTTTCTGGGAAGGGAAGTGGTGTGCGGAACGATGGCCGGCCAGTTGGGCCGCACAAAAGAAAAGCATATCTTTCCTGGAATTCTTTCCTTTAATAGTGGCTCTAGCTGTTTGGGGAACGAAGTTGGCCAACAGGACAGTCTTATTCAACGTAGACAACAAAACAGTGGTCCATTTGATCAACGGTCAAAAACCTAAAGATAAGCAGTTATTGAAATTGTTACAGATTTTCATGTTAGGCTGTCTTAAACGTAACATTATTTTCAAGGTAAGGCACATTTCTGGTATTTCAAATAACATTGCGGATGCCCTATCTCGATTTCAGAGGGAGAGATTCCGTGGCTTGGCGCCAGGAGCAGACATGCGGAAGACTCCGATACCCGACGAGATATGGAATCTGGTTATGTGAATATGTATCATCTCATCGAGCTCTCTTTAGCAAAGAGTACAAAGCTGGCTTACAGAAGAGCTTGGCTGGAGTTTCTAGACTCAGGTGCTGCATTTAGAAGTTTCAATGGGGTGGGTTTAGAACAACGACGAAGGGATGTGGCGCAGTTCATTATGCTTAACATCAATAAAGGCATTTCTTCCACCACTATAGCCGGTAAGTTAGCCGGTATATTATGTTATGGAAAAAATTTCTGGGGCTACGAACCGTCCGCAGGCGAGATGGGAAGAAGAATTCTTCAGGGATGGGCTAAGACAAAAAAGAGAGGTTCATACAAGAGAGATCCGATATCCCTACAATTGTTACATAGAATAGTCACCGTACTGCAGGAAGTTTGTTTTTCTGTTTTTGAATTTCGTTTATTTAAATTGTGCATGGTTTGGCTCTTTTTCGGGGCTTTTAGAGTCTCTGAGTTGTTGGGAAATGTAGCGAACAGCGACATACCAAAAGAAAACATATCCTTGATACATTCTAGCATAGAGATTTTTCTTCAGCACTCCAAAACAGATCAAATAGGTAAAGGTGCTAAAATAATATTACAGGCTGTTGGTGGCTTATTATGCCCCGTACAAGCATGGCTAGAATTTTTGTCAGTCGGTGGGGCAATTTCACATTTTATTTTTAGACATCAGAATGGGTCACAGCTAACTGCCTTTCAGTTGTTGTCTGTTTTGCGAAAGGCCTTATTGAGATTGGGTAAGGATCCAACTAGGTTTGGTACCCATTCCTTTCGTATTAGGTCAGCATCGGAAGCAGGTCGATGGGGATTTGCTATTAATGATGTCAAAAAATTGGGACGTTGGTCATCTGATTGTTGCCTTCCCTATATTAGACAGTTGGATCAGGACAGTTAATGTCGCGGAATATTAATTGTCTTTTCTTTTAGGTTGGGCAACAAACTCGGAAAAACGTCAGCAAAGAGTCTGGATGGTCGGTCATTCGTTCATCAAATGGGCAGCTAAACAAGCAGAAAAACTGCATTTTGGGAAGAATTTGGGTTTTTCTTCCGAGGAAGTGCTTTTGTCCTGGTGGGGAAAAAGTGGCATGAGATGGGGGCAGTTTTTACCTTTGATGAGCGAATTATCTGCAAACAACAAACCCGATGTGGTCATTTTGCACCTAGGGGAAAACGATTTGGTACAGTTGTCAGGTTTGGGACTTTTAATTGAAATGAAAACTGACTTGGAACTCTTTTTGAACACCTGGCGTAATGCACAGTTGGTGTTAACTGCCTTAATGCCTCGCAGAATATGGAGAGGGGCGGACAGATTTACTGCCATGGAACGAGCAAGGAAGAAAGTCAACCGCGACATGCAGCGTTTCTCTATCCTTAATAGTATACATTGGCTTGTACATAATGAAATAACCAAAGATGACTATCTATTTTTCAGGCATGATGGTGTACATCTATCTTTTATCGGCAATGAGATTTATATTTTAAATATACGAGAAATGATTTTGAAGATTTTGAATATACAAACATGGTGTTGATTTATGCTGTTGAAGCGACAGCGTCTGTTTTCAGTTTATGCAATACATAACTGGTTCAATTTTCTGGTTCCAATATAGTCGCTTATCGTTCCCCTCCCTTTTTTCTTCTCTCCCCTACCCCCCTCTTTCCCCTCCCATTCCCATTTTGTTTCACGAATTTTCGTAATTATTGCATGTTTTCTTTGCATTTACGCTGCCCGGCTTTAGCGGACGGTGGTAGTTTTTCTTGTTAGGTAATGTTACTATTGTTATTCACTGTTTGGCGACAGTATACTTTTCTGTGTTCTCAGGTACTGCTGGTTTTTTATATTTTTCTCGTAATAAATATTTTCCCAGCTACAGCGGCTGTAGTGCTCAGGAATCCTTTGGACTGTTTTTAAATCCGGTTGCTAATTCAAATTACGTCAAAGTGGAAAAGTTTTGGGGGGACAGGAAAAACGCCTGAGTAAGGGTTTTTCCTGGTGGCAGAGTTGGAGGAGATCAAGACAGGCAGGAAAGTTTGGGGGCATTAGGAATAGCTTCGGACAGAGGAAAGCAAGGGAGAGAAATTGGAGGCAAGAGTTAGGCAGGAGATGGAGTTTGGGGTTTGGGGAGGAGGATTAGGCCGAACAAGGTGGGGTGGTAGTTGTACGGGGATATTGCTTAGGGGCGGGGGATTTTATTTTTCGCAGAATACACTAAATGAGGGCACCTAGCGTGGATCCGTTTCAAGGCATCAGAAGGGAGCAAAGAGCAGATCAGCGACCGAGGAGCATGCGCAAATTCAATCAGGTGAGGTGCATGCGCTTTTACCTAGAAAGCGTCTACGGGTCGATAAGGGAGTGGGTACTGATATTGAGCACAATAATTTGATCAATGTAGACAAAAATATACAAGTCTGCGGCGAGGCGCATTCTTCGATTAACAACCCCAAAGGTATAGTGAGTTCGGATGATAAGCAAAAAACAGAGTCAGAAGACAAAGCTGCCTCAAAGTTTAGACGTCTACCGTATATGGGTTTTTCTATGCCCCTGGGCGCACATTTGAATAAGTCTACTAAGGATAAGATATGGAGGGGGGATTTTGTTGACGTTTTTAAACTTCTTCACAGGGAAATTCAAGCGAAGGAGGGTTCAAAAGAAGAAGCATGGGAATTATCAAGAAGGCCCAGGGTACCCACGAACACAGATACATGGACTTCCGCCTTTCTTATTTTCGCCAGTGTATACTGCGAAAAATTCCCTGATAGATCGGTGTCCCTGTTTAAATACTTGGATACAATTCGGAAGGCAGCTTCAGAATTCGGGGGATATTCGTGGTTACACTACGATGAAGAATTTAGGGCTAGATTAGTTTTGATGCCGGAAAAACCATGGGGGAAGTTGATAATGAGCTTTGGGTACAATGGATGTATCCCCAGCGGCCCCCTCTGTCCATGCACACTGCTAGCGGCTTAGCGGTTACTTATCGGCCCTTCCAGAATAGACCCACCCTGGGGGGGGGGGGGTAATTGGAACAAACAGCAGTCAGCCATATCCGGGGCATGCTGGAATTTTAACAAAGGGTACTGTGCAAAGAAGCCCTGCAAGTATAAGCACGAGTGCTCAAAGTGCGGAGGTAGGCATGCAGTCTTGCAGTGTTTTGGAGAACTCGCAAATTGGGGAAACAGTTTTCAAAACAGGGGCAGAGGCTTCGCGTTTCAGTCTGGAAACAAGGGCTTCTACGCCAATCAAAGTGGACATCCTATGTAAATGGTTACGTTTTTACCCCAATTCTCAAGAGGCAGCTCTGTTAGCATGGGGCTTTAAGGAGGGCTTCAAATTAGGTTATCAGGGCCCACGCTGTCGCCGATTTGCTCTGAATTTAAAATCTGCCAATGCTTTCCCACAGGTAGTAAGGGAGAAACTGATGATTGAAGTCCGGGAGGGAAGGATGGCAGGGCCTTTCGACTCATGGCCCTTGGATAATCTCATTGTGTCACCTCTGGGCGTGGTTCCAAAAAAGGCTGCTGGAGAGTTCAGGATGATTCAGCATCTTTCGTGGCCTTTAGGTGGCTCCAATAATGATTTTATATCCAGGGATGATGCTATGGTGCAATTTTCAACAATAGATTCAGCTTTCAGGATGATCAGGAAGTCAGGGGAGTATTCTGAGTTAGCAAAATGCGACATCAAATCGGCTTTTAGACTACTGCCAGTACATCCCTCTGATTTTTCCTTGCTGGGAATATTTTTTGAAGGAAGGTTCTTTGTTGATAAATCCCTTCCTATGGGTTGCGCCATATCATGCAGATTATTTGAAGCTTTTAGCTCCTTTCTTCAGTGGTGTTTTTCATTTACCACAGGACATACGGGGTAACACATTACCTAGACGATTTTTTGTTCATAGGCACAGACAATTCTCAGCAATGCAAAAAAGCTATACAGGATTTTCAAGGGCTGGCTCAAGATTTGGGGGTACCCCTAGCGGAGGAGAAGACAGAAGGTCCCGCTTGTTGCCTTACGTACTAAGGCATTGAAATTGATACTTCTAAAATGCAGGCCAGATTACCTCAGAAAAAGATTGATGAAATAACTAAACTTTTGGAGCACGCTCGCTCGGCAGTGAAGCTAACATTGTTGGAAGCCCAATGCTTATTAGGCCATCTAAATTTTGCATGCAAGGTCATTCGTGCAGGCAGATCTTTTTGCAGGCGTTTGGGTTTCTCCATGTCAGGTCTAAAGCTTCCTCACCACAGAGTTAGAATAACGGCTCAGATGCGAGCAGATTTTGAGGTTTGGTCGACTTTCTTGCCAGAATTCAATGGCATAACACTCTGGTCTCTAGATGAAGATTTTACCTGGGAAATGCAACTCTTTTCTGATGCTTCTGGAGCCAATGGTTTGGCCTTTTCTGGGAAGGGAAGTGGTGTGCGGAACGATGGCCGGCCAGTTGGGCCGCAGAAAAGAAAAGCATAGCTTTCCTGGAATTCTTTCCTTTAATAGTGGCTCTAGCCGTTTGGGGAACAAAGTTGGCCAACAGGACAGTCTTATTCAACGTAGGCAACAAAACAGTGGTCGATTTGATCAACGGTCAAAAACCTAAAGATAAGCAGTTGTTGAAATTGTTACAGATTTTCATGTTAGGCTGTCTTAAACGTAACATTATTTTGCAGGTAAGGCACATTTCTGGTATTTCAAATAACATCGCGGATGCCCTATCTCGATTTCAGTGGGAGAGATTCCGTGGCTTGGCGCCAGGAGCAGACATGCGGAAGACTCCGATACCCGACGAGATATGGAATCTGGTGATGTGAATATGTATCATCTCATCGAGCTCTCTTTAGCAAAGAGTACAAAGCTGGCTTACAGAAGAGCTTGGCTGGAGTTTCTAGACTCAGGTGCTGCATTTAGAAGTTTCAATGGGGTGGGTTTAGAACAACGACGAAGGGATGTGGCGCAGTTCATTATGCTTAACATCAATAAAGGCATTTCTTCCACCACTATAGCCGGTAAGTTAGCCGGTATATCATTTTATGGAAAAATGTTCTGGGGCTACGAACCGTCCGCAGGCGAGATGGGAAGAAGAATTCTTCAGGGATGGGCTAAGACAAAAAAGAGAGGTTCATACAAGAGAGATCCGATATCCCTACAATTGTTACATAGAATAGTCACCGTACTGCAGGAAGTTTGTTTTTCTGTTTTTGAATTTCGTTTATTTAAATTGTGCATGGTTTGGCTCTTTTTCGGGGCTTTTAGAGTCTCTGAGTTGTTGGGAAATGTAGCGAACAGCGACATACCAAAAGAAAACATATACTTGATACATTCTAGCATAGAGATTTTTCTTCAGCACTCCAAAACAGATCAAATAGGTAAAGGTGCTAAAATAATATTACAGGCTGTTGGTGGCTTATTATGCCCCGTACAAGCATGGCTAGAATTTTTGTCAGTCGGTGGGGCAATTTCACATTTTATTTTTAGACATCAGAATGGGTCACAGCTAACTGCCTTTCAGTTGTTGTCTGTTTTGCGAAAGGCCTTATTGAGATTGCGTAAGGATCCAACTAGGTTTGGTACCCATTCCTTTCGTATTGGGGCAGCATCGGAAGCAGTTCGATGGGGATTTGCTATTAATTATGTCAAAGAATTGGGACGTTGGTCATCTGATTGTTGCCTTCCCTATATTAGACAGTTGGATCAGGACAGTTAATGTCGCGGAATATTAATTGTCTTTTCTTTTAGGTTGGGCAACAAACTCGGAAAAACGTCAGCAAAGAGTCTGGATGGTCGGTCATTCGTTCATCAAATGGGCAGCTAAACAAGCAGAAAAACTGCATTTTGGGAAGAATTTGGGTTTTTCTTCCGAGGAAGTGCTTTTGTCCTGGTGGGGAAAAAGTGGCATGAGATGGGGGCAGTTTTTACCTTTGATGAGCGAGTTATCTGCAAACAACAAACCCGATGTGGTCATTTTGCACCTAGGGGAAAACGATTTGGTACAGTTGTCAGGTTTGGGACTTTTAATTGAAATGAAAACTGACTTGGAACTCTTTTTGAACACCTGGCCTAATGCACAGTTGGTGTTAACTGCCTTAATGCCTCGCAGAATATGGAGAGGGGCGGACAGATTTACTGCCATGGAACGAGCAAGGAAGAAAGTCAACCGCGACATGCAGCGTTTCTGTATCCTTAATAGTATACATTGGCTTGTACATAATGAAATAACCAAAGATGACTTTCAATTTTTCAGGCATGATGGTGTACATCTATCTTTTATCGGCAATGAGATTTATATTTTAAATATACGAGAAATGATTTTGAAGATTTTGAATATACAAACATGGTGTTGATTTATGCTGTTGAAGCGACAGCGTCTGTTTTCAGTTTATGCAATACATAACTGGTTCAATTTTCTGGTTCCAATATAGTCGCTTATCGTTCCCCCCCCTTTTTTCTTCTCTCCCCTACCCCCCTCTTTCCCCTCCCATTCCCATTTTGTTTCACAAATTTTCGTAATTATTGCATGTTTTCTTTGCATTTACGCTACCCGGCTTTAGTGGACGGTGGTAGTTTTTCTTGTTAGGTAATGTTACTATTGTTATTCACTGTTTGGCGACAGTATACTTTTCTGTGTTCTCAGGTACTGCTGGTTTTTTATATTTTTCTCGTAATAAATATTTTCCCAGCTACAGCGGCTGTAGTGCTCAGGAATCCTTTGGACTGTTTTTAAATCCGGTTGCCAATTCAAATTACGTCAAAGTGGAAAAGTTTTGGGGAGGGACAGGAAAAACGCCTGAGTAAGGGTTTTTCCTGGTGGCAGAGTTGGAGGAGATCAAGACAGGCAGGAAAGTTTGGGGGCATTAGGAATAGCTTCGGACAGAGGAAAGCAAGGGAGAGAAATTGGAGGCAAGAGTTAGGCAGGAGATGGAGTTAGGGGTTTAGGGAGGAGGATTAGGCCGAACAAGGTGGGGTGGTAGTTGTACGGGGATATTGCTTAGGGGCGGGGGATTTTATTTTTCGCAGAATACACTAAATGAGGGCACCTAGCGTGGATCCGTTTCAAGGCATCACAAGGGAGCAAAGAGCAGATCAGCGACCGAGGAGCATGCGCAAATTCAATCAGGTGAGGTGCATGCGCTTTTACCTAGAAAGCGTATACGGGTCGATAAGGGAGTGGGTACTGATATTGAGCACAATAATTTGATCAATGTAGACAAAAATATACAAGTCTGCGGCGAGGTGCATTCTTCGATTAACAACCCCAAAGGTATAGTGAGTTCGGATGATAAGCAAAAAACAGAGTCAGAAGACAAAGCTGCCTCAAAGTTTAGACGTCTACCGTATATGGGTTTTTCTATGCCCCTGGGCGCACATTTGAATACGTCTACTAAGGATAAGATATGGAGGGGGGATTTTGTTGACGTTTTTAAACTTCTTCACAGGGAAATTAAAGCGAAGGAGGGTTCAAAAGAAGAAGCATGGGAATTATCAAGAAGGCCCAGGGTACCCACGAACATAGATACATGGACTTCCGCCTTTCTTATTTTCGCCAGTGTATACTGCGAAAAATTCCCTGATAGATCGGTGTCCCTGTTTAAATACTTGGATACAATTCGGAAAGGCAGCTTCAGAATTCGGGGGATATTCGTGGTTACACTACGATGAAGAATTTAGGGCTAGATTAGTTTTGATGCCGGAAAAACCATGGGGGGAAGTTGATAATGAGCTTTGGGTACAATGGATGTATCCCCAGCGGCCCCCTCCGTCCATGCACACTGCTAGCGGTTTAGCGGTTATTTACCGGCCCTTTCAGAATAGACCCACCCTGGGGGGGGTGGGTAATTGGAACAAAAAGCAGTCAGCCATATCCGGGGCATGCTGGAATTTTAACAAAGGGTACTGTGCAAAGAAGCCCTGCAAGTATAAGCACGAGTGCTCAAAGTGCGGAGGTAGGCATGCAGTCTTGCAGTGTTTTGGAGAACTCGCAAATTGGGGAAACAGTTTTCAAAACAGGGGCAGAGGCTTCGCGTTTCAGTCTGGAAACAAGGGCTTCTACGCCAATCAAAGTGGACATCCTATGTAAATGGTTACGTTTTTACCCCAATTCTCAAGAGGCAGCTCTGTTAGCATGGGGCTTTAAGGAGGGCTTCAAATTAGGTATCAGGGCCCACGCTGTCGCCGATTTGCTCTGAATTTAAAATCTGCCAATGCTTTCCCACAGGTAGTAAGGGAGAAACTGATGATTGAAGTCCGGGAGGGAAGGATGGCAGGGCCTTTCGACTCATGGCCCTTGGATAATCTCATTGTGTCACCTCTGGGCGTGGTTCCAAAAAAGGCCGCTGGAGAGTTCAGGATGATTCAGCATCTTTCGTGGCCTTTAGGTGGCTCCATTAATGATTTTATATCCAGGGATGATGCTATGGTGCATTTTTCAACAATAGATTCAGCTTTCAGGATGATCAGGAAGTCAGGGGAGTATTCTGAGTTAGCAAAATGCGACATCAAATCGGCTTTTAGACTACTGCCAGTACATCCCTCTGATTTTTCCTTGCTGGGAATCTTTTTTGAAGGAAGGTTCTTTGTTGATAAATCCCTTCCTATGGGTTGCGCCATATCATGCAGATTATTTGAAGCTTTTAGCTCCGTTCTTCAGTTGTGTTTTTCATTTACCACAGGACATACCGGGGTAACACATTACCTAGACGATTTTTTGTTCATAGGCACAGCCAATTCTCAGCAATGCAAAAAAGCTATACAGGATTTTGAAGGGCTGGCTCAAGATTTGGGGGTACCCCTAGCGGAGGATAAGACAGAAGGTCCCGCTTGTTGCCTTACGTACTAAGGCATTGAAATTGATACTTCTAAAATGCAGGCCAGATTACCTCAGAAAAAGATTGATGAAATAACTAAACTTTTGGAGCACGCTCGCTCGGCAGTGAAGCTAACATTGTTGGAAGCCCAATGCTTACTAGGCCATCTAAATTTTGCATGCAAGGTCATTCGTGCAGGCAGATCTTTTTGCAGGCGTTTGGGTTTCTCCATGTCAGGTCTAAAGCTTCCTCACCTCAGAGTTAGAATAACGGCTCAGATGCGAGCAGATTTTGAGGTTTGGTCGACTTTCTTGCCAGAATTCAATGGCATAACACTCTGGTCTCTAGATGAAGATTTTACCTGGGAAATGCAACTCTTTTCCGATGCTTCTGGAGCCAATGGTTTTGGCCTTTTCTGGGAAGGGAAGTGGTGTGCGGAACGATGGCCGGCCAGTTGGGCCGCAGAAAAGAAAAGCATAGCTTTCCTGGAATTTTTTCCTTTAATAGTGGCTCTAGCTGTTTGGGGAACGAAGTTGGCCAACAGGACAGTCTTATTCAACGTAGACAACAAAACAGTGGTCGATTTGATCAACGGTCAAAAACCTAAAGATAAGCAGTTGTTGAAATTGTTACAGATTTTCATGTTAGGCTGTCTTAAACGTAATATTATTTTCAAGGTAAGGCACATTTCTGGTATTTCAAATAACATTGCGGATGCCCTATCTCGATTTCAGAGGGAGAGATTCCGTGGCTTGGCGCCAGGAGCAGACATGCGCAAGACTCCGATACCCGACGAGATATGGAATCTGGTTATGTGAATATGTATCATCTCATCGAGCTCTCTTTAGCAAAGAGTACAAAGCTGGCTTACAGAAGAGCTTGGCTGGAGTTTCTAGACTCAGGTGCTGCATTTAGAAGTTTCAATGGGGTGGGTTTAGAACAACGACGAAGGGATGTGGCGCAGTTCATTATGCTTAACATCAATAAAGGCATTTCTTCCACCACTATAGCCGGTAAGTTAGCCGGTATATCATTTTATGGAAAAAATTTCTGGGGCTACGAAATGTCCGCAGGCGAGATGGGAAGAAGAATTCTTCAGGGATGGGCTAAGACAAAAAAGAGAGGTTCATACAAGAGAGATCCGATATCCCTACAATTGTTACATAGAATAGTCACCGTACTGCAGGAAGTTTGTTTTTCTGTTTTTGAATTTTGTTTATTTAAATTGTGCATGGTTTGGCTCTTTTTCGGGGCTTTTAGAGTCTCTGAGTTGTTGGGAAATGTAGCGAACAGCGACATACCAAAAGAAAACATATCCTTGATACATTCTAGCATAGAGATTTTTCTTTAGCACTCCAAAACAGATCAAATAGGTAAAGGTGCTAAAATAATATTACAGGCTGTTGGTGGCTTATTATGCCCCGTACAAGCATGGCTAGAATTTTTGTCAGTCGGTGGGGCAATTTCAAATTTTATTTTTAGACATCAGAATGGGTCACAGCTAACTGCCTTTCAGTTGTTGTCTGTTTTGCGAAAGGCCTTATTGAGATTGGGTAAGGATCCAACTAGGTTTGGTACCCATTCCTTTCGTATTGGGGCAGCATCGGAAGCAGTTCGATGGGGATTTGCTATTAATTATGTCAAAAAATTGGGACGTTGGTCATCTGATTGTTGCCTTCCCTATATTAGACAGTTGGATCAGGACAGTTAATGTCGCGGAATATTAATTATCTTTTCTTTTAGGTTGGGCAACAAACTCGGAAAAACGTCAGCAAAGAGTCTGGATGGTCGGTCATTCGTTCATCAAATGGGCAGCTAAACAAGCAGAAAAACTGCATTTTGGGAAGAATTTGGGTTTTTCTTCAGAGGAAGTGCTTTTGTCCTGGTGGGGAAAAAGTGGCATGAAATGGGGGCAGTTTTTACCTTTGATGAGCGAGTTATCTGCAAACAACAAACCCGATGTGGTCATTTTGCACCTAGGGGAAACGATTTGGTACAGTTGTCAGGTTTGGGACTTTTAATTGAAATGAAAACTGACTTGGAACTCTTTTTGAACACCTGGCCTAATGCACAGTTGGTGTTAACTGCCTTAATGCCTCGCAGAATATGGAGAGGGGCGGACAGATTTACTGCCATGGAACGAGCAAGGAAGAAAGTCAACCGCGACATGCAGCGTTTCTGTATCCTTAATAGTATACATTGGCTTGTACATAATGAAATAACCAAAGATGACTATCAATTTTTCAGGCATGATGGTGTACATCTATCTTTTATCGGCAATGAGATTTATATTTTAAATATACGAGAAATGATTTTGAAGATTTTGAATATACAAACATGGTGTTGATTTATGCTGTTGAAGCGACAGCGTCTGTTTTCAGTTTATGCAATACATAACTGGTTCAATTTTCTGGTTCCAATATAGTCGCTTATCGTTCCCCCCCCTTTTTTCTTCTCTCCCCTACCCCCCTCTTTCCCCTCCCATTCCCATTTTGTTTCACGAATTTTCGTAATTATTGCATGTTTTCTTTGCATTTACGCTGCCCGGCTTTAGTGGACGGTGGTAGTTTTTCTTGTTAGATAATGTTACTATTGTTATTCACTGTTTGGCGACAGTATACTTTTCTGTGTTCTCAGGTACTGCTGGTTTTTTATATTTTTCTCGTAATAAATATTTTACCAGCTACAGCGGCTGTAGTGCTCAGGAATCCTTTGGACTGTTTTTAAATCCGGTTGCCAATTCAAATTACGTCAAAGTGGAAAAGTTTTGGGGGGACAGGAAAAACGCCTGAGTAAGGGTTTTTCCTGGTGGCAGAGTTGGAGGAGATCAAGACAGGCAGGAAAGTTTGGGGGGCATTAGGAATAGCTTCGGACAGAGGAAAGCAAGGGAGAGAAATTGGAGGCAAGAGTTAGGCAGGAGATGGAGTTAGGGGTTTGGGGAGGAGGATTAGGCCGAACAAGGTGGGGTGGTAGTTGTACGGGGATATTGCTTAGGGGCGGGGGGTGTTAGTTCGGAATATGTTTGATTATGAGCTGATGTAATTGGATATCATTTTTGCCTACCTGTCCAATAAAGCGGCCTTTTACCCCAATTTTGAGTCTTGGACATGATTATTGCCCGATAGGCTAATAGTTGCAACCCGCACAAATCAATATTTTCTTGCCAAACTGAGAACAGTTTAGCCCAACTGTGCGAGATCTAAACCAATTGGGGGAGAGGATGTGGTCTCAAGGCTAGACTGCCGACTTTGGAGCTGGGAAACCAAGGTTCGAGCGTCAGGGTCGATTCCACATCCTGCGATTCTGGGCAAATCACGTACTCTCCGGTGCCTACCAAGAAAATGAATGATTGTGTCCTTGTGTAACGTAACTGGTGCTCATGTAAAGCGCTCCAATACCTTCGGGTCTAGTTCGCGCTATATAAATCTGCAAAATAAAAAAATTGGGCAACACTGCATACGTGTAAGACCCACAAACACCTTCAGGGAACAGTGGAATAGAAGGCATGTACCGTTTTGAGCTAACTTGTGTCCTTGAGTGATGTAACTGGTGTTCGTGTAAAGCCTTCAATACCTTCGGGTCGAGTTCGCACAATATAAAAAATAAAATCTGCAACAACAAAAAACTACATTAACCGCCACCATTCCCTTAGAAAAGAGAAGCACTGTGATTTTGCCTGGCTCTTGATATTGTGCGAGGTGCGCGACGGAGATTAAAAGAGCACGAGAACACAAAAACACGACTTTGATACCCCAGTGTACTTTACAGACAACACTTAAGTTATCTGCAAAGAGAAACATGATTTCTCTGTGCGGTGGTGGATAAGGATTGAAGCAGCGCGTCCATTCTTTCAAACACGCCGTCGCCAAAATGCCTACGCTCCTCCCATTTCGGGAATTTCGAGTTTGCTATTCTAACCACAATGTCCTTTCAGTGCTGCCGTAGCTGCGGCGTCGGTTGCTAGAGTAACGGAAGTAGGCTTTGGTAGGCCCGAGTCTTAGCTATCCGCTGTGTTCCCAGTGGCTGGGCTCATCACAGTACCGGACTCTTGCTGTCTCCATTGCCGATCCTGTAGCACAATGTCATTTCGAGATCTTCGAAGTAAGCAAGGCGTGTCCTCGTTCGCTTGTAATGTTTTAGTTTGGCCGCTGGGTTTCGTGTCAGGGATGTAGGTAGCAGCGGGTGCCGCTGTCATGGGTACGAAGGGTGTTCTCTGCCAGCTGCGTGTGATGGGTGGTGTACTGCACTGTACTCAGAGTGGTGATGTCTTACACCTCAGGATCCTTGTGTTATCTTGGCAGCTCTTGATCCAGGGGGAAATTTGCCCTACGTCGACCATTTCATTCCATAACAATGTGGGGATGTGCTTTTTTTCTGTGAAGCTTGTTACCAACAGCAAACAAAAGCATTAAATGCAAGCAATTAACCACCTTTACTTATGCATCGAAGACTGTAGATTTTAACTCTAACACGTCCCAGTGCTTGGTTAAGAAATGTTCTCTGTTTTTCGGAAGCAACAGATGGGTTGGGTCCTGCTGGTGTCGGACCAGGCAGATTACTAAACCACCGACTTTGATACTGTGCTCCCTGTCAGTTTCTATAGTTATGTCTTTAACTTGATTGGAAAATACACTGATCGGTTTCACAAGTATGGCTGTACAAATCTTAAAGGCACGCAGGCAATCCGTGCTTACATGCCACATGTTTTACTTCATATTGCATTCCCTAAGAGTATGTTTTGCTCCATGCAACATATGACTTGTGGCTTTGAAGTGAGCTGCGTCCAACTGTCCAAGTTCAGGTGGGTGTTTATGATGGCTCACATTTGAGAGCTCTAAACTTGAGGCTGAAGGCAGCATGAGTTTCTCGCAGTGCATGCCATAAAGGCATGTAGTCTACATGCACATCTGGCCCTTGGCTGCTCTGTAGACCGATAGTCGCATTTGTGGCAGTTGCAATTGTGGGAAAGTGCGGTGTGCAAATGGAGATTTCAGAATGACGAGGAGAGAAAAATGGCCCAAGTGTCTAACAGATTCAGTGATTAGTAGAAGAACGTGGTGTGAAGTGGAGAACAGGAGTGTGTGAGACACTGAAGTATCCTACAATTTCCACAGACCGTAGTAAAGTTTCTGATTCAACTAACAAGTATTGGCAAAGCCAAAAGGTCTGGCTTATCTCAGATTTATGTTTTGGTGAAACACAGGATTTAGTACAAATGTTTTAAGCCACATCTTTATTTATATAGGCCATGCCTCTTGGACAGGATTTCTACTTATGCGTCATTGGCCTCGCCACTCTTGGAAAGCCCCCCTACCTTTTTGTCCAACTTAAAGGAATGAGTCACAGAGCAGGGAGAACAGTTCAGTGCACCAGTAAAACATAACCTGATCACAAACCTTATTTCACAGTGTCACATTATTTAAAATATATGGAAAAACGTGTTTGACTTCATATGCCAACCCTGATATGAACTTGATATTTTCAGAATATAAGTGATGGCTTTAAGAACGCTCTGCCTCTTCTGTGATCTCTGCATTCTTTGCGTTGTGTTTTATTGCAAGGCAGGATTATACCTTTGTTAGTTATTTCACGATGTGCAAATGATTAACTGTGTGTAAAGGCATACATTGATGTGTTCATGCAGGTTTGCAAAGACCCAAATACGTTTCATGGATCACCATCTGGTTAGTCTCATTAGACTACTTTTCTTGAGAAATGTTTACTAAATTACAAATTTTAAATCTTCTAGAGGCACACTGGTTCAGGACCCCCTTTCTATGGCTGCATAACATCTTTCTTGTCTGACAGCATAGGAGCCTCTGATCATTAGATCTATGAAACTTGTCTTTTTGCTCACGGTTTACAGGTGATGTTCAGTTCATGATATAATACTCTACTTAATTCAGCTTTACTCAGTTACCCCCAATCAGGGGCCCATCTGGTTTTGACGCATGATAACCCTTTAGGCCTCACTGACATCTTCATGTACTGTACTGTTCATTTATTTTAAGTCTTGTAAATGTTCGTTTCAGCACTGACATTGTTCCACTCAGTGCTTTCTGTATTTTTGTAGGCACACGTTTTTTGCAACGCTTCAGTCCTGACCTTAATGCCATATCCAATTATTTAAGCCCAGCACTCCCAACAAGGCCAGAAGACACTGGGGCTGTGGTGACAACACCTGGTCACTTCTCTTACCCCCCTCTCCCAGCCCACTATAGCCTGATGTAGGAATGGCACAAGGGCCACAAAATCACCCCTTCCCTTGGCCCCCCATGGAGGCACCTGCATATTCACACCCTCCCCATAACCTGAAGCCCATGGCCCGGCAGGGGATGTCACTGCTTCTGGCCAGGCAGGCCCCATGAGGCAGGGGGCCAAGGCGAGAATGCCCTTAAGGCCAGAGCAAGACCAGACCCCCAGTCTCAAATTACAGTAGGGCAGACGAGAGCCCTTGATGCTGACGCCGAATGTATGACGATACTTAGCATTCCATTACTACGCATGCATTTAGTGCGATTTTTTTTTTTTACATTGCAAAACGGCATTACTACGCATTATATTACTACGCTTACCTTAACTACGTAAAAGCATGAATATTACTTCGCATTCCACCACTATGTGTTCTTGCCCCTACACTACACATACATGACGACACTACACAGAAGCCTTTAACACTACACACTACTACTCTTCCCTAAACCCTAGATCACTACCCCCTGCACAACTTCCTACACCTCAAAAACACACCACTACCCTGAACCCTAATACGCCACTCCCAGCACGACCCCCTACACTACATATACACCAAAACACTACCCTAAACCATACCATACGACCCACCTACACTACCCTTAACCCTAAAACACTAACCTAAACTACACATACACCACAACACTACCCTAAACCCTAAAAAACTACCCCAGCACGACCCCCTACTCTACACATACACCACAACACTACCCTAAACCCTACACTCAAACCGTAAACACTACATATACCCCTTAACACTACCCTCAACCCTTAAACTGTACCCCCAGCACGACCCCCTACTCTACAAATACACACTACATCCCCCTTACCTCACTCCTCGTGGTTCCTCTCTCCTCCTGGGACCTTCCTCACGTCGTCTCCGTGGGGCGGTGCACCTCGTTGTGAGGAAACAGCCTCAGTTTCCTTACAACGACTTGGTTCGATTTCTTTTCAAGCTTACCATTACAAAAATGCGTAGTAACAACGCTGGCGATGTAACAACTTGCGTACTAATGGTACGCGTTGTAACATCGCAAACGTAGTAACGCTTGCGAAGTAATGGTATGCGCAGTAGCAGCCGCGCACTAAAGGCTGTTTACCGCTGACGCCGCATTACAGAAGCCTCGGCGGTGACTGGGGAAGAAAATAAGTCTCTCGGGCCGCTTTACAGAGGTCCAAAAAAAACGGCCCACAGGTGCCCCTAAAGCATCGGCCCATCGGCCAATGCCCGACTGCCCGCCTTCCCAATCCGACCTTGAACATTAGACTTCATATCATTGCATATACTAGCTAGTCCCTCCAACATTTCTTTTCTAGAACTTGGGTTCTCATTGTTATTAACTACACTAGTACAACTGGTGTAATTCAAGCGAATGAGGAACGCAGCTCCCAGAATGAACTCATTTGTTAAATGAAAGCCCACAGTCAGAAAATGCTTTGTCAACAAGGTGCAATCTGGAAATCCTTCCGCTTATGTGTTTCCAAATGTCTGTGAGAGTAGTGCACTAGGTCGGAGGTAAGTCTTTCACAATAAATACCTGGTGTAGTGTCTGTTGCACACTGCACGTTACCCCAGAATGAATATTGCTCAGTTACATGCTTCAAGTGTTAGTCATTCACTGCACCCAAGGTACTAGTGCCGAGGATCCCTGTTGTTAGTGTTTGTATTGCACAAGGAGGTCAAAGTTTATTGGTGCATGTGGCCACACGTGTTAGTCTCATTGGTGATTCGAGGCCTTGATGTTAAAAACGCAGAAGGCCTGGGTCTTTTCGTCATATCTGCAAGATTTACCATCAATTTTCAAAGACATTGGAAAATTTCCCTCAAATTGGGTTCTTATTTTACAAATACATTCATGTATGAAGCTATTATCTTTAATTTTCTCCCCAATAGATTTACAATGCGGTCTTGACGCACTATCATTATATTAATTACATTTAAAAAAAAATCCATAAAAACTAAAATTTCAATTCTGAGAAAGGGCGGAAAGAAGTTGTAATTAAATGGAACTAGGGATGGAAGAACTAGAAAAGGTTCTAATCTATGGTAGGTTTCCCTCAATCGTGAAGGCAGTGGAACAAGGAGAGGGTTACAATTATTAATCACTGGGTAAGAGTGACTTTCTACAGTTACTACATGTATGTAATGCACTTAGACCCAAATGCTATTCCCCTGACAGGTATGTGTAATTTGAATCAATCTACTCCAGAAGAAGCACTTTACCTGGAATTTGGATTAAACAGTACAGCTCAGCATGCACAATAATTTGCTGAGGATAGTGGATAACTCTTTGCGAGGTTTGCTTATAAATTAATGACAGTTCATTCACTCTATGGGCTGGAAATGTATAACTAATTTATCTTTAGTATGTAACATGGAATGAAATCCTAACTTGGGGATCTATTTTGGACATAAAGTATGATTTGAAATTTAGGATTGCAGAAGCCAGTTTTGAAGTATTGAGTGTGTATTGTACGAACTCACATTATATAAGATTGTAGCAGAAACAGCAATAAAATATGATGTGGAGATTTGTATTCCTTATAAGACCATGGACGAGGGTTGGGCATCCTTGAAAATTACTACTTGGAGATGGCCAAGAAGAATGCCTATGTCTTTTATGTAAAGGAGGGGTTCCTGATTTTTACCCCATTTTTATTTTTAATAAAGGTACTAATGCTAAACAACGCTATGATATATCAATGCCACCAAACTGAGGGGGGCTGCTACTGTCTTTTTAACTTTTTCAAGGTGATTTCAAGTTTGTACTAAATTGTTTCGCAGCACTATATCAATATTGTGTAATTTTATGTGCTATTATTTTATAAATTGTTATTTTATATTTAATGTTGACCTGTTGAAAACTGAACTGGAACTAGTAATATTAGTAGACACAATCCTATGTGATGGTGTAAGTAATACGCAAGGTCCCAGGTTTTGTGACAATACTGCTTGTGACGCTAAGTGAGATTAAAAAAAATTTTTTTTTTACTTTCAAAATTAAATAGAGTATCTGACTCTAGGGTAACATGCTCCTGAAGATTAGGGTTCTTGTTCTTTAGTCTTAGATATGTGTGCCCCTGTCAAGCAGTGTTTCAGATTTATTGACTCACAAGCTGGTTCACCTCTGTGTTCTACTGAGGAATGAAGTGTCTCGGATAAAAATAAATCCCTATGTGTACTGTATGTTAAATGTTAAGAGAAATAGGATGTGTAGTGCTTCATCTCTGTTGAGCAGAGGACTCGTTGTGCTCAGTTACTGATGTATTGGGCACCAGCCTTGCATGTGCCTAGGGATTCTTGAAACCACAGTTCACCAATGTCTGTGATGTTACGGGTCGTAATGGGCTATTATCCCTTTACTGCTAGTCTGTACAGGTTGTTCTCCTGGATCTGCAGGCCACTTTATTGGCGGTGGTGTGTTTTTTGCTGTCCCCTGCTAACATTGGCATAACCAACTGAGTGCTGTTCCTATCATCTCCAGACTACATTAGCACCCTGCTAACAAGTTTGTTCATTTACCATAACAGCACAAACATTGACATAAAATCCTTCATAATAACTATTGGCTAGCCCACAGACGCCCTCACAAATTACATTCACTTGTTGATAACCAGATTGCTTCCCGCTGGGTGCTAGGATATTTTTATAGTTTTTCTATGTTATGTTTAAACCCCTATAATAAGGACAAAAAAGGCCATTCAACCTGCCAATAGTCTGCCACTCGCCTTTTATTTCGTTTTCTTTGATTTGCCAGTAGTCTCCGTTCTCAAGGAAGCCTGAGTTCAGAGTCTGTTGTTGCATGACCACAGTTTTGCACCAGTTTTAGTTGTGGGCTTGCCACGATATGGCGCGAGCAAGCCACACCCTTGGCCACGCTCGTCACTGATAGTGGCCTTTTTCAGCACACATTTGTCTCGTCCGCGCAGCTGATTGCTGCTAAGGACTCTCTCCAACTTATCAGGTTATTTTAATTGTAGGCGACTTACTGCCAGGTGCCTGGCTCCCGCTTGTTGGACGACATCTTGGAAGGGGTTTACTTCCTTTCTTTTTAATGATTTTATGTGCCAGTGGCAACGCCGTCTGCGCCCGTACGGCTCTCAGCCAGCACCAGCCTCCCTGCACGTTTTATTCAAGAAAGCCGCTCTAAAATTTCTTATTCACTGGATGAACTACTTTCTGGTAAGCCTCTGCACCGCTGTAAATTTGACCTGGGTGTTTTTTGCTACCAATTGCCCACTCATTTCTTGGGCCTCCGCAATACATGTCGACTCGTTGGCTTCCAACCATCTACCAGCCCCTACTAGTTCAATCACCCACATGCTGCCTCCATCTACTCCTTCTGCCAAAGACCACAGTACCCTACCCTGTGTACATGTCAGATCCACTTCAAACATTGTGCTGACTTCAACTTATCCTTAGACTCACATAACCTGTCACTTGTATTCGTCACTGAAACCTGGGCAGATTGTTCCTCTAGTCCAGATATCTTCTCGGCTCTGCCAGATTGGCTATACTGTCATCAGACATGACCGCACTGGAAAAAGAGAAGGCGGATTAGCATTTGAAGGTCTGTGCTTATCCTGTACTTTAACCCCCTATGTGAAGCCGTCTCCTTCTGTGCGGAACTGTCCTACAATCAGATCTTTAAAGGCCTTCTAGTTTACCGCCCACCTGGCCCTCGTTAAATATATGCTTAGGGTATCAGCAACTTGCTTGAAGCTAATATTCTCTCTAGCGAGTTCACTATTCTTGGAGACTTCAATTTCCATCTGGAGGTAGCCACTGACAGCGATACCTCTGCTTTGCTCCACACCATGACAGCGTTAGGCTTGTCCCTGCTGGTGACAGTGGTCACACACTAATATGGTCACACTCTTGAAAGGATTTTTTCTAATAATTCCTCCATATCGAAGGTGCGGACCCTTACACTACCTTGGTCTGACCATAAGGCAGTTTTTTTGATGGTCTTGACAGCTACATTTCCCTCAGCCCCACTGTTTCTGCTTCTTGGGCATCATCTCTAGCCTGGCATAATCTGCAGGCAGATAAGTTCTTGCAGACCCTTATTAAATCTTCTCCTGCTTTCTTGGCTGATCCAGAGTCTGTAGTCAAGCATTACTCTTCCTGGCTTGATTTGGCGGCTCATTCTTTAGTACTTTTGAAACAAGTTAGAACTAGAGGATAGAATCCTTCTGCCCCTTGGTTCTCCTTCGTGCTTAGAGCCCAAAAACAACACTGCCAGAGAGAAGAACACAAATGGGATTCCGGCTACTCTGAAGCCGAAGTTGCTGCTTACAAAAAAGGTATAGCGGAATATAAAGCCTTGATTTTCACACAGAAATCGGCTTATTTTACTACCAAAATTGAAGCAGAAAAATCATCTAAAGAACTCTTTTCACTGTCAAAAAGCTTACTACTCTTCCAACCCCGTCCTCTAACAATTTCAGTCTGTCCTTCTGCAATTTGGTGGCTGACACTTTCCGGTGGAAAGTAGAATATCTTTTTCTTAATTTCTCTGGTAAATTGCCTGTCTCTCTTGGGCATCCTGGATGCTTGTCCATCTGTTTCTCTATCATGCTCTCTTGATAATTTACTTCACCTTCCTCTGACAAGATTATCACTAATCAAAAATTCTAAACCAGGATCCCCCACTGATCCCTGTCCCCTAGGTTTCTTTCTATGGTAACTGAGACCATCGCCCCTATGCTGGCGCATTTCTTTCATCTCATGTGCTGTTCTGACTCTTTTCCATTAGTTTGAAAAAAAGCTTCATTGGATCCTGCAGATCCTAATAATTATCGACCGATTTCCTGTCTGCCTCTGCCCGCCAACCTGATTGAGAAAGTCCTTAATAAACACTCATGAATTACGTGAAGGCTAACAACCTTCTCGATTACACTTTATTTAGCTTTCGGGTGGATCATAGCAAAGAGACCACGCTCATTAAAGCAACAGAAGAAATCCGACTCTCACTAGATCAGGGCAGCAGAGCTGCCTCATTCTGCTTGACTTCTCAGCAGCCTTCAGTACGGTCGACCATGGGCTGCTGATGCATCAAGTGAGCAGGTTGGGAGTGACAGGGCGCCTGAGTGCTTCTTCATTCCTTTCTCAGTGGACGGAACAATCTGTTAGTTTAGGCGATTTTATCCATGAAACCTATTCCTTACCGTGCGGGGTCCCTCAGGGGTCTGCGCTCAGTCCTACATTGTTTAATATTTACGTCACTCCTTTGGCATTACTTATAAAATATTTTGGCTTCTCGCTGACTTTATATGCGTATGACACTCAAATCATTTTCGCATTAGGACCGTATGCAGGCTGCCACTTCCTGGATGTCCTCTAACTGTTCGAAACTGAACTCAAGCTAGACAGAGGTCTTGACTTTTGGTTCTTCGCCTTCTTTCTGGTTCCCCGCCTACGTACCACCCTTCCCCTGTGAGGACAGCCAGAAACCTTGTTGTCACTATCAATGACAAACTATCTTATCATGACCAGGCCAACTCGGTCACATCTTCTGCCTTTTACACACTCCTGCTTGTGAAAAAAATTCTACATTTCATTCCAGTCACTTTACAAAATCTTTAGTTACATCACTTATTTTTTCTAAGATTGACTATTGTGTTGGTCTTTATCTTAACGCCCATCAACATGTTCTAAATAAACTTCAAACTCTGCAGAATGCAACTGCACGACTGCTTCTTAATATTCCCAAATATCAATCGGTCTCCACATTTTTAGGGAAGCCCCACTGCTACCCATTAGGCTCAGTTTACTTTCAAAGGTACTTTGTATAGTCTTAAAGCACTGCATAATCAGGGCCCCATTTAACTTCAAAACAGCTTCACCTGGTACACGCCTGCCAGAGTTCTCCGCTGCTTGTGGTTGTTCCCAGCTTCAGGCATGCCACCATGGGTGGCAAAGGTTTTGCTCTTAATGCAGCTAAACTTTGGAACGACCCCCCTCTTGCCACCAAGGCCCGGCCAAACCTATTGGCCCTTAGGAAATCTCTGAAAGCCTGTCTGTTTTCCACTATTTATTCCTCCGTCTGACTATCCTCTCTGTTCTTCCCTTTCAGCTCCGCTAGCACCAAGACATCTCCGGGTATTCGACCGCTACACAAAACTTTCTAACATAACTCACAAAAAACTAATGTGGAACACCAGGTGGCACAACGCGGTTTACACCCTTTCATCGTAGATTACGCTCACCATTTATTCTACGCTACTCCTGTGGAAAAAAACATAAGCCAATAATCCCTGTGAGTGGTCACTTCTCTACTCTAAATGAAAGCTTTTTGTTCAGAATTTCAAGCAAAGTCAAAAGTTTGACTAGTAGCTAAAGTGTTCAACACTGTGCTTTATTCTCCCTAATCTATGGTTCTCCTTTGATTTTAGACAACGACTCAGTTGTAATGGCCCAATTTAATTGACTCGGTGGCTGTCATTAATCTTTTACATATACTGTACAGTAAAAACTTTTTCTATCAATTGTATACAGTTTGTTCGCTTCCGTTCATGTTATCAACAATGAAATATTAATTTGGAACCACTTGCTTATTTGTCTCAACTAGAATATATGTTGAATCCTGCAATGATCCCACAGTGCCAAGCGCACTTAATTAAGTGTCCCTACAATTCAACAGTATATTATTAGACAGTACAGAGCTGCCTGTGACAATCATTCCATGAAATACAAAGGCTACAAACAAAACCTTTATGAAGCATCCTACACCCTTCTTTAACCAATCCACAGCAATCTCTCTATGCATTATACTCTTTCGAGTTTAGCCCCTTGTATTGATGTTTGTTTAAATTACAATGTTTTGTTAACTGAAAGCGAGTAACAAAAGAGTTCATCTCTGTGTTCATCGCTGCAGGCTGACTGAAATCGATTTTTCTCTTATGGTTCATTATTTATCGGCCTCTTAGACAAAGGCAAATATCTTACATTGACCTTACCCCCTGTGCTCAGTGTGTGTGAAGCGATGTTGTAGACCTGGACCAAACGCCTTTCTTTTTTTTTTTTATATCTTTATTCAGATTTTTTTTCAACAATTATCACCCCGCCCCCCACCCTCCGGAGTCAGACAGATATACAAACAAATTTCTTATACTTCTTAGAATAAGCAAAATAAATAATCGGCAAAAGCATTCTTGTTTATCATACATTTAGTTAATTTGAAAGAAAAAATAAACTGATTTTTTAGCGGTTAGTCTTGAGCTAGGCTCCATTGCAAAAGAGGAGTCCAAATGCTCAAGCCCCTCTTGCGCCGTAACTTGCCCTTCCGCTTATAGATGGCAACCTCCAAATTAGACACAGCTAATAGCCTGGCTAACCACTGTTGGAAAGATGGTGCTATAGGATCCAGCCATGCAGAGGCTATACACAATCTTAAAACCGCCATTGCGATAAAGATAAACTCATTGCCGAACCCAAGGCTATCAGGGTCATCGACCCCTAATAGAATTATTCCACTAGTTAACGTTATCTCTCTATGCAATATAATAGTCAAGAATTTCTCTATGTCTTGTTTTAATATTGTTAATCCAATGCAAGTAGCGAAAATATGAATAGAATCAGCATTAGACATCATACATCTGGGGCAGCAGGTTCCCTTGCCACTCCCCCATTTAGCTATTTTATCTGGGGTATAGTATAAAAAAAAGCAGGTTTTGTAAAAACTGTGCCTGAAGTTTGGTAGAAATGAGTATAGTTTGAGAAAGAAGAAAGGCATAGTTAAATCCATCAGCAGATATTTCTAGCTTACTCTGCCACTTCTGTGAAATTTTCTCAAAATCATCCGAAAACATAGTAATAAGAGAAGAGTAGACTTCTCCTATAGTGTGATTCCTAGTATGTATGACTGTTTCCACTATGGATATTTTTTCACCCAATGGCCTCCCCCCTAGTTTATGTGTAAGAAAATCCCTGATTTGTAGAAATTTTTAAAAATCGCGCCAATCCAAATGATATTTGTTCTTCAGAGTTTCAAAAGATTTGATCCCGGATGGGAAGAAGAGGCATCCTAACTGTACTATTCCTGCTTTATTCCATCTATTTATGCAATTATCTCTAAAAATAGCGCCCGGAAGAGTTGGATTATCCATTAGGGGGGTATAATGTGACACTTGCCCTAAGCCTAACATTTTCCTCACCGCCTTCCAAACCTTAAACCCACTGTAGAGGGTTTTAAATTTTACCTTTTTGCGATAGCTATCATGTAGGTGTCTCCATAAATACCCTCTGCTTTTGCTACCAAGAATTAATTGGAAAATAGACGGTGTATTATCTTCACACATTGCTTCAACCCCCGTATTTTGTAATAACTCACTACTATAGAGTAGTACTGATGCCCAATAATAAGCTTTTAAATTAGGGAGAGCTAGGCCTCCTCTGTCTTTAGGGAGAGTGAGAAAGCTGTAAGCACGCCGAGGTTGAGAATATGCCCAGATAAAACTAGAGAACATGCGTTCTATAGACTTAAACCAGTGACTGTTACATTCAAGGCAGATTGATCTGAACAAACACAACATTTTCGGGAAATACACCATCTTCACTGCATTCACTCTTCCAATTATAGACAGATGAAGATTGTCTAATCGGTGTAGATCTTTTTGCATTGAGCCCATAATCGGTTTTAAGTTTATGTCGACCATATTATCAAGATTAGAGCAGATGACGATTCCCAGGTATGTAGCTTTTTCCACCACCCGAGGATCATCCATTCTGCTTTTTTTTATTTAAAACAATCTGTGTCTTCCCACTGTTGAGCGCATAACCAGAAACTAGACCAAATTTACTAGCTTCGCTCTCAATAACAGACATTGCTATAATAGGGTCGGCAGTAACAATAGCTATATCATCGGCATATGCCAATGTTTTGGTTGGATATAATTGTAATACAATAGGTATTATTTCCCTATTCCTTTCCAGTCTTCGGATGAAGGGATCTATGTAAATTGCAAAAAGCAATGGTTAGCATGGACAGCCCTGGCGTGTTCCTCGGGAGATTGTTAATTCTTTAGTTAAGGTTCCATTCACCAATACCACAGCTCTGGGATTAATATATAGTTTTTGTACTGCCTGTATAAAGCCTTCCTTGATCCCAACCTTAGACATAGATCTCCACAGAAATTGCCAGGAGACCCTATCGAACGCCTTCTCGGCATCGAGGAGGATCAGTGCCATAGGGTCTCCCGCAACCTCCATATCATCAAATAGGGTAATCACTCTCTGAATGTGATTAATGGTTGACCGCCCCGCAATAAAACCGTGTTGGCACTTAGCAACCACTTTGTAAATAATGGGGGCTACCCTATTAGCTAGAATTTTTAAATATATTTTTGAGTCTGCATTGATAAGGGTGATAGGGCGGTATGAGCCTAGCTGTTCTGGAGGTTTATTCTTTTTAGGGAAGATAACTATTTTTGCCCTAGACCAAGAGTTTGGGGGTTGGCCACCTTTAAAAATATGTATGAATAATTCTAATAAAAGATTTTTAATTTGCTCTAGAAACGTTACATAAAATTCGGAGGGGATATCATCCAATCCGGTAGCTTTCCCCTTCGGGAGATTTTTAGTAGTGATTAAGATTTCATCTAGATTAAGTGTTTCCTCCAGCATACTCTGATCTTCCTCAGCAAACTTATCATAATTGCCGCAGTCTAGGTATCTATCAACCTCGGATAAACCCCCCCTACCTTCTTCAGTGTACAGGTCTTGGTAAAATCGCCAAAAAGCTTCTCTAAAAAGTTCTGAATCGGAAATATTGCCCTCAACGGAATCATGTATTTCACGTATCAGATTAGAAGTAGTTTGTTGTCGCATTCGTGCGGTTAGCTGATGACCCACTTGTTCATTAACTTCATACACCATTTCTTTTCGCGCAATTGCTTTCCTGACAGCTTTGTCAGTAAAGATATTGGTGATTGCCGCTTTAGCGATTGCAACCTGACTTTGGGTTTTAGTGATTTTTCCTTCCGCTTTAATCCCATTTGTTGCTTTTATCAGCTCTTCTTCGGCCAACCTAAGATTTTTCTGTAAACCCCGCATACTTTCCCTCTCTAATTTATTAGCCCTCAACGAATATTGCAGTGTCTCTCCCCGAATCCCTGCCTTCAAGGTGTCCCATACTATTTCAATTGAGGCACTGCCAATATTATCAGCTAGGAAGTTGGGAATCCATCTTCTGATATGGGAACAATAATTAAGATCCAACAGCAGGGATCGTTCAAAAGTCCAAGGTGTTGGTTCTGCGTTTACAGGTGCTATTTCCAGGGTGCAAACTAAAGGGTTGTGGTCTGATAATATTCGAGGCAACTTCTCTATTTGACACTTGGATTTGAGTGAGTTTGACGTTAATACATAATCTATTCTAACATGTATAGAGTGTGGATTAGAAAAAAACGTATACCCTGGGTCGCTAGGATTGGATCTTTGCCAGCCATCCACTAATCCATGTACATCACACATATTCTTCAAAGACTTAAATACTTTAGGTTTGCGGCCTTTATAAATCCAGTCATTTTTCAGGGACCAATCAGATGGGACATTAATATTAAAGTCCCCACAGACTATTACGGGTAGAGGCCAATGTGCAAGCTCATTAGAGATTTCGTCAAATACAACAGAGTCATCGCTATTACTCCCATATAGGGCACACAGTGTTAATTTCTGTCCTTTTCCATATTGGCATTCCGTAATAGCCCATCGGCCAAATTTATCCGTTTTGGAGTGATTAAAGACATACCCACTGCCCTTGACTAAAATTGCAACCCCCCGAACCCGTGCCCCCTGTGATGTTGCACACACCAACCTATACCCTAGTGTATTTAAAATATGGCTCTGAGATCCCTCTATGTGAGTTTCTTGGAGGCACACAATATTTGCCCCCCAGGTTCGTAATCCTATTGCAACTGTCTGTCTTTTTTTAATGTCATTTAATCCACAGATATTTAGGGATAATATTTTTAACACCCCAATAGTTTTAGGCTAAGTGGACTATATATTACACCTAGTTTGCCAAAAACCTGCTTATTGTTTTGCCTTTGCCTTTTAGTGTTGCCTAATGTACCTTCTCTCGATAGTTTTGACAACCTGTCTGCCCCAGCCACTCCCCACCACCCTCCCCTGGTCCCCTCCCCCACCCTCCACCATTCATGGAAGTTACCTGCCCGCCACAGGGCCAGGAGTTTGACATCCGTCATTCGATCCCCCATGAACCCGCTGAGCGCTCACCCCTCAGTAATAGAAGAGTGTTAGACCTGTCAGCCCTTTGGGTGGTCCCTCCTCATCATTATTTATTTTGTCCCACTTTTGCCTCAAACCCTGTTTGAATTTTTCCTTTTTGGGAACCACCAGATTTTTTAGTGTTGCTGCAGATTCAGGGAGCCATTTTATCTACCCCTGGAACTTCTGTCTGAGGGCCTGGAGCACAAAATGGTGGCCACCTGTGACATCACCAGCACCCACTGGAACCTACTAGCACCTTCCAGAACATTCCAGAACCCTGTGACAGTTGGAGGCGGTTTAGAATGTTGGGAAGCTAAGACAGAGAGTTGGCAGTTGGAGCTGGCAGTTGGCACCTGACTGGTGAAGAGTGAGGAGCAGAAAACCTGAAGGAGGAAGGAGTGAGGCAGCAGGGGTGGAAACTTGTGCCTGGAGTGGGGTCCATAAACCCACCCTTGATACTAGTCCCTACTGACTGAGCCCAGCCTGGAGCCCTGTGTGGGAAGAAGCAAGAAAAACCATCTTAAGGACCTGGACAGCAGGAACAGGCCTTAGAATCCAAGAACAGCAAGATCCTGACCTGGATACTGGTTTCCCTGGAGTCCGACGTCGAGTAGTCTGGAAACCTGGAGCCCGAGGTGGAGAAGCGGCGCTGACTGGAAAAGCAGACGTCGTACCCGGAGCCGCCAGAGGTCGAGAGAGGGCGCCGACGGAGGTCGTAGAGAGTACCAGAGGTCGAGGAGGAAGTCACCCGAGGTCGAGTGAGCGGCGTCGACGGGGGAGTGAAGTCCGCCCTCCGGAGTCGCCGGAGACCGAGGTGAAGCGTGCCGGAGGTCGGGAGTGGAGATCGCACTCCGGAGTCGCCGGAACCTGAGGAGAGGAGCATCGGAGGTCGGGAGTGGGGATCGCACTCCGGAGCCGCCGGAAGTCGACATCGAGCCAAGGCCGGCCGACGTCATCGAACCAGAGGTCGCCATCGGACCGGAGCCGCCCGAAGTCGACATCGAGCCAAGACTGCCCGACGCCATCGAATCGGAGGTCGAGATCGAGCCGAGGCCGCCGACATCGAACCGGAACCGCCTACCGGCGTCGTCAAGAACTGACATTGTGCCGAGGCCGCCGACATCGAACCGGAACCGCCTCACGGCGTCGACACGACTCCAGCGGCGTCGGAGCTTCAGAAAAAGGGCAGTAAGTGTAATAGAGGGCGCCAAAGGCCCTGTGGAATCCTAAGAGACTACTCTAGGGGTTAGAGAGGTGCTGGAACCAGCTGGACTGTACCAGGGGTGAGCTGAGACTAATCCAGAGGGGTTGTGTAGAGTGAAAGAGCCAGGTCTCTAGTATTTCCCCCTTGATCTACCTCAGTTTAGGCCTCAGCCTTGTCCAAGCCAGGGAGTAGACACCCTCAAGCCTTCCACATCACCACAAGCTGTGCCTGGGCCAAATCAGCCCATAGTAATCTCAAATGTGATCTGATTATATGAGTGTCACTGTCAGCTTTTAATTATTTATTGAGGGCACTGTATTTATTGTATTTAACCTATTTATTGCTTCACTGTATTTATTGTTCCACAGTATTTATTGTTGCACAATATTTATTGGTTTGCAGTATTTATTGCCTCAGAATATTTAATGGCCTGTATGTATTGCACTTATATTTATGCCTTCCTTATTTATGATCACCCCTATTTATTGAATCATTAAGACAGTATTTATTTGACCTGCACTATTTAAAAAGCCTTGTATATTGTGATGGTGTTATTATTTATCTAATCAGCAACTAAGAGAAAAAGAAGATAAAGAAAGATATTTTCATAATTTTTACGGTGTAGAGTCGTTTTTGGAACGGATGCACGCATGGTTATTGTATGGGTATGACGTATGCTTAGCACGGTGCCTGATTCCTGACCACTCGAGCCAAGCTACCACTGTATGTCCTGGAAAGACCCCGTTACCACCAACCCTTTCCGGTGTGGAAGTGGAGTATTTCCAACATTAATTGGTGTTCAGCGGTGGGATAGAGCTGTGCCTACGTATACTCAACAATAACTGTGGGTAGTCCATAGGCCTACACCGGGAGTTTTCTCAAAGCGGCCTTCCTAATTGTGGGTTTTTGTTTTTTCCAAATTTACTCTGGTGGTGGGAGGAGGTATTATATAAGGTACCCCCCTGCATAGTTACTGCAAATAACTGTCCTCTGACCTGAGTGGGCAAGATGGAGTTTGTACTAGAGAATTTAGAAACGTACACTGTGGCCCAACTCAGGGAGTTTTGTCAGCGGGAGGGGGTGTATTGTCCCCCAGGAGCCAAGAAGGGTGCACTCCAAACCAGCTTAAGGGCTTGGGGGGAGGCACGCCGAGAAAGCAAGGCTGAGGAGGAGGACAGGGATAGAGAGCCCGACAGTGAGGGAGCTGGTTTGTACCAACCTGAGGTGGGGAACCTGTCAGCGGGGCCCAGGACACTTTCCAGGAAGGGCAGCAGTGCCTCTAGCGGTGGCTTGTCTGAAGTGGAGTTAACAGACCGGAGGGAGAAAAGACAGCTCACATGGGACTTGGCAAGGCTGGAGAAGGAGAAGGAGGAACAGAGGATGGCTCATGAGATAAGGCTGAAAGAGATAGATCTTCAGATCCTGAGAATCGGGGCACACCCTGTACCTAACGGTGGCAGCGAAGAACGAGAGTACACCAGGGAACCCAAACCCTACCTGCCAAAGGACATAGTAGCTAGCTATGGAGTGGGCGACGATATTGCCAAGTGGCTAGCGGCCTATGAGGTCTCGTTAAGGGCCCATGGGGTTCCAGAGAAGTACTGGGGAGGGGGATTGTACAAGTACATGCCTCCAGCTGGTAGGGATGCATTATTGGCCCTCGAGGAGGATGAGCAGACCCACTACCCCACCATGAAACTGGCGCTCATAAGAAAGTTTGGACTAACACCCGAAAAGTACAGACAGAAGTTCAGGGGTAGTCACAAACTGGGCACACAGAATTGGGTGGACTTCCTGGACTATGCAAAGAAGGCACTAGAGGGTTGGATTCAGGGCAGTGAAGTGAGGGACTACGAGGGGTTGTTTGATCTAGTACTGAAGGAACACCTGCTCGAGAAATGTTTCCCTGAACTGCGTCAACACCTGGTGGATAGCAAGCTGACCAGTCCCCGGGAGCTTGCTGAGGAGGCGGACATTTGGGCTAGTACCCGGGTGTCCACAAGGGGGACTGGAGGGGATACTCAAAAGGCCGGACAGGGCGCCCCTTAGAAGAAAGAGGGAGGGGAAAAGACAAAGGAGTTCTCCAAAGGCCCCCAAAATAACTTCCAAGGGAATGGAACAGGATTCACCCCTAGGGCTACCCCACCCAGAAACCCTAATCCTGGCCAGAGTCAGCAGCCAAGGGTTGTCCATTGCTACGAGTGCGGTGGCGTTGGACACTATAAGGGAGATGCGAAGTGTCCGAAACGACCACCCCCTCCCATTGAAGGAAAGACCCCCGGAGTAGCTAGTGCAGTGCTCGGGGAGGAGATGCCCTTAACTAAGGGAAGGGAGTGGGCGGGTGTCACTTTAGTGTCCCTGGGAGAACGGGAGATGGTTCCTAAGATCCAGGTGCCCGCAAATACCGTAAAGTATGGGCAGTGGGTCACCATCAACGGCCAAAGAGGGGAGGCTCTGAGAGACACAGGAGCCAGTATGACTATGGTACGTAGTCAACTGGTGTCTCCAGAACAGGTAATTCCCGATGTACTCCACCCAGCCGCGATGGCTGACGGCAGAACAGGCCACTATCCAGTGGCCGAGGTTCCCCTTGAATGGGGGGGGGTTGCAGGTTCACTTCGAGTTGCTGTAAGCCCTGCCGTGCCAGTCGATTGTCTACTGGGGAATGACATGGAGCACAACGCTTGGAAGGAGGTGGAATACCGGACTCATACTGAGATGCTGGGTACACCTGACTGGGCCTGTGTGAGCACAGGGTCCGCGACTACCCGGAGAGGGAGTTCGTTTCGGCTGGAGCCTGGAACAACGGCCCAGCCAGCTGCCAGTCAAGGGAAGAACCGAGGACAGGAGGAGCCTGCCTCGGCGTCCGCACCCCGTAGGACGGATAGGCCACCGGAGGTGGTGGACCAGGAGTCTGCGGTGGGGGACGTTACCAAACTGGAGGACCTACCCATCCCGGCCGAGTGGCACGTGGAGGGAGGCCCGTCCAGGGAGGAATTCTGCCAGGGCCAGAGGGAGTGCCCTACCCTTGAGGGGCTGAGGCGACAGGCCCAAGCCCAGGCAGCAGGGAACGTTGAAGGGAACTACAGTGTTTACTGGGAGGATGGCCTCCTCTACAGTGAACCCAAGGCACCCCTACACGGATCGTCACGAGCCTTGGTAGTCCCTCAACGTTATCGAGCCTTCCTTCTGGAGTTGGCTCACGAGATCCCATTGGCAGGACACCTGGGGCAAGACAAGACCTTCGCCCGTCTTGTCCCACACTTTTATTGGCCTCAAATGAAAGTGTCGTCCGATACCTACTGCCGGACATGTGTGTCTTGCCAAGCCAGTGGGAAAACAGGGGTGAAGCTGAAAGCTCCCCTGGAACCACTTCCTGTCGTTAGCACCCCCTTTGAAAGGGTGGGCATCGACATTGTGGGTCCGTTAGATCCGCCAACGACAGCTGGTCACAGGTTTATCCTGGTTCTGGTGGATCATGCCACACGGTACCCAGAGGCAATACCTCTGAGGACCATAACAGCACCTGTTGTGGCTAGGGCCCTGATGGGAATCTTTACCCGAGTGGGTTTTCCCAAGGAAGTTGTGTCCGACAGGGGGACCAACTTCATGTCAGCGTACATGCGGGCGATGTGGAAGGAGTGTGGAGTGACCTACCGGTTCACAACTCCTTACCACCCCCAGACCAATGGTCTGGTGGAGAGGTTTAACAAAACCTTGAAAGGCATGATCAGAAGTCTGCCTGAAAGCCTGCGGAGGAAATGGGACGTCCTCCTACCCTGTTTATTGTTTTCGTACAGGGAAGTGCCACAGAAGGGAGTGGGCTTCAGCCCCTTCGAGCTTTTGTATGGGCACCCTGTACGTGGACCTCTCAACCTGGTGAGAGACGGATGGGAAAGAACTCCCAGAAAGCTTCCCCAGGATGTGGTGAGCTACATGCTGGCCTTCCGGAGCCAAATGGCTAAGTTGTGGAAGCAAGCTTCTGACAACTTGGAAGCCAGCCAAGCAGTGATGAAGGCGTGGTATGACCACAATGCTCACCCGGTGGAGTTGGAGCCTGGCCAGAAGTTGTGGGTGATCGAACCAGGAGAGCTTAGCGCCCTCCAGGATCGCTGGTCAGGACCCTTTGAGGTGTTGGAGAAGAAGGGTAAGGCTACTTACTTGGTGGATCTTAAAACCCCTCGTCAGCCCCTACGGGTGCTGCACGCCAACCGCCTCAAACCCCACCATGAGAGGCCCGAAGTCATCTTGATGATGGTGACTGACGGAGCAGAGGACGCGGAAAGCGAGCCTCTCCCAGATTTGTTTGCGTCTCAAGAGAAGGATGGGTCGGTGGAGGGAGTGATTCTCTCCCCATCTCTAACTCCTGAACAGCAGGAGGACTGCCGCCAGGTCCTGGGGCAGTACTCTTCGTTGTTCTCCCTTGTCCCGGGTAGGACTCACCTGTGCGTCCATGACGTGAACACAGGAGACAGCCCACCTGTGAAGTCCAAGATCTACCGGATGTCAGACAAGGTGAAGGCCAGCATTAACAGTGAAGTCACTAAGATGCTGGAGCTAGGAGTGATCGAACCTTCTAGCAGCCCCTGGTCCAGTCCGGTGGTGTTAGTACCAAAAGCTGCACCACCGGGTGCCCAACCGGAACTGAGGTTCTGTGTGGACTACCGGGGACTGAATTCAGTAACCAAAACTGATGCTCATCCGATCCCTAGGGCGGATGAATTGATTGACCGGCTGGGAGCTGCCCAATATCTAAGTACCTTTGACCTTACTTCTGGGTACTGGCAGATCTCTTTGACTGATGGAGCAAGGGAAAGGTCAGCCTTCTCCACGCCCAATGGCCACTACCAGTTCTGTGTGATGCCCTTTGGGCTCAAGAACGCACCTGCCACGTTTCAGCGCCTGGTAAACCAGATCCTCACCGGAATGGAGAGTTTCTCTGCTGCTTATCTGGATGACATAGCCGTCTTCAGTAACAGCTGTGAGGATCACTTGCGTCACCTGCAAGCTGTTCTCCAGGCCCTGAGACAAGCTGGATTGACGATCAAGGCCAGCAAGTGCCAGATGGGGCAGGGGTCGGTAGTGTACCTTGGACACTTGGTGGGTAGGGGAGCGGTGCAACCCCTCCAGGCGAAGATCGAGGCCATCATGGCCTGGGAACCCCCCAAGACACAGACTGAGGTCCGAGCTTTTCTGGGCCTCACGGGATACTACCGCCGCTTCGTGAAGGGGTACGGTACCATCGTAGCCCCCCTCACGGAGCTTACGTCCAAGAAACAACCTCGACGGGTAGTCTGGACGGAGGCTTGTCAGCAGGCCTTTGTGGGATTGAAGAAAGCCATGTGCGAGGCCCCGGTCTTAAGGGCCCCAGACTTTTCCAAGGAGTTCATTGTCCAGACAGATGCATCAGAACATGGCATTGGGGCAGTGTTATCGCAACTCAATGAAGAGGGTCTGGATCAACCCGTGGTCTTCCTATCCCGGAGACTACTTCCCAGGTAACAGAAGTGGAGTGCAATAGAGCGTGAAGCCTTTGCAGTGGTATGGGCTCTGAAGAAGTTGCGGCCATACCTGTTTGGCTCGCACTTCCTGGTTCAGACCGACCACAGACCCCTTCGTTGGCTGATGCAGATGAAGGGGGAGAATCCCAAGTTGTTGAGGTGGTCTATTTCCCTACAGGGAATGGACTTCCAGGTGGAACATCGGCCTGGAGTGGACCACGCCAATGCGGACGGTCTCTCAAGGTATTTCCGCCTTAGTGATGAGAACTCCCAAGGGGTTGGGTAGCTCTCCCCACTTTCAGCTGGGGGGGACGCGTGTTAGACCTGTCAGCCCTTTGGGTGGTCCCTCCTCATCATTATTTATTTTGTCCCACTTTTGCCTCAAACCCTGTTTGAATTTTTCCTTTTTGGGAACCACCAGATTTTTTAGTGTTGCTGCAGATTCAGGGAGCCATTTTATCTACCCCTGGAACTTCTGTCTGAGGGCCTGGAGCACAAAATGGTGGCCACCTGTGACATCACCAGCACCCACTGGAACCTACTAGCACCTTCCAGAACATTCCAGAACCCTGTGACAGTTGGAGGCGGTTTAGAATGTTGGGAAGCTAAGACAGAGAGTTGGCAGTTGGAGCTGGCAGTTGGCACCTGACTGGTGAAGAGTGAGGAGCAGAAAACCTGAAGGAGGAAGGAGTGAGGCAGCAGGGGTGGAAACTTGTGCCTGGAGTGGGGTCCATAAACCCACCCTTGATACTAGTCCCTACTGACTGAGCCCAGCCTGGAGCCCTGTGTGGGAAGAAGCAAGAAAAACCATCTTAAGGACCTGGACAGCAGGAACAGGCCTTAGAATCCAAGAACAGCAAGATCCTGACCTGGATACTGGTTTCCCTGGAGTCCGACGTCGAGTAGTCTGGAAACCTGGAGCCCGAGGTGGAGAAGCGGCGCTGACTGGAAAAGCAGACGTCGTACCCGGAGCCGCCAGAGGTCGAGAGAGGGCGCCGACGGAGGTCGTAGAGAGTACCAGAGGTCGAGGAGGAAGTCACCCGAGGTCGAGTGAGCGGCGTCGACGGGGGAGTGAAGTCCGCCCTCCGGAGTCGCCGGAGACCGAGGTGAAGCGTGCCGGAGGTCGGGAGTGGAGATCGCACTCCGGAGTCGCCGGAACCTGAGGAGAGGAGCACCGGAGGTCGGGAGTGAGGTCGCACTCCGGAGTCGCCGGAACCTGAGGAGAGGAGCATCGGAGGTCGGGAGTGGGGATCGCACTCCGGAGCCGCCGGAAGTCGACATCGAGCCAAGGCCGGCCGACGTCATCGAACCAGAGGTCGCCATCGGACCGGAGCCGCCCGAAGTCGACATCGAGCCAAGACTGCCCGACGCCATCGAATCGGAGGTCGAGATCGAGCCGAGGCCGCCAACATCGAACCGGAACCGCCTACCGGCGTCGTCAAGAACTGACATTGTGCCGAGGCCGCCGTCATCGAACCGGAACCGCCTCACGGCGTTGACACGACTCCAGCGGCGTCGGAGCTTCAGAAAAAGGGCAGTAAGTGGAATAGAGGGCGCCAAAGGCCCTGTGGAATCCTAAGAGACTACTCTAGGGGTTAGAGAGGTGCTGGAACCAGCTGGACTGTACCAGGGGTGAGCTGAGACTAATCCAGAGGGGTTGTGTAGAGTGAGAGAGCCAGGTCTCTAGTATTTCCCCCTTGATCTACCTCAGTGTAGGCCTCAGCCTTGTCCAAGCCAGGGAGTAGACACCCTCAAGCCTTCCACATCACCACAAGCTGTGCCTGGGCCAAATCAGCCCATAGTAATCTCAAATGTGATCTGATTATATGAGTGTCACTGTCAGCTTTTAATTATTTATTGAGGGCACTGTATTTATTGTATTTAACCTATTTATTGCTTCACTGTATTTATTGTTCCACAGTATTTATTGTTGCACAATATTTATTGGTTTGCAGTATTTATTGCCTCAGAATATTTAATGGCCTGTATGTATTGCACTTATATTTATGCCTTCCTTATTTATGATCACCCCTATTTATTGAATCATTAAGACAGTATTTATTTGACCTGCACTATTTAAAAAGCCTTGTATATTGTGATGGTGTTATTATTTATCTAATCAGCAACTAAGAGAAAAAGAAGATAAAGAAAGATATTTTCATAATTTTTACGGTGTAGAGTCGTTTTTGGAACGGATGCACGCATGGTTATTGTATGGGTATGACGTATGCTTAGCACGGTGCCTGATTCCTGACCACTCGAGCCAAGCTACCACTGTATGTCCTGGAAAGACCCCGTTACCACCAACCCTTTCCGGTGTGGGAGTGGAGTATTTCCAACAAAGAGCTATGGTGATTAGAAGACTAAATACCCCCTCACAGCAATACTAATCAAAATACCAACATCCATGCATCCCTTAGCAGAACTAACACAGTTACAATTAAGTTCATTGTTTGTGCCCTGCAATATCCTCTAGATAGTTTTTAGCCTGTATCTCTGAAATGAAGCTTCGAGTAGTCCCTTGATAAACAATTTTAAGTCTGGCCGGGTTCTGCAAGTATACCGTTGCCCCCAGCTTCTGAAAAGGGTCAAAGAGCTGTCGAAGTCTCCACCTGCACTCCACCGTGGCATGCGCAAAGTCGGGACGGGTGAAAAAAGCTATTCCTTCAAATGAGCGCTTGTTGGTGGGTCTGGCCAAATCATAGAGAGCATGTCGAAGCAAAAAGTTGCCAAAGAATAGCAGCATGGCCCTTGGATGTTGCTGAGTTGTCGGGCGCGTTTGCTAGGGAATAAAGGAAACCTATGAGCTCTCTGGACTTCTTTGTCCCAATCCCAATCTTGTAATTCTGGAAATGCCCCTTTAAGGAATGTTATCATAAATCTCCTTGAATCATCCTTTTCAGTACCTTCTGGAATCCCCAGAAAGCGAAGATTATTGCGCCTCTGCCGGTTTTCCTGCTCCTCGGCCTTCCACATCAAGTCTTTGACAATTCCATCATGTTTGTCGCTCTGTATTTTTAACGTGGTAAAATCCTTTTCCAATTGTTCGGTTCTTATTTCAACTGAAGCCATGCGGTCAACAATTTCGGCACATGTCTTTCCTACTTTCCGGACAGCTCCGTGTAATTTTTTTGCAGCCAGACGAGATCTGCGACTGTCACTTTTAGCTTCTGCTTGGAAGCTCTTGATGGATTGCAGTTAATGCTAACTCTTTATTCTGTTCACAGTGCTCGGCCACCTTGGTGTTCTCCATAATCGTTTGGTTGCCGGAGGTTGAAGCAGGTTTGGAAAATATGGTAAGAGGGGTATCTTCATAGTCCCAGTTCAAGTCTGTTTCATCTTCTTTATCAGTAGAGTCACAGTTTCCTTTAAGTTGGACTCGATTTTTTTTCCTTTTGTATTTTTTTGAGAGATGTTTATGCCTTAGAGAGTCAGTAATTGAGCTGCTGTACCCCTTAGCTCCCTCCTCTCCACTTGACACCGAGATGCTTATATCAGATAATTCAGATTCCTCAGTAAGGGAGAAGAATTTATCCTGGTTGTCCGGTGTTTTCAGGATGTATTCTTGTCGGCCATAGTTACTTGTTTGCCCCGAAATAGATGTATTCAGGGGATCTACTAGGGGGTTTGTGCTGCGGTTTACCTTGCTGCTGTCACTGCGGGGAGAACCATTGTGTTGCGTCAAGCTCCCTTCTATCTGTAGTAATGGAGCTGTGACTGCGGTGGGTGCTACGCAATCTAGAGATTGAAGTTCATTTGGAGCTTTTGATAAGGCAGACTGTTGATTTTCTCTTTGCCCATTTTCGCTTAGCCCCTGTACTGCCTCAATCCCTCCCGGGCATTTTGCAGTAAGATTCTCTGCCCTTGTTGCAATACCAAAACTTGTAGTGATTAAGGGTTGCAGATTGCCATCATCTTTAATTAGACGTGAGGGGATCCTTTTGATGGTCACTGTTTTAATAAATTCACTTTCGTTGGTTTTCCTTACAAAACCATCCATCCTCTCCCCTTTCTCCCCCCCACCTTTAGTTTTGCCTCTCAGGGTATCCTCTTTTTTCTGCCGGGTTGCGGCTAACCCAGTGCTCACCTGTGAAGTGGAGTTCCTCGCTTTGCCTCCTCGCGCCCCCTTCCCTGTCATGCTCGCTTGTATGTCGCAAGCGCTGAGGAAAAGCTGCACTACAACAATACCGATCCGCCCAGGATCTCTATTGCAGTCATCAAGGGCAAGAGTCCTTCGGCCCCCAGTGAGTAAACAAAACGTGTAGCTGCCTCCAAGAACGCCTCTGTGGCTCCGCTTGCTCGGAGAGACTGCCGGAGCCGAACGGGACGCACACAGGCCAGCGCGAATCCGGGATGCCGGAGCAGCACGAACGTCCTCACGGCGGAAAAGATGCTGAAGCTCCGATCTCGGACCGCCGGCAAAACTGAAGCCACACGGATGCCTGGAGGCTTTCCCACGAAGCATTCCCAGCAATCTCGTTCCGTCGGGGGTAAGCTCTATCTCGTACTTTACACCATACTCTTTATTTCTCGAGCCATTTCTCGAGCCATGAATGAATTAGATTGCGGGGTAGCGCTCAGCGAGCGTCACAGTGGTGCTGTCAGTCGGTCGCCATCTTCCTTCCTCCAATCTCTTCCTTCCTCCCAAAGAGAGGTTTCACCAAAGAATGGACTGCACCTGCTGAACTCGAGGGACCTGCAAAGAGGATTGTGCTTGCTGTGTCCACTCGTGGAAAAGAGCCCCACTTATGCGGGAACATAAGAAGTGACTGCAAGGGCTAGGTGGCTAGTTTCCTGTTAACCATCAGAACAAAAAAAGCTAAACAAGCCTGCACTCTTAAGAGCCTAGCTGGCCAGTAACACCTGCATGCCGCTGGATGCCAAAGTGCATCCTGGAAGACCTAGTCTTGACCTGCATGAGGTGCCCCCAAAGTCTCGGGACCTGTGGCTATCGTCAAAGTGGACCCTCATCCACCTACAAGAAGGATTTATTTACCTGCAAGTAACTGTTGTGTATGCTGGTTGAGGAGACCAGCTGACCATTGGCGACTGATCTTTAATGAACTCTTCAGGTACATCATAGGAGATCGAGTCCTGACGCTGGTGACAACCCAGAAGTTCATGGACCCAAGGAGGGCCCCGGGAAGACTCACCATATTTCTTCAGTATCCTCAGCATCATGACCACTTCTTTGCTGGATAACTGTAAAAGTTAAAAATACAGAAGGAACCCTGGAACTTCTGGACCTGACAGGTAACTGTCTTCCTGGACTGGATGGTCCCTGTGACTTGCCACTTGCAATGATGTAATGTAATTTACAGATTGAATTTAAGTGATTTTACTTTCCTTTGAAAAAATCATATTTCCGGTTTCCATCAATAGATTTTTGTTGTTTTAGGGTCTATTAAAAAATAAAAATATAACCAGCTTTTTAAAATTGGTGATGGATTTTTATTGAGCTGCGTTTCTTATGTATTTTCTGCATTGATAGTCCTACATGCTTTACACTTACTCTTTTGATTAAGCCTGAATGTTCTGTACCACAGTTGCCCAGGACTGAGCAAAGTGTTTTATTAAAGAACCTAACTGTAGTAGAAAGGCGTTTGTAAAGATGAAGAAGCGTGTGTAGCGTGTTTGAATTGCTCAAACTTTGTTTATTTATATGATTTTGGACACTGTGTGGCTTTTATTTTATCAGTACGGTGTCTGCTTCATGGACACCACACTTTTTAGGTCGCCATCCGCTGTCCTCACAGGCGCTGGGGGGGGGGGGGGGGGGGCGGCGGGCATGGCTGCTTAGTTTACATTCCTCCTTGCCACTGCGAGGAGCAGCCTCAAGAAACACTACCGCTCTGCCTTTTGTAGAGGAGTGAGGCCTCACACCAGATAACTGCAGAGAAGGCTCAAACCAGGCGGCACAGGGAAAGCAATGACAAGTAGGGTTGTCCCTTGGGGTTTGACCCTCTTTGTTTCACTGGGCCTCAGTTTGTTCTCCGTTACTGCACCGGCTCCGTTTGTTACAATGCGGCGCCAACTTTAGGCCACAGGCCTTTCTTTTATCAGCACGGTGCCTGCTTCATGGCCCCGTGCTTCATGTTTCATGAAGTGTTGATAATAGAAAGGCGCACAACGCTGCAATTCTTCTTTCATGGCCACCGTGTTGATAATAAAAAAGGCGCATGGCCGCGACATTTCTTCTTTCAGCATGGCTGCTGTACACCTTTTTTTTATCATCACGGCGCTCTTCTGCAGCCTTCCTCACCAGGATTGAAAGCTATTCACTTCCCATCACTCTTTACAAAGTCTCCAATGCAATGTCTCATACAGCGTGTGCACTGTATGCAGCACACACAACCCGAGCTCTGCCCGTGATGCACGCCAGCGGAGCCCAAGGCGGGGCAATCCTTGACACTGGCCACGGACCCTTTTCATCCCAGATGAGTGCCTGGAAACTGCCAATGTGTAGTAATTGCTTTTTTAAATAGAAAAAAATCCCATAAGCTCAAGATGCTCTGTTTCTACCCCGCGGGTAGTCTGTCTCTTCAAGGAGCAACCTCCCTCTACAGATCAATAACCTCTATTGAAGCAGGCGCAATGCTGTTGTTTGGAAGAGCAAACGTAGTCCAAATTTTGACACTTGCCTAGTTGATACTTTTTGATAAACTTTTAATTAGTTAGAAGCAGATGGATTAGTGATGCTAACATACATATTGAAGCCCTGAAGAAGTCCTTGTCCGACAAAACGCGTTGGCTACTGTTCGCTAATGTGGTTTTTAGAAGAGAATAAAGATTAATAAAGATTTATTGAAAGAAGAAACTCTCTTCATATGCATTTGTTGTGACTCAGTGTCAGTTGTCATGAAAATTGTTGTCTTGTCTTTCATAGAAATGTATGCATGAACTAGTTGCATTTCAACACATGTTGCCACTATTTGTTGGGTGCTGAACCACCTCTGTTAGTTTGTTTTGGAATGTTCTTTCCATTTAGGAGTATAGAAGAGTTGTACTCCAGGTTAGTTGCACCACCAAGAATAATTGTATTTCTTCTTTTTTCAACACTTTGTTGGCTAGTTCCTTGACCCTTCTTTCTCTCTTATGTCGATCAATAACCAAGCTTGCATTCCTGCCTGGCTGAGTGCTCTCTGTGGAATTTTCATGTTTCTGCTATTTGAGCTGCAGCACTCCGTTGTTCCCTTAGTTTCTCTAAACGTGTTTATACAGATACCTACAGTGAGGCTTCCGGAGTGAGCAACCTGAACAAGATCACACTTGCTACCAAGCAACTGCTTACAAATGCCACTATACGGTCCAGGGAGAAAGCAGACCACGTAAAAAGCTCCTCCATATGCAAGTCCCTATTCCAGATGGGAGTGAATGCATCCTATATAACTCAAAATATATAACAATTAAAACCCGTCTATTAGAATTTGCACAACAAATACAGGAAATAAAGACTGCAGAATGCATTAACACATCATAAATTAAACCTTATACATGACTAAATCACTAGCACTGGGCTTCCACAGTGTGGCTGCCGCCTCTCCCATAGTCTGGGCCCGGTTGGCACAGCTCGCTCTCCTCCCCTTTAATCTTATCTCGTAACATTTGCAGTTCATTCAAAGACCAAGAACAAATGTCAGACACTGTTTCCCCGAGGGCACCTGTTGCCTTTTCTTCTTTCTCTGACTTCAGAATGAGAAACCCAACCCCCTCCCCACCTCTATTAGGGAGGTGAATAATGAATTATTAAGACAGGGATGCCCTTTCTCTCTCCTCTTGTTTACACTGTATCTACAACCGCTGTCCAAAGAACAGGAGACAATAAAGCTATAAGAGGAGTTAATAAGAGACAGAAGTCTTAAACAAACTAATTGCAGATGATACCAATGTTTCCCTGTTTGACCGGATCTCTGAGCTTCCTGCACTGCTCTAGGAGCCAGAGTTCAATCATGTATTGGGTTACAAAATCCCCCCCCCCCCTTCTCAGCCAGTGGGTCCCTCAAGGCTGTCCCTGAGAGCTGAGGTCTCAAACACAATGCTTTTAGATATCTGTAGGTAAATCATCAACATTCCCAGTACTTCTTTAGCTACCTTCAAGGATTTAACTGATATTTATGATTCTAACACTCAAAGATGATCCTAAATGGGTGACCCCACTGGTAGATTGAGCTGCGGAACATCAAAAAGTTAGTAACCTTTTGGTACAACCTGCATTTCTTGAGAGTTGGAGCAGATATATTTTAATAGTGGGCTGACCATATGGCTGATTACTGGCTGCTTCCATGATCCTTTTTTAAAAGTTGAAAACAGGACTCTGTGTTCTTGATATCTGATGCTTGATTTCCTATTGGTCTGGTTCAGTCTAGCTCATTCAGCTCTGAATCGTTTAACTCCAGTGTTCTTCGGAACAGGACTTAAAATTAAGATTCGGACTCCACTGCTCCTTTGGGGATCATTCGACTATAAACATTGTTGCGTTGTGAGGTGTTCTCCAATTCCTCAAATATACCCTTGTATGATTTTGTTCTTGTAGATTGTTATTCATGTCTTAATAACTGCGGTTCTGTTGAACTAGTTTGGTTGAAACTTTGAGACTGGATATAATTTCCCTTAAATCATGGACGTCCTTCATCGCCTCTTTAAAGTCTTTACTCAGTTCAGCCCATAAGGAGGCAAAATCTCAATGTGGCTATGCTCTGATCCTCACTGGCAAGTGGACTTTCTTCCAGGAAGGTGCAGTAGAGTATCTTAACCTCAGTTAGCAGTCTGTCCTTGCAAAGGTTAATCACAGTAGCAATTGTTCTTGAATCTTGGGTGCAAGCTTATCCTAATCTTGAAAGGAACGTAATTCCTAGCAGAAAGCTGCTCCTGTAATTTGCTCCTCACAGCTACACTTTTGTGGCACTCTATGTTGGATGTTAATTACATCCTGAAACAATATTCTTATAATGGGATCCACTAGTTATGGTGATAGCTGACTTCTGCAACCTTTGAATTCTGGGGTGCTCCTCAGATCTCACAGGGACAAGGACACTGCATGATCAGCGGTCATGAACAACTGTAGCTTCCCCTGGGATGGTTTAAGCTAATTCAGGTAGAATGTGCATCCATCCCAGACAAAAAGCCAGATCCCTCGGGTATGTAGATCGAAGTGGAAGCATCAGGAAGATCTCCAGGAGAGGCACTGCAATTACTCAAAAAAACTGATGGCCTAACACCCTGCCCATAAGAATTACTGGTAGGGGTTAGCGGAGTCCATAATGTCAATGTGTCAGGTCTGAAAAGTCAGTCACTATTTTAAAACAACAACTCTCTCTCTTTCTCACACCGGGTCTGATGCACACACAGGCCTCACTCTATCATTCACAGGCATGTACAAGTTCTGCATAATGTGGATTTAAAGGACTTACTTTAAGGAGACTGAGTTGACATTTTACCTGGGACAGGCCAGTAGGGATTTCTCCAGAAGAGCAAAAGTAAGAAGACCTGTATTATGACTATCTTACTCTGACACTACCTCCAGTTTTCCAGAACCTTGACAGAGTGGGTGGTAGTCACTTTCTGAAGGACGTGTGCACTTCAGTTGACCTCTCAACTTTAGAACACAGTTGTGGGGGACTCACGTCAGTTAACTGACCTGAGTCACCACAGCTGTGGGGTCTAGCATGAAGAGCTCACTGAAGGCGAAAAAATGACAGAAATCAGAGGGAAAAGATACATAGTAGCACTGCTCTTCAGAGCAATTCAGAGGGCTTTCTTACCCAGGATAAGCTTGTCTGTTCACCTTCATTGCCCTTACCCCTGAAAGTAAAGGCCTAAAATTACATGAATCCTGCCCTATCTGGCATGGATAAAAATGCTTTCTGCTTGCAGCTTGTTATAGTGCATTGTTCATGTTCATCTATCCCTCTGCCTACCGCTGCATCCCACTTTCTTAGTGCTGTATCTGTCCTTAACTTATATGGTCGGATCAGTTAGTCATATTTTACTGGGGTAACCCTAAAGTCATCCTCAGTCTCAAGGGCATCTTTTCTAGAGTCTGGTCCTGTTTCAACCGCAGTATCTTCCAATTCAGATATTTTGTGTAGGCCGTTTCGCTGTAAGTCCCTCCATTGTATTAGTTCCATTACTGTCTTTATTTGTTCAACTTTGGACTTGCTTTGTGTCAGTTTGTAGTTGCCTTATTTCTTTTTTTTCTTTGCTTACCCTTGTCAGAATTCCAGAGTCACATTTTACTCTGCAGCTTTTTCTCAATTTATGTGATAGGTTCATCTGGGTGGGAAAAAAAATGCATGGTGCCATTATCTATTATTCGGAGTTTTGCAGCAAAGAGCGACACATATTTAAGTCTTTACTTCTGAGTTTAATCTGAGCAATTTAAAATGCATTTCTTTGCTATTGTACCATTAATTTAGACTCGGTAAAAAGGTGAACCCTGCTGTCCCCCACTAAGAATTGGCAATTTTGTCTTTCCCCAAGTATATTTTCCTAGTCTCTATAATTTAATAGGCGTGCCACTACCAGTCTGGGTGATGCCAATGGGTTTGAGATCAGGGGAGGGGATGCTGGGGCGACAAAGGGGCTGCCGGTACTCTGTGCACCTGCACTATTGAAACAACTTTGAAAAACTTTGCAAACCACACCTCCAAATATAGTGCCAAGCTTTGCCTTTCAGTTTGTTCAGGTATACCAACAATCCAAATGTTATTCCTCCTGTAGCGGCCTGAGTCTTCCATTCGGTTTTCCAATACCCCCATCTTGGTGTGCAGGTCATTGTTTTTGCTTTTGTAGTTCTTGAAACATTAGGTATGTCCCAACTATGCTGACTCCACTTTGTTCGCTGATGAACTCAAAGTAGACTTAGATCTTTTGCTATTTATTACATTTTACTTTCCAGAGCTTCATATGTTGCTGCAATTGCTCCAATATAGCATCAAATGTATTTGCCGCTCTTTGTTCTTTGGCAGTATTTCCGTTCAGCCCTTTTTCGTTGTGTACTTCTGTAGGTTTTAGTGAAATCAACCCTCCTGAGTGTCTAAGATTTTTGGCTAATTCCTCTGCTCCTACTCAGTGACACCAGCATCGTGGGCGCTAGATAAATTCAATGTCTGCACTAATTTATGGTCTTGTATCTCGGTCTGTCGCAGCTTCCATGTATCATAAAATTGTTATGGGGCCTATATTTAACTCCCCAGCATTGGTAGTCATTCGCTATACTTCACGTTATGGGGGCTGGAGGGCCAAATTGCTCTTTTCAATACCTCTTAGATGTTGAGGGGGTGGGGAATAAATGGCTGCATCTGGCTTTAGTTAAAATATCAGTTTTTCCACACTCACCATTGCAATTTTAACGGAGTTAGCTTCTCCTTTCATTCCCTGTTTCAAAAAGACGAGGGTGGAAATCACTGATTATTCTCTGGAATTTTGGTGCCTCTTTCAGTGCTATCACACTAATTAAGGTGCCATTCACAATCTATTCTGCATCGGGTGGCAACAAGTCCTGACTTTTTATGCAGCGACCTCCCCCAGGCTGCTTTCAGCCCATCACAAATTTGTTGGTCGCTCCACCTGCTGGTAGGGAGTTCCATGCATTCAGTACTAGTTGTTCACCTTGCTACTCCCAGTCACAAGCTTTATCAATGCAGAGACATGAACCAGCGATCACTCTTATGAAACGTGCCTTCATGGCCTGTTCTGCGGTTCTCTTTTTCTCTTTGATGGCAGTCCTGTTTCCTGCGTGACTGGTCTTAAGTGTGTCCACCCCGCACATGTATGCTACCCTCTCTCCATGGGGTGGGGTTTCTTTGACCGGGCTTTTCGCAGTGGCTTCTTTTGGCTCTTATGTCCAGAAACGTTATTCCCATACATTTGAGTTTTGCACACAAAAAAATCCGAATTTGTATATGCAGAGTTGTCAGTTACTACAATGGAACTTCTTCCAGGTGTGCTAAAATTCCACAGTTGCAAATAAAACCCAGTCGATGTTCATAGGAGAGTAACTGGAATGGTCCATGCAAATGCTTGAACACCCACGGAGGTCTAAGTTTGGCCTCCTCATATATTTTGTTATGCTTTACTCAAACTTCCCTGCATATCTAACCCTATGTGTGTGTTACCTAGCTGTAAATGTGACAAAAGGCACCAGTCTTGCAAATGTTCATATGAAGTGTTGAGGAAGGAAAGTCTTTTTTTGTTTAAAATCACATTCCAAGAAAAGAGAAAAACAAAATGTGTTTTATATTTCTCTCATTTCCCACTCGTACTCATAGAGTGAGATATTGGAGAAATTCATGTAGTACAGCAGAGATATCTCTGAGGTAACATGTTCCCTTGAGTTACTTTAGGCAACAGAGATATCTCACAATTTATACAGGTCTAAACGTGTACTGTAAATGTGGCCATCCAGTTAAAATATGGAAACTAGCGTCCTTACTCAATATTCATGATCAGCAATCACCAACAAATAAGCGTTCTGGAATGTCACTTTGTTTGATGACGTCTGGTTGGGTTGTAAAACCAATTGTGATATCTTTTGCTCATCTCTCAGACTGCACACTTCTTACCAACGCCTTAGACAGCAGGTTTCAGGGCTGCATAAATGACTAAAATCTTTACCTTAGTCCACTCAATTTACAATAGTGTCTGAGAAAGATAAGAGTGATCTCTCTTGGCACATGGTTCTCATTAAAAGCCTTGTAAACCAGGACTGTCTTTTAGATTACTGTTAAATCTGCATGCAGAAGTTCTGAAATATAAAATCAGACTTCTCAATTAATGCTGTTCATATGCTTATCCTTAGTAGAAGCATCCATCAACTTTAATTTTTAATTTCCCCTTTCTGTCTTCCAGACTTTACTGAGATGATGAGAGCGCTGGGATACCCCCGCCTCATCTCCATGGAGAATTTCCGTACTCCTAACTTCCCGCTGGTTTCTGAAGTACTTGTGTGGCTAGTAAAAAGGTGAGTGGTTTCCATATTCAAGAGAAGACTGTCTGCCAGATACACCAGATGTCTGCCAATATGTTGTTGAAGTCTTTATTCAAACATTTTGTAATGATTTTATTTGGCCATCACTTATATTGCACTGGGACCCTATTAAATACTTGTTTATGAGCCCAGAGGGCTCACAGTAGCATCCAGAAAATATTAGATGTTTCACCCCTGATCTCCGTGGACGCATTTTCACTTGCTACACATTTTACAGTATCTGCCCCTTAGTACAAAAGATTAATCTATGGATTTTTAACATAACAGAGCATCCAGTCCTTGTATTTGTAATTTACAAAAATAGTTATTTCTGCATATTCTACAGGCCTCCCGTCTGTAGCCTGTAAATTTCCCATGAGGTCCCAGTTTCTATTATAGCCCCAATTTTAACACTGTGCGTTGGGTCGCATATGTGCACAATGAAACACTGAAGTAACTGCCCAAGAACCCGGAGGTTTCATTTATTTACCAAAATAATAGAAAAACTGTCCTTATCTTATATTTGCAACCTGAAGATGATACAGCTTTGGCCCAAGCTTCCGGTCTTCTTATAATACAAAATAAATTTAGTAAGCTTTTTATTCGAGTTTGGTATTCCTTCTTTTTTATGGACAGGATCAGGTTAGTGTTTTCCACATGGGGTAAACTTGTATCTTTTTGTTGCCACTACAGAGACCTGTATTATATGACCAGTTGACCTGCCTCTTGTTTTAGTGGATTCATATGGCTGAGAAGTACAGTATCCTGTGATTCTCTAGTATGCAATGAAAATAAACAGTTAATATAAAATGCAGGGTCCTGGATTATGAATTTTGCCAATTTACTTGATTAGAGGTTTGTTAGCAATTGTTGAGATATCCAGTATTGTAGGGAGACAAATGTTTGTACTTTGTCGGCAGATGGAGTCCAGCCAGTCCAGTGGTTTATAGCACTCTCATGTTTTACTGTATCACTCTCTCTATAGATTCTAGTTCAGAGTTAAAGACTTATTTAAATTGTAATTTTTTAAAGCTTGAAAAAATTAGCAAGTTTAACAATGCTTTTATAATTGATTTAATTCTGGTTTTTAGGATGTTCGAGAATAGTTTTTATGAAAAGGAGGGCCATTTTCCTCAAACAATTTCTTCTTTTAATTGGACTTAAAATTATTATAAAGGTACTAGACAATGAACGAGTTTACTGCACTAGAGGCTGTTAATTTACTCCCCACTCTTTAGCTGTTATACCTTCAATATCCCTATTTTATGGTTGGGAATTAACTTAAAAGTTAATAAAAAAAATAGCACAAGTTGACAGCTCAACTTTTTTGTAGGTTAAGGCTCGTTATGGTTACTTCTGCAAAGGTTTTTACAGGTGTCTTTTTATACAGATTGGAGGACTGGGTTGAAGACTGTTCCTTAATCGCAAGTGAACAGGATGGGTTTTGTGGTGCTTTGAATAAGATCCACTCGAGAACTTCCTGTTGGTGTCTGCTGTAGAGTTTGATAGTCACAGACAGTGCACAGCTTTTCCCCTTCTTTGGTGATCTCTGTGCTGCATTTTACACTGTACACCGCAAGACACATGAGAGAAACCTCACCCGTTTGGTCTACAAATTTTTCGTAGAAGCTCTTTCTTGGTTATGGCATTGCTGAGTATTTGTGGAGCAGTGTCGAGGAAGGTCTGAATGTAAACATGCTCTCAATCAGAACTGCGTTCTAGCCCGTTATATTAATTGCACTGCACCTGTGGTTGAGCGAGGATGCCCCCCCCCCCCCCCCCCCAATTAAAATATGCCCTGTTAAAAAATTTCCATATTCGGATAAGCTGGTCATTTTAGGTCAAACGCCTTTTGGGCTACTGCAGCAATTCAATGTATTAGTAGTTTATTGCAAAGAAAACAAGCTGTTCATAAATAAGATAAGGGCAAAAGTACTAGCATTTGGATAGAAGCTCTTACAGACCAATAGGAAGCTATGGAATGCCTGTCTATAAGAAGTAGATAGCTATAAATGTTTGGAGATCTTCTTTATCTATACATGTACTTGGGAGGATTGTTAAGCAGTTTATAGGAAAGTGCCCCTTTTTGCATGGTTGCCCCCTAACGTTTTGCCAGATACCTGATGCCAACTTGATTGAGTGTGCCCTGGGTCCCTGCCAATAAGGCCCCCAGAGACTGTGTTCTTTCCCAAAACGGTACCTTGGTTCCCACAATTGGCACACCTCTGTGCCACATGTAAGTCCTTTGTAAAAGGTACCCCTGGTGCCAAGGGCCTTGTGACCAGAGAGGGCCTCTAAGGGCTACAGCATGTATTATGCCACCCCCAGAGACCCCTCACCTTAACACCCACACACTGCCATTGCAGACTGCATATTTTGGTGCAGACTAAACTGAAGAGTCGACATGGCTCTCATCCCTGAGTGCCATGCCCACCAATACTGCCTGTGGCATGGGTAAGTCACTCCTCTTGCAGGCCTTACAGCCCTAGAGGCAGGGTGCCCCACACCACCTGTGAGGGCATTGCTGCATGGGCATTATGCCCCTTACTGTGCCATTCACAGGCATTTTAAGTGCATTGAAGCCATTTTGAGTATAGGAGCTGGGTGTTTGTCATTAAGAACTCCACAGCTCCATGATGGCTCCACTGAAAACTGGGAAGTTTGGTACCAAACTTCTCAGCACATTTAACCCACACTGATGCCAGTGTGGGATTTAATGTAAAATGCACTCAGAGGGCATCTTAGAGATGCCCCCTGAAAAACGACGAGCCTTGGTGTGGTGCCTGACTGGCTCCCAACCATCTACCACCACCAGATATGTTTCTGGACCCCTGGGTAGAAAGCCCCGCTCTCTGGGTCCTAAAATAAAGCACATACTGGGCAGAGGTGTCATGCCTCCTCCCCCCAGGATGGGCAGAGTCCATGAAGGGGAAGCTTATTAGCTGCCCCCAGCCTCTGCTCCCATCAGCCGCTGGCTCCCACCGGTTCAGACCCCCACTTTGGGCGCGAGAATGGGCTGGAAAACCTAGACCGAAAGGGAGCTGTGCCCACCTTTGCCAACCCCACCCCTCAGGTGCAGGAGGCGATATGAAGCACACATCTTAGTCCCCTCCACTTTGAAGATGAATGGAATCCCCCAATCAGGACGAGGCATATGACCCCCTCTCACTGGAGGGTGGCATAAGAGGGGGTGTAGACACCCCAGGGAAGGGACCCATCGGTCCTGACCTGCACACCCCTAAAACACCCCTATTTAGGGGCACCCCTGAACTTTGCTTCTTAGATTGGACAAGGCAAGAAGAAGGACCGAAGAGCTGTGCTGCAGAGAAGAGGACCACAACAACTACTTTGACCGAGCCCTACCAGCCTGTCTCCTGTTTCAGAACCCCTGCAAACTGAAACCAATGTGTCCTGCAGCCAGCAGCCTCCAAGAACCCCAGGTACCTTCACTGCCTTCAAGGAAAGACTCTGATCTCCTGTGGACACAGGAATTGTCCATCAACCAACTCCAGCTCAGACCTTGCATCCTGACTGACCTCCGTGTCTGCACCACTCTGCACCTGACTCCCATGGCCCGAGCCCAAGTGGCACAACACCACGACGAGGTCCCCCCAGCAATCCTGACCTGGGATCCAACGTTGGACGACTTCCTCCGAACTTCACTGCAACACCTGCAGCCTCATCTTGATGGGTCCCTTGGACCGCAACAGGACCTGAAGAGAAAACCCAACACAGTAGGACATCCCTGCACCTGCAGCGCTCTGGCCTTCGAGTGCCCAGCCAACAGTGTCCCCGCACCCAACAACACTCCAACTTTGCCTTCCAGTCACTGGATCCCTTCTCCAAGCCTCCTGTGCCAAACCTGCAGCATTTCTTCACGACGGATATCCCCCATTGGTTTGCATTGGGAGCCCGATTCCTACTTTGCACTCCGCACCCTACCACTTTTGGTGCCGCCTTGTGGCCCCCTTTGTGCCTACCGTTTGATCCCTGGGCCCTGACCCAGAACCAGCAGGTACCTGTGACCGGTGCTCTTCAGAGTGCCCTCTGTCTCCACAGCACTACATTGGGTACCGACCTCTACTTTGACCTCTCCACCTGGCCGCCCCAGTGCCGTTGAAGGGTGCACTCTCTTTACCTATCTGACCCCTGCCCTGTGTAAGTGCTACCACCTCGAGACAGAACTTCCAAACCTAGTACTTACCTGTAAGTCACTAACCTTGTTTTCCTCCATAGGAATACATTGAACTGTATCATTACATTGCATTGCAAATCTTTAAGATTGCAAAGTCCAAAACTATGTTTGATTGACATGTATAGAAAAGTTTTCTTAAAACTGTAAAGAATGTATTGAATTGACAAAATCATACTGCATTCTTGAAAAGTATTACCAGGTGTACAAACTGTATAACTTACCTGCACTAAGTGATTCTTGGTTCTAGTAATAAAATAGCAAAGTAACAACTTATTATACAAACAATTGGTCTGGATTCAGTCATTGAGTGTGTGACATCATTTCTTGCCTGAATGTGTACAAAAAATACCCCCTGATAAGCCTGAATGCTCAGCCAAGCTACCACTAACTTGAGAGTAAGGTATTGTCTATTTTAACCTCTGCCATACCTTTGGGGACACACTGGACTCTGTGCACACTATATATCTTTTTGGTGTAGTATATAGAGAGCCAGAATCCCACACAATTACTATGCAACTTTCCAGCCTTGATGAAGCATGCCTTTTGATGCTCTTTTCACCCTTTTTCAGTCTCCGCAGGGCTTATTCGCATGTGTTCAGTGGCAGTCTATATTGGTATGAGGTTAGACGTACAGGCTTCTCTCTAACTTTAAATGCTCCCATGTAAATGAGATGAACAGGGCTGGCAAAGAGGAGCGCTTTCTTTTTCCATGGATGCATTTTTTTTTTACAAGCTCATGAGCTCACTGCATTAATTGACACCTTTTATTTACCAAATTGAGTTAAAAGTCCCATGTCATGCACTGAAAACAAATGAACGAGGTTGAACCTCCAGGTGGGAGCAATTTTCTTTTCTCAGAAGGGCAGGTTAGAAAGTAGAGTGTCGGAAGGCGCTGCCAGTTCCAGGTGGGTGCTTGACTCACTTCTCTTGCGTACCAGATAATGGCCCAAGACTTGATTTAGTCAGTAGATGCGCGCCTCAGTGGCTGGGTCTGCACCTCTGTAATGTTGAAGTGCTCCACCCCATCTGCTGCTTCCCGCTATCAGCAAGCGATTATCAGGCAAACAAGCAGTTTAAAGTCACACTTCCTAAGAAAAGCGTCTAAGTAGGTATTTTGTGCTTTGCTTAATTTGTAAAAGAGTAAGTGCAGGGTGCAGTTTGTTCTGTGAAGCCCCTCACGGGGCTTCTGAGTGTCGGGGTTGCCTAATACTGAGGCTGTCTAGTCTTAATTCCCCCCCATGCCTCTCTTATTCACAAACGTACACTCCCCGCACCTTTGCTTCATCCCTTTGTGATTGATTTCACCTTCCTCCTTCTTTTCCCTTTTTCTACCGTTCTTGCACTTGTTCTGGATCAAAGTCTGATGATGGAACAATAAGACCTGGTCCCGTAAAATAAGTGCAGTGGGCCTCAACCGTAAACCACCGGCTCACATTAAGCACTTTTTGTCCCATTGAATAATGTGCATTTCGCTCTGGGTGTTCCCTTTATTCCATGCCCCCCCCCCCTTTTGAATTCGGCATTCAGAGCTGGTTAGAACTAGAACATGTACATAGAACATAGGAATCCACGGCACTGCCTTAAACTGGCTTACAGACTTTCTTAAGGACAGGACTCAAAGAATAACACTTGGTCCTCTTCAATCTAAGACTCTGTCCCTGGGCTATGGGAGTTCCTCAAGGCTCACCTCTGAGCCCTACACTTTTTAACATTTATATCTCTCCCTTTGCTCAGCTAGTCAAGAAATGTGACTTTGAAATACTCTCTTGTGCCGACGATACCCAATTGGTATCTCTTATGGGCAAAGTACGGAGAATGTTAAACTTCGCTTTATCACCTGCATGAGAAAAATTGCTACGTGGATGTCCCTGAATTGTCTTTAGTTACATGGGGACAAAACAGAGATTGTGCTGTTTGGCAAAGCGCAGCTCCACTGGACAGCATATTTGTGGCCCGTCGAACTTGTTCCAGCTTCCTCTCCCAGAAGCACAGTGAGAAACTTGGATATTCTACTGGATAACAAGTCAGGTATGAAAGGCCAAGTGACTTCAACCTGTGGCATGTGCTTCGGGGACAATATGCCTCCTTAGGAAGATCTTCCAGTAGCTTCTGCTGGCCTCTCGGAAGACACTCATCCAGGCCCTGATAATCAGTCCCCTGGACTATTGAAATGCTCTTGTTGCAGCATCAAATGAATCCCTTCACTCTAAAATGCAAGTGGTACAAAATACTGCCTTCCAACTGGTTAACAAACTGCCACCGTGCACATCTTCAGCCTCTCTGCTCAAAGCCCTTCACTGGCTCACCATAAAGAAAAGAGCAATTTTTAAACTCCTCTTCCTGACGTATATATCCCTTTCAGGCAAAGGACTCAAATATTTACAGGACAAACTGGTTCCCTATCTTCCCGAGAGAAACCTCAGATCAAGGAGTCTACTCCTTCTTTGTTCCCGACGTATACGAACAACTAAGTATGGTGGATGAGCCTTCTCGTATCTTGCTCCTTACCACTGGAATAAACTCCACCTCTTTATTAGGGCATGCGCCTATTTCTCAGATTTAAAAAACAAAATCCTAAAACCTTGCTGTTCTAATGGCTACTTCTTGACCTATCGCCTCAGCACCGAGATGCCCTTCCAGGGGCGAGTCGTTGCACTATATCAAGTATCCATTAACATAACATAACATGACATGTACTTTACCCTGAGATGTGTGTGTGTAATGCATGCACTATTGAGTTCTGCACTACAAGAATTACTTTCAAGACAGATAGAGGCGAGGTAAATAAAGACAGATTCTATCACTCAGAAGTGGGAAAGGATATGTTCATATACACATCAAAGCTGGCTATACTTTTTAGTACTAAAAATAATTATGTAGCAACAACCTGTAATAAAATAATTCATCGAAGCATATATTTTGTAAAGATCGTACAGGCCCTAAACAGATGGGCAAATGTTTGACGCTATGTATATAGTTTATGCTATGGATTTGTAAAGCATGCAAATGCCCGAAGGTGTACTAGTATTAGGATATTTCAGCAAGAAACATTCAGTTGTAACAGTTAATATCCAGGCATGGGTGTTTTCCTAAACTTCAGGTAGTATGTCAATTTCTGAAGAGAAGAGTTCCTGAGCAAAGCCACCTTAAAGATGTCGTAGTTTTTTTTATGTGCATTTTGTGCCCCAAATCATTTTGAATCTTAGCCGTAACTGATGAATGAAGAATATTGCACTTGAAACTATTTTTTTTAAATCCTGTAGAAGTGTGTTTAATAATGTGTTTTAGTTGTGCCACGTTTTTCTATTTGGGCATCATTTTAGTTAAATAGATGAAATTTCTGAGGAACTGTTCATGCCCATTCACCCTCCCAGTCATGTCCCCTGAATGCCTCCTTTCCTCATGGTTTCTGCAGACTCTGTAGAGCGCAGAACACTGTGACCTAACCAGGGACATCTTAAGGACTCTGGGGGCCCTGGGCCAAACATATTTTGGGGGCCCCTGTTCAGAACAGCTTTGAATTTATGATCTAATTTGAGCCCCTGTTTCCCACGCAGTTTCCGCTTCCTCAGCTGCGTTAGCGATCCAGTTTGCATCATAGGCATTAACCTATATATTCCCGATGTAAACGGACGCGTCACCTAACACGTTAGTTTCCTAGAGCTGATGTGCTGTGAATGAAAGGTCGATCTCCAGGCTGTAACTTCCTGTCGCTTTCAAGTTGAGAACCTTAGTGTTTAGTAAAAGGAACATAATGTGTAGTGCATTTCTGGACAGCAAAAGGAGCTGAATGGGTCATAACATGTAGCGAGGGGATGAGAGGCGGTGCATTCAGATTTTTGACGTTTTAATTTGTAATTGGTTAATTTTGAGGGATCTGTGATCATGTCATGATCAATGCGCAGTTTGCCCTCATTATTTATGTGAAAATCTGTATAGAAAACCCCTGGTTTTAGGGGTAACTCTTGAGACTTTACCTTGCTACCAGAGATGCTGTCGGTTTCCTTTGTGATACGGACTACTGTATTTTAAGAGAGAATTTCTGATTTCCTCCTGAGTCTCTGTCCATTTGTTTGGAGACTTTCTGTGCTCCTCCAGGGACTAGGACCTTCCCTTTTCCTCCAGCGATGCTGTTAGTCTTCCTTGTGATCCTGCCTGGGATTGTTCTTAGCCTTTCAGCACTTTGACTGATTAATATGTGTCCATTTTTTAATGATTTTGCTATTTTGATGGGACTTGGAATTATTCTGTTTTCTGACTTTGTACTCTGTGTTTATGTGTTTATGGCACTTTAGCCATATCCTGTACCACTTGATTAATGACCTTTTGTAATGAAATCTTTTAACTTTCTCTTTGATCTGGAACTCGGTTATTGAGTGGTCCAGGAACTATTTATTTTGTGAATGTCATTCTGTTGAGCCAGGTGATAAGAAAGGTGGTGTCTCCTATGGTTAGATCAAGTGTGCTGGAGCAGAACTCCTGAGGTAAAATGTGGGTGTTTCAAAGTTTTGGAGGCAACAGAATATTGGGGTTCTGTTCCCACATAGGGAAAGGCGCACCCGCCTTGCTGAGACTTTTAATCCTTGGAATTTAAACAGGACAGATTGACCAGAACGTACAGTCCGACTAACGACCTGGCCGGTGAGCATTTGTTGCAAAAATATTGTTATAACACTTTGTCTTACAACATAGACAGAGACTCTTGAATATAGAACGCTTGTAGACAGGCAGCAAATGGAGCTGCTTTAAATTCGAAGACCTTATAGTGAAATAGGTACTTTTGTGAAGCAGTTTTGCTGCCACAGTCTGATCCAGTTGTAGAAGATGGATGGTAGCTGAGGGTATCCTGAGGTAATGGCAATAGCTAATCAAGTGTAGGCTATCCAGCTTCTTTTTTGCCTGATCATCCAGTGACCTTTTGATGGGCCCTCTAGTTTTACTGGTTTTAGAACTCTGTGCACTCTAACCCTGCTAACCTGTTGTAAACTGTGCAACCCCTTTAAACATGGTCCAATTGTCCTAGTCGTAATTGGTATGTTTAGCTTACCTATAAGTCAATAGTTTATGGTAGAAGACGTACCAACGGCCTGGAATGTCAATGCCACTACTGGAATGCAGCACCTACTGTGCCATCCAGTATAGTGTCAGTGCAAACATGGCTTCAGTTTTACCTGTGTAGTCTGGCTGTAGCAGTCTAAAAACTGCAATTCAATTTGTCAAAATAAACCCTTTTAAAAGGTAAAAATCTCCCTTTTAAATATTTATGTCACCTCTATGCAGGCCTTGTCGCCCACGAGGAAGAGCACACGGTATTTAATAGAAGGACATGTAACAACTAATGCTAACATGTCATTTCAGCGACAAACACCTAAAAGTTATTTTACATTATAGCAGGCCTAGCAGTCCTATGTGAAAACCAGAGTAAAGATTAAAAATCCTAATATTGTATCTCAGGAATGGGACAAGCGAGTAAAAAATAAATTAACAACTATTTGTAATAGTTATTAAAATTGGGACATCGCACTACCCTACAAACTTACCTGTTTGCCGTTGCTGGTGCCGCCACCGCCATGAGAGTCATCACAGCCATTTCGGAGTTTGGAGGACTACAGGGGACCATTGAACTACCCCTCCCAGCAGTCCCTGCGGCGCACACGCCGCCAACGCTGATACAGAGCGCCAGGAGGCGTTCAAAAGGCCTGCAGGGCTCCCGCAGCGCGGGACGCGCGTGGGCGGGCCCGTCTGCGCCCGTCAAAGAGTGGAGGAGACTAGGCTGGGCCCCCCCCTGAGATCTGCATCAAAAGAAGGTACTGTGGACGGCCCCTTTTATCTATATTTTATCTAGGAAACTACTGAGTCAACGGCCGAGAGCCCTTGTTTAATATATACCTGTCATAGCGATACAATATCAAGATGAACAAATGAGAGGGGAAGGGGAAAGGTGTACAGCCAGGTGGCAGTATCGCGGGACACTTGATACATTCCTGATTAGAGCTACCTCTGTACTTGAACATGAGATAGTGAGGGCGGAACGGCGTCTATCCCTGGAACCTCTTTGTAAGAATGAGGGTTACTCCGAGTTCATAGTAAAAGTAGGTTTATTCCAAGAAAGGATCCCATCCACGGACAGCAAGCACAACAGCTGCTTCAGGTTACAGTCCTCAGCTATCAATGAACAGTCCCTGCTATTTACATCATAACATTCTAAAGTCCATAGCAACAGACTTAGAACTCCAGGATGCCACACATCTCCCTTCCTAATAAATAACAAAACAAATGTACATTTCCAAAAGAACAAAGTAAATTACAAAGTGTAAATGCCTACTTACAGCAAAAACCAGGAAACAGTCTGGTATAACTTATTTGACAAAATCACTTAAATACTTTGGAGAATGAGATACCCTGGAAGACTTCCGGAAACCATTGGGTGCATTCTGGGTTGAAGCTGACAGACCAGGTGAATGGTTAGACTTAGCAGCAGCAAATTCTTTTCTAACCACCACCACCCTGTTCAAATTCCAAATGCGGTGATCAGCAGTCTTAACAGCATTGTTGAAAATCTTAATGACCTGAATTGGCTTCAAAAATGCTGTAGAAGACTTTTTATTTGAAGGATTTTTTATTAAAATCCAATCTCCAACCTTGACCACTGTTTCCTTCACATTTTTCCTTAAATCATGAATTACCTTTCTATTCTCAATTTTCTTTGACTCTGCTAGCTGCCAATCACTTTTCTCATTTTCACTAAATCTGTCCGGTTGCATGTCATTAACCCATGGGGGAGTAACAATAGTATTGGCACACCTACCTCTAAAGAGCTCAAAAGGCGTTCTTTTGGTGACAGCATGTGGTGACAATCTATAGACTTCCACTTTCTTCCAAACTTCAGGGCGCCAGTCTAAATTAGACGACTTAGCCATCTCAATGGTTTCCTTGAGTACACGATTAAACCTCTCAACCATCCCATTTGTCTCTGGGTGATACAGTGAGGATTTTTTATGTCTAATGCCATGTTTAGACAAGAACACCTCCATTTCCCTAGAAACTAATTGGACACCATTGTCCGTAAGAATGCTGCCAGGTATACCTTCCCTAGCAATGAGCTTTTCGAGGAACGATATGACATGCTTCGTCTCAATTCCACGAGTGATAGCTATTTCTGGCCACCTGGAATAAAAATCAATAAGAACCAGTATATACCATTCTGTACTAGCATGACAAATGGGACCAACAATGTCTAATCCTACTTCTTTCCATGGTCCATCAGGACGATCTCTTATGACCATGGGCTGTACTTTAGGTTTGGCTACTCTCTCACTTAACGCACAATCAATACAGTCCCTAATTTTCCTTTCAATCTGTAAATCCATTCCGGGCCACCAATAGGCTAATCTCAGTCTTTCTTTTGTCTTAGAAATTCCTAAATGTCCTATGTGAGCCAGTGAAATAAGCTCTTCCCTAATGGAACTTGGAGGGACAAGTCTCATGCCTCTAACAAGAAGACCATTCTGTTCAGACAGTTGATCCTTGACATGCCAAAACTTCTCTAAGATTTCGTTACCTTTGGGTTTAACTCTCCAGCCTACATTAATACACTCCAGTACCTTCTTTAGATCAACGTCAGCCTGAAGAGCTTCCTCCCATCTCACTTTGTCAATGATGTTTTCTTCAATAACACACACTAATTCCTCATCTTGCTCATGCTCATCTCCATCTCCCATATCATCTTCGAGAACAAGGCGAGAAAGTGCATCAGCCACTTTGTTCTCTACCCCAGGAAGATACTTGATGTCAAAATTATAATCTTGTAGGCCCACAACCCATTTAGTGATTCTACTAGAGACAGCATCAATGCCCTTTTTCTTGAAAATTTCGCACAACGGCTTGTGATCAGTCCTGACCTCAAACACACTACCCCACAGTAAATTTTTAAGTTTCTTCACAGACCAGTAAATAGCCAGAGCTTCTCTTTCCACTACTGAGTATCTCTGTTCTGCTCCCCTTAAACTCCTTGACAAAAATAAGATAACGTCATCCTTGCCATCTACTCTTTGAAGAAGAACTGCTCCCAGGCCTTTCAGACTGGCATCAGTTATTAGAATCGATTTTTTGTCAGGGTCAAAGCTGCTTAACTTGGGGGCTGAGTTTAACTTCTGTTTAAGAAAACAGAACTCCTTTTCACATGCGTCATTCCAAACAAATTCACAACCCTTGCGCAATAAAGCTCTCATATTAACACACAACGAGGCAAAATCCTGAACAAATTTACTATAATATTCTGCCATTCCTAAAAAACTCATTAATTCCTCCTTATTAGTTGGAGAGGCCATTCTTTGTATCGAGGTGATCAAACCCTCTTTCGGCAATACGCCACCTTCTGAGATAGTATGGCCAAGATAATCAATGGAACTTCTCCTAAATTTACATTTGTCAATCTTAACAGTCAAACTAAAATCATCAAGTCTGCTCAACACCTCTAAGAGTCTAGCATCATGCTCCTTATTGTCCACTCCAAAGATCAATATGTCATCCTGATAAATTCTGACACCACTTAGGCCTTCCAACACATTCTCCAAAGCCCTCTGAAACACCGACGCAGCTGATACCAAACCAAACGGAAGCCTAAGAAACCTGTATGTTCCATAAGGAGTAACAAAAGCAGTCAAATCTTTTGAATCCTCATCCAATCTAATCTGATGATATGCCGATCTCAGATCTAGTGTGCTAAACACTTTTGCCCCTTTTAACAACATTAGCATGTCAGCTATTTTTGGTAAGGGAAACCGATCAACAATTACATTCTTATTCAATTCTCTGAGGTCCACACACAAACGGAGAGAGCCATCAGATTTTTGTGCAGCCACAACCGGAGCAATCCATTGCGTTGCCTCAACTTCCTCAATAACTCCTTCTGCTTTAAGTCTCACCAGTTCAGCTTTAACCTTTTCTCTAACGGCAACTGGGACATTGCGTACTTTACAACAAACAGGTTTCGCATCCTTGACTAAGCGAATGTGATGAATGTAGCCCCTAAGACAACCTAGATTAGCACAAAAAACCTTAGGGAATTTCTCCCTCAACATGCGTGAGAATTCATTGTCAGAAATTTGATGGATGCTTGAGATTGATTTAGATTGGAAATTCTCTTTTAGAATGATAGATGGTGAGGAATTAGGATCTAAGATCACCCCCAGATCTTTTTGGTGAAACCAGCTTAGTATGCTATCACCCTTTTGCGAAATATACACTTTTGCGTTAGTTAACCTGTTCTTATAATCTATTAGGCCCCAGAAATAGCCAAATAAGTGTATTGGTTCACCACCATAGGCATACGGTCTAATGTCTGGATGAAAAATTTTAGTTTTATGTTTCATTTCCTTGAGAAAAAATGCCTTTGATATTATGGTGATCTTGGCCCCAGAATCGAAAAGGACTTTAGTTGGTTTCCCTTCAACAAGAATCTCATCCGTCGGACAATTTTTACTTTCCCCATTTTGTATGACTTGAACCTGAATTTGGCCACAGTCTACATCTTCAAAAGTTACAAAATCATCATCAAAATCATAATCAACTTCATTGATCTTGCCTTTGTAACTTTTTGCTTTACATGCTATGGATAAATGTCCCTTCCTCTTACATTTGCTGCAGGTGGCTTTCCAGCCGGGACAATGTCTATCATTAGCGAAGTGACCCATTTTCCCACAGCGAAAACATTTGACTAGAGACAAATTGAATTTACCCTGTGACTCATTAGATACTCCACTCTTCTTGACCTCTTTGTGTTCTACCACTTCTTTCATGTTACCTTTAACTGCTTGAACCGAGCTTTTCCCTTTAACATCACCATTTTTCTTAATAACATCTACACATTTTATTGAGTGCTCAATCCTTTTGGCGATGACTATCACATCATCTAGTGTCGGTTCATCTTTCTGCCACAACTCTTCTCTAACACGCTCAATGTTGCAGCCTAACATAAATTGGTCCCGTATCCGCTCATCCAGAGTGGCAGCAAATTTACAGGAAGAGGCCAGCTTCCTAAGAGAAGTTATGTAATTCTCGATGCTTTCATCATCTAATTGCGATCTGCGACCAAAATGGTACCTCTCAAGTATTGTGCTGACTTTAGGCAAGTAGTGTTTGTCCAATTTTGCTAAGCATATTTCATATTCATTGAGAGTGCGATCCTCAAGCTCAGGAAGGTGATCAAATACGTCCTGACCTTCCGAGCCTAAGCAATGAAGAAGTAACGCTGTTTTCCTTTCCGCACCTAACGAAGCCCCACATACCCTAGCATATCGCTCAAAGACCTTGCGCCATTTTTGCCATCTAATGGGTGGATCACCAGGAGATGACAAGAAGAACGGAGGTGCAGTAACATTCTGCATATTGTATAACAAAAGTAGACTAAATGAACATTAAAGAAAATTATCGTGACTCTCAGACTGCTTAATTAAGCATTACTCCTAGAGCATTCAACAAAACATAGGAAAGAAATAGCACACTGTGTAATAATAAAATTTCACAATATTTCTTGTTCCTTCACTGGCTTGACATGCTTAAGTGAGCATGTCACTGTTGAAAAGAGTAACGTAGTGTCAAATACAAGTGTGTGTATCACTGGTGTGACACACAAGGAAATACCTGTGATGTTGAACAGAGAAAATGAAGTTTGACACCTTCGTCCGTTTCGTTGTATCTCTGAGCAGGTATTAAATACTGCACACAGTTTGACACCTTCGTCCGTTTCGTTGTATCTCTGAGCAGGTATTAATTACTGTACACGTTTCATCACTTTGCATCAAGAACGAGAAATTCACCGCGTTGTCTTGGAGTTTTCCAAGATGGCCGTCACGTCGACGTGTTAAGCGTGAAGGTTGCGGTGGCAACGGGACGCTTAGTGACGGAACGACGTGATCAGCGCACAGTTCAGACGCCAGCAACAATGGAGGCAGAGACGCCGAGGAGACGCCGCTCGAACTCAGTGATGAGTAGAATGAAGCCAAGTAGAGAACATCAGTCGAACTCAGCAACGCCGCTCGAGAGCCATGTATTGAAGTTCCAAGGTAGGATTCAATGATAAACAATTCCGTTTCGCCCCTGCTTTCTCCAACCGCCAATTAATGCCGTATTAACACCAACGAAAAATTGCACATGCAAATGGCCAGAAACGATTAGTATCGGTGTAAACAACACAACGGTTACCAAAGCTGTGTTAACCAGGAGTGCAAGTCACTAGATAGCGTAACTTTAAAAGCGCACCAGGAGCGTAACTTTAAAAGCGCATCAGGAGCGTTGCTTTGCTTGAGAGTGCAGCTTCTCATTCAATGAGCTGAGAAGCAAGTCAAACAGCCAGAAATCAAGAGGAAGGATGATTTCCCTGCCTTCTTTTTTTTAACAATTTTAAAAACAGTACCTTTGAAACGTAGAAGAACGAATCTTTGATTCTTGAACTTGAGAACGTCCTTCTTGCGTTAGTGTTGAGATCCTTCCGTAGCCATCCTCTGTCGCCAAGTGTAAGAATGAGGGTTACTCCGAGTTCATAGTAAAAGTAGGTTTATTCCAAGAAAGATCCCATCCACGGACAGCAAGCACAACAGCTGCTTCAGGTTACAGTCCTCAGCTATCAATGAACAGTCCCTGCTATTTACATCATAACATTCTAAAGTCCATAGCAACAGGCTTAGAACTCCAGGATGCCACACTCTTGCTAATAAAAGCTCCTCATTAGGGAGTATGGCTGCCATAACTATTCAGGATTGTGGACCTAGCATTGACTTAGTGAGCGAAATAGCCCCCAATGCAGTTGCTGAAATAGTCCCCAAAACAGCCACTGGCTCGATACCCTGTGAACTTGCACCAGAGTTAGAGTCAATCTGTACCATCCAAAGATCAACAACCAGGGCATCAAGACTGACTAAAACTACGAGCCTGGGAACAATTCCAGACCCCGTCGTGAAGAGGAAGAGGGGGGAGGGCCCACAGAGACCTAAACCTGCAAAACTCGCTAAGCAGTCTAAAAGAGGGGGAGATGTTACAACTAAGAGACCCCTAAGTCCTGCGGATATACCAGATATCGATACCCCTCAAGCAGCTTGCCTACCCCAAGATGAAGCCTCATGGCAGAACCTGGAAACTCTGATGTTTACTATGTTAAACCCAATTATCTTGAGATTGGCCCACATTGAAGATAAGATAAATGGTCTTGAATCACAAAGTAAATCAAACTTTCGTATTACAGAGGCATTATTAATTAAAAACAGGTCTTTACCTCTGTCAAATGAAAATGCCCAGATCCCCGAAGGCATTAACCAAGAAACGAGTAAACGGAAGTTCATTGCAAATCCAACTATGCTTACAAGGAAGAAGCCTGTACCCCAAAGCTCAGCACCTCCCCCCCCCCCTTGATACCAACCTAGCCAAGACCATGGACGAATCCAACATTTCAGCCGATTCATCCGGCGAATTTGACCAAATCATTACGAGCCCAATTGGTGCAGATAAACTAAATAAAATGGCTGACGCAAATAATCCATCAATGACTAACATTGTCAATGCACCCATTGGGCAGGGTACAATACCGCTGAGACAAGGAAGTACAGGAGTTAACAAGAGGTTTGAAAGATCTGAGCGAGGCTTACTAAAGACTGGCACCCAGACCCTGACTCTGCATCTTCCACCGCCGCCCCCTTGGTGGTGGTATTGGGAAACGTGCCATTACTGAGGGAGGGCCAGGCAGAATCTACAGTCCAATTAATGACCAAAGCTATGCATTGGGTGGATCAAAAGCTGAGGGGGGCGGGAATTTGGGACAGGGCTATACAAAGCCAATTGATTATGGCCAGGAGAGTTACCTGGATAGGGCCTACAAGGAAGGAAAAGGGGGGAGATGGTTTTATTGTAAAAAATTTAATGGATATCCTGGGTACTGACTTTGATAGAAATCTCAATAACATCATAGCGCTACCATTGGGCTTTTTCTACAGGCCATCCCCTCTAAAATTATCAGGGACTATTCAACCACGTTTGATGCCGGGGAGACAGACCTGGGTGGTCCCAAGAGCTTCACCCATGGTTTATAATCTAAGCTGTGAAAATAGATTTGCCCCTCTTTCTGATTTAGAAGCATGCGACTGACTACAGCCAGTACAACTGCATTACATTGATAAGAGCGTGAGCCAACCCCCAATAGTTTTTCCCACTGGGGACAGTGTACATGTAGTACCATTAAACCCACTAGAGAGCAGAGGGACTCAATCTCTTTCGGCTTTTACTGCAGGTGATAGTTTACAGTCACCTAATGGTTTACAGGGGTCTCAAAATGTGGAATCTAAAGTAGACCTTAGGAACACATTGGGAAATGACCCAAAACAGTGTGATAAATATCAGTCAAACACACAGCAAAATCAGGATTGTCGAACTCCTTTTTCCCCTCAGTTATCACATGGGGAGGTCGAAGTGACGGGGATGAATTTGTGTAACCCCCCAATTGACCTTCATTGTACTTTAAGTATTAATATGAGAAATGGTAATCTTAAAACAAATGTAAAAAAGGTTATTTTAACAGAAATTTGTGATATAGAGATAGAGGACGCACTTGAGCATGATTATAGTAACAACCTTGATAACCTGCTGATAGCTGATTCTGGAACATCATTGAGCAATACTCTAAAAATTATGACAAGGAATATAGCCAGTATCAAAAATAAGATCAATGATGCCAACTGGCAAAAAATATTGTAGGGTTTTGGGGTCGTACTATTGCAACAAACTTGGTGCCCTGAATCTTTCTGTGTAATCTGCTTCATACAACAATCAATTAGAAAAAGAAAAGACTACGCCCTTTTGGGCGCTCTGCTGTATGATACTGAAGATGATTAACATCCTTTTTTAATCATATTTTCATGCACTGTTCGCACTTGCACTTTATTGCATGAATATGTGGTAGATTGTATTTTATAAAACTTTGGGAAATGGATTTACTATTTTATTGTGCTATTCTCCACATGAAGTCCAAATTTGTAAATATTTTATTAGAATTAATCATTGCTTATGAAAAATCGTAAGAATGTATTTTTTAGATATATGTGTATTAGAATGCTTTTATGGTGTCTGCCTTGTTGTCACCGGATAATGTCGTTTTGATTTGATTTAAAATCCAATTCAATGGTGAAGTTGGATTTTTAATCAATATTGAAGAAAATAAACTTTTAGAAAGTAACCTTTTCCCTGCTTGAAGTTCCTGAAGGCTAATTTGCATTTGTTCTCAAACGTCTCAGAGTCAGGGATTTTCATTTGAAGGAGTGTGAAATGCTTACCAGGAGCAAACAACCCTGAATGAGAACAGATGTCTCCTCTGAACTTCATCGAATTTGTAGGGTGGGAGGTTGTAAACTTCCTTTTTGATATTACATAATCAAATCCTACTTAAGCGTCAGAGCCTGCTTGACAGGTCTGCTGGGTTTTTATATAACACTTTGGGGTGCACTTGAAATGCAGGCTAATACAGACAATAGGATAGTGTGACAATTCTTGTCTGTCCACTGTCTGGTTGCTGATGAACCCCGCTTTGTCCTACCAGCCTCTGGCTGGGTTTTAAGATCTAACAGTGAGGGCACACTAATAAAGGAAGGGAAACAGGATGCCAATACAATTCTTGTGTATCCAGTGTCTGGTTGCTGGGAAACCCTATGTTTGTTTGCCAGACTTCTGTCTCTAAGTTTATTGTGGGTAGGTGACTGCTACAAACCGGATTTTAGTGTAAGATGTGGAAGGACCCTATGATTACCATAGTACACTCCCCACACAAACTCCCAGCCCTCAGATCCCAAGGTGTGTGTGGTTGAAGACATTTGCCATCTTGAAAATGGGAATGGTTGGCCCCAGTAACTTTTACCCTTTTGTTAGAGTGTACCTAGGAGTCCATTATACCAATTAGCCTGTGCCAGGTGTAAATGTGGCATCTCCAGGCACCCACTTCAGAACAATTTCTGGACCTAGGAACAACAGAAGAGGACTGTAACTGCTGTCTATGACTTGTGAGGAACACCAAAAGACTGGACGTGCTCCCCCTGTATCCAGGACAAAGAAGAGAACTCCAAGGGCTCTATAGCTGATCTCCTGTTCAAGTTATAGGGACACTATAATTTAAAAGAGGCCTTTTCTGCAAACTAACCAGTAGCAAGGCTATCTGGACTGGACCCTGTTGTTGACCTCTGCCTGACATCTTGTGAGCCTCTTAGTGCCTTCACTGAAGTCCTTGGGGCTTTAGAAGTGTACTTCTGTGGTGGATTGGGGCCCACAGGACTAAGTCAGACTGAGGGATCTTTGACAAGGACGAACCTGTTATTGTCCAACCTATGTGCCATTGCATTAAGTGTCAAATTGCACCTGAATGAACAAAGACTGAATGAACAAAGATTTATAAAGCACAACAGCTGCTCTAAAGAGTATCCCGGTGCTTAAAACTGAGAAGGAGGAGGGATTATGCCTGAACAAAGAGCAAGGTCTTAAGCGTTTTCTTAAATAGAGATTCTGGAGCTTCCAAACAAAGCTCAAGAGTGAGTCTGTTCCGGGCTACAGCCACCAAAAAAGGGAAAAGAGAGGCCGTCACTTCTATTAAGCTTTATCCTTGGAACCTCTGCCAAGTCCATCTGAGAAGAGATTAGCTCCCTACGGAGAGAGTAGAAATGAATTCTGGCTTCCAGATATTGAGGTCCTATATTATAGAAAGCTCTGTTGAATTATAGAAACCTCTGAGTAAAGACCAGTGCTTTATAAAGACTCTGCATCTTAACTGGGAGCCAGTGAAAACAGTTGAAATAGGGGGCAACAGAAGTTCCAACTGGAATTTTGACAATGAGCCGTGCTTCCGCATTCTGTTCTACCTGAGGTCTTTTAATTAGGTAGCACGGAAGGCCCAGATAGAGAAATTGGCGTAGTCCAAACTGTTAGTAATTAAGGCCTGGAAAGAGGTTTCCTAACAGGTAAAGGAAGGATATGCAAAAAAACTTTTAGTGTTCAAAGTAGCCCAAAACAGATTCCTACCACAGCCGAGACCTGTGGCTGAAAAGAAGCTGGTTAACAAACTTAACACTCAGATTTTTAACTACTTTTGACTGAGAGGTAGGAGGGAGGGTCGCACTTGGGCCAATCAAGTGGAGGAAACCGCTGGAAAAGAAGAACCTCAGTCTTGTTCGTGTTACACATAAGCTGATTACGATGCATCCATTCGTAAACGGCCACCAGGCAAGTTTGATAAGACCCGTATGGATATCTTCTACCTTAATAAAGGAGAATAGCAGCTGCATATCATCCGACAAAGGGGCCAGATAGACATTGAAAAGCTTGGGGCTCAAGGTCGCTCCATGCGTCACGCCAACTGACTGAGACTTAGAGCCTGAAGAAAAAGGGAGCCTCCAGACCTCTTGACCTAGGTCCCGGTATACTGCAACCATTGGCAATTATTGGCACTTTGTGCTTCTTGGAGCTTTTTAGTGTCATTTTGATTATTAAATGTTACTCTTTTTTTCTAATTCAGTTTATTGTTTTGGATTTTGACTTTATTGATGTTTTGGTACTTCAGAAATACTTTGCCCTAAGTTAAGCTTCTTTACTCTGTGCCATAGCTACCAGGATGTTAAACTCGGGATGATTTAGTGACTTTAAGAGTTCACTCTGCCAAGGAATGTAATTATTCCTTGAGCAGGGTAGTCATCCACCCTAAAAAGCAATCCAATTTCTTGCATGAAGCAAGAGCCACAGTTGCTTAATTGATGTTAATATGGTATCACTCGGGAACATACTGGAGCAACTACCAAACAGTCTGTCTGTATATATGTCTGCTGGCCGGCCTTTTTGTTTGTCAACCTATTGATCTATGTATTTTTATGTACCTGAGTGCGTACATGCAAACTACATATATAATACACAAGTACCCATGTAACACACATGTAAAATTATTGCTATTTTTTTCTGGTGTTTTCCTGGCTGCAAATGAAGGAGCATGCCGTGGATACATTCCGAATTTGTAGTCCTACTTGGGTCATTTCTAATAAATTTTATTGACCAATTCTGTTTATTAAATTGTTGGAATCTCCACACTGCCTACCTTACACCGCTGCGCCTCTGCCACGCAGGGCTCAGGTCCGACGCGTCATGTCCCCGTTGTAGTGAACCTCAAGCTGATTTTTACCACATGGTATGGCTTTGCTCAGTAGTCACACGCTTTTGGGTATCAGTGGTCGGAGAACTCACCGAGGTCCTGGGCTGGGAGGTTCCTCTTAACCCATTGAATGTACTCTTGGGGGTCACTGAGGGGTTGGATGGATCTTGGACTGACAAACTCTTCCTAAACACAGCCATGATGGTAGCCAAAAGAGACATTGCGGCGAGCTGGCTGAGCCAGACTGCGCCTACCTTGGCACGATGGCGCAGGGGGGTGGACTGGTGTGCGGCGCAGGAAAAGCCCTTGTACGAAGTCAGGTGATGCCCAAAGAAATACTGCCGCTTCTATTTGCTGCTGGTATTCCATATCTGTTTTTGTTTTTCCTTGTGTTTGCTTTTTCACTAAAATCAATAAAATTGGTTTATCAAAAAGAAAGTTGTTGGAAAAAGAAAGAAAACCACTGCCTACAACCCGAATGCTGAATTGATGTAAAAGAGTATTAAGGTGAGAAAGAATCAAACCAAAATATAAGCAATAACACCCCACCTCCCTCCCATTGCCCTCTGCCTTCACACAGTAATTCTTGCATAATGAAATTTCTCACTGCCGGCAGTCCCAACAAGCTTTGGCATAGCCAATAGGTCTCGCTTTTGGGATCTTATAAGTGTTTAGCCATGCAACACTTGATGTTGTTTAATTAAGGATATTGTGCTGGATAACTAAAGACTTACAATGTCCCAAAGGCGAGACCTATTGGCTATGCATTGGGGCGCCTTATAAGTGTTTAGGTAGAGCTATTGACTTTTCTTATGTTTCTAAGCTGTGCTGTAGAGAAGTGTGGCTGCTGTGCAGCATGCTGAGAAGTTGTAATTAAAAAGTGTAAGAAGCACTGAGGGATGCTGTGGTGTCATTGAGTGATGCTGTCATGGCCCTGAGTTATGCTGTGGTGGCGTTGAGTGATGCTGTGCTGGCCCTGTGTGATGCTGTGCTGGCCCTGTGTGATGCTGTGCTGGCCCTGTGTGATGCTGTGCTGGCCCTGAGTGATGCTGTGCTGGCCGTTAGTGATGCTGTGGTGGTGCTGACTGATGCTGTGGTAGTGCTGACTGATGCTGTGGTCATGCTGATTGATGCTGTGGTCATGCTGATTGATGCTGTGGTCATGCTGATTGATGCTGTGGCGCTGCAGATTGATGCTGTGGTAGCGTATAGTGATGCTGTGGTGGTACTGAGTGATGCTGTGGCGCTGCAGAGTGATGCTTTGGTGGTACTGAGTGATGCTGTGGTGGTATGGAGTGATGCTGTGATGGTACTGAGTGATGCTGTGGTGTTCCTGAGTGATGATGTGGTGGTGCTGAGTGATGATGTGGTGGTGCTGAGTGATGATGTGGTGGTGCTGAGTGATGTTGCGGTGGTGCTGACTGATGCTGTGGTGGTGCTGAGCGATGCTGTGCTGGCCCTGAGAGATGCTGTGGTGGTACTGAGTGATGCTGTGGTGTTCCTGAGTGATGATGTGGTGGTGCTGAGTGATGTTGTGGTGAAGGTGGGTGATGCTGTGGTGGCCCTGAGTGATGCTGTGGTGGTGCTGAGTGATGCTGTGGTGGTGTTGAGTGGTGCTGTGGTGGTGCTGAGTGATGATGTGGTGGTGCTGAGTGATGATGCGGTGGTGCTGACTGATGCTGTGGTGGTGCTGAGCGATGCTGTGCTGGCCCTGAGTGATGCTGTGATAGTGCTGAGTGACGCTGTGGTTGTGCTGACTGATGCTGTGGTGGCGCTGAGTGATATTGTTGTGTCCCTGAGTGATGCTGTGGTGCTGCTGAGTGTTGCTGTGGTGCAAACACGAGTCCTTGCAATTTTAGCAACTTTTGATCAGTTTGAGCTAGAAACATTTTTGGGGTAAATTCTGAACATTATGAAGAAAATAATGGATTATGTGGCATATGTGCCAAGCCCACAATTACTCGGTGCAGACTTATTATTAACAGTTGTTATTTTCACTTGTCTGTGGAACGCACTTTATCGACCTCTAAAGGATGAATGGCTAAGTCGGCCATGCCAGGTTTGAATGTGAATATTATGGTGCTTAAGCCGGGCACTCGCCCACCAAATGTTTTTGTTAGCATATGACGTATAGATCGGTGCCTTCAAAAAAGGCTTTTTGCAGAGAGCAAAGCAGAATAAAAGTGCTTGAGGAGAGAGAACTTGGAGCTAAGTCGCATCTATTGTACCATCTATAGCAGCACAGTTGTCGACGATGGCTTGTTGGTCTGTCTGCAGCAAGAGGAAGAATCTGTTCTAGCAATCCCAAGGGCATCCTATTATTCACCAAATTTGAGCTTAAGATAGGTCATGCTCCCGGGAGGAGCCTAGCGCGCAACCAAGATGGCCGCGTAGGTGCGAGGCTCCCGAGGACCTCCGCAACCTCCTACATTTATCCTGTATTCATCCTGCCTCGGTTGAGGGGACTGTGTTGGTGAGCCTGAGCTGAGGTGGTACCCGTTTCCCGTTCTCAAATCGGACCTCGGGTGCCGGAGTGAGCACCGATTGAAGTTTGCGGCCTTCTCCTCGCCGGACCCCGGATTTGCGCTGGGGGGTGACCTGGTGGCAAAGTGAACAACAACTGCGGGCTGGGCCTGGCGAGTCGCGTACCCCGCACTTTCGCTTTCACTTTCGCACCCCCTCGCCTTCTCTGCGAGTGAGATCGCGGAGCTCTTTGTGTTGGTGTGGCCTCGCTGGGGGACCCTGCCTGCCTGCCGGCTGTGACCCACCCCGCCGATCTGGGGTGGCCCCCCCCGGAGCTCGTGGCCCCGATTGCCTGCCCTCTACGGCGTCGCTGGTGCGAGTGTGAGAACTGTGGCGATGGCCACGAAACAAGATGGAGATCGATCAAAGACCAAGTCGACCCGGCGTGGCGCCGTACATCAGGCCAACATCATGGACCGCTATACCCTCCAGAAGGGATCTTCTGGCGGACCACACAAGTCCTCTGAGGGCCCTTCTGATGCCCCGGACTTGCCCACGGATCTGACTCTGCAAGACGTCATGGGCTCCATTGCCGAGATGAAGGCCTCGGTGGGCCAGCGGTTCGATACCCTGGCACATAAGATCGACGCGGTCCTCGTGGATGTTGGCCTGGTGAGGGCTGATCTCTCCAAGACCAACGACCGGGTTGATTCTTTGGCCCAAACCGCGTCGGGCCTCACGACTGAGGTGGCGGCCCTACAAACGGAGGTGCGCCGACTTCGTCAGGCGAGTGCACTTATGGATCGGCGCCTTGAGGATTCCGAGAGTCGGGCCCGGAGGAACAACATCCGCATCATCGGGGTACCCGAGGGACGGGAGGAAGCGGCGGCGGATCTATTTGTGGAAGACCTGATCGCTACCCATCTCCAGCCTCGGGGACTGAGTAACTTTTTTGCCGTGGAGAGGGCCCACAGGGTTCCCGGGGGAAGGCCGAAGGTCGGAGCCCCTCCGCGACCTCTCATTGCCCGGATTTTTAACTTTCGGGACAGGGACGCGATCTTGCAAGCCTCCAGACTGCAAGGGCCGATTAAGCTGGAAATATGGAGGTGAACTTTTACCCTGATTTTACCCAAGCGGTCCAAAAGCAGAGACTGAGCTTCCTGGGCGTCAAGCGCCGACTTCGGGACATGAACCTAAAATATGCCATGCTCTTCCCGGCCAAGCTGCGAGTGGAGGTGGATGGTCGCACGCACTTTTTTGATCGTCCCGAAGCGGCCGGGGACTGGCTGGACACTCTGTCTGGGGATCGTGATCGAGATGGCGGGGGGGGCGGCGGGAGGAGACGGCCCACTGGATCGGGACTGAGGGGTTGATATTGGTCCTCACTCTGGACGACTATGATGCCACTTTCGACCAAGCTTCTGTCTTTGTTCTTTCCTCTCCCATGGAGGTTGTGTGGGGTCTGGAAGGGGTACTCTTTCCTCTTCTAGGGGGTCTAGCTAGTTTCATTATATAGGGGCGACAGGCACACTGCAAGTTGGGGGGGCTGTCCGGGCTCATGCAGGGGTGCAGGGAGGGGGGAGTTTTGTTGGGGCGGGTGGGTTGGGGTGGGGTGTTGTCCGTTTACACCACAAGGCAAATGTATCATTGTGTTATCTCTAAAGTGCTCCCTGGGGGACGAGTGATGGCTTCTGTTTATGATGGGGGGTAGGGGACTGAGTTTGTTGTCCTGGAATGTTAATGGACTGGGGGACAGGATAAAACGAGGTGTGGTCCTGCAGTTCTTGAAGCGAATTTCGCCCGATATAGTTTTTCTGCAGGAGACACACCTCATTGGCAACTCCTTTCGTGCTATGAATCGACGGGGCTACCGCCTTGTGGCCCATTCGGGCTTCACGTCTGGTTCAAGGGGTGTGGGCATTATGGTTAAGAACTCGCTCCCGTTGGAGATTGATGAGGTGCTCCATGACGACAGGGGACGTTACACGGTTTTGGTGGGCAGAATGGAGGGCAGAGTGGTCGTTTTTGTGTCAGTATATGTCCCGCCGGGGCTGCAGACGACCACCTTTGCGGACCTGGGGCGTCTCCTCCTTGGCCTTCCGGAGGGGATTCTAATGGTGGGGGGGATTTTAATGCTGTGGTTTCCGGAACTGTGGACCGTCACCCCCCTAGGGATCTCCCCCGGGCCCAGGCGTGGTTGCCTGGCCTCTTGGATACCTTGGGGCTGGTGGATTGTTGGCGTTTGAAACATCCCACGCAGCTACAGTACACCTTCCATTCCGGGGCTCATGGTAGTCTCTCACGGCTAGATTATGTCCTGGTTCCGGCGGCTCATGTGGGGAGGGTGGGAGAGGTGAGCCATTTGGCACGGGGTATCTCGGACCACTCCCCGCTCTTGTTGCGCTTTGATATTCTTCCGAGGGGAGAGGGCAGGGTGGTCCCGATTAATCCCTGGTACCTGCGTGACCCCACCATTCGCGCGGAGCTGGTTAAATCCCTTAAGCGCTACTTTGACGAGAATGTGGGATCTGTGTCATCGGCGGTCTCACTGTGGGAGGCGTTCAAGACGGTACTCCGGGGAGAGGCCCTGTCCCTTATTTCCCACTCCCGGAGGCGCGAGCAGGAGGAGGTGACCCGTGTTGAAGCTGAGATAACCGAGCTGGAGGGTGATCTAGAATGTGGGGTGACGGATGATAAATTACATGTTCTCCGACTCAAGCAAGCGGCCTATAAGGCCCTCGTCACGGAGGCGGCCAGGGGCCTCAGTAGAGAGCAACAGGGGAGACTGTATGATGTGGGTGATAAGGCTGGTAAATTGATTGCGTGGCTGGACAAAAAGGAGAGAGCGAGTCGAGTTGTCCCTTTGATTGAGAAACAGAATGGTGTGTGTGTCACTGAACCGGAAGAAATTGTTTCTTGCTTTGCAGACTATTTCCGTGGGGTGTATTCCCCGGTGTCCTCCCGCTCTGAAGAGGATTCCCATGCCCTGCTCAGAGATATCGCGCTGCCTTCCCTTTCGGAGGAGGACAGAGTGTCGTTGGACGCCGCTCCAACTTCTGAAGAAATTGCCCTCGCCATACGCTCGGTCGCTTCCGGCAAGGCCATGGGTCCTAATGGTCTTCCCATCGAGTTGTATAAACTGCGACCGGATACGCTGGCACCACATCTCCGTGCTATGTTCCTTGCGGCCCACTCGACGGGTTCCCTCCCGCTAGACCAGCGTCTGGCTACAATTGTGGTTATCCACAAGGAGGGGAGACCGCGGGACCGAGTCACATCCTATCGGCCCATTTCGCTATTGAATGCGGAGCCCAAAATTCTTGCCAAAGTGTTGGCCAATCGGCTGGTCGGCGTAGTGTGTGACTTGATTCACCAGGATCAGTCCGGCTTCATCCCCCATCGCAACACAGCGCTTAACCTGCGGCGTTTGCATGGGGTGCTCGCACGTGTCCCGTACATACGGGAGCCGGCCATCTTGGCGTCCTTGGACGCCACTATGGCGTTTGACACACTGGAATGGCCATATATTTGGGCGACGCTCGCGAAATTTGGGTTTGGCCCTGGGTTTATCAGTTGGGTTAAATTGTTGTACTCTGGCCCGCTGGCACAGGTGGTTGTGAACGGTAGAGTATCGGCTCCGTTCGAGCTGGGCAGAGGCACGCGGCAGGGCTGCCCGTTATCGACGCTCCTTTTCGCGCTCGCCTTGGAGCCCCTGGCGGAGTGGCTGCGGTGGCATCCTTCTATCCGTGGTCTCCGCTGGACCCCCGAGTATGAGGACCGCGTATCCCTATACGCTGATGACATTCTCCTGTACCTGGCTTCCCCACGTAAATCACTGATAGTGCTGGTTGATGTACTGCATTCATTTGGCCATAACTCCGGCCTTGTCATCAACTGGGCTAAATCGTGCGTGTATGTTCTCTCCGGGGAGGCTCCTATCCTTCCGCGGGGCTGTCCTATCCAGATCGCCCCGCGGGGATTTAGGTACCTGGGTGTCTTCATTACCCTGGACGCGGAGGCCAGATATAGTCAGAACTTGCTTCCCCCCCTCCAGCGCCTGAAGGAGGATGTCGCACGTTGGAGGCGCTTGCCGCTCTCGCCGCTCGGCCGGGCGGCATTGTTTAAGATGATGTCGCTGCCGCGTTTCCTGTACGCTCTGCAGAACACAATGGACGTCGTCCCGGCGCGCTACTTTCGTGAAGTGGAGAGTTTGCAACGCCGCCTGTTCTGGGAAGGGAGACCGCGTATCGCCCTGGCAAAGCTGACGCTCCCGTGGTATGACGGGGGGATTGCCCTCCCGGATATCAAACGGTATTATTGGGCCTCCCAGCTGGCCGCGATTAATCACGGCCTGTACGGGCCCGCTCTAAACCCGGCCTTTGAAATGGATAAGATGTTACTGCCGGGTGGTGATTATAACCGAGCGCTTTACTCCAGCTCGCTCGACGCACGTCTGACGGGCCCCACGCGTGTCATGGTACGAGTGTGGCACGCGGCTAATGTAGCGATGGGGTGGAAAGATCGTTTGACCCGGGCATCGCCACTATACGCATCTGAGCAGTTGGGCACCCTGTGGACTTCGAAGGGCTTCGAGAGGTGGGACATGATAGGCATCAGCAGGGTGGGTGATCTCTGGACTAGGGGGGGATTTAAAACGTTCGAGATGCTACAGACGGAATTCCAGTTGCAGGACAGGGAGTACTTTCGGTATATGCAGATCCGTCATGCGCTATGCTCCGTCTTCCCGGATGTTGCCTCCATCCCGGAGTATTCCCCTCTGGAGGACAGAGTGCTAGATGGACATGTACCGGAAAGCACGATTTCACTAATCTATAAAAAACTTATTAATGACCGCGCGGGATTGCTAACTAGCCTTCGTGAGGCATGGGTTGCCGATGGATTGGAGCTGGACGACGAGGACTGGGTCTCTGCGGTGGCCTCCCCGAAAGAGGTGGCCATACCGGCCCGCCTTCGCTTCGTCCAGCTCAAGATACTCCATAGGGTCTACGTCACGGGGCCAAGGCTATTGCGTATGGGCTATGCTGTGGACGGGCTGTGTAAGCGTGGGTGTGGTTCTTTGGGGACCTTTCTTCATATTTTGTGGGAATGCCCGGAGGTGGAGCGATTCTGGCGTGGTGTGCATGAGGTCCTGCGGGTGGTTACGCGTGTGTCGCTGCTGCCTGAAGCGAGGAGATGCCTTCTGAATGTGTGGGAACCACCCGACTACTCGGCGCCACAGACGTGGTGGGTGACTCTGGGATATATGGTGGCCAAACGCGACATTGCCCAACTGTGGGGTTCCCAGAGGTCGCCGACTGTCTCGGCCTGGAAGGACAACATGGACTGGTGCATGTTTCGGGAAAAGGTGGTGTATGTTGCGAGAGGTAAGCCTGGGACATGGGTGAAAGTATGGGGCCCCTGGAACGCCTACCGCGGGGGAATCTGTACCCCGCCGTTATTGCCCGATCCGTCTCCGGCCCCGTCCCCTTAGCCGGTTTATCGCCCCGGTACCGGGCACTGAGTCCACCTAGTCCCTGTCCTGACCTTTTCCCCCCCTTGATACTCCTATGGATTGGTAGGGTCCCCCTTCTAGGGGAGCACATGCTGCTGTTTCCGATTGTGGGTTGCCTTGTGGATTTGTTTCCTGTTGTTATTTATATCAAAAAGAAACCGTTATATGGGGTCCGGATGGTGTGGCTATCAACGCTGCTAACTCCTGTGCATTTCCCTTTGCCGCAGCATGCGCGCTATTGTTTGTACCATATGCTCCTTCTGTTTGCTAGCGGCCGGCCTGAAGGTTGTAGGCCCATCTTTGTATATTGTTTGAATTTTGTAATAAACGGTTTCAAAAACAAAAAAAAAAAAAACAAAAAAAAAAAGATAGGTCATGCTGCCAAATGCCAGTCAGGGGTGCAAAATGACAAAGTACCCACTTAAAAAGAAGAGTGCACTCCCAAAACAGTGTCTCCACATACGTGTAGACTTAAAGCATGCACATGTCTAAGTATGAGCAAGTGTAAATGTAAGACATTTCTGTATCTAAGCCTGACAGCAAAGTACAGCAAGTCCAGAACCTTTTGTAAAGAACCATTTCCCAGAGATGCAGAACCAAAGATTCATTGAATAAAAATCCTCCTTCGGATGGGGCTCTCAGAGCTACACACTGAAATCCCAAAGCAAGGCTTTCTGAAAGCACTAGAGTAAACTTACTCCTGAGTGCTTAGAAATGGGCTTCAGTGGAATAAGCGTTAACCAAACAATGGGACTTCTTCAGCAAGATTACTTCCGAAGCAAATTAGTCATGCCAGATTCTCACCAAATGCTTTGGGCGGTATTAAGAAAGATTCCTTGTGGAAAGGTGCAGTCACACGGGCCATCTTTAATATCCATTTAGCAAAGCATAAACTCTGTTTGTTCAAACGCACCTTAAATATTATCTGAGCACCTTCAGGCTTGCTCCAGTGCCACACTTTGCAAAGTTAGTGTAAAACAGTTGGTGTAAATCTGCAATGTTTCCAGCAGCTCCTTATTAGCTCTATGGCAAATCTCGGCGAATTGGTTACACATATACCTCTGCATTTTCACTGGGGCGTTAGTCAACAAGGCTTTCACACGGACAAAAAACAACCACATCACATGTACAAGGCACACCCCAGAGCCAGTGCGCTACATGCAAAAGAAATTCCGAGTGGGGGAGGGCTCTTAATGCTAAGGGGACGGTGGGAAGTAAAACAGCTTGAAGGAGCATGCCGCAGCGTGCAAAACAAAAGAAAGACTGAAGGAAATACCAAGTGGGCAGGAGGGCTCTTAATGCGTAGAGTGAAGGGGGAAGAAAAAAGGCCAGATTTGCCGACTTTGGATCTGGGCAACCACATTCTAGTCTCGGCGTTGGCTCAACATCCTGTGAATTTGTGCAAATAAAATTAATCTTCCTGTGTCTACAAAAACAAAATTAATGTGTCCTTGAGTAATACAACTGGTGCTCCTGTAAAGCGCTCAAATACCTTCCTGTCGAAATCCTGCAAAAAAACAAAAACTGATCACATTGTGAAACAAAAATTGGCGATGATGGCTAAGGCCAGCCCGCGCAGCTATTGTCAAGGGATGTTACATTAACCAGTCCCCCGCACATGGCACACACGAGGTGCGTGCAAAGAATGGGCCAGAGGTATGCAAACGGAAAATGGCGCCCTAACAACTCCAAAGAACAAGGTGGCAGAGTAGGGAGTGAAGCATAAGGCGCCAAAAGCGTGCAAAGTTTGAAGAAACCACGTGAAAAGGTCTAGCCAATGGGGGCAGAGGACAGCAATTGAATAGGACACAATTGGAGGGAAGGGGGCTGGGGGATTTAAGTCCAGGAGCACCTCGAACGGTATCCGTACTAGTCAGCGTTTAAATAAAATTATTTAAAAAGATGTGGTTGTGTCTTGATTGGAGCCAAAGGCGAGAGACCATGAATCTGAATTTTGTCAGGCCTGGGCGGCTTATCATCCAAAAAGTACCAAACTGTTACACTGAAGACGAAGTGCATCTATCTGAAGAAGTAACAAATTAATTCTTGAGAAACATGATGCCAGCCTTAGAAGTGATAAGCCATGCGTGCAACAAAAAACAAGCCTCCCACATTAGGATCAAGTCCCCTGCGGCACCTCTGCTGCACAGAAGCTATCTGGTCCTCTGGCATAGACGATGCACTGGCCCATGGTAATAGCAGGCTTCTACGCCCCTGGCCATCAACGTGACTGCTCGCAGCTGCTGGTTTCCACAGAGATGCCTGCTTGCAGGTCTGACGGCATTGTACGGATAAGGAGGGGTTGTTGTTGAAAAAAAGGCGTGCGGCCAACATTAGCTGCTTTTCCGAGGAGGGGAAAAAAAGTGCGTGGCTGCTATAGTAAAAGCATGCCGAGCTTGCAAAGAGCTTGTGAGAGGGGGAGCTGGAGGTGAGCCCGCGAGTGGTGCACGCTCTGACGAGAGAGGAAAGCCAGATGGCACCTCTGCTCGTAAGCGCGCGCGTGCCTGCGCATGTAACCGCAAGCTCTAGGCCACAAGCAAAAAGCGTATGGTAGCATTTTCTGAGGCCCACTTACTAAAAGTCTCGCAAGAGCAGTGCGTACACTGGCTCGGGCGAGACCTAAAAAGGGTGAATTCAGTTATGCCTCATATGTCTACCTGAATCTCCAGCATCTCCTATTGGAGGTGGGGCACAATACGCAGTAATTTAAAGCATTTCTGACTTGTCAGCTTGTTGAATTCAGTCGAGAAGAGACTGATATATGGAACCCATCTCTCTTGGAAAGTGCCCACTTTATGCTCCGTGGCTAATGTAAATTCTTTGATACCTAGCATGTGCCACAGGCTATGAAGCCAATTCATGTGGTTTGTGACGCAATCTGCTGCCAGAGGGAGAGGATTACCTGATGGCCCGCCCCAAGCACAAGAGCCATTTGTCTGTCTTTCATAGAGTTCAATGGGAATGTCAAACAGGTGGGTAAATTCAAGATGACATAAGCCGGGAATCTTGGGATTTATACATCAAATATCTTGTCTATATGATCTAGTACTCCTCTGCCAGTATGGAGTCAATATTTGGTAATGCCACAATAGGTAATGCAGGCTACCGGTATCCACACAGATGCACCAGCATGCTTTGAGCCATTCGGGGCTCCCTCTGTCCAAGCTGAAGTTAAGTACCAGTATTGTACTGTCTTGGTAGCAGTTTCCTTGCTAGCAACATTGTGGGCTGTGTGTTGGGCATAATATTAAATATTTTCCCATTCTTTGTGAGTATTCGCTGTATCTCAGTTTCCCAGCTCTTCTGACCTACTGCCCTCTCCTGTGGAGAGAGGTTGTGCTAGTAAGAAATATAATTTGGTGATTAAACATTTATCTGTATCGTTTGAGAAAATACATTTTTCAGAGGCTGTCTGTGGTCTGTGTATGTGTTTTTAATGGAGGATGTGTAACCCATTGACGGATTTGGAGATGTTCCATACAGTCCACCTCTAACAGCCCGTAGTTTTGTTTTCATCATATCAAAAGGGATAATCCCCTCCGCATCAAATAAGCTGCCAGCTGTTTTGCAACCAGAGCATTTCCACTTAGAGAAACCATCTTTTTTAAAAGCATGGAGTGAAATCTTGGTTATAAACGATTGGTGTCATTGGTGAGGAAAACAAAGGCAGACCTCTTTTCTCTGCTATTCTGTCCCAGGCTGTCAATACAGTCTTAGTTAAGGAGGACAAGTAGAGACCCCAAGCCCTGTGCTTCCGAGGCAACCAGGAGACTATCCAAAAAGGAATGCCCGCCGTTGCTTGGTCCATGTAACACTAATGTTTTTCAGACTCCTCCCGGCTCCATTCTACAATATAACGCATCCAAGTATTGGATAAAATTTGGGCCCCCTAGGCCTCCCTCTGTCGTAGGTCTGCAAATCAGTTCATGATGCATGCATGTTTTTTACACTCCCACACAAATGTAGTAATCTCTGTTTGTAGCGCCTTGAATGTACCTCAAGGTGGCTGTAAAGGAAGAGACTGAAATGAGAACAATATCTGGGTTATAATATTCATCTTTAAGGCAGCAATTCTGCTGAGCCACAATAGTTTATAGTGCTGCCAATGGGACAAATTTATCTTCACCTGTCGAGAGACTAGGCGGTAATTAATAGCCACCGTATTAGCAGTTTGTTGACCCATGTAAGAGAACAAGGTCTCTGCCTGGGTCATTGGGAATTTATGGTTGTGTTTGTTGATTGCTGAGGAGACAGTGAGGTTGAGGATGTAAGATTTCTGTAGGCTAAATCATGAGACATCACCAAATCGTCGGAGTATCAGAACGGGTAGGCAGTTCAGGAGGTTTGAAAGGGCCATCAGGACATAATCAGTGTATAGGCAGATGGTGTGAGATTCTCCCTCCCCCCCCCAAACGGCACCCCTAACATTTTGGGTTAATTGCTTCATGTAGAGAGTGAAAAAGGAGCGTTGACAATGGGCAGCCTTGTTGGGTTCCCATCTGTATGGGAAACTCTTTTAAGGATGTGCCCTTTACCTGCACAGACACTCTTGGGGAAGTGTGTCCACCTGCTGTACTTGTCGCCAGAAAACAAAATGCTTCAGATCGCGGATGAGGTATGGCCAGTGAACTCTACTCGGCATCGATTGGAAAGAACAAGGCTTCATTTTGTGATCTATTCACCCTGTCTTTAACGCTTACTATTGTACCCACAGTTTCTGCTCAGAATAAAATCAGCTTGATCTGACTTCACCAGGTTGATTATGTATGGGTTCAACAAAGCTGATGATATGCTAGTAAAGAGTTTGGCATCGATATTGCTTAGTGATATAGGCCTGTGGGAGCTACAGAGCTGTTTGTTTTACGTAGGTTTAGGGATGACTGTTATGGAGGCCTTCAACATGGTTTGAGTTAGTGTGTCGCTGTTGACAAAATAGTTAAAGAGCTTTGGGAGTATTGGAGCTAATATCTGGCAAAAGGTTCTATATAAGAATGGTGTAAGATCATCCAGGCCCAGTGATTTTAAGGGCTTCAGTCAGGTGATAGCAGATATTACTTCTTCTGTTAGAATGGGTTTCTCAATAACCTCTGCTTGTCCCGGGGTTGATCTACTCACTTGGGCTTCCTCTAAGTACAGGTCTTTTTGCTACATTGTTATGTGTTTGTGCTAAGTATAGGGTTGGGTAAAAATTGGCAAAAGTTCCAGCGATCTGATCATCCCCTATGACCTCCTTACCTGTTGAATTTTTAATATAGAGTGAACTCTATCTTTAATCATCTTGACACATGGTCTGTGTGCTAGCATCATCTTGCATTTATTGCCCCCATATGACATTTATGTTGCAGTCAAAGTAAAGCATAATCAGACCTATCCATGTCTAAAAGTACTTGAGTTGTATTCATTCAGTGTCTAGTTGTCGACAAACTCTTGGGCCCCCCCATTGGCTTTTGAATGGCAACCAGCTCCTTCATGTCCTTTCCTGATTCCTCTCTTTTCTCCCTCCTAGTCCTAATTTCCTTGGTTGAGATAGCTATCAACTCCCCTCTAAACTCTACTTTCAGTATCTCCCAGAGTGTGCTTGTATTCACTATCCCTGTATCATTGTATTTGCAATGTCATTGGTTGTGTTAATAGTGGTACATTAGCCGCCTATTGAATGAGACAGTCCAGTAAGGTCCATAGCCCAGGTCCTCTCCCACTGCAGACAGCGGACAATGGAGCATGTTCAGACAAGGACATAGGTTCTTTGTCTGCTCTATGAACGTGTGCGTGCAATGATGGTGTGCCAAGGAAATAGTACAGGCATAAGTTTCATGAGTTGCTGTAAACAAATGTATAATCTCTGTGAGTGGGGTCAGCGTGTCGACAGAAATCTGCCAGTCCCTTCTCTCAACCTGGCTAACCCTTTCTTGGTGAAGGCCCCGGACTAGTTGAAGCTTTGACATGACCTCTCCACGTCCTTGTTCGTGACCAAATTTAGATCTTCCTCCTCAAAGATAGCTGCGGCTGAAGTGTGTGTGATGTCTGTAATCGTCCGTTGTATGAACAATTCTTGATTCTTGTTGGAAGTGTAAACTGTTGGGATGGTGAAACATTTCTTCCCAATCTTTATATGGTTGGCCAGCATTCTGCCCCTAATTTCACATATTTTGTCCATCACCTAGCTTTGAAATTTGTGTGAGAGAAGGATAGAGATCCCTCCCTTTTCCCTGGGCCAGAGAAACCATTTACATTTCAATCCATGCCAATCTCGGGAGAGGAAGCATGTCTTTTGAAGCAAGCAAATGTCCCTCCTACTATTTTCCAACAGAGATAGGATTGCTATTCGTGTTGCTGTGTTTTTAGGCCTCAAATGTTGAGGCTGATTCATTTGACATCAAAATTACCAATGTGGTATTAACTGCAGTAGCAGCAAGTGCCACAAGAAGGGTGTCAAGAAGGGGTATTGAAGCATTCAAAATGGAACGATGTGCTAAGATCTATTTGGGTGCCTTTTGGTGAGAGAGCAAAGCAAGGCATAATGAACTTCCATGAGTGAATAGCCCCAGTAACCCCCATAACTAAACAAAAAGAGAGACACTGACAAGTCCATCTATAATGAGTACAATGTGTACATACACTTTAAGGCTAGTGGCCTAACCGCTTCAGGATTTAGCAATTCGGTAACTGGTGAATGTTTAACCCATCTGTCCCACCAAGTCAGGGTAGCGGGCCAAGGGCCGCACGGGGGTCATTGTGTTTATAGTGTCTCTATTATTAACACTATCATCCTGGAGGCCAGCTTCTCCCAACAAGTGGTCCACTATTGCCTGTCACACCTGGGCAATCGTTCTGGGATCTGTATGCATCCCTCTCAGGAATTTGGGTACTCACTGCCAGGCATATGTGCATTGTGACAAAGCTTGTTCTGGATGCCCAGCTGAGATTCTTGTCTCCTCCTCAGGGAGATCCAGAAGGCGCCTGGTCTCTGAGTTTGACTGGATCTGATGCAGCTTGCCATCCCAGTGAAAGATGAGGCGCAGAGGATGGCCCCATCTGTAAGTGATGCTCCTCAAATGATCTCTGAGTGGCTTTTTTTTTTTTAATAGAGTTTTATATAGCGCGAACTTGACCCGAATCGGGTATCGGAGCGCTTTACATATCACCAGCTGCGTTACATTAGGACACATTCATTTTTGTTAGGCACGGGGAGATTAAGTGATTTGCCCAGAATCACAGGATGTTCAGCATCATTGCCGAGACTCGAACCCAGTTCCCCAGATTCGAGGTCGACCGCCCTAGCCGTTAGGCCAACTCCTCTCCCCTTAAGGCTGCGGCTTTGGAGGGTAATCACAGAGAGGTCTTGAAACAAACTTAGTTTATGTCCTTGAAATATCAGATTTGTAAATCTTTGGTCTTTCAACGTATTTCCTTATTAAGCTGTAAGTCATGGATACAGGTCAGAATGCCAGGAAGGCTCACATTGTTTCGTCTAGGGCGGCCCACTCTGTGAACCCTGTCCATTTTGATAGTCTCCCTATCCTCTTTGGCATGTATCTGTTGGAGTAGAGCCCTTGCAAACCCTTGCAAACCCTTCAACATCACCTTCCGCATTAGATGGTGCGCCCCCTGATTCGAATATTATTTGTACGGGGGCGATTTTCCAGATCTTCAATGTGTGCCTGGGGGTCTAGTTATTGTTCTTGTAAACGCAGCACCTCCTGCTGCAGCATTTTGAGTTCTATGTTGCAGGTCATCTCCCCATCCTCCAGAGCAGACACTCTGTCTCCCAGAGTATCAAGGTCTTGTTTCACTGTTCACTTTTGAGATCTCGAAGTAAACTAAAGACGTATTCCATAACTTCTCTAGTCAGAGGTGCAAATGAATCTATATTATCGCCTGAGGGTGGGCTTTTTTGTGAGCAGGCACCCTCTTTCAAGGAGTCATTGATGGACGTTGTAAGCATATATCTCATGTTGTCATCCTGTTCACCTTTATTCACAGCGATGGTACTTGTTGCAATAGGTGGGGGAAATCCGAGAGTTATCTCTTACAGGGTCATTCCATCTCACAGAACTGGGCAAATGTATGCCAAACTGGGGCTGTGGGACAGTTTTATCAGGCACTCGACTTCACCTAGGTAGAATGAGCTTCGGCAGTTAGGACCTCCACCAGATATGTGTTTCCCAAATTAGGGACAAGTCACTTCTGTTCTCTAGTTCTGAGAATAGTCCAGACCTGTAGGATCGGAATTAGTTTTACAAGTCCGGACCTCCGCACTCGCAGTTGCGGCCCCTTCAGGTGCTTTCTGGGCCGCAGGCTATGCGCCTCAGGCCTCAACAACTTGTAGAGAAAACACCAACCTGGAGTCTCTTGATGCAACCCCCGGTCTTAAATGGGGGAAAAAACTACTCTGGGGCCAGGCGATTTTTCCAGCCGTACGCTTTCCTGTGAGCGCCCCTTCAGCGGCAGTTGGTTCCCCGCTCATGCCGCTTACTGCTTATGGATGCGTGCTGCTTGCTTTCTCCACAGCCACGGCCACAATTTAGTACAGCACAGCCCGGGAGCGAGACGCAAACTTGATCCCAGCAACATTCGGGCCGTCACCAGACCCGGAGCCAGTCACCAGATTCTCTCAGGAGATAATTTTGGTGCCCTCCATTGGTCCCCTGCCCGACTTATCCCAGCTTATTTGATATTTTCTGAACCAGGCAAGCCATGGAGTGAGAAGCATGTCCTATGTGGACGCCTTCTTGGACATACCCCTTTCCAATCAATTTTTAAATGTATGACAACAAATTGTCCCATTAGGTTAGATTATTTGTTATGAAGTGCAAAATGTTCTCCTGAAGGGATAGCTGGGCTTAAAAATCAGAAGCTTAGACTACCATTAACTTGCCCACTGTGAAAGGAAGAGAGAACCCCTTAAAGGAACTGAGAAAACAGCCAAGTGTTCATGGCTCTATAAACTTCTGCAGATTCTGCTCTTGGCACAAGGCAACAGGCACAGAATTCCATTTCTCCGCAGCTGCCACCAAGAAACTATGGCCTCCTAAATATTTCTGCTTAAACTTCAGACCCACCAGAAAAATTGATCTGAAGATCTTAAACGACGACCTGGCCTATACAGCTGAAAACATTGTCAAAGAAAGGAAGGTCTAGCATCCTAAATGGCTTTATGGACTAGGCATATCAATTTAACCACCATACATTCTCCAACTGACAACCAATGCAAAGTACCCAGAGCAGGAGAGACATGGTCTCTTAGTTTAAACTCCATGGCTAATCTAGCAGCGACATTTTGAACCAGCCGATGCTTACGAGTCAAACACAAGGGAATGTATAGATACACAGAGTTATAATAGAATTAGAAATTTGCACTTTGCGAAGGAAGGAGAACAAATGCAATATATGTTTTAATGTATGAAGCTGGAAAAAACAGGAATTAACCACCATGTCGATTTGGTCTGTCATAAACAATGATAAGTCCATTTTTTACACCTACTTTTTTTTACATTGCTAACATGATAAAGCTTAGGGTCCCAAGGACCACCAAACAGGTAGATCCCAGAAATGGTTCTTCAACCTAAGATAATCTTTGAGAAACGTATGTTCCAACTTGGGGAGCATATGAGTGACTGCTCCCTTTTTTTGCTGAGCACCTTTTCATCCACACACTCTTTTGCATTTTTTTCCATTTGGAAAGTATTGCGCTCAAATTACTCTTGTCATGTAATTGTTTATTAATGATTCATTAGATGTACAGTGGAGACGAGGAACTGTAACTGTTGGGAGAGAAATTTCTCCTGCTTGGTATACAGACGTTTTTTAGAGTGCCCAACTACATGTAAACCTGGCATCCCGACCTTTTATTTTTGGCTCTGCCATCAGGTTAGGCATGTGAGCAGAGCCCTAGACCTGTCCCTGAATGCGAGAGGTCCTGGACCTGCCTGCCACCTTGAGGGGCTAAGTACCCTGTGAACTGATGGTGGACTATTGTTTCTGTCATAAGTATAGCATAGAGACCGGTGGTGTCAGCATACCGTGGTTAAGAGAAATAATAGTGTGACCACCTTCGTATCTTGGTCACTCGGGCTGAGGCCTACTTGTCAACCTAAGTTTCACTTCTGTGTGCATGCCCAGACCTCTAGGCTGGTATCCAAAGTGAATGTTAAGCATGTTTGTGTATTTGGCCAGTGTAGCACATGCATGCTATGATTGAGTCACAATAATGGAGGATGATGGGACCCATTTTGGACACCTGTTGGGTTTGGAAATGTTTGTTTCATAAAAGTAATAGAGAAGGGACACAAAGTTACAAGAACTCTTTTATATGAAATACTTGCACATCTAGCAATCATATTTTTCCTTTCAGATAAATATACTTGTGTATAATTTCTCTTGCTTCAGATGTGTTCTTGCCCTCTCTGGCTGTTCGGACAGACAGTGATAGAGATGGGAATGGAACGTGAGCTGTAAAAATTGCAATTGCATTCATATAGCGCTTACTACCCCTGAGACTACTCTGGAACCCAAAAAGGATTAGTAGTGAATTAGTATAGGGAAATATGACATTTATTTGAGCGGGGACCTGTGAATCTGTTAGTTGGATTGAAAAGGATACTGGAGGGATAGAAGAGGGACAGGTCAAGAAAGTGTTTATTTGGAGATCATAGCAGTAGAGGAGGTTTGTGGTGAATAAAGGTGGGGTTATAGTCTCTAGAACTGGATTAGGGAGAGAGATGAGGTATCGGATAAGTCTAGGAGGGGTTTAGATTGGCTTGTTTGGGAGCTCTGAATAGTAAAAAGAGATATGCGGTAATACAAGGAGGGGTAGAGGAGGAAAGAGTCTAGAAAGGCTTATTTTGGGGATCATACTAGTAGAGTTGGGTTTGGTATGAGTCAGAGAGTGGAGGTATAGGCTATATTGAGAGAGTTATGGGGTGTGATATAGGGTAGTGCGTTGGAATTGCTGAATTAGGAGTAGAGTAATGAATATAAAGATACATAAGTACATGGAAGGTGTATATGTATAATGAAGGGATTATAACTATATTTAAGCTATATGAGTTTGGGGAAGGGCACAGGCTGGAAGAACAGGGGAGAGGTTTATGGAAAAAAGAGAAAACACCGGGCACAGTGTGTATAACCAGTAGATTACCTGTCAACTCCAAATTCATCAAGAATACGAATAGCTATACATAGCGAATACATACATTTGTAAAAGAGAAGAAAAAATTAGAAAAAACTAATAGAACAAATTCTTTTGTATATTTTTGTGCTTTTTTATTTTAATATAAAAATATTTTTGTTGTGTTTTCTTATTTTTAAATAAATTAATCTAGCTGTGAACATATTCAATTGTGATAATCAATAAGCAATCATAATATCAGTATACATACAGATTATATTCCCAATAAGTCTTGATATATCTTGATATAGATAATCCACTTATATAGCTCCTATTTTTTCATTCTCTAAATTTGATCATAATAATGAATACTGAGCATATCAAAAGAACAATTGAGCATTTCAAAAGAACAATTCATACATATCAAAACATGATTATTTCTCAACAGGCGATTGATAGGCACTGAACATTTCAAAAGAACAATGTATACATATCACAACATGATTATTTCTTTACAGGCGGTTGGTAGACACTGGGTATCAATGCAAAAAGGTGTATTCTCTAATAAATTGATGATATGTCGGGTGTCCTGTACAAAGGCAGGAGTTTTTGAAATGTGTTTACATAATAGCGCATCTACATATTTTGCCAATGGTTCCGTCGCTGATCCAATAGTAGTCACTATTGGTCTCAACGATGGGTCCATAGCATTTTTATGTTCTTTTGGTATCCCGTAGATGCTCGCCATTCTTGGTTTCTCTAAATTAAGGAAAGTCCATTCCTTATTACAGATATCTCCATCTTTCAATGCTTTGTTGGAAATTCTGCGTATTTTAGTTGTAATTTGCGACGTAGGATCTTTAGTAATGGGACAATAGTATCGTGTATCTCCCAGCATTTCATTCATTTTTAAGATGTACGTAGATGTATCGTAAACAACAATGCCTCCTCCTTTATCGCACGCCTTGACCGTTGTGTTAGATGTCTGTTTTAGGGTTTGCATCGCCATATGTTCTTCCTTATTCAGGTTGAAAGGAGTTTTAGGTACGTGTTTGGTAATGTTCATGATTTTATTGTAGACTACTTTCTCAAACACTGCCACTTCAGGTGGAAGTTGGTCTACTGTGGGGGTGAATATTGATTGCGGGGCAAGACCAGATAAATTAACAATACTCTGTTGTTGATCTTTACCAGCAAAAAATATCCTCAATCTAATCTTCCTAAAAAAAGCTATTAGATCCCTGAATAGCTCAAATTTATTAAAGCCTGAATGTGGTGCAAAGGTCAGCCCCTTGGATAATAATGAGATGGTAGAATCAGTTAAAGGGGTACCGCTGAGATTAAAAACAGGCAAAGTTTCTACTCCCTCCAATATTGTGCATTCCGGGTAACTAGATATTGGTTGTAATCCAGCACTGGATTGCCCTGGAAGCGAGGTTGAAATTGAGGATTTGATGAGAAGCGCGGTTGATATTGGGGTCTCCAATTGTTGCGCCTGGTGAAACGCCTCCCTAAAAAAGAAGACTGTCTGCCTCGTGGTCTACCAGAATTATATCCATTACCTCTGAACTCTTGATTACCTGATTGTTCTTCTATATCAGAGTCTGAGGTATCAGAAAATGTGGTAACTTTCCTACCTGTATATGATGATCTATTCATGATTGGTTCATATTGCATACCCTCGGCTTGATTATAGAATTGTTCCGCTAGGTATGGATAAGTGCCTTCTTTACTAAAGAATCTCACATCTTTTCTTAGTTTCTCTACTTTACGTTTAGTGAGATACTCTGTGTAAGAATGAAGATCTTTTTCAATTTCTTCCAGTTTCTTTTTTGCTATTTCTACTATACAGGAGGCTTTGATCTTACTTTCCAAGTCTAGAATCTCAGCGGCTAACTGCTCTATAACTTCTTTTGCAGTTTCCACAATTAACATCATGTAATCGCGGGAACAGCGATTTGAGATCATTGCCCAACGTTCAAGAAATTGTTTGACTTGTACAAACAGTCCTGGTATGTTTCTGACTCGTAGACCTTGAGGGATAACTCCTGCCTTTAAATACTCTTACATGTATTGGCCATGTAGCTCAATACGTTTGATCTTTTTTCTAAGAACTAGGAGTGATATAGCATCATCATTTTTATCTGAGACTTGGGATACTTGATGTCCAAAATTCGTTGAGCTACCAACCATGTTGGCGAACTGCTCATCCATAAATCCAAAGGTTTGAAGGTTGGCCATACTCTGGATGGACGTATAATGTGTAAGGTTCTTGCGAATTTCAATAGTGGGTTTCCCAATCCTAGTTTTGAAACCATCAAACTTAAATCTTAAGTGAATCAATACAATCATATATAATGCACCAAATAAAAAACAATGTGACAATTGATAATACTGAAAAAAACCCTCACAGTCAGACTGCTGTGGAAATTTAGTTTGCAATTGAACATTATCTGCGCCATCTTGCCTCTCCCCAGCGCCACGCACCGAAAACGCACGGCAGCCATTTTAGGCACCCCACTCTCTCTCCCCGTTCATCGCCGATCACCAGCGCGCCCGTCAGGCGCTGCGAACATCCCCCGCGCGCTGGCCACCCCCGCTCTCTCGTACATGGGCTGTAAAACCTCTCCTTCTGCGCGACCCTGCCATGGAATCGCACCCCGTGCCTGACCAACACCTCCTTTTCATCCCATACATGGTCATACATCCTTTCTGATAACCCCCTTCCTCCGCGCCCGATTGTCCGAACCGATCCCAGGCCATCACCTAGCCCTGCGGATGCAGTTTATTGCCCCTATTGTAAAGGAAACACCCCACATCAAAGGGATTACAGCAGATCAAGGCCCCCACCCCCTGGGACCCGACCGGTTGCACACACCCCCGGGAACTGGCGGAATGTCCAGCTGTGTGATAGCCATCTCCCACTGTGGGTGGGGTGGGGACTTCCACTGTAGATATGTGTGGGAACGAGCTTGAAGTGGGGATTCTGAGGATGTTCTTTCATGTATCAAAGCGATCTCAAGAATGTGCCATGTATGATAAACCTGCAATAAAGTCATAAACCTGTGTATAAGAGGCCAGGCCTCAGAGATGTGGTTAGAGCACCTCATGACGATACCTTGCTGTCTGACCTGACGTGTTCTCCTCCGGAGAGAATAAAACTTTGTTTCCTGCCTTCCAGTCTCCGGTGCCTGCCTCTTTGTTGGTTTAGCATCGAATGGTATAAGAGGCGATTACCGCCGGGCAATACTTGAAAGGTTATCGACTACGACTGCCGCTACCATTTAACAATTGGTGTCCCAAGCGTGGGGCCCATCAGCGACACGTGGATCCAGTGGGAGAGGTCCCGACGACAGAGTGAACGACTGCAACGATCGGGAGAGCTCCTGCCCGATAGACCCTCGTCTGGCAGCCGATCATCCGAACTTCACTGGTTCCGAGCAGACCTCTCTCGAGTGATCTACGGTCCTGACTGGGAACCATCAGGAGTGCCGCGGCAATAACGGAGAGTAGAAGACGATCGGGCGCTGGAGGCGGAAGACGAGAAACTGTCCACGCGGTCCGGGTAAGGTCGTGAAACACGACAAATTGCGAAACGATTGATTGATTGATTGAAATACTAGTGTTTGCTTATTGATTGTTCTCTTTTGAGATATTCGCTGTCTACAAACGGGGAGGAGTAGAAATACTCTCTCTTCTTTTGCAGATAGTGAAGGGTAGGTAACGCAGACTTTTGTCCCCATTGTAACCCGTCGTGCCTATTTTTATCTCCCCACTGATTGATTGTCCGAATATTGATTGTTTTGAAGGATAGTGCTCTTTGAGATATTCTCTGTTTGCAAATAACGTAGAATAGAAATATTCTGTCTAGTCTTTGCAAATAGTGAAGGGTAGGTAACGCAGACTTTTGTCCCCATTGTAACCCGTCGTGCCTATCTCTTTCTCACCATTGATTGATTGATTGTCCGAACACTAGTTGTTCGATATTGGTTCTTTGGAGGTATTCTCTGCTTACAAATAACGAGGAATAGAGATATTCTATCTAGTCTTTGCAAGCAGTGAAAAGATAGGTAGTGCTGACTTTTGTCCCCGTTGTAACCCGTCATGCCTATCTTCTCCCCACTGATTGGTAGTTGGTTCTGCCCGGACCGCTTATTAGAGGCGAACCATCCAGCTCCACTGGAAGACACCCCTAATAAGGACATATTTACTAAATATGGATTAGTCGCTGTAGCTTACAGCAAGCTAGGGCATAAAAATCGCTATAAAGAAACAAAAATAATCTAGTGAGACCAGTAGACCGCTGATGGGACCCTTTTTGACCCTACAAACACAAGAAACGCTAGGAAATAGCCCTTTACGAGGAATATGAAACTAGGAGGAGGAGCCAAGCCCACGGTCGAGGTAGCCACGAGGTAGCTCGGCTCCGCCGCTCTCATTGCCTAAAACATGTCTGCCTTACTGCCCACCCCGCCTAGTAAACGCGACAAAATCCTGCACCAACGGAAGCCTGTTGGTACCCACTATCGACGTCACCGAACTGGGCTAGATCGCGCACAATTGGGCTATGTTATTTTCCGGTTGCACAGTAACATCCTCGTGCTCGTTGCCAGATTGCAAATATATGCAACACTCCAACAAAGTAGTACAATTATAACATTTTAATAACTTATAGGTATAACAACACGCCAACAGGGTAAACACATTAAAACATGTTTTTAAACAACTATTTACATGACAGTCCTCGCCCCTCCTTCTTCGAAAATGCAACATTGGCCTGTTTTGGGCGGTCCTTTTAGTTGGCTTTGGGCTATAAAAGACCTGCAAAATCCATCGGCCTGTGAGGCGGCATCAGTGGCGGACGATTGTGCGAACAGGCTGGAGGCTACACGCAGCGCCGAGGCCCTGGCAGCGCCAAGTGGAGTCCACCACGTTGTACTGGTCTTCCCATTCTCTGCTTCGACCGGCAGCGAAGGGTGCCCTGGCAGGGGGGAAGCGACGCGGACGGGCCTCCCCCGCCTCCCCAGGTGGAGGCTCGCCAGCAGAAAAGGCACCCCTGCCGTTTCATTCGCCGGCCAGCTGAGTTGCACCCTGCCAATTCATTCGCCGGCCAGCTGAGTTGCACCCAGCCGTTTCACTCGCCGTCCAGATGAGTAGGCGCCCCTGCACTCACCGGCCAGCTGCAGCAGGACAGCCATTCACGTCTCGCCTGCCGGGCAACCACTCAGGCGCGGGTCCACTAAGATTGCCATTAGCGTTTGACTCGAGAGGTGGGTCCCCGCAGCCGAGTGATCGGGGGACCCACCCCGGTGGCTGTAACGAAGAGCTGCTGCTGCTGCTGCCTCTGGACTCTGGCGGTCGGTTCTTCAGATCCAGGCCTGGCCCACCGAAAGACAGCCCTGGACTCGGAAGCTTGTCTGCTCGGGCGTGGGCCTCACCCTTGAAAAAACACCCTCTCAACTTTGCAGATTCTGCGGGAGTCATTGACATTCGACTCGCGTGGACTTCCGGTGGGGGCAACCGCCGCTATTTGCTTGCTTATTCCACATTAACTTGTCTTTGCCCCGGGCGGCAGCCATCTTGCCTCCGTTTGGTGCCGTAAAAGAAAGACTGATTCAAGGCGTCGGCGGAAGAACCCGCCTGCTGTCCCGCCCCAAGAACGGACCACGGCATTGCTACAAGACCGCGGTGACGCCATGCTGACGCAAGCTGACGCTAACTAAAGTTCTCGAACTACCGAAAGGGATTCTGGTCCGGCAGCTAGTTAGTGGGAAGACTTAGACTGTGCACTGGACCCACCCGACCTCGCCCCAAAATAGCGCCAATGTAGGAGGGGCCTGCAACTCCTTATGGCGTCCCGGTTACTTGACATTTATGTATGCAATGTTTCCACACATGATGGTCGGAGGGACGGGGAGGGTACTGAATTTATGCTAAAGTAGTGTTGCTCATGATACTCGACGCCTTTCACACCGTGGCCGGCCTGTAGCGGTTGTAGGCCCTTATTTGTATACTGACATTGTTTTAAATAAAGGGCTTCTTAAAGGAATTACGGAATCAGCGTCATGACAAATCATCTAGGTTGGTAAAGGTTTTTGAATAAATGATTGTTACTCCCAAGCAATAGAAAGCAGATAATGCAGACCCTATTTGCCTGAATTTTTTTTTGATTAACGGAATTTGTACCCGTCACACCTGTCTTTTTCCAAGAGTTGTCAGAAAATGGTCGACTATAGCTTAAGGTATATGCCGAATGCAAGGTACGGTATCTTGCACCATAATATACGACCGATTGAGAAATAAATGTACGACCAGGGAACCCGAATTTAGGAGATGAATGAAATAGAGCATCTTTGTATAATCGAAAGAAAAGAATAATAGGTCTGTGGTATTACCCACTCCTGCGGCTAGCCTGGTACGTGGTAAGTAGAACTTTTTTCGTGTCTACGCGCGCTAATGTACTTTGAATGCTGCGAACCCCCCCCCCCCCCCCCCCCCCTTCTTCTCTTCTCTATAGGCCACATCGGAATGGAATTCCGACTGGAGAATGGAGTGAACATGGACCGCACCGTGCTCAAATGTAGGGAAAAACATAGACAAACGTTGTGGGATGGTGCGTGAAGCACAGACTACCCCTGGGAACGTGAAAAACTGTATGGTATAACTGTGCGTATGTGCCCTGATTGTACGGTATGAATGTGTACGTATTGTATATGCCTGGGTCGCTGGAGAGAACGTCGTTGTATGGACTGAGACGCTTGTCTATCGACCAAAGGGAGGGGAGTAAAAAGTCCGACACCCCCCCCAAAATGAATTACGGAAAATACTGAAAAATACACAGCACGCGTAGAAAAGGGGACAGGAAAAGAAAGGCCCCTTTTCCCTAGTTAGCTCTGTGTCTTCGTCTTCAGTTTCTGCGCTTGGTGTATGTACTGTCATGTCCTATCTGGTATTTGTGTGTACGTGAACGATGAATTTATGTTTTTCCAGCCTATGTTTCTTTACGTAAAACTGACCCGTGCTGCTCTGCGTTGTGTGCACACCAAGTAGCCTATAATCATACACATTTATCGCTCTCTCTCTCTCTCTCTTTATGTCGCACGTTTATCAAATAGCCTACTTGATGCGCACGTACTCTCTCTCTCTCTCTCTCTCTCTCTCTCTCTCTCTCGCTCAATAAATGATGTACTCTCTCCCTCTCTCTCTCTCTCTCTCTCTCTCTCAATAAACGATGTACTCTCTCTCTCTCTCTCTCACTCTCACTCTCTCTCTCTCTCTCTCTCTCTCTCTCTCTCCCTCTCCCTCGCCGAAGGCCCCCTTGCCCTCTTTTTAAATAAATGACAACACTGTACCACCCCAGTAGATATATAATTGGCCTAAAACACGGCGGTGTTCGAACAAATTGACAGAAACAAAAACGACCGTACTTTACCACGTTACTACCTCTCCTTTCTGCAAATGTTGAACTTAATTGGCTGAGAAAGAAAGGACAGGTAAGACGACTGATGTCTCCCAATCTGGCCCTCATCACGGGGACTATTTGTCAGTGGTTTTCGTTTTTAGAGCTCTAACGACACCATCTCCACCGCCCAGAATTGCCCCCGCCCAATTGTTCCGAACTAGAATGTCTAAGCACCCCGTCCTCCCAGAATCACCCCAGCTCTGTAATAGCCGTCCCAGAGTATTACGAACAAAACAGCTGATTACTTTATTTTCTAAAGGTACATCGCCTAAGCTGATGAGGGTTACCTATTGTCTCCAGCAAGAAAAATGTTTAGCTTGTGTCCCTCCCCGAAATAGATATCTGTGAATCCATGACAGTAGCACCTCGCACTTTTTCATAAACTTAGCAGTCCTCGGAGGAAAATGTGTATTAACAGAACTTGTGTTAAGAAGAACGAGTCTCTACCGGAGAAGCCAGTTCGAATTTTTGATAGACCAGAAAGTTGACAGATGTCAGGCTTCCTGCCACGATTATAGGGCACAGGAATCGACACCTAGCAGGCCAGACGATGGACAGGAACACCCACAGAAACCTGCACCACAGCAATGATTAATAAATTAGTAACACGCACCGACATAAGAGTTAATAGACATCAATCATACAGCGACCGATAAAAGCATTTCCCCAACTACTCGGTGGTTGAGAGAGAGGATGAAGTGTGTAAATGTCTTCCCTGCCAACTCTCTAAGATTTTGTTTCTTGTACCCATTCAAAGATAACCTGCGGCCATCGGAAGAGAGGGGTCGGACGTGACGCACAGCCTGGCTACGGGCCATGGAACATCTATGGCATCGACCAAGGGGGAGCCACGAAGCAAAGGGATGCGGGACGAGGCACCATTCACAGCATGGAAAGCAATAGAACGAAAGGCTATCCCGAAGCCCCCTGCTCGCTGATCAGCTCGTGCCTGGAGTCCCAACCCATCGGGCCCGATTGATGGGCCCAATGCTGAAAGATTCTGCTCTCCTTGGTCCGCCCTTTGATCCGATCCCACTCCACCCCCTCTTCCCTCGGCCTCCCAAAAGCACCCCTATTTTTCGACATTGACCTTACAAAAGAAAAATGAGAAGCGGGTACCCAGTCTCAAGGTACCTACGATAAGAACAGTCAAGGGAAAGGACAGAACAGGACTGTGATCCAAGAGCAAAGGATGATCACACCCTGAAACGCTGGATTTGAGCTGGACCTTAGCTCCACCGCCGGTGCTCAACAGTGCCAACGAAAGAAGAAGAGAGAGCTTACCAGTGATGGCTCACTGCAATAAGACACTGGAAAGCAGAAACACCCCCTGACTGAAACCCATGTTGAGTTGTATTCCTCTCCCAACCACTTTTTGATTTGACTACCTCCCAACCAAGTTTCCAAGATCTTTTTTCGGTCGCTTCCAGCTACACACTAAATAGATGAGGAAACATTAGCTTATTATAAATGACAATTGTATAGCATCAACCGTACACATGACTATGCTGTTTAGCTTGATCCACGCGAAGTCTAGGCCTTAAGTAAATGAGCGTAATTATCCCTTGTTTTACCGAACCTTTTTCAAGTATCGAGTTTGTGTTCAAGCAAGTTTCCCTCCACCTATCTCCGTGTCTGATATCTGATGCAGCTAATGAAATTCTGTATACGCTACGTCATCAACTGTCACGTCAACCACATGTAACTATGTACAATTGTGTCAGATTGCTCCCGCCTGTCCTAAGACTCTGTACTTTTAAGGAACGCATGAAAACATTTACGATATTATGGCTAAAAGGTTAACAAAGGTGAATGTCGGCCAGACAAGCTGGCGAGATATGTTAAAAGGGAGGACTGTGGAAATTTAGTTTGCAATTGAACATTATCTGCGCCATCTTGCCTCTCCCCAGCGCCACGCACCGAAAACGCACGGCAGCCATTTTAGGCACCCCACTCTCTCTCTCCGCTCATCGCCGATCACCAGCGCGACCCTCAGGCGCTGCGAACATCCCCCGCGCGCTGGCCACCCCCGCTCTCTCGTACATCGGCTGTAAAACCTCTCCTTCTGCGCGACCCTGCCATGGAATCGCACCCCGTGCCTGACCAACACCTCCTTTTCATCCCATACATGGTCATACATCCTTTCTGATAACCCCCTTCCTCCGCGCCCGATTGTCCGAACCGATCCCAGGCCATCACCTAGCCCTGCGGATGCAGTTTATTGCCCCTACTGTAAAGGAAACACCCCACATCAAAGGGATTACAGCAGATCAAGGCCCCCACCCCCTGGGACCCGACCGGTTGCACACACCCCCGGGAACTGGCGGAATGTCCAGCTGTGTGATAGCCATCTCCCACTGTGGGTGGGGTGGGGACTTCCACTGTAGATATGTGTGGGAACGAGCTTGAAGTGGGGATTCTGAGGATGTTCTTTCATGTATCAAAGCGATCTCAAGAATGTGCCATGTATGATAAACCTGCAATAAAGTCATAAACCTGTGTATAAGAGGCCAGGACTCAGAGATGTGGTTAGAGCACCTCATGACGATACCTTGCTGTCTGACCTGACGTGTTCTCCTCGGGAGAGAATAAAACTTTGTTTCCTGCCTTCCAGTCTCCGGCGCCTGCCTCTTTGTTGGTTTAGCATCGAATGGTATAAGAGGCGATTACCGCCGGGCAATACTTGAAAGGTTATCGACTACGACTGCCGCTACCATTTAACACTGCGAGATAATGTATTTCAACAGGGGAGAGGTCCAGGCACCTTTTGGGCTAGAGCTACAACTTCACTTTATTACAGTGCTACTGCCTGTCACTGCAGACTGCATGTCATATTCTGTAATGTTCCATGTGAACACAACTGCGCTCCAGTTTCCTGAAATATTCTTCTAGTAGAAGCAGTTTACTAACGAGGAAGTCTCCCACCTCCATGCACGTCACTTGTAACAGATCAGAGCTCCTCTTCATTGTCGCATCAAAGGGCATTGCTAGAACAACATCTGTGCAGCTGGTAAGGGGATTTACAACAAAAGTAATCTCAAGTCAGAAGATAAGCAAGGAAGAGGGATTTTTATCACCTGAGACACGTCGATTTCCCTTGAGGGCAATACGTTTTCATATCTGTTTTGTCCAGCAGACAATTCGATATTAATTTAGTTAGCCTGTACTTTTCCCCAGAGCCTGACACTCACTCGGCCCTAGAGCACTAGGAAAGTTGCACACGAAGGAGCAGGAAAATGTAGATCCCTGCAACACGTTCTCCTCCTTCCTTCGAGAGAGGTTGTGGGGTAGGAAGAGGAGTCTCTTCATGGCAGTCTAGCTCTCTGCTGTCATCCGTCAGCTCTTTCTTTTATCAGCCGTTATCTCCCATTCTTTACTCCAGCATGGGCAATGTTAGGGGCTATTTTTTGCAGGGTCGGCAATGACCCCTGTCACCCCAGGTCCGGCGGCCCCTAGAGAATACACTAGTCTTTCTGCATACTATATGGTTCTGCACTTCTCCCAGACTCTAACACACCAGTGGCTCGAGCACGGGGTAGTATGTAGAATAGCAGTGGCGCACAGCACAACTTTTATTTATTAGCGCTGCACCCCGGGCAATCGTCCTTGTGCCCATCCATTTAAAACAAGCTTTGGCATAGCCAATAGGTCTCGCCTTTGGGACCTTATAAAGTGTTTAGCCATGCAACAGTTGATGTTGTTGCACCAAGGATATTGTGGTGCATAACTAAGGTCCCAAGAGCGAGACCTATTGGCTATGCCAATGCGTGGTGGGCACACGTAGAAGGCTGACTTGTTCTTCAACAACCCAGGCATTCGCCAGCCCCGAGCGCCTAAAAATAATCTTTAGCCCCGTCACACTTCCCCCTACTCCCCTCCCTCCCCCCACAAATTATTCACTGATACTACTTCAAAATCAACTGAGTAGCCACTGTTCCAACTCGAAGTTGCACTTTTTTTTTTATAAAGGGACGGCACTTTGTAAAATTACTAAAGTGACGATTCCACTGTAGTAAACCTTTCTTGCACGACCCCCTAAAAACAAGTCCAGCTGCAACAGGAGTGTGCAAATCCACCACAGAAATACTAATGGTGCACATTCAGCTATGGTAGTCCGGAGAGACCGTTCATCATGACAATTCTGCCCCTCGGGTCAACACTGCACCGATCTGAAGTTAGCGCTCGGCCTGTTTTGTGAGGTGGCACAACCTACAACAAAGCAATCAAAGAACCAGAACAAAAACTGAAACAGATCCACAATAGAACCGGAGCAGGACAGAACAGGTGCAGGAATAGGATCCAAGCAGGCAAGAATTGAGCCAGGGCAGGAAGAGAATCGAGGCAGAAACTGAAGGAGCTAGAACAACAACCTGACCTTTGCAGAAGGGGCCCTGGAGGAGTGGGTGTGCGTTTGTCTCTGTCTAGCTGCAGTTTCCCATCTCGCCACGTGCACTGGGACGACGGATATCTGAGAAGGACAAAGAGACCCAGGCGGGCAACTAGAGCCAAATTTCGGGGGGGGTGGGGCTGAAAAAGATTTCGTGTGGGGGGGGGGGGGCATGTCTTCCAACCATAGGCAGAGTGGCTGTAAGAAGAGGTGAAAACACAACAAAAGCCTTATTAACGAGTAAATGGTATTTTAAAGACCTGTGAAGTACTCGGGTCCGGCTGCAATTAGACGGACGCCAGCCCGCGAGACTGTCTCAGCCGGGCTGACACCCATGAGGGGGGAGGGGGGGGCTGAAGCCCGGTGAGCCCAATGGGTGTTGCGCGCCTGAAGAGACCTGCATGCCTTTTGCTATTTTTAGTTTCCAACGGAGTGTCTGTCCTTATGAAAAGACAACTGGAAATGAATCACAAACCAAAGGCTACTCTCGCCTGTCCTTCGAATTCCATGATTAATACAATTCATATCAGCGGGGTGCCTGTAGTTTGAAGGTTGGAATTCGGGCATGACGCAGCCCTTCATCCTTCCGAGATCGACTGAGTTGCACTAAATTAGGCAACGTCGCCTCGTCTGTTTTAAGCGCAAATAAACCATTGTGTTCTTCCTTATTTAGTAGGGCATGGTGCTCGTTATATCATTTGGCATCATCATGTTTGCGTTATTAGTTACATTTGAAGAAATACATAATGCTTCCCGAAACCTTTGAAACTAGAAGCTTCACATTCATGGGACTGACACAAATAAATTCTAAGTCTGGTGAATTATGAATACAGCAAAAAAAGAATCACGTGACCTTCACCCCCTCTCATGCGACGCTTCCAAAGGTTAATCCCTGCGGAGTTTCGGATCCGAAAGCTTCAGCAGTACATATTCCTTCCTGCCACATTGTCACCCTTTGTTCGCAAATTCCATTTATCCCCCACTCTTACTGTGCAGACCTGACACTTGCTGTTTGATGTAGCTGCAGTTACTGCAATGGACTCACGAGCGATTGTGGAATGAATGAGTGTTCCTTTATAAATCTGATTACAAGGTCAAAAGTTTCCATTTTTGACAGGTTTAGCCTCTGATCACAGAGAGGCAAAGTTAATTGCCCAAGATCACACCAGTTTGGTGAGTAGGCCAGCTAGGATTGAAACCCAGCTCCCTTAGATTGAAGTCTGTAACCCTACCACGTCACTAAACAACTCCCCTTTCTATTTTTCTGAGGACTAGTGTCCTAATGTGAGTATGAAGTAGGCACGGGCATGGGCGTCCGCAGAAATTTTTCCAGGGGGGGGGGGGCGAACCTGGCAAATGAAGGGGCGTGGCTAATGTTAATCAATAGGGGCGGGGCTAAAATGGCAGACAATCAGGATCGGGTAATGTTCAGGCCAACCTGAGAAAAAAAAGCATTGGCATAGCCAATAGGTCTCGCCTTTGGGACCTTATGACTGACTCACTGACTGAAGAACTTATATAGCGCACTTTTGCCAAGGCGTCTTGGCGCTGGGTAAGTATGATGCCGGCAGTATAAGTATTTAGTTCTGCAGCAGGTCCCAAAGGCGAGACCAATTGGCTATGCCAAAGCTTGTTGTTATATCTGGGCATGTTGAGAGGCTAGGGGACTGGGTCTCGATGTCGGGTTGGGAGCACAGCAAGGACCCACTCAATTTGAATGCGTAGGTAATACAACCGGAGGGGTGAAATGAAAGGTTCACTACCAGGAATAACAGGAAGGTAGAAAGTTAGGCTGGTTAGAAAGGTAAGGTGGGGTAGAGGCAGGCATAGTGGTGAGGGGAGAAACAGATGCATGCTAGGAGAGCGCTGTGAGGGAGTGAGGCGAAATGGGAAGAGGCACTGAAGGTGGGTCGGGTAAAGACCGTAGTGAGGCAAACAGAAGGGTAGCGAGGGGTGAAGGGTAGACAAAGAAGTGAGGTGTAGAAGAAAAAGATTCAGGAGCAGAGACAGGTAAATCAAAAATGGAGAGGGCACAATAACGCAGCCGTAGAACGTGAGAGGGCCAGATAGAGAGAGGGAGAGGTGTGTCAGAGACCGGTAGAGACAGCTGAGGAAGAGGGAATAATAAAGACTGAGGTAGACAGGTGAGGTAGAGGGGTGCGTTGATATAAAGGAAGTGCAGAGATGTGTCACAGATGTTACTGAAGAGGAAAAGAAGTAGAGATATTGAGAAAGAAGTAAGGTACAAAAAGAAGTAAAGGGGTGAACAGAGGTAGAAAGAGTGGAAGGGGAGAGAACACGTAGAAGATGAATGGCAGGGTAAAATGAACGATCCGGCAGTGAGTGTGAGGAGTGGGATACAGAGGCATATGTGGCAGTGAGTGCGAAGTGCGGGGTACAGAGGGATATGTTGTGGCAGTGAGCACAAGGTGCGGGGTACAGAGGGATATGTCGTGGCAGTTAGCGCGAGGTGTGGGGTACAGAGGGATATAAGGCAGTGAGCGTGGGCAGGGCCGACTTTAGCGCTCGTGGGGCCCAGTGCGACAATGCTTTTTGGCACCCCCCAATGACCACCTCCACTACAGGTTCTTCATAACCATCCTTTGACAGCGCCCCTCAAGCCTCCGTAACCATTCAGTCTCAGGTGCATTTAATTCATTTTATAGCGCCGCTCCTATCAGTGTAAGGTGTCAGAACACTTTACATCACACAGATTACATAGAGACAATAAATCATAAGTGTGTAAATCAGTGCATAGGAAATGTTACATAAGAGAGAGGACAAGAAGGTGTAGGAGTCACATGTCATCCATACAGGTAGGCAGGATAGTTTAAGAGTGCTTGGTCAGGAGAATCAGAAACCTAGAATTTAAAATCTAGCACCATGGATGGGGGGTTCTCTTTATTAATAAGAATTGATTTCTACCCAAATTAACCCATTTTGCCACATTAGGATAATGAAAAACTGGGGGGAAATCCTAACGCCCTAGCCCAGTTTGCATGCATCTTTGATAACAGTTTTTTGCTCACTGTTCCACATTAGGATTTTAACTGATAAAGAGTTATCAACAATATGGTCTCTCTGACAAAAGTGTGACCCACTGACCTATTTACATTACATTATACGCACTTTGTGAGCTGCACGTTCTTTGCAGCAAGCATAGTAACCCTCTGCGCTACCTTAGGATGAGTAGAAACTTCCATTACACAAAACTTTGATCTCTCCCTCCCTCTCTCTCTCTAAGGAAGTGCATTAATCACTGCAGTCATTTAGACATTTTTATTGGTGGCTGAAAATTTCTAGGAGTCCAGGAAAGAAGCAGGTGCTTTTAAAATCATCATATTAGGGCCCCCTACACGAAGTCAGCAGCCGGTGCGGTGGCACCGGTCGCACCGCCCTCCAGCCGGCCCTGAGCACGAGGGGTGGGGTACAGGGGGATATGAGGCAGTGAGCGTGGGGAGTGGGGTGCAGAGGGATATGAGGTAGTGAAACACAGGGTCGGGACGTCCTGCCAGACATGATAGGGTGCATACTGGCAGATAGATATGTTATTGACACGAGTCTGTGTACGTTTTAGTGGGATCTGAAATCCGGGCTATGCTGCAACCTCAATTTTAGACTTGGGACAATAATGCATCGACTCCCCCTAGACCTTCATTCAGAAGACCCCTTGCTCTCAAGCTACAGAGTGTTAAAATGAGGTCTTTGTGTCCAGACCTAACCACTCGTGCTTGTGGCGCGCAGCTCAAACTGGCCATTGTCATTCTGTTTGTGATAATCAGCCACAGACAGAATGACAATGGGCGGGAGGGGCTGCGAGGAGGAGTGCGAGGCGCCCCATCAGGGACTTGGGGCCTCTGGCAGGGAACAGCTCTGCTCCCTGCAGGGCCCGTAATTACTGACAAAAGGCGTCCGTAAAAGCATGGGTGGCCCCAGGGGGGGCAAGGAGGAGCCCTCCAGGGGGGGGGGGGGGCAAGCGCCCCTCCTTGCCCCCCCCCCCCCTCCCTGCGGACGCCCATGGGCACGGGTGTGCACTTCTGCACGGCCCACGTGACTGCGGATGCAACAGTCTTTGTGCTCATAGAGGGGCATGCCGGGACTTGTCCTGGATGGGGATGGCCCATCTGATGCCATAGTTTCTTTTTTCTATCTTTTACTGTTGGCTGAACTGGGAATTCGATGTTTCAGAGAAGCTTCCTGGCTGTATGCAGTGAGTAAGCTGCCAAGCAATGAACGTGCTGTCTTAGAAGAAGCACTGTCTAGACATGTAAGGTTACCGCAGAAAGGGCGCCTGGAGAGGTGCACAGTAAAGGACACTGGTGACTCAGGTATGGCGGACACCTGCGGCCAAGGTGATGGGAAAGCAGGTTGGTGTTAAAACACCTTTTCACAATAAGGCTCTTTCTTTCCTCGTCGGGGATTTTGGAATTGCAATATGAAGGCAGAAATCGCTCCGAGGCCATGCAGCTCAACATGCACTTGTACCTGCATGAAAAACAGGGTTTCCAGTGTTCAGGAAGGCGCGTTATGGAAAGTGAGTTTGCTCTGTTGAGAACCATGGTGCATGTCGCAAAGTGGTGAAATGGCAGTGGAGAAAGTTGGCCGTGGTGCCAAAAATGCTTTGGATTACATAGCTTCACTCCCCGTGCTGGTACAACAAGCGCGGCCGTGCTAATTTGAAACAGATGGCCCATGCGCGCCCAAGAAGCCACAAAGAAAATGATTGTCGGCAGCACACAGCCGGCACGAGGGGTCATTGTGACAAGCCGTCCTGGAAAACAAGCGCGCTGGAAAAAAAGCGCTGCAGTGCTAATTTGAAACAGATGGCCCAGGCGCGCCGCTGCTCGCTCCCGCAAGGTGGATTCCAGCCACACGCACAAGTCTCAGAAAGTGCAGACCGATTCCAAGAGGTCATCTCCTACAGCAACACATGCGCGCTGCGCTAGACTCGACCTAAAAAGAAAAATGTTGGTTCTTTTGGTGTGGTGGCCTGCATTCACAAGGACCGGCCTGAATGGCTTGTAGCACACTTTTCTTTTCTTTCCACCAATAGAAGCAAGCAGAAGTTAGCGACAGGTGGTGCTCGGGTGATGAGAGCCTGGTACCAAAGTCAAATGACTGCTACTCATTGTGGGACGGGCAAGCAAGCATGTGAACAACCTACACTATATAGTAAACTGCAAAAGGAAATAAACCTGATTGGCAGGTTGCACATAAATCACAGAACGAGGCATACAAACCACTGAGCTGTTGTTCCAAAGCTTTACTTGAATCAGTGAATATTGTTGGAGTTATGTTTTTTAAGGGGTGCAAGTTTAGAAAGTATAACTTATCGATTCAATCTTTTTACCGATTTAAAAAAAAATCTTTTAAGGACACAATAGTCCATTTAAACTTATTTTAACTCCCATCTATAGAGAGTCTGCTGACATTAAACTGAAATGTGTGTTTGTGTGTGGGCTATCTTTAGATCATTTATTCTAGCTGTGTGGACTGCAGCACACACTGCAGGGCATTAGGTCTGTAATCTGCTGCAAGAGGCCATAACTGATCGAATAATCTTCTAGGTTTACTTGGTGGGATAATGCACCTGGTGCAGATGTCTGGGGTGGCTATACTCTGTAGCGCATAGCTATCAGACCCTTCTGTTAGAGGCACTGAGAGGTGATTCTGCCATCTTGTTCTGCTACTGCCTGTGCTGTACTTGTTGCTTGTATGAGAGGAGCATGCACCGATAACTGTCTACACCATAAGAACTCCCTCTCACCTGCCAGGAACGTAAAAGGAGATAACATTAAAAATATTAGTAACAGTTATGACTTAGCAACTAACTCCAAACCTTCTCTCCTTACAATTATAGCAGCCATGCTCAGTGGTTCAGAAACTGTACGATTTCAATATGATCTGCTGCTCGGAATGATGCAACTGTCCTTTTCCTTTTAAAGGTTTAGCAATACTGATAAGAAGTAGGGATATTTTCCCCATTAAAATACATCAAATCTGCTAAATGCTCATGCTGTTACAAATTCACAAGCCACCCCATGAAATGCAGGTATCGTTGCCCATGGACATAAGAGTTAGTGCCACAGGACCAATACAAACCATCAGAAATGTATTATACTGAGTATAGAGTTGGTTTGCCCGTGGCCCCCCCCTCCCTCTCAGACCCCCCTTTTTATCGACCACCCTAGGGTGGTCCTGTGTGGAGTTCCTCCGCTGTGGTTAGACGCCCTTTCAATGTTTCTCGCCTTGCTTTTTGTTTTTCTTTACTTTTGTTGATATTTATGTAAAAAGGGTGTATCCTGACTTTCCTTATGTGCAGCCTGATATCCTGTTATTTAGCGGAGCCCCCGCGGGCCAGTCATTGTTTTTGAACTGCTTGATCATTTTTGCATACTAGCGGCCGGCCCAGGTGGTTGTAGGCCCGTGCTTGTACCCCTTTTTATCTGCACAATAAAAAATATTTTAAAAAAATATATATAAAAAAAAAAAGAAATGTATTATACCCTTGCACCAGTCTGTCGAAACATTTAAAGGCAACCACTGCGTATTACGACAAAAATTAAATTCCCGATCAATACTGTGCCTCAAGACGCTATTTCTCTACATTAGAACATTTGTCATAAGTAAACTGGCTGACAAGTGTGCTCAGTGCACAGTCAACTTTTGCCCCCCTGCAGTACAACTAATAAGTACGACAAATCTGATTAGAATTGTTACATCAACATGCACTGCACATTGAGACTTGCACGTGAAGTATGGTGCATTAATCGCAATACAGGCAAACTCTGGGCCAGTCAGTCTAACTGATTTCGGAAGTAGGTGGGGCAAGTGCATATTTTTATTGGATAGGTGGTTTTTAGTAACATTTTGTCCCTAGGACAAGTAGAATTTTTAAACAATTCCACACCCCTGATAAGGACTGTCTAATGTTCTAACAGCGGCCGTGGTTTAAGTATTTGGGTCTAGGATCTACCACTCGTGTCCCAACTATCACTGGGATCGACAGCAATGATGTTGTATTGTCCCAGTAAATTAGCTGCAGAGTTTAACATTCATCACAGATGTTACATCATGGCTTCCATAACGGTTGTACCTCTGAACAGACTGTTAGAGTCTCAAAACATGCAGTTTAAGGCACAAACAATCATGCACCAAGAATTCTGGAACTATGGTCCCCCTTTTACAATAGAAAACCTTTGACACTTTGTGTCACAGTGCACTCCAAGATCCGCGTCAACACTTCAGCTAAGCACCCTGGAACAACAAAGAAGAAAGGGTGGGAACAAACATCAGTGCTCTCTACTGCTCTGGACATCACTGCCTAAAGGCCACACCATCATCGATAACCTGCAAACCCGACTGTTTGCGCAATAGGTGCAGGTCACAAACCATACACTTGCAATGGTGACCCTCTCAACGATGATGTAGGTGCCAACAGATATTACTATAATAATGAATACTCCGGTTCATGAAAGTATCCTCTCACTGACAAACAGAAAGCAATGTTTTTGAGCACAACTCTCCCTGTTTAACAATCATAAGAATGGAGAAGCAGTGACAACGTTCATTATAGCGTTCATGTTACAGGAGATCCACTGAAGAACACGCCTTGAAGAATGCCAAGACTCTTATTTTTAATGGGAGAAACATGTCAACAACACTCTGTGCAAAGGTTAGGTTGAGTTTGTTTGGGAGAACAAAAAAAGATTGACCGGGTTGTTTAAATTAGGTCTATATTGACCTCATCAAGACACAGCATAGTCAGGGTTGGTTTTATACGTGTTTCTAATTAATATATGACATTACAATGCATGCAATTACAACGCATGATTTTACAATGCAGTAATTTAATCGCAACTGTCATTATATTGCATGATTTTACAACGCATTCCATTACAACGCATACCCTTACAACGTATAATACTTTTAGGGCAACAGTAGGGTAAGTGTTGGATAGTGTAGGGGTACAAATTACTATTCCCACTCTAGTGAGTGCAACAGTAGGGTAAGTGTTGGATAGAGTAGGGGTAAAAATTACTAAGTGTTGGATAGTGTAGGGGTAAAATTACTTTTCCAGCTCCAGTGAGTACAACAGTAGGGAAAGTGTTGGATAGTGTAGGGGTACAAATTACTATTCTCATGTACCCCAAAACCCATACCCACCCTAATACTAAAAAAATCTTCATTACTTACCTTATAATGCATTGTAATGGCGTGCGTTGTAATGACATGCATTGTAATGCCATGCAATGTAAAGGCAGTTGCATTGTAACAGTTGTGTTGTAAAGGTGGGGCATCGTAATGGATGTTTCCCGTTTCTAATAGAAATGTGCATCACCAGACCCTGTAGGGACAAATACGGAATGGAATAAGAGGGATCCTCCTTTCCTTCCGCTTGGAATCCCACACAGCCATACAGAAATGGATAAACTCCTTGGCACGCTTATAAAGAGCCAAGATATTGCATAAAACGTGCCAACGGAAGATCTGCATGCCTGACACATCCTCCCAGAGGTGTCAGCTACCACGAACAGCTGTGGATCACCTTCCTGGCCTGGGGAGGGTGACAATGAGGACACCCTGGCCTGCCTGGGAAAAGATCCTTCACAGGCAGTCAGAAGCAGAAAGTGTGAACTGTCAGCTAACCTACACATCACATGCAGGTCATGCAGGATTATATTGGTTAATTTAGACCTGAAGTGAACAGATCATTGAAATATCTTTAGCGGCGGCCCCTTGGAAGCATCGAACTCATTACTTCAAAGAAGGCTAGCTCGTCCCTCTTCAGACTCTCCCACTGCACCATCCTTTCCTCTGCTGCTGTTCTTCTGGCTGCTTTTCACAGTTTTGGGGGACTTCTTGTTCTTCTTGGAAGTAGGAACAAAAGCCACTAAAGTGTAATTTTGTTGTTTCCAGGGGAATTTAGCATACAAATGGACGTTAGCAACCTGCCAGTAAAAAACTATTTAGCAAAACCAGTGTGCACCGCAGAACCTAATATTGTCTATTCCAATTCACACGACCTTTTGACAACAGTGTGTAATGAACTAGAAATGTTTGTGATTCATAGAGTGACGTTTGAATACTAAAACCACTTCCATTTTCAAGCCATCTGAGACAATTCTATGGTAGTATTCAACTAACTAGCATTAAGGAGTACTACCCTTTTATTTGTTTAAAAATAGAAAAATTGTCAGTTGATGAGGTGACCATCAAACTAGAGCTATGATGAAGATTGTCGGTAACATTCTGTGTTCTGTATATTATAACAAATGTAAACCTTCATAAATCATCAAGAATTTTACCCCAGTTTAAAAAAAAAAAATTCAATGATTGAAGACAGAACTTTTAACTGCCAAATGGATGGAGATTGTGGCACATGCCCTGATGCTATTGTTATTAAATTAGTCAAGAAAAAAAGGGCAGGTTTAATAAATCGATCTTGAAGTGCCCGAGTTTCCCGCTTTACAGACCATTTACTGTGGCCTTCCCTTGGGCAATGCAGCAAACCTGTCACTACATGGATCGGACTAGTTCAACCTTCCATTGCCCCAGGGCCACCCAGGAACTGGCACCAATTCACCTGAGTCATCTACCTCTTGAGGAGAGATCAGCTTGAACTGATGGTTACATCTCCCCCACAGTTACTCACCTTATGCATATCCTTCTCAACTGGTCTGGAGACCTTTAACCCAGCAATAGCTCTCCAGCTCTGCATATGGCGCTGTGGGTGCCAGACATGACGACATCGAAGTCATTATGGCGCTAATTTGTGCACTAGTGGCACTTCCCATTTTTCCACGCCTTATCAATACAAGTCCGAAGCTCTTTCCACGTATCACTGGCAAAATTCCTGAATATTCTGACAGAGTAGGTGAAATGTCTCCTCCAAAAAAAACAGGGTTTAAACTTCATTGCAGATGCTGTAAGAGGCCTTTGTAAGACCCACATGACATCTGCATATGGTGCTTAGGCTAGGAACACAGTGCTGCTGCTGCCTAGAAATCCTGTCCTTCGGTGCAGCAAAAGATTGAGGCCATGATATTTTTGGATAAAGCCTGTAGGGATACACCAAACACTAATCTTCAGTTAAGACCCTTGACGGGGAACGATATCTCAAAATCTTTCCAAAAAAACACAATGAAAGCTAAAGTAAGGAGAAGTCCACTTTTTCCTCAAGAAAACGGTTACACTCCCAAAGACATTTCCCTTTGCCAGAGCCCTTCTGCAGCAAATAAGATCCTAATGCTGAAAACTGTGAGCCCGGACTTCGCTGCTCCATCGGCTGCCCCTCCACATGTCGACATCTTGCTGCTGTCAATGCTAGACTTGGTCAAACTCCTGTACCCTATGAGCCACCCCCAATGGTGAGAACAATCCTGTGAGCTTGGCAACTCTGGCTCTGTCCTGGTTGCCTCCCTACCTGTGCCTTCATATGCTTCTGCATTGTCCCTACAAAGAAATTGTAGACTGCCAAGGTGTTGTTCCCTGTTCACTTGGCAACCCCTTCGGAGCTAACACAAACACCGTCTTCTGAGCAGAGGCTGCCTTCCGAGATTATCTGTGTGGTGCAAGAGAAAGTAAAGGCGTGCTTCAGTGACGAACCCTTGGTGGAAGAGTTGTTTGACTCTGACTTTGATCCCCTACCATTGACTGATCAAGGTTATGGTGGCACAGAAGATGATGATTTTGATACTCATCATAACCTCCTTCCCCACTAATATACTGATGGCGAGTTGTATCTGGATGTAAAAAATAAGATAGGCCTTTACATTCACCAGAAGTGCACATTCCTTATCTCATTGTCCCCCTTCAGATGTAGTTTTTCTTTTCAACAGTGTAGCAAGAGACTCAGATGAAGCCTTGAAATTGACCTTTCCCAATATGGAGGCAGAGGCTAACATTTTCACAGAGACCTTGCAGCACCCTTCCTCAGTAGCGGAGCCCTTTCTTCCATTTTATTAATCTTTTTTAACCCGTCATGGCTGCATGGCAAAATCATTTTTTGGTCCCAGTGCTTCACACACAAATAGCCAGCCGCCATTGGCGTACCCCCTGGATACCCAGACTTTGTCCTCTCCTCTTCGCCAAAAAGCCTGGTAATTCAAACTCCTTCCTTGAAGCTAAACCCAAATATATTCCCCATAGCAACTCACAATATAGAATTGGCAAAATTGTACTCGGCGGGCTGTAAAGTCTTTGCTTCTTCCTGCCGTGTTTTCCATGAAGCAAACAGACGCGTGTCTCTTCGAGGTCGATATGCCACACCTTTTTAGAAACTGACAAAACTCCGTGATCTACCTACAAATCACTTGAAATAGCCATTTGGTCAACCACGATTTGAATGCCTCCAAAAGATCTTGTAATTTGGTCTGGACTCTGCTGCATTGCGGCTTAATCCATGAGCACATCTGTCACACTATACCACCACACTCGGATGAGTTCTACAGACTTTACTGAAGATAGTCCGGAAACCCTTATGGACATGCCTTTTGATGGTGAGTGGCTATGTGGAGCAAATCTGACTTCTTCCTGGAGCGTTTCAAACGCAGTAGAGCTATGGCTCTCTCTCTGGGCATAGCCTCCCCAGCGAAGCAGTCGCACCAACTGTACAGAACATTTGGAGTCTATTCAAGGACAATGCAGTCCCAGCAAAGACAGCTTTCTTAGCCGATCCAGACACTCCAACAAATGTAATCCCGCTCCTTTCGGGCAAGTTTGGGCCTAATGTGTGCTATCACCAACAGTAGCAGATCGATTCTCCACTATCTTCGGTGGTTGTGCTGCATCAAAACCTTGGTCTACTCCTTAAAACATCATCTTCAGTAGAAGGGCTCCCACTTTTCCTTCAATTGAGAGATGATCGTGACATTTTTGGGTGTTTCACCATACCACAAGGGCCATGCCTTGCCCTTACTATCACCCCGGACTGCTTTTCTTCCATCAAGATGTGCTCCTTGCACACGCCTTAATTTATTGAGGTTGAAGTCATTGCCCTGCTGAGCAAAGGGATCATAGAGGTGGTGGCGCTGGAAGAAAGGGACATAGGATTCAATTTGGGTTACTTTTTGGTCTCCGTGGAGGTCTGAGACCCATCCTGTATCTCTTCCTTCTGAAATTGTTCATTCAGAAAGGCAAGTTTTGGATGTCTCCCCTGAATGAAATGTTGCTGAGCCTCATGGACATTTTGATGGCACCGCACAAATCAGATGGTGGATAAGAGCCTTCTAAAGAGGACTGCAATGGTAGTGGCTGCAGCATCAAGGGTGCCTTTTAGATTAAGTGCATATTATAAATCAGTTAGTCCGGATCTGTTCCAGACCTTGTGATGGGTCAGTCCTTGACCTTGTAATGGGTCAGCCCTGAAGCGGTCTACAGATGCAGGCTTCAATAGTTTTAGATGCCTCCTCTCTGGGCTGGGGTGCCCTGCAGACAATGAGCCTTGCCAAGACAGCATTTCACCATTCAACCCAGGGAATGCCATTTAGATTCTGTCATACAATATCAACACTATCCATTATATGCCAGAGTGGGACCATGGGCCCTGTGTTGGGAAGCGTTTTGCCTGTGGTAGAGCTTGCATCGACAGGGACATTTTCTAGTAGTCACTCATCTTATAGGTTCCCTCAACATTAGAGCACATGCTCTCAGGCTGCTCTCTATGGAGGGCAGTAAGAGGAAACTACGCCCAGAACCATAAGACTTCTCTGTTTTGTTCATACTCTTCCCTCTGAATATTTCCCTGGGAGATGCTGATGGTTCAGATGGTCTTCGGACCTGTGGTATGTGTTTCTTCCAATTCCACTTCTGTCAAACGTTTCGCAGAAGATGCTGCATTGTGTGGCCCATCTGATCACACCAGATTGGGCTAAAACAATATGGTACCTCGACCTGTTGTCATTCAACATTCTGCCACCTCTTCGCCTGCACAGTGGGGAACTGTTCTCGAAGCTTGATGGTCAGATCTTCCTCATTAATCCACAAATGCTGATGCTTGCAGAGAAATGGTATGTTACCAGCTAGAGAACTCCTTTTGCCTTCTTGAAGAAGTTGTGGATGTTGTCCTGGTGGATAAGAAACCTGCTCCAAAATCGATCTGTATGGATTGCCAGAACACATTTTCAGTGGTACGGGTAAGAAAGTCTAGATCCTTCTAAATCCCGCCTTTCCAGTGTCCTTTGATTACACCTCTTGCTCAGCCGGTTATGTCAGTGGCTAGAGTTAGGGCTATTCTCTGCCCTTTCTGCTTTCATTTGTCTTCCTGTCCTGCCATACCTATTTAGATCTCCTTAGTGGTGGTATGTCTGAAAAGTTTACTTGTTTCCTGTCACTCCATTCACTATTTTTCAGTTGGATTTTAGTCTTGTGTTCACTTAATTATTGGCATCTCCAATCAAGTCAATGACAGTACAAGTCGTTGCTCTGAAGATAGTCTTATTGGTACTAATAACTTCAGCCCTTTGGGTCCGAGAGCTTCATGCCCCTCTCAGGTTGCTACCATTAGCATTTTTCCACCCGGATAAGTTGGCTATTTGTAATTGCCCATCCTTCCTAGCTGAAATAACATTTGCCTTTTACACGGGCCTGTGAAGTTACCTTTATGTTCTTCTTCCCTCCTCTTCATCCCACCCAAAGACGAGAAGCATCTACATAGACTGGATCCCAAACATGCTGTGTTCTGGTACATTGATCACACTGAACAGGACAGAGTAGATGATTATGTCTTTGTGGGATTTTCTGTAGCTAAGGCTGGGTCCAAACTCACCATTCTTCATTGCTTCATCCTCTCATCCTCTATATCTGCTATACCTTGGCCAAGAAAACCCTCTGGGGGCATTTGTGCCAACTCCACTAGGGTCATGGCTGCTTCCATGGCACTTTTCAGCAACACTGTAGATGGCTGACTGACATCTGCTGGGCAGCTTCATGGACATCCCTTCATATTTTCGCTAAACATTATTGCTTCACAGTTCGGGTACGTAGTGAAGTGTACTTTGCCAGGGCTTTGTTGCATAGCTTCCTTCGTCAATCAGCTCTACTCAGTCCCACCTTCCAGAGCGGTATTGCCTTGTGACCCAGCCATAAGGCGTGGAATCTGTGGGAGGAAGTGCCCATCAGAAAAAAAAGTTATGTACCTACAGGAACAATATTTATCATGGATACATATTCTTCCTGAAGATTCCTCAGTGCCCTCCCTTCCTTCTGCTAATGAGTTTGTGTTGTGCATATTAAGATTCCCAGATACACAGACATGTTACATGTGGTAATTGTCACTGTTGTAGGTGTTTTCTTGGTTCTTCTGCGCTCACCTCGATTGAAAGTAGGAGAAGTACCAGGAACTGAGACCAGCGCACTGGTTGGCACCATACGTATTCCCACGTTGTCGTGTTGGTGTATGAAGTCTTGGCAGAAGCTATGTAGCGCCACCTAGCAGCGCTGGAGCGCTGTTGCTCTATTGCTGGGAACATTTTTCCAGACTAGTCTAATACCTGGAAGGATAACCATAATGTGAGGAATCGACAATAATATTTTGTGTTCACCAGAAATATTGTTAGTGTCAGCAGTTCTTTCATTTAGAACAGTGTAAGCTGAACTGCATCAGGATCATCTTATTCCAGGCATTCCACTGCCAGTCATGATCTTTTTAGGGTCCAATCACCCAACCTGCAGTGATGAGATTAGAATGCACCCGCAACACGACAGCATTGAAGAAATGTGAATGCTGTCTGTGCATTTGTGAGTGCATGTCTCTGTACGTCTGAGTGTGTTTCTTATTTTGTGAAACCGAGACTAATAGCTGGCACCCTTTTGTCCCTAGTGCAATTGTGGTAATTGTTGATTACATGAGGGCATCTGTTGCATGATACCTAGACTTGTTTAAGTGATGGACTTGGCATAGTGGTGGAAATGTTTGGCAAATTCTAGGCTTCCATGGCATGATGCCCACTCCTAGGAAATGCTGGCCTTGCTGTTTTAGCAGTAATTTGTGACAAATTGTGCCCCTGGTAAAATCATGGTGTGGGAATAATGGTGGTAGTGTTTCCCAAACTGTGGGAATCCATGGCATGATGCCTACCCTAGTAAGATGCTGTATTATATACAGTGCCCATCCCTGGTTTAATGCCACCCCAGAAAATGGATTATTCATAACAATCTATTTTCCTCACAAATAGTAGGGTCTGCTTTTTCTTTCACTTTATTTGCCCAGATTACAAGTAATGTACTATTTCCAGCCTAAGAGAATACACGTACACAGGTTTGGCTGTTTCACTCTAATCCCCACAGAATGGGGTTCTAACTGCATGTACCTGTTTCCCCCTATTCTGTGACTGATTAACTCTGACAACGTCACTTTTCTTTCACCAGCCCTTCCACGTGTGTTTCCAGTCTTAGTGACTGCTTTATACAGTCTTTGGCTTGGATTTGTTCTCGTTTCTAAGGCATTTTCCCCAATCACCCCAAGCACTCACAGGCACTTGGTCCTTAGATTGCCTTCTGCCTTCAGTCGATGCTCGGTGTTTCTCCGGTAATGTGCTTCACATGCCCAACTTTTTTAGGGCCAAAGGATCTGGGCATATATCAACCTGTCAGAGGACACCTGAGCTGATGGGTTGTTGAAACAGAGAGTCCCGTGCTCTGTGATCTCACAGAGCCTGCTCTCACTAGCTCACTATTGTTTCGACGCTTCATCAAGTCAAGTTTGGGTTCAAGCTGTGCTTTTCTTCCTCACCACCTGTGTTTCCATCCCTTCCTAACTGAACATGCATGCCGTTCAGGTCCTCTGTTGTTTTCACTTACTGTTTCTCTTGGCTCTTTTGGTGATCACACTTTTGACAACACTGTCAGTAATCCTGGCCTGGCCGCAGTTCTATTACTCCTGGTGGCCTTTTCCGTCCTGGGACGGGAGCAGTGCTGTGCTGCTCTTCAGTTCGATATAATGGCACCCGCTCCCCCCTTTTTAGTTCAAGCCTGAGCCAGTGCGCATGCGCTGCTCTGCGAGGCTTCTTGTAAGCACTCTAAACTACTCCGTGTGGATCTGACTCCTCCCACACATAGTATTGTCTTTTGCGTTTATCTTTCAGCAATGAAATCACGCAAATGGCTAAAGGTGGGTGCATGTCTCACCTTCTTTTTTAATTTTCACTCCCACGGCGTTTTGCTCTCGGGAGCGAGCAGCGGCGTGCAGGGTGGCAGCTGCATTCCTCGTGGATCAGATTACACACATTTCGCCGTGCTTTCGCTTTTGCATGTTTTCCAGCAACAACGGAAGCTTGACTGCATCCCCTATTTTCTTAAGATGCAATCAATTTAAGGAGCAAATAAAGGAAATGCCGTAGATAGTAAAACAAGTTTCTCGGTCGGGAACTTATCTCATGTGACAAACTAGGCATAACGCCGATTCCAAACAGTAACCCTTTTCCCGTATATCTTGATTCTTGAGTTAGGCATGTGATGATTATGGCCATCAGCTAAGGTTTTAATTGCACAAGTTAGATACAAGTCAGATTTGAAATAACCCTGTTGAGATTTCATTTCCCAGATTTACTTTATAATTGGTTTATATCGAAACGCAGCCACTCGTTTCTATTAACAAAGATTTTGAATATGCCAAGCGGCATTGTTAAAATCCATAAATAATGCAAAGCTGCAGGGCGTATCTTTGCTTTAAAAAGTGGCACCACTTGTGTACCAATTCATCGTCTGTATTACTCAGCTTACGATGATCACATCCTTCTGGTGTAAACAAATACAGCTGTCTGCTGCTACTCTGGCTGTATTTCTTTGACAGACCCCTTCCTTGATGGACTGGAACCTGCGAAACCCCCCTCCCCCTGCGCCTTGAGACCCTCACGGGTGAGTCGTCACGCTTAACAAAGACCTTATTTATTTGTTATGTGTGGATGTTGATAAGCGAACGAGAACCTCAAACGTCAGTCACGAAACAGCAATGTGTGCTACCGCATAGGTGGCAATAAACGCAAATTTCCAAAAGAAAACATTTGACAGAACACATTGTAACCATCCAACACTGCATAGATGCGTCGTATAAACTGGACTATAGCTGGGTCATTTAACTGAGCTATGTGCGGTAACTTCAGTCAACCCCATAACTCAAGAATAGAACATAACCAAAACCACGACTAGAACACAATACCATAGCACAGCTTAAGCTGAATTATACCTCTGCCAGAGCGAGACGGTAACCCAAGAACCAGGTGGAAAGTCAGTTGACTGCAGGAAGCACTACGAGGGCAGACTATGCATTATTCAAACGTTGCTACCATAACAATGTAATAATGGTGTTAAAAAGGACTTTTCCTGGCTTTTGAAGAATCAAAATATATATACATAATACAAAGAAACCATGAAACACATTTATTATATACTACTAGAGTTAAGAGAAACTATAACTTAATCGTGTTTTTTTTAAATCATGCTACTTATGACATGTAATTAACAAATCGTGCCAGCGTAAATCTATTACAGCGTCTACGTTATTTACATTTTGAAATTACATTATTTAAAAGCAACTGTGCCTCGTAATTCTGCTCTGCTTTTCTTTACTCTTTCTTGTCTTTCCCTTCCCTTTAAAATTTGAAAAGTTGACTCCACTGCTCCCTGCCGCCCACTGGTTGTAGGTGGGTGTAATGTTATTGCTTGCAACAAATTCAATAAAAACGATTTAAATCATAAAAGCAAAGGGGAATGTTAGAGATGACAATAACTTAACAGCCAGCTACAAGTGACAATTCTGTCAGGTCAGATTGTAACGGATAATGACTCATTGCGATTTTAAAGTCCATTTTAGAAACTGGGGGCGTTTGGAAACAGAGACCATCTTTGTCCTTAAAAAGTAGGTTTGGCGCAAGAAAAAGGGTAATATAGCTATGCATAAATAACAGGTACATTCAAATCAAATTTATTAATACAATAAGAACGGTTATCTATTGCAAACCCTTTCATATTTATATGAGTCGAAACAGTACCTCATGACACTATATATGTATAATCTTTGTTTTAAGTACTTGCCTCTTTAGCACACAATGCTAAACAAATAAAAAATGAAATACAGTCACCCAACTAAGCGACCACAGAACAATTTTTCCGGGGCACCGCATTTACAAACACAAGCTTTACTGGATTAGGGTGGAGCTGAAAGAACGGAGAGCAAACATCTGGGTCGTGGGGTGAAGGTAAGTAGTATTGGAAGAAAGGGGCTCATTACAATGGGGGAACGATCGCCACCGGCGGTGGCAGAACGAGAATTACCCACCGCCATATTAGGATGGCATTGGGTATTGCTGCGGACGCAAAGTCCGTCCGCCGCTTTTGCGCTAGTGGCAATCGTTGCCGGGTGGAGCTGGGCCACTAGTATGGTAGCGGTGCCTAGCAGGCACCATCCGCCATATTAGGATGTGGGTGTTGTGGAGGCCTTTTCATGGCGGCGATGCTGCCATGGAACGACTGGCGGGGATTGGCTTTGGAGGCCCGCTGTGGGCCCCCTCTGTGGGAGGGATGGGGGTTGCACTGGGGTGGTCCCATGGGGTACCTATGGTACCCCCCTGCAGTTCTCTGCACCAAGGTGCAGGCACCGCGTGGTGCCAGCCACGTGGTGCAGGGAAATGCTGTGCATGCTCTTTTACCATTGCGGACGGTGCTGCAGCCAGCAGCACTGTCCGCAATGGTAAAAGGCCAGGATATGCCCGCCATCGTGATTGCACTGGTGGGACCACCACACGTCTGGCGGGCAGTCCCATCACCGTTATGATGGCGTGCGGACTGATGTCCACCCGCCTTCACAATGATCCCCAAAATCACTGGAAAGAACCAGGCTGCAGACAAATTGGAAAAATAGCCCACTTGAGGTAAGGAGAATACATTGAGATTAGGACAGCAAAGACTGCCTTGAAGGGGCTTCAGTCAGAAGTCACCAAGTCATGCAATACATAAAAAGTAGAGCAGGCCCCGCTTCCAGCGCCTCACCTTGTTCATCAATGCCTTGGGTGCACACATGCCAACAAAGATGTCCTCAGGGCACTTGATCCATTTGCAGTTTTATATTGCTCTTATTTATTGTGAACTCCACGAAAAGATGTACACGAGCACCAGTTAGTATTATCTTCACTCTTTCCTTCCTTCTACCTAGGCTTCCCAAGAAGTGCCAGACCTCATGGAGATAAATTGCCTTAGAACAGGCTGAATATGTTATAATTAAAATTTAAATCAATTTATAAGCGCAAAGCTTCAAGCACATGTGGTTAAAAAAAATTGTCCATCGCAACTACCACTGTTAAACGAAATGTGACTGGTTGCTCTGTCTTCATACTGATGTTTGTAAACTAGCAGCTTGTGTGCTGCATGGCTAACCACTTATATGGTCCCAAAGGCGAAACCTATTGGCTATGCCAATGCTTGGTTTTTTGTACAGTTTTATATAGCGCAAACTCGACCCCAAGGTATCAGAAGACCAGTTGCATTACAGACGGACACATTCACTTTCGGGGAGATTAAGTGATTTGCCCAGAATCGCAAGACGCTTGAGCCTCCCGCCAGACTAGAACCTGGTTCCCCCAGCTTCAAAATCGTCCGCTCTGGCCGTTGTAACATCTCCCCCCTTTTCCAGTAGGCCGAAAATTTTGGTTCCGATTTTCAGTGTGACTGTTCATGGATTCAAAGTTGTGACATCTAGGATGGCTCCCCCACACTCGCTGATGCTTCCATCTCTAAGTGGTGGGGTTTAAGATTACTCGGGGCTGCTAGCAAAAGCTACGAGTGCCACGAAGGAGCAGAGCGCTGCAGCCACACATCTCATTTCATCCCTGGCTAGGGTACGCCTCCTACATGCAGTTCCTTTTTAAGCCAACTGGCAACCACAGGTATTTCTTTCGGCGACTTTGAAGAACATTGGGACAAGTAAATGTAAAGCAAATGTTCAAAACATAGCATTATTGATGGTGTGTACTAATGCAACCCTAGACAGGCACTCTTATGCTGACAAACGGAAACTCCCTAAAGCCGCCCCAACCCCACATAAAGTGGTTAAGCCACTTGGTGAGTTGAGGGTCTGGCGAGAATAGGCTTGGGGGAGTGAGCAATCATCTGATGGTCTCCCACGCTAATATTTAACTGTCCCTGACATCAGATAGGGCACAGCTTTCCATGGATGTAGTCATTCAAGCTTAAAGGAGCCCATTTTGAGCAGTTACTTAAACAGCAAGATTCTCCTTTATGGACACGAGACAGTTAAAAAATATATATACATAACATTAAGGACACAAGTAGATCAGGTGAGTTGAGGGGACTGTCTTTTGACCTTTGGAGTTCCTCCTAAATATAGATAAAACCCAGCTATCTCTTTTTTTTTTACTACTTTAAAAGTTTTGACTTGAATACCTCATTGCTTGGCGCTGCGCTCCATGCCGACATAGGTGCATCTCTCTAGTCGCTTACACACACACTTCAGAACGCCTCCCATATAGGGTTACAACAAATACAACACTCTGCCTAACCCACACTGACCCACAATGTAGTGCACTACCTATCCGGTATTTATTTCCAGATACCCACAATGGCATCCGAAGCACTTTATAAATGATATAAAACAATCGCAAGAAAGGCTCGGCCTAAACACAACAAACAATCTAGCCTTGCAACGGAAAATCTATTCCCGTTATTTACAGTAAAATCATCCAGGGAAAAGAAAAAAGACTTTCTCCCCGCTCCGGGCGGTTTGCCCCATAAGTGACCAATCTCAAGACTACCAGCTGTTCAATCAAAAGCAATAGGGCTCTAGTCACTCTTTCTCACCCCAAACCTCTCCTCATATTACACTAGGGGCTGGGAACCCCCACCCTAAGGACAAAAGAGCTCAAAAAGACACCTCGATAGCCCAAGGCCTAGGAGGAAAATAGGAGGTAATAAAGGAGTAGGTCAAGAAAAGTTCTCCTATTCTTCGGGAAGTAATATCCCGGGGAGAGGCAAAGGTTGGAGCATTCAACAAGGCTATTTACAACAAGACGAAAGAAATAAAGAGTTAGTACCGGAAAATCATAACCTTCTACCGACGAAGATGTTGGATCAGCCAACACCGCACAAGCCCGAAAACGAGTCAAAACCAATCGCTGTAACGATAAGGGGAAAGTCTCGCTTATGCAAATTTCTCAACCAGGATCAAAGAGAGTCGCAAAAAAGGAAAACATTTCACAAAAGCCCCGGAACATCGAAACTGAGTACAAAGGCAACATCTTCGGATCCCTCCGTGCGTGTCTCACAACACGAAAAAAAACACCTCATTTACCCTAACAACGGAAGGCAGAAAAAAGGAAATCCCCTCTCGCATACTGAGAACTTTCAACCGGACGAGTTTGAACTGAAACTATCGTTCATACCAGAATATTCATCAAAGGGAACACAAGATATGCTAAACAGAGGAAATCTCCTGAGGCTGTTTAACGAAATCCCAGAATTGAAAGGTACCCGCTCCAGCGACCTAACCTTGGTTGAATTCATAAAAACAACTGGGTCGGGAATAGAAGAGACTCTGACAACCTGGACCTCAAAGGACCTGGTGAAAAAAATCATATCAACGAGCGGAAGGTTTGGAGCATGGGAAATCACGTTAAAGGCTTACGAACGCCCAAGGTACCCGCACCCTCTTCTTAAAAACCCAAATGAAGTAAATAGATCAGGGAAAAGCCATCTAACATGTGTACGTGGAGCACGTGCCAACTCCCCAACGGCTCCCTCCAGAAACAACAGAAATGATACAAGAGAAAGCCCCGACATTACCGAGGACAGCTCACAGGAATCTAGGGACTGGTCCTGGGTGCCCAGAATACTAAACAATAAGCATCCCTAATCAAGCAAAGTTAAGCAATAAATCAGAGAGGAGGACGGCCAATAAAGCGGAAGTCGCGTGTAAAGTCAACATCTGGCTCTGTTCGTGGAATATCCACGGATTTAACAATACGGGGCAAGACCAAGAAACAAAATCATTTTTGATTCAACACGATATTATCCTGCTCCAGGAAACCTGGAATTTGGTTGCAAGTCCAATTGCAGGATTCATAGATCATCACTGTATGGCACAAAGATACTCACGTTTTGGACATGCGAGAGGGGGCCTATCAACGTCTATTTCACATAAACTGAACTGGGTAACGGAAATATTAGATTCTGGGGTCAACTGGATCCAAATGACCAAACTAAGTAATAATCAGACACCTAATGAAACAAACTGGTAACTTCTACTAATCAATGTTTATATCCACCCAGAAAGAAAAGAGCAGAAGGGAAAATACACAACCCTAACTAAATTAATAACATCAACGCAGAGAAGCCATGAGAACTGTCAATTATTGATCTCAGGAGACTTTAACAGCAACCTTTTAGCTAAACAGTGGGGAAGTAAAAGAAAAGCCACCCAGGGAACATTTGTGAATAACCTAGACACACTTGACTTGACAATTTTGAACGGAAAAGTCACGGGGGACGACCCAGCAGCCGCAACATACTTAAGTGGAAAAACTTCCTCAACGATAGACTTTATAATCACTAGTAATAACCTGCTCCCACAAATTAATCAACTCAGTATTATTCCAAGGGCCGAAAGCGACCATTTGCCTCTCGTTCTAAACATGACCAAAAAAGTCAATTTTGCACAAAAAATTAAATCAATCTTGCAACTGCCAGAAAAATTTAATCTCCGAAAGCTAAAATGGCGGGAAGTGGTACCCCAAGCCATACAAGAGACAGTTAAGGTTTTCGTGGCTAAACAGGGCCGTAAAGAAGAAAAGGATTGTGTTAAATCTTGGGAGCAATTGGCTCATCTCCTAGTTAATAAATTCCTGGCTTCCCTGGGACGTACCCCAAGAACGGTGACCAGAAAAGATCCCTGGTTCAATCAAGCCCTCAGAAAACAAAAAAGAGCAATTGCAAGAGAAGTCCAACTGCTATTACAAGCAGGAAAAATGGGATTTAAAATAGAAAAAACGAAGCTGCATGCATTGAGGTGCACCTACAGGAGGAACCTGTGGAAGGCAAAAATAGCGCATAGAGGATCCATTTGACTGAAATTATTATCCGCTAGTAAAAAGCCCAACAGCAGCGAGTTTTGGGGCATAATCAACATGTTGTCAACTGGCCCAAAACTGCTGCAAGAAGCAGGAATTGGACCAGACATCTGGACCAAACATGTGCAATCATTGTACAATAAGGCAGGGACGGGACCTGTCGGAGGGTCCCTTGGGGAAGACCAAGTTCAAAAAGTAACAAAAGACTCTATCATCCCAGTACACGTGGAAGATAGCTCATTAGAAACAGCGCCAACCATTTGCGGGATAAACACCTTGACAAATGGGAACGAGCTAAGAGTGCTTATACGGAAACTCAAACCCGAGGGAGCGGCTGCCCCAATGGGATCCCTAACGCCTTCTTTAAGAATGACCCAGAGCTTTGGTCCTCATACCTTACTCCACTTTTCAATGGGATTTATAACCAATCTAATATCCCGGCTTCTTGGAGGGGGAGCATCATCCACCCCATATTCAAAAAGGGAGACCACTGTAAGCCTGGGAATTATAGACTAATTTCACTGATCGACGTGGAAGCAAAATTGTATGCCTCGTGCCTGTTAGAAATGTTGGATGGAGGAAAAAAACATAATCCCCAAGTTTCAGACAGGTTTCAGGCAAGGTATGGGTACTATAACTAATCTTGTAACCCTTGCTCTTTTAACAGAAAAAGCCCAAAAAAGGGATCTCCGGCTGTTCACCTGCTTTATTGACATCAAATCTGCATTCGACAGAGTGAGCAGGAGCCAGCTGTGGAAATATGGATTTTTCTGGTCAGTTATGTCCCCTATCTTGGACCCCAACGGTTCTATTTGCATGTTACAAGTACATGTATGTTCCCTCCAGTTCCAGTTATGAAGACGCAAATACATGTGCGTCCACCGTTAACATGTCCTCTTTCAGACCTGCCATGAATGGGCCGGATATTCCATTCCTAAGTACGAAAGGCCACCGCCTTTATATGGTTCACTTATGCCATTTTACAGTCCAGGCAAGTAGGCCCTGATTCTGTCATCAAGCTTTTCCGCTTTCTGCCTCTGAAAGCTCCAGTCTGAGCCTGCATCTGTGACCATGAACTTTGTCTCATCCTCTGCGCGGCTCACAGTGCCTGACATCAGCTTGCTGCCTGCCAAGAACTGTATTTCACCTTCGAAATTATCTGCTCCGTTCCCTGCCCAATGCATTCCTGTCTAGTAGTTTAAGTAAACATTCTGCCAGCTACAGAGCAGAGGCCCGGCTTCTCTGTCTTTATACAAGTAATTCATAGCCCTATTACCATGGAAGACTTCTGCCCTCGCATCTAGTGTAGACACTTAGACGCTTGTACACGCACTAACAGTCAGTATAGTCAGTATAGAATAAGATTCTACTCTAAAAGACCTCTCTTTTGGATAACATAGTTCTTTAAACATAGGATGTTAGATATGATTTGGGATTAGGTTGACTTGACCCTCCAGACATCTGTCGCCACATGTAGAGCTAAATGTCAAGTCCCCTTCACCCCCTAGTCGCACGTCAATCACACGTCATGCTGCTGTGCGCGCATTTCTGCCAAGTATTTCTGCTGACATTGCGAAATTCTTTCATGGGACCACCCTATTATGACATCACATCTGATGACGTACTTTAGCCACACCCAGTTACACCTACTTTTGCTACGTATGTATGTTTTATCTTCCTTATCAATTGTTACGCCTCTCGCATTTGCTTCACTGTAATGCCTATTGTATAAAAGTGATTAATTATCAATAATGTATGTACTTCACTTCCTGAGCCTCCGTGGTGATGGAACCTGGAGTCCACGATTTCGAAATCGTCCATTGGAATAAAGCCCGTTCCTAACCTCTAATACCACGGATTCTGCCTCTTATTTATTGAGCTATTTTTATTATGTTCTGTATCAAATTAAGTCCCGGTAATTAAATTATTTACCACATGAATGGCGCCCGAATAGGGACACTTTCTCATCTCACGTGCCGGCGGTGCGTTGCAGGCCCGGTCTCCTGCCACAGCTGGACGGACAACAACGCGTACCAGCAGGATTTCCTGTATCTCCCTCCGGTCAAGCGGGGGCGACTGAGGCTGCGATCAACACCCAGACGAGGCGGTGAGAAGTGCGAAGTATCCCGACCAGAGCCTAGCTGAGAGAGCAAGATCCGAGGTATACAGAGGCCCACCAGGTTTCCGATGTCCCGACGTGTCCGAAGTTTTCGAGTCGAGTCCAGTCCGGTCCAGTTCAGTTCAGTTCCGTTCCGAGGCCTTCCGTTCCGAGCTACCCGGTGAGTACCATTACTGGGGAGGCGTTCTGGCGTGCACATAAGTTGTGCCGATCCAGACGGGTTTGGGTACACAAATCCGGTCTGCACTGTTTTAGCAGTGTATCTGTACTGTTTAGCAGTATATCTAGTATATCAAGTATATAAATTCAGAAAATTCCGTTAATGTCGAGAATTATGTTTTGTGATTAAGTTTTCTTAGATCATCATCTTCATTGATGCCCATTTAAAAATGTTAAATGTTAAATGTATTAATACGTCCTGCCTATTGTGGTGTGAATGACTGTTCATTATCGTGGTTTATTGTATTAAGTTTGTTCAAGACCAAGTATCAGACCAGTTCTCAATATGCCGCTCTTTTCGAAACTAAGACAGATCACAACTAGAAAAGGGGTACTCGAAGAAGCTGTTCCCATCCCTCCTAGGGACACTCCAGGGTATTTCATGTATCATAAACACGGCTTAGACGCTATATTATTTCTTGACCTATGGGTAGACTACACTAAGGAATTACCAGAAAGTCAGAGGTGGCCCGCAGCTGGGACCTGGGATGCAGATTGCATCGTTAAAATAGAGGAAGAATTATGGAAAAGGAAAGCCAGACAGTCACAGAAAGACGCCATTGAATTATGGCGTAAAGAATCGTATAGACGCACAGAAAAAGCACGTAGACAGGAAGAGAAGAGTAAAGAGAATTCAAATAAAGTTCGAGAAAATCTATTAATTGAAGAAGGTACACGAGTAAAATCAGAACAAGTAGACAGACAAAGAAATGCCCTTATGAAGGGTATGTATCCCCTTCTGGCCGAGGGATTACCTAAGGCTACTCCGGGGATACCAAAAGACTTGCCACCCCCATTATTTCCAATAAAAGTACATCCTAAGGGGCATCCTAGAACCGCAGAAGATGTTTTTCTTTCCTCATATTTAGATGACGCAGCTCCCGAGTATGCTAACCCCGCCCCACATAGACCGTCGGCCGGGGAGGTTCAACGCCAAGATCCTGTATCTGTATCTCTACAACAACAAAACCTGACACAAAATCCGGCAAGCACGTCCGTCTCCACATCTGTTCCTACAGCTACTTCTATAGCTGTGTCCACACCTATAGTTGCTGTATCGCGTTCTACGAATCCTTTCACGCCCGATACTCCAGACGGGGCTACTGGAGGTGCTACCAACATTTTTTCTACGCCACCCAGAGTAAATAAACTTACTTTTCAAGAGTCAGCACATCCACGTACCCCCAAACTCATAAATGCCCGCACGCTTAAGGAACTTCTAGTAGATTGTAGATATGACCCTGTGCCCGGCAAAGAGGACGAAATGATCATGGCATCATTACGTATCAGACGAGCCGCGGTGTATTTAGGGAAGTTACCAGGAATGACTGTGCATCTAGATAATATATATCATTATGTCCAAACAGGGCGAGATTCTGAAAGTATTAACAGAGCTATGGAATACCAGAAAGTGGAGATACAGGGGGAACTGTTACGTTTCCTCATAAATTGCGTGATCAGAAATCAAGACCGACCGGGGGTAGATCCGGAAATAATGCAAACTCTTACCAGATGGAGCCAGAATATATCAGAAGGGAGACATGATAGGCAAAAATGTATAATAGCCATGTGCAGAAAGATCCGAAAAGAAATAGAACGCCTACACGAAGAAAGATTAGCGGTAGACCAGTTTGAACAAAATGAGGAGGAGGAAGGATCAGGACCGTCCACAGGACAGTCAGAAACCATAGCCTATGTAAGTAGAGGAAGATCTTGTAATAGTACTAGATGTTTTACTGACCCGATACGTCCGATATGTCCAGATAATAACAAGAATTTCCAAACACCTATAATAAATATGAGGTCCCCCGAGCATTCGTTCCAAGCCGCTGACAAATTACTGCGAGAACGAAGGGGTTATCATTTACTCGATTCTATGGATGAACAAGAATTAGCCAGGTCAGCCGTTCATTGGGTTGACAGTCCCGGAAAATATGGTGATGATACAGTAGCACACACATTTTTGAACCTTACCCCAGATGAACAGCGTTTAGCTGGGATTTATATGATTCAACAACTTCTTATACTATATAAAAGCCAACATTCAGATCCTGGTCCTTTACCTGATATATTGACTGAATTACTCACGAATAGATGGAGAGGTTCAGGTACTAAGTTAATTAAGGAAATACTAGAATCCAGAAAGCAGTACATTCTTTTTGTATGTCCAGAACATGTTTCACTGCCCATCAAGGAAAGACCGATGTATTACATGGACAGACAGAATCCCTTACGAGAAGTGCACCCAATAAAGGGCGAGGACAATCAGTTTAAACGTGTATATGTATATACGCCCATATCGAAAATAGAATTGTTAGAAATGAAGAAAGTGGTACCCAGTCATGACAAAGACCCAGCGGGTTTCCACCGAGAAATTAAAGACATGTTACTCATGGGAGAGTATACCTATCCCGACATTATGACAATATTAAAGGTATTAATGCCTGCTGGCATTTATGAAAAACTCAAGGAAAAAGAGTGGGAGGTAGGAGACCAAAAGATAGATTGGACAGCATTAGAAAATGAAGAAAAGGCCCGAGGTCCAGGTTCGGGGCTTGGGGACAAAACTAAAGCACTACCAGGTTTACTAGTACAGGTACTGCCACGTTTATTAACTACGAAAAAGGAAGACTGGGGTGCAATCTCAGCCTGTAAACAAAAGCAAGATGAAGACACTAGTGATTTCTATGCCCGATTCGAAAAATGTTTTGGTATAAATAGTGGTATAAAAGCAAGTAGCGAGTCATACCCACATCTGTTTGTGACAAAATTAGTTGAAAATTCCTTGCCCCAAGTGAAGAATAGAGTATTAAAATTCGAGAGTACCTGGCAAGGGAATACCCCATCACAAATGTTACAAATGTTACAGTATCATTACAATAGAATTAGAGAAGAACAAGAACATGAACAAAGACGCATGAAAGACACAAAAATGAAAATGCTAGTCTCCCAGACAGTTCCAGCTGAAGGTCATAAAAAGGGTACGACACAGTCCGGTGATTCAGCAGGACCTGTAAAAGGGACATGCAACTATTGTAAACAACCAGCTCATTACATACACGACTGCCCAGTCCTGAAGCGTAATATCGCCACAGGTATTACAAAAGAAAGACCACGGCCACCTAGACAGGATCAGAATGAACAAGGAGCACCGCAGCATGCACAGGCCATGCCAGCTCCACAACAGTCTATACAGTTTGTGCCAGCCGCACCAGCGCTGCCGGCTGCTGCCACACAAACCACGACACGACAGCTGTACCAGACCGCACAGTATGACTATCCTGATTATCAACGATACGCATGAACCAGCCTAGAGAGGGAAGTTGACTTACCCCTTATCGAGGTCCCTGTAGACCAAGAAGGACCTTATGTACATAGTGAATTATTAGGCCAAGATAGAAAATTTTTACTTGATACAGGGGCAAGTCGAACAACTATAAAACGTAGTGAAGTTCCAGGGGCACCCCTCTCAGGCTCACAGAATATTTCCCTTGGTTTTTCAGGAAAACCTATTGTTAATGAAGTATCACAGCCCCTTCCACTTACGATAGGACCCTTGACCAGAACTACAGATTTATTGCTTACTAAATCATGTCCAGAAAACTTGTTAGGTATAAAAACACTGAAAGCTCTAGGAGCTATAATATGTTGTTCTCCGGAAGGAGTAAGATTGTTTTTACGTGATTTCAAAGGTCACTATGTGTCTCGAGATATGGATTCCCGACTGCAGACTTTACCCACACATTTATGGGCACAAGGCCCTACAGATGTTGGTTGCATGAACATTACACCATATCGAGTCACACTAAAGGCAGGAGTGGTACTACCACGAATGCGACAATATAAGTTACCCCCAGATGCTGTAATGGCTTTACTGCAAATCATTGACGAGCTTATTGGCCAAGGAGTGGTTGTGGAGACCGACTCCAATGTATGTAATTCACCGATAATTCCGATTCTTAAACGAACTGATCCAAAGGCTCCCCCAGTATATCGATTGGTTATTGATCTGCGCGAATTAAATAAATGTATTGTACCACAATACCCCGTAGTTCCAGACATCTCTTCATTACTGACAGCTATTGATTCCGAAGCAACATTCTTTACTGTAATTGATCTCAAGAATGCCTTTTTCAGCGTCCCAATAGATCCAGAAAGTCAATACTTGTTCGGATTCAGTTTAAATGGACGTAGCTTTAAATTCACACGCGCACCTCAAGGATTTACAGAAAGCCCCAGCATCTATAGCCAAGCACTGAAACGAGAGCTTGACAGTATACACATGCCAGTCAACACTGCTCTGCTTCAATATGTCGATGATCTGCTGATCACCGCCCGAAGCGAACCTGAATGTGAAAAAGCATCACTGACGGTTTTACAATTTCTAGCCAAAAAGGGGCACAAGGTGTCCCCTTCTAAGCTGCAATTCTGTGTCCAGCGAGTTATTTACCTTGGTCACTCGCTGTCCAAGGAGGGAAGGCAGCTTACACCAGATCGCATCCAGCTAATTGCAAATATGCCAATACCCAAGACACAAAAGGAGGTGCGGGCTTTCATAGGCCTCACTTCATATTGTAGGCAGTGGATCCCTCAGTATGCATTTCTAGCAAAACCACTCATTAAATTAACAACACAGGAGGCGGCCACATCGACTGTCCTCCCTTGGACTCAGGAACATACACTAGCTTTTGAAAGCTTAAAGAAAGCTCTATGCCAAGCACCTGTTTTAGCAACACCATGTTACAGAAAACATTTTACACTCTTTGTTACAGAACGAGAAGGTACTGCCTTGTCAGTACTCACACAGGAACAAGCAGGATCACACAAACCGTGTGCTTATTTTTCTAGTACATTAGATCCCGTAGCTCAGGCTCTGCCTGCGTGCCTGAAATCAGTGGCAGCGACAGCTTTAGCAATCAGACAAAGCGATGCCATAGTGTTAGGACATCTATTGACAGTACAAGTACCACATGCAGTAGAGGTTCTTGTGAATCGAACGCAAACACAACACTTGACTATAGCGCGACTTACAGGTTACGAATTAACATTGTTTCAGCCACATATAGAAATCAGACGTTGTAACACATTGAATCCTGCCACACTTTTACCTGTAAACGGAACAGACCCATTAGCTCATGACTGTATTGAAGTTATTACAATAACGACGAAACCCAGACAAGACTTGACAGATGTCCCATTGTCAGATCCAGACCTGACGTTGTATGTAGATGGTTCATGTATGAGAACAGGTACAGGAGAGTTAGTGGCCGCTTATGCAGTCACAACAGACACTGAAATTATTGAAACAAAGTGTATAAATACCTTGTCCGCTCAAGCAGCAGAGCTCATCGCTCTTACACAAGCCTGTATTCAAGCCACAAATAAAAGAGTCAACATATACACTGATTCACGTTATGCATTCGGAGTTGTACATGACTTCGGCGTGCTGTGGCGAGAGAGAGGTTATTTAACTTCTCACGGTGCCCACATTCAGCACGGACCCCTTATTCATGCCTTATTAGATGCAATACATTTACCCACTGCAATATCGATTATGAAATGCAAAGCTCATACGAAAGTTACTGATATCATTTCTCAAGGCAATGATCTAGCTGACAGAACAGCTAAACAGACTGCTCAAACTCAAACATCCGACATGACAAAGACAATAGTCCAGACACCAACACATTGCATGATGGTTAAGGATCCCGCTCTTGATTTAATTGACATACAGACACATGCTACTCCAGACGAAATAAGGAAATGGACTGAATTAGGAGGGATCCAAACGGATCAAGGATGGATGACGAAGGAAAAATCTGTGTGGTTCCTTCCTGATTCAATGGTCCAAGTCATTATTAACACTATCCATAGTCCAGCACATCTAGGAGAAAAAGCTATGCTAGACAGCATTCAACACATTTGGTTCAACAAACATTTACGAGCAGCAGCCAAACAAAAAGTTCGTACCTGTATGATCTGTTGTCAGTTCAACCTAGGAAAAAGCATTCCCGTAGAGCAGGGTGGATTTCAGCCTCCTGATCACCCTTTTGAAATTCTCCAGATGGATTATATCCAGATGGAACGATGTCGAGGATTCAAATATGTTCTCGTAGTTGTCTGTGCTCTTTCCCGTTGGACAGAGGCATACCCGGTTTCAGATTACACTGCCCCGACTACTGCCAAACAGTTAGTTCGAGAATTCTTCCCACGATACGGTTTACCACGTGCTGTCTACTCAGATAACGGCCAGCCGTTCTCATCCGAACTAATGAAACACGTTTCACTTTTGTTAGGTTATCAGTGGAAATTCCACTGTGTCCGACACCCCGAGGCAGCAGGTCTCGTGGAAAGACATAATCAGACCCTGAAAATTAGATTGTCCAAAATATGCAGGGAGAAAGGTGTCGACTGGGTAGTAGCATTACCAGTTGCACTCTTTTACATGAGAATGGTAGCACACTCTCGAACAGGGCTATCCCCGTATGAGGTGATCTTTGGCAGACCACCAAATATGTGGGGGACGCCTATACCACGTAAAATAACTGATATTGACTGTAATATGCTGACAGATTATTTGGCTTCCTTGATGTCTGCACTACAATCTTGTCGTTCACAGGTAGCTGCAGCTTTTCCTGACAACACTGAGGTGAAACCCCACGACGTAATTCCGGGGGATCTCGTTTTAGTGAGGAACTTTGATCGAAAGACTCAGCTGGATCCTAGGTGGAGGTCGCCGCAATTGGTCTTGCTCACCACAAGGACAGCCGTGAAGATCGAAGGCAGAAAAGGCTGGGTACATTCAAGTCATATCAAGAAATTTTATGGACTACCATCGGATGTGAAAACCACACCTTGCGTGTCTTCACCCATTGACTCAAAACTTCCTTTGGTTGACTCAAGCAGTCACGAACAATATAAACTAAAACTTAGATCTAACCAGTCGGGCAATTTGATTGTTTAAGTCCTCTCCAAGGTGAAGCGGTTGAATTTGTCTCTGACATGTATCCCTTAGATCTGAATAGAGAAAGAACCCGAAAAATGTTGAAACGACATGCATACTGTAAATCACTGCGTAGTCATTGCACAGTGACGTTATTGATTTTGTTTTTCTTAAGTCTTTTAATAATTATTGCAAGTATATTGTTGCACATATATTATCCTATTTTTAGACATGTTTATAATGTTACTGCTGAACATTCTTTCAGTGAATTACCTCCACATGAATTGTCATACAGATTTGCGCTGCGCAATAACACTTTTATTAGTATGTTACATCATTCCCATCAGGTTAGCAATGCTACAAATTGTTGGATATGTGGCCGACTCCCTCCCTTTCAGAACTATAAAGGAATTCTACCTCTTTTTCCATACCCGTTCACACACAACGGCTCCTGTGGAGCATGGTTTAGTTTACTTAATTCCCAAGATTCGAACTCCGCAGTTTATCAAGACAACGGGGTATGGGGAAATCTGAACTTAGTTTTACTTAAAGTCTGCCACCCCAACAAGGAGGGACTTCCCAAAAGAACAGGAACTGATCTAGAAAATGAAGTATATGGATTAGGTAATTTTACGCTTAATCTCCTGATCTTGAATGTCGAATCCGAAGCTAATCCAAGTTTGCCCGCCATGTCAGTATTTCCAGTAAAAGGTGAATTATGTGTGAGAAAGAATGGTTCCATACATATGGGCCATAGTAGATGCACCATTGTAATAGAATTCAGTGATCAAGGCAAGTCGACATTTAGAGCTTCCCGCCATTCCTATTTTATATGTGGTCAGACGGCATATGTACGTTTGCCTCTAGACTGGGATGGTACCTGTTACATTGGATTCCTTTTGCCACCTGTTTTTCTAGCTCCTCCTGATTATCACAGAAATACTCATTTAGTACACAATAGAGAAAGGAGAGATCTCCCAATAGTCGATTACACTGAAACAGCATGGGAAAAATACACAGATTTCAATAAAGGTCTCTTTCCCTATATAGGTACCGTTACTAATAGTAAGCTGATACGTAGATTAACTAGAACCCTTGAAGCAGTAGTGAACGAAACTATTTCCGCCTTAGGCAATTTAACAGAAGAGCAGTCTGCTATGCGGATTGTTGTACTTCAAAATCGTCTTGTCCTTGACGTCATCCTGGCCGATAGGGGCGGAGCTTGTAGGGTCATCGGATCAAGTTGTTGCGTATTCATACCAGAAAATTCGCCATCTGTATATAAAGCTATAACGCGCCTTCATAAGATTGTGAGCCAGATACACCAGAATCCAGGCACTTGGACTTGGTCCGGGTGGTTTTGGAGCGTGTTATCAGCCTGGGGATGGAGAGTTCTATCCTTCCTAGGTATTGGCCTTCTCATACTATTCAGTTGCTGCTTATGCCTACAATGTGGACCAGCGATTTGTGGTCTGTGTGCCACATCGTGTATTCCACATCAAGATTTTCGTTCAAGATCCCGGAAGAAGAAAGAAGAACAAATGATGCTATATGAACAGATCAATGGATTGATGAAGATTGATATCTCTTGACGGGCAAGTAGGGAACAAGGAGGGAATGTGGAAATATGGATTTTTCTGGTCAGTTATGTCCCCTATCTTGGACCCCAACGGTTCTATTCGCATGTTACAAGTACATGTATGTTCCCTCCAGTTCCAGTTATGAAGACGCAAATACATGTGCGTCCACCGTTAACATGTCCTCTTTCAGACCTGCCATGAATGGGCCGGATATTCCATTCCTAAGTACGAAAGGCCACCGCCTTTATATGGTTCACTTATGCCATTTTACAGTCCAGGCAAGTAGGCCCTGATTCTGTCATCAAGCTTTTCCGCTTTCTGCCTCTGAAAGCTCCAGTCTGAGCCTGCATCTGTGACCATGAACTTTGTCTCATCCTCTGCGCGGCTCACAGTGCCTGACATCAGCTTGCTGCCTGCCAAGAACTGTATTTCACCTTCGAAATTATCTGCTCCGTTCCCTGCCCAATGCATTCCTGTCTAGTAGTTTAAGTAAACATTCTGCCAGCTACAGAGCAGAGGCCCGGCTTCTCTGTCTTTATACAAGTAATTCATAGCCCTATTACCATGGAAGACTTCTGCCCTCGCATCTAGTGTAGACACTTAGACGCTTGTACACGCACTAACAGTCAGTATAGTCAGTATAGAATAAGATTCTACTCTAAAAGACCTCTCTTTTGGATAACATAGTTCTTTAAACATAGGATGTTAGATATGATTTGGGATTAGGTTGACTTGACCCTCCAGACATCTGTCGCCACATGTAGAGCTAAATGTCAAGTCCCCTTCACCCCCTAGTCGCACGTCAATCACACGTCATGCTGCTGTGCGCGCATTTCTGCCAAGTATTTCTGCTGACATTGCGAAATTCTTTCATGGGACCACCCTATTATGACATCACATCTGATGACGTACTTTAGCCACACCCAGTTACACCTACTTTTGCTACGTATGTATGTTTTATCTTCCTTATCAATTGTTACGCCTCTCGCATTTGCTTCACTGTAATGCCTATTGTATAAAAGTGATTAATTATCAATAATGTATGTACTTCACTTCCTGAGCCTCCGTGGTGATGGAACCTGGAGTCCACGATTTCGAAATCGTCCATTGGAATAAAGCCCGTTCCTAACCTCTAATACCACGGATTCTGCCTCTTATTTATTGAGCTATTTTTATTATGTTCTGTATCAAATTAAGTCCCGGTAATTAAATTATTTACCACACAGCTATGGAAGAAACTTAAAGAATGGGGCCTGCCAACCACAATGCTCACCGCCATAATTGCCTTGCATACGGATACCTGGGCAAGAGTTACGTTGGGCGACGGGTTGAGTACAACTGCAAGTATTCAGACGCAAAGCGGTTTAAAACAAGGTTGTGTTTTAGCCCCCAGCCTATTCAATCTGTTTTTATCCAACATCGCACCTTACATTGAAAAACCAGAGTCACACCCCCCGAAAATGGTCAACGAGCCAATTGCCATATTACAATATGCGGATGATATAGTTCTGTTGAGCCAAACTCCCATCGGCCTACAGAGATCAATAAACAATCTTGTAGCCTACTTGGACAAGGAAAAATTGGAGCTAAATAAAGAGAAAACAAAATAGTGCGCCTAGTGGATCGCAAGAAACTTAAGTTCAAATGGACGGCTAAGGGGGCAACTGTTGAGGAAGTTAGCTCATACAAATATCTGGGCGTAACGATTGGGCAGGGTGCAACCCATAAAGAACATAAACTGGTACTAAAAGCAAAGGCACAGTCATTAATTTATGCATATAGATTACTACGCAAAAAGATGGACTGCCCAAACTTCTCTCATCTGCTTAAAGTAATGGCCGCCCAAATACAACCTTGTTTGTCCTACGGCCTGGCTCCTTGGTGCGGCAAAGAAGCGCTTTTACTGAATATACTGCAGACAAAGATCTATAAAGCAGTTTTCGATTTGCCTAAATCTGCCTCGCCCTCCCAGGTCAGACTGGAATTCGGCCTCCAGCACCAGAAATTCCGAGGAATGAGCTGCTTTATTAAACTTTGCCATACGCTCCGCTCTTCTGACCCGGATACCTTGAATAGCCTATGCTGGGAAGAAATTAAGCTCCAGGGGGATTTATTAACACCGAACTCCTGGGGAAGCTTTCTGAGAGAGTCCTTGGCCGAGATGGACTTACAAGCAGCATGGGCCAACGGGTTGGACAGAGGAAGCTTTGGCAAAATAGTAAATAGCGCAGCTAAAAAGAAATCCTTGTGTGCTGACAAACAAGCGCTCTCCAAGCGGCGGCACGGGTGGACAGTTATAAACTCCTACAGACTTTTGAGGCCACAACCATATTTATCCACCCATTTTAACTCGCAGTTAAAAATAAGCTTTTTAAAGTATCGAATGGGTGTGCATGAGGCTAAGGATTTATACCCACAATGGAAAACGCCATTTAAAACAGAGTCTTGCAGACTATGTGGTTATAAAAAGGAAACTTTAATCCACCTAATATGTGCCTGTACCACCGTTTTAGACCAAAGGAGACTACACTTGAAATCTATTTTCAATGAGCTTAACATTCGCTCCAGTAGGCAAGCGGTCGGAGGGTCCCTTGGGGAAGACCAAGTTCAAAAAGTAACAAAAGACTCTATCATCCCAGTACACGTGGAAGATAGCTCATTAGAAACAGCGCCAACCATTTGCGGGATAAACACCTTGACAAATGGGAACGAGCTAAGAGTGCTTATACGGAAACTCAAACCCGAGGGAGCGGCTGGCCCCAATGGGATCCCTAACGCCTTCTTTAAGAATGACCCAGAGTTTTGGTCCTCATACCTTACTCCACTTTTCAATGGGATTTATAACCAATCTAATATCCCGGCTTCTTGGAGGGGGAGCATCATCCACCCCATATTCAAAAAGGGAGACCACTGTAAGCCTGGGAATTATAGACTAATTTCACTGATCGACGTGGAAGCAAAATTGTATGCCTCGTGCCTGTTAGAAATGTTGGATGGAGGAAAAAAACATAATCCCCAAGTTTCAGACAGGTTTCAGGCAAGGTATGGGTACTATAACTAATCTTGTAACCCTTGCTCTTTTAACAGAAAAAGCCCAAAAAAGGGATCTCCGGCTGTTCACCTGCTTTATTGACATCAAATCTGCATTCGACAGAGTGAGCAGGAGCCAGCTATGGAAGAAACTTAAAGAATGGGGCCTGCCAACCACAATGCTCACCGCCATAATTGCCTTGCATACGGATACCTGGGCAAGAGTTACGTTGGGCGACGGGTTGAGTACAACTGCAAGTATTCAGACGCAAAGCGGTTTAAAACAAGGTTGTGTTTTAGCCCCCAGTCTATTCAATCTGTTTTTATCCAACATCGCACCTTACATTGAAAAACCAGAGTCACACCCCCCGAAAATGGTCAACGAGCCAATTGCCATATTACAATATGCGGATGATATAGTTCTGTTGAGCCAAACTCCCATCGGCCTACAGAGATCAATAAACAATCTTGTAGCCTACTTGGACAAGGAAAAATTGGAGCTAAATAAAGAGAAAACAAAATAGTGCGCCTAGTGGATCGCAAGAAACTTAAGTTCAAATGGACGGCTAAGGGGGCAACTGTTGAGGAAGTTAGCTCATACAAATATCTGGGCGTAACGATTGGGCAGGGTGCAACCCATAAAGAACATAAACTGGTACTAAAAGCAAAGGCACAGTCATTAATTTATGCATATAGATTACTACGCAAAAAGATGGACTGCCCAAACTTCTCTCATCTGCTTAAAGTAATGGCCGCCCAAATACAACCTTGTTTGTCCTACGGCCTGGCTCCTTGGTGCGGCAAAGAAGCGCTTTTACTGAATATACTGCAGACAAAGATCTATAAAGCAGTTTTCGATTTGCCTAAATCTGCCTCGCCCTCCCAGGTCAGACTGGAATTCGGCCTCCAGCACCAGAAATTCCGAGGAATGAGCTGCTTTATTAAACTTTGCCATACGCTCCGCTCTTCTGACCCGGATACCTTGAATAGCCTATGCTGGGAAGAAATTAAGCTCCAGGGGGATTTATTAACACCGAACTCCTGGGGAAGCTTTCTGAGAGAGTCCTTGGCCGAGATGGACTTACAAGCAGCATGGGCCAACGGGTTGGACAGAGGAAGCTTTGGCAAAATAGTAAATAGCGCAGCTAAAAAGAAATCCTTGTGTGCTGACAAACAAGCGCTCTCCAAGCGGCGGCACGGGTGGACAGTTATAAACTCCTACAGACTTTTGAGGCCACAACCATATTTATCCACCCATTTTAACTCGCAGTTAAAAATAAGCTTTTTAAAGTATCGAATGGGTGTGCATGAGGCTAAGGATTTATACCCACAATGGAAAACGCCATTTAAAACAGAGTCTTGCAGACTATGTGGTTATAAAAAGGAAACTTTAATCCACCTAATATGTGCCTGTACCACCGTTTTAGACCAAAGGAGACTACACTTGAAATCTATTTTCAATGAGCTGAACATTCGCTCCAGTAGGCAAGCGGTGATTTGCTGGCTAGAGGGTACATCGACTATACTGACATGCCGTGGAATTAAACACATGAATCTAGTCAACAGACTTTTACGGCAAGCTGATGGAGATCCAAAACAATAGCAGTTTAACGAGATCACCAGCATCCCCAACGGTTTTTTCATTCTTCTGTCGTTTTAAGTTACAGTTGCTAATGTAAGCGTTTTTAAACTTAAATCTTGCTGATAAGTGATGTGGATTTTACTCAGAACATTACGGTTTTAGTTCATCGTAATATTTTATCTGTTCCGGGGTGGGGGGGGGGGGGGGGAGGTTTGTAATGATTTTAAGTAATCAACAATTAAAAATGATGATGATGATGATGATTTGAAACAATCAAATCCGATATGCGCATGGGCTAATCTGTCCACTGCTTTTTTTTACTGCTTTTTACTGTCACAGTCGTTGCTGCACTTTTTTAGGTCTCACCTACCACAGCCATCTTTTAGCCATTGACTTTGACAGTGCTTGTTTTATTAAAATTTTTTTTTTGTTTTAATAGTACCTCATAAAAATAGAAAAGCAAATGCCTCACGATCTTTTCTCTTAAAATTGAGCACCAACATCCATGTTGGAAGGGCTCAGCTTCAATCATTAATTCTCCTGATTTAGTAACTCTTTGTGTAGTGTGTTCACCGTCCTTTGATTCTCTTGGCTTTCCAAAGACCATGAGATACACGTCCCCTGCAAACAGGCTTCCTGGTGTAGACCTATTCCTTGATCTCGCTATCGTTCTTTACCTTGGATTGGAGGAGTCTTTCCTCACGTATAAGCTAAGTATCCTCTTTTTAAAAAAATCTTTGGGGAATAGGTACCTCTAGTCCTTCTGAGTGGCACCTCTTGGCCAAGTCCCCCCCCCCCCCCCCCCCCCCCCCCCCGTGCTGATGCTACTTGGCCTAGATGCGTGAAGTCAGCCGATCCATGTTCTTTGATGACTCTTTCACAAATGCCTTTGGACATGAGGGTTAGATGAAGAAGCCTCAGTATCAAAAGTTCAGTAGAACGTGTTGCCATGGCTACTATTTGAGTTTCCATCATAGCTAATAGGCATTATTAAAGGAAGGATGAACAAATCATCAAAGCCTCAGAGAATCATTATCAGATGTCACTGTTGGCGACACGCTTGTCAAAGAGGTCAGGGAAGCATTTTGTCATCGCCCACCTACCATGGTTTTATAGCATTTGCACTAAAGGCGTTTTTTTAAAGTGGTTTTCTGAAAGGGTAAGAATGTGTTTGAAGAGAATGGTGCATTTACAGACAAACGTGTTGGTGACAGGCGGGAAAAGCAGCCAGTTATCAAAAGCAAATACCAAGTTTCAAGCCGAATTAGCTTTTTCATCAGTATGAAGGGTACAAAATGACGCAAACAATATTTTTGGCAAAGAGGAGAGAATAATTGTTTGTGGTAAAGCCAGTTTTTGTTCTTGGTTTGGTCTAAAGTGGGATTACATTGTGTAGCCCTACCTTACCTGTCAATTTCTCCACGCCTTCAGGTACGAGCCACAGACCGACATCCCAACGGACGTGGATATGGAGCAAGATCGAGTTTTCTTCATTAAGGCTGTGGCACAGTTTATGGTGAGTCGTGTGGATTTTATTTACTCAAGATGCTTGGTGTGCAGTGACCTTGCCTTTGACCTCTTGTACGTGCAGGTTCCCTCTGCAGATGCACCAGGTTCTTGTATCCCCATTGATCCCTGTGTTTGTAATCTCTTGCCAAATTCCACACTGTTGTTATTGAACAGGGGAAGAGTTATGTCATGGGCCTAGTTCATGTAGGTGCCTTCTGGTGGCAAGTCTCATTTTTGGCATGTTAATGTTGAAATCGGTTAATCACTGATTGGATACTGCATATATGCACCCTTTATCTCTTGTTTTAAAACGAAAGGCCCTTTGGACACCTGTTGTAGGAAGTTAGGATGCTTCTGCATGGTTACCCCTATTTATTGCCTGGTGCTAAGCTGTATTTTGATTAGTCTGACTGGAATCCTGCTAATCAGGACCCCAGTCTATCTGCTTTCTCCCTAAACTGTTGTGTTATGTACTTAGGTACACTCCAGATTGGATACTGTGGTACCCTTGTCAGTTCCTAGTATATGGTACACATGTACCCAGGGCATAGGTACCCCAGAGGCCTCCCATGGGCTGAAGCATGTATTATGCCGCCCATGAGAGGCCATGCAAAATGGAACTACATGCCTGCCATTGCAACCTGTGTAGGTTGGTGCATGCACCACTTACTTAAGATATAGCGTTACTATATATAAGGGTCACTGCATTTAAAACCAATAAGTCACCCCTCTAGCAGGCCTTTACAATCCTGAGGGCAGGGGTACTTGGTTCTAAGTGAGAGGGTGCCCCTTGATTACTCCGCTATCACAACTTTTGCCCCCCACCCACCTTATCTCCAGGAAGTTCTGCAACCACCCTGACTTCCCTTTCAAGATTTTAAGATTCGTTTATATCAAATATCCCCTTATATTCCCTCTAATATTTTTCAGTTGCTAAATAATCAGACTGTAATTTTTAGTTTTCATGCATTGTATACCCCTTTTTTTTCTACATTTTCTTTTTCATTTTCTGTACCTCTTGATTAATTGCTTTGTATTATTCCACTGTATGTTATCTTAAGCTGAATACATTTTTTTAAACTTAATGTTGAAATTGTTGACATTCTAGTCTCTTTCAACTTGTCTGGGGCGGTGATTACTCTCCTGAGGGTCTAGGCTGTACCCCAAATTGCCATGAAGTCTTAAGCGGTTGTGATCTCCTTGATGAGGCAGATACTTCAAGCTTCTCAGCGCTAGCTCACCCACTCCAGGGTTTTGCATTTGGGGAATTGTGGCCAGGTTTATCTCATTAAAAAGCCAGGAGTATGAACGTACACGAACTACAGGCTATAAGTGCATTGGCCGCAAAAGGTCTTTATTGCGAGAATGAAATTAATGAGATTAAGGAATTAAACCAATTAAAGACTTAATTTTTGAGGTTAGCCTTTCGAATCTTATCAACAAGACCAAATGATTTAAGATCCGCCAGGACACTCTTGTACAAGTTATTTGAGGAATGAATTAAATATTATGGCAGTATGGAAACTCAAGATTGGTAACAATGATACATTCAGGAGGAGCCTACAAGCTCTATTTCTGGTACCAGTACCTAATGGTTATCCTCTGTGAGTACTGTATGTACTTAGGGGGCAGTAATTGACCTGCGCAGAGACAGATACAAGTGCTCAACTGTGTACCTGTACAAAATTGATGCTTCCAGCATGCGCATAGTCTGAGAGGACCCTTGAATGTCGGGAACCAGGTTGGGCGTGGTAGCTGTGAAGTGGGAATTATCGATAGGGAATAATATAGACAATGTAGCAATACATTTTAATTGACTCATTTGAATTGTTTTTCTTAAAATAGCTAAAATTGTTCCTTTGTATATTACATCTTCAAAAGCGTTAATTCTGTATTTAATTAACTTAAAAAAATAAGACTTTATGGAATAATTTCAGCTGTAACATCAAAGAAACAATAAGATACAATGTGGATACGCAGTAGGTTGTGGGATCCGCCATACTGAATAGTTATGTACTAAATTGTAAATATATTTAATGAGTCAATGTACAAATGTTTAACTTGCAGTAAACCCCATAGATGTTGTAATATGTCATGTTAGCAGTAAACTCAGGAAATACAATAGCATACTATACAATGAAAGCTAACTTGTTGTTTTCAACAGTTAGAAGCTTTTTTTATATTTCAAGTAGCAAAGCCATAGTTGGGTTAAAGAATCAAGAGTATCTGTACTGTCATGTATATGAGTCTCGAGGGATTTGCATTTCCAGTTGTATGTATATTGTCACTTTGTTTTACAATTGTTCTTGGTTGAAATTAAAGTCGCCACACAATGGCAACACTTTTCTGTAAATGTATCACCAGTGTCGCATGACGTGCTTAACCCAATCTTATTTAGCAGAATTGTCTTCTGAATCCAAACTGACATCTCTTGAATCACTAAAAAGATTTAGTACCCGAGCAGGGTCAATTCAGGCTTTCATCCTTCCGAGGTAGACAACTTGTGTACCATTAAAATTGGTTAATGGTAATACATGTTCTGATGGGTACTTATATCCGCAGATTCCTCACCTTTCAAAACTCATCAAGCGTCAGACTGGATGCGAAAAACTTTTCCATAGCAGTGCTCCTGCACACTGACAGGTGGCGTCGTGCAGTCCCGCTTCGACTTCACACAGCCCCAGAAGTGATTGAGCGGTGCCGCATATAAATGTCACCGCTGAGTTTTAACATCAGTTCCTTCCTACTGCGCCTTACAACACTGGCCCAGAGCTCTGCATCGAGCTTTGCTGGTTTTCTAAAGACTTCTACAACGATTTCTCCAGTGTGCTTGGGAACGATGTCCCCACATCAAGTTTCAAGCTATTTGCGACTGGAGGAAGCAAATGTTGGTCATGGTCTCACACAAGGTGTGTCTTTAGTGTCTGGGCTCAGGACAGGACTCTTAAGTGATGCGATAAGTCCACCATCATGTATCCGAAGGTGAAATGAGACCAGCAGTCAAAGCTGTATGTTGCCGTACACAAGAAGAAGTAACAACTATCACATAATTCCTGCACATAGGCGCATACTCGATCCTTGGTCTTAAACTGTTCCAGCGACCACTCAACTTTGTGCTTTGAGTCCTCCAGTAAGACCAAATACAAGTATAAGTAAGCAAAGCGTAACTCAACTCCATCCCACCACTGTGACTCCAAACAGAAGGCGCAAGGGCTTCACAATGTCAGTCTCACACTTTCAAGGTCTCCGGCAGCAGAACCGATTCCTCAGCTGGTCCAGACGTGCCCTGAATTTCCTAGGCCATGGTTGGCTCTGCTGAAGATCAGGGTTTTAAAAGAAGCCAAGACTGAAATTTTCAGTGTGCTTTCGACTCTCTCTGGTGTACCTTCGGGTCCCATTGAACCATCTGAACCTCCAGTCAGGTTAACAATGGTGGGTCCATCCCAGGTCCTATTTGCTCCCTTGCCCTGCTTCCTTTTAACAATGTTCTAACTGATAATTGTCGACCACTTGGTCGAAGCCTTGTTCTTGCCCAGCTGTGAATAAGCAGGTGGCCAGATTGGCAACTGGAGACCCAAATTGTCTGACCAAGAACCCCACTCCTGAGAGTCCTACTGTACAGGCCTTGACCAATAAGATAAACCCGTACTGGTGCATTTGGCAAGTGTGTGATTGCTTATCCAGTTTAGCAAAATGCTCTGTAAATGCTATTGGTTTGCTGGGCCCCCTATACACATAACCTTTGGGACATATCCAGCGAGTTCTTGCCAGCATGTCTTGAAGACCTTAGTGCCTCTTTTTCCCGACGATCATTGATGAACAAAACATGACTAAGTATGCTATTGCCACAGGTCTGAATGTTGCGAATTCTCTGGGTAATGCAGTAGGTGTTAATGTTGTTTTTCATTGCCACGTATGGAGAAGTTCCATAAGATTTTTCATTGATATCCAGGCCTCCCCCACATATATGCCTTTTGATAGTTTCCGCCTTTATGGGGAGTAGGCAGAATCTGTGTTGAAGGGTTTTAAGGGCAGCAGAGCTACTGCATAATTCTTGGGGCTGTTGACCCCTACCAAACAGTTCCAGCATCAAGTCAGAAAATTTAGATGCTATCCTTGCGGGCTGGCGCAAAGACAGAGACAGTTTTCTCAACCAGTGATGCAGCATACACCCTAGTCCTTTAGAAGATGTGGATATAAGTATGGCAGGCAACGTTCAAGCCAGTAGGAGTACCAGATCTCCAGTTCCTCTTCTCCTGTTGCAACAGCCACTAAGCCTCTTTGGTTTGACCTTAGTGGTGCATGCTCAACCGATAGGAAGCAGTATTCAACAATTCCTCCCAGGTTGGCGATCATGTCCTACAGATTCAAAATAGCTATGCCCTGCCTTTTCTTTCTGCACCATTCTCTATGCCTCCCACACCAGAGAAAATATCAGACGAACACCCCTCCATTCTGTTACGGGACAAGTGGTTCTTCCACTCCAAGGGTGCTATTGAAAAGGATCTGAACTCAGAAAGCGAAGGGAGGTGTTACTCATTATTTCCCTATCCTGAAGAAGGACACGTCCTCAGTCCGGATCTGGACCATCGGCCTCTAAATGCCTTCCTGCGAAATGACAAATTCAGATTGCTCACGCTGGCCCAGATCCTGTCTGCTCTGTATCTGGGTGATTGGCTAGTATTCTGGGACCTGCAGGATTGGTACCTCCTAGTGCCCCTCCTGTAGGCCCACAAACATTTTATTGGGTTCAGAGTGGAACAGGAGCATTTTTAGTTTGCTCTGCTCCCCTTTGCCCTCACCAGTGGTCCACTGGTGTACACAAACGTGATGGCAGTAGTCTCTATCCATCTTCGGAGGTCAGGGTCACCAGTATTCCCATACCTTGATGACTGGCTGTTAATGGGGGGTATGCCACTTCAATTGTAGGCCACCTCCGGACAATGTCAAGCATCTTCACATTGTTGTGGTTCACCATCAATGAGCCGAAGTCCCACTTGACTCCTTTACAAAGCTTTCCATTCATGGGGGCAATCCTGTATACAGTGAAGTTCAGGACTTTCCCTCGGCCGCTATGAGTCCAAAACATCCGTGCTATGATTCCAGTGTTTTTGGCTCAGTCCTTGGTCACAGTAGCAGCAGTGCTGAGGCTTCTTGGCCTCTTAGTCTCCTGTATCCTCCTACTCCGCTGTGCCAGGTGGTAGATGTGCACTCTGCAATGGAATTTGAAGTTCCAATGTGCTCAGCATCAAGGTAATCTGGCCGTTGCCATCCACATCTTTGAGGAGACAGCTCAAGATTTGCAGTGATGGGTGCTGGAACGCAGTTGGTCTGATGGCAGGCCCTTCTCCCTTTCCCACCTAGAGCTGACAGCGGTGCCTGGATGCGTCCCTGCTGGGGTGGGGAGGTTATATCTGGAGGTGGAGATCAGGGGACTCAGGTCACCTGATGAATGGTCAGCTCCATATAAATTGCCTGTACCGCTGGACCAGTGCCATGTGATCAGGGCACAAGTCGGGGGTACACGTGGTGGACGGCGTCCACCCTCTATTTTCACAGGGTGAACGCCGTCCATCCTGCCAAATGTTAAATGTTAAATGTTGTATACTTGTAAAGCGCACAGCTGCCCCAGCAAAGGGGCGTCCCGGCGCTGTATACCGCTGGGGAACCCATCCTGGCTTTCCCTGTGAGATGGTCCCTACTGGGCATCTCCAAGGTGAAGACAAGCATCCCCGGCGCTGATGGGGCCGTAAGTGGAGATTAAGCAAGCTATTGCCCAGAGTTGCTGAGTGAGATCCATGGCTAGAGTAGGCACCGAAGCGAGAATTATCGAGTCCGCTGACCTTGGCCCAAGACCCTGCCGCGTCGGGAATCGAACCCTGGTCCCGGACCGACCTCTGCTTCCGGGTCTGCCGCCTCTAACCAGTGAGCCACACCACTCCACAGAATTTGGGCCCCACTGAATAATGTGCTGAACTCATCCTGGTGTAATTTCCAAACACCGGGACACTTCCAGCAGTGCCTGCACATTGTCTGCTTTCCATCTGCAATAAGCAACAACGTGCCCATAACAAAGGCTGAATTTCTGGGTTCATCAGGCCTCCTTTTGTGAGTCTCTTGGCTGGGAGCAGTCGGAGCCTCACAACTAGATGCAAATGAAGTGGAGAAGAAACAAAGGTTAGCACTTCACACATACTTAAGAAAGGCAGCTCTTCACTTTGTTTTCACTTTGTTCAGCCACTGTTTAGGAGATATGCATGCACTGTAAGAATGTCAGATGTATTGGTCTTTCCAGTATTTACACACAGTAAATTGCATTTATATAGAGCTTACTACACCTGAGGAGGCGTTGACATAATTTAAGTACCACTATTTTTTCTTGTATAGCCCTACTCATCCCAATGCAGGGTGTCAGAGTGCTTTACATCAACACACGCATATTACATGTACAATACATTATATAAGTTTGTAAATGAATGTACAGGATGTGTTACATAAAACTGGGGATTGCAAGATGTAGAAGTCTCATATCATCTTCCATAGCTCACTGTGCTATTATCCAATGCGCTCAAACGTACACATGATAGACCTGCTAAACATATATGTGAGGGCTTTAGATCTGATGTTACTTCTTGTGATGCCACTTCATGTAAAGTCGTGGCTTGTGATGCCACTTTCTATGATGCCAATTCCTGTGATGCCGTGTGTGATGTCGCACGCTGTAATGTTGCGCTCCGTGATGTCGTGCGCCGTGATATTGCACGCTGTGATGTCACTTGCATACTGCCTAACTAGCTTAGTCCCCCCACTTCTTTTTTAGTACTTGTGCCCTGCATGTGATACTGAATCAATACGGGTATAGTGGGGTCCTGTGTCAGGAGACTCTGCAACTCTGGTGGTGGTTGGAGCACCAGGGCACTTTCCTGATCGCTAATCACCCATCAAGGTTCCTGAATGTAAGGGTGGATGAACTGAGCAGGCAGTGTCTAGTCAATCACAAGTGGTGTTTACATGCTGAGGTGGCACAGGGCATCTTTCACCAGTAAAGAGAACCCTGGATAGATTTTTACCCCCACAATGTTCAAAAATTCAATGCGTTAAACGTTTTGTGCATTGAAGTTTATGCAAGAATAATTGTTAGGATATACATTCAGCTGGAATGGAACATGGTACTCCTGTTCACCTTTTCATCCCTGCCGCTTCTGCCCAGCATGAGAGTAAGGTACCTGTATTTTATGGGCATCAGCCTCTGTTTTTATCAGGTTGTCTTTATGTGAAGAGCTCCTGTCTCAGCAACAGGGCACGGTCCTCCACTCGAATGCAATCTACACCTACGCGTGTTGAGATTGAGCAGCAGCAAATGACTGCATATTGCATGACACCTGAGGTGGTGGGTTTCATCCTTACTGCCAGGTGCCCTTCCTTAAATTCGATTTATGCCGGGCGCTGGGACAAATTAGTGTCATGTCTGGTGTTAGCAAGACTGGCACCTTACAAGCACAGCTGTCAGACATCTTTATGTTTGTTTTATCTTTGGCGCAGCATAACTTTACAGTGGGCACTGTTTAAGATTATTTGTTGGCCCTTTTAGCCTTTCTACATTTCCTGGCCCAACCATCCTTGTTCAAATCACCATTTGTGGTTAGATTTATTGAAGGTTTGGCACACATGTTCCTTCCCAAGCCTTTTGTAAAGCCACAGTGGGATCATAGCTTGGTTTTGGCGGTTCTTACGCATACGCCCTTTGAGCCAATGTAGAACTGCTCTCTGCGTCTCCTGACCTTAAAGACACTCATCCACATAGTGATTGCTTCATCTCATCATGTGAGTGAATTTAAGGGACTTTCAGTGCACCCATCCTATACCATCTTATTCCTGCACAAGTTGGTTGCTAAGAACTTCCTGCTGAAAGTTGTCACTTCCTTCCACCTTGGGCAATCCGTCATTTTACCAGCGGTCTTTAATGCACCTCACCCTTCGAATGAAGAGTAGAAGTTCTATCGTCTGGACCCCAAAATGGCTTTAAGGTTTTACATTGATTATACCAAGGACCATCGAGTGGATGATCAGGTTTTGTAGGGTTCTCTGCAGCAAAGCAAGGTATGGCTGTAGGACCTTGTCTATGTGTATAATCCTCTGCAGGAAGATTTGTTAGGAACTGGCCAAGAAATAGTTTCTGGGAGATTTGAGAGCCCATTCCACCAAGGGTAAGCTTGCTACTACTGCATTGGTACGCTGAGTGTCTGTCCTCATCATTTGTCAGGCCACAATATTGGTGTCAATGCATACTTTCACAGAGTGCTACTTTCTTGACAACCGAGTCCGGTGAAAAGGTAATTTAGCTTGCTTGGTCTTGTAAGACATGTTTTTGTCGGACCCCCTTTCCTCAGACACTCTGCTGGTGGAGGTACTGCTTTGGTATCTATTTTAAGGTGAAGACTCTCCGGTTAGATGTATGTAGAAGAGCAAGTGATATTTCTTTGGTAATTCTGTTTCTGGTAAATAACTTTGGCTAAACGCAGATTCCTCATTGTCCCCGCCTTCCACGTTCTGTGAAGTGACCACTTATTAACATCTAAAAATGTCCCAAGTTAGTACTCTGCACACTGCACACCTGTGCTTAATTTGAACCTGTGGTTTCTGGTGCTCGACACCAGCACTTATTTGTCACAACCAGCGCTTGTGACAGTCTGCCACAAGGTGGCACTGTCAAGCTAATTTAGAGATTACCATAACAACAGGTAATTATTAATTCAATATACATTAATAATGACTATTACCTGCCGCCCAAGCCAATTCTTATATCCAAATTGGTACACTTGTAGGAGTGTGATGGTTAGTAGTTGTGTTACTATAATTGGCAGCACGGCAGGGGCAATGTGTGGTGCAAGGTGCAGTGGCCTCCTGAAAAGAGCTGTGGCACTTACTTTTTTGTACAAATTAAGCACTGCTGCAAACTGTTGCCAATAATTGTCATGCTCCGCATCTGAGGGTACGGAAAGTAAAATACAAGAATTTGACATGAGCATATAGGGGAACTCTTATATGTGGCTGTGCACCATCTCCCCCACGGCTTTGTGAAGTAAGAGCTAAGCCACACAACTCCACCTGTAGCATATAGGAACACTTCGATCGATGGAAAAGTTTTCCCAATCCAGTCTAGTGACTGTGAAGTATTCTTAGGTGAAGAATCTGCGTTTAGATATATTACCCACCAGAAAAAGCGTTACTGAAGGTAAATTAGAACATTGGAATGTGGAGCACTCCATTGTAGACAATGGAGTGCTCCGTGCTTCTACGGGCCGGTAAAGGCCCGCAGAGCAACATTCCAATGTTTTACAAAAGCCTCTCGAAGCTCGAGGGGATTTAAATCTCCTCGAGCTTCGAGAAGCCTTTGTTTAAATTGTTAGAACATTCTGCCCTCTAGTGGCAGAATGTTCTAATAGCCTTATAGCCCTTCGTAGCAGGGCTATACCGCTATTAAAGTCCCGCTGCTTTTGTTAAAGTCCCTCGCCTTCGGCTCGGGCCTTTAACGCTGCAGCGGGCCTTTAATAGCCGGTATAGCCCACTACGGCGGGCTATAAGGCTATAGTAATTTGTCTTTATTTACAGAGTTTAGAAATGGTGACATAGTTTTTTTGTTGTATAAAATGACAAGTATTATTCTTTTGTCACAGGGCTTGCACTATTTATTTGCTGAGGCAGTAAACTGATTATTTGACAAGAATTCATGAGTTTATTGGAAAGGTGCTGATGTTGTGTGGCAGATTGTATAAATTGCCACTTTATTGCCTTTCAGAATATTACTGTTTGTGTGGGTAAAATGCACCTTTTATACCTGCATTTATGAAGATTTATGGCATATACGGAAAGAAATGAATTGGGTTTTTTGGGGGTGCAAAATCACTATAAATGTAATGGTCTTGTTAGTAACAGACATGAACCTTTTGCCACAGTAAACAATAAAATACCAAGTGTTGCAAATTCCGGGTTAGATATGTTATCCCACTATCTCTTAATAATACCTTTTTCATAATATGGTAAAGATATTTTTTCCACACTTTTGACATCTATTCGAGCCGCCTGATGTTGGGTGCAATGTTTTGTTGTACATAATTAATAATGATACCTGGTAGTTGGTAATTTATTGGGGTCGATAAATAGCACCTCTTGTAAACCTTTTCCCATAACAGAGGGCATAACATGTAGATTTTGGTGGTTAAAGCACCAAAATCTGCATGTCCTGTTATTTACCGGACATTTTTCCCCAAATTAAATATTTGAAGATTTGACCTGTCCGATTTATCAGAGGAAGGAGTTTTTATTGCACCCAATATTAACCAGGTGTGATTAAATTTGCAAAATCAAAAATCCAATATGTGTGGTTATGGGCTTTACTGTTTTTTGTTTGTTTTTGTTTGTCGAAAAAGAATTGCAAGAGTGCAAAAGTATCAAGCATTGGCAAAGCAATAGGTCTTGCCTTTTGGACCTATTAGATTTGTCACTGCAGTTTGCCAATACTAAGCAGCATCGACTAAAAATGTTTTTTTCTGTTGTTATGCTGCATTTGCCAAAATAAAAAGAAGGCATGATAACGGGGGTCTTATTGCAGGATGAGTACTCCTGCGTGACTATGTTTGTTCATATGCGTCACTATCCATGCATGCACCTACGAAATGATGCAGGCGCCATTATTTTTTTTAAAGATCCAAGATGGATTGTTAAATAAAAAAGAAAATTAGATTTCACTAGCGCAGAAGTGCTTTTTGTAAGGTGAAAATTCAAGCAGCCATTTACTGCCTGGCCCTCCTAAACATTTACAATTGAAAAAAAATAACAGAAGAGCAGTAGGGGGAAGCAACAGGGAGAGGATGGGTGGATGAAGGGAAAAGCAGCACATAAGGCAGAGAGCAACACTTATGTGGGTGGAGAAGCACACAAAGGAGAGTGAGCCCAGGGCGGCGTGGGAGTTTAGTGGGGCGAGAAGTAGATGAGGGTGTGAATAACACGGGATGGGAACGGGGCCAGGTATGTGGGGGGAGAAGTACATGAGGGAGAAAGCTGGAAAACACATGCTCATGGAATGCTTACCAAAAAAGAAAAAACGTATTTATCTAAAACTGGCAGCCAATCAGAAGGATGGTAAAGAGGCTATGCTTCAAAGGAGAGGCAAACGCAAGATGAGGAAAGCAATCTCTCTAGTGAGAAGCAGACAAATGTGATTGACAACAAAGCCAACCAGCGGTAAGCAATGTGTATTAACTCATAGTAAGTTTTTGGTTACCCCACTAAAGCTTGCACTGTTTATTTGACGAGACCCAAAACTCTATTGCACTCTCTATAGAGGAGGCTGGACAGTTTAAAAAACATTGATTAACCAATATCACACATAAGCTTTACATCTCCTATGGTTATACTAGGCACCCTGGAGAGAAAGCTTGTTTATTCTTCAGCTGTCTGTCCTCCCACTTCACAGTACTGAAGACTCCGCTTATTCCCTTTCAGCTTGAGGCAACTCAAAGTAGACATTAACGCTTCATGAATTGTCGTTTTTAACAAAGCTTGTAGGAGCTGGTTTGGTAAAATGAAAAAAGCTTTGGAACCTCCTTCCCAGTCAATCCCTCCTTTTTTGATCTCTGCTTTTAAAATTCTAAGAATTCTGTAAAATAAAAGAACTTTGTGGAAATGCCATATTTCTTTTTATTCCTCCGAGAAATACAAGGCGGCCTACTTCAACTTACAACATGGTGAGTTGCACGTCAACATGGTGAGTTAATAAACTTTTCCCATGAGACTAGTAAATGCGGTGTAGGAGTAAAACATACTATTGAACATGTTTATCTGGGCGCTTTACTTTAATAATGTCTAGGCCAGCTCTTTCTCCCTCTACCTCTGGGTGAGAAGCACCCCGGAGCCACCTCGAGGAGCTATCTTCTTATGAATGGAGATTGGCAAGATTCAGGCTTTCCTAATTTTTAAACTGCCAACAGAAAAAGGAAAAAAAAAAACCTTGAGAGCACTTGACAGGCAGAGCCTAAACACAGAAAGGCTGGGCCTCCAGTGGAATCCAGTGGAGAGCTTTCTGCACTGGTTTCAAGTTGTAACATTTTCACGGTGTTCGTTACATTCTGTCAGCCTGATTCTCTATTGTCTGCAGTCAGTCTGGGAGTCAGTCTAGGGTAGATAACATTGCACTTGTCAATCTTTTGGATAACGAGAGCTCTTGCCAGCTCCACCGATGGTAAAGTAGAAGGATTTTCTAGATCATGGACAATTATAAGTTGATGCCCCTTACTACTAAATTGTAAATAGGAGAACAAATCCGCCAATAATATAATTTGTGGTACATTGATCTTTGTGGTATAGAAGAAAGTGAACCCAGACAGGTTTAAGAACTGGAATTTAAATCAATCGCACTTCGGACACTAGTAAACACCTGTGTGTTTGATTTAGATTCAACAAGCAAATGGGCTGTGTAAAGAATTTACAGTGTCAAGTAACAGCAGGGCATCATTATTTGCGCATTTTATTTCCAAGTCGTTTTCTCCATTTTTCTGTTAACATATATTCTTTTTTAGGTCTCGCCTACGCAGCGTGCATGCGCTGCATAGGTGACCTTTAGCCATCCTTCAGCTCTTTTTCGAAGCACATACTGGTGCTTGTGGCGGCATACAACTTGTGGGAGCGCACAGGGGCGCGCCACAAGCACCACTATGTGCTTCGAAAAAGAGCAGACTGCGCGCGCAGGCATACATGCACGCACCACTCCTGGGCCAGCAAACACATGGATGCTGCAGCTGACGCTGCAGCTGCTTTCACTTTTGCCAACACTTGGCCGTGCGCGCACCACTCGCGGGGCGCTGCAGCTGCTTCCACTTTTTTTAATGACATGTACACCTTCTGCTCGTACTCGTTTGAACACCTCGAGCCCCAGCTGTGTTTTGCTGCTTCTACAGCTCGAAGTCTATTTTAGAAATGCCATCAGATACGATGTCAAACGTGTGCTTTTTATCCCACGATTAACTGAACAAATCGAAGACTTGATCTGCAAAATATCAAGTACTGTCAATTTGTCTTTCACTTTAATCTGCATTTTTCATGCAGACTCTTGGGGACCAAACTCTCAAATGTAGCTCTCAAAACAAAACTGATAGAAACAAGGAGTCTTCCATCCCGTTCGGCCAGTACCACCTGCTGCACTGAAATCAGTTCTATTACCTTCTAAAAGTTAGTGCATGCCAGAAACATTGCGGAAGTGGTGGCTTTGGGATTTGTTTTGGGCTGCACTGCTTTGAATGTTTTCTTTTCCAAATTACACCTTTTTGCCACACCACGGGTCATATTTTGATACATTCAGACTTTCCGTCTCTGCCTTCATAGTCAAATTAAAAGGGAGCTTGCTGCTGGCTCCAGCTAGCAGCATTCAGTGAAAAATATACAGTTTTGTCAACTCGAGTCCTGAAAACATTAGCATATAGAAATGACACCTCTCTGCTTTGGGGGGTTGGTAAAGTCCTACACGCAGCTATCACCGCATACCATGCTCGATTTGCACAGGCCTGTTCAGCCTCCTAGTCGTCTTTTCCGGTAGTGACGCAGTGCCAGCGCGCTTTCCGGTCCACAGTGCACCAATGCAATGCTCACCTCGCGCCCCAGTGCTCAATCGAAGCCCAATCACTCCTATAGCCAAGCTGCATCAAACTACGGTCTCCTCACTGCTGAGCTATTTTCCCTGACTAAGCCCCCACATCAGCTGCTGTGTGGAGAAATTAGAAAGGCATTGAAGCTATGTGCGTGGAAATAAATACGGCTCTCTCACATACCGCCCTCCCAGCACTGCACGCTGCCTCCTTTCGCTGCGTGCTGTAAAATAGCATTTGATCCTAGATACAAGTCTTTTCTTTAGCAGCATCAACCATTTACTGCTGCACCCAATGCCAAAGAGAGAAGGAACACACGCTTTACTGTGGGAGCCGCAAACCCCTGTTCTTCCCAACCAATGGAATGCTAAATTGGTAAAAGAGGGCAACCTCACCTCTAACTTACAGATGGCCTTCCGCAGTGGACCAAAGATCAGAGAAACAGAAGATCTGATGGCAGATGATGAAGAGCGCTTAGCCCATCCACAGCCTGTGCCAAATTTCTTTTGTGTGTTTGGGGGAGGGAATGCAAGTACAACAGACTGAGGGGCAGAAGTCTTTCTCCTCCATCATCTTCGAGGGGGACAGTAGACTTTGTTTTGCAGGCAAAATAATCTAGACATGGATTTTCAGTTTCTTCTAAAAGTGGAGGAGGGATGGAATTGCCAGTTCTGTGTGCCAAGCAGAAGGCTTTTCATAATTAGTGAAGTTGCCTCCTGGAGGGTACTTTTCATGTGTGTCACCTTGTTGTCTAGGAGCGGGCCAGCTGGATTTTGCTCTGTCCAGAAGACGAAAGCCTGGTGCTTGACTGCCAATTCTAAAGCTGAGTTGTCCGAAGCTGCTCGAGTCTTCATTGTTGAGGGACTTTGCACAATCTGACACTTGTGGGGTGACTCATTCAGGAATCACTGTCGACAGCTAATAGTAATCTGGTGCTCGTCTACTGCCATTGTTGATCACTACAGACTCTATTGGCAGCGTGTTTACCTTGATGCAAGCCTTGAACAACCATTCCTAATCAGTATAGTCTTACTATTTATTGTATTGTTTTACTGAATCACACATTTTTACTCACTACTTTAATAGGAAAACCTCACTCAGGCTATCTGTATAGCAATCCCTACTTCTGCATCCAATCTGAGCATTTCCAGGGTAGTAGAAAAGTTACAGGGATATCACCAGCCTCTTTAGCTGGTGCCCAGACACTGATTATTACCAAATTTCTGGATTGCAACTGCCACATATAGGGAAATTGAAGAGCAGAGGTGGTTCTTTCGCTATGGCAGAGGATTATCGCCCCCCCCAAAAACGGCAGGAAAGAAAAAAATAAAACACTTGTTTTGTTTCTCCTTTTCTGTCGTATTGAGGGTGAGGCCTGGGGGCGTGGGGGGTGGCAACACTTAGGGGAGTGGTATGTGCACTCCCTTCACTGCACATGGCGGTTTGGACGGCTGTCCCAACCACTCTACCCAGGACTAAGACCTATCCTGAAATTCAGCCAGAGGATTTGCTGTTGTCCGCTCTTACCTTGCAGTTGATATTTAGATGGTGCAGCAGGTGTAGTGACACTGGGGCCCAAAGCTCTAGGAGCCCCTCTAACCACCAACTATTGCAATATTTTACTACTAAACAGTCAGTCACAAGTGCTCTACAACATAGCATAAACACATTAAGAAAGCCAATAGCTCTGGCTAAACACTTATAAGTTCCCAAAGGTGAGACCTATTGGCTATGCCAATGCGTGTATTCTATGGGGACAATTGATTACGGTTTTGGCGGTGCTGCACTGGCTCTCCGCCGACACAGCACTGCCAAAGCAGTGCAAGGACCGCCAGCCTTATTACGAGTTGAACTCATGTAAGGCAGACGGTCCATTGCCTTTCCAGTGGCAGTGCCTGGAAAACAGGCACCGTAATGGGAACTGCCAAAAAAGTTTTAGCACGGCATGGACGGTGACGTCCATGCCATGCTAGAACTTTGGGGAATACAGACAGGGGAGCACATGCTGTGCCCTACTGAATCTGTCTTCATGGCGGGGGGTCATGGGGGCTCGGTAGGGCCCCCTTAGTTCCTGCACCTGTAGCCTTTTCATGGCGGGAAATGGCTGGGCTGGCGGTGCAGGAACTCGTATAATGCTCAGCTGGACTGCCCCAGTTCCCCTGAGCATGTTACATTGTGGTGCAGCTCTGCCACCACCTGGGGCAGCCAGTGGTCCACCGCCGCAACGACTTTCAGAGTAGTATTGCAGCGGATGGACCACCGCCAGCACGAGTGCAGCAGTCCTACGACCGCCACATTCGTAATCAGGCCCTAAGTCCCTGAGCCTGACATTGGGAGACTTACTGTTTACCATGTATGCAGTATTTGTATTGTACACATCTACTTGAAAGGTAGCACAGCACTGTACAGGGTCAGTGGCAAAGATACAGTTAACAAGTGATTAAAGGAATATCTTGCTTCTAGGAGTGGATTATAACTTTGTTGGGCCCCCTGAATGTATCTTCATTGCGGGGTGGGCATGGAGGCTCTGTAGGCCCCCCTTTGTTTCTGCATCCTACTTCGTTGAGATGTACTTTTCTCTGAATAGATGTGTCTTCAACTATTTCCTAAAATACTGCACTGTAGTGTGGCGGTCTATTGATACATGGGCTGCACTTCAGATCCTAGATGTGTAAAGGGAGGAAGCCCATTTCATTGTTTTAAAAAACAAAATGTTGGTCTTCTTTATCTCCAGTCTGATGGTCCTTGCTACGGCTTTGCCAAGAGCCACCAGAGATGGTGAGTTTAGGGAGGCCGGATGCTGTGTAGGTTGAGCCTAGTGCAGCGCGCATGCTCTGCTCTAGGAGAGGGCCTCTTGGAATCGGTCTGCACTTTTGTGAAACTCGTGCGTGTGGTGGCCTCCAGCTTGTGGGAGCGAGCAGGGGTGCGCAGGTTGCCATCTGTTCTTTAGAGTCGCTTTTACTTTCGCGGCCACGCTTGTTGCATTTTCAGACACGCTCTCACACTATTAATCTGTTCGTAATGTTTCGCCCGCGCTCTCCCCTTTACATACTTCAGATACCCAAAAGCAAATTATTATGCTGCTTAAGGGGCCTATTTTCTCTGCACGTTGATGCGGCCATATTCCTAGGCAGGGATTTATTTTTGCAGTTAGTCACCTTTGCAAGGATTGAAAACTTGTGACTTGCAAGTCACGCAGATCTCTGCAATGAGAACTTAACCCACTGAGATAATTTACCGACTTAAAGGCTTATCGCGCACACTGTTATTTCAGCCTTCAACGTGTATACTACACGCACATGTCAGCTGCCGATACTAATACAATCGTTAGTTGCAAATACTAATGCATTTGATAGACGGATGTAGTAAAGATGTTTACGCTGAATTGTTTAGCAGTAATGCGGTGGAGCGAAGGAAAGGATTCTGGGTGAGCAGCTTTGCCTGGAAACATTACTCCTCTTTGAGAAGCGGGTGGCCGTGCCCTTCTTTCCCTGCGCCCCATCGTGGGTATCTGAGCCTACGGCAGCCCGTCCTTGTGGTCCAGGGTACCAGCCGCAGCTCAGGTGCGCGCTCCTCTCTCCTCTCTCCGCCAGCTGCTGCTGCAGCCCAGCCCCCATCTTTTCCTCTGCCTCTTCTGCCTGCTGAGGAAACACATGGCTTCCACATGGGGACAAACCCAGCGCATCCTATTGGTCCTGTAAACCGTAACACCTCCACACTTTTGGCCTATCAGAAGCTGCACTCTGTACTGATGTCAGCCGTTGCTGAGCCTGGTGGCGCAGGGAGTTCATGGCCTACTGGGAGTTGTAGTCAGAAGATGTCATCGCTTTGTTCTTAAAGCTGCAGGGTGCATACGAAGAATAACATACTGTCTGTCTCTTTGGATTCTTACACCCACATCGCTATTATGCAGTTTTATGCAAAGTGACCTACTGGACCGCTTTACATGAGCTACAAATTACATTAGCCAAGGTCATTTTTTTTAACGTACGGGGAGATTACGTGATTTTGGCTAGAATCACAGGATGATGAGCAGACGTCGGGACTCCTGTCTGGTTCTTTAGGTGCGACTCTCTTCCCCAACACCGTTTTGCCTGCAATATGAATGGCTGCGAAGTTTAATTATACGCTTAATTTTTTAAGCCTCTTTATGGTGTGTAAATTGAATTGCGCAGGTAAAGAATATTCAAAATGCAAGCAAGCCATTTATCAATCTGCATTTGTCATTACACAATGCATGATAGTGTATTTTTGGACAAGGAGAGGGGAAAAGCCTAAGGTTTGGACCAAAAATGAGATGGGCCTGAACTGAAATCACACATTACTTAATGCAGCACGCCTTTCAACAAAAATGGAAAAAAACAAGATAATGGTAACAAAGCAAGCCAAAAGGCTGTCACGGATCAAAATAAGTGATAGTTTCAAATCAACAACAGTAAGCTGCTTTTTATTTCAATACATATCCATATTTACGGTTTCCTGTAATGGTTCGTATGTGTTTTGCTGCCCTCTTTTCCACTAGCACTCATGGATTCAAAATCCACCTGCCCTCTAACAGTTTCCTGTATGCATTTCTACGAATATACCAAACTGCGCGTTTTTTTCACTTCTCTTGTTCACATTTGGTCATTATTTTTCTTGCGTTTGTCTTGCTTTGTAGCAGGCCTCCTATATGCTTTAAATGCATGCGAAATCTTTATGAATCTCCCCCGGAAAATCCCCACAGCGGGACATATTATTTCTTCAGCTATTGTGGATTTGGATTATGCTCTGCCCAAACGCCAAAGTTGTTGTACATAGGCCAACACTCACAATCCTGGGGAACAGCCAATCCTTGCATTCACTTGTTTTTCTGATTTCTCAAAAAATGAACTGGAAAACAGTCTAACCAACCGCAGTACTGCAAGTACATGCTTCCTTGATATTTAAAAGACAAGGTATTTAGAGAGTTCTTCTCATGTGGTAACATTCAATCTATTTATCTAGCAAATCAAATCACGGTTTTACTTATGTTGTTATCTGGAGAGTGGGATGAAACACTCCTTAGTGTGTGAAGCCCCTTCTAATCCTTTAAATCAGTAGTCTGCCTCAGTTGTGTTTGCAGCACAGTAATGCAGTATGATAGCCCTCGTCCACCCCTAGACCTAAAACACGTAGTGAGTGGCCTGTTTCGCAAAGAGTAATGTCCATGCAGTGCTCCGAGGCCTGATTAAAGTGATGCATGCTTGATGCTGTTCTAGGAGAGGACCTCTTGGAATCGGTCAGCACTTTTGTGAAACTCGTGCGTGTGGCGGCCTCCAGCTTGCGGGAGCACGCAGGGTGCCATCTGTTCTGTAGGGTCGCTTTCATTTTCGCGGCCGCGCTTGTTGCATTTCCAGACACGCTGTCACACTATTAATCCGTTTGTAATGTTTTGCACGCGCTCCCCCCTTCATGCTGCTGCAACTGACTGAAGGTTGAAGTCTCGCACCACTCCCTTAGATGCCTTGCCGGCTCGGGAACATGCCTTTGTCAGATCATGTGTAGGGTCGCTTCCACATTCGCGGACGCGTGCCCGCGCTTGTTGCATTTCCAGACACGCTCTCACACTATTAATCTGTTCGTAATGCTTTGCACGCGCTCTCCCTTTCATGCTACTGCAACTGACTGAAGGTTGGAGTCTCGCGCCACTCCCGTAGACGTCTTGCCGGCACGGGAACGTGCCTTTGTCAGACCGTGTTAGGAAGCGCGCGCGAGTCAGTTGTAAAAAGAGCTCGGCGAAAAAGAACGCGCATGCACCAGATATGTCCTGAGCGGAGGTCCTTTTGGAGTCAGGATAATGTAGGCATTACAGCGTAAAAGGGAATGGCTTTTGCCTGTCTCGAAGATGGTTCTCGCCCCCCTAGGCGGTTTCGATCCTCGCCAAAAGTGTGGCTTCTGTCAATACTCAAGTGACAAATAGGAGAGGAAGGGGGCGCGCCGATGTTATATTTTCCAGTATGACATAAGATGGACACGTTATCCTTCCTTTACTGTTCCTCCCCAGTCACGCTGCTATTTACATGAGGTACGCAAGTAGCCAGTGAGGGTCTTGAGCGAGAAACACACCACCAAAGCCGAGCCTCCAGCTCCAGATTGCATCTTAAGGGATTGATGCACTTGCTGTAGAGAATCTTGTTGTTTCGGGTAAGTCTCGGAGTGCAATACAGGTACAAAAGGTTTAGCCGGTTAATATGTTAGCTAGAGAGCATTCTATAGAAATTGTAAGTCAAAGATACAAATTCTATGTAAGATACCTTGGGGGTTCATACTTTGTTGCAGAGATCTTTGTGTAACCTGCAGGTTGCAAGTTAATCATCGTTAAATAGGTTAATGATCTATATTGGGGTAATTCACCCAGACCTACTTGGCAGTCCTACAAAACACAGATAAACCAGCATATCCTTTGCAGATAAAGAGCTAGAGAAGATCAAAACTATTGTCAGGGCCCTGTTTATCTTTATGCAGCCTGTAAAGTAATAGCCAAGCATATTTTTGTCTTATCTAATATCTTTTGTCCCCAGATGAACTGTTGACTGCGGTTCAAGGTGTGATTCAAGGTCGGCCTGGCCTACTGAACAATCAGCCAGTGTCCAAAAGGCTGGCCATTGAAAATGACAATGCCTTTTCTTTATATTTTAAAAACCATAACATAAATAAAAGGCATTGTCATTTACCATACCAATCTAGTGGCACAGCACCCAGGATAATGTGCTGCATGGCTAAACACTTATAAGGTCCCAAAGGCGAGACTTTTTGGCTATGCCAATGCTTGTTTTTTTATGGAACGACTGAGAAGATGAACCTCCTTACTTAAAGCAGATGAATGGCGTCTGGGGTCCAAAGCATTTTCCTGCACAGATTTTATGTTCCCATTCTGATAAAAAAAAAAGGGACTTGTGGGTATTTTCATTAATAAGAGAATACGTTCATGTCATTACATCACTACCTTCTTATTCTTCCCATCTGCTGTGTTCCAAACAGTAGAGGTTTTGCAAATTAATACATCCTACTAGGAGCGAATCTAAATTCAGTAAGCCTCTCTGTGGACAGATCTAATTCCTTCATTACATGGCTCATAAAGAAAGCTTAATCTCTCTTGTGGGAGATGAAAGACATACCCTTAATTGTTTACTTGCTCTGTTTGCATACAGGAGTGTGTAATTATACTGTTCCACAGTGACTGCAAACCTTTTCTAGCATTATTTGAGAGCAGCATGAATTGAGGTGGTCGCCCTCCCTGTATGACCAATTTCTGGGGATTGTCCTTGGTACTGAACCATTCCCTGCACATCATATTTCCTCCTTGGAGAATAAATGATTCTTCAGCAACTTAGTACAACTAGGGGTGAACTGAGGGCACTCCTTTCAGAACATACTGAAGTAGTGTGATGTTCGCTATCACACAGTTGTGATGTGATCATGAAATGAAATAAAAAATGAAATCCAGTATTTGTAAAGCGCAAACAATTACCCGAGGGTGTCAAGGCGCTGGGGGTCGTCGGGAAGATTAAGCGAGCTATTGCCCAGAGGCACATGGTGCTGGGCTAACCTGCCATCGGCACCGGGAATCGAACCGTGATCCCCTGTGTTCCGGAGTCAAGCTGCACCATACCTTTTCCACTGAAATCTGAAACTACTGAAATCTGAAACTAAAAGATACGTTTTTTACACTCTCAAACTGAAATAACTCATGAATTAAGTCAACTCGTAAAAAGACCAAAGTGGATGCTTTAGGTGAAAGGCACTACTGAATTATATGTGAACCTGTTTGTAGAATGCCTTTAATTAATTGCATGAAGTAAATGTTCTTTTTGAATTTGGTTATCTTTCATGCCATTACTAGCAAAACACCCCAGGGTTCAACTTCACCTTGTTTCTGAATTTGTCCAAGTGACTACTAGATTGTTTGTACAAGTCAGTGTTGGCCTGGAGCTCAGCTCTGTGCACAGTTATGCGTTCTATCTTCCTTAATCTTAAACGCAAATGTTAAATCAAAAATATTTTTAATGGATTTGGTATGTTTTCATCATTTAAATTTATTTGGATATTTGAAATGCAAATTAAACCACAAATGCACCCCTCTGCGTTTCCAGGTGAACCCTTCATCAGGTGGGTGTTTTGTGTTACTGGGTTTCTGTGGGTCGGGAGTCATAGTTGCTACTTTATTTTCATTTCAACTATCCAAATAAATGGAATGATGAACTATGAAATGGATTCAAAATAATGTTGATTTAATTTTTGAGATTCAGGTTGAGGACAGAAAGGAACACCATGTGATTGTGCACACACTGTGCTAAAGGAGACACAGGTCATCGCTGACTTGTGCTTATAAAAACGCTTCTAGTGATTTCAGGCTGGATAATCGCATTCTGATTCCATGCACAGCTTGAATAAAAACTCATCCCACAGAATAATTTAGCAAGAGTCTGCAAGCACAGAGGACTCATTCAAATAAACGTTGCAATTGATTACTATAACAATCATTACACAAGACTGTTTCTAACTTCCCAAGTCTGGCAAAGAAATGGATAGAAATACTCTGCAGACCACCAAATCAGCCTCCCACTGGATATCTAATCAAACCATAGACTCCTCATTTTGGAACAATCTGCCAGCTGGGCAGATCTAAGGCCCCATCCCAAGCTAGTAGCTTGCGCTTAACCAAACAAAATCTTCAGTTAATTTGGTACTCACCCATCACTAGTTGGCCCACATTTATGGAGTATTACCCACAAGCGAAGACTAAATGTACCAGGCAGCCCACAGTTAGGGACTGTCTCTGCCGAGCAGACACTTCTGTTATTAACAAGCTAATTCTTATCTTGAAAATTGGAGATTTTATTTTGCCACACACACACTTGAAAAATCTGGTGCAGACAGTTTACTTGAGAACTCGCTTGGGTCACGCTATGGCTATGTTGACATAAAGCAGCTTTATGGTATACTGGACACGTGTATGGCACACATGCCACTAGTTCTCCAGGAGGCAAAGAATAACCATTTCTATGAAAATGTTGTCAAATTGTCATTGACTAGGGTAGACCGTTGATCCATCAGATGCCTTTGATATACCTTACTGAGCATTCCTCCCTTTAGGTCATAGTTTAAGATTTCAGTGTTGATCAAATGCTATTCAACCAGTTCTAAGGATGGCCTTGTGTGTTTCGGATAGCCTTTCTTCCTCTGTTTCTTTAGCAGGGATCCCAGGGGAATCATAAACTGATCCATCAGGTGATCATCAGCCTCTCAATCCCCCCGATCACACAACCCCTGTTGGGGGTCATGTACAAGGGTTTTTTCCTGACTGGCGGAACATCACCTCAGACTAATGGGTGTTGGATATTATCCAGCATGGTTATTGTTTGGAGCTCACTTCCAATCCTCCCAGTGTTCCACCTCGCAAACATAGACTTTCTCCACAACATCAAAAGTTGCCCAGGGAAGAAGTACAAGCACTCCTCAAAAAAGGGTCTAGAGAACCCGTACCACTCCACCAGCAGTGCACAGATGTATAGTCACTATACTTCCTTATTACCAAAAGGACGGGTCACTGAGACCAGTATTGGATCGCAGACCCCTAAACGAGTAAATTCTCTCAGAGCACTTTCAAATGGTTACTCTTAAAGATGTCATCCCATTATTATAACAAGGCGACTCCATGGCCGCACTTGACCTCAAGGACACCTGCTTTTATATTCCTGCTCACCCGGCACATCACCGGTATCTGAAGTTTGTAATGAATTGTCAGCATTACCAGTTCAAAGTGCTCCCCTTCAGGGTCACTACCACTACCACATTTTCTTCAATTTCGTCCTGCAAAACTTAGAAAATTCAGGTTTTTCCCACACACAATTCATCAGTTTTCTATCTGGAAAAATGTGTTCAGTGAGAACCATCAGGTCATTGTAGTAGTTTAACACACATTGCAGTCCTGTTAGGGAACAAGCACCCGTGGGACCCGAAATAGGAGTACATGGCCAATTAGAATGAGGGCCTTTATGTCAGCTGCATGAGTTTAACTAACCAAATTATCTTACAGAAGGTGAGGTAGCCAAATGCTCTGTGATGGTAAAAAGGCAATGCCAGTTACCCAAAGTCTAATACATTGTAGTAGCATACACCATGGTGGCATTTATCTCCATTCTGTAAAATTGAAAAGTGAACGTAAGGCAGTATAGAATTCTGACAACTGATAAAGACAATCACCAGTATAGCAAGCTAAGGACAGCAATACACACTGCATCTATTATCCACCACCTTCAATCACAAACCTAACGGCCCACAGACACTCCAGATTGCTCCAAACAACCTTTCCTTGTGCCCCCCCCATCCCCCCTGGGATTTACCTCCACTCTGCCCATCCCACGGTGGCAGAAATCACCTAGGCACCAGGGAATACTTCCCTTTTTAAAATAAAAGGGGTGTGCAGACCTAGCCCATTCTGCCATCGAGTATCTCCCTCCCCTCTTGCTCTAGACCAGTGATACTCAAAGTACGGCCCAGGGGCCGCATGCGAGACTCCTGACTTTTAGATGCGGCCCCCTGGTCAACAGCAGCACTGGACTGATGTTCACTCGAGTCAGCCCTAACTTTACAAAAGATGTTAAATAAACGGGTAAGCATTTATTTACAGCTTAAATGAAGTAAAATAAGGAAGCAACAAAGGTGTCCTACACCACTTAACTTAACGAACACCTTTGTTTTTAAAGACCTTTTGCAATAAGCATGTAAAAATATGATAACGTCTCTACAAAATTCAAAAAGTGTATATCATTAATATGCAGAAGCCTTTTACCTCATACACGAGATTATACCAGTGCATTGAGAAGTATTTGTGTTTTAAACTGATAGTCTGCAAAAATGAATTTTGAAACATTTAAGCTTCCCTGGCAACAAAGCACATAGTGAACGGAGAGGCAAAACAGTTGGTATGTTCACTCTCTGAGTGACCTGGGTTGCTGTTATACATGGACAATATTATAGTTTATTAAATTAAACACAAGAGAAGGTTGTGTACAGCACACATCCGGAAGTCACGTAATTTGAGGTCCTCGTATATGTGATAATGAAGGAAAAGGAGGCAAAGTGAAATAAAACAACTGCCTAGGATCACACGTTTTGGTCAAGTGGGAAAGCCACAATTAATCCCAGGTTTTCTGTTTTCACAATGTACAATTCATCCTTCATATGCACTTGATTCGCTTCCCCTATGCTCACCTTACATTACCACTCCCACCTGCCACCCTGCTGGCATCAATGTGGCCCTCAGTCACACAACAGGCCAAACTTTTTGTCCCCCTGAAAAATGTTTGCGAGAACCCATGCTCTAGACAGTCTTTCTAACCCAAATATGCCCATCCAAGGAGGACTAAAAGCAAACTTTTTTTTAAGAATTGGTGGTGGGATGGTGTGTCCGTTTATTTGGTCCATGCTGCTAACCCCTGGCTCCAGACAGTCTGGTGCCTTAGAGTGAGGCTTGATGCCATGACTGGCCAGTCCATCCCATTGCTTTTTTGGACATCAATCCCTGCTGTCTATTGGGCTTCCAAACCCCACTCTACCTCTTCCAGGGGGCCAGAACGTGGACTGTATACCATGGATTGCTTTAGGTTTTCATTTACCAATTTAAGATTGTGGACGCCATTTGGACTAATAAATTAAAATAATTAAGATTTTTTTAGTGTGAAAACACCATTTTTTAATTTATTTTTTAAAGGATTGCAAGTGTTGGGGGAGGGGGTAACAGAGGAGCCAGTGTGGGAAGCTGAAAAGCAGCACACATGTGGTGGGAGGAAGAACCACAAGAGAGAGAGAGAGGTCATTTTTTTTTATTTTTTTTTTTAGATTGTGTAGTGCAGGCTTTGCGACTTCAACAGTTCTTAAGACTTTGTGCATGAATTGCTTTCCCTGTGACCCTGTTTAACAGACAATCACCTGGAGCATTTACATCGCAAATCAGCACTCCCAACATAACTTGTATCCCTCACTGTGACCCCCTTTTAACAGACAATCACCTGGAGCAGTTAAATCGCAAATCAGCACTCCCAACATAACTTGTACCCCTCCCTGTGACCCCTTTTAACAGACAATCACCTGGAGCATTTACATCGCAAATCAGCACTCCCAACATAACTTGTATCCCTCACTGTGACCCCCTTTTAACAGACAATCACCTGGAGCAGTTAAATCGCAAATCAGCACTCCCAACATAACTTGTATCCCTCCCTGTGACCCCTTTTAACAGACAATCACCTGGAGCAGTTACATCGCAAATCAACACTCCCAACATAACTTGTATCCCTCCCTGTGACCCCTTTTTACAGACAATCACCTGGAGCAGTTACATCGCAAATCAGCACTCCCAACATAACTTGTATCCCTCCCTGTGACCCCTTTTAACAGACAATCACCTGGAGCAGTTAAATCGCAAATCAGCACTCCCAACATAACTTGTATCCCTCCCTGTGACCCCTTTTAACAGACAATCACCTGGAGCAGTTACATCGCAAATCAACACTCCCAACATAACTTGTATCCCTCCCTGTGACCCCTTTTTACAGACAATCACCTGGAGCAGTTACATCGCAAAGAAGCACTCCCAACATAACTTGTATCCCTCCCTGTGACCCCTTTTAACAGACAATCACCTGGAGCAGTTAAATCGCAAATCAGCACTCCCAACATAACTTGTATCCCTCCCTGTGACCCCTTTTAAAAGACAATCACCTGGAGCAGTTACATCGCAAATCAACACTCCCAACATAACTTGTATCCCTCCCTGTGACCCCTTTTTACAGACAATCACCTGGAGCAGTTACATCGCAGATCAGCACTCCCAACATAACTTGTACCCCTCCCTGTGACCCCTTTTAACAGACAATCACCTGGAGCAGTTACATCGCAAATCAGCACTCCCAACATAACTTGTATCCCTCCCTGTGACCCCTTTTAACAGACAATCCACCTGGCACAGTTAAATCGCAAATCAGCACTCCCAACATAACTTGTATCCCTCCCTGTGACCCCTTTTAACAGACAATCACCTGGAGCAGTTACATCGCAAATCAACACTCCCAACATAACTTGTATGCCTCCCTGTGACCCCTTTTTACAGACAATCACCTGGAGCAGTTACATCGCAAATCAGCACTCCCAACATAACTTGTATCCCTCCCTGTGACCCCTTTTAACAGACAATCACCTGGAGCAGTTACATCGCAAATCAGCACTCCCAACATAACTTGTATCCCTCCCTGTGACCCCTTTTAACAGACAATCACCTGGAGCAGTTAAATCGCAAATCAGCACTCCCAACATAACTTGTATCCCTCCCTGTGACCCCTTTTAACAGACAATCACCTGGAACAGTTACATTGCAAATCAACACTCCCGACATAACTTGTATCCCTCCCTGTGACCCCTTTTAACAGACAATCACCTGGAACAGTTACATCGCAAATCAACACTCCCGACATAACTTGTATCCCTCCCTGTGACCCCTTTTAACAGACAAGCCACCTGGCACAGTTAAATCGCAAATCAGCACTCCCAACATAACTTGTATCCCTCCCTGTGACCCCTTTTAACAGACAATCACCTGGAGCAGTTACATCGCAAATCAGCACTCCCAACATAACTTGTATCCCTCCCTGTGACCCCTTTTAACAGACAATCACCTGGAGCAGTTACATCGCAAATCAACACTCCCAACATAACTTGTATCCCTCCCTGTGACCCCTTTTAACAGACAATCCACCTGGCACAGTTACATCGCAAATCAGCACTCCCAACAAAACTTGTATCCCTCCCTGTGACCCCTTTTAACAAAAATCCACCTGGCACAGTTAAATCGCAAATCAGCACTCCCAACATAACTTGTATCCCTCCCTGTGACCCCTTTTAACAGACAATCCAATTGGAACAGTTACATCGCAAATCAACACTCCCGACATAACTTGTATCCCTCCCTGTGACCCCTTTTAACAAAAATCCACCTGGCACAGTTAAATCGCAAATCAGCACTCCCAACATAACTTGTATCCCTCCCTGTGACCCCTTTTAACAGACAATCACCTGGAGCAGTTACATCGCAAATCAGCACTCCCAACATAACTTGTATCCCTCCCTGTGACCCCTTTTAACAGACAATCACCTGGAGCAGTTACATCGCAAATCAGCACTCCCAACATAACTCGTACCCCTCCCTGTGACCCCTTTTAACAGACAAGCCACCTGGCACAGTTAAATCGCAAATCAGCACTCCCGACATAACTTGTATCCCTCCCTGTGACCCCTTTTAACAGACAATCACCTGGAGCAGTTAAATCGCAAATCAGCACTCCCAACATAACTTGTATCCCTCCCTGTGACCCCTTTTAACAGACAATCACCTGGAACAGTTACATCGCAAATCAACACTCCCGACATAACCTGTATGCCAAGAGGGATCGTGTGATCAGGATACGTGTATGTGTTCTTAACTCCTGCACATCACCAGAGGGGAAGGCAATCACAGATAAAACAGGAACAGGCACGGGCAAGAAGTGCTCCAAAATTGGTAGCAATCAGAAACGGCCCCAGCTATCAGGCCGTCACGCTGAGACCGAGGCTGTCAATTTAACATACACGCGGTAATCAGTCATTTCAATGCATTGGGCTGGAAATGCCTGTCCCCTATCTGTTGGTGTCGAAGACAGCCCACGCTAGCAGCCGATTTCCATTTTTAGCGGTGGGCGAGCGTGAGAAAGTGTTGTTTAATGCCTCCAGTCATTCTAGTAACTGCCACAAGTAGGAGAAGCAGCTCTGGCAGAAGCACGCACGAGAAAAAATCAGAATGACGCGTGGGTGATGTATTATCAGGCGAAAACACATTTTACATTTGAAGTAAAAAAAATAACATCTCAGCACCACTTGTCAAAGTTAGCGACAACAGCTCTCCCGGCTGTCTTATAATTAAAGCTCCCCGTTTCCCCTTTTTTACAGATGTTTAATCACAAGTCAAGTGCAGACAGAAAAGAATCTTTTTTTCTGCTTGTATTTATTTTTGAAAACGGAAAAACACAAATTAGATGTTCTTTCTGTGTTGTCAATCTTTTTTTTTTTTTTAAGTTTCAAAAAGTTCATTAAAGAGTGTTGCAACAAGTATTACATAGTTCCATTAAAAGATGTGTGTATAATAACAACAGTAGATCATAAATAAATATCACCGCTTATTGTGTTATGTGCCCGGGTTAGGTCCATGTAGCAGCGCTGCACATTTTCTCACATTATCCTCTTTCTGCACAATAACATTCTACTTTGACCTTTTGCACATAAATGCGTGCGTGACAATGTTGGATTAGTTTCTCTGAAACTGCTATGCTTACACATCTGGCTTCGCGCAACCTTGTCATGATGCCTCGAATGCTGAGTACAAGGCCTTTGCGCACTTTATGCAAATGTCATTCTTTCGTCATCCAAGGGGTGATCCACAAACCCATAAGAACACTAATCAGCAATATATCGCAAGGATGATTTTATTATTATCAATGAAAAGAATTTCCTGGGGCTAGCAGAGGAGACACTTCAGCTGATGTTGAGGGGTCCCTGCATGCTAAGGCTTTGCCAAGCAGCTACCTAACATCTCCTTGAGGGGTGGCCAGTTCGTGACCAAAACGGGGTCCTACATTCTAGCCAGCCAGGTAATCGGTTGGATCACCCGAGGGGGGATTTTTGGCTCTAGATACACACGCCTACACCTGCACTATACACACATAGAGTAGGAATTACATAGTAGGAGTACGCCTGATTACTAGCTTTGTTTCATATGCCTGCATATATGCACTGCTTCAGCACCTTGGTGGAACTAAACCTGCTATTTACTATTTTGGTGCTTGTAATCACTTTCATATGCTTCTGTTTACTGATTGTCGCAGCACATGTCTTCTATACGAGAATAACGTTGGTTCAATAAATATATTGCAAACGTCACAGTGTGTATTTACAACGAAAGTCCTGTGCACTCGTTAAGGTAGGTACATATAAATGTCTGACATCAAAAGCGAAAAGGAATTCGTAGCGAATAAGACAAGGTAGACACAATTGAGTGGTTTCTTTCAAAACAAAATGTATTGGACCTTCCTTTCAGGAAGGATGACATCAAAGAAACAACCAGCCGACACGTGCTTCGTCAAGCGGGCAGTGAACCCGTTACTCTTCAGGGAGTCATGATTGTTCTCCAATAAAGATTTAGGGAAAAGGTTCCCACAAGAGATTTCAGTTTTTTGGTATAGATGTCATGGAGGTGAGCATAAGAGGAGGCAACCGGGAACTCAGGCTCAGACACCAAGAAGCTAGCTGGATTATGCGTCTTCAATCAGTCCAACATGGCCAAAATTCTGATCATGAGTTACAGTACTTTTTGGGTACCTGATCGATGACGTACCATCCTCTATTCTGCACTAATGATTCAACGTGGCTAGCGATGGAAAGCTAGCATCTCCACTTTCAGAGCTCTCCTTTTCCCTCAATCATTATTGGAGAACAATCCTGACTCCCTGAAGAGTCACGGGTTCACTGCCCGCTTGACGAAACACGTGTCAGCTGGTTGTTTCTTTGATGTCATCCTTCCCGAAAGGAAGGTCCAATACATTTTGTTTTGAAAGAAACCACTCAATTGAATCTACCTTGTCTCATTCGCTACGAATTCCTTTTAGCTTTTGATGTCAGACATTTATATGTACCTACCTTAACGAGTGCACAGGACTTTTGTTGTATTTACTGAGTGGGCCCTTGCCACTTCCTTCAGAGGTTATTGGGGTCTCCTCTGACCTTGTAGCACCGTATCATTGTTGTTGCTTATTACTAGAACCAACCGCTACCAGGCTAGGTGCCATTCTTCCTGTATACGTGAAAACCCTACACAGAACCCTCAGTCACAGTGTGTATTCTCTGTATACTTTTCTGAGAACAAGAGTGCATAAGTGACTGAGCGAAAGGGGTTCTCGATCTGTCACCATGATCCCTGAGGGGCCAGGGTTGTCATGTTCAGTATTTGCCGGGAGCCATTCACTTCCTGTTTGGGTTGGTGTGGTGGGGAGGGGGTTTATGGTGGCACTGTGAGCTAGCTGGTCTCTAGTCTAACATATATACTACAGGGGTGCATGGAATCAATCTAGGCACCTCACCCAAAGTCTATGATGTCCACAAATGCACAGATCCTATGGACTAGTGGAAACTACACAGCAACTGGGACTAAATAATGTTGCATATGAAGACAATATGACATATTAAAAGGAGGAGAGAGAGGGAGGGAAGAAAGAAAGGAGAAAAATGAGGACTGCCAACAATAACAGCTATAATGGTAAAAGAGGAGAGTAATAAAAAAACAAGTGTGTAAGCATAAGACATTAGTAACATATCATCAATCAAAATTTATAAGGGTGAGATACAGAAAAGGTATAAAAATACATTTCATGGAGGTTTGGGAATCTCTTCTTAGGGGTCGATTACTACGTCATTCTGAAAGGCTCCGAATCGGATTTGGGTCTGCTGAATCCGATTAAGAACTCATCTTTCCTACTTATTCATAAAGCTTTCCGAATGACCGATTACAATGTTCAGAAAGCGTTTGGACCGGCCAAGTCTGTTCCGGATGGCATTCGTAGAAACGAAGTCGTTCAGAGCCGACTAGTACAGGTCTACGGACCGCGTTTAAGACCGAGCGATTACGATGTCGGATTCGGACAGCCTTTCTAAATCGGTTGTTCTGACATGGATCCGCTGTTGGAATCTGACTTTGGGGGCCCGTAGCACGCCCCCCTTCACCCCGAGCCTTCCAAGTGGGGCCTGTGGGGGTACCCAAGGGATCCCCATTTCAGACCATGCACATTGTGGCAGGCACCAAGGGGTGCCTGCCACAGGGTGTACGATTTTCCCCAGCCACCCCTTTCTTCAATGGGAGCCTGTGTATGCGGTCGGAACACAGGCTCCAATTGAAGTCAATGAGAGCCTGACCGAATGGTATCTGGAACCATCGTAATCGGTCGGTTGGACTCCCCGTATCCGATTCGGCCGGAAACCATTCCGAGACTGATTCAGTCGGAATGCTTTGCGACAGACATCGTAATCGAGCCCTATGAGAGGTTGGTGACAAGCAAATTTTTGAGCGCGAGTGTCCAAAAAGACAGTAACAGGTGAACAAATAATATCTCTCTTACTAATGAGTGAAACTGGGTTAACATATCTAATTGGTGATTATAATATACACTCTACCACCAGGATTGAAAAGAAATTTGAGATGATTGTTTCCAGTTTTTAGTAATTTGCTGAAAGGCGATTGCAATTAACAAATCTAGTATAACAGTTTTAAGAAGCATTGGTTTGCCAAACATCGAAAAGAAGACTTCCAAGAAAAATGTTTGAGGATGAAATGGAATGTTTGTATGAAAAATGGTGTTGATTTGCGACCATACTTTCAACCAAGATTGATGATTATTCTGGCATGAAAAAAGTAAATAATATAAATCTGCACTGTGGCTGAGGTGGTGATGCACTGTGGCTGAGGTGGTGCTGCGCTGGGGCTGAGTGATGCTGAAGTCGTGCTTGGTGGGTGCTGTGCTGGTGCTTAGGTGCTGCTGAGTGATGCTCAGGTGGTGTTGCGGTGGTGCTGCTGAAGTGGTGCTGAGTGACGCTGATTGGTGCTGAAGTGGTGCTACGCTGATGCTGAGGTGGTGCTGCTTTGGTGCTGATGTGGTGTTGTTTTGTCTTCTTGCAGGATATATTGTTAAGTAATCTCACATTCCTTGATATTGGTTTCATTTCACCAGTGATTGAAATCTAAAAGAAGGCATCAAAAGTTGAAAGCACGCACCTGAAAGCTGCTTTCATTTTCATAAAGCTGAGCATTAACAGCATGTTTACTTCCTTAATCGTATCCAAATAACCACGCTGGCAAAAAAACAATGTAAAGAGGTTGATTCTACTGTCAGCCGTCTTCTTAAACTATACTTCCATTAAGTAAGTATACTATTTAAGGTTTGGATATTTGAGCGAATGAAACCATAAATGTTATAGGATGACAAACAACATAGCCCCCGGTTGAAAACGCGCTTGTGAAACCAAAGACAGTGGAAAACAAGATAAAGGTATGATTTGCAGCCCTCTGCTAAGTGCAATTGGGAAGAAAAACAAGCCCAGGCAAAAGAAAAAGTGGTGTGCCGAAACTCGCATAAGGCCGATAGCGAAGTGAGCCATTTAACAGGGCCAGTCTCCAGGGCGTGACCAAAACCGCAAAGGGAGAGACAAATGTAAACTATTCACCAATGAAAATAAAGGAATTTCGAAAGCCAAGTGAAGGAACAAATATACACAGATGGGCGTGCTGAAAGCCCATACAGTAGATATAGCATTTCTTGAGAGACAGCTGGTGCGCTTCCTAGGCTAGACCTAAAAAGAGGATGGACGAACACTTTTCCTTATGTTACAGAAATGTTTTATTGTATATGGCAAGTAACTGCTCTAATTACCAATAGACAATTAAGTCTACATTTATTAGCTTAATGAACGTGGATGAATACTAGTTGCAATTTTATTTTTTCTCCCAATAAATAATTAATATAGGCAAATACCACTAAGAAAAATAAATATGGATAAATAGGGATGAAAATGCTCAAAAATAAATATCATAAAACAGGAAGCGCTACTCATCGTACAGACCAGTCGCTAAACTTCCAGCAACTTGTTTCCAGTGATTCAGCTTCCTGGAGGATTAACATAATGAACAAACTTCTGTGTCCATCTAGAGAGAGCAGTGGTAGTGCCACTTTACTATCTCTGAGAGAGAGAACTGAAATGAGATTAATGGTCAAATCATTTAGCCTGCTACATAAACTATTAAGAATTTTCTTTAAAAAAAAGAAAAAGTAGCAAGCAATGAGATTTGTACCCTCCTTAAGTCATTAAGCCAATTACACAGTAAAGGCTGTGTTAGCTTTGCCCCTTTCCTTAGAAAAAGGCTCATATTCTGGTATATCCTTCTGACCATATCCACATCATGACTTGTTCCCATGTTCGAGCGCATTAACCCAGGCAGTATCAGCATCATGTAACACCCTTGCGTTTGCTCACCTGCCCTCCAAACAGTGTTAGCAAAGTGAAATAGCCCTGAACTTACCTCAGCTATTCTCCAGGTAGTACACATGAGCCAGCCGCGGTCTGTGCAGGTAACAGCAGTGGGGCTGGGTAAGGGGGGATTTCAAGGGATGATGCGGAGGGGAAATAAAATAAATAATTTTCCCTCGGCATCTTCCCTAAAAAAAAACCTTACACGGCCCCACCGCCTCACCACTGTTACCTGCACGGACCGCGGCTGACATGAGCTCTGGGTGCCATCTCATTCGTCCCACAGGGACTGGCAGCATCATGACCTCTCCCTGCACCTACCTTCATGGTGGATTTCCTCTTGCTTTGTGTTGTATTGCATTGCAATATTTATATAGCGCTTTCTACCCCTGCGGGAGGCACTAAAGCTTTTACCTTCATGAGCAGCATGGCACACTGTGTAGGGTGTGTGGTTGGAACTGTTAGCTTTTTTTGATCCAATGTGCTAAATATTTCCATACTGTATGTGTACAAATGTTTAGAACTTGAATGTTTAGATCTTATTAGATGTTTAGATCTAGAATGTTTAATTCCAATATGAGGGATTGAAAAGGCCATGGATGATAGGTAGAGAAAGCATTTTCCTTCCCTGTCTTGTAGTTCTGATGATTGAGTCCTCCAACATTGACCCTCCAAAAACAAGTCCACATTATACAAATATCTATACCCGCATATAAAATCACTAATCGGCTATCCTAGCTTTGTCTCCGTTTCTTTCCAGAGATTGTTTCTTTGCTCATCAATAAAGTGATTAATTGTGCATTCAGACAGGCGTGAGGCTACATTGTGCGCTCAGTTTCAGACCCATCCGTGTGGCTAGTGACTCAAGAGCTGAATAGAAAGATAACCTCAATGTATTATACTGCTTTCACATGCTCATCTATAATGGATTCCTTCTGCCGCCCGCACCTCATTACCGGATACTTAACTTCATGCATTAAGCTCCATTATTAGCCCTGTATGAACTATAATAATCTCATTGTCTATAGAGGATTGCCCTAAATCCACACATATGGAGGACGCCTGCATTCAGATCACTGTATATCTATACGTATAGAGGATCGCTGCATTTACTCAGTTACCCTAGATCTACATATATAATGGATTGTTGCATTCAGTAACCGTATCATAGATGTACAAATATAGGGGATCACTGCATTCAGATCACCCTAGATCTATAAATCTTCCACCCCATCAGTATGTTACTCGTTGTATCGTAATTTGCATATGTTTTCATAGGGGAAAAGTAAACAACCATTGGTGACAGAGCGGTGGGGCCGGGTGGCAGGGGATTTCGACAGACAACGCTGGAAAATTAATTATTTATTTAATTTTCCCTCTTCATTGTACGTCAAAATCCCACTACTCTTACCTGCCAACTGGTAACACTCCCTTTGTTCTTCATTAAAATTATTCGACCTTGCCAGATCCTCCTCGCCTCACTATTTCTGAAATACAGTGTGCTTTTCACTAAGTGATGAATGCCTTTGGTCTGCACCTGCAGAGGAGAAACATGTAGAAAAACAACTTTAATGTTAGTATTAACTGTCTCAACTGTAAGCTTAAGGCCCACAATCATGCTAACTTAACATTTCTCTCTAAAACATATTGGTTCTACAGCCTACATATAATCTAATAAATGAATTCTTTAATAATGGAATCAACTATTTTATACTGTACTCCTATATGTGGCACAAAAACGAATGCATGTAATTTTAAGCAAAAACTACAACTGGTCAAAGTTTATATATAAGAATTAAACACACATATAAATCATTCTCACTACTCCCTGGTGAATGCACTGCATTAAATGCATTTTAGTGCTCCACTTTCCAATCTAAACCTATAAAGGATTAATATCAGTAATCCAGATGTTTCTGAAAGGACAAAGAACTTTAATATGCACACACATATATGTCAAAACTAAAAATAGATGCACTTTCCATACCTTTGCTGCACCTTATCTCATTAATATTATTGCGTCACCGAGGACATAATGTCAAGTGTAAATAGACATATGGCCTATAAAAATGTAAAAGGATGGAGACAAAATTATGCTACTCCAGTGGCATCCCTACTCTTCTGTCCTGTTTTTCCTTGCATTCATGTTGTTCTTTCTACCCTTTCCTTGATGCCACTCTACTACTTTCGTGGGGGAGCAGCGCGAATTTGCCAGAGCTCCGCTGAGGCATAGGAGCACATCCATTTCACGCTCCAGTGCCGGCCGGGCTTAGCACCTTCCCTCACCAGGACCACAACTACCAGCAGCCCCGCAGCCCTCACCCAGGCGGCACAGCTGACAGCAATCTCGAAGCGCGCCAGGAGGCGCTACAAAGGCGTGACTGGTCCCTCCTCCCACGAGGAAGCGCGCGGGACGCGCCGGGAGAAGCCCGAGACAAGGGCGGGACTGTCTGAGGCCGCCGTAGGCCGACGGAGGCTGGGCTTGGCCAGGTCCCTGTCAACCGCTATTCCTGCTTTTCCCTCACGTGCTGTTTTCGTGAATACGGGCCATTTGCCTATATTGCATTGATGGCTCAACCTCTGTGAGTACTGTTTGGTGTAAACCTTGCCTGTTTTAATTGGCTTTGCTTATATTCTTGACATTCTTGATATTTTGTTGTAATACTACCTGTGTTAAAAATATGGAGACACGTAATAGCTCTGTGGGGACATTGGATGCTTATCTTCTCCGGGCCGATTCCATGTTAAGTAAAGAAATAAACTCTATAGAGCGTAGACTCTCGATCGACCCTTCCCAACAGTCCCCGCTCAGACTTTTAACCTCACAGCACCCTTCCCCTCCCTTCCACCTCGCCTTTTCCCAGTTCGACTCCCATTTCCACAATTCCCATCACACAAATCCATTCTGCAACTAGCGACATCAACCCTTCCCCTGCTACACCATCTACGAAGGGACCACAAACCCGAGGGAAAGTGAAACATCCACAAGTTACGGCCTTGGGGTTAACTGAGAAAAAGTGTAGAGTAACAAAACAACGCAAAAACCCTTCCAAACCGAAAATGCAATCTTTGGGCACACAAACTGACCAAGGTCCACCTCTCCCTGTGGCCCACTCTACTCTCAATCTAACTTTACCTGATAATGTTTCTCAACAAAACTTCAAATATCTTACAGAAGCAATAAAGATCACTCTAGACCGTAACCTTGAGTCTATGGCTCACAGCCTTTTTTCTAAGCTAAATGATACACTCAAGTCCTTCGAGTTAAAACTAAAGCATATTCTAGAAAACAAAGATTTACCCAGACTCAAAGTATCGGGATCCGATGGTTCACTAAAACCTTTTACTCACCCTGTTCCTCAGACTAATCTCTCTGGCCATCCTGAGGACCATACTCGTTCTTTGCCTACTGGAACTTCACAACACCCCACTTACCCCCCACTTGATAGGAGTACGACAGTTAAGAATTTACCCACGATTCATCCTCAATCAAAGAAAACTTATCCAGCTAGTGCTTGTAAAATTTCCAACTCAAGTCTACAGTCAAACCCAGATCGCCCAAATTTGCCGCCTGCTACGTGCCCATACATCGTTGTTTTAACAGGTGTTCCCCCTCTAGTCCAAGGAGTGACAGAATCTTGGGCCTCTCTGCGAAACAAAGCACTAGACTGGCTAATCAAACATAAACACTTTAACTTGCTAAATTCCAACCAAATAATCATGGTGCGGAGAGTCGCCTGGATTGGCCCTTCACCAAAAACCATCCAGGGCGACTGTATCATCGTTAACTTTAGTACCCCTAGAGCTGCCCGTTCTATTTTAGCACAAAAGGAAGATCTTCGGCTATTCCAACCGCCATTCTTTCTGTACCACTTGGTTTCTTCTACCGGCCACTCTCTGATTTAGCAAAAACTTTAAATGGCTCCATTATCACGCAAAACAGATTCGACTCATTGTCATTAATCGAAGAGGTAGATTGACTAGCCACGACCACCAAGTTTGTTAAAATTCCAAATTCTGTGCAAATAAGCACTAAAAATTCACGTCTCCCAACCCTGATCCCAGAACTAGAGCCTCCCCCATCGAGTAACGCCCTATCTTCATTTGCTTCTCAACTATGTTTTCCTAATAAATCTCCACAAGCATTTTCATTACTTCTATCCAACCGTGTAGACACTCAAACTATTCCTTCAACTATAACTCACTGTGATCCCAAACCGATTTCCATGCCTGAGGATCTCTCTTTTGTCAAAAAAACTTATAATCTACCTTCATCAAATAGCCCAGAAAAACTTCCTCCTTCCTATCCAGCTAGTGTAATGTATTGGAACATTGCAGGTCTTCACTCAAAAATTCATCATCAGGGCTGGTTAGCATTTGTTGGGCAGTATGATATCCTCTGCCTGCAGGAAACGTGGGCACTTTTTCCCACTCATCTTAATGGCTACAAGACCTTTTTTTCCCCAGCGCTTCCCTCTCCCTCAGGACGGGCCAAGGGAGGTCTAGTAACCTATATTTCTAACCTTATTCCTGCCCAATCTACCAGCGTTCTAAAAACTGACCAAAATTACCAGATAATATCTCTACCACTAAATAAACTCACCAATGTGCTCATTGTCAATTTTTATAACAATTTGCAAGATTCTCACCTGATAGGTCTGTTGAACGAAATTCGCTGTTTCCTTATAGAGTATCACAACCAGCCTCTAGTCAAAAACCCCATCTTAATCTGGGGAGGAGACTTTAACTTACCACTTTGTGAAAAAAACAACATCACTTGTGGCTCTACGGAACACAACGAATCTTCGTTCACTCATTTTTCTCACTCTCCCAAAGGTCTGTTGATGAATGAAACCATGTCTCTCCTACAAATAACTTTTTCAAACGAACTAATAATCCCAAATGTTAAGAGAAGTCCCACATATCACGGTAGAGGTGCTTTGACTTGTATTGATTTTATTTTAATGTCTCACAGTGCAGTCAATTTAATTACCAACTTTACCACTCACGACTGCGCATACAGCGACCACTTTCCGATTTCCATTACAGTGGAATTAGCTGGTTGCACTACTCACCCCCAAACAAAAAAATTTATCGCAAGAAAAACTGTCAATTAATCGGCCAAACGGTTATGCTTTAAAATGGTCCAGTATTGACCCAGAAAAAACTCTGAAAGAGATAATTGAAGGGAACAGAGCTGCTTTTACAATTTGTTTGGCAGAGTCCTCTACATCGCATGAGGTTGTAGCAAATTTTAAAACCATCACGACAGAGATATATAAGGCTCTTACTACTTTTCCAAAACCCAAAAAGAAATCGGTAGTAAGTTGGTTTAATTCAACCTGCTCCAAGGCACATAAAGCACTTAAAATGGCCCTAAAGAGAGTCCCGAGAGACAAAGCAGAGGTTTCCCAACGGAGAAAAACATATAATGAGTCTCTTAAGAACCGAAAAAAAGAACTAAAGGAAGAACTTTGGCTTGCTCTTCAAACCAGCTCTAAATTAAAGGACTCCTCAGCTTTCTGGGAGGTCATAAACTCCTCATTTCATTCTGGCCCAAAAGAACGTGGGACATTAGAGGTCACCATAACAGAGCCCGATTGGATTAATAATTTTTCGCATATGTTTAGTTTTACAGATCCTCTCTCCTCATCCTCATGCCCCCTCGCTCAGACACTGCCAACCCCTTCCTATGCCTCTAAAGTTCTCCCTATAGAGTTCGACTTGTCCGACACTATCTTAGCACTCAAAGCTAGCCGGGGCGGGAAGGCCCCAGGCCCAGATGGGGTTCCCGTGGACTTATATAAATGCAACATTGATCTATGGGCCCCCCTCCTTCTTCGAGTGCTGAAAGCCACTAGCGAAACCAGACCATTGAACTCTTGGTCGGAGTCAATTTTGGTTCCTATCTTTAAAAAGGGGGATCGAAACAGTCCCTCGTGTTATCGACCCATCTCGTTACTTGATTCCCTAGGAAAGGTGGTGGCCCGCATTTTACTCGACCGGCTGCAATGTTGGACGGAGAATAACAACATCATCTCCGACCTTCAATATGGTTTTAGGGTGGGCCTGAGTACCATCGACCAGGTCTTAAACCTGGTCCTACTAAGAGGGAAATACGTTAACGCAAAGGGAGGGAACTTTTACATGGCTTATGTTGACCGCTAGCTGTGTGGTTATTCGTAAGTGTTTATGTAATGTTATGTAAATATTTGAAATGCATCTTTGTGTTTGTCCCTTTTTGATTATGAATATTTTTGTATATATGGTTGAATCATTCTAAATATAACCGTGCAAAATAATAAGAAAAATTGCATAAAAATATCTTTGATTAAAATCAACCAAAAAAATGGATAAAATGGATTTGTTTTAATCAGTTCATTTGTTAAAATTTCTTTGAAAGTTCAGTGCAGCACCGGCATCCTCTTTTGTTCTATTTGATTATTTTGACTTGGCCCTGCTGCCTACGAGTCAAAACCCAAGCGTGTCTTGCTAGTTGTCTGGCGGGTGCACACCCGCGAGGTTTTTTTGACACTAATTGAGTCTCACTAGTTGTGAAGGTGTTTCACATATAATTAGTAGCAATTGACTGCAGTCTTTTACGTTTCACGGTGTGTCTCGGTTGAGACGTTCTTAATAGGTGTTCTTCAGTCTTATCATAACTATTTTGACTTGGTCCTGTCACTTTGTCTTTACACATCTCTGTTTTCACTTTATCATGTCCGCTAGTGACACATTTGCATATAGTGAGGAACACATACAGAAGTTGATCAATGACCCCCCATCATTCTCTTCTGCCGCATTGAGCACAACAGCTAAAATCAACAACGAATCTGACAAACTTATCAGATTAAAGAAAAAACAAATTAGGACAGACCTACATGGGCATTTTCTAATTGAACACCTGCGGGCTGGAACTATCCCAGGTGGCCTTCAAATACGGAACGTCCCAGTAATTTTCACAGAGGACCCTATTTATAAAAAAGGCTACAGGCAGATCGAAACAAAGTGTAGCAGAGATCTTATGGTTCTAACTGTGGAAACAGCACAAAGACTCTCAAAACAGCAGTTGGAAGAAATTGCTATCCTTGAGAACGAAATAAAATCCAACCAACTAATTACGGACGCTAAGGCACTGCTTGAAAAGGTTGATAAGGACATTTTAGAGTTTAAGGATTTTACAATCAACCAAAAGAGCACCCAGTTTGAGAAAGATAGTAAGTCCTTCTCATTGGAAAAAGTCTATCCATATCTCCAATTGGATTTCTACACTAGACCAGAATCACGTAGATTCTTATCGGATTATCAAGGGAGATCGAGGCAAAAGTTCATCACCTTTTCTGACACCACGTCATCATCAAGCGGGAGTGATACGGACAATACCAACATAAGAGGCGAACCTAATAGGTGCGGCAATTTCCAACAGAATTACCAACCAAATTTTCAACAACCGTCTTTTTTAGGACGGGGCCGACAGAAACAACGAGGCAGAGCAAGATTCACCAATCAGCCATGGGAAATGTCCACGAGACGCCAGAATTACAAGAATTAAACACACAAATGGCCTTGCCCCTGCGGGAACCTCAGATACAGAACAGTTCACCGATTTTCAATCTTTCAGACAAAATGCTGACACAGGATGAACTGGGAGTATTGGAAAAAGGTTTATCATTCGTGCCGTCCAAACCAACAAATTTTGTTTTACTTAAGACGGAATTCATTGAATTCTGCCGCAAGATACGTCTAATCACGTTCTTTTCGGATAGCCCTGCCGAACAGAGCAGTGAAACAACGGGCCTGAAGAAAAAATCTACTTTCTGCCCCCCATCGGCAAAAACACCTAAGGAAGTGATACTTTTTGAGAAAGTTGTGCTATCAGCTATCACCGAAGCAGAACACAAAAGGAAGAGATTCGTTAAATCTAACATAACGAAAGCCCAAAAAGAAGCGCTGGTCTCGCTTAAGAATGATCCGTCTATAGTAATTAAACAGGCCGATAAAGGCGGTTCAATTGTCATATGGGCCACCGAACGGTATACAACGGAAGTAATGAGACAACTCTCCAATGTGCACTGCTATCGGAAACTGACTAAAGATCCCACTGCTGAACTGCAAGGAAAACTCTTTAACATTCTACAAAAGGGTTTTGACCAAGGTTTCCTTGGTAAAAAGGAGTACGATTTTCTAAGGAATAAGAATCCTCGGATACCAATCTTTTATGTCCTCCCAAAAGTTCATAAAGATCAAAGGAGCCCCCCAGGACGCCCGATAGTCTCGGGCTGTGAGTCACTGAATGAGTCAATATCCAAATTTGTTGACTTCTTTCTCAAACCTTTTATGAAGGACGTAAAATCGTACATACAAGATACCACAGATTTTTTGGCCAAACTGAATGCAATGGTATTCGAAGAAAATGTCCACTTCCTTGCTACTTTGGATGTCACTTCACTCTATACGGAGATCCCACAAGATGAGGGTTTGGCAGTCTTGGAGTCATTCCTGAATAGTAGACCTAAACCTGAAAAGGTCCCGACGAATTTCATTATGGAACTAGCCACATTTGCCCTTAAGAACAATTACTTTTGTTTTAAGGATGATTTTTTTCTGCAAACTAAAGGTGTTGCGATGGGGTGTCCTTTTGCCCCAGAGCTGGCAGTCCTGTTCATGTCTAAATATGAGGATCAATTCGTCTATAACAACAACCCTTTCACAATCTACATCACGAATTGGGTCCGATACATCGATGATGTCTTTTTAACGTGGACTGGGGATGAAAGCCAACTTCAAGAGTTTGTCAACTGGTTAAATAATAGAACACCAGATATACAATTCAGTCTGAACTTTTCCAAATGCAAGATCCCTTTTCTAGACGTGGAGATCTACCCCAGCAATGGTAGTCTAGTCACTACACTTTATAAGAAAAAAACGGACAGGAATAAAGCATTACACTATTCAAGTAATCATCCACGCAGCCTAAGAGATAACCTGCCGTACGGCCAATTTTTGCGAATCCGCCGAAATTGTACATTCAAAGATGAATACCTACATCATGCCGACAATTTGAAAAACAACTTACTCTCCAGAGGTTACCCTAAAAAACTACTAAAGAAAGCCATCAAACGAGCGTGGTGGACCCCACGAGATGTACTGCTGGAAAGAAAGGACAAATCTAAAACCAACAGGATTGTGTGTGTATCGACCTATAGCCCCACGTCAAATTGGCTCAAGAAGACCATATCTCAAAGTTGGCATCTGATTAAAAATCTTGATGTTTCACTCAAAGAGACTCCGCTATTTGCTTTTAAAAAAGAAAAGAGCATTGCCAACCAGCTAGTCCGAGCTGCACTACCAAAAACCAAAAGTCCGGACATAAGAAGTCTCCTGAATTTACCTCCAATACAAGGACATCACAAATGTGGGACATGTGTTTGTTGCGACTCCACAATCGAAGGGAACCATTTCACCCATAAGGGTGTGCATTGGAAACATGATTCTTTCTCAAACTGTAAAACGAAGTTTGTAGTTTACGGGATACTTTGTCCTTGCGACAAACTGTACATTGGGAAAACAAATCAGGAAGTAAGGACAAGAATACAACAACACAAATCGAGGATACGTAAGAACGTGCCTAATGCTCCACTGGTTAACCATTGGCATCTCAATAACCATACAGAAAGAGATGTGAGATGGACTGTGATCTCAAAAGTCACACAGGATGACCGAGGTGGTGATCTTGACGCCAAATTGGTGAAGAGAGAGGCGATGCTTATCATCAAGTTTAACACATCAGTGGTTGGACTAAACGAGCTATCCGAGATTTTTAACCTGTAAAAATACCTTTAGTCCTGTAGACATCCAAATTGTTGCTGTCTTAAACATACCATGATACATATGGGGTCCAGTGTTGATGAACACATCCTTGCCCGTCTTTGGAAAACGGGCCCCCTTGCAAGCCGAGTAAGGCTCACCTCTGGCTCGGTTCTATGGACCACTACAAATATATCAAGAGCCCATTTAAAGAATAATTTCAACATACGGTTTGAATAAGTAATTGATGAACTAACCTTTTTTGGCTGGTTCACACCAAGTTTGTAGCATCGCAAAGCTGTACGGACCGTCCATCAATGGCGCTCAATCAAGCATTTTTTTCGTCAAAGAAAACTAAATGCTACTTGAAAACAAAAAAATGGAGCTCCTAATTGCCTGTATCAGGTTTAAAAGACTGTTACAATTCTCCAAATTATTTCTGGAATGGTGTTTCCCACCGCCACAACGACAAAAAACGTGGCCAAACTACATGTCCCAGAAATCCCTCGAGAACCGCCCTGCAATTGGTTGCTATGATACGACTACAAAATGGCCACCACCGTCGTACACAAGCACCCGTCATTGTGCACGGTTCACGTCGGCTCCAAGGGCGCTCGCCTAATGAGATTTATCAGGTAATCTTGCTTTAGAGACTGTGCAGGTGATTGCGAGTGCGCGTGTGATAATAATATCAAACGATACGGACAACCATGGTCTAATGTCTATGTTTCCAATTGGTGTGCAGATTTCGGCTGGTGAATTATTTTGACTCGCTGCTCCTGACTAGAGCTTTCCGACACCGCCCAGGAAAAATAAGGGGCCACAGACGTTTACATAAGACACCACATACACCTGCCAGTAAGTTTATTTGACTCTTCAGCCACTAGACACCAGGGTAGACGCAGGATTCCTGTCTCTAATCTCTGTTCTAAAAAACTGTTTTTTCTACTCTGCTGTTCACAGATCCTTTTATTGGACGTTCTCCTACCATCCAATTAGAGCTTTGGGTGTGTCACTTCAAATTCTAGGTAAGGCTCTTAATTGGAGTATAGCGGCCTCTAAAACTTTGTTGGAGGGGTTAAATGGTCCAACTCAGCGCTGTTTGTTTCTTTGTTTCCCAGAGAGTTTTGGTCCTGATGAGAATCCCCGGTGAAGGGATTCGAAACGCGTTGACCTACCTTGACCTGTCTTCGCCTTCAGCCAAATAACTGCCAAACAAATCTAAAAAATAGACGTTTTTGAAATAGTGCAAGTGTTATTCACTTATGGTCTGTTTTTTGTACATATAAGTGTAAATTGATAATTAATTGTTGTCCATTGTCTGAATGTCTGAGGTACGCTAGCTGTGTGGTTATTCGTAAGTGTTTATGTAATGTTATGTAAATATTTGAAATGCATCTTTGTGTTTGTCCCTTTTTGATTATGAATATTTTTGTATATATGGTTGAATCATTCTAAATATAACCGTGCAAAATAATAAGAAAAATTGCATAAAAATATCTTTGATTAAAATCAACCAAAAAAATGGATAAAATGGATTTGTTTTAATCAGTTCATTTGTTAAAATTTCTTTGAAAGTTCAGTGCAGCACCGGCATCCTCTTTTGTTCTATTTGATTATTTTGACTTGGCCCTGCTGCCTACGAGTCAAAACCCAAGCGTGTCTTGCTATATTGCATTGATGGCTCAACCTCTGTGAGTACTGTTTGGTGTAAACCTTGCCTGTTTTAATTGGCTTTGCTTATATTCTTGACATTCTTGATATTTTGTTGTAATACTACCTGTGTTAAAAATATGGAGACACGTAATAGCTCTGTGGGGACATTGGATGCTTATCTTCTCCGGGCCGATTCCATATTAAGTAAAGAAATAAACTCTATAGAGCGTAGACTCTCGATCGACCCTTCCCAACAGTCCCCGCTCAGACTTTTAACCTCACAGCACCCTTCCCCTCCCTTCCACCTCGCCTTTTCCCAGTTCGACTCCCATTTCCACAATTCCCATCACACGAATCCATTCTGCAACTAGCGACATCAACCCTTCCCCTGCTACACCATCTACGAAGGGACCACAAACCCGAGGGAAAGTGAAACATCCACAAGTTACGGCCTTGGGGTTAACTGAGAAAAAGTGTAGAGTAACAAAACAACGCAAAAACCCTTCCAAACCGAAAATGCAATCTTTGGGCACACAAACTGACCAAGGTCCACCTCTCCCTGTGGCCCACTCTACTCTCAATCTAACTTTACCTGATAATGTTTCTCAACAAAACTTCAAATATCTTACAGAAGCAATAAAGATCACTCTAGACCGTAACCTTGAGTCTATGGCTCACAGCCTTTTTTCTAAGCTAAATGATACACTCAAGTCCTTCGAGTTAAAACTAAAGCATATTCTAGAAAACAAAGATTTACCCAGACTCAAAGTATCGGGATCCGATGGTTCACTAAAACCTTTTACTCACCCTGTTCCTCAGACTAATCTCTCTGGCCATCCTGAGGACCATACTCGTTCTTTGCCTACTGGAACTTCACAACACCCCACTTACCCCCCACTTGATAGGAGTACGACAGTTAAGAATTTACCCACGATTCATCCTCAATCAAAGAAAACTTATCCAGCTAGTGCTTGTAAAATTTCCAACTCAAGTCTACAGTCAAACCCAGATCGCCCAAATTTGCCGCCTGCTACGTGCCCATACATCGTAGTTTTAACAGGTGTTCCCCCTCTAGTCCAAGGAGTGACAGAATCTTGGGCCTCTCTGCGAAACAAAGCACTAGACTGGCTAATCAAACATAAACACTTTAACTTGCTAAATTCCAACCAAATAATCATGGTGCGGAGAGTCGCCTGGATTGGCCCTTCACCAAAAACCATCCAGGGCGACTGTATCATCGTTAACTTTAGTACCCCTAGAGCTGCCCGTTCTATTTTAGCACAAAAGGAAGATCTTCGGCTATTCCAACCGCCATTCTTTCTGTACCACTTGGTTTCTTCTACCGGCTACTCTCTGATTTAGCAAAAACTTTAAATGGCTCCATTATCACGCAAAACAGATTTGACTCATTGTCATTAATCGAAGAGGTAGATTGACTAGCCACGACCACCAAGTTTGTTAAAATTCCAAATTCTGTGCAAATAAGCACTAAAAATTCACGTCTCCCAACCCTGATCCCAGAACTAGAGCCTCCCCCATCGAGTAACGCCCTATCTTCATTTGCTTCTCAACTATGTTTTCCTAATAAATCTCCACAAGCATTTTCATTACTTCTATCCAACCGTGTAGACACTCAAACTATTCCTTCAACTATAACTCACTGTGATCCCAAACCGATTTCCATGCCTGAGGATCTCTCTTTTGTCAAAAAAACTTATAATCTACCTTCATCAAATAGCCCAGAAAAACTTCCTCCTTCCTATCCAGCTAGTGTAATGTATTGGAACATTGCAGGTCTTCACTCAAAAATTCATCATCAGGGCTGGTTAGCATTTGTTGGGCAGTATGATATCCTCTGCCTGCAGGAAACGTGGGCACTTTTTCCCACTCATCTTAATGGCTACAAGACCTTTTTTTCCCCAGCGCTTCCCTCTCCCTCAGGACGGGCCAAGGGAGGTCTAGTAACCTATATTTCTAACCTTATTCCTGCCCAATCTACCAGCGTTCTAAAAACTGACCAAAATTACCAGATAATATCTCTACCACTAAATAAACTCACCAATGTGCTCATTGTCAATTTTTATAACAATTTGCAAGATTCTCACCTGATAGGTCTGTTGAACGAAATTCGCTGTTTCCTTATAGAGTATCACAACCAGCCTCTAGTCAAAAACCCCATCTTAATCTGGGGAGGAGACTTTAACTTACCACTTTGTGAAAAAAACAACATCACTTGTGGCTCTACGGAACACAACGAATCTTCGTTCACTCATTTTTCTCACTCTCCCAAAGGTCTGTTGATGAATGAAACCATGTCTCTCCTACAAATAACTTTTTCAAACGAACTAATAATCCCAAATGTTAAGAGAAGTCCCACATATCACGGTAGAGGTGCTTTGACTTGTATTGATTTTATTTTAATGTCTCACAGTGCAGTCAATTTAATTACCAACTTTACCACTCACGACTGCGCATACAGCGACCACTTTCCGATTTCCATTACAGTGGAATTAGCTGGTTGCACTACTCACCCCCAAAACAAAAAAATTTATCGCAAGAAAAACTGTCAATTAATCGGCCAAACGGTTATGCTTTAAAATGGTCCAGTATTGACCCAGAAAAAACTCTGAAAGAGATAATTGAAGGGAACAGAGCTGCTTTTACAATTTGTTTGGCAGAGTCCTCTACATCGCATGAGGTTGTAGCAAATTTTAAAACCATCACGACAGAGATATATAAGGCTCTTACTACTTTTCCAAAACCCAAAAAGAAATCGGTAGTAAGTTGGTTTAATTCAACCTGCTCCAAGGCACATAAAGCACTTAAAATGGCCCTAAAGAGAGTCCCGAGAGACAAAGCAGAGGTTTCCCAACGGAGAAAAACATATAATGAGTCTCTTAAGAACCGAAAAAAAGAACTAAAGGAAGAACTTTGGCTTGCTCTTCAAACCAGCTCTAAATTAAAGGACTCCTCAGCTTTCTGGGAGGTCATAAACTCCTCATTTCATTCTGGCCCAAAAGAACGTGGGACATTAGAGGTCACCATAACAGAGCCCGATTGGATTAATAATTTTTCGCATATGTTTAGTTTTACAGATCCTCTCTCCTCATCCTCATGCCCCCTCGCTCAGACACTGCCAACCCCTTCCTATGCCTCTAAAGTTCTCCCTATAGAGTTCGACTTGTCCGACACTATCTTAGCACTCAAAGCTAGCCGGGGCGGGAAGGCCCCAGGCCCAGATGGGGTTCCCGTGGACTTATATAAATGCAACATTGATCTATGGGCCCCCCTCCTTCTTCGAGTGCTGAAAGCCACTAGCGAAACCAGACCATTGAACTCTTGGTCGGAGTCAATTTTGGTTCCTATCTTTAAAAAGGGGGATCGAAACAGTCCCTCGTGTTATCGACCCATCTCGTTACTTGATTCCCTAGGAAAGGTGGTGGGCCGCATTTTACTCGACCGGCTGCAATGTTGGACGGAGAATAACAACATCATCTCCGACCTTCAATATGGTTTTAGGGTGGGCCTGAGTACCATCGACCAGGTCTTAAACCTGGTCCTACTAAGAGGGAAATACGTTAACGCAAAGGGAGGGAACTTTTACATGGCTTATGTTGACCTCTCTGCAGCGTTTGACTGCGTTTCACACACTAAATTATGGTCTATCATGGTGGATATGGGGGTGGACTTAACAATAGTTAATTACTTCAGAGATCTCTACTCTGGCGCCACCGCCAGAGTGAGGTTCGGCACTGGGGGCCAGTTATCATCATCATTCAGGGTCGAGCGGGGAGTGAGGCAGGGCTGTGTCCTGGCTCCCTTTCTTTTTACCATCTATACCAACGGCCTGGAGGCAGCCATGTTGGAGGGAAGCCAGGACCTGCCCCAGATTAATAACCGTCAAATTCCTGCATTACTTTACGCAGATGATGCGGTAATACTCGCTCGTACCCCATTAGAACTACAACGCTCCCTGAATCGATATTATAACTTTATGTCCAACCTAAATCTAAAAGTAAACCCCACCAAAACATTCACAATGACCTCCGGCAAAAAATCACCAAAGGGACTAGGCATTTACATCAATGACACAAAGATCGATCACACAACAACATATCCCTATCTAGGAGTGGTGATTGACGAAAGGGGGTCCTGGAAGAGGGCAATCGAGGCAAGAAATCTCCAGTTCTTGAAGTCCACCATGGCCCTAGTCTCCTTCACTTAGAGACTTGGAAAGAGACCCCCGAAAGAAATTCTGGAAATTTATCGCCCAAAATGTATCACCACAGCTACTTATGGAGCAGGTCTATGGGGATACGCCGAAGTAGATTCCATTCAAAAAAACGAAAACAGCTTCTTGAGACATTTACTGTCAGTTCCCAAATCTTCACCAACTTTTTCCTGCCACCAAGAACTTGGTTTGCCCTATATCACTGATACCATCCGATTGCAACCAATCTTGTTGTGGCATCGTATTTGGTCCTCAGATAAATTGCTTTTAACCCAAGCAATCATTAGGGACTGTCAAAAACTGGAACATTTCATAAAAATTCCTTGGCTGCATTATGTTTACAAATTCTGTAATGATTTGGGACATCCCAACTTCTACACTACTCCCCAAGACATGTCAAAGATCCCGAGAAAACTATTCAAGGTGGAGTGTCTAAAACATCTCGATGATCTCCGTTTGGCAGTCGAAGCCAGCAAACCCTCTGTACAGCATTCTTTATTAATCCAAACCTCCTACAGTATAGAGCCCTACCTTATCTTAAACCTCCCAACTTATGATGTATTTTTACTAACGAGATTTAGATTTAACAAATTTCACCGACGTATCACCTTTCCCAATACAAACGACTGGTCAAGGGAACTTCCCACCTGTCCCTGCGATGATATTTCTTTACAGTCCCTTCTACACGTTACTTTTTTCTGCAAATTTTTTTATGAACCTAGAATACGCTGGCTGAAACCGCTTTTGCTACAAATGTCTCTACGCGAATGCCGTCCTGCCTTGCTGGCTTTACAAATGTTGGACTCTCCTGCAATATGTTTTAATATCGCAAAGTTTTTAAAATTTTGTATAAGGCACCGAACTAATCTTCAATTGTAATACCTCATTTGTTAATTATGCTGTATTTTGTACTTTGCTTTTATGGATGTGCTCTGCTTTCCGAATAAAGCTTTTATTGAATTGAATTGAATTGAATACTACTTTCTTTTCCTGTCATCCCTTTCAGTTCTCCCTTTCTGGCTTTTCTTCCTCTTGTTTCTACTTTAGTCCAGTTTCTCCCTTGTTTCTTCATTCATCGGGTTTACCTTTTCCTCTCTTTTCCTACTACCTCAGCTCCATTTATACCACTCGTTCCCACTTCCATTTCCTTCATTGTCACCTTCCTTTCCTTCATGCTCCATGTCTTTACTCTCCTCCTCTCACCCAGACATTCCCACCTCACCCACATGCCTTTTCCTCCCTTGTCTCGCTAGTTTTGCAGACTGATCACATGCAGCTACTGCAAATATTTGCATGCAATCAAAGCATCTCATGGGCAGGAATGATGATGTGGCCAATTCACTTTTCGTCTGTCTGAAGTCGCTAACATGTCCATGATTTGCTTGGCTTGTTAGTCAAATTTATCACGATCATCTTACATACACAAAGGTCTCTACGTCTTGAACCAGTCCAAAGCATGTGTTCTCAAATGATCTCTTTGATGTGTCTTTTTGAGCGCTTTCGGGATAAACACTGGTGTGTTGAGACACAAAGGGCCTGGTTGGAAGAGGAGGAGGCACCTTCAGGGCTGCATGCTGAATCTATTGCACCGGTGAGAATATGCAGTAAGGAAACATAGTGGGGGGAAAAGTAAGGAACCACTGATATTTACGGGGCATCTAACATATCTTTGTTTTTCTCCAAAACAGACCAAGCATGAACATGTATGAGTCTCTTATTTGCTTTCTAGTGCTGCTTTTTAGTTTGCACCCATGAGGTTTGATGTCAGTGGACAAACCTCATGGGTGCTGAACCTATCTTTCACCCTTCTCCAGGCGAGGGTAGTTTGGAGTCAATATAACTCTCTTCTCTTAATTTATGTCTTTGAGGGCCTCCTTGACATGGCCACATCATTCCTTCATGACATTTTAGTAGAAAAATCTACAAATTTATAGAAATTGGGCACTCAGTCAATACAGTGGGCAAGATATACTATGCATTTTAACAGTCACTACCAGGTGCAGCCGGCACAGGTAAGAGAGGTACAGGGAAAATAAAATTAAAAAATAAACAAAATCACTTACCTTGCGCTCGCCGCATAGTCGATGCGGCGAGCGCACGGTAAATGGTTTTATTTCTTTTTTTATTTTATTTTCCCTATCCCGTCATCTGGCAACTTCCCTCCTCCCCACCCCACCCCTCTTACCTGTGCCGGCCAGGCATGATCACTAATGCTCCAATTTGACTTTTGCAACTGTTAAAATGCTATTTTTATATGTACTAATACCATTTTGGGAGTTAGAAAAGAGACTCCTGAAATGGGATTTCAAATGAATACCGATTCGGTATCTGGAAGGGGCGTTTTATAGGCATTCCTCCCACATACTGAATCAGTGTCATATGTATCAATGCTTTGCAACTGGATTCTGGCTGCGAAACATTGACATTTTGCCAGCATCTCAAGTGAATTGGTAATGCATTTGCAAAAGAGAAGTGATCTACTTGTGACACCTTCTCCATTTGTGACTGTAAAAAAAAATATTGAAAAGTACACACTGGTCAAATGTACAGCTTCCAATTCTCAAACAAAAAACTTTATAAACTCAGTCAATTTCTTATATGAAAAGTGAGCGGCATTAAAAAGTGCTGTATTGAAAGGCAGTCACAGACATGATCTGTTGATGCCAGCAAATGGTAGATTGCGACACACTCCGATTCTTTAATTTTCCGACGGGTCCTATTTGAACACCGGTCAGTTCGGAAAATTATTTAATGGTCGTAAATTAAGACCAATATTTTGTGACTAGTAAATAGTACATCTGGACCAATGTCACCTCTCTGTAAAACTTAAGTTGGCCTGTTTTCATAGTTTTCTAGGAAAATGTCTTAATTGTTCTTTTAGACTTTGGTGCAGAAAAATAGACTATGCTGTTTTGAATTTACTTCTTCAAAGTCGCTACAAGGAAAATGTTTTGGTTTTCGACTTTTTAACCCCTTGAGTGCCCATGACGAGATGGTCTCGTCATGGGCCGCGGTTGCGCTGTGCCCATGACGATACTATCTCGTCATGAGCCCCGCCCGCTAATGAAACGCCCGGCACAGGGCGTGGAAAGGGCGGGGCACTCAAGGGGTTAAAATGCTACATATTTATTTCTAGCTGATACAAATTAGTCAATGAAAGTAGTATTTCCTCAGTGTTTTCTAAAGATGCTATGTACAGCGGCCAGTCACAGCCTTGAAGATCTCTTTCCATTACGGGTACTCTTTGGATTCAATCTTTCAGACTGCTAAATTGGTGTAGATGATACACCTGCTTAGAGGCTAATTCTGTGGTTCTTATTGTACTCATTTTAGTCACAGGTTTGTGTTCTGGTTAGTCTCATTTGTAGTGCTTTCTCATGATTTGTGTTCTTATTGGTTTTTCACAGCTAAGGTCTGCAAATTTCTCCCAGCAAGAATCTGTACCATTGTTTCTTTGGGAGGAGCATCTTTTGATGGCATACTGTAGAGTGTAAATCTGCATTTTTTTCTATTACTGCATTTGGAATCCTGAGAAGGTGTAGTGTCTTCTACCAGAAACTGAATTTCAATGGATAGTTCCAATAGCAGATTCCTCACCTTTTCAATGTTGTGAGGCACTAGACTGGAGATGAAATTCTTTAAAGCAATTTTTCCTGTGCGTTGTTAGGTGTTGCGATTGGACTCTGCGGTGACTTAATACTGCCCTGGAAGTGACAGAGCAGAGCCGCATCTGGTGCCAGCCTTGCAGGCTGCCATCAGTTCCTTCTTTTTCTTTCATACGACACGGAACCAGAGCTCCACTCCCAACTTGTCAGTCTTTAAATGGTGTCAAATTTCTGACAATATGCCCAGGAAGATGTAGATCTCCGTCTGAAATAACATGATTCAAGTAATGCTACGACTGCAGGAAGCAGATGTCATTCACAAACCTAACAACATCATGGACACACAATCCTGACACTATCCATATCTCGAAAGATACGGTATGGGATGCAAGTCTGATTTGCGGCAGGCAGTTCTCCTTATCCCACGAGAGCTCAAAGTAGTGATGGATGCATCGTCTCTGGGTTGGGTGGGTCACCTAAGCGGTAAAAATCTGCGTTCTGTGGTCTCCAGCTGAGTACCATCGCATTATCAACCTGTTGGGGCTTTGAGCTATCCAGCTGACAGTCTTCCTGCTAACCAGTGCAGACTCTTATGGATAACATAACCATTATATTGTACAGCAATAAACAGGGCGGGGTGGGGTGGGGTCTTTGATCCTGTGCCATGAGACCCTGCACCTTTGGAGGTGTCAGGATCAGCAGGGAATTTTTCTGATGACCAGCCACCTGATGGGGTCTCTGATGCCACATCTTTATCTCGGGGAGGCACAGAACATCTTCAAACAGGTGTGGCGTGCACTGGCTGGATCATGTCTCCTTTGCCAAGAGCATGCAGTGTCAAGACTACTACGGTTCAGAGTTTTCACCAAGAAAGTCATTAGTAGATGCCTTCCACCTTCAATGGACAACAGGTCTCCTGTATGCATCCTCACCATTACCTCTCCTGATTCGATTTTTTAAGAATGTCAGAATAGACCAGACACAAATTATCCTGAGAGCGCTGTATGGGGGCAGAAGAGTGTGGCACCCGGTAGTCTTGAGCCTTAGCAACTGTCCTCCTTATCCAGCTACCCCTGCAGGAGGACCTCCTGTCTCAGCATCAGGGTAGGGTTCTGCACCCAAATCTCCACATTTTACATGCATGGAGATTGAACAGTGGCAGCTGAGCAGTTTTGATTGCCGTCTGAAGTGGTGGATATGATATTCGCAGCCAGACGCTCCTCAACCAAATCCATTTATCCAGGCACTTGGAGAAGTTTGTGTCCTGGTGTAGAAATCATCAACTTGATCCGTATCAGGCCACGTTATCAAATGTGTGATTGTTTGTTTTGTTGTTAGTCCAGCAAGACTTTCCAGTGGCACAGTTAAAGGTTACATGTCCGCCCTTGTGGCCTTTTGCCAGATCACCTTTCCCTCTTCAAAACACCAGTGATGTGTTTTCTAAAACGCTTGATGCATGTTTCTCCCAGAACCCTTCATTATGCCTTAATGGGACCTTAGTTTGGTTCTAACGTTTCTCATATACACGCCTTTCGAGCCCATGCAAAACTGTTCTAATCATCAAGATGGTTTTTCTTATTGCTATAACTTCTGAACATGTCAGTTAACTGCTAGCATTGTCTGTGCAGCCTTGCTACACCACTTGCTTTTCTGAGACATTGTTGCTGAGGACCCAGACACTTTTCTGCCTTAAGTGGTTATCTTGCTTTCATATTGTTCAATCCATCACCTTACCACCATTGCTCTCTCTACCACAGCTCTTCAAAAAAAGGGAGGTTAAACTCCCTGGGCTACCTCTGAAGACAGCATTAAGCCTCTACATACAATGCACAAAGGAGTATTGTGTTGATCAGCTCTTAGTGAGGTTTGCCTGTGCCAAAAAAGGAAAGGCGGTACAGAATAGGACGCTGTAGAAATGGCTCATCCATGCATACAAATGTGCTAAAATCTGGCCAGGAATGAGCCTCCCAAGGGCCTGCAGGCCCATTCCACAACAGTTAAGGTTGCTATGTTGACATTAGCGAGGAGAGTTCCCATTTTGGACATCTGTCAAACTGACCAGGTCTGCAGAAACTGTCATTTTGCACACTCGATCCTGCTTTTTGGTTTGTGTCCATTCGTCAGACTGTTAGCATTTGGAAGTTATTGCTTGGGTGTCTATTCTAAAGGTGAGGAATCTGCTGTTAGAAGTATCCATAAGAAGAAAAAGTTACTTACCTTTGTTAACACTCTTTCTGGGGGACACTCTATCGAACTACAGATTCCTCACCTTCCTTCCACTTCCCTGCTCATTCCATAAAGCTCCCAAATTAGCTTTTCTGCACCCTGTCATCTTCATTTTGTCATAGTTGACTGGCATCTGAGGTAATGTAAGAGAGCATGATGTAAACTGTGGCTCGGATCAAACACTTCCGGGACAGTGCGATGGTGTCGCAGTCCGATGGCATCACCTGGCAGTTATAGGAGCAATTACTTTCAACAATTCCATATACAGACTGACACCCGGAAATATTCTAAAAGTGAGGAATCTGCAGTTAGATAGAATAGCCACCAGAAATGCTGAATGCTTCATGATGTTGGTTGTGGCTGGAAATTTCCACCTCATACGTTACGGGTTACACATGCGACTGTCCTGCTGTACTGTTAGTTCTTGAAATATATTTAATAATACTAATGAATCTAAGTTTCACTGGTCTTTTTGTCCTAAATATTTCTTCGTAATCCCGGTGTTCCATGCATCACCATCCACCAGAACTTTGAGGGCTCTTTGTCTTCTGCTGTATGCAAATATTCCTCTTCCTGTGTTTAGAAATTGTATGCCTGACAAAGGACTTTTTTGAATATCCTGAACAGATGTGTACTCTTTTTGTGCTTGCAACACTTTCTTTGTGGGAAATCATGATCAAGCCATGTTTCAGACACCTCCTCCTTGACTTTTTTATGCCAGTTTTAGGGAAATGTATTTCCAGTACTATTGGCTAAATAGTTCTTCGACGTTTTTGAACAACGGACATTCTGTTACTTGTGTCTTGTTTACCTTGAGTTTCTCTCTACCCAAGCATTATTCTTTCATTTGAGAATTGTTTTTGGAGGGCAGAAACTTCGTCACAGGTTGTCTATATTCTCACGTCTTCATCTTATTCTTATTTCTGTTGACAATTCTGTCTTCCTTTATATACTCTTTGACATTTTCTATGGTAGCTTTCCCTTCAAACATGACTTGGGAGTGGCTGTATCTACACCTAGGTGGAACCCCTTGCTCTCCCATCTAGCTTCTGCTCAGGTTTCTTGTTGCAGGATTGCTTTCTTTTTTTCTGGGGAACTTCTGAGGTCACAGCAGTACATTTTAGTGCTCATTCTGCCACATTTCACAATATTTTAACTGATTTCTTGAACTCATATGTGATTAGTAGTCATGCTTGATCTTGATATGACTACTCAGATTCATTCTGAATAAATTGCAAGATGCAGCGTTGGCCTTGCTCTGATAGAAGCAAAGAGTTATCTACTAATTTTCTCTCTATCCTGATTAGTTACATGTTGGCTAGGGGCTGAAGTCGAGGTCCACAAGAGAATTGATTGTTTGCACTGAGTTTTACTTGAGGTTGGCAATCATTCATCTTATCATATCACTGGGCTCAGTTCCATTATGCTCTCTTGACTGGTCTTTGGTAGCAATGTTAATTCAACACTCACGAGGAAGCTTTTATTCATGTATATATTTCCCAACAGCATCTCCAGTAATACAACCTAAAATTGTGACCCACTTATGCAATTTCAATGGAAGTTAGAAGTATAATGTAAAGGCTTCGGATAGTCGAACCACAGAGTGAGCTATGTATGTTTAATTAACATTTACAGAGCTTTCTCTTTCCAGGGTTATCTAAACCTCTCAACATTTCACCAAAATCTTTTCGGACATTTCCTCATTCTGCGTCTCAAGGCTAAGGTAGATGTTGAATAATTTCTTGGATCAGGTCAGATCTTTATTTTAAAAATACCTTGGAAAGTGTGAGCAGAATTCTGCTGATGCTTAGATTGTGTTTTCATTTTGCTATCTCACAAAATATCCCCAAGGATGCGGATGTTCAACATTTTTCCCCCGCAACCCTGGAGTGGTTCCCTAGATAGCCTGGACAGGCTGCAATGCCAAGATGTGCGGAGTCGGAAGGTGACACTGCAACACAAGATGGAGGTTACCAGTGGCAGATGTTTGTGAGAGGGGGTGCTACGAGGAAAAGAAGCCAAGTAGAATTAGAATTGCCTGGTGCAGCAGACAATTGTTAAAGCTTGTACGATTTGGCGAATGTGCTGGGCTCCCGTGTCCTTGAGATCCTGTGGACCAACAGAAACTGTGAGAGTGGAATGGTCGCCATGGGAGTGGATATGGCCTGCCTTGAGCCATGGAGCCTGGAGGCAGACTGAGTGCACTGGCGTGGCTTCTGGAGGTGTACAGCCCGGACACGTAGTAGAGAAATTTGGATCCAACTGTGAGACAGAGTGCGGGGTCAAGGTGGGAACCTGGTGCCCCCTAGCCTTGAAAAGCAGAGAGGAAGACATTAGGGGGTACACTGTGGGGATGGGAAAGGGGTTGGTAACCGACCCCAGTACTAGGTGTAAGAGTGGCAACCTTCACCGATGCTGCAGAGGAGCAAACCGAAAGGGTCATGCTTCCATGGCAGCTTGGACTTGCATAATGCAAGGTGAGAAAAGCAGGAACTCTCATACATAACACAGAATGAGGGGCGCTGAGTCTGCTCCCAGTGTCGTCTGGCAGTTGATCACTGCCTATTTTGCTCCATACAGGCTTTGTTACTGAGGCTTGACCAAAGAGCATGTTCGTGTGGTGAAACCACTTCTGTGACTTGGAGTGCCAGATCTTTGCAGGAAAGTCTATATGCCTATCTGAGCTGTGTCTCCTGTCTAAGTATATCTGGGGCGATTGAAGGACTGTAACCACTTACCCCTGACCCCCACCAGGGTTAGAGACTGGAACGATTACACCATTAATGATTTTTCCAGACGGCACAATGAAGAACACAGCAAATGGAGCAAACTCACAACACCAGTGTGATGCAGATTAGGCATCCCGGGACCAATGGAGCTTCACTATGAGACGGAAGAATGTGATCACAAATGGCTTCTTCCTGCTTCAGAACTTAGGGAGCTGAAAGGATGAAGTCATCTCAGTTCAGACTGATGTGAAACTAGACCTGAGGCACATCCAGAAAGGTTAATCCAGTCTTGCTAATAGGGTGTCTAATTCAGAGGGGAACATAAATGAACAAATCGAAGACTGCAAGCAGTCTTAGTCACATTTGTTGCATCATGGAAACAGAATATAATCCTACAAAGGAAAACTGAAGACATTGAAAATAGATTGAAGAGATTCATGGAGTGGCCAGTGGTGTAAAAGAGATAACATGGATCAGTGTATGCTTGTACTAGCTGATTCAATACTGGAAAGATTAGAGGAAGACACGATCAGGTTACATAGGGTTGCACCCATGACTCCCAAAAGGGAATTCTCCCAGATATTCTAGTTAGTCCATTCTTTGACAAGGCGAACATTGAATAAGCATGGGGGTTGGGAGGAATACTCTTTAGTGGATCGCAGCTCAAAATCTTCCAAAAAGACTCGTCAGCAGTTACTTTGGCAAAGGTCCTTTCGTCTCATCTTATGTTGGGAAGGGAAATGATGTACTTTTCAGTCATTGGAGACACCGTGAATGTGGAAATGGAATAGGAGTCTAAAATTCTCAGAAGTGTTTGATCGGGCTGGATTGACTTACAACAGCACTGGCAGTGTGTCACATGGAGCAGAAGCATGAATTTTCCAGATTTGGCAGAGATAATTATGAGCAAAATGGAATCTTCATAAAGTAAGGGGTAACAGCAGGAATGACTGCAGCTTCAACACACACTTCATGGTTCTATATGTGAGGGTAGTTTAGGTTGTTTAAGCTCTAAAAGAGGAATGACTGTGGACTCACAGATATGGGGCCTTATGTTCTGAGTGGCTGGGCGGGTCGCTAGGAATACCAACAGATGGTTGTTGGCTCGCTTTCCCAATTGTTTTATACACTTTGGAGGATGTTTCCCTACAGGAGTGTGCATTTTGAGAGTGGTATACAGGGCGGACGAGGACTTCATGAGTTTTCCATGTTGTTTCGTAGTGGAAGAGGATTGCGATGGGGAGGAGTATTGGGGAACAGGCATGGAGGTTATACTGCGGGGTTCTAGTTACATTTCTGCATTGATCTATGCAGCAAGATGTAGGTCGGGGGATGGGTCATCCTGACTGGACTAAATGTATTATGTTAGCTATTGCAAATAATGTGCCCATTCAAAGTCACTACTATATTCGGAGCCTTAATAACCTGCCAAAATGTGTCTGTGTCTTGAAGGATGTTACTGCTCTGAAGGCAGATATTTTCCTCCAAGAGAAGCATTTGTTAAGTGCTGACCAGAGGAAACTCCAGTCTTGGTTGTTCCCTAAACAATATTTATCTTCTGCACAGAAGAGGGAGTGCGAAATCTTATGAATCCTGGTTTCAGATTAGTGATTTGTGGGGCCGTAAATATAAAGCAAGACACTGAGTGGCGGTTAATGGCTCTTTGGGATTGAATGATCTATATAGACTGCTTTCCCTTCTAAATTTAGAGGTTAAGGTTTTTCTTAAAGTATTGGCCAATAGATTGGATGGGGCGATGCCTTTCCTAATCCATGCAAATCCATATCAAGTTGGCTGTAAATTGGCAGTATCAAAGAATTAACTGCAGGAGATCATACTAAAACAAGCATTACACCTGACGTAGTAAAGAGTACAGGCGGCAAAGCAGTGCTGGGAATGAATGCATGGCTGTCTGTTGGAGTAAACCTACAGAGAAGCACCTAGCTGGGTTACCTACTCTCACCTCCACTTGTTGCTCTCAACCCTCCTTCAGCCCCTACTCAAAAGATTAAAAAATGTCTTTCATTATGGGGGATTACGTTTGGGCACAATGTTTTTAAGCTCACGTTACTTATTCAGTGGACGACAGCATGGGTTATTTGAAGATATAGCTGACCCCAAATTTAACGCTTTGTGTGGCTAAGAACTTGCACGCCCTGTCAAGAATGGTCAAAGGCGGGCTGTTTAAGGGGTGAAATCATATGCTGTGATGGGCGGGGCCCACAGCAGCTCTGAGAATTGTACTACTACTGAAAATCTCACCTGTTCCGGACACCAGCTACCACTCCTGCGAGGGACCAAGAGCATTAAGTTCTCTGTAACTCTTTTATATGGGAAGGTAAGAATGAGGCTGAGCCGGAGGCAATGTACTCATAGCCTGAGGCAGGGGGTTTGGGAGCTCATGAAAAAGGGGTCGTGGGCGGAGATGTATTTATTTATATTTTTATGTAGCGCTTCTGCAACAAACATATTAGAGCACTTTACATAGAATTCATGAGGACATAGCCTAAGATATGAGTATAGCAGGGAAACTGGAGGGTTAGAAAATCATGAATAGATGGAAAAGACTATCTAGACTAGAAAACCGTGGGTGGGAGAAGTAGGGAAGGGTGTTCTGCTATGATGATCTTAAAAAGAAAATGCAGATATTCTGAGGTAGGGAGGAACAAAATCGGCCCCTAGTTAGAAAAGCTGCTTAACAAACCCGCCCCCCAGCACTGCTGCTTTTGTTACCGGGGGCCGATATTGCAACATCGCTGCAAAACCGGCTCCCAGTAACAATCACCCCCCCCCCCCCCCCCCGCAAAAGGAAACGGCCCCCACCGCTCCAGGACCAGCACCGAGCCCCCAGGGCAAACGCCTGATGCCCACTATGGCCAGTCCGGCCGTGGGAATGAGACGCATGTTGCAATCCGAATGTGTAGATAGCTAAGTGTGAGTGCGAAGGAATTTTAAAGCTTGTCTATATGATATGCCTCCAATAGTCTCTTAATTTATAAGCAAGTTTCTCGCTTAAATATAATTGAAACTAGGCAGTATGGTGTGGTTTTTTTTACAGTCTAATTATATGAGCCTGCTATGGACTCTTTCCGTCTCTTGCCATTAGGGTAAGATTCCAGTCGGGTTAGGATCAAGAGAATCCATTCAATTAGTGCGACGTTCATAAGCTTTGGTTATATTTTATGCTGTCATACCTGGTCCTCAAGAGCTTTTACATTTGCGGTGAACGTTGCCATATATTTAATCGTCTGCACATTTAATTGAGTATGTCCGAGTTAAGTGCTTTCATTTTTTTAAATGTATTTATTTTTTAGTTTTATATAGCGCGAACTAGACCCGAAGGTATCAGAGGCTTTACATGAGCACCAGTTGCCTTACAGACGGATACGTTCTTTTTTTTGTTAGGCATGGGAAGAGATTTGCCCAAAATCACAGGATGTTGAGAGTCCCTGCCGAGACTCGAACCTGGTTCCTCAGTTTCAAGGTCAAGCCTTTAGGCCACATCCTTGTCTACTGTTTGTATGTTGAGGTGGTTAAATATGCCTCGTAGTGTCTCTCTTCGTTCTCGCAGCATTGCAGGGAAAATACAGAAAATATGAATGATAGACTCTTTTAACAGAGTCACACAGCCTGCAGGATGCCATATCTGCCATTTTATTAACTAGAGTGGCATCCTATCCAGGGTCGGGTGGATGTCTAGTCGGTGTTGTATAAACCGTAGTTTGTATGGTGCTCACACCCCTGTTCAAAGTAAGGCTGGGGCTGAAGAGTCCTGTAAAGTGTTAATGACCTTCCACGCATGGCGCCCTGGTTGCCAATGTGGCTTTGTCCTCTTAGTCATGTTATTGAGGTGTTTTTTCGAATAGGATGATTGATGCCCCAGCCTCTCATAGGTTAGATGCTTGTACTGATTGTAAAGCTTTGTGGAGTAACCGGCTGAATGTTAATTTCAAGCCTTGATTATTTATTTCCTGCAAAACTCCTGATGCTAGCGATGTTTCGTCGGCCATCTTAAATTTATAGCACATCTTGAGGAAGGACCATTTTATCACTCAGGATTGCCTTATCAGTCCGCACTCCAGTCATACCTGGGCAGTGAGGTGTGATTTGGAAGCCGGTACACTATCTTGTACATTTTGGCTAGTGATTATCTAACTGCCTTGCAGCCTTGCCTAGTTTAATTTCACAACCGAATGAAATGCTCAGAATGAATTTAGCTGGCATATCCTCCTGCAGTGGACCCACTATCGGACTTTGCAGGGATATTGAAAGGGACGTAAAGCCGGCAGTCAGGGAAGCAGCTTTGTATTACATTGATTCTAAGTATGTCACGGGCACCTCGATGGTCTCTCAGGATCGGTTCATTGCTCAGATTGGTCCACCTATTGACACCCTCAATTCCGACTTGCTATTATAGCACATTAGGTTAAGGTGGTCAATCGGGGAAAGGAAAGGAGGGGAACAGCGGGGAAGGAGACCTGTGAAGAGAAGGATTTGTTTAGATATTTAACTAAGCAATAATCTAAGCATCTGTACAATGCATTCATATATTTCATTCCTCCCACTACCTGTAAAGAAAGATAACAAGGATCCTGCAGTAGTATTAAGAAGGACGATTGGCATTCATCGATATCATCTTAATGGCTAAAGCATCTCCAGGAGAATATATATATATATATATATATTCACTTAAAAAATCATGGGTTTCAGGCACGTTATAGTTAGGAATTTGCTTTTAAAAAACCTTAGAAATTCACAGAAAAAACCATAGGTTTTAGGGGTGTTATAGTTAGCTGGACATTTCACTCGTACAAAACCATAGAAATTCCCCCGTTATAGTTAGTTCAGCTAACTATAACTCGCGCCCCCGCAATGCACTGCTGATGACGTCACATATTACATCACTCATGACATGGTCAGTTACATCACTGATGACATCTCAAATGACATCACTGATGCAGAGTGCTGAAACGAGGGGGCGTGGCCTCCGGCGCGATGCCGGTATTTCTTTCTTATTTTTTGGCCCTGGGGACCTCATCCCCCAGGGCCTGCCCCCTAATTTTTTGAAAATAAAATTAAATTTGGGAAGGGGGCCACATGGCCTTTCTAATTTTTTTTGTACAATTTTTTTTTTGGAGGGGGGCTGCGTTGCCCCCCTCCTCTGGCCACCAGGGCCTGCCTTTCTAATTTTTTTTGTTTAATTTTTTTTTGGGGGGGGGGGGAGGTGGTGCGTGTCCCACCTCCCGGGCCACTAATAACCCCGGGGACCCCATCCCCCGGGGCTTGCCCTCTCCGTTGGGGTCCCCAAGCCCCCCACAGTCCCACCGGCTCCCCGCCTCCTGCGGGAACTGGCATTGCTTTTCCACATGAGGAGCTGCTAACATGCAGCTCCCCGTGTGGAAATGCAATTTGGTTTGAATTTTGAAAGAAAGAGCAGGTTTTCCTGCTCTCTCTTTCAAAATTCAAACCAAGTTTGCTATGGCAGGGCGTGAGCCACGAGGCTCCCGCCCTGCCATAGCAAACAGCAGTGTCCCGGGGGTGGGCACCCCGGGACACTGCAGGAGCCAGCCCTGGGGGGTGGCGGTCCCCAGGGCCATCATTGGCTCCAGGGGGGGGGGCGCGCAGCCACCCTCACACCAATGTAGAAAGCCCCCGGGGCTGCGGGGGGGCCATGAGCTCCCCCGCAAATATTGTCACAATGCCCCGGGGGGTGGCCGTCCCCGGGGCTTGGGGGGCCTTTGAGCCCCCCCACCCATTCATTTTTTAAGCCCCGGGGGTTGGCGGTCCCCGGGGCTGGGGGGGCTGTGAGCCCCCCACATATTTGCATGAAGCCCCAGGGGGTGGCGGTCCCCGGGGCTGGGGGCCCCTTTGGGCCCCCCAACCCAATGGTACCATAGCCCCCGGGATTTGGCCCCCCCTGGGGGCAAATTAGCAACGAAGCGCCGGAGCCTGCGCTTCGTTTTTTTTTTTTTATCCGCAGGATCCGCGCACCCAGCGCGGATTTGGACGATTTTTTTAAAAAAACAAATAATTTTTTTGGGCCCTGGGGGTCCTTCTGGAACCCCCTAAGCAGGCCTAGGGGGTCAGGGTGTTTCTACCCTGCCCCCTTTTTGCGTTCAGCGCGTTTTTTCTTCTCTTTTCTTGTGCCTTGGTTCTACCGAGGCACAAGATGGCTGCCAACACTTCCTGGTTTGGAGTGTTGACAGCCAATTAGCATGCAGCTCGTGCTCGGCAGGGTGCGCGGATCCACCGCGTCCATATATATATCCATGATTTTACTTTTGATTTTCTCAGGAACTACTGAACGGATTTACACCATTTAAGCAAAAGGCACGAGTGTGAACCAAGGGCTACTTTTTTGCCAATTTGGTGTAATTCCGTTCAGCAGTTCAGGCTGTAGCTGCGACTAACGGTCCCTATGGGGAAAACACGTTTTGGGACCCCCGTTTTTTCTCGGCCCCCGCTTGAAGAATCACCCCGAGACTTTCAGGATAGGATCGGGCCACGAGTTTTGAAAATTTCACGAAGATTCGTCAACTGGCGCCAAAGTTATTCCAAATAGAATGTTGCGGATTTCCTATGTTTCAGGGGTGTTATAGTTAGATGGACATTTCACTCGTACAAAACCATAGAAATTCCCCCGTCATAGTTAGTTCAGCTAACTATAACTCACGCCCCCGCAATGAACTGCTGATGACGTCACATATTATATCACTCATGACATGGTCAGTGACATCACTGATGACATCACTGATGACATCTCAAATGACATCACTGATGATATCATCCATGTGATAATTTGATGCATCTTCTCACACCCTAATGTAACCTTTGATACACCCACTCTAAATTACAGACTGCCATTCTCAAAACTATAGACACTCCAACACCAATAACTACATACCCACTTACAGATTCTTAGGTCTACACACCCATCCACTCACCCACCCGTACAGTCACTCATACTTATGGTCACTCAGTACAGGACTATCATATGCACTCATACACCTATATAGACACTCACACACCGCCACTCATCCACAGAGGTACTCACACACCTACTCAGTCATGCAAATAATTAATCACACTGCCATTTACTCACCTATACAGTTATAAACACACCAGCTCAATTACTCATACAAATACTAGCACATTCTTATGCTCTTATACAATCAATGATACAAGCACACACTCATCCATACAGCCACTCTCACAATCACACACTCTCACTTATAGCCATTTATGTACTCCAACACACATATATACTGCCTTTTACATATGTAGCTACTCACACATGTACCACTGAAATATACATTCACTCACTAACACAACCATACACACACTCACCCACCCATACAGTCCATCACAGATGCACTCTTGAAACCATGCACCCAGTGAATCACCCAGTCACACATTTATGCACAGAGTCACACACCCCACCCTCACAAACACTCAGGCACCCATACAGATACTCAGACAACCAATCTATAACCCATATGACACTCATGTAGCTATTTGCAAACCCATGCAGCCGCTTACACACCAACAGACAGACGGATACAGACATTCACACAGTTAAGTCACTAACCCATGCATTCAGTAAGATACGTTTAATCACTCACTTATAGAGTCAGTCACGCACCAACAAAATCATCCATTCACACACTTGTACACCCACTCATTCTTCAAGATGCCTTTCCCTATATATAATAAACATATTTAAACTTTACAGAAACACACTGACACTGGTTGATGTCATCAGTGATGTCATCAGTGATGTCATTTGAGATGTCATCAGTGATGTCATCAGTGATGTCACTGACCGTGTCATGAGTGATGCAATATATGACGTCATCAGCAGTGCATTGCGGGCGCGCGAGTTATAGTTAGCTGAACTAACTATAACGGGAGAATTTCTATGATTTTGTACAAGTGAAATGTCCAGCTAACTACAACACCTCTGAAACCTATGGTTTTTTTCTGTGAATTTCTAAGGTTTTTTAAATGCTAATTCCTAACTATAACGTGCCTGAAACCTACGTTTTTTTAAGTGAATATATATATATATATATACACCTAGATTCCATTCAAAAAGGTGCTGTGAATAAAAACAAGAGGATTACCACTAGGTCTATCTTGAATGATCATGAACTATATATAGTTACTATTAGGCTGATGTGTACCCACCTATGTTGGTAAGAAGTCTAACTTCACAGGTGGAGGAAGGATATGGCTTAGCTTCAACCTCTCCCTGTCCCACTGTTAGGAACATGAGCAAGAAATATAAACCATATCAGAAGCACTCTTTGTTGGTAAATGGTATATCATTCTGGGTAACATTCCTTGAGGTATATACAATATCAATCATACATAACCCATCAAGTAAAGTCGTTTGAAAACTGTTTGTAGTAAATTAAATAGTATAGCCTTGTAATTTGCAGGTTTCTATACCACCTGGTATTTTTTTTGTAGATATAGCTTTTATCTGGCAGACATGAAGTTCGTAGTATTATTCCAGAGATTCAAGTTACACAAAAGCCCCTTGGTTCCGGGTCATACCTCCTTCGTGAAGTTTCCCAAAACAAATGGCGTGCAAAACCCCCATACAGAATAAGACACAGTTGTAACCAATTGAAAAGAGACCTAGTAGGTGGTGTCAGAGACATCCTTACCGCACCACTCCCACCAGAACACCAACTTTATCCTCCTGGGAGCACAACAAACGCTTGGAATAATCTGCGGTGTTTCCTCTGGCTTCCTCTGCTTTCATAACCCTCCAGGGTCTCAAAACACGTCATTTCCTGACGCACGAATGTCACGCTGCACGGGCGTCTGGGAAATGTAGTTTTCCTTCCCTACAGCCGCGTCACAGTCGTCGCCATAGTTTCTTCTGGCTACTTAGATTGCAGCGCCTGATAGACCGCTGCGTTCTTCCTCCAGCTCGTTTCTCGGCGCTGTCTGTAAGCATGACAGCGTTTATCTGGGTGAGTACCTTAACAAAGTCAACAGTACCCTTGATCAGCAACGCCAGTGCTCACCGCGGGAACAGGACTCCAACCCCCAGTCTGCCACACGGCGCACGCCGCCGACGCTGTTTTTGCAAGCCAGGAGGCGCATAAACTCTGCCCAGGGCTCCCGCAGCGCGGGAGCTCGTATCTTTTGCCAGCAGTACCCTTGGCCAGCAATGCCAGTACTCACGGGGGGAACAAAACTCCAACCCCCAGGCTGCCATGCGGCGCGCTCACCACCAACGCTGTTTTCACGCGCCAACAAGCGCATAAACTTTGCCCAGGGCTCCTGCAGCGCGGGACGCTTGCAGGCGTGCCCGGGACGTGCGCGGGCGAAGCCCGGGCCAAGGGCAGGCCCGTCTGCGCCCGTCAGAGCCCGGACAAGGCTGGGCTGTGCCTAAACTCAGAAATCTGGACTGAGGGTCTGAGAATCCTCCACTCAAGGTACTGGCTTTGTATTCCTGTTACAATTTGAGACACCCAAGGGCTCTACTGGAAAATATGGGCAAGAGTAAAGATACCTGCGCACATTCGGGATGCGGAATAGCGGGGACATTAGATGCTTTTTTAACTAGGGCTGAGTCGGTTCTGACTCTTCAAATAGAGCTGACTGAGAGGCGACTCTCCCTGGACACCCTTGCTATCCAGAAGCGTTCCTCGATAGAATGCATAAGTACGGTTAAACCCCCGTGTCCTCTTTATCCATTTCTGAGCACTTGCATGTCGTACCCACAGGATTGAACAGGACTGGGGCCTTTGTAGATCCAGCATCAGCGCTAGCAGCGTTCAATTCTGTTATCACTGAAGAACCCATTGAAGAACCTACTGGATCTTATTCCGCCCCTAAGGGACGTAATATAACGTCAATGTCAGAAATGCCCTTTCACTCATGGCTATGTACATAGAGTCCCTTGAAACTTCTGCTCCCCTCATGACACCAGCAGCACATAATCCTGGCACTAGTGAGGTCTCTACCAGGTCCAAAACAACATTGAGGGGTAGTCTTCAAAGCCACCAACAGTCAATAATAACGAAGCCCCGCCAAACGGAGAAGGGGAGGTACCCTTCAAAAGCAAAAGCCTAAATCCAAGCACCAAACCGCCAAGCAAAAAATTCTGAAGTTATGGTTCCAGATATTGGACAAGGGCCAACTCCGCAACCTATGGCTAACAGCAGCACTCACACCTCAGTTGACCTGGGTAGCAACGCCGACCAGTGGAAAAGACTTGAGACATTGGTTACTGTTCTCCTGAATCCCCTACTTAGCAAACTATCGCTTATTGAGGAGAAACTGTTGTATATTGAAGGGTTAAGTAGATCACCACCCAACTCGGGGTTATGCTCTTGTAAACGCCTAGATTCTGAGGTAGTTGCAGCCTACCGGGCCCCTAGAACACCAGCAGTGAGAGGGCCTCTGCCCAGGATCCACACCAAAGAGGGTTATAATGCACGTGCAGAGAACTCTGCTGTAACGACAAATAACGGATATATGGTTGGAAATGTAAATCCAAACCCTCTGTCATGCTCCTCCATCATCGCAACAGGGCAGGCCGCTAATGTAGATTTGCCACTACAGTGGGCTATTGAGAGGGAGTCTGGTGCTATGCAGTGTGGTGTAGACCCACGGCGACCACATATCGTATGCCAGTCTCTACACCTCCCTAAGGCCTCATCCCCACTTGTACTGATCCTAGGAAACATCCCACCCTTGAGGGAGGATCAGTCTGTCCAACTCCTGAACAAATCCCAGCATTGGTTGACTCACCAAATACCCAAAAGGGGGATCAGGGGGGTTTCACTGGCAAACCAAGTTATAATGGCCAGAAGAGTAGAGTGGGTAGGACCGGCCCAAAAATCACTGGATGGCGATTGCGTGGTTTTAAACTTTAACAACTGTTATACGCCAAGATTTCTCGTAGACCACCCATGTTGGAATTCATGTAATGACACTCAAATTAGAGCACTACCTTATGCGTTTTTTTACAGGTCACATCACACAATGGGTAGTGGAACTAGTGCTTTAACGGAGGAGGGATCCCCAAAGTACGGTGCACATTGCAACGTAGGTAATAGGAGAAGTGTGGCTCAATGGTTAGAGCGGCAGACCCTGATGCAGAGGTCTGGCCCGGGACCAGGGTTCAATTCCCGCCTTGGCGGCTCTTGGATTCAATTTCCCCGGACCTGATAATTCTCGCCTCGGTGCCTATTCTAATCATGGGTCCCACTGTGCAACTCTGGGCAATAGCTTGCTTAATCTTTACAACGGCCCCCACAGCGCTAGGATGCCTGGCTTCACCTTGGGGCGTGCCCAGGAGTGGACATCTCACAGGAAAACCAGGAAGGGTTCCATAGCGGTATAAATACAGCGCTACAAGACCTCTGGGTAGAAGTGCGCTATATTTAAGTACAAATACATACATACATAATATGGGAGTAACTGTAGAGACTAGAATTGCCCCCCTTAACAGATTAGATCAATGTGATTGACTAAGGCCCAGTGATCAGCAAACCTTGCCAAGTAATAATGGGTCAATCGTGCATCAAATCCCATACCTGGGTAAGGAAAGAAAGAACGATATACCATGTGACCAAATAGGTGGTCCATATCTGTTAAAACCATCCAAACCTGCACTGATATCTTATATTTCCTGGAATATCGCAGGGCTACAGTCTAAACTAGAGTCCCAGGATTGGTTAGAATTAATAGAGCGCCATGATATTTGTGTATTTCAGGAGACATGGTCTATCAATCCAGTACATCAACTAGGGTATCTAAATTTTTATAAACCGGCAATTCAAGGGCAGAGGGGCAGACCATCAGGGGGGCTAGTGATCCGTGTTAAGCAGAACGTAAGTTTTAGCACGTGTGTATTTCCAATTGACAGCCCAGATATTATGGCTACCTGTCTACAGGTTAACCCTAACACCTCGATAATAGTCGTTAATGTTTACGCTAGGGGTCTTACAGGTGGAAGACAGTCTAGTACAGTCGACATCCTGTAGGACTTCTTGGGAAGAATGACTGGTGTCTCCTACTTAGTAATTGCAGGGGATTTCAATGCTACCTTTGAGCCCCTTGACAATGAAGACTTTAAATCTAGAGCTGTCCCCCATTAAGCAATGGTCCGAGGCAGCATTACAACTTAAGGCACTGTGTATGGAGAGGGAGCTCAGGGCAGTTAATGGTTGTTCGCTTTCTGATTAGCAGGGTGCCAATACTTACAACAATGGTGTGAGCTCAAGTCGAATAGACTATATACTCATTAACTTGGAACATTGGTCCTTATTTAGTGACATGGAGGTTTTGAATAGAGTTGAAAGTGATCACAATCCCCTCCTACTAAAGATGAAAACCATGGGCCCAACCCAGCTACCAACTCCGTCCCTGTTATGTTCTACTAGTGAGGTCCAGCTCTGCAACAGCATGAGGAAGGTAAAATGGAATAAGATAGTGAATAGTGAACAAACACTTATAGGAATAAGGGCTGCTGTCTCCAATACTATGGGAGAGTTACGAGTTATTACAACGCAGTCCGAGCTAAATAAAAGAATCATGAAGTCACATGAGGACCTGTTTTGTAAAATTAGAACCTTCTTCCTAAAACCAGTCAGCAGCTCGAGTAAGCAGAAGGGTAAAGATGCCAAATGTTATAATAAGGATTGTAGGGCAGCCTATAAATCATTTGTGGCTGCCATAAAACAGAACGATTGCGCTTCTGTAAAGCTTGCCCGTCAGAAATACAAATCTGTATTACATAAAGCTAAAAAGGATTGGGATGAACGGAGATGGTTAGACCTTTACTAGGGCAGCCAAGGAAGGAACTTACAGCACTTTTGGCAGCAGGTAAAATGGGGGAGAGGGGGGCAAGCTCCAGCGCCCCACAATCATGTAGCTCCGGAGATGTGGGTTACCCATTTTGTAAAACAATTTGCTTTGGAGGTAGAGGGCGAAAATGAGGAACCCTATCTAATCCCGCCTTGCGATACCATATTGAGCTTTGATATAGGGGAAGTTGAAATAGCACTGGGTTCAGTTACTAGTGGAAGAGCCCCTGGCCCGGATGGCATTTTGGCTGATTTGTTCCAAAATGATAGGGCTATTTGGCAAGAGTATATACTCATGCTAGCGAATGCAATAGCTAGTGGAGCGCCCATCCCCGACACTTGGAAGGGTGCTGAGATTTTACCTATTTATACAAAAAGGTGATCGTTCGTGCCCAGATAATTACAGACCAATCAATCTTATAGATGCCATGCAAAAAATAATAGCTAGAATGGTACTAAACAGAATACAGGACTGGATTGTTGATAAGGACATACTGACCCCATTTCAGGCAGGATTCTGCACTAATGTGAGCACGATAGACCAGGTCTTTCGGTTTGTCTTAATTTACTGGCGTGTTGTGCTAGCGGGAGGCACCATCTACGCCGTCTTTGTGGATTTAAAATTCGCCTTTGACCTGGTGTCCCATAACAAACTCTGGAGGGTTCTCAAGGATTTGGGTATGCCTGCAGAATTATTATGTGTTGTGGATCTCCAGCATGCAGGGAATTATGCCCAAGTTCATTGGAGTACTCAGGGTAACATTACCAACTAATTCCCAGTATCTAAAGTGGTCCGCCAAGGGTGTGTCTTGGCACCGACACTATTCTCACTGTTTATTAATGGGTTTATTGACTATTTTTCTACATTCATGACAGATGCACCATCCCTTGCAGGCGTATAAACACCCATACTTATGTTTGCAGATGATAGTCTTATCTAAAAAACGCAGAGTGGTTTGCAGAGGGCTATAACGAGGTTTTAAGGTTTTTGCAAAAATCACGGTTTGGTGATAAACGCAGATAAAACTACGTTTATGGTTCTCCCTAAACATCGGGCCATTAAGGGAATGGTGTCTCTTATTGATAAACTCCTGGACCAAACAGATGTTTTTAACTATCTGGGAATTACACTTGGGAATAAACTCAATTGGAAATCCCAGATAGAAACTATGGCCCTAAAACATCACCACCTAGCCGGTGCTTTGTTGAAAGAATACAAATCTTCACTTACCCAGCCTATGCATCCATTACTTAAGATCTACAATACCAAAGTTATTGCCTCTGTAACTTACTGTGCTGAACTCTGGGGTTTCGATAACCTAACGCCACTTGTTCTAGCCCAAAACAAATTTGTGAGAAACGTTATTGGCCTACCACAGAGCACTCCACTGAAGCTGGTTTTCTATGACTTAGGTTGTAGTAGACTGGATGAGGTCGCTAAGTTTCGCCCAATAGCCTATTGGCGTAGATTATGGACCACCTCCCAGTTACTGCACTATGCCACTGCCCTAAAAGGCATATGGGAATCCGACACCTCATGTAAAATTAAGTGGGTACAAAACATCAAAAAAAACACTGGTTAGTATGGGAGTGCGACATTTATGGGACGACCCAGAGGGCCAACAATTTCCTTCAAAAAAAGATATGAAAGGGCTTTAGGTCAATGGTGGTGAAGAATAGTATACTAACCTCAGAGTCTACATCATTGACGGGTAAATATTTGGAGTTTAAGCCCTGTCCTCAATACGAGCATTTTTGGGATATCATTACCAAACCAAGGGACAGACGTCTATACTATCAATTCCGGGTGGGTTTGCTTCCTGTAAACTCATTTACATGCAAATGGCACAATCTAAATGATAGCAAGTGCAAGTTGTGTATGGAGTATGAGGATACCTACTCGCATATTTTATTTGTCTGCTCGGCCTATCAGGCACCGCAGGAGAAAATGGTTGAAACCACTGTGTTGAAACATGGGCGTTAGGAGTAGTGCCACCGCAAGGAGAATATTGCTGACCAACACAAATGCACCATGTGTAATAGCTGTTTAAGTTGGATGCGGCTAATTCGCGAAAAAATGACCAAGATTGCCAAGCCCATCCAATTTAATGATCTGTAAATAAAGTAAAAAGACGGGTAGGCCAGTATTATGCCGGGTGCCCAATGTTTTAATTCTCGTTTGGTATTACCCCAACTATAGGTGGAGCTTCCATTAATTCTATATATATATATATATATATATATAGATATATATATATATATATATATATATATATATTATTACCTACTGGCGGTCGCCAGTAGGTAGTTATAGTTAGGACCACGTTTCCATAGGAAAACCTCAACATTCTATTTTGAATAACTTTGGCGCCGGTCGACGAATCCTCGCAAATTTCTCAAAATAGGTGGGGCGCTACGCTCCGCTCCTACCCTGAAAGTCTCGGGGGGATTCGTCAAGCGGGGGCTGAGATAAAAGGGGGGTCCCAAAACGCGTTTTTCCCATGCATTTTTCCATAGGACCTTTAGAACGAGCTACAGCCCGAACGGCTGAACAGAATTACTAGAAATTTGGCAGAGAGGTAGTCCCTAGGTCAAGGAAGTGCCTTTTGTAGGTTTGGTGTAAATCTGTTCAGTAGATTCTGAGAAAATAGCCTTTAAATCAATATATATATCTGAGCCCGCTTACGGTACGCTTACCGTACGCTTACCGTACGCTTACCGTAAGCTTACGGTGGCGTGCGCGAGCGCGATTCTGATTGGCTCTTAGATCTTAGTAAACATTCGAATCGGCCGAAACCAGGAAGCGGCGTCCGCCATTTTGTCTCTCGCACTGAGTGTTGTTTATCAAACATGATGGCCAAAAACATGTTACGGGGCTGTTTTGACAACTCCCTCCCACATAGTCATGTTGAGGGAGTCCCCAAACATCCCCCAAGAGCAAAAACGGTTTTATTTTTTTTTCGGCAATTTCGCGGGGTACGCTTACCGTACGCTTACCGTACGCTTACCGTAAGCTTACCGTACGCTTACGGTAAAAAAATAAAAATAAAAAAAACACTATCCACACTTACCCCACCCCCTGTGCTTTTGGTGGCCGCAGGCCACCAAATGTGCAGGGCTTATTAATAGAGAAAAAAAACGTAATTTTGGCAACATGAAATTATAAAATCGAAATAAAAAAAACACTATCCACATTGACCTCACCCCCTGTGCTTTTGGTGGCCGAAGGCCACCAAATGTACAGGGCTTATTAAAGTTGATAAAAACCGTGCACGGAACGAACTGCGTTAAGTGGGCGCGCACGCCACAAATGGCGTAAAGTAACTTAGCATTTAAAAAACCGTACAAATTCACTGAAAAAACCATAGGTTTCACACACGTTATAGTTAGGAAATAGCATTTAAAAAACCTTGCTAATTCACTGAAAAAACCATAGGTTTCACACATGTTATAGTTAGCTGGACATTTTACTGATAAAAAACCAATGAAATTCCCCCGTTATAGTTACTGTAGGCAACTATAACTCACGCGACCGTAATCCTCTGCTGATGACATATGTGTCTTTATGAAAAAAAAATATTTGTAATATATGTATAGCTAAAATTTAATGGAAGAAGATATGGGCAAATAAGTGTCTAAATACAGTATTAGCATCAGCAGAGGATTGCGGTCGCGTGAGTTATAGTTGCCTACAGTAACTATAACGGGGGAATTTCATTGGTTTTTTATCAGTAAAATGTCCAGCTAACTATAACATGTGTGAAACCTATGGTTTTTTCAGTGAATATATATATATATATATTATCTACTGGCGGTCGCCAGTAGATAGTTATAGTTAGGACCGTGTTTCCATAGGAAATCAGCAACATTCTATTTGGAATAACTTTGGCGCCGGTCGACGAATCCTCGCGAAATTTTCAAAACTAATGGGGCGCTACGCTCCGCTCCTACCCTGAAAGTCTCGGGGGGATTCGTCAAGCGGGGGCTGAGAAAAAAGGGGGGTCCCAAAACGCGTTTTCCCCATGCATTTTTCCATAGGACCTTTAGACACAGCTACAGCCCGAACGGCTGAACAGAATTACTTGAAATTTGGCAGAGAGGTAGTCCTCAGGTCAAGGATGTGCCTTTTGTAGGTCAGGTGTAAATCTGTTCAGTAGGTCCTGAGAAAATAGCATTTAAATCAATATATATATCTGTAAGCGCGCTCCGTGCGCTTACCGTAAGCTTACCGTACGCGTACGGTGCCGTGCGCGAGCTCAATTCTGATTGGTGGTTACATGACTGTAAACATTCGAATCGGTCGAAATCAGGAAGTGTCGGCCGCCATTTTCTGTCTCTCGCACTGAGAAACAAAGGTGGGGAACGTGAAACGGGGGCAACGAAGAGAGTTGCAGACCCCCTAGTTTTGTCAGGGGGTCCAAGAAGGACCCAAAAGTACGAAAAATAAATTTAATAATTTAAAACAAAAATCGCGGGGTACGCGTACGGTAAGCTTACCGTACGCGCACGGCAAAAAAAATTAAAAAAAAAAAAAAAGAAGTAACAATCACATTTATTAAATAAATTAAAGGACCCACAAGGGAGAAAAAAACAAATGTTACTGCGTAAAAAAATGCGAGGAGCGCACCGTGCGCGCAGGGTGTGCGCATAGTGAAAAACCAGAAAAAAAATAAAAAATAAATACATAACTTAGCATTTAAAAAACCGTACAAATTCACTGAAAAAACCATAGGTTTCACACACGTTATAGTTAGGAATTATCATTTACAAAACCTTGCAAATTCACTTAAAAAACCATAGGTTTCACACATGTTATAGTTAGCTGTACATTTCACTCGTAAAAAACCAATGAAATTCCACGTTATAGTTAGATCAGGTAACTATAACTTGCGCGACCGCAATCCACAATGTGTAATTTCAGATGTCATCATTGATGTCATGAGTGATGTCACTGACCATGTCATGAGTGATGTACTATGTGACGTCATCAGCAGTTTATTGTGGGCGCGCAAGTTATAGTTACCTGATCTAACTATAACGTGGAATTTCATTGGTTTTTTACGAGTGAAATGTACAGCTAACTATAACATGTGTGAAACCTATGGTTTTTTAAGTGTATATATATATATATTCACTGAAAAAACCATAGGTTTCACACATGTTATAGTTAGCGGAAATTTTACTGATAAAAAACCAATGAAATTCCCCCGTTATAGTTAGTGCAGGAAACTATAACTCACGCGACCGCAATCCTCTGCTGATGCTAATACTGTATTTAGACACTTATTTGCCCATGTCTTCTTCCACAAATTTTTAGCTATACATATATTACAAATATTTTTTTTTCATAAAGACACATATGTCATCAGCAGAAGATTGCGGTCGCGTGAGTTATAGTTTCCTGCACTAACTATAACGGGGGAATTTCATTGGTTTTTTATCAGTAAAATTTCCGCTAACTATAACATGTGTGAAACCTATGGTTTTTTCAGTGAATTTGCAAGGTTTTTTAAATGCTAATTCCTAACTATAACGTGTGTGAAACCTATGGTTTTTTCAGTGAATTTGTACAGTTTTTTAAATGCTAAGTTACTTTACGCCATTCGTGCGCGCCCACTTAACGCAGTTCGTTCGGTGCGCGCACAGTGAGCGCGCGCCCACTTTACGCAGTTAGTGCCGTGCACGCACGGTGGGCCCACGTTACGCTAGATGGGCCATGTACGCACGATGCGCTTCGCGCACCGTGCGCACATGGAGGACATATTATGCGCTTCCTTGTGATAGGTAATCTGTTGAAATTTTTTGGGGAAATGCTGTACTCTTATATGCCATGCACAAATGGTGGCCTTCGGCCACCATTTGCACACGGGGTGGAGAGAGTGGGTTTTGTTTTTTTTAATAATTTTTTACCGTACGTGTACGGTAAGCGTACGGTAAGCGTAATCGGCGAAATTTTCGAAAAATAAAAAATTACCGTTTTTTGCCTTGGGGGATCTTTGAAGACTCAACTAACATGGTTATGTGCATGGGCGCTGTCTAAACAGCCCCTTTATATGTTTTTGGCATTTGTTTATCAGCTCCCCCCTCAGAGTGCGAGAGAGAAAATGGAGGCCGCCGCTTCCTGGTTTCGACCGATTCGAATGTTTACTAAGATCTAAGGGCCAATCAGAATCGCGCACGCCACCGTACGCGTACGGTAAGCGCACCGTAAGCGCACCGTAAGCTGGCTCAGATATATATATTGATTTAAAGGCTATTTTCTCAGAATCTACTGAACAGATTTACACCAAACCTACAAAAGGCACTTCCTTGACCTGAGGACTACCTCTCTGCCAAATTTCAAGTAATTCTGTTCAGCCGTTCGGGCTGTAGCTGTGTCTAAAGGTCCTATGGAAAAATGCATGGGAAAAACGCGTTTTGGGACCCCCCTTTTATCTCAGCCCCCGCTTAACGAATCCCCCCGAGACTTTCAGGGTAGGAGCGGAGCGTAGCGCCCCACCTATTTTGAAAAATTCGCAAGGATTCGTCGACCGGCGCAAAAGTTATTCAAAATAGAATGTTGCGGATTTCCTATGGAAACGTGGTCCTAACTATAACTACCTACTGGCGACCGCCAGTAGGATATATATATATATATATTTTCACAGTCCTGTTCTGCCCCGGATCCCCCAAGAAACAGGTACGGACCACAGCGTGTTTTAAAAATCCTTAAGTGCGATTTATTGCGTCCAGTTCGGCAGCATTATCCTGCATTCCAGCTTATATATATACTGTTTAGTATAAACTGGCGTACATTTGTCAAATCCCATTCTTGATTAACTATACTTAATTGCGTTCACATACTTTTAAGGGCTTCCAATTGTTTAGTTCCATGAAATGAACAGTAGATTCGTGCCATGTTTTTATGAATTTTTAGATTACTTTGTGTGGTTTTAACAACATGAATTTTAATGTTTTTAGTAAATTTCCTGGAATTTATGTGATATCAAACTTTTGATCAGTAATCACTTTAAAAAAAGTTTACATTTTATTATGAACATTGTCTATCTTGTCCTCTTTTAATGGTGGGGTCGTGCGTTTTATTGTAAATTGTCTTTTGTGGTCTTAAGTGATCGAAATAAAGATATTGATTGATTGATTGAAAATGAACCTCTATCATCAAATAATACTCCAAGATATTTATACTGTCTGGCACAGGTAACCCACATGCCCTTAATATACCACAAGTCTTGTTATCTTTTTTTGTACTTATCTTCCTAATTTTGGTTTTCATGAAATTATTTCCAGACTAGTCTGTATTGTGAAGGCATAAAGTGCACCCTGAAGACGTTGGATCCCCACAGATTAAAGCAGATCATCGGCATATGAAATGTGTGAGAGTCCGGCCCCTGAGTTTCAGTACATGGGAGTTGATTTTATCAAGACTTCAAGACAGGCTTGAAGCATGGATGTTAGAAAGCGTGGGCACCAAGACGCACCCCTTCTTCAATTTGATCTTTGTGTAAATCTTTTGGGAGAGCTTTGTGTTGTGTCCAATTTTCATGCTTTACCAACTTGTGGAGTACATAAGTTGTATGGTCTTTAGTAGTGTTATTGGAATCCCAGCTGTTTCTGTCAGAGGAGGTCACGGAAGACTCTATCAAATGCCTCCTTATAATAGATGGAACAAATGTATAACGTGGTTTTGGTATAGAGTGCTTTTTCATACAGACCGCAAGGGCAGCTAAGTTGGATAGCATTCCCTGCCCTGCGCAAAATCCTGTTGAATTCCAGGGAATGAGCTCCTGGCTATCTGCCCATGCTATTAGATCTTGTTATGCCAGGATGGCACAGTACTTTGATTCTATGTGAAATCAACTGATAGTTGGAGGGGTTGCTCGTATTTCCTCCCTTAAATATCGGATGGAGTATAGCGCCACACCAGGAATCTGGAATTGTCTGTTGGAAACTTGCCACACTATATATGATTGCGAGATTTCTGCCCCGAAATTCGATATTAGACCTAAACAAAGAGCTGATGGTAGGCCATTTGGGCCTGGTGCGCCATCTCCTCTGCTTTATGCTGATTTCTATAGGGCATGTGTGGTGCTCCCGGCTACTGCCTTCTTCCACCTGTACTATGGGATTTAGTGAATCCAGCACCTGTTTTTTCCCTTCATCGACCACTTGAACGTTATTTTCTTCATTTATGTGAGGGTCAAGTATGGATGTAATATTATAGTGGTTCCTCAGATGCTGGACCCACTCTTCCTCTTTAGGCACCACCCACCTGTTTAGGCTTTCTTCTTGAGCATGTTCCCATTCTTCCAATGTGTAAATATATGGGGGTTTTCGTGAGAGATGGCTACAATTGTCCTAGAGTCAACATGGCATGATTTCACAGGGTGCTAAGTTATTTCTGCATAAATGGGTTTGGTCTTTGGGTGAGGTTTTGTTTCTGCAGCAGTAGTCTCTGTTGTTTTGTTGAAAATCTGTGTCAGACTGGGTTCTAATACCCCCCTTGCAAAATGTGGTGCTCTCGATGTCAGCACTGTTGACTTGCTGCCTCTTTTCCTCATCTCCATCACCAGATTACTCAAGAAGTGAAGTAGTGTATTTAGCTTTTCTAGGATTTGCATGCAGTGACGTGGTGAAACCTGCATCAGGATCTCTCTGTACCATAGATATAGAACTGTTCAAGGCTTCCAACTCGCCATCAATTTCTGTGATAAATATTGCTATGCTGTTTACAAGCTCGACCTGAATGTCTAATTTAGATGAGTGTAAATTCATTACGTTAGCAGTAGGCTGGATGGTATACAGGAGGGTTGCCTAAAACACTGTGTGATTTATTTTTATGTTTGCATTATTTGGCCGGTGCGCACCTGCTGTTGACTGTAGGTTCAGGCTGGAGATCAACCCAGGACCAAAATCTACCCTATCCGTTGCTTTTGTGGTGTTAAGCATAGCATTAGTAATATTTATAGATTTCTTCGTGCTTGCTGAAGGCCCCTTTGGGCCATTGAGGGTCATCTACTCTTGCAAATCAATATCTTGCAGAAGTTGTGCGTGTGAAGGCAGATGCTTATGGCTGGCTAGATCGCTAGTCAAGCAGCGTGAGTAAAAATGAGTGCAATCCTTTGCTGATCGAACTACAGGAATGTCTTCTTGGGCTTGGAGGGCTCTTATGGTCAGATAGACAGATCGTGCTCTTGAGGCGGAAGCCGAGAGCGTTTTTTTTTTTTTTTTTTTTTTTTTTTTTGAAACCGTTTATTGCAATCTCAAATATATACAAGTATGGGCCTACAACCTTCCGGCCGGCCGCTAAAGTGACAAAAGCACATGACATACATACGATAAGGCACTTGGCTTTGCATAGACGATAAAGGAGGAGGTATCAACAACGTGGGCCACATAACTCTGAACCCACAATACGGTTTCGTTTTCTACAACACAACAACATAAAACCACACCCGCAAGGCAACCCACGATCAAAAATGACGACATGTGCCCCTCAAGTGGGGAACCCCAACCATCTAAAGAAATCCAGAGGGGGGGAGGGAAACTGATCCAGGACTGGGAGAACAATGTGCCCAGGGCTGAGGGAGGGGGTCAACTATGGGGATGGAGCTGGTGAAGCGGGAGGCAACAACGGCGGCTCGCAAATACCCCCGCGGTAAGCGTTCCAGGGGCCCCATATCTTCACCCATGCCCCAGGCTTACCCCGCGCCACGTATACCACCTTTTCTCGGAACATGCACCAATCCATATGTTCTTTCCAAGCCGACACCGCCGGGGGTCTCTGAGATCCCCACAGCTGAGCAATGTCACGTTTAGCTATCATATATCCCAGAGTCACCCATCGCGTCTGCGGAACCGAGTAATCAGTCGGTTCCCACACATTCAGCAGGCATCTCCTCGCTTCAGGCAACAGCGCGACATGTGTAACCGCTCGCAGGACCTCATGCACACCACGCCAGAATCGCTCCACCCTCGGACATTCCCACAGAATGTGTAAAAAAGTCGCCAAAGCACCACACCCACGCTTACACAATCCATCCTCAGCATAGCCCATACGTTGAAGCCTTGGCCCCGTCATATACACCCGGTGGAGTATCTTAAGCTAGACGAAGCGAAGGCGAGCCGGGATGGCCACCTCCTTCGGAGAGGCCACCGCGGAAATCCAGTCCTCGTCGTCCAACTCCAGCCCATCGGCAACCCAAGCCTCGCGGAGGCCAGTCAGTAAGCCCGAGCGGTCATTTATCAATTTCTTATAAATGAGGGAGATCGTGCTGTCCGGAACGTGACCATCTAGCACTCTATCCTCCAGGGGGGAGGACTCCGGGATGGAGGCCACGTCTGGGAAGACGGAACCCAGTGCGTGACGGACCTGCAGGTAGCGAAAGTATTCACTGCCCTGCAGCTGAAACTCCGCCTGCAGCGTCTCGAATGTCTTGAATCCTCCCCTCGTCCAGAGATCTCCCACTGTACTGATGCCTATCATGTCCCACCTCTCGAAGCCCTTCGAGGTCCACAAAGAGCCAAGCCTCTCCGACGCATACAACGGTGACGCCCGGGTCAAACGGTCCTTCCATCCCATAGCTGCATTAGCCGCGTGCCATACTCGCACCATGACACGCGTGGGTCCCGTCAAGCGGGAATCGGGCACGCTAGTGTAGAGCGCTCGATTGTAGTCGCCACCGGGCAGGAGCATTTTGTCCATTTCAAATGCCGGGTTTAGGGCGGGCCCATAGAGGCCGTGATTAATTGCAGCTAACTGGGAGGCCCAGTAATACCGCTTAATATCCGGGAGGGCAATCCCTCCGTCATACCACGGAAGCGTCAATTTTGCCAGGGCTATACGCGGCCTCCCGTCCCAAAACAGACGGCGCTGTAAGCTTTCCACCTCACGGAAGTAGCGCGCCGGGACCAAGTCCATAGTGTTCTGGAGAGCGTACAAAAAGCGCGGCAATGACATCATCTTGAACAATGCCGCCCGGCCGAGCGGCGAAAGCGGCAAGCGCCGCCAGCGCGCGACGTCCTCCTTCAAGCGCTGGAGGGGGGGAAGCAAGTTTCGCTCGTAGCGGGCCACCGGGTCCAGCGTGATATAGACCCCCAGGTATCGAAATCCCTGCGAGGCAATCTGGATCGGACAGCCCCGAGGGAGGACAGGAGCCTCCCCGGAAAGCACATAGACACAGGATTTAGCCCAGTTGATGACAAGGCCAGAATTACGGCCAAAGGAGCGCAGAACATCGACCAGGACAATCAGTGATTTGCGCGGGGAGGCTAGGTACAAAAGGATATCGTCAGCGTAGAGGGACACGCGGTCCTCATACTCGGGGGTCCAACGGAGACCTCGGATAGAAGGGTGCCACCGCAGCCACTCCGCCAGGGGTTCCAGGGCCAATGCAAAAAGGAGCGGCGACAGGGGACAACCCTGTCGCGTGCCCCGTCCCAGCACGAATGGGGCCGAGACTCGACCATTCACCACCACCTGTGCCAATGGGTCCGAGTACAACAATTTGACCCAACTGATGAATCCCGGGCCAAATCCGAATTCCGCCAACATCGCCCAGATGTAGGGCCACTCGAGCGTGTCGAACGCCATGGTGGCGTCCAGGGACGCCAAGATGGCCGGCTCCCGCACGAACGGAACACGCGCGAGCACCCCGTGCAAGCGCCGCAGATTAAGGGCCGTATTGCGATGGGGAATGAAGCCGGACTGGTCTTGGTGGACCAAGTCGCCCACCACGCCGACCAGCCGGTTAGCGAGCACCTTGGCGAGGATTTTAGGCTCCGCGTTTAAGAGCGAGATAGGCCGGTAGGATGTAACCCGGTCCTGCGGTCTGCCCTCCTTGTGGATAACCACAATGGTAGCCAGACGCTGGTCCGGCGGGAGGGAGCCCCGCGAGTGAGCCGCAAGGAACATAGCGCGGAGGTGGGGTGCCAGTACGTCCGGTCGCAATTTATACAGCTCGATAGGAATGCCGTTCGGGCCCATGGCCTTGCCAGAAGCGACCGAGCGGATGGCAAGGGCAATTTCGTCCGAGGTGGGGGCGGCATCCATCAATTCCCTGTCCTCCATTGAGAGGGAGGGCAGCGCGATGTCACGCAGCAGGGCATGGGAGTCCTCCTCCGGGCAGGGAGAAACCGGGGAATATACCTCGCGGAAATAATCCGCGAAGCAGGAGACAATGCCTTCCGGCTCAGTGACACGTACACCATCCATTCTTTCAATCAGCGGGACCACACGACTAGCTCTCTCCTTCTTATCCAACCACGCAATCAACTTACCAGCCTTATCACCCACATCATACAATCGCCCCTGTTGCTCTCTGCTGAGGCCCCTGGCCGCCTCTGTGACGAGGGACCTATAGGCCGCCTGCTTAAGGTGTAGAACGTGCAGCGCAGCGTCAGTCACCCCACTCCCCAGACCACCCTCCAGTTCAGTGATTTCGGCCTCCACTCGGGTCACCTCCTCCTGTGCGCGCCTCCGGGCATGGGAAATAAGGGAGAGGGCCTCCCCTCTAAGCACGGTCTTGAAAGCCTCCCACAGGGAAATGGCAGACGGGACAGACCCCACATTCTCCTCAAAGTACCGTTGCAAGGATTTAATCAAGTCAGCACGAATAGTGGGGTCGCGCAGATACCAGGCATTGATTGGAGCTACCCTGCCCTCCCCCCTCGGGAAGACATCAAAGTGCAACAGGAGTGGGGAATGATCTGAAATACCCCGCGCCAGGTGGCGCACCTCCCCCACTCTCCCGGCATAGGCCGCTGGGACAAGGACATAATCAAGCCGCGAAAGGCTACCATGGGCCCCCGAATGGAAGGTGTACTGCAGCTGAGTGGGATGCTTTAGACGCCAGCAGTCCACCAATCCCAGCGTGTCCAAAAGGCCCGACAGCCACGCTTGTGCCCGGGGGAGGTCCCTAGGGGGATAGCGATCCAGAGTCCCTGAAGCCACCGCGTTGAAGTCCCCCCCAACCACCAGAAGCCCCCCCGGAAGGTCAAGCAGGAGGCGTCCCAGGTCCGCAAAGGTGGTGGACTGTAACCCCGGTGGGACGTACACTGAGACAAAGACGACTACCTTGCCCTCCATTCTCCCCACCAAGACAGTGTAGCGTCCCCTCTCATCATGGCGCACGTCGTCTATTTCTAGCGGGAGCGAGGTCTTGACCATAATGCCCACCCCTCGCGAGCCCGATGTGAAGCCCGAGTGGGCCACCAAACGATAACCACGTCTATTCATGGCACAATAGGAGTTACCAATGAGGTGTGTCTCCTGCAAAAAGACCACATCAGGCGAAATCCGTTTCAGATATTGCAGGACCACACCCCGCTTAATCCTATCACCCAGTCCGTTAACATTCCAGGACAACAAAGTCAGGTCCCTACCCCCCATCACATACAGAAGCCATCATTTGTCCCCCCGAGAGCATCTCAAAAAATCCAATACAATAAAGGGTTTGCCTTGCGGTAGAAACGAACCACACCCCACCCCAACCCACCCATCCCAACAGAACTCCCCCCACCCTGCACCCCTGCATGAGCCCAAATAGCCCCCCCAAAGTGCAGTGTGCCTGTCGCCCCATGGAGAAAAAAAAAAAAACTAACTAGTCCCCCAGAGGAGGAGGGAGATCCCCCAAGAGACCCCACACGACCTCCGCAGGAGGGGAACTTACCCTAACAGTCAATGGTGACAATAACACAGTCCAGAGCAAGGCCTACCATTAGTCCCTCAGTCCTGATCCGGCGGGCCCTCCCCACCAACCGCTCCCCCCCCACCTCCCCGGCCCCGATCTCCGGGCAGAGTGTCCAGCCAGTCCCCGGCCGCCTCGTCACGATCAAAAAAGTGCGTGCGGCCATCCACCTCCACCCTCAGCTTAGCCGGAAAAAGCATCGCATATTTGATATTCAGGTCCCGTAGGCGACGTTTGACACCGAGAAAACTCAGGCGCTGCTTTTGGACCGCCGGAGTAAAGTCAGGATAGAAATTGATATCCATATTGTCAAGTCTGACCGGCCCTTGTAGCCTGGAGGTCTGCAGGATAGCGTCCCTGTCCCGAAAATTGAAAATCCGGGCGATGAGAGGCCTCGGAGGGGCTCCGACCTTAGGCCTACCCCCGGGGACCCTGTGGGCACGTTCCACTGCAAAAAATTTACTCAGCCCCCGAGGCTGGAGATGGGTGAGGACCAATTCCTCCACGAACAGATCCGCTGCCTCTGCCTCGCGTCCCTCCGGCACCCCGATAATGCGGAGATTATTCCTCCGGGCCCGACCCTCGGAATCCTCCAGTCGACGATGCATCAGGGCGCTCGCCTGGCCAAGCCTGCGCACCTCCTGTTGGAGGGCCGCCACGTCGGATGTGAGGCCCGAAGTAGAGTGGGCCAAAGAATCGACCCGGTCATTTGTTTTTGAGAGATCGGCTCTCACGAGGCCCACGTCCACGAGGAGCGAGTCGATCTTCTGCGCCAGAGTGTCAAAGCGCTGGTCCACCGAGGCCTTCATCTCGGCGATGGCGCCCATGACATCTCGGAGGGTCAGGTCCGTGGGCAGAGCAGGAGCGTCAGTCGGGCCCGTAGGGGATCTACGCAGCACCTCTGGAGATCCCTTCTGGAGGGTGTAGCGGTCCATATTGTTGGATTGATGGGCCGCGCCACGACGGGTCGACTTCACCTTAGCCAGTTCGCCATCTTGTTTTGTGGCCATGGTCGCGGTCCCAAATCGAGCCAATCTCCTCAAAAAGGGGGTAGACAATCCCGTTCAAGGGCTCCGGGGGGGGGGCGACAACCGCTCCGCAGGACGGACCGCAGCCGGCGGGCCGGCAGGGCACCCCAACGAGGCCACACCACCGCACACCGCTTCGCAACCCTACCTCGCCTGGCAGCAAGGAGGGCGCAAAAGCGAAAGTGAAAGTGCGGGGTGCGCGAGTCGCCCAGCCTTGCCCGCCGCTGTTATTCACTTTGTCGCCGGATCGCCCCACAACTCCAGTACGGGGGGCCGGCGTGGAGAAGGCCGCAAACCTTAATCGGTGCTCCCGCCGGTGTCCGAGGTCCGAATTGAAAACGGAAAACGGGCGTCACCTCAGCTCGGGTTCAGAAACACAGTCCCCTCATCTAGGACAGGATTCGGTCAGGATTTATGCAGGAGGTCGCGGAGGTCCTCGGGAGCCTCGCACCTACGCGGCCATCTTGGGTGCGCGCTAGGCTCCTCCTCCGCCGAGAGCGTTTTTAATGTGTTTTCAGATACTTGCTTTTAAATATATTGCATCATTGTTCTGTGTGTACTCACTTCTCTGGTACCTCGCTGTTCCTGTGCAGATGTGTTAGCGCTGCCACAGCCCTCCTCAGCCTTAAACTTTTCCCGCCGCCATCTCGGCGAGGACGGAGGCCACGCCCCCTTTGTGAGGCCACGCCCCCCGACGTCACCTTTAAAGCGCGGATTTTCAGCCCCACCAGCCTTAGACAGATCGTGCTCTTGAGGCGGAAGCCGAGAGCGTTTTTAATGTGTTTTCAGATACTTGCTTTTAAATATATTGTATCATTGTTCTGTGTGTACTCACTTCTCTGGTACCTCGCTGTTCCTGTGCAGATGTGTTAGCGCTGCCGCAGCCCTCCTCAGCCTTAAACTTTTCCCGCCGCCATCTCGGCAAGGACGGAGGCCACGCCCCCTTTGTGAGGCCACGCCCCCCAACGTCACTCTCCTACGCTCTATAAATAATGTGCACATCTCGGCCGCGCAGCGGACGAGCGCAGCGGGTGCGCCGCCAGCGCGCCGAAGGCGTCCGCGCCAGATCGGGCCAAGGGGCACATCACGCTGACCATCACCTCTCGTACTCCTCTCAATCTCTTAAAGACCTGCAACATCTTGCGTACTCTCCATCCCCAACGGCTATTCGCCGTATATGCACTGCTGGCCTCTTGCACCTCGAGCAATACCACCTAAGAGGTAACACACCATCAGCTACGCCGACCAGGAATGTCACGACCATCAGGGTGTTATATTTAAACACTCGCTCCTTGGTTAAGCACTCTGTGGATATCTTTATCTTGTTAACTAACACCAATCCAGACATGCTCCTGCTCACGGAAACCTGGCTAACATCTGAGTCCCTCCCAGATATCTTGGCTGCCCTCCCCCCCGATTATTACATCCTTCATGCCGACCGCCATGGTGATCGGCCCGGGGGTGGGGTGGCAGCCATCATATCCAAGCGCCTTAACTCCGTTTCTTCTTATTCCCTCCCTCTCCCTAAGGTGGACAACCTACTTATCAGTGTGCAGACTGATACCGGCACTTTCACCCTTCTGCTTCTATACCGGCCTCCCCATCCCATGCCATCTTTTCCCACCATCCTGGGTGAACAGTTGTCTAACCTTCTAACGCTGCACTCTAGTTTCGCCCTTCTTGGCGATTTAAACTACTGGTTTAACGACACCAACGCTGGTCCCCATGCCACTGAGCTTTTCGAGACTCTTAATAGTCTGAACCTCACGCAACAGATCACTTATCCTACCCATAACAAGGGTCATATTTTGGACCAGATTTGGACTTGTAACCTGGTATCATCTCCACCTGACGTCTCCCCCTGTGTTTGGTCTGATCACTATCTAGTCGACACTACCATTACTATCACTGGTCAGATTCCTCCTCCTCTGATGGCTGGCGGTTTCTCACGGAAATGGAGCACTTATGACTCTCAGGGCTTCCTTACGGCCCTTGCCGATACCCGTCCAGCCTTCCTCCCCTCAAATGACATAGACAGCATCGAACATGATCTTGGCTCTTGGCTAGAATCGGCCAGCAACCTCTTCGCTCCCCTGGTCAAATTTCCTAGCACTAGGCACCGCAGCTCCCATCGATGGTTCTCTGGTGATCTCAAGCTCCTGAAATTAAAAACACGTCAATCAGAACGCACCTGGAGACGCGACTATTCCGACCCAGCTCGACAGTCCTATCTAGCTGCGCGTAAAGAATACAAAACCGCCATCAGCCTAGCCAAAATGGAACACTTTTCCCACAGGATCTCGTCGGCAGCTGATAAATCTAAGGAGGTGTTCAGAGTTATGGATGAACTCACCACCGATGACAGAACCCTCCCAGCCCAGACCCCTACTCAAGAGGCCTGTGACACCCTCAATTCTTTTTTTCTAGATAAAATCTCGAAAATCAAAAAATCTATCCCTTCTTCTCCCCAGTCCCCTCCACTGGTTCCCTGCACTAACTATTCCTCGACTTTCTCTTTCTTCCCAGCCCTAGATTCCACCTCATTAGCGGAACTGGCAATTCGGGTAAAATCTGGTTCCCCGAATGATTGCTGCCCGCCATCTGTCCTACGTAGCATATGTCTGAACCTGCCTGACTGCATCCTACCTTTAATCAACGGGGCACTTAACAGCGGCATCGTTCCGACCTCTTTCAAGGAGGCCATTCTAGTGCCTCTTCTTAAAAAACCCGCCGCCGATCCCACGGAGCCCTCGAATTACCGCCCCATCTCCCTCCTTCCGTACCTCTCAAAATTGATGGAGGCCCATGTCACCCGGTGTTTATCAAACTTTATTGAATCATCCAACTGCCTCGAGCCCAACCAAGCCGGCTTCAGACCTGCCCATTCTACTGAGCATGTCATCCTGGCAGTCCTGGACACGCTCAGGAACAACGCGGATGCCGGGCTCCCCCAAGCCCTTGTCCTCCTGGATCTATCAGCCGCGTTCGACACGGTGGACCATAACATCCTTCTCCACCGCGTCGGGCAGGCAGGCATCCAGGGGACCGCTCTCAGTTGGGTTAAGTCCTTCCTGACTGGAAGAACACAGGCGGTCCGCTTGGGGCCCTTTACTGCTACCAAAACCCCCACGTCCTGTGGAGTCCCTCAGGGCTCCTCTTTATCGCCGCTATTATTTAACCTATACCTCCGGCCCCTGATTCAATCTCTTCAAAAATGGGACATCGCCGTTTATAACTATGCTGACTACTTACAGATCATTCTTCCGCTTAATTCACCTCATGCCATCAAAACCTTTCATGCAGTCATGATTCACATTCAAGGCTGGATGAACCAGAATCAATTGAAACTTAACCCCGGGAAAACTGAGCTCCTCCTCCCGGGACTCAGCCACGCTCACTGGGGCCCGCAGTTTTGGCCTCCGGAGCTAGGCTCCCCCCCAATCCCGGTGAAAGCTGTAAAGAGTCTGGGAGTGATTATTGACTCTGAACTTTCACTCAGAGCACAGGTGGGCTCGGTAATATCCTCCTGCATGTACCAACTGCGGAAGATCCGTAAAGTCCGCCACCTTCTTCCCTCTCTTGCACTCACCCAAGTTGTCATCTCACTTGTGCTCTCCCGTTTGGACTTCTCTAACTCCATCTATCATGGCCTTCCTTCATCTCTGACACATCGTCTCCAAGTTGTCCAGAACCAAGCGGCCCGTTTAATTTCTAACACCCCTAGATGGCAGTCAGCCAAACCTCTACTCCATAGTCTTCACTGGCTCCCGTTCGACCAAAGGGCAGCTTTCAAGGTGGCTTGCCTCACATTCAAAACCCTTCATTGCCCTGGTCCCGCGTTTGTAAAATCTCTTATTTGTCCCTACCATCCTCAGCGTGATCTCCGTTCTGCCCACAGCCATCTGCTAGCCACCCCCAAAATCAGAACCAAGAAATTCGGTGGTCGCCGGTTCTCCCATCTTGCCCCTTGACTTTGGAATCCCCTCCCACTCCCCATTAAATCCTCCTCTTCTCTTATGAACTTCAGGAAACTTCTTAAGACTCATCTTTTCCCTCTTCTCAGTTAGAATCCCGTTTTTTCTTGTCTCCCCCTCATTCACTCTGTCTGTCAGCGCCAGGAAGCCTCGGCGATAGTGCGCTTTACAAATCTCACCTAAGATAAGAAGATAAGATAAGATATGGTCATGTGCTTGACTAAGACTGTTGCTGTTCCAGGCTCAGTCTGGCTGTGAATGTACCTGTACCAGACAGGTTACAATACGTACAGCACCTTCTGCCATATGTCTCTCCTTTCTTACAATATGTGGTGAGGTGAGACTGTCCAAATTTCCTATTTCCGACTCTCACATTCAGTCTGCTACGTCACCCATTCTGCATGGATTATTAATATTAAAGAAGTTGAGCATCGTAGGTGGAGGTGTGCTACTCGATTGTCTTAGAATTGCATTTGTGTAACCTGAATTGCAGCAGATTCAGACTTGGAGTTTGCTCTGACTGGGTGTCTTTTGCTTTCTTAAGGAGGCCATAGTGGAAGCTGATCTTAATCTTCCTGATCTCATGGTGCGTCTCCTTGTCCTCTTGACGCCCGCACCTCAAGGCTAGCTTTTTGGGATTGCACTGATTAGTGTTGATTAGCGCTGAGTGAGTGTTGAATAGCTGAGATGGGCAAGGATGAGGTGGGCTCCTTTTTCCAGGCAAAAAGTGAGTTCAACGTCCCCCACTTTGCAACCCCTTACTTGTGGATAGAGCAAAGACCACAAAGACTAATAGTCCAAACACTCAGCTTAACCAAACTTGCTCCAACTGTTTGAGAGCGTGTACATGCTGAGCACTTATGCCGGTTGGAGGAGGCAGAGGCCTGGACCTGAGCCGCGTCAGGGAATTTGACTTGACCTGAGCTGCGTCAGGATAGATGGCTGACTACTGGGCAGCTGAGCGACTAGACGGCTGAGCGGCCAGGAAGAGGATTGAGCGAGGGTGGTAAGGTCAAGGTGGGGGAGCACAGCTGGCGAAAGTCGCACCTGTGACTACGCCGGCCACTTCCACAGTCCTAGAGTGCTTGCCCCATTCACTCTGGTGTCTAGTGCACTGAGCCCACCTCTTTGCCTCCTACCTCCTGCGTCTAGTGCCGAATACCACTTCTGTCTCCAGCCTCGGGTCCTCGCTCCAGCTCTCTGCTGCCTATGCCCGGTGGCTGGCATCTGGTCACTCCCCAACACAGTCACAGTAGCCTCAACAGGGCCTCCTCAGGAAGCATAATGCCAATTGCCAACCTGAAGCGACCACTACTGAAACAAAATCAAAATCTGCACACTATAAAGGCCGAGTAGGGACAGATTAGAGTGCATGCTGCTGTGTTCTGATGCTCTTTGCATTGTAGATACTTTATTTGTTTTGAAAGGAAGATGGAAATTAGGACATTGTACCAGTGTTGTTATGCGGTACCAATGAAAGTGACATATCGATCAGGAAACCAAGCGATTTCAGTCACTGAGAGTGGCAGTGAGAAACCATATGCTTTGAGTTCTGCGAATAGTTTTTTTTTGCTAGATTTGTGCCAGAGCTATGAAGGAATTCATTTTTTTGAGGATTTAATTTCAAACTGTTTACTGTCAGCCGGTTCTGTAAATTCTCCAAGCCCCTTTGAAGAATAAAGATGTCTTTTATCAATGAGATCTTTAAATAGAGGTGCATGTCATCCATGTATTGGAGAGGTTTAATGTCCTAGTTTTCAAGTAGCAGACCAAGAGGTCCTAAGTACAGTTTGAAAAGCATTGTGGATAAAGCTGAGCCTTTCAGGATACCGCTTGATACCTCTTCTTCCTGAGAAGTATGGTTCCCTGATTTAACTGATTGAGGGCAGTCTGTAGGACTCTGAATCAATTCAGTACTGTGTTCTTTAAGCCCTTTCTGCATTCTAGCTTTTTCAGACGTTTGTCATGGCCAACTGTTTTGAATGCCGTTAATAAATTTAATAGAATCAGAAGGCATATCTCTCATTCATTTGGACTGCGATGAATGTCACCCAGGATATGTATAGTCGCCATTTCAGAGCTACGGTCTGCTTTAAATTCTGATTGGGGTGGTGAATTAATGTGGCTCCCACATGGCCCAATTACACCCCCAACAATTGTGGGGATGAATGCTACCACCATATTCTTCATGTGTCGGAAGGCCTAGTCCTTTACCTAGAGTTAGCTTGTGGTTGGCTTTATGCTGCTCAGTTCTTATAGATGGATTTTATTGGGGGCATATTTCCCTTACATCACTTTTGATTTGGTGAAAACGATGGAGTCACTATGGACACTATTAGTCCTCATAAATTGAGAGTCATGTTACAGGGCTATGGATGAGAAAAAAATGTCTTGACACTTCCAGTCCATAATTTTGTTGTTTTTTAAACTAGTTTATTCTATTGCAAAGGTTTTAAATGCCCATCGTCTGGGTCCCTTTCTAATTAAAAGGAAATCAAGTGGCGCCTTAATCAGGAATCATTTGAAGTATAATGTAATTTTTTCAATGCAGCTCACACCAATCTTAGTTCGTTGTTGGAGCTGGCATTGCAAGTTTTCCAGAGGCTTCAGTGGTGTTGATGGGGATATAAGGGTTGGTGGGGGTATCTCTAGATTTCCTGACGGAACGCTCCAGAAGAAGCCTTGCATTGAATCCATTTGACGCAGAACACTGCAGCTCGTCTGCTGAGAATTTAAGAAGTGAGCCATGTTTCACTTTACAGTGGTTTCTTTGGTTGCCTCTTCGAAAAGTCTGTTAAAATGCAAGATTCTAAAGATTATACATAAAACTTTGTATCCGCAGATGTCAGCCCTCTTTTTGAAGTAAAGTTCAGCAGGCATTCCCTTAATCGAGCTCCCTCTGAGATCTGTCAATACAGCACTAGTCTGGATTCTGGCTACTACATTTCTACGAATGGGCGACGAGCATTCTGTCTCGCCAAAAACTAGGCCTCATCTCCTCACTGCCCTCATTTATGCTTCAGCAACCCTTGCTATTCCCTTAGTGGCAATATGTTGTTGTGCTGTGTTCTGTCATCTACTGTGACACCTTATGACTTGCCCATAGCTTAATATCTTTTTTACCCCAAAATGCAAACATTTTCTGTGTCATGCGAATAATGTATGCTCTGTAACTCCACTTCGCTTCATTCGTTTAAAATTGACTTTCGGTCGCTGTGCATAAGCTACCCTTATTTCAAGTGTCATCATTAATATAGGTAGCTATAGTTGGTGGGAAGATTGCCGCCAGAGCTTTGGCATTGAATACGGTTTCTTTTGACAGTGCACTTCTCTGCCTTTTTACAGCCTGTATATTAATCCTTTTTGTCCGGGCGACTACTAACCCGGGGATTAAGCAACAAACAAATTTGTTCCATTCGTGGTTGCGCAGGTGAATGCATCTAATAATACTTGCTGTAGTTGGCGGCGTAGCAGTTAAGCACTTTACGTTATTGGGGGTGATTGGGAGAGATTATAAGCTTGTGTAAAGCTATTGGGGGGTTTGCATATTTGAACCGCAAAATGACATTACATTTAACATATAACCCAGTGCTTTACATTTCACACACATTTACAATTTTGTGCGCTGAAAAATTAATGGAGTAATTTAGACTTTGGAGTTCGGTCCGACAGCCTGGTGGGTGGTTGTAAGATTTTACCTCTGTTGCCCGCTTGAAATACTCTGAGCAGAGGATCATCCACTCTATGGACAGATCCTCACTGCCTAGCAGAAATTTCTTTGTTTAAAGTGTGCGGGATGCTATGTGTGGATTGCATGCTCGCCACTTTTTAGGTCTCGCCTTGGTAGTGCTTGTGCTGTTTCTTTGAGACATGCTGTATCTAGGATATGGGCTTGAAAGCACACCCATCTTTTTCATTGGTTCCTCTTGCTGTCCTTAAGAAAGGCTGGCTTTTCATTGGTGAATACACTTAGTAGTCCCTCCTTTTGGAATTTTGTTTCCTCTGATGTCGACTAGCCCTATTACATGTGCTGTTATTTACCATACCTTGTGGGCACTCTTATTTTTGTTGACTTTCCCTTTTTGATCTAACACACAGCATTTGCATTTCTTTGTTTCCTGACAATCAGGCGTGGTCCCAGGGTGCTGCTAATCAAACGCAGTCCCAGGGCGCCGTTTCCGTGCATGTCCCCCATCTGCTTTGGTTTTCAAGCGGCATTTGCGTTTCTTTGTTTTCTTTCATCAGAGTTGTCTGAAGACACCTATTCCGTGCACTTCCCCCTGCCCCTTGTTTTCTTTTGCTCCAAAACGTTTTTTCCACCTGATCCTGTATAATTATATTTGTCATGCATTTAAATTTAATTGTCACCATCTGCATTTTTTTATAGAGCCAGCGCCGAGACTCGTACACGGTTCCCCAGGCCCCAAGTCAGCCGCTCTGTTTGTTACACCACATCACTATATGGGTGTACATCCAGCCAATTACAAGCTGCCCTACAAGCTTTATTCTTCTGTAGCCAATCTGTTGACCGCATAAGTCCTAGGCACATCATTTCACTACTGCACCGGAATCCCGTTAGTAACTTTATGTAAGTGGTGAGATGCTGTCACAGTATTTGGAGATGGCCTCGAACTATCCAATTACATCGGTCGGTGCTTGAGCTCGTCATCTTCTGGAAACCAAACTCCATCCCGTCGCTGTGTACACCTCAGCTTTATGCCCTGGTCTAGGCCCCACACTTGGCTGCTACTGATATCCTCTCCCCTTATGTGTGTTGTGTTTAGTATGACCTCTGTGGCTCCAGTCTCCATCAGCCTCTCTCCTCCTGCTACAACCCAGCCATTTCCGCCTCTGTTGCTGCTTGTTTGGAATTTCCGCCTGCATATAGCCTGCTGCTAGGATGGTAATTACCTGCACCATTAATACGTTGGTGTAGAAAACAAAGAGCACATTTTATTTTACTATTTTGAGATTTAGTCTCTATTATTTTGCACTACTGCCTACATAATGTAGCACTTCTTTGAATTTGAGCGACAAATTGATGATTTGCAGGAATCTGCTGACTGCCTTACTGTGCAAATTTGTATTTTTAAACACTTTTCGTGAGCTTATATATTTTACAAACATGGCGCCATTGACAGCCGATCCTGACAGGACTTTCAACTTCAAGTCCTCTTTCCATGTCAATCATTTTGGTATTACATGACATCAAGCTTTCTCGGCCTTCCCTGCATCATGGGTGTGTCCCGTGCAATCAGACTACCAGGCTGATTATTACTTCTTTTTTTTTAAATTATATTTTAATTGGAACTATACTTGAGGAAACACAATTAAAACGTGGTGTGGTCTGGACTGCAGCAGTGTTTGTAATAATGTTGGCTGGAAATTAGTGGGGGTAAAACAGAGGTCTTCAATCTGTGGGGCGCGACCCCCATTGGAGTCCAGGGAAGGGGTAGCGCATTTTCAGGCCTCACTTCTGCCTGGAATACAAAACGTGCTCTTTCTTTTGGCAAAGTCAACCGCAATTGTTAAAATGCTTCAGCTGAAGTTAATTGCGTGTCATGAGCTGTAAAACCAAGAGGCCCAGCAGACAGGTAAAACAATCCTTCATAAAAGCCTTCATGCCAGGGTGCCTGCTTGCCTGAATGAAATGCAAATGTACACTAGGAGTTAATCTGCAAATGTAAAGGATGCTTGGGAGTGGTTCTGGGTTTAATTGCTCGAATCATTTCAAGTATTGTGATGGCAAAGATGTGGGGTTTTTTGTGCGTGGTTAGCAACTGGGTTGTGAAGTGTGTGCTTTTAATGATAACTGTATTTACACAGCCCTTAGTACCCCTGAGGAGGTGTTGAAGGGACAGTTCTGCAAAAATAAAAATGCATTAATTGGGGTCTGATATTAAACAAATCCATTTTGGAAGCTTCTTTTGTTTTATCCTAAAACTGTTTGTACATTTTGTAGCAGTCTATCTTATAATGTGTGTAATGCAAGTATAAAATAATGGCTTACTCATTCACAGTGCTTTCTGTCACAGTCTGTGACCTCAGAGCACTAAAAATACACAAGTCACTATTTTCCACTGCACCCAAAAAATGTAATTCTGTGGCTTTCTGGTTACACACAGACCTATGCAGTGCATTAAATAATAGAGGTTTTCTAATGTACTATATAATGCATTTCCCACTGAGTAACAATTTTTTCAATTTATTTTTCATTTAAGCTACCCATTATTTCATATATAGCTACCTGATGGTGAAAAACCTAAAACACGAACTAAATATTTTGGAGCTGATTTATGAGAGGCTTGCGCCGCTGGAGCATCAGTTTTTAAGCTCCGGCAGCACAGCGTCTCAATCATATCTATGAGGCGATGCAAAGCCACCCTGCATGGCTTTGCATGGCCATAAAAGATATGGAGTAAGACTAAACAGCGCAAGTCACTGCATTGCCTTACTCTGTCAAGTTGGCGTTCCATAGGTGTTGCGGTGGGTGTTCCCACACAACGCCCATGGATTTTGACGCTGCCCCAGATTTACAAAACCATGTAAACCTGGGGCAGTGTCAAAACCTTACGCCTCCCCACAGCAGGCGGAACGAGGAGAAATGTTTTCATTTCTCCTTGTTTTTTCCTCTTTCCATGCATGCTGCATTCTCTTTCAGTATTGTTTTTGCGCAGGAAGGTGCCCCTTCCTGCACAAAAACGATCCTGCCTATGTTGGCGCTAGGCAGCAATTTGTGTGCCAACATAAGGGGAAAAGGACAAGAATGCACCATATTTCATAAATAAGGTGCATTCATGCCCTTTCACATTGGCGTAGGGCAGCGCAGCAAGACTTGTGGCGCTGCCAAACGCCAATGCCTCGTAAATAAGGCCCTTTGTTTTTAGCCCTACCTTTGGCCATGCCCCCAACCACTGACCTTTGGTTTGCTAAACACTGTTTAATGTATTTGCCCAGTGTATAAATGATTTGCTGTGGGAATTGGGGGCGTTTATGGTTGTCGATAGTTTGCTATGATGAGGAGGCCCAAGTTCTAGAGATGTTTGTCAGGAGGGGATCCTTACGCTTAAACGTTTTTGACAGGGGGGTCTCGGCATCAAAAGTTTGAAGACCTCTGTGGTAAAAGCTTTGGAACTTTGCGGTCGGTAACCCGTGTACTAAATAAATAATATGATTGCTCTAGGTGGCGAGAGTCTAAAATATCCTCTATGGCTAAATTATTAGTGTATTTATACTAGGACCCGGGAGATTTAGGGCACACTGTAGCTTGTCTATAAGGATGGCTGTCTATGCTTAGTCATGACATGCTATCACCCGTTACTTATCGTATGCATAGATACGTATGCATAGATACTGACAGGGCCTCAAGGGAAGTGTATTGGCCTTATCTTTGTTATTGAAGTTGGTACACAATCTTTACCACATAATGCTCTTTATTTCGGGTGTTAGACATTTGGCCTCAGTTTCTAAAAGGCACGCTGAAAGGCATACTAAGATCCGGTTTGACTGTGGATGACATGTTCAAAATAGATGCAATTTGCAACCCATAGCTTGAAAAGTAAAAACAAGCGTCCATTGGCAATTATTTATGCTTAGACTGTCTATCTATCAAAAAACACTATGGGGCATACCCAAATGACCCTCCCATACCTGGGTAAAGACACATGTAATATATAGCAAAAAGGAGGGGTGGGGGGCTAGGGGGGATTAATCTCTTATTAAATTATACACAAGAAACAATAAATTATCTTGGTACAAATATTTACTTATATCACCAATTTTTGGATAATTTTTCAGAAGCGAATCTCTCAATAGACATCCATGAAAAGTACACAAAATATATACAGATTATTATACATTTGGACATACAAAAACAAAAATTCTCCAAACACCTCTATATACAACTTCATCAAACATATAACACATTTTATATACACAACATATACATTCCCCTAATTCTTGCTCAAAACGATGTATACTACTTTTTGCAGTAATACATTCAGAGGTCGTCCTCTTGGCGTCAGAGGTTCTACTCCTCTCTAAAGCTTTTATGTAAGCGCCAGAACCATTAATTTCTAAATCTGTGGACTCCTCATGAATAAATGGGTCGACGCGTTCGCGTTTCAGCCTTCTATTATTTGGCTTCCTCAGGACGGGGGTTGCAAACTGTCTACAAAAAAAAAAAAAAAAAAAAAAAAAATCACTATCACACCCATTCAATACAACTGTCCCCAATTTGCCCATGCAGTGCTCGGAAGGACTCAAGACTAGAACAATGTGAGACACCAAACACCGCACATAATCCAACACATAACTGGTGTTACGACAGGGGGTACGTGGTTCGATACAGTCCCCACCTGGAGGTACCTGTGAAGACATGCCGGACAAGGATCTGGAATGGACCCACTCGCCCCTAGCAAAAATGCCAGCCCTGTACCTGCTTTTAATTATTTCGTTGTATATGGAACTCCAGGCCAGCTATTCGATTCAGCGCCTGTAATATTGCATATGCGTCAGTAAATAAACGGCGAGTGACCGGTATGCACAGTAAATTACACATCTGTCTCGCTCAGAAAGAATCATATAAATGTGATGCTCTTCTATTACCTCCGCGCGTATGAGACGCTGCTCGCCGTATTTTGAATGTCCGTGGACTTTTGTTATTTCTCGTCCAGTAAGTTCCGTCAGTTTCATCCACTATAAAACAAACAAGATTCTCCGTGAGGAGGATAATCTTCCCAACTACATGAGCTCACAACCGCTGTGCTGACCTTACTCTAGGCTGAACCCTAATAACCCACTCTTGCCTTCCAAACTGCCACTTAATGCAAAAACGCCTGCTTTCATGGTCTTATTAGCGTGCCAGATTCCAAACGGCAACATCTTTTAGCCATGTTCGCTCTACACTTACATGATTTCTTTCGTAGTTTACCCGGCTATAATCCGCTTCAAGCTTCGGTGCTGATGCTTCGCATCGGAAGACCGCAAGATTGGTCAAATCTACTTCCGCCATATATGTGTTTGTGTGCGTCGTAACGTGGTTGCAGAACGTGAAATGGGCCGACACAGAAAGCGGACTAATTTCTGTATCTACTTCCGCCGTATCTGAGTTTGTGTGCGTCGTAACGTGGTAAAAGGACGTAAAATAGACCGACACAGAAGGCGGACTATTTTATGTATCGTATAAGCGTCCTCGGAAATTTCCAAACCAATTCTAAATACGAAGCCAACCCTTCCAGCATGTCAGTAATGGAAAAATTTAAAATAAAGGATTAAAAAGTACAAAGAGGGGTATCGGCTCAGGATCTAAATGTATGATCACCAGCACCAAAAAGTTTACATATCTCTTATGTCCAATGCTAAGGAACATCTTGACTACAGAGAAGGGGGTACGAATTCTAAACCCGGGAGGCATGTGCCTAATATCCCAGAAGCAAAGTGGACTGGAAAGCATCAATCGAGAAAGGGGGTACGAATTGTATTACCATGGACTCCACAGCCGTACATGACCCCTCAAATAATTCCAAAGCACTGCATGTTCAAAAACATCGGGCGTACATTCTAGTTTGGTGAGATAGAAATAATCACCAGATTTCATGTCTGCACTAATTAATGCCCGAAATTATTTCATGCCACCTAACTCTCTTAACCGTGTATAAATCATCATCAATATTGTCTCAATGTACAATTTATCTAATCAGTGCCCATAGTTCATCCCTCTCGTTTAGGCCTTCACTCGCAGTATGGTACCTTTCAATGAGACGGGCTTCTGTGCGGTTAAGTTTCATTTCTACTTCGCTCTTACTGTTTGCCTTAATCACAGCTAGAACTGTCCACTCTATGTCGTTTTCATTATGGCCTGCTTCTACATAATGCTGCACCAGGGGAGCTCCCTGTGTTCTACATTTAATGCGTGATTTATGTTGTAGAATTCGCAGTTTTACCATCTGGGTAGTTTGCCCAATATACATTTTTCCACATGGGCAGGTCACAGCATATATGACATTTTTTGTGTTGCAGTTTGAGAAGGCTTGCATCACATGTTCCTTATTGTTGATCAACACTACTTTGGCATCACTTGTGCCTGCACATGCCACACAATTATTACACCGAAAGTGCCCTATGACAGGGGGCAGGCCAAGTAGCGATCTTGTATCTTTTTTCTGTATAGGCTCCCGCATTGCTCTCACCAAATGCTGCCGAAGGTTTTTACCTTTCTTAAAGGAAAACAAGGGTTTGGGTATGTTGAACTGTTCAATAAGTCTCCAATTTCTCAAGATTATCTTTTTAACTTTGTTGGCTTTGGGATTAAAAGTTAAAACACATGTCATCCTTTCAGTTTTTTCATGTCTTTTAGGGGTCAATAGATTTTCCCTAGGTGTAAACCAGGCTCTTTTTAAAGCAGCTCGCACTAGCTTTTTTGGATATCCTCGCGCACATAATTTTTCTTGTAGTATGTTGGCATTCTCAAAATAGTCATCTTTGCGAGAGCAATTGCGTCTTATTCTTAGAAACTGCCCATAAGGCAGGTTTTCTTTCAGACTTCTTGGATGCCCTGATGTAAATTCTAACAAAGTATTTCTGTCCGTTGGCTTAGTATATAGACTCACTTCCAAAACCCCCTCTTTGTCCAAAATCCATACATCCAAAAAACTAATTTGTTTGTTGCTAACACTTTTAGTAAAATTTAAATCTGGTGTACGGTCATTGAGCCAGTCATGAAAGCTGGCTAATTCCTCCGTATCTCCACTCCAAATAAGAAAGATGTCATCAATGAAACGAACCCACTTATTGATCTTGTTAAAAAATGGTGTTGTCTCATTGAAGACATATAATTTCTCAAACTGATCCATCACTAGGTTCGCTATTTCAGGCGCGAAACAGCAACCCATAGCCACGCCCTTTATTTGCAGAAACAGCTCATTCTTAAATGTGAAGAAATTATTTTTCAGGCAGATTTTCGCTAACTCCAACAGGAATTCAGTAGGAACCTGATGAGGCCTCATTCTCTGATTTAATGTTAGTTCCATTACCACGATGGCCTCATCTTGTGGTATGTTGGTATATAGGCTTTCGATGTCAAATGAGACCAATAGCTGTTGGTCTCCATTGAAAGCACAATGTTCTATTTTGGCGATGAGGTCCATCGTGTCTCTGACGTACGCTCTAGTCGTACTGACAAAAGGTTTTAGGAAAGTATCTATATATTTCGCCAATGGCTCGAGGATCGATCCACAGGATGAAATAATAGGCCTACCTGGAGGGTTCATGGTGTTTTTGTGTACTTTAGGAAGTACATAAATCAATGGTACTTTTTGTTTCGTAACATTAAGAAATTCATACTCTTTTTTACTTAAATATCCACTTTCCAGTGCTTTAGTTGTTAAATGCAGAATCTTAGCTTTCAATGCACCTGTGGGATTGTCAAGCATTTTACGGTAGTGTGTGATGTTATTCAACTGTCTATATACTTCTCTGTCATAATCTTCTATGTCCCATACCACAATTCCTCCTCCCTTGTCAGCTGGTTTTATAATTGTCAGGGGATTATTCGTAAGATTTTTTAAGGCTATCTGTTCAAATTTAGAGAAATTGGGTTTAAATGTCAAACGCTTACTGTTGAGGTAGTCAATTTCCTTTAGTATCTGATTTTCAAAAAACAGGATCTCATCGCGGATCATCTCGCTTTCAGGACAAAAGGAGGATTTGTTTTTTAATCCACTCACACTGATTTCCTGTGCTTCGTTTTGTTGAGCAAAGAATACTTTTAGTCTGATTTTACGTAAAAATTGTAGTATTTCAGTCTTTGTGTCTACTGGATTTTGTAGTACTATTGGAACAAATGATAGTCCTTTTTCTAAGACTCTCATTTCCCAAGGTGTTAAAATATGTTTGGATAAGTTATAGATAGGTATCATCAAGTTATTTGGATCATTAACCTGGTCCCTATTCTTTCTTTCGGTAGGGTCTACCTTCTGTACACTCGTTGGCGTGTTCGAAAAAAGTTTTGTTCTGTTGCTGGTTGGTGCATTGGAGTCCTCCATCCCCCTCGGAAACCTCTCCCCCTGCGTGCGCCTCTGTCTAAAAAAGGTTGAGGGGTATTTGGGTATTGATAAAAGGGCTGGTATGGTTGGTAGTATGCTCCTGTTCCTTGGTCTGAGTCAGAGGATGAATCCGAGAAGGTCACAAACCTAGTGTGTGACCTTCCTTTATAGGGTAAATTTAATGTACTAGGATTATTAGTTTTGAAGAAGTCCTCTTTTAAGTATGGGTATACCAGTTCGTGTTTATAGTTTTTTATATCTTTGCTCAGTTTCGATGTTTTGAAGTTAACAGTGTGTGTTTTAAACTCAACCAACGTTTTGTTAATACTTTCCAGAAGCGCCTTAGCATCTGTGATGGTTAAATCACTAGAGATTTCTTCTTCCAGTCTTTTTATTTCCTTTAACTCTTCTTCGCTAATACGCAGTGCAGTGTTAATTGATAAAACAATCCAATCACGTGAACACTTGGTACCTATACCACTGAAATCTACTAGATAAGGTTTGTCATTTATAAAAATCACTGGGACGTTTTTCACTTGCAAACCCACAGGGATCGTGTTGGTTTTTAAATATTCAAGTAATACCTGTGCATGTAACTGCGTCCTAGTATTTTTCTTTTTCAATTGGATCAGTCTTTCTCCTTTGTCTGAATTTACACTCCTATCACCTATAGCCTCACCCCCTAGCAGGGAAGGAATTTGTTTTAATCTGTTGATTTCTTCTTCAGAATAACTGACCATATGTGGTTCCATAATCCACTGTGTCTCACAGTCCTTCCGCTACACTGAACGATACAAATTCCAAACAGTATTAGATAAATCATAAATTTCAAACCAAAATAAGTTTCTTTCCATGAACGTGCTATAGAGCGTATTCAACTTCTTATTTAGTAAGTCTACTAACTCTGGAGCAACAAAAGATTCAAACTTTTCAAGAACCCTCGCACTTAACAAAGTGCAACGAAGTATCAAAAAACACTATGGGGCATACCCAAATGACCCTCCCATACCTGGGTAAAGACACATGTAATATATAGCAAAAAGGAGGGGTCTATCTAAGCGTTTTCGTTATCTTTGTACCTTCATGTGATAAGTCTAATCGATGTCCTTTCTTTTTCCCTTCTTTTCTTCATTCCTTCCCCTCTCCTTTCCTTTCTAGATTCCACCCTTCGTTTCTTCTAGTCTTTTTTTCTCCCCACTCTTTTCTTTCCTTATTTCTTAATTTTTTTCTTTCCTCATACATTGCCAGGCTTTTTTCCTAGTTATTTTTCCTTTCTATATTCCTCCCACAGTTTTTTTAGTCCTTTTTCCTTACATTCCTTCCTTTATTCCACTCGTCCTCTTTTTCTATGCTTCCTTCCTTCACTGCTCATCTGCCTCCTTCACTGCTTCTTCCTTTCTTCATGTCTTCCTTCACTGCATCAATCCTTTCCTCATTCCTTTCCTCTTCCCTCCTCTCACACTCCTTCCACTTGTTCTCGAATTCCTTCTTTCGCTCTCGTCCTTCCTTTCTTCCTTTTTGTCTTCCGTCCCTCATGCCTTCCTTCGGTCATTCCTTAGTTCTTTACATCTTCCTTCCCCCCTCCCTCTTTTCAGAGTGCTCTAAAAATAAAATGTTCATGACGTGATGCTGTACTTTACCATGCTTTTGTGAGCTCCTATTAACATTGGACAAGCTGGTTTCAATTTGCTTGGTAACTCATTGTACCCTCTCTGATTTCCACAAGCCAGGCAGGCTCCAAACGTCCATGGCTGAAAATATTTCTACATTTCTGTACTGATGCATCATATTCACGATTGGGGTTTACAAACAAGTTACACATTGCTAAAAAGGGAATTTCACACTAACCCAGTACCACCAGCCCTAAGATGTAGTGCTATGGGGTGGCTGTGACATGTTTTAAAGGGTTATTTAAAGGTGTAGAGACCTGGCAGCTCAAAATTAAATGTTTACCTAGCAACATAGTTTACAACACAGTGTTAAACACCAAGTTATTTACTATTTTTGAAAAAATACAAACAGCATTCCAAGCTTACAAATTACCCTGCTGTGGCACAAATTACCCTGCTGTGGCACAAGCTGGGACCTTCCAGGCTCTCATTGCTATTCTGCTTTGCACGCCACACACTGGGTAACAGTGAACTTTGATGCAGTGTTAGCTGCACAACACCATCTGCATCTCTCCCTGCAGCCTGCATATTCAGACAGCCTGTGACCACCCACCACCGTAATTTACTTTTATGCCCCCCTATTATTTATTAAATCCTAATAGTTTTGTGTTTTTCCCCCATTACAGCAAATTATGGTAAACATCTGCTAATCAGCGGCAGTCCGTGCAGGTAAGCACGGTGGGGTGGGGCAGGAGGGAGGGAAGTCGACAGACAACGGAATAGGGAAAATTAAATAAATAAATGATTCCTATTCCGTCGTCTGCTGACCTCCCCCCATGCCCTGCCCTACCGCGCTTACCTGCATGGACCGCTGCTGCTGCTAACTCTCTCTCTGTCCCCCCCACCTCCCTCTCTGCCCCTTTTGTCATTATCACATCCCTTCAACTCTGCTCTTAGCGCCTACACATTCCAAAAGCACGATGTGGCACTTACATAAACATAAAAAGCATATAATATTTAGAGTTTAATATCTACAAAGTTGCTAACAATACAGCATGCATACAATATTCAAGTAAGTGCTCGCCCATATGGGCTCTTCCTATTGTCTTATGTAGTGGTGTAATTGCACTTATAGGTCAAATTATCACTCCACTGCAAACAAATAAAATAGTTAGCAAGCATTGGTAGAAGCATTAGGTTTCCCCAATGTGATTTGTTGTTGTAGCTTGCTGAGTAGTTGTACAATATACGTTAGAGAAAGTCTGTTAGAGTGTTATTACTTGTTTATGTACAAAAAGGCATTAATATTGTGCTGTTACTAGTGGTATTATAAAGTGGGGAGATTAGATTAATGATGGAGGACAAAGATAAAAAAGGCTTGAAAGTGATGCAGTTATGGGCAGTGTAGGTAAAGGGTGGATGAAAAACCATACAAGTACTGGTTTTGCAAATCCAAAAACACAAGATTACAAAAAATAGAGGAAAAGGTGTTGTTTGGGTATTGTCCATTGTTAAGTATACAAATGAAAATTTACTTTTTTAATGCACATTCGAGCAGTCGTGCAATATAAGTGAAAGAAACATATTAAAAGTGAGATTGTTTTATTGAGGTGGGTAAGTTTTTTTTATTACAGATTTCTCTTACACAGTTTTTTTTATTTTTGCACTATACATTTTTTTATTAATGCGAAAAAACTTAAACATGAACATAAACTCTGAAAAAATAATGCGCAAATACTAAATATTTGCACATGCATTGTCATTGGCATTGTGTTACTTATGGTTTACAATTTTTCTTAAAACTGTACTCCGTGACATTTCTGAGTTATTGTGCTATATACTTTGAAGTATGTATGTTGTAACAAATACTGTATTTTATTTAAAGGTATTTGGTATAATGCGTCCCAGTTCCATTGCACCAACGGCAGCCTTGAAATTATGACCCTGGTGCCTGCTAGATAACTGCACTTTGCCTGTTTTAAGAATGTGCAGTTGGTGTTCTTTATATTATATAACAATAAAAATACAGGATACTGTATAAATTTCTTCAGACAACTCAAATACCTTTTAGCAATTATTAAGCTAAAATACCAGGGATAAAGTGAGCTGAATTAGACAAAGCGTTTACCTGATTAAGAATGCGCAGTTGATGTTATTTATATTACAGAAGCCTGTTAAAATTACTTTGGACAACTCAAACCCTTTTATAAATGATTACGCTAAAATACCATGTTTTAAAAGTATGCAAATAAATATGAATGCATTTTACCGCCACAGAAAGATGAACAGCAAAATTCTCACTATTTGGAAATAGCTCCTGCTTCAGTTTACAGAGTATCGCTCAATCGCCACGTTGCTTAGTCCTATGGCCAACAGAAAATACAGCAAACAATATAACATGTTTTCGGTGCAATAGAATCTGCACAGTAAAGGGCAGTCTGAAAAAAAACAGCCTTACCACCTGCCTGTGCTTATTAAGCTAAACGATTGGTGTTAAAAAAGTGGAGAACTCACACCAAAGAACAAAAAAAACTTTTTTTTATTTAAAAGTTTTCCAAAATAATAGATATCTTATAAAAAAGAACAGCAGCACAAATCCCATTCAGTCACCAAACACGCTTGCTCACAAAGACAAGCTTTGATGCACTTTAACAACAATACAGCTTGTCAAAAGTCATATGACATCACTTCCTGTGATGTCATTGGGGTCAAAACATGTGATGTCACTTCCGCAATCCCAGGCATTTTAGGGAATCGAAGCCCATGTTAGAGGCCACTTTCTGGTGGGATATCCCACAAGGTTGATACTGTTATACTGTATAGAAACAAGTTTCGATTGTTTTACCAGATTTTGGAAACAATTACTTCTGAAAAGAAGTAATATTGTGAGAATGCAAATGAGACTCACATCTTGCAAACTTTTACATTTTAACAACCAAAACAATCGACAACAGAGAATCAGGAAACGTTAGGATATGCAAATCAATATTTGTCGAAATACCTCTGAAACCACTTTGAAGCTACTAAACGAAGACAACTTCCATGCAAATGGGTGTGACCCAGTCTGCGTGGCCCAAGAGGCGGCCGCTCCAAACTGCGCTGGTGAAGTTTACGAGGTGTAAAATATGAAAGCTTGACTCACTCAATTTGCTCATTTCTCGGTGGCAAATATAGAAAAATAAATTTGGATTTGTGTGCACAACATAGGTGCCATACTGCATGCAGTGTGTGCCCTCTTGCTTGGTGGCAGTTAGGCACACTAGACAATCGCCTGGGTTTGCCTTGCTATGCAGCATGCTCCGAAAATTAAAGCTGACTACAATACAACTACTAGAAGCCCCTAGTACATGGTACAAAGATTACCCAGGGCATTAAAGTTAAGTGCCACTAGTGGGCTGTAGCATCTATTGTGCCATCCACTACACTGGCAGTGAAAACATGGCTTGTAATCTAACGGTAACAGAGTAAAAACTGCAATTCGACATGCCAAAATAAACCCTTTGGACAGGTCAAAACCTCCCTTTTGTATATTGATAAATAACACCTATGTAGAAATATAGTCCACAGGGCAGGGTGCATGGTATTTAAAAGTAAGGCATATAAAACTATATAGTCCACTTGGCAGGGTGCATGTTATTCAAAAGTAGGGCATGTAGAAATGTAATGTTAAAATTTCCTTACAGTGACTAGCACCCAAAAGATATTTCACTGTGGTAAGCCTAGCTGTTTTATGTAGAAAAAACAGAATACCGATTAAAATCCTAATACTGTATCTTGAGAGTGGGAGCAGCTAGAAAAATATTGAAACAACTATTTTGAATAGTTATTAAAAATCCAATTTATTGATTGAATAGGATTTTTAATAAATAGTAAAGAAATTGAACTTTTGGAATTTACAACTGGCTTTCCAGCTTTGCCGAACCTGTAATTAACCTTGGATAGGTGTGAATAGGTTTGAAATCCACAGAATATGCCGGGTATGGGATGTGGACATCCTCTTTGACACTACAGTTTAAAATTCTGCTTTACATGGGTTTACATACAACACTTGGGGCATACATGAAACAGTAAAGAACAGGATTCCAAAACAATTCTTGTGGCTCTCCTGTCTGGTTGCTGAAGAACTCTGCTTTTGTCCTACCTGACTTCTATCTCTGGATTTATTGTGGGTGCAGTGGCACTCTCAAACTGGATTTTAGTGTTAGATGAGGGAAGACACTACGATTACCATAGTACATTCCCCCACACATTCCTATCTCTTAGAGCCCAATTTCATTGAGACTGAAGATTTTTGCCCTCTTGAAAATTCCCAAAGTGGGTAGTACTGGCCCCGAGAATGTTTACTTCATTGGTTAGGGAGTGCCCAGAAGTCAATCTCATCCACTAACTTGTGTCAGGCATACATGTTGCTCCTCCAGGCACCCAAATTCAGAGTACTGGCTGGACCTGTGAAAGATCAGAAGTGGACTGACCTTGCTGTCTGTGACTTGAGAAGAGGTCTGAAGGACTGGACCTGCTCCCTGTGGTACCCAAGACAAAGAAGTGGATACCAAGGGTCAGTTGGCTGATCTGTTGTGTGACTACAGGAAGACAAGAAGCTGTAAGAGGCATTTAATAGAAGTACCCAGCGACCATTGGCAACTGGACCGGGACTGGACCGTGTTGCTGGCCTCTGCCTGGCACCTCTTTAGTTTCCAAGTGCCTCCCCTGAAGTCCTAGGGTGTTTTAGGATCGTAATTCTGTGGGGGCTTAGGACTTAAAGGACCAAGTCAGAAGCTAAAACTATTCACCAGGACCAACCAGGTTAGTGTATCCAACCCACACTCCATCACGGTGAGCATCTAATGACGCTCAGGTTCCGATCTACTGCCACCATTGGCGCTTTGTGCTTTTTGGTGCTATTTCTACTTAAAACTTTAAAAATGAATGTATTTGGTTTCCCACATTGGATTTTTGCCATTTTGGTGTCCTTTTGTTCATAACATCTTCCTCTATTTTCTAATTTGGTTTTGAATTTTTTTTTATCTGCATTTTGACTTTACTACTGTTATGTTTCTGCATAAATACTTTAAACATTGCCCTAAGTTAAGCCATCTGCTCTATGCCTTATCTACGAGGGAGTTGAGCTCAGGTTAATTTAGTGACTTTGGGGGTTAACCCTGACAAGGGCTTTGACGATTCATTGAGGTGGGCAGTCACCAAACCCAATAATAATCCAGTTTCTTACACTTAATGTGGGACCGAAGGAGAGGAAAAAATGAGAGCAAGAGGACAGAGCTATGGAAAAGAAAGGTGGAGTTAAGTGGGTCTAAGTGGAAGCAAGATGGAAATAAAAACCCACATCGCTGCAGGGGCCAGGGGGACTACACATCCCACAATTCCACGCTCTCCCAGCCGGGAGGAGCCACGCTACTGGTCGGCACTCAAAAGCACTCGTGACACCCGCTGCGCGGGACTCCTCATCGCTGCAGGGGCCAGGGGACCTCACATCCCACAATTCCGCACTCTCCCAGGAGGGAGGAGCTACGCTGCTGATCCGCGCTCAAAAGCGCTTGTGACACCCGCTGCGCGGGACGACTCTTCGCTGCAGGGGCCAGGGGACCTCACATCCCACAATTCCGCGCTCTCCCAGGGGGAAGAAGCCACGTTGCTGGTCCCCGCTCAAAAGCACTCGAGACCCCCCGCTGCGCAGGACGCGTGCGGGCTGTGCCTGGGCGAAGCACGGGCCAAAGGCGGGCCCATCCTTGCCCGTCATCGGCAGGAAGAGGCAGGGCCATCCCCCTTTCATTTGACTCTTGGATCGAGCTCCTGTATGTTGCTGCCTTATAACTAGACAAGGTACTGTGTTGATTTTCTCTTTGCCCGTGTAGACTGCTGCATAACGTGAAACGCTCTTTAAGTACTAACTCTCTTGAACTTTGCTCCCTGGACCTGTATCTTCCTAGCTCATGAGGATAGCTAGCAACGGTGACTCGTAGAAACAACTGGTGCCGGGCTACTATCTGTGAACTGCTTAATCGATCTTATATTTGTTAAACTATGGGCAAACCGAAAACTATGGAGGGCATAGTGGCGGGAAGTAGCAACAACGGTGTGGCGGGCAAGGGGAAAAGGGCAAGGAAAGCCCAGAAGCACGCAGCTAGCAACTGTGTCCTTGACAGAATTGATACCCTCATTAGTGAGTGTGAAGATATACATACCAGCCCTCCACGCTCACCAATCATCCCTACAATGTTCCAAAAGCACCCTAGAAAGGGAACTCTCGACCATAGCATTACCACACTAGTGGCTCACGCAAAAGGACAGGTAGAGGATACTAATCCCATGATTCCCCGAACAGTGTTGACGAGTGTGTACCTCACTCCACCTTCCCCTGCTCAAATAGGTTTGCTCCACTGTCCACGCAAGACACTGTCATAGATGAAGCACCCCAACAGCTAAGCTCATCACAAATACAAGGCAATGGAGAACAAACCTCTGCACCACATGACACCGCTCTGCTTATTAACTCCCTTTGGTCTGAGATAAAGACCATGAGACACATGATTGAAGATCTCACCACACTGGTTAAAACCCTACTACCAACGGTCCCACCTCGCCATCAGCATGTAAATCATTTACAGCACCACGACCAATAAATGCATTTGGCAACTAAGATGTTTATGGCTAACATTCCTATGCTCGGCCCAAAGAACGCCCGCAAAAGTGATGACTCTTTAACAAATAAAGTCATACATTGGATTCATCACATCAGGGGTTGTCGCTCATTGATATGCGAGGACATTGTTAGGGCCCGCAGATGCTCGCCCCCTGCGCAATCATATGATTACATCGAACTCACACTCTCTACCACTGATTTGGCTGAGAATCTTCTTGCATTAGAATACCTTACCTACCCCCTCCCACTTCGTCCATACAGTTCAGACGCATGCAAACAATCACAGGGAGAGGGACAACTGACTCCGTAGAGCGAGGGACATCCCTAGAAGCAGTCGATTGACTCAGATAGTTCCCCATTCACACATGGACCTTAGTATTACTACCTTAAGCACTATGAGTAACCCTCATAACCCCTTATCCCACCCAGACGTACATGAAATAGCAACGATTAGCCTGGTGAAGAAAGGCCCAGGTTACCACCCTAAAACATCACATAGGACCCAGGAGACAGGATCATGTACATCGCTAGATCACACTGAGATGCCCGATCCCCGAATGCTGTCAAGCCAGAACCCACCGAACAACAACGCTAACTTTGCCATGATCCCAAACGTTAAAAAGTTAAAGATCATTTCATGGAAAGTAGCAGGTTTAAATAACAAACTCCTACTCCCCCGCTGGAATGAACTGATAAAGGGATTTGACATCTGTATCTTTCAGGAGACTTGGAGCTTGGTTCCATTATACAAGACAGGCTATGCTTGCTTCTGCATTCCAGCTACCACTGTGGGGAGAGGGCGTCCCTCAGGGGGATTGATAGTTTGGGTGACTATTGCTCTAGGTTGCCGAATCGACACACACCCAATCTTAAGCCATGACATTCTGAGACTTACCATCAAGGGCCCTAGGGTTGGGTACATCTTAGACCTGTTCAATGTCTATATTAAAGGAACTAAGGGGGCAACCCATTGCCTACTGTCACGCTCCTAGAACAAGCCATATCCAGCTGCTCGTCTGCGCAAGAATTTTGGTCACAGGCGATTTCAATTGTATCTTTGAACCATCGAGCTCAGAGGACATGCTGGCGCATGATGAGAGTTGATAGTAAATGGGCTGTCCCTCCACTTAATATACCCCCCATCAAAAGATGGACCAGCTTAGCTATCCAACTTAATGCGCTCACAACAGAGTTCGGTCTCAGGGCAGCTAATGGTAGAACTCCTTCGGACATTCACCGGGCTATCACCTTTAATAGAATCAGTTGTCCCTCATGCATCGACTACATTTTATTCGATGTAAAATTGTGGGACAACACGACTGACATGTTTGTGGGCACAACGACTGACAGTGATCACAACCCCCTATGCATGACTATGAAGAACCCCTGGGTTTCACCATTCCATCCTCAGATTAGTCGGGCCTCAAACTCTATTACTGATATTGTCCCCTCCAACTGTAAAAGGCACCTAAAGTGGCACAAGGTCTGATTGCAAGATTCAACTTAGTGGGCATCCGGGAGGTCTTGTCCATGAACACAATCGAGCTCCAGGCCGCACTCGCAGATACAGGCGAGTGGGCAGCAGTCCCGATCATCCATTCTCACACAATAGAACAATTGAGCTCTTATTTTCAAGCACCTAGCAGGCATAGCAAACCGAGTGTTCCCCCAAAAACCCATGGTATATTAAGAGCTGCTGGCTCAAGAGACAGGCCATATCCTTAGCAATTAGAACTAAAAATTGCCCCCTGGTTAAAACGGCAAGGAAGGAATAAAGGGCTGCCCTGAGCAAAGCAAAGATCGAGTAGTATGAACTACACTGGCAGGAATTGAAGAATGCAAGTCTCGGAAAAAACACAAACCGGTTTTGGTCATTAGTGAGCCGGGGCAACAGCAAGGCACTCTGCCCAACCATTTCACAAGCCAAGACTGGTATAAACATTTCAGGAAACTGTATTCCACTTCAGAGGACGGATGTCTGGAGGAGCCATGCAGCCCCATAGACGTCTCTCCAGTAGGGAGTGCCAGCGATCCCTTCTCACTGGTCGAAATAGAGGCAGCAATTAAGAAGTTAGTCCCTGCCAAAGCTCCTGGATTAGACGGCCTTCCAGTAGACCTATTCCTCGCTGACCATGGAGGTTGGTCTTGTTACTTCCAGCTACTGTCGAATGCTGTAGCCGCAGGTTGCCCAGTCCCAGAATCCTGGAAAGGCAGAGAGGTGATCCCGATTTACAGAAAGGGTGACAGGGAGGATCCCTCAAACTACAGGCCCATAAATCTGATTGATGTAATGCAAAAGGTGTTAGGCAGGGTCCTCTTATAGAGAATCCAAATGTGGTCCAAAGAGGAGGATGTCTTTCCCAATACCAGGCTGGCTTTAGGGCCTGTACCGGGATGATCGACCAAGTATTTAGGCTAGTGCTTATATACTGGAAAGTCGTTTTAATTGGAAAAGGCAGCCTTTACCTTGCATTTATTGACTTAAAGACCTCCTTTGATCTGGTACCTAGGACCAGGTTGTGGCAGATCTTCGAAGATATGGGCATTATACCATTAATTCTTAACCTACTGATTCACCTCCATGAGGGAAATTATGCCCAGGTGAGATGGGGGGCCCAAGGTCAGCTGACCGAGCAGATCCCTGTTGGCAATGGAGTCTGCCAGGGTTGCGTCATGGCCCCCACCCTTTTCTCTTTATATGTGAATGGGGTGGTGAGGTTCCTTCAAGAAGATCCAGCCGATGCCCCAATCCTGGTGGGCGACAAAGTGCCTACGCTTCTATTCGCTGACGATACTTTGTTGGTGTCGAAGACCCCAGTTGGGCTACAAAAACTTATGAATAGATATCAATCTTTCTGTGACTCCCGGGGCTTAGTCATCAACACCTCTAAGACCAAGCCTATGGCTTTTAACCCCCACAAATCTTTTAGGAACAGCCTCACCTTTGAATATCTTGGCATTCGACTCTTAGACAAAATGCTTTGGAGGCCCCATTTAGCCAAAATGCTTATGAATCATAAATGCGTGGCAGTGGCACTAACCAAAGAACATCGCTCCTCGGATAGCAGGCCAGTTGCCCCGGCCCTCGTAGTTTATGACGCCAAGGCAGTTAGCTCAGCTCTTTATGGAGCTGAGCTATGGGGGTTTGAGAATGTAGATGAGATCAGTAGATCTGGTGATGCTCCCACGTAACACCCCATTAACACCCCTAATGTACGATATGGGTAGGCGGCCGTTCAGAGACATTGCAAATCTCCGCCCATTGCTCTTTTGGGCTTGCCTAAGATGTACCGTATAACTAACCAAATGCGCCACAGCTCTAATGGAGGTGACAAACCTAGACGTGGACCATAGGGTCAATTGGATATCAAATGTCAGGAAAACAATGAAACTACTTGGACTTAAAGAATCAGGTCTAGTCCTTTCCTCTCAAGCAGCAGGTAGCAGAGCAGCACAGTAGTAGTCCTTCCTGGAGCAGAGCAGCACAGCAGTCTTTCTGAGTCTTCCACAAGTTCAGAGGTATACTGAAGAGTTGTGTCTGAGGATTTAATATTTATATTTGGTGCCAGCTTTGAAGCAGGAGAAGGTTCTGGGGGTTTCCACCCATAGAGGTGTTTGGCATTTCCTGCCTCCTTGCTCTGCCCACAGCCTGTGTCTGGGGGCACAACAGTCTCCCTGCCCTGCTCCCAACCTGCCTAGGGGCACAAAAGACTAGTGTCAAACCCTTTGTGAGTGTGCAGGGCATGGTCTTTGTGGTGTGCATGCGTGGTAGGTTGCAGCTCCTCCCCATTTTTAAGTCAGAGATGGCCCATCCTGCCAACTCCTTGTGCCCCTTTGTCTCACTTTATGGAAGCAATACACAAAGACCTACTGCCAGCTACACCTAGCCATGCGACCCAGGATACAGGCTTCAGAAACCAAATAGTTAGGATTAGAAAATGCCAATTTTAAAATGTGGTTCAGAATTGTGTTTAAAACACCCAGCTTTACCATTAAAGAGACACCAAACTCTACCTTCCTAGCTGCTACTAATTGAAAGTTACCACTTAATAAATGTAATAGGGAAACACAATGCTATCCTATGGGAGAGGTAGGCCTTGCAGTAGTGAAAAATAATTTTAGGGGATTTTCACTACCAGGACATGTAACAGATACAAGTACATGTCCAACATTTTAAAAACACTGCACCCTACCCTATGGGCTGTTTAGGACCTAGCCTGGGGATGACTTATGCATAAAAAAAGAGAAGTTAGGCCTGGCAAAAGATGTATTTTGCCAGGGCGAAATGCAGTTTAAAGCTGCACTTGCATGCTGCACTGGTAGGTGTGTGATATGTTTGAAATGGCCACTTGAGTGGGTGAGACAATAAGTGATGCAGGCTTATTAGTAGCATTTAATTTACAGGCAGTGGGTGCATGCAGTACTACTTTATTAGGGACTTAGAAATAAAGTAAACGTGCCAATTGGGTGTAAGCCAATGTTACCATGTATGCACTTAAGCATTGGTCAGCAGTGGTAAAGTGCACAGTGTCCTAAGCCCAATAAGAACGAGATCAGCAAAAAAATGGAGGAGTAAGGCAAAACGTCTGGGGGAAGACCACCCTAAGACTGACAGGTCTAACAACCTCTGACTCTTCACTCCATATGAGAGTCTAAGTTCTAAAACTCAAGTATTTTAGAAATGAGCATATCAACATACGTCTTGGTTGGCATCATTCGTCTGGCCTTCCCTACAGCACATGATTTAACTGACTTGCCAATCTCAGTTGGTTCTAAGGGCAATTCCCAAACAACTTTGAGTTTGCAGCTAATCTGAGAAAGTTTTCACTTCAGATAGTAAGTCATTCTCCCAATATTATGTTGTTAGTGGAAGAAAGAAAACTGAGAACATAATTTCATAAACTTTTGTTCTTTGAATGAATAACATGCCTCATAAATAGTTTGATGTGGTTTATTTTCTTTTTGAATTTTCTGCCCAGTTCTAAACCTTCCCAGAGCCATTTGCCATCTCTATTTTTAAACATTATTACAGCTGCCTTTCTGTTCAGAACATAATTAACACTTGTTAAAAGACTATTAAAGGACAAAAAAACATGCGTCTCAGAAGTTGGTCACAGTGAAAAGCAGTCCTAAAAGCCTCTTGAATACTTGAATTTCATATGTTTGGAAAATCTGGTACATCATCCATGCAGAGTATGGAGAATAAGCTGTGACCTATTAGGCTAAGATGAAAAGGATTTTAATGGAGCACATTAATTGGCACTGTGAGCTGAGCAGGTGTAAAAAACAAAAAACGGCCTGTCTAATTAAGCTCATGTTAGAAAACAAGTGGGATAAACACACAGTGGCTGCTCCTCTGCTAAGGCGGAGGAGCGACGCCCCACTCCTCTCAGAGCAGGAAAAAATAATAATAAAATTATAACTTTGCTATTATAATTTTCTTTTTCTTCGCTTCGGAGCTGGGTTAGGGCTGGGCGGGGCTGGTGTCAGAGACTGAGAGGAGTGGTTATGCACACTCTTAAGTGGGAATGGTGGTTTGGCCGGCCGGAGTCTTGACCCGACCAAACAGCCATGCACACTTTGCATGTTCCCCACCAGGCGTTAATACACAGCCCGGTGTGGAACATGCACAAGCTCCCTGTCTGAGCGCCGACCCATGGCTTAGTGTAGCCTGTGTGCTTCCAGGACTAGTCAGGATGCAACAATGGAGGCGGTCGTGAGGGGGTAATTGTTTTTTTCCGTGTTTTGTTCCGCACCTCCGCCACCCCTGTTCCCTGCTAGCCACCACTGTAAAGTTCAGTCTATTTTCTGGGATATTTGTCTGTTAGCCCACTCATTCTTTCCTTTTTTCAACGGGGTCATGAGACATATATGAAAAATCAAGATGAGCGAGTCACAAAAGGCTTGAGCCAGGCTACAGTCAGATGCCTGGTTCCAGCTCGAAGTCCCCTTGGCCTACAAGCCTAAAATGAGCTGAGCATTTAGGTGGCTTCTTCCTGCTGCCCATGCTGTTGCAGCATGATCCCAGACCCTCCTTCTCTACATAGCTGCAGCAGCAGTTGTGCTGCCCAGCGCCGGGCCTTTGCAGTGGGCTGATTCCGAACACTTGTCCAAAGTACCCTGAAAGTGCTTGGGGAGGGACGTTAGGCTAATGATTTTTTTCAAACATTTCCTCTATGACCAACTTCACTTGACTTAACAGGGTCATGCCGATTAGTAATCTCTACTACTGCCCCCACTCCAGCCACACCAGTGTGATGTTCTTCCTTTAACTCAGTAGGATCGCCCAGACCATTCAGTTTGCTAATAGGTGTAATTGCCTTCACTGTGGTACTGAGCATCTCCTAAAATTGGTCTGTTTGATAAGTCAAGGGACAGGCAACGGGATTTATATTTCGGCGGACGGGATATCCGGCACCGTTGTGACGGTGTCACCTGTCTGCCCAGATCTAAGTCGGGCCCTTAGTAACTTTGTATTTTGTTTCGGAAAGGCTTCTTGGGTCAATTTAATATATATAACATACACGTAATACCTGTATTTATTTAATGCAGTGCATTGATTTAGCTCCCTAAGAATCAAACACAAAACATTAAAGTTTGCTGTAAAATGTGTTATGGAGAGTGAGAGATAACTACTTAGTGGCTGAATCGCACATTGAAAAACTGGGAACCATGGTACCTAGTTGTCGAAATGCACAGTGTGAAACCAGAAACAATGGGATCAATGCGTCCTCCTCCACTTGATTAAGTTGTGTGATCTTTGCCAGTAACTTTATTTCACTGCGCCTCTTTATCCTTTATAATCACATTTATATACATCAGAACAGGATATGCGCTGAATATTCCAATGCAGAGGTCTTCAGACTGTTAGGCATGCTCCAATGGGGTCCATGGCTGTTTACCTAGATAACAAGCGTTAAAAATGCAATAGGTCTCGCCTTTCATTAAGCTAAAGCCATTTGTTTTGCTATACAATACCATTAGCAAAGCACATGGCTTTAACTTAATCAATGACGAGACCTATTGCATTTTCAATGCCATAGGTCTCGCATTTGGGAAAGTTGGAGCCATTAGTGTTGTAAATTACAATGTCTTTTATCCATGTCTTTTGGAGTGGATGCATGGTGTGTGGAGTGGAATTTTGTGGTTTGGATTGAAATTATTAGTTGTGTAATTGTGTGTGGTGTAATTGTGTGGTGTGACATGGATTTGTGTAGTGGAATTATGTGGCATGGTGTGCAGTGTAATAATGTGGATAGTATGGGGTATTAAGTGTACTGGAATTATGTGGAGTGGGATTGTGTGTTATGGAGTGTAATTATGTGGCATGATATTTTGTGTTGTGAAGTGGTATGTAATAGAGTTTAGGTGGTGTGCTATCTAATTTTATGGCATGATGTGAACATTTGTGGTGTGGATTGGATATGTGTGGTGTCTTGTGTAATTGTGTTGAATTGAATTATGTGGTTTGCTGTCAAATTATGTGGTGTGGAATGGGAATGTGTAGGTTGAATTGTGTAGCGTGTAAGTACCTGCACGCAGACCAGATATGAACAAAAATGCACTCCTCTGCCAGGACACTTTCTACGATGTGGGAATGCAATAACAAGCTTGTCCTGAGTTAGCGACAACAGGCAGAAGCAATAGAACCTCGAACAGAGGAGGACATCGAGAGGCCAAAGCAATTGACCACCTATGTGGCGATGTAGGTGAACACTAAACGGAGATTAGGAGAAAGAGGACCCAGGACGGGCATGAATAGTATGATGTTTGCCTGATGTTAAAATGTCCCACATCTTGCGGATGCACAGAGCAAGATGTGCATGTGTTTTTGTCTGCTGTTAAGGGGGCAGCTGACTGCACATGTGGTTAATATGGGGAAGGTGGGACAGCACGAGGCCCGTGTGGTGAGCAAACAGGAGCCAAATAAGACTGTGAAAGTTGCCACCGCCGTGCTCAAGGGTCTGAGAGAGCACAGCAGAACCAGCACTAAATTCGTAGGGCTGAAGACCTCTTCTGCAAGTATAATTATCTGTAACTGAATGGAAATTAAATAGTCCCTGCAGTATGTCATCGATTATTGAGAAATCTCATCAGCCAGATTGTACAGCGAAGACAAAGGGGAGGCCACATGATCCAGAAAATACACAGGAGAGACTCTTCGCAGTGGACATCAGACAGTACAAAGAACTGAGTGAATATACATGCGGCACACTAATGGTGCAAACACCGGAAAATAAATAGCTACAGTACATTAAAATTACGCATTCACAAAGGAATAATACAATAAAAGCATATGATAAATTAAGAAATAGCAGAGGCCTAACATGATGGTGATACAATTAACCAAGCCAGGCCTATTGGCTTTGTCCATGGTTGTAAGTTGCCTAAGATAAATAAGCAACAACTATGACTGCATTGAATATAACACTGAAAATGCTCAGTTCTTTTGGCCGATGTTGTGGCTAAGGGTAGAGCTGCTGACTTTCAAACTGATCAAGCAGGTTTGAGCCTGGCGTTGGCTCAATTTTCTGTGATGCAAAAAATTAATATGACCTGGTGCTCATGTACATCACTCCAAGTTTGTGCTACATAAAACTGAAAAACAAGTCTATTTGAAGTTACAATAAAAGCAGTGATGGGTTTTACAACTGTAGAGTCAAGTTGTTTTTTTTCACCCCGAGGGTAAAAGTAGCGAGCCCGATAGTGACCAGTTTTGGCACCTGTTTTAAAGAACTCCCAGTGCTGGGACCCGGACCACTTAAAGCCCTGAAGATAAGCGTTAGGAAGAACTGTGTGACCCTTAATGTTACAAGGCCACATAGAAGTGGCGAGTTGCATAGAAGGCAGATTTAAAAAAACATTATTTAGCCAATAAATCGATTAATGCCCACAGCCAGCAGCACACCTCCGACGGCCGTTATTGCTGAAGCATGTGCTGTGCTGCTTTAAAAAAAAAATAGACGCACAATGCCAGCCCAAAAAAAATAAAAAACACAAGCAGAAACAAGCAGCGCATTTAAACAAAGAGTTCTCCCAATCAAGCCGTCATTGTTGAAGCGCGTGCTGTGCTACTTTACAAAAAATGGGCGCACAATGCCAGCCTGTTGTACTTGGTCAGGTTCGCACACAAGCAGTGTGGGTCGTAACCCAGCTTTTCAGGTTTCTAGCAGCAAAAACCAACAGTAAAACAGTAAAAGAGGTGAGGAAGGGACGGCTCTTTTATAAACGGCGAAATACTGGTGCTAATCCCCTTCACTTTTGCATAATCAGTGCTTGCCTACATCTACACCACAACCGCAGTGCACACAGACGCACAATGCATCCATGTATTAAAGTTGCTGCACGTTGTGGCTCCTGCTGCTTACCTCACCCAGATATAAGACACTCACCGCCTTTTAGTTGTTGCAGGATCTCCACTAAAAACAGCACGCTGCAACCACACTGGGGGTTAATCCCGACAGCCAGCAGCGCGTCTCCGTCGGCCGTCATTGCTGAAGCGCGTGCCGTGCTGCTTTTAAAAATAATGGACTCACAATGCCAGCAAAAAAAAAAAAAACAACAAGCAGTGCATTTAAACAAAGAGTTCTCCCAATCAGGCAGTCATTGCTGAAGTGTGTGCCGTACTGCTTTAAAAAATGGACGCACAATGCAAGCAAAAAAACAAGCCGCGCCAGAGAAATGAAAGGCGCGTCAGCCATTGTTAAAGGCAAATGCGGTAATACGAAAAAAAAGTGCTTAACGGCTAATTAAGAGACACTGTCTCCCGCCACAAGTAAATAATCGAATCCCGGTGGGCGGAGCCAAATGCAGACAGGGTGGCAACCAGGAGGGATTAAAATGCCTCCAGTGTAATCATCATACTGTGTTTTGCATAATTTGTGATGGTAAATGACGCGCACGAATGACAATTGCAAGCGGAGCAGAGACACGACTTCTGGAATCGCATTGTTTCCAAGAAGCCCTTCGAGAGCAACGTATGCGTGCTGCTTATGCCAGGCAAGACCTAAAAAGGTATGGGAACTATAAACTTGAGTGCTGTGGTGGGGTCAAAGACGTAGCTAAAAAAGAGAACAAAATATTCTGTAAGTGTCTTGTTTTTTCACCTTATGGTAACTGGATATAAAAGAAACACACAAACCTTAAATGAAAAACAAATACAAATTTAATTGGTGAAAAATGCACTATTTTTTAGAGAATTTAATCAAGATGTGCGCAGTGGGAAACAAACTGTACCCATTGCAAACATTTGTTACGTGTCCATTAAAATATGCTTTCCAGAACTCCGTTGATAACACCCTTACATTACCTTTCAAAAATGTCAAATAGTTGGCACCATAGATCTTCAAGTGATCCCCATCCATTGAGGCCTGTACTGGCTCCAAAGCAGACTTAGCATTTGGTGATGAACACATTTACATTTCTTTCAGGTAGCAGGCACCCTAGTGAGAAGGTCTGCTTGTTCTTTAGCTCTCACAGCAGCCCCCCCCCCCACTTCCCATCTCCCTTTTTCCCCACCGTCCCCTCACCTTTGCTCAGAGGCACCCCACGGTTCTCATTAACCATTCAGGGATGGTTGTTTTTTAACGAAAGAATTGGAACTGTTCGTATTGGAACTGTTCTTGTAACATTAAAATAGCATGGGCATTTCGGTCCCCGGAGATCCTGCCCACTTCGATCTCTGTTCAGATATATTTTCAAGTGAGTGGAGTGGGTGGCAAGGAGGAGTCCAGAAACGTAACAGTCAGATGCAGAGAACTGAAATGTCCGGACCACAGGTCCCATTTTCCTTTCTTTCTTTAGTGTCCAGGCCACCCTTGCTGCACAGAGAACAGGGCCCAAGCTACAGGGGCCGAGATGTGGTGCTTTACCCCCTTTTTGTTGACACAAAGAGGCAGACAGTCTGCTTTGGGCCTCATGCCTAGGAGTGATGGCCTAGTGGAGTGGGCAGAGGAGACAGCCTGCTTCGCGGGGCTATAGATATCAATGGTGCTGCAGGTGCCGTGGCACCCGGAGCTCGGGTGATTGACTGGCCCAGTTATGACTGTTTCAAAAGACTTCATTGTATGCATTAGGGCCCAGTATACCCTTGTTGTTTTAGTGTTGCTTTTTGCTTCATATCAGTGGCTCAAGGGAAGGGAAAATTGAAGCAGAGGAGACACCTTAGCTGGGCTCAGGGAGATGGCAGAGACTGTGATGAGGCAAGACGCGGAACCATGTTTTACCAAAGGTGCAGGGGAAACTACCCGCTTCACAAGGCAGTAGCTACCATTAGTGAAGCGGGTGCATTGTCTCCTGGGACCACAGGGGTGAGAGGGCCACTGCATCACAATTATGACCGCCTTACTTTACAAAAGGGACACAGGGCTAATTTTCCATGCTAGTGTTAGGGCTGAGGGCACCCTTGTTGCAAAGGGGTAACACAAGGGAGCTCATTTGTTTCTGCAAGTGACAGAGTCGCTTACATGATTGTTGAGATAGTCCATCATGGTGGGGAGTGGTGATGAGGGCAGAGGAGACAGCCTGCTTCTCAGAGCCAAAGCTATCATTAGTGCAGCAGGTGCTGTTTCCTTGGGGCCAGGAGTGTGACACCCCACTTATGGGGAGTAGTGTTTTTTGGTATGTTTGTGTTTTTGTTTATAGTGCCAATATCGGCAACACAACTCAGTTCACATACAGCAACATACATAAATAAACCACAAGACACCTTTTTAAGTGGAGAAAATTCTTGCAGGTTTATTTGCATAACAAATATGCCAACATGGTAGGTTATCTTACGGGCGATCCAAGGGCAGGCTAGCCCCTATGCTGCCTGCCCGCCTGATGAGCCAAATTACACCGAGGCCGTCTGCAATCGGTGGTTACCAATTTTGGGAGGGGCCACCCCTCCCATCAGTGGACCGCCAGTCCACGCCCTTACTCATGCCCCCCAACAGGTGGGCGGAGCGTTCCAGCCAGCCCCCGGTTGCTCAGACCCACAACCGCCCGTAGGACTAACGGGGCGCCGTCGTTCTTCCAGGGGACAACGCTAAGGCATCCCTGGGTATCCTTGGCTTAGCACCTTTGTTGTGCTGCTGCATGTAGTACCCTTCTGTACCTTGCAGACTCTGGATGGCCCTGTAACTCCTCCACTGCTCTGGGGGTGGCCACCGCCACAACCAGGGCCCCCCACCAAGGTAGGCATCTTTACCTACATCCTGCGGATTACCGGGCCTCTCCCCGGTCCAGTCAAAACAAGTCCAAGCCCATACAGGACCAGAGGCCAGCATGCCCCTTCTGGACAGGTGCCCCCATCCTTTCTAAACTCCCTGTGGACTTAAGACTGATAAAACCCAAAACCCCTATGTTCAGTGATGGATGCTTAACTTAATTCAATTCTGGCAGCAGGACCCTCCTACCCTGGAAAGTCAAATCATTGCCTCCCAGCTGTCGGACCCCAATGGTGAGAGGGGAGACACCCCCCCCCCTGCCCGTTCTGCTGCTTCTACAGCAGCTGTTCCAGTGCCTGCACAATTACACCACCCTTTTCAGGGTGGCTTACGGCCGGCTGTCCACCTTTTAGCCTGTCCTGCTGAGTCTGCAACTCGGAGGGGGACCCAGTATCCGTGATACCTGCCTCGCCCAGCCCTTCATGTATATGCGCCCAGGATGACCTACAACAATTAGTTTGGTGTTGGTTCAGTGTTAACGTCGCCTGGCTGAAGAGCAATACCATTGACAAGCCACTCCTGACAAGAAGTGCCAATGCGGGTGGAAGTAAGAGTTATCAAGCCCGCCTTAATTCCTCTCACCCAGTTATCTGTGTATAGCATTTGTTGGATTATCTCCATCGTATTCAGCCAATCACCACCCTAGGTGATGCCTTGCCCTCCCAAACTTCTGCTAGTATACCAGGGAGCAGACAGGACAGTGTGAACCACAGGAACCATATGTCTATATACCTGCGCTTTTTTTAATGCTGGGAATGCAAGTGTTCTTTAATACTTTGTAGCCCATTTGTGCTTAACCCAGGGGTTTCCCCAATCTATGGCCCATAGCACACTCGTTGGATGACAACTTCCACAACCTGCATGGCTGCCAACCAAGGCTATAGGGTGGGAAAATTGGCACATGTTATTGTTACTCAACTCAATGGTACTTGTTTCATTGACCTCAGAAGGATGAAACCGCTAAGTGGACCTCCCCGGATCTGAACCTGTGACCAGCGGTTGAACCAAAGCCCCTTTCAGTTCTGCCGCTCCACCTGCCTGTGACCTTGTATCCCAGGGCAGACTTTAGGCGCCTTAACCCTTACTTTGGACATGCCTGAGCTAAAAAAATACATCTAAAAGGCCTGACTACCGGCTAACCACCAACATTGCAGTCTGAATGTTCGCTGACATCTCCCAAGAAAATTTCGCTTAACTGAAGCAACTAGTAACATGCCATCAATTAATCAATGTAACCTTAACTATGACTGCAAAATGTGCTCTTGTGGTTGTCCGTATTAGTGCTCCCTCCCATCCATATGAGTCCTAACCAGGCAACCCGCACTCTCCTGGGACTGGCACACTCACGCCCCAGCTGGCAGGAAGTGCCTATTCGTGTGTCGCCCATAACCTTACGTTTATCACTGACGGTATACCAGGGTATGTTGAAACTCAGCTTGCTCTACTGCTGATTGCGCGTTGCACCATCACAGGTATGTCTTTGCCTATTCCGTTTCTGGTTTTGATGACATTGCCAGCCCCAATCCTGGGCAAAATAGAAGGAAGCTTTACTGCTACCCCTGTGAGCCGCTGCTAATGATGGTACAAAGAGCCTGTTGAAATTAAATGTAATTCCCTTACTACTGTTGTGCAAGAACCCACAACCATTGGCTCTCCATGGTTCAATACCTTCCTGCTAATAATGGCTTCCTTGAAGAATGTTGACCATTATTTATGTTCTGCAATGAAGGCACTGCAGGATCTAATGAATTTCTTGTAAGGTACAGCCTAGTTCAACACCCACAAAATTAAAACTTTATCACTGTGTTGCATGAGTAAGGGCAACCTGTCAAAGTATCCAAACGCAACCAAGAATTCGAACCTTACCCTGAACCGAAACCATAACCGACCCTGAAGCGAGGCCAACAATGCTAGCTCAGCAGCCTCCCTTCAACTTTCATGCTGGTTATATGCGCAAAAGACTGGCCGCTAATAGCTCGGTCCCACGTGTGACCCCTGCTTGCCATACTTTCAAGGGGGGTGGGCCTTAAGGAAAACCCTGGTGAACACCTTAATGGTGTCAAATCTGGTTTGAAACAATATTAACCTTGTGCCCGTTATTGGATACAACTCACCCTTTCGTGGAGGACAACTACACAGGTGCCTACACAAGTTACCCAACATACGCGTTGGCCTTGGCTGCCATGTGTTCTGGTGCCAGATTTTGAAAGAGCCTTGCCTTCCCTTGCTGCCCCCTGGGATTTAGTCATTCATGGCACTGCCCCACAAGGGCCTCATCCTGGGCAGTGTAAGTGTGGCCCAGGATGACCTTAAACAATCAGCTTGGTGTGGATGGGTGCTAACATTACCTGGCTGAAGTGCAATCCTTTTGACCTTCACTCCTGTGAGGATGTGCCAATGCAGGTAGAAGAAAGTTATCCAGCCCGCCTTACTTCCTGTCCCAGTTATCTGAAGTGTCATGGTCCCCGATCCCCAGTTCACTGTTTCGCTGCAGTACACCTTCAGTGGTTCCGCTAGGAGATACCACAAACCGCATTGGTCATGAGAACCTAAAGAAGTACCCCCTTTCCACCTGGGCGTACCTCTAAATGAGCCTGGCTCCACTCAGCTGTAAGGCCCAATGCCCGTCCACTCTTGGCGACCTCCCGCCATGGAATATGTGACATTAAGCACAGGAGCCCTCGTGTACTTGCCAATTATCCCTCCTTTCTTACAGGAATTTTTATTTTCTCGTTTAATCTGAGGTGTTCACCCCCAGACATCCCAGGCTGCGTCTTGCTTGCTATGTGTGCAGCTGCCGACGATCAAGAGGGAGTATCCCAGTTGCATCTTGCAATAAACACCTCCCGCCATGGACATATCTCTAAAGGGAATGGCCCTCCACAGCCCTAAGACCAGGGATAGACATTCGTTTAACCACTGTCGTGCACCCTGAAGGGAATGCCAGATGTACTTATAATTGTCCCCAATGCTTTGCCCCAACAACTTTTGACACAATGTGCAAGTAGAAGACAAGGGATGTCCGACCTACTTTACTATCAGTCTTACGTTTCGGTGTGTATAGTGCTTTTTGGGCAATAACCTAATTGTGTCTTTTTGAACATCCGGTATATGTTACCCACACTCTGCTAACTGCCCTTACTTCGATTGAGGGAATGCTTAAAGCTTCCTGAGGAATTTAGATTTACTGCCCCCAACTTTTGGACAACCTCAGTAGTAACCATGCCCTTCATGTTAACTCTACCCCAGCGTTGACTATCAACCTATTCGGGACACAGGTCAAAAAGATGTGCCCTTCCGATCTCTTGTTCTATCCCTAGCAGGATAACCCAGGGGCCAGTCCAGTCCGCAGGAACCATGAGGAACAGGGGGCACATGTGCAAACACCTGCCCTTTCTTGAATATTGGGGATGCCGAAAGGTCTGTAATACCTTGTCACCATTTGTACACTAAAGCAGAATTCACCAAACTTCTTGCACCCCAGCACCCTAGTTCGGTGACACTTGCCGCAACCCGCCTGCTGCCCTGGCTAGGGAACGTGTGAATATGGCTTAACTGAAACGACCTGTAAGTTGCCCTTTGTTTACAGGGGGCACATGTGCAAACACCTGCCCCTTCTTGAATACTGGGGATGCCAAATGGTCTGTAAGACATGGAATTACTGCAGAATTTTCGCAGGGAACCGAACAGCTACACAGATGTTTAACCTGTAAGGTGCACCAAGTGGTAATTGCCTTGCCCGAACAGATATCTGTTACCAGCATCCGTCCTCCCCATTTACCACACCCCCCCAAATATAGCCTAGTGAAGTACATAGCAGCTAACAAATGCACAGTGATAAAGTTCTTGCCTCAAAACATGGGCCGCTGAGACATGACGTCTCCTTCAGAGAAGAATGCAGTAGTATCCACAGTAGCGTGCGATAGACCTCACCCGCCTAACAACGCAACGATGTGCCCCCCTTAAACAATCTGCCGGAGGCACATGCCACCAGCAGCGCCACCCCCGGTGCCAGACAGGTCAGGCCGAGGAACGAACCAGGCATCCAGACTCTAAACGACAGTACTACCAACAACCGCATGGTCACTCACACAGGTCCCAACGCAATGACCCAACCTTGATCACCCTGCCACCTCTATGAAACTTGAGTGCACCCTATAAAACGTAGGCTGTGGTTTGCCCGAAACCCAGCTCGCTTTCAGTCTGGAAGAGGAATCAACCAAATTAAAGCCACTGTAGGCGTTGGAACCTGGTAAACACTGGACCCCTTCTTTTAACCTTTTGCTCCTACCACCCTGCAGCCTGATTCCCTCTCTTCCAATGGTCCTATAAATCCTTGCGGGATATCTTCGAACCATCACACGGCGGGCTGAATGCAACCCTCTGCATTACCCACTGTGGAAAAGAAACCACGCGCTATGGTACCTAAAGATTGTTTTCCTATTCAATTTCCTACAGTGCAAACCCCACCCGGAGGTAACAGAGCGCTTTACCGATAGTCAGTTGCCTTACCGACAAAACATTCCTTCAAGTACATAGAATTAAATCACGTGATGGTCGAGCCTCCCGCCATCTTCAAACTTGGTTTCTCGCAGGCTGAGATAAATGACTGCAAGAATGCGACATCGTTCATGGTCCCCAACCTTCAAGCAACTTCCAAACTTCCTTATTTAAAATTGGTGGATATGCGAAAACCGTGTACTCGTGATTCCCCGTTGGCCCGGGTCACCTCGAACCAAATGCCTGACAAACTGGTACCTTCCAGTTCCTCGCAACACTGGGGGCCAAGACATGCGACCGGCTTGCCCGGAAGGCAACCTGCCGCATTCCGCACACCAGACCCGGTACCACAAACTGTGCGAGCGTGCAACATGTATAATAACGTTTGTTGTATGCATCAGCAAATTGGCCCGGCAGTCACCAAGACAGGCTGTCTCTTGCACTGGTAATGGCAATTAAGTACCCATGCTAGGGCTGTTGGGCGGCATGTTTGTCACCAGTTATAGAAGTCCCTCCTTGCACCCGGCTGAGACCCCCCCAAGCAGCCACTGTTTGCAGCCAATCCCCGAGCTTAAATGCTACCCCAATTGTGCAACAGAATACTAACCGAACGAGTCCGGAGGCTAAGCAAAATTGTGCCTTGGAGGGGGGAGCTGCGGAGGGATGGCACCGGGGGAGTCCCCTGCCACGCATTCCGCAACCACTGCGCCAAGAGGCCTCCTCAATTGAACGGCCGTACAGTGCCGAGCCATGCAACTGAAAGAAATGCCCCACAACAAGAGGGTGTCACGGCGCTGAGGAGATCGGGCACCCGGCAGGGAAGCCCTCACTCTTGGTCTCTCCTGCCCAGGGCTTCCTGTGCCCGGGACCAAAGAGAACCCTTTCCATTCATGATCGCAACCTTGGCGAGATGGCCGCACCCTCCTGCTGTCCCCTGAGGCATCTCACGGCCCCTGCGCTGACCGCATCCCTCCGCCCATGCCGTCGTTCGACCTGCGCCCCTGTCTAATCACAGCCAGTCACTGGGAGACCGGCTCTGCCCATGCTTATGGTATAGGGCTGTTGGCTTGGTCAATGGTTGCATAAGATAATCAAGTCGCAACTATGGCTTGTCCAAGATGTAGAAAAGCATTTACTTACACATTTATTGAACCAGCGCGCAGCTGATGACAGGAGTTAAACTAAGTGCCTAGCAGAGAAGGGTTCCATACACACTCCTGCAAAATTACTTTATACCGTTTATTTAGCACCGGCCTTCGATGAGGCCGGAAGCGAGCCTGCGCGCCTGGGGGTAAGAGACGTGAAACGTAGTGCTCCTCACAACCGCACACACTCCGTGGAGTTACTGCTTCCGGCCAGGAACGAACCTGTGTGCCTGGAAGTGAAGGGATCATGACGAGCGCTCCTCTGATTGAGCTCTGCAGCCCTGGAGCTGCGGCAAGTCCTGTCAGACTTAGTTGGACCCCCCACAGTCAGAGTGCCCGGGGGACGCAGCGCCGGCGGCGACCTGGGCATCCGACACCAGCCGCGCTCATCGCCCCCCAGAGAGGAGGCGGGAAACTCGGATACCGCAGGGCCATCTGGATCAGAGCCGGGGATGGGAACTCAAACCATGCCCTACCCTACCTTCGCGTAGCATGGAAGAGTCTGGAAGAAGCTCCGGTGCGGGACCCGCAGGTCCCAGCTGTTCCCATAGCCGAGCCCCCCCCTCCCCCACCCGGTTCCCGCAGGCCGGAACCGAGCACCCGGCATCCTCGCTGTCCAATGATCACTGACAGTACTTATTCCCTATGTGAAATTAGGGCAGTTATTAAAACATTTAGTTCCGCGCCTGTGGCAGGGACCAGGCAAGCATGCCAGGTTGGCCGCATAGCGAAAATGTTGGCGTAACAGCCAAAATTCCATGAGTCTCGCCCATGGTGCATGCTTTCTAAGGGTAACTGCGTACAGTAAGAACATAAGTGCGAATCCGCTGCAGCAAATTGCCCTCAGTCGAGCAATTAAGGACTACCCTTCACTCCTGAATTATTCACACTGTTAACTAACACCCCCGCAAATCTGCTAGGTGGAAGAGGGGAGGAACCTGCCCACCTGTATATCTGATAATTACAGGCCATTATTAGAGAAAAGCGCGCGCCATGGTGGAGACCCGAATCACGATGGCGGCTCCCACCGCCGGTTCCGGACTCTGGCTCGTGAGAGCCTGTGCCACTGGAGTCAAACGACATAACCTCTCCACTATTGCTCCTCAGCCAACATTTAAAATAAATATGACAGAAAGTCGAACTAACTTCCCGCTCCCCATGCGTCCCAGGGTCCTGCCACTGAATCCGGCGAAGGTAGCAGGAAGCCGCCAAGCACAGCGGGACGGCCATCGGAGCGCACGATCCGTTTGTACCGGGGGTGGGGGGGGACATGCGCAGCTAAATTGGAAGCCCCCTTGGCTTTATTTGAATGGCTGCCAATTAAAGCGAGAGCACGATCCACCCAAGATTAGACGGCGTGTCATCTCTAAAGTGGAGCTCTGTGAGGATCAGGGCGCCTCGCAGCCTAGCTGCCACCCCACACTGTCTTCCTCCGCCCCAACCGGGACCAACACCGCCAGAGTGTAGATTGCGGTGGCACCGTGGGCTTCCCGGCACCCGTGCCCACGCAATGTAGCGCCACCGTAGGCAAGCCGGGACCAATGCCGTCGCTTTGAAAGGCTAGTGGAGACCCGGCGGGCTCACCACACTTCGCCCTACATGGCCTCTCCCCTGTTTCAGGGCTTGCCCCGACTGGAGGAGAGGTGCCGCTGCCTGGTGCCCCCTTGGAGCAGTCCTCCCCCCCCCCTCCCATGGCGGCCGCTGCCCCGGCGATGGCCGGGCATTGCTGCTGGGTCTATGGGAGAGGGGGGGAGATGATCGCACTCTCCGGAGAACTGCACCAGAGGAGACCAGGGGGCACGACCCAAACAACGAGATGGGCAGCGGTCAAGAGGCTGCACAGTGGGCAGGGGAAGGTATTTGTACCCTTGTGCCCCCCCCCCACGGCCGGAAGTGACGCTGCCAGCTGACCCCCTGGAGCCTAGTCTGCTGACTCCTTTGCCTTCCTGTGGCACTAAGATGGCCGCCCTGTTGGAGGGTCCCCTACGTGGCCCCCCGGGCAGCCTGGCAATATATTTGCTCTTTGAGAAGTCTCACATTTAATGTGGATTATGAGTTATAAAGAATGTACCACTGAAATGATCACATAAGCCACCCACAACACAGCCCTGCCTCTCCCACTCCCTCAATTCTTGTGATAAAGTTAAGGGGGTGGGCCTGACTTCAAAACATTTTGTTTAGGCGGCTTGGAAGAACAATTCAAAACCTCTCATCTAATGTACAAAGCTTCCACATGTTAAAGAATGACACTGTTTAAAATGTTGAAGAGTCATTATCCTATTTTCTACATGACGTTCGCTGCACGTCCTGTGAATATTTGGGTGTCTCCTGTCTTGCTTGGGCTCCTAGATGCAAAGCCAGACCCTTTCTCGACTTATATGTGAATATTGGGGTGTCTCCCATATTGCTTGGGCTCTTCGAACAAAGCCATGCCCTTGGCGTGGCTCTCTGTGTTAATTTGCTGATTTGCTGCCTTGCCCCCCTCTAATGAGAAACCGTGGCCTTATGAAAGTGTGAAGTGTAACATATCTACAGACGATATATAATGCACTTTTCTCCTAATTATAGAGGTATGTGCATTTTTAACGGATTCTCCTAGGGAAACAATGCGTCATTGAAGTGCTCATCTGTGTGTCCCTGGAACTGTAAAAATATTGTCACCCAAGTACAAGTGCCAAGGATTTTCATTAGATGATCTTTTCAGCTGAGCGGGGCCAAGTTGGCGGAAAATATATGTGAAGTCATGCAGAGCCCAAGCGTGACAGTCTCTGTCCCCCTCAAGAGCAGGAAAATACACGTATCTTCAAAACTGGAGGATAGTATTGAAGCATAAATCTAATGGCGTTCCATAGCAGCAGTACTTCAAAGTAGACCATAGAGAAACAAGCATTGGCAAAGTCAATAGGTCTACCCTGTAATTTGTGTTATAAACCAGACCAGTTGTATTTGCCAATGATTGTTAAAATAAGAAAAGGTACATGTGCAGTAATGGTTCTTTGGGACGATTGTTTATTTTGCTTCTTAAAAATTGGCAATTACTTTGCCACTAGTATGTCTAAACAGACGGGTGTTACTGCACGCCACATGCTCTAACGTATTACAATGCATTCTTACACACACTTTCTCACCATATTTCTCCCCACAGCTCAGATAAGGCCCTCACTCACAGCAGTGCACCGATGTACTCATTCATTGTCTCACCAAGCACCCTGTCTCAGCAGTTCAGACGAGGTCCTGTTGCATGCACTCACTTTTAATTCTACACCCACCCACCACATCAGGGCCGGCATTAGGACAGTGCGACCGGTGCGGCAGCACTGACATGTGAAGGAGACGCTGACCTCAGGGGGCAGGGCACTGTTTTTAGCAATAATTTATGATTGGAAAAAAAAATGGAAACGTTTGCCTGGTGCTAGTGAGATTATCCGAGGAGGCAGTCATGGGGTGTGGGGGCGCCAAAAATAATTGTTGCACCGGGCGCCACCAGCACTAAAGCCAGCCCTGAACTGACCACAGCTCGCATATGACCCTCACTCATGAACTAACATCATCACACTCATGTATTAACGTACTGTAGCCAAAGCTAGTAGGTGTGGCTTTATTTTATTTTTAAGTGACAATGCCTACTCAGTGGCTGGAAAGTTTGAGAGTGTGGTCAATTCAATGGGCGATTGGGTGAATGCGAGAATGAATCAACAGCCGGCTATGTGCATGGATGGATAGTTGAGTTTATTTATGAATGGGTGATCCATGGATGGTTGGATAAAAAGGTGAGTGAATGCATGGATGAAGAGCGCGTGGCAGTGCGCTGGTGCGATGTCAGTGTGCGTTGGTGCAGTAAGAAGTCTGTGGTGAGGGAAGGGCAGTTGCTGTGGGCAGTAGTTAGGTGGAGGGGCAGTATGATATGGGGGAGGCACTGTGCATGGTAAGCTGCATTGTGGGTAAACACAGCCGTGTAAATAAATAGAGGCACCCCTTGCAATTATATTATGTAGAGTTTTGCAGCGTAAGTCTCCAAGAGCCAAGCCCATATCACATTTCAGGATAATTACTCAGTAAAGCATGTCTACTTACATCTGTTGTCTCCAGCTGGTCGATCTAGAGCTACCAGTACCTCACAGTGGCGGCCAGCGGCAAACGAAACAGGTGAGGCGACGGGCGAATATGTAACCCACTGACATGCACTAATAACAAGCAGTGAAAATGCAATAGGTTTCGCCTTTAATTAAGTTAAAGCCATTTGCTTTGCTAATGGTATTGTATAGCAAAGCAAATGGCTTTAACTTTAAAGGCGAGACCTATTGCATTTTTAATGCTTGTTTAAACTGGTTTTCTCTCGTCTCTTTATCATCTTTTCTTTTTTGTACTGTTGTTTCCTCATCTTGTTTTCCTTCTCTCTCTGTTTAATACCGCTCACTCCCCATCTGTCCATTTCCTCCCTTTCTTTTGTTCTGTTTGCGCCATTTTTATTTCTTTGTGTCTTTTTTACTGTTCTCTCCCCATCTTTTTTGCTCTGCTCTTCTCGCTTGCTACGCTCTCAATTACTTTTCTACCTTCTCTCTTTTGGAGCTATTATTTCATGCTCTGTATGTTTAATGCGTTAAATGGAAATATACAAGGGGTGGTAACTGGGAGCCCTAATCATGATGCACATGTGCATAAAGACACAGCTATGCTGTTTAGCATGGGCAATTTTTATTTTGTATTTATCTGGTTTGAAAGAGCATTGGCAAAACACATTTGTAAAGCCAATAAGTCTGCATTAGCAAAGCCAAGAGGGAAGCCCTAACAATTGGCTTTGCTAATTCTTGTTCTGCTGGTGACTCCCTCTCTTCCCGTCTCCCACACATCTCTCCATCTCCTTTCCCTAGTCATGCCTTCATTTCTCATGCTGTTCCTATTTCTTGGTGTCTCTTTTTCAGCCTTTCTTTCTTAACCCGTCTCCAACTCTTTCTTTCCAGACGAATCTCAGCCTTTTCCTATCTCACTTTTCCTATCTCTTGCGACTTGGCCTAGCTCCTCTTCTCCCTATACCTGCGGATTTCTCTGATCTATTTTATTGTCATTATTTTGTCTCCCTCCCTTCCTTCATCGCTGCCTCTTTCACTTTTCCTGCCTTGCTTATGTCTCTAGGAATCTCACTTCTTGTCTCCCTCGCTTCTCGGGTCTCTCTTCCTGCCCCACCCTTCTCTCACATTAGGGTTTTTTTCTTGAAGTCCTTTTCCATCCTTTGCTTCAGTTCTGTCTCTTCATGTCAGCTTTTCTAGTTTTACTCATATTTCTTTCTCACGTCTTCCTTTTTTTCACCTTTCTTGTCTCTCTCCCTGGTTTTACCTCCCTCTCTTCATGTCTCCTTCACCTGTGTCTCTCATTATGTACCCTCCCCTCTCTTATCCTGTCTCTTTTCCTCCTCATGCTCCCTGTCTCCTTGCCTTCATTTCCTCTCCTCGGGTCCCATCCCTGCCCCCTCTTACTCTACTCCCCTCTCTCCAGGTGTCCATCTCTCGCTTTACCTCCAGCTCTGTATCTGAGCGCTCCTCTATATTAATATATATTCCTTACACTGCTAACACCTCGCCTGCGGCTAGCTCATCACGCACAGACCGAGGAACTCGAGGGGGAGGGGGACGACACAAAACATAGTATCCCATCTCACGCTCAGCCAAAGCGGAAGTCAGGCAATAACGGGCCAAAAAGCAGGTGGCCAATGGGACTCCCCCATTTAGGAAGGAACGATCCTGACAAACGCATGGCTTCAGGATGTAGATATGAATTATAGTTTGTAAACTATGGAATTCAATGAAAGCCATGCAAATTGTGGCGATTTACGCTCATTTAGAAAAGGCCAGCAGGTGTAGTGGCACCAGGGCACCACAGCTACAGCAGTCTTTGCACAAAAGACACAGGAAGGAAGCATTTCCTCCTGGTTCCACTTATTTGCACCCTTGCTAATCTGAGCGGGCATTTGGCCAACCCGAAGAAATTAATTTTCTTACTATGCCCGAGTCCACGTTAAGATGGATTTCCTTTTGGGTGGGAAGCAGCCTGGCTCCTGCAACTGCCACTCTCCCACTATGTGAATGAAGCAAGAAGTCTCACAGCGTGTGCGCTCACACTTTGAGTGCCAGGGGTTCTCTCACACTCAAGAGTATCAAGGAGTTATCTCACACTGCGAGAGTCAGGGGCTCCCTCACACTCAGAGTATAGGGAGTTCTCTCACACTGTGAGAGTGAGGGTCCCCCTTTCACTGTTAGTGTCAGGTCAGCGTGGGAGGTTTGTATCAGGCTCTTCTCTCGATCAAAGTGCGTCTGGGGGGTCCTGCCCACAGCCTCCTATGGCTATCTCTTTGGATGCAGCGGGTGTCTCTTTTAAATCGTGAAAGTAATTGCTTGGTGAAGTTAGGCAGCCACGGTGAGCTGACGTCTCTCTAGGCTCTCTCTGACGGTGGATGTCTCCTTCAAGCTGTAGGTAGCTAGTCACCGGGTGTCTCCGTCCAGTTGTAGGTTGTCCGTCTCTCGCAGTGGGCGTCTAGTCTCGGTATAGCTGTGAGTGGCGCGTCTCTGGCTGAGAGTGTCTCTGTACAGCTGCAAGTTGCCCGTCTCTAGCAGTGCGTGTCTCCGTACAGCTGTCGGTCTCCTTTCCCTGGTGATCAGTCTATAGCGCGCTAAGAGTCTCGCCGTAGCTGCATGTTTATTCTTCAGTGGAGTTGTGCTGTCTCTGCCAGTCTGCTCTCTCCGTACATGCCTGCGGTCTCGGCTGGCAGTCCATGCGCCTCTCTTCATTACCTACCGCCCCTCCCCCAGGCCCCTGCGGGCTGTAACCTAACCCCTGGGAGGCGCTGAGCAACATTTTGGTGGCCACCCCGAGCCTTGTATCAGATCCCAGCTTGTTTCTAGTAGTGAAACCGAGTGAAATGCAATCTCCAGAGAATGTGCAAGAAGAGGCTGGCGCAGAAACTTGGCTGGAATCTCGGCGTCGGCTAAGCATCGTGTGATTCTGGGCAAGTCACTTAATCTCCCCGTGCCTAAAACCTGTTTAATGTATCTGGTGCTCACGCTCCAATACCTCCGGGACCATTTTGCTCTAAATAAAACAAACTAAGGGGCATATTATTAAGACAGGCGATAAAATTATTGCCGCTTTAGCGGCAGAAAACTGCCGCTAAAACGGCGATAATGGGCTTGATAATATGCTCTATGGCATTCCAATTGAAGCCCATGTTAGATGTCCTTCACATCTAACATGGGCTTCAAATGGAATTCCATAGAGCATATTATCAAGCCCATTATCGCCGTTTTAGCGGCAGTTTTCTGCCGCTAAAGCGGCAATAATTTTATCGCCTGTCTTGATAATATGCCTCTAAAAACGGGAGCAATTCATTCGTGCTGCCTATGTTTTAGCGCTCGCCAGTGAAACCGAGTGAAATGTAATCTCCAGAGAATGTGCAATAAGAGGCTAGCGCAGAAACTTGGCTGGAGTCTCGGCGTCGGCTAAGCATCGTGTGATTCTGGGCAAATCACTTAATCTCCCTGTGCCTAAAACCCCTGTTTAATGTATCTGGTGCTCACGCTCCAATACCTCCGGGACCGTTTTGCTCTAAATAAAACTACAAAACAAACTAAGAACGGGAGCAATACATTCGTGCTGCCCATGTTTTAGCGCTCGCCAGGCAGCTGATGTAGACTTTTCTGTTTCTGCCGTCCCACTTGGACGGCCTGCTTTCCTTCTGAAGTAAAAGGTTTATTATCTTTATGGGGCCATGTGTTGCTCATAAAGATAAGAAACCTTTTACTTCAGAAGGAAAGCAGGCGAGCCAGTCCAAGTGGGACGGCTCAAAAAGAGAAAAGTGTACGTCATGAAGAGCTCTTTCCCAATGGCTGGCCACCATTTACCATAAACGGTGACGCCGGCCAATGGGAAAGAGGGGCGGGGCTTAAAGCCCGACAGTCAAAGCCCCTTAAAATCATAAGATCTCGCCAGCGAGACTGCGCATGCGCAGCCTACACAGGCGAAACCTAAAAAACAGCAGTGCCCTTAGACTCAAAGCCAAAGCTCTCGATCGTGGTCCGTTTTAAACAGTGTTTATTACGGACCATGATTTGAGAGCTCTGGAGTTGAGCCGGAAGGCACTGCGAGTTTCTCAGAGTGCCTGTCAGTGAGTTAAACCAACTTTAAAGAAATAAAAAGATTTACTTACCTAGTGCTTAATGATCAGTGCTCCTCTTCATCTTGGCAACCCAGACTCCCAGGGCTACAGACAGCAGCTACCCCCTACCAGTCCAGGCGCCTCTCTCATGCTGCGCAGGCATTATCAGAGAAGCACCAGGATTGGCTGGAGCGCGCTGGTGCAGCGCTCCTTAAAGCACTGGGGCCTGTACTTGCTCTCCACCCAGCTGTCTAAGACAGCTTGGGTTGGAGTGTGCATGTCAGGCTGGCTATCGCAAGACAGCCGGCCAAAGAGACATGCACTTTAAACTGAAGTGCACACTATTTTTCCCTGCTGCTGCCCCGTCCTCAGACTTGGCTCCTGTCAGCACGAAAAGTAGAATGGTAATAAGTATATTTAATTACTATTTTATTTTTCATGTTTCCAGCTATCCAGCGGAGGGGCGATGCTCCTCCGCCCTCATGGAAGCACCGCTACTGGTAGCTCATCGACACCCCAGACCATCTTGTGGCCTTGAATTAATTTCTAAGTCAGCATTGCAACATTAATGTTTATTTTCTAATTAGCGTCTCGTTTTCATTTTAAAGTTAATTAAGCCTACGTGAAATGATCCATAGGGCTTACTGCAAAACAAAATACACTATTTTATTTTGAAATCATTACTTCAGCCGGGTGCTTTCCGGACCCTGACTCGTCTAAATCTCGTCATGACGAGGTGCTGTGCCACCTATCTTACCCTGCATGGAAGCACTAGGGAACTCTGTGGAGCTGCAGCAATTTAACGCTCCAGGCTCCAACTTACCGCTGCAGTGGCAGTAAGTAGCTGCAGCCCAGCACTGGAGTCTTGTGATGCCCGGGGCTGTGGCTTCAGGCGGTGCCTGACACAGAGTTTTGCCATTGGGCTGCAGATAGCAGGGACTAAGCAAGAGCGATGCCTGACCCACATTCACTTCTTCACTTTCACTCTGAGGTATCATTAAATTCGTGGTTAATTCAATTTTGGGAGCTTTAGAACAAGATGCTGTTTGTTTATACTTTTAAATGGAACACAATTAAAATGAAGATTTAAGTGAATCATTAAGTTAAATCTTCATTTTAATTTTCTCCCATTTAGAAGTGTCGCCTTTACAAACTGGAAGCATGTTGCACCCAGTGGAGTAGAAATGATTCCCTATTTATATCAGAAAAATACAGCTATTTTTTAAATGGGAGAAATGTAAAGTGAAAGAAAATGTTTCATCATCGTTAACAGTATTTTTAAGGACACAAAGCGCATCAACGACACCTGCAGAGAATACCCTGCCTTTGCCAAAAGAACCGTCTACGATTTCACCATCAATGAGACCCTTACTACCAGCGGAAGAGGTTTCCAGCAGATAACATACTTCCTTGAGTCAGGGATACCATTGAATAATTCTCCTTTTGGAATACTCAAGGCCTTTAGACGCAGAAGGATCTGATGAAGATGACGGTCCATTTGGACCTGAAATTAATCCCAGACAGTTAATGGTCAAATGTCAGGATTATGCTGATGATCAAGAATACCCTATTACAACACCTTAGGTTGAAATACATCATCAGATGTACTTATGAGCCTTTGAGTAAGAACAAGCACACACAGCATGTTGGTGGCATCAGCAAGACTATGACCCGTATTACGATTACCGATAATGTCATCATCCATGCATTATGCAAATTCCACCAGCTTTGGTAAGAGACCTCAGGTTAACGATGTCTAACTACTACAGGTATTTTCCAGAGAAAGCACAAATCGCAGGGTGCATCACATCATAAGCCTCATCAGACCCCTCGAAGAATACCACCAGTAACACCCCAAGGACCACAACATTTGGAACCACCTGATCAGGTTTCATCTCCAGCACATCTACAGCAAGCAGTCAGTGTGCCCTTTTCACCGGTGCATACAGTCTGGCCAACAGATGATGATCAAGACGGTGGACATTTATCTCTCAGAACCCCCGAATGGGTTGACGATGTAGCCCCATCTCTGGAATCTCTGCTGCCACCACCTATAAACTGTTCACCAGATAATAAAGCAACTTTTCATGCGATAATTGAAAAAGACTCAAAGCATTTTGACCTGCCTTTGCCAACTAAAAATGTTGACTGTTTCCTATATGATTTCAAGGAGTCATGAAAGAAATCAGTGAGAGTCCTTGTGATAATCGATCATAAATGGAATCCAGCAGCTGTCACAGCAGTGATTCCTCGTCAACAAAAAAAGATCAAAAGCCAGGGACTACTCCAGCGTGCCGGATTGGACACCCGAAAGGAGACTCTGTGGATATGCAAGCTGCACCGAGAAAATCAAGAAATCCTTGACTCTCTATACAGTGCCTTCAGGCAAGGAAAGTAGGTGATTGGATAATATTGGCAAAAGGGTTTTATTGATGCCAGCTGCTTCTGTTAGAGCTGCTATTCTAGGACGTTTTGACAGACAAATGTGGTCTGACCTAGCTCCACTATTAAATTATCTGTCCAAGGACAAGAAGTTTGAAGCATTGGCCATCCTTGAAGAAGGAGAACGAACATCAGCAGCAATTAGTGAAGGCTCTATGGATGTAGCCACTTTCCAAAGCGACGGAGATGGTTATGCTGTATGTCTTTTAGACCAGAGGCCCAATGTAAAATACTGGATATGCCATTTGACATGAATGTTTGTTTGGGAAACATGTCCACAGCGTACTGCAAATTATAAAAACTGATTATGGAGCAGAAAGGTTGCTGTGAGTCAGGCCTCACCCCTTTCGTCTTTATTGAGGGAGAAGACAACCTGCCTGCCAAGTCTGGTATCAAAAATACAGATACCAGCCGTATCATGTTCAGAACAAACAATATCAACCGTAATATTAATGTCAATACAGGCAATCAGCGATGGCTTACTCCAGAACCGCTCCAAGGAGGGAAAGTGCCATCCAATCTAAAACTCAGGGCTCTTGAAGAAGACAATGATGAGATCCAGGCATCGGTCATTCCACTGCCCAAAGTAAACTTTTTAAGTCAAGTAAGCAGGAACATCTCCTCTTAGATGAGATGTTTGGAAAGTATTACAACAGACATGTGTGTTCTCAATCTTGTAAAGAATGGTCATGTGCATCATTTTGTTGAAACCCCTCAGAGAATGCCGAAAACAGAAATGTAACATCAACATCTTCACAATTTGCTATAGAGATTGTTCCCAAATCGCAGCAAAATTTAGGGCAACATTCAGCTTTTTGTTCTTGTTTCTTTTTAATCAAGAAGAAGTCAGGAGAGTGGGGACCAATATTAGATTTGAGATAACTCAATTTGTTTCTCAAGAAACAGATATACAGTATGTTCTCTTTACAAGATATCTTCCATCTGCTCAGAGAATCAGAATTTATGGCTAGCCTAGATTTACAAGATGCAGAATGTTTCATCACTATTCAGCCCAAAGTTCAAAAATATCTTTGATTTCAAGTGGTCATATTTCTATTATTAATTCAGGGTGCTATCTTCGGCTTGCAATTAGCCCTCTGCATATTTACAATGTGCATGGCCCCGGTAGCAGCACGCTTATCGATAACAAAGGCATCGATTGACTAGCTCATGAAAGGCCCAGCATGCAATTCAGACATGTGCTACGCATGAGTATTCCTTGATCTATTTTACAGTCAAGGCCTGACAGGCAATATGCAAAAATCTTTGATAACTTCAAAACTAAAATCCAGCTTGTAGGAGCAATATTAGACACAAGGAGAGGAAATGTGTTTCCTTCCAAGAACAATCTACACAAATTGCACGATTTAGCAATTCGGATTCAGGCCAAAACATGGGTCACAGTGCGTCAATCCAAGCGCCTCCTGGGGATGATCTCTTCCTATATCCCTCTAATTCCCCTCTGTTGGTTACAGATTGAGGCCTTTTCAAGAAGGCCTAGACTGCCAAGGGGCCCAAATACAGGGATCCTTCAAAGACAAGACTAAAATAACATCAAAAATGAAGGCCGCTTTACTGTGGTGGACAAAGAGGATCAACACAGCAAAGGGCCTCCGTTTTTTATTGCATCTCGCAAACTTCATAATATCCAGAGATGCATCCATGTAAGGGTTGGATGCTCATCTGCAGGACCTCGCTATCAATGGCAAATGTAATCGGGAATTAAAAACTAGAGCTTTATGCAGTTCGTTTAGATCTCCAATCATTCCTCCTAAGGGTGAGAGCTTTCTCAGTGTTAATATGGATAGACAATACTACCACAATGTTTTACATAAACAGAGGTACACAATCAGAAAATCTGACAGAAAAAGCTCAAATTGTCTGGAAATGGGCAATTCAACACAAAATATCAATATCAGCAGACCATTTACCTGGTGAAAACAATCACTGCGTGGAAATTGCAGAAATTACTGTTAGCATAAGCTGAAGCCATTTTGTTTGTGGCATCCATTTTAGTTAGCCATGTGCTAGCCATGTGCTTCTTCCGTCTTCACTGTTGCCTGCTTTTCTATTCTGCTTGAGTAATAAACTATGGTTAACTCCTTCAGTACTAAGCCAGAGCACTGGGCATGCTCAGAAAGGCCTGTAGCTGCTAGAATGCACCTGTCTTAGACTGTAACTGTCCGGCTATTCCAACTGAAGTAAGCAGTACTTCTCCCCTCCCACTTTGTTGACCAAGCAATTTCTGTATGCCCATGTTAGTCAATAACTATTCCTGTATATGCCTATACCTCGCATTTGAGTCTCAATGCTTAATGTGAACAGAGTATATAACACCCTTGGTTTCTGTATTCTATGGACTACCTCATACAGTGCCCGAGAGTGTTGTATAGATGTAGTCCCACTCATAAGAGGTTAATAAACGTATTTCTTTGACAGCTTCCGTACCAATCTCTTCTTTGTTGGTTTAAGAACCAGTGAACAGATAAGGGTGAACCCTTGCACCGGTGGGCCTCTAAAAAGGCTAATTTCCACAACTGGGCTGATGTTCTAAGTCTAAGTGTTCAGGGGTATCACAATTTGGGTTTTCATTAGTCTCAGGTAGACAAAAGTCTTCAGAATCTGGGGCAGGTCAAACATTGATTTATTTACAACACACATACATTGCAAATGCAATTACTATGAAATCAGCAGGTGTCACCGGGTTCGTAAGGCAAAGATCAGTCAATAGCATAGTCAGGGACATTTGCTTATGCATTTCTGCTTCTTCCACAGATATTACCAGTGTTGAGAAAGATAGGAAAGGAACCTTGTTGAATTATCTTAATAGCAACAGGCTGACCAAGACAGTTTTGTTTCACAGAGCTGCTACTGCTTTTGAAAGCCCTGCAGATTCTGGTGTTATCATGGCAGGATCTTCTAACCAGAGCTGCCGGTCAAATCAAATACCAAGACTCAGCATCTCTGAAGGTACACGCTTGACTCCTGAATACTATGAGTTCTCCATGTTAAACATATCAGAATATTGTAGGGAGCTATTAGCACAAGTCAGATCTCTTTAAAATCCAAGACTTGAAGTACTAAATGGAAGAAATTCTGTTTTTGTGGTATGTTCAAAGAATTACATTTCATAGCGGTAATGCCAAATAAAATTCTTCCTTACCTGTTCAGCCTTGCTCAATCTGGACTGGGTCATGCTTCAATTAAAGTTCATACAGCAGCTAGTGGCTGAGTTAAAAAATAACTTTATAAGCCATTGCTATGTACCATTAGACTGATGGAAGAGTTCATGACAGGACTTTTCTGGGTTTTTCTTCCTGTTAAAAAAACCTATACCTTGGCAGTTCAATACAGTTCTGTAGCAACTTATGCTGCCACCATTCGAACCTATCCACACAGCTGAACTCAAATTCCTCTTATGGAAAGTGGCTGTACTTCTGGCACTGACTTCAACATGGATGGTCAGTGAGATGCAAGATAAAAAAAATAAGAACCCTACCTTCAATTTATAGGGTGACAGGGTAACATTGAGACCTAACCCAACGTTTATACTGAAGGTCCCATCTGACTTCATTTGGATGAGCCAGTTATGCTAAAGACATTTGTAACAATTCCCAACACTGTACCAAAAAAAGACTTGGACTCTCTGGATGTCAAAAGGTGTTTGAAGACCTACTTAGAAAAGACCAACATTTCAATAAATCAGATCAATTCCTAATAGTCTATGGAAATTCACATAAGGGAGATGCTGTCTCGAAACAAACTATTGCCAGATGGGTTGCCTCTGCTATTTCTTTCTGCCACGCAGAAGCAGGTAGACTGCTGCTTAGTAACGTTAAAGCACACTCTACCTGGAGTGTTGCAGCTTCTACCTCCATCCATAGTATTCCTTTATGTTGTAGACATTAATTACTGCTTGTTTTTCTGATTCAAGCATTTGAATCTATGAAAGGTTCAGTACTGGAGAAGAAAATGGTACTTATTTATAAGGGCAGTTCTCCATTGTGGACATCTTTTATAAATTCACATGTGAACTCACCCTCCTCCACAGAAAGGCTCCTCTAGTAATATTAGCCCTTCACATGAGTGCTTTGAAATCTGAAGGATGGTGACCTCTCAGAATGTGGTCTTTAGGCTGTCTATGATTGGCCGGCGTTTGGTTCTTTTTAAAATAATGTAACTAGGTTATGAATTATCAATACTTATAGCCATTGGCCTATGTTTAGCATAGGACTGCTATTATGATGATACTGAGAGACTCTCGGTCCAACAACGAGAATGATTCCAGCATCGAACCTATGAAAGATGTCTGTGCTGTAGAACTGCCATTACAGGTAAGTAACATTTTCTTTCTGTGACAGTTGTTAATTGAAAGGTCTTGAAACGCTGTAACAACCGAAATCCAGTGTCATTCTTATAGTTGTTTCTAGGTAGGAAACTCTATGCATTTTGTTCAAACCCTAGTATCTGACTCCATGGAAATTAAGCTTAAAGATAATCAATCTGGGCATTGGGGTCTCTGAGAACAGTGCACAAGTTGCTTAGCCTTTAGAAGCTCTCATTTATTTTCACTGATCAGAAGTACCTCTCACTACAGAATAGGTTGGAGACCTCCTGATTTGCATTCGCCCTGTCTTATTGTATCTTAAATGGAAAGCCTGAAAATCTGAGAGGTATCCTGCCCTCTTCGACCTATGCTGGACACACTATCATATAAAGGTATGAATACTTATGCAGGACAACATCTGTTTCAAATGAGATTACAACATGCTTTGAATTACAGTAGAATGTCCACGTGTGTTCATTCATCAACAAATTGGAATTGAACAACACGAAAAGATACTAATACAGGTGCATGGAAATGCCACAGAACAGTGGTACACAGGAGATATAAGTGCACAGTCATGACCCATCATAAGGACACGGAGGTAGAAGCAAGAATGATACATTTTTGACACAGCAACCCAACCCACGGAATCCAAGACTTCAACCTATGCCTCTGCCCATATCAGCGTACGCTGTCCTTGAAGATGAACCCTCCATTCTTACTGCATGCCCTAATAATCTGCACTGAACCCTCACAGGACTAGAGAATATTAACCAAAGATGTGGGAGATTGATCGATAATACATCTATAGAACGTGCTTTACAACAAAGACAACTTCAACTAAGTGCAACCATTCAGTCCAACTGTTCCAGGTACATCAAAGCACTCTAACGCAAATCTAACCTGTCATGAGCACAGGGAACATATGACTATTTCAAATACGTTATCAAACTGTTATATAAAACTGCTGTTCAGAGCTAAATCTGTGTAGTTAGTGAATTAAACGAAAGAATATAGAGTGTACTGTTCCTGGGTGGGAGGCTAGGTTTGGCAGAGGGGAGGAAGTGCTCCTTTTAGGAGCAAGGGCCCTCACACACCAATAGGGGTGTCATGCTTCTTCACCGGGCAGCTCCTCTTTGGACCGGCACTGCAATGCCCAACGGGCCCCTCGAGGGGTCTCTACTGGTGGTCTTTTCTTTTTTGTTGGTGTATGTTGGCATGGACGAGTGGTGAAAAGTGAGTGGAATGGGTGAATGAAATGTGTGTTAAAATTGTCTAAAGGGATCCAGACAGGAAATGAAATTTTTATACCCTGGTCCCTTTGTCAAGGTTAAAAGCGTAATGTGAACATAAAATAGATTTAATGATCTACTTAGCTACCAAAGTAGTGCATAGCAAGGTCAACATGTTTCATGCCTGTTACAGTCAATAATCGATCATGGCAGTTCATCAGGACCAGGAAGACCTAATTCTACTCTTCACAGGGATGGGGAGGGATGAAAAATGTGTGAACCATGCCCTGTGAATAATATGTAGAAGAAGAAGCATTAACAATATATCCTGTATACTTTACATAGACACAGGGAACGTCTCTTTTGTGGTAGACCCGTGTCTGTAGTCTGTGGCGGCCCCAATCGGACCGGACAGAGGGTGCACTGCGTGGCGTGTTGTCGCTGCTTGCAGTCTTCTGGAACCAGCAGGAAGTGTTTTGGTTAATGAATTTAACTTCTTAAAAAACTCTCACTTTACAGTCAACAGTGGTATATGTGCTGGTAAACTGGCAATGTGTTCCTTGTGGGGTGTGGGATCATCTCAGTGAAGAGGAGAGACAGAGTGAGGGCTGGAGAGGGCACATGCTCTAGAAATCCTGTTAGTGATGTGCAAAGCCAACAGGTATGTCTGACCACTGAAAATGCAAGCCAGGTCTATTGGGCTCAAATTTCCGCATGCATGACCTTTCTGTGTTTGTATGTGACAGTATGTGACAGTATCAGGCCACGTGTATGACGCACGTAATGATGCTTTATGCCATCATTCGTCACAGCAAGCAGAGACATTTCATCCCCCGGTAGCAGGAATGTCCCTCAGAGGCATAATCAGTGACTCTGCGCAGAGGGCTCGCATTAGTGTATGAGTAACCTTCCCCAGCAGCACAAGATGACTAGGTAGTGGTATTTCACTATATTAAGAGTCCTCTGGCACCAATAATTCCCTGAATGACGTTGTATACCATTACAGGCCCAGTAAAGCGTCCAGTATCCGTGCCCACAGGCCTTAGACATGGCATCATTTTGATGTCGCTGATGCCCTTGTAAGTACATGGGGGAATGTGGGTAGGGGAGGGGGGATATTTTGGAAACCTAAAAAAGGTAAGGTGCTCAATATTGTTTTATTTGTGATTTGTGGCTACCAATATTGAAAGGTAAAACCATACCCCACGCACACAGACTTCTTTACACACAGGGCCAGATCTACGACCTGCCAAATAGCAACTTGCAAATTGCATCGCTTTTGCGATTCGCAATTAGCGACTCTCTATTTGGCATGTACAACAGTGTCTTGGACACTGTTTGCGATTCCCAATAGGGTCGCAAAATGCGAGGCTCATGAATATTTATGAGCCACTCGCATTTTGGGACCCCATTTAGAATGGCTGGCCCTCTCAGGGATGGTGACCTGCTGGGCTCAGCAGACCCAAATGTCTGGGACTGCTTTTAATTAAAGCATCATTTTTTTTTTAAATGCAGCCCGTTTTCCTTAAAGGAAAACAGGATGCATTTGTTTTTTTTAAAAATGAAACATTTTCGTTTCACTTTTTTAAGGGCAGGCACTGCCTGCCCATAAAAAATACTTTTTCATGCATTTGCAATGGGGTCCCCTGGGGCCTCCTTCCCATTTGTGAATGCATTACCTCCTCCTTGAAGTAGGTGGTAATTTGCGAGTGTTTTGCAGTCGCAAAACATTCATACATGGCTATGGAGTCGCTATTTGGAAGGGAACGCCCCTTCCAAACCGAGTCGCAAAACAGTATTTATTACACCTCAACCCTTTTCCCACCTCCCTCCCCCCATAACAAAAGAACAGTAAGAGGGGAGAACAATGCATAATGCAAGTACTGGTCTCTAGGTCTAATACACGATGTCTATCATTGGCCTGTACACTACCGCTGATTAGTTGACCCTGCCGGGTGTTCCCACGTCCCTCGCCTAAAACTGAAATAGGTGCATGTCACGTAGCGAAGGTGGGCAAACCGCCAGAGGGAGGCCACTTGTCAGACAGGCGACGAGCGCCCTTTATATTAGAAAATTAGAAATTTTTATAATCATCTCTAAAGACATCAGCCATCCTCTCCGTGGTCAAAATCTTCCAGAGATGTGAATGCCATTGTGAAAGCTCTGGTGCTGCCTTTTCCAGGCCACTGCAATCGCTATCTTGGCTGCCCCTAAACATGCCCCCTTAATGGCCCTGTTTGCTTTGGTTTGGTATTCTAGCGCTGGGCCTCTCAATCCCAACAGGGCACCCTCCTTGGTTGTTGGAATAGGGTATCTAAGTATGTCCTTCATGTGCAATAGAATATCCTCCCAAAATGGTCGTATCATAGGACAGCCCCACCAAATATGACAGAAGTCCTCTAAGAGACTGCACCCCCTCCAACACATATCTGATGTCTCTGGGAAAATCTTTTTGAGTTTAAGTAGGATATAGGTACCAATCAAAGAGAATGGTATAGTGTACTTCCCTCAGATCTAGTGAGTGGTTATCTTTAGCTATATCTCTCCACAAATGCTTCCACTCTACCTCTGAGATCTCTCTCCCTAACTAATGATCCCAAGTGTTTATGTATCGGGGTCTCAGTGCATATGTAGTGGAGAGAAGAAGGCTTTATATAAAGGAGATCACTCCCCTCCTTGATCCCACCCTCTGTACGAATTTTTCTATTGCCGTCTTTTCTCGTGTTGCTGCCGCTTGGACCTGTCGTTGTAGGGCCCAATGTTTAAGTTGAAGGTAGTGAAAGTGTTCACTCGGCGGGACGTTAAAATCCCAGCTGTCAAACGTGAGAATGTCGTAATTATGAAATAAGTCGGAGAGCATCAGACACCCTCCCTACCTCCAGACATCGAATGGCCCCTCATGCAACGCCGGAGGCAATTCTGGATTAAAGTGGATCAGGGTGTAAGGCGAAGAAAATGAGGACCATTCCTGCCCTCTGGATACCTCATCCCATACTTTGAGCGTGGTTCGCGTGGGGGTGCTAATGTAAGTGCTTGGTGGTCTATCTTTCTTAGTTTTCCATATCACATCCCAGATTGTTCTTCCCACTATCGCCCTGTCCATGTGTAACCAATGCTTTTCGGATTCTTTTTTGGACCACTCTGTCAGGATTCTTAGCTGAGCAGCTTTAAAATATAGCTTGAAGTCCAGTAACGCAACCCCTCCCTCACCCCTTGCACGTCAGAAAGTGTGGAAGGGAAGCTGCGCTCTGCTGTTTTGCCATATGTAATGTATAATGAGGGAACGCAGTCTGGTCACGAAACCCCTCTCCAGATCTATTGGCAGGGCCTGGAATAGGTATTAAAATTTGGGTAGGACAGTTATTTTTTTTTATGGCGTGGATGCGGCCCAACCATGATATAAAGAGGTCTTGCTGAATTAGATGCAAAAGTAGAGGATAGTTAGCTTTAAACAAGCCCTCCAATCTGGGGGTTAGATGAACACCCAGATAATTTAGTGTGTGCTAGGCCCATTGGAGTGAGGTGTGCTCCGTCAGCCTAATGGTTTCTTCCTCTGGGTGTGAGATTCAAGATGAATGATTTCGTCAAATTTACTTTCAAGCCCGACACCTCTTCAAAGTCCAGCAGTTCACCCTGTAGCGCTTGTAGGGATTGGTCAGGGGAAGTAAGTGATAACAACACATCGTCGGCGAAGAGCGATATTTTATGTTCCTCCCCCCGAAGGGAATGCCCCGAATTTCTGCCGCTGCCCGAACTCAGAATGCCAGGGGCTCTATACTTAGGGCGAAAAGTAGCGGCTAGAGCGGGCAGCCATGCCTCGTCCCCCTCGTTCCTGACCTCGGCAGATTTTTGCGCGCTTGAATGATAATCAGAAATAACACAGCTCTTGAAAAAAGAACGAGTAAGGACTTCTTCCGTTTAATCTCCTGTCATGAGAACGTTCGTAAATTGATAGGCTATAATATCAACCAGAACGCCCTGACAACAATAAAACAAACAAAAACCAAGTTACGTGGGATTCCTTGAACTCACGAAGGGTCTAATTATGCAATAATTAACTGTCCTGAAGATGGTCTAACGGACTTCTGCCACCCAAGACCGAAACGTCGACTCCATCATCTAATTCCACAACATTAGATAAATGCAGTTGATTTTTTCTCATCAAGAGATTAGTCTCTGTTAAAACTATATGGAAATAGATGTCGTTTGATGAAATGTGGATCTGATTTAACCCGCCTTTCATGATCTATTGCTTGAAACCAATGGTTCTTTTGTACTCCTTTTTTACTCTGATTTATATATAAAAAGATTTGTGTTTCATTCACAAAAAAAGAATTCCCGTGTGTGTACTTTTTATCTAAAAATTGTTTTTGTTGATAACATTTATTGTTGGTGTATAATTTGTTTAAAATACACCCCCGAAATGAATCACTAAGAAATAGAACTAAGTTATCACAAACAAAATCCCTTGTCGGCAACCTTACTGTATCAATTTATCCGCCTAAGCCCTCAAGGGTATATTGGGCTTACCCTTCATCTGGTACCATGAAAGTAAGAACACCCAGAACGTAGAGAGGTAGCCTCTCACTATTAAGGGCCTCCGTCCCTGGGCTGCCGTATTATTAGTAGTAATACTGCACCGGTAAATTTTGATACCGCAGGGTGTTCTGGGTATCGGGGGCGGTGTTACCGGACTGTTGCAAGTTGTGTACCTTTCAATGGGGGTACAGAGATGTCTTTTTCCCTTACCGCTGTAAATAACGGAATATTAACGTTTTCCTCCCTAAAATACTGGTAAATTTTCCATGGCCATAAGCACAGTGGCGGGGGAGGGGGGTCAGCGGGGAGGGGAGCTTGCAGGGTGCTGTAATTTCACAGAACTAATTCAATCAAAAGTCCCTTGTACTCACGAATGAGAAGTACTTCAACCTGGATAATGACAGCCTGTGGTTCTGGCGTTATGGCCAACAGAGCTACCTACTTAAGAACTGAGGAACCAGGTTCACATCCCTGCGACAGCTCAACATCCTGTGATTGTGCGCAGCGCAACAAATCTCCCTCTGCCTACAGTAGGGTACCAAGGGGAAGCGGGGGGGGTGGTCTGCCCCCGGCGGCACGAGTTTTGGGGACGGCGGCGTCTTCCCGCACCTACTTGCCGTCTCTGGGTGGCAGTCCCCTCCCCCTCTCCACAAGGAGGCCGTCGTCGGCTGAATCTCACTGTGATGGCCTTGAGGCCGGTTGCGCGCATACTACTCGCGCTGATATGGCACAGAACAGACACGGACACTCGTGTTAGTTCCAGCGTGGTCCCGACTGCCGTTCGCGGGCCACGCCCCTTTATGTATCCCCCAGCGCCTGACGTCACGCGTCAGCGCTAGGGCAACACCTCCGACGCGGGTAGACTGCACCGCTACCCCGCGTCGGAGGACACTACATTCCTTCTAACCTTTATTAAACAACAAACAAACATTGATCTTGGAGATCTGTTACCAGTCACTAGAATTCCAGTCCCAGGTCTGTCACACCAAGAAATCAACAAGCTGGGAGGATGGTGCCGGATTTATTCTCAGGCCGTATCCGGAGCTCTGTCCCCGCAATGATAGCACTGTTGGGGTCATTCCTTGCGAGGCTTCGCTCCCAGGGGATCTCACCGGAGAGTTTGGCAGACCTCCGCCTGGTGTCCCTGGCACAGAAGGTGCACGCTGGTCGGATCGATCATCATCTTCGGTGGGGGTCGTCCCTTGATCACCTTCTGGGCCTCCCTCCACTGGCGGATGACTTGGCCTGGCGCCCAGGTGTTCGGACAATTGCAGGTCTGGAGTCCCGGCGTGCACCTTTTTGAAGAAGGAGATGTTCCGTGTGACCTTCTCGGTTCCTCTTCTTGCGGTTATCATGGTGCCGGTTCGGCGGACAACTGTCCAGGGTCTATGTTCGAAGGGGAGCCGGAATTTGCTCCCGAGTTACCTGTCCTTGATATAGACTTTGTCTCTCACTTGAATGGCTGACATGCGGGCTCGTCGGTCGGCACTGGCCTGGTCATTGGAGTTGGTCCTGTCGGCTAGGACCTTTCCGGCGTCAATCTGAGACGGGACCGAGCTTGGGTGATGCGGGATGGTGTCTCGCACTACCCGGCCCATGCTTGCCGGTCCTGGAGCTGCTTCTGTCGTAAGATGAGGCGTCAGACGATATTCTCTCAGGAAGCTGTAGATGGCTTTCTCGAGTGGCGATCAATCGGCATGCGCGATGCGTATTACTTTGTTGAGAGTCCGCATGAACCTCTCCACTTCCCCATTTGCCTGAGGCCAGCGTGGGGTCACTTTCCGGTGTTGAATCCCCCAAGCCTTGAGATAGTCAGCAAACTCTTGCCCTTGGAAGGGTGGGCCGTTGTCTGTCTTCACCACTTCGAATATTCCATGGGCGGCTATGGTCTTTTCGAATTTTGTGATGACCTCTTCGGCTGTCTGACTTCCCACCACCTCGACCTCTGGGTACTTCGTATAGTCGTCAACGATCACAAGGGAATAGCGTCCATCAGGGAGGTGCCCAAAGTCAATCAATCAATCAATCACGACATTTGTATAGCGCGCTACTCACCCGGAAGGGTCCCAAGGCGCTGGGGGGGAGGGGTACGTTACTGCTCGAACAGCCAGGTCTTGAGCTGCTTCCTGAAGGAGAGATGGTCTTGGGTTAGCCGAAGGTGGATGGGGAGGGAGTTCCAAGTCTTGGCTGCCAGGTAGGAGAAGGATCTTCCTCCGGCAAAGGCTCTGCGGATGCGTGGTACGGTGGCGAGGGTGTGGCTGGTCGATCGTAGCTGGCAGATGGGCGTGTAGAAGGTCATGCGGTCGTTGAGGTACTTGGGGCCCAGGTCGTGGAGAGCCTTGTGTGCGTGGGTGAGGAGTCTGAACGTGATTCTCTTGTTGACGGGGCGCCAGTGCAGGTCTCTCAGGTGTCCGGTGATGTGGCGTTGTCGGGGGATGTCCAGGATGAGTCGTGCGGAGGCGTTCTGGATGCGTTGGAGTCTTTTTTGAAGTTTGGCTGTGGTTCCGGCGTAGAGGGTGTTCCCGTAGTCCAGTCGGCTGGTGATGAGTGCCTGGGTAACGGTCTTCCTGGTTTCTGTGGGGATCCATCTGAAGATCTTGCGGAGCATGCGCAGGGTGTTGAAGCATGATGAGGAGACAGCGTTGACTTGTCTGGTCATCGAGAGGGAGGAGTCCAGGATGAAGCCCAGGTTGCGCGCGTGGTCCGTTGGTTTGGGAGTGGTGCCCAGGGCAGGGGGCCACCAGGAGTCGTCCCAGGCGGAGGGGGATGATCCCAGGATGAGGACTTCTGTCTGTCTGAGTTCAGTTTCAGGCGGCTGTTCTTCATCCACTCGGCGACGTCTTTCATCCCTTCGTGTAGGCTGGCTCTGGTGGTGGCGGGGTCGTTGGTGAGGGAGAGGATCAGTTGGGTGTCGTCGGCGTAAGAGATGATGTTGAGGTTGTGTTGGCGTGCGATGGCTGCGAGGGGGCTCATGTAGACGTTGAAGAGGGTTGGGCTGAGTGATGATCCTTGTGGTACGCCGCAGATGACTTCGGTGGCCTCGGATCTGAACGGGGGGAGGCGGACTCTCTGGGTTCTTCCGGCGAGGAATGAGATGATCCACTCCAGTGCCTTCTCTTGGATTCCGATGTTGCTGAGGCGCTGCACTAGGGTGCGGTGGCAGACAGTGTCGAACGCAGCAGAGAGGTCCAGGAGGATGAGGGCCGCTGTTTCCCCGTTGTCGATCAGGGATCTGATGTCGTCAGTGGCTGCGATCAGGGCGGTCTCGGTGCTGTGGTTGGCCCGAAACCCGGACTGCGAGGGGTTGAGGGATCCGTTCGTCTCGAGGAAGGCGGCGAGCTGTCTGTTGACGGTCTTCTCGATGACTTTGGCAGGAAAAGGAAGGAGCGAGATGGGACGGTAGTTCTTGAGGCCGGTGGGGTCTGCCGTTGGTTTTTTCAGGAGGGCGCTAAGCTCGGCGTGCTTCCAGCTCTCCGGGAAGGTGGCGGTGTGGAAGGAGGTGTTGATGATGTCCCGGAGATGGGGTGCGATGATGGCGTCGGCCTTGTTGAAGACGTGGTGGGGGCAGGGGTCGGTGGGGGATCCGGAGTGGATGGTGTTCATCGTGCGGGTGGTGTCTTCTGTGCTGATCGGGGTCCAGTTGCAAAGGGTGGTGGTGGCGGGCGTTGGTTCGGTGGTAGGGTGCGTGGTCTGTGCGTCGAAGCTGTTGTGTATGTCGGCGATCTTGCGGTGGAAGAACGAGGCGAGTTAGTTGCAGAGGTCTTGCGAGGGAGTGATGTTGTTGTTTCCGGCACTGGGGTTGGAGAACTCTTTGACGATGCTGAAGAGTTCCTTGCTGTCGTGGGCTTTGTTGTCCAGTCTTCCTTTGAGTGCTGTCTTCTTGGTGGCGCGGATCAGCTGATGGTGTTTGCGGGTGGCGTGCTTGAGGGCGGTCCTGTTGTCTGTGGTCTGGTCGAGCCGCCAGGCTTTCTCGAGGGTGCGGCAGTTCTTCTTGGAGTCCTTGAGTTTGTCGGTGAACCAGGGGGTTTTCTTGCTGCCGGGTCTGTTGGGAGGGTTCTTTAGTGGTGCGAGGTCATCGGCGCAGGCGGTCAGCCACTTGGTGAGGTTGCTGGCTGCTTCGTTGGGGTCCGTTGTGCTGGTGGGAGGGTTCTGGCTGAGGGAGGCGGTGAGCTGCTCGGCGGTGATCTTGCTCCAGCGAGGAACCTGTTGCGGGTGGTGGTGGGTCGTGGTTCTTCTGAAGCTGAAGTGGATGCAGCTGTGGTCGGTCCAGTGGAGTCCGGTGGAGTGGCTGAAGGAGATGTGCTTGCTGGATGAGAAGACGGGGTCAAGTGTGTGGCCGGCGTAGTGGGTGGGGGTGTTCACCAGTTGCTTGAGTCCGAGGTTGGCGAGGTTGTCCAGCAGGGTGGTGGTGTTTCTGTCATTGTTGTTCTCCAGGTGGAAGTTGAGGTCCCCTAGGAGGATGTAGTCAACGGAGGGAAGGGCGTGCGGGCTGATGAAGTCTGCGATGTCTTCGCTGAATTGTGTGCGTGGTCCCGGGGGTCTGTAGATGAGGGTGCCTCTGAGGGTGGTCTTGGGGTCGGTGTGCATCTGGAAGTGGAGGTGTTCGGCGGCGGTGAAGGTTTCGTCGGAGTTGGTCGAGATGCGGATGGTGTTCTTGTGTATGATGGCGATGCCTCCTCCCGTCTGGTTGACGCGATCCCTCCGGGTGATCTTGTATCCGTCTGGGATGGCTATGGCGATGTCGGGCGCTGAGGAGGCGTTCATCCAGGTTTCAGTGAGGAAGGCGACGTCTGGTGCTGTTGCGTCAAGCAGGTTCCAGAGTTCGACGGCGTGCCTGTGGACGGAGCGGGTGTTGAGCAGGATGCACTTGAGGTGGGTGTTGCTGGTGTCTGGCTTGGCGGGAGCGGTGCAGGTCCGGAGGCAGGTGAATTTGCAGTCTTGGCAGGTGAAGGGTCCGTGGGTTCGTCTCGGGGTGGCATGGTAGCAGGCGGGGTTCCGGCCGGCGTTGAGTGCGTTGAGGGTGGTGGGGTCGTAAGTCCGTCGTGTTGGCTGGCGTTCACGGGGGCCAGGGGTCCTGGCGCTGGGCGTGGTCCAGGCGCGGACGGGCACAGACGTGCTTGCCTTTGGCGCGCCCTCGGCGCACCATCGGCGCTCCCGCTGTGCGCGGTCGCTCTGGGGGCTTCATAAGTAAGGAGCCGGGAGGGAGGAGCAGCTGGGTGGCGGGAGCGGGGCGGCGAATGGAATCACAGGAGGGCGGGGATGCAGGGAGGCAGCGGCGGGAAACTGGAAGAAGCAGCGGGCGGCGAGCGAAGGACGGGGCAATCTGCAGGCAGGAGGCGGCAAAAGGCAAGGCAGGAGCGGCAGCAGTGAGTGGGGCGACCAAGCCCTGTGGAAGGCTGAGCGGTCACACTCTGTGGTCCCCTACGGTCCCCTTAAGTAAGGAGCCGGGAGGGAGGAGCAGCTGGGTGGCGGGAGCGGGGCGGTGAATGGAATCACAGGGGGGCGGGCCGCAGGGAGGCAGCGGCGGGAAACTGGAAGAAGCAGCGGGCAGCGAGCGAAGGACGGGGGAATCTGCAGGCAGGAGGCGGCAAAAGGCAAGGCAGGAGCGGCAGCAGTGAGTTGGGCAACCAAGCCCTGTGGAAGGCTGAGCGGTCACACTCACCCGCTCCCATGGTCGTTGGGGGTTTTCTTCGGTGATTACGGGGTGGGGGTGATCCGGCTGACCCGACTCCTGGCACCACGAGCATGTTCTGACTGTTTGCTCCACCATTGGATCCATCCCTGGGAACCATACCTTGGCCCTCAGCCGACTCTTCGTCTTCACTATGCCTTGATGGCCCCGGTGTGGAAGGTCCACCGCTTGTTGAGCCACCAGTCACGGGCCTCGGAGCAGACATCCGCTGTTGTCAACTGAGAGTTCATCCTTGACCCGCACAATTGACTCCAGGACGGCCTTTGCATGCGGCGTTCGTCTGGCCAAGGAGGACTGAATGGGGCACCAGTCATTCGACTGGACCGCCGTCAGGGCAAGTTGCAGGCATTCGTCCCTCCGGGTGGCTTCTACGATCGTCTCAAGGCTCATGGGAAGTGGCCGGGATCTTTCCAATACAAGCCGGACATATTCCTCCGTGTCTTCGGCGTCCTCTTCTTCCACTTTGGTGGCCACCCTGGGATGCCTCGAAAGATAGTCTGCGGGATTGGATGAGCCGGGTTTGTATTCCACTCGGTAGTCATATTCTTGTAGTTGAAGGATCCATTTCTCAATCCTCGGCGGAGGCTTCGACGCTGACCCTTGAAACAGGGGAATGAGGGGTTTGTGGTCTGTGGACACAGTGAACGGATGGCCGTACACGTAGACGTGGAAATGTCGACAGAGCGAGAAGCAATCGCCATCCACTGGGCCTATCTGCGAGTATCTCTGCTCTGTGTCCGTCAGGGAGCGGCTCGCATAGGCTATCGGGGACCACTCTCCATTTCCTTGCAACTGTGTGAGCACTGCTCCTAGCCCATATGGGCTGGCGTCCACAGCAACATTGGTGGATTGGGACGGGTCGAAGTATGAGAGGGTTGTGTCTGCCGACAAGGCTGCCTTGGTATCTTTAAAGGCTTGTTCCTGTTCAGGGCCCCATTGCCATGGGGTGGTGGATTTTGTCAGTTCCCTGAGGGGCTTTGTGAGGTTCGACAAGTCCGGGACAAATCGCCCACAGAAGTTCACCATCCCAAGGAAGCTCCTTATTTCCGAAATGTTGGAGGGTGCCGGGGCTTCCTGTAATTCTTTCACCTTGTCAGGGTCCGGGGCGACTCCTTGGTCGGAGAATGTGTAGCCAAAGAAACTGATCTTTCTCTTTAGAAATTGGCACTTCTCCCTGTGTAGGGTCAGTCCGGATTCTTTGATCCTCTGGCGGACCCCGCGAAGTCTTCGGTGGTGATCTTCTATCGACGAGGCGTATACAAGGAGATCGTCGCTTACGTTCAAGACCCCTGGTAGCCCGCTAAGGACTTCCCGGATGGTGTTTTGGAACACCTCTGCGGCACTTGAGATTCCGAAATTGAGGCGTCGATAGCGCCTGAGGCCGACGTGCGTGGAGAATGTGGTGCTATAGCGAGAGTCCGGGTGTAGCGGCAGTTGGTGATATCCGGACCGGAGATCCATCTTTGAGAACCATCTTGCGCCGTTCAGTTCTCCCAGGATGTCGTCAATGGGTGGGGGTTAGGTGACATTCCCTTTTCACCGCGGCATTTGGGAGTCGCATGTCAACGCAGATGCGGACCTGCCCCGGCTGTTTTGGTTTCCGTGCCACTACGATCGGGGACACCCAAGGGGTGGGTCCACTGACCTTTTCTATAATCCCTTGCTTCTCCAGTGTCTCCAGCTCTTCTTCGACCTTCTTGCGCAAGTGGAAAGCAATGTGCCTGTGCCTCAACGCCACTGGCTGAACGGACTGGTCGATGTGGAGAGAAACTTCTTTCCCTTTCAGGCATCCGATGCCCTTGAAAACGTCTTCGAACTCCTCCATGATGGCCTCTAATTCTTCCTCTTGCACCGCCAGGGCGAATGATATCAACCTCAGCTCTTCTGCTGACTGTCCGCTCATCAGCATACCGCTTCCTTCTGGAGTCACGTACACTGTGGTGGGTATCTTGAGGTCTTTGTCCCTCATCTCCGTCTTGAAACACCCTAAGAGCGGGATTGGTGTCTTCTGTCCATATGCGAATACTCTGATCCTTGCTTCGCTTAACGGGGGGCACGGACTTAGTTGATTATACACATTGGCCGTGATTAGCTCGATCGAGGCCCCAGTGTCTATGGTGGCTCTCACATCCTGGTTGTGGATCTTGACTTTGCACCTTGGAAGTCGTCGTCTTTTCCGTCGTGGCTGATCTACTGCGAACACGTAGTGGACCGGGTATTCTCCCGCGTCATCATCCATGTCCTCCCCGTCCCGCTCTTCAGCCACGGTCTGAGCTGCCTCCTTCCGTGATTTCGTAGACCGGCATACTGCCGCAAAGTGGTTCATCCACCCGCATGCACTGCATCTTTTCCCTTCCGCCGGACAGTCTTGCATGCGATGGGGTGTGCCTCCGCAGTAGCCGCATCCCTTTTTCCTGTCTTGCTCTTTTCTCCCTGTGTTTTGGCGCGTTTTGGGCCTCACCACGTTTGTCGTGTCCACCGCGTTGACCTGCTCCGTCTTGACAGGGCGGTGGAGAGCCGCCTCCATGTGAGATGCTCTGGCTTGCGACAATTCTTTTGACCGGCCCAGGGTGAGGATGTCCGCTAGAGATTTGCCATCCTCCTCAAGAATGTTTACTCGGAGTTTGGACGAGTAGCAGCCTTGTATTATCTGACCTCGGATTTCTTCCTGTTCGTCCCTAAATCCGCACGTGCTGGCCAGTTCTTTCAGGCGCCCATGGAACGCGTCTAGCGGTTCCTCTGCTTCTTGCTTGGCCTGGCGAAAGATGAATCGTTCATAGTCCCTATTCGCCATCGGCTCGAAGTACGCATTTAGGGCGTTGAGAAGCGTGACGTAGGTTTTAGGTGTGGCCTCCACCAGGGTCTTGTAAATGCGATGGATGTCTTTGCCTCCCAGGTGGAGGAGTAGGGCTCTGCGCCTGTCCCGGGCTATGCCCGCCCCTTCATAGTAGATCTGGAGGCGATCAGTCCAGTCTCTCCATCGCGGGCAAGGGACGAGGAGGCTCCGTCCACCACAAAGGGCTCGATGGCGGGGATTGACGCCATCTTGGCGCAGCCGCAAACACACCTCGCAGCATGTGCGCTGCTTACCTCCTGGGCGCAGTGGCAGCCGCCCGGCCGAGGCCTCTCCTGTGGCTTGTCTGTGGTAGGCCTCACCGCAGGTGCCTACTCCTTCCAGGATGCTGGGCATACTCCTTCGTGAGCTCCACCGGGCGTGTGTGTGGACAAACCCCCTTTTCCAGGCCCTCTCCGGGGTCGCAAGGCTGCTCAGGGATGCAGTCGACTCACATGGGACACACAGCAGGTCAAACCCAGGCCAGGCCGGGCTTCGTGATGGCCTTGAGGCCGGTTGCGCGCATACTACTCGCGCTGATATGGTACAGAACAGACACGGACACTCGTGTTAGTTCCAGCGTGGTCCCGACTGCCGTTCGTGGGCCACGCCCCTTTATTTATACCCCAGCGCCTGACATCACGCGTCAGCGCTAGCGCAACACCTCCGACGCGAGTAGACTGCACCGCTACCCCGCGTCGGAGGACACTACACTCACCAGCACCGATCCCCGCCCCCCCTTCGCTCAATGCTGCTTGTGGCAAACACAGGGACCGCCACAGGCACCCAAAGGGCTAGCTACGCCACTGTCTGTCTAAAAAACTTAATGTGACCTTGTGTAATGTAACTGGTGCTCAAGTAAAGAGCTCTATATCCTGAGTTGTTTGCCATTGTTCCTTACCTATTCGATGCCCATGTCCCTCGTTTTTTTGTCAATTTACTTATTTCTCTTGAAGATAAATTCGTCACAGACTCAACATTGTGCTAGAATTCTTTCTTTCCCAGGAGACACTAGATTTCTCCTCTTTCCCGTCTGTGGGTCTGTTTCGCATTGGCCTGTTTCCAGTGTAGAGCCTTTCACTTCTTAAGTTTATTGATCAATTGATTCTGACATTTTGGGGTTGATTAATTAGAGCTCAGAGTAGTGAGTGACCCATTTAGAGAACATTACATTGTTTATAATTATCTGTGTTCTTTACGAGCATCTTTTGCAGTCGACTTTATGAAGTGGCACAAAATTGCTGATTTAAAAAAATATATATATGCAGACCCGTTCTTTTTGCTGGAAGGACCAACTGCTGTGTGCTGCAGCTTGTAAGGAAAACGAATCACATCACTGCCATTGTGCATGTTAATTAAAATTATATTGCTTTTTACAGGATTTTCTTATTTGAATAAAGTTTGTGTAGTAGAATCGTTTTTGAAGATTTCTAACGTCTCTCAAAACATATAGGGGCACATGCATCAACCATTTTTGCGAGCGCAAACGTTGCGATTCGCAAAAATCGGCCGTTTGCGCCCGCAAAAAGGGCATTTGCGATGCATGAAGGGTCACGGCACTCGCAATTTGAGAATTCACAATTAATTGCGAGTTCTCAAATTGCGATTGCATTTAAGGATTCGCAAACTAATATTCCTTAAATGCAATGCATATTAAAGTAAAATAATTAGCGATTTCGCTGATAGGGGGCGCAAATTACCATGAAGTTGAACTTCATGGTAATTTGCAAAAACGTTGAAAAATGCACGAAAGTGCATTTTTCAAAGTGGTAGGTTACACACACACATGTCCTTTGGACATGTGTGTGCGCGACATTTGTACACAGATCGATTTCAGGGGTGCAACAGGGTGTCGTTTTGACACCCTTGCAGCCTTGAAATTGTATTCTCAATTTGCGATTCTCTGATTGAGAATCGCAAATTGAGAACGTCCTCCCATTCATTCCTATGGGCCTCTAGGCCCGTAGGAATGAAATGGGAGGTATTCCTTAATTGCGACTCACAATTTGCGACTCGCAATTAAGAAATATTTAGAAATCGCTATTTTGTAAGCGATTTCTACATGCATAGGCTTTTGCGATTCCTTATTTGCGAATCCTTATTTTTCGCTAATAAGGAATCGCAAATGGCATTGTTGATGCATGTGCCAGATAGAGTGTCTACTGACTCCTAGACAGGCAAACAAAGTGACGCCTGCCGAGTTTATCCTTGACTGCGCACACATAGTTCTTACTTTGAATGTTTTTTTAATATGAAAGGGAGTTCTTCTTACAAACGCATGGAACTTCCATGGGGAGCCCCTGTGCACCCAGTTGGGCAAGGTTTAGAAGTACACAACTTCGAAACCAAGTATACCTACTGTGATGAGAACCCATACTTGAGGCAAATAAGGTTGTGGAAAAGATACATCGAAGATATCCTGGTGATCTGGAGAGGCACCAGAGAGGAAGCAATCGAGTTTACTGAATGGGTCAACAGTTTGGACCCGTTTTTGAGATTCACAGTGAGCATGAGCGATGTGGAAATACCATTCTTGGACTTACGGCTATACCATGATAAGGGGATCCTGAAGACTGAGGTTTATTTTAAACCTACAGACAAAAACAGCCTTTCACGCTTTAAGAGCTTCCACCCGAGCACTGAGAGAAAGCTTACCAATAGGTAAATTCTTGAGGCTCACCGATAGATAAATTATTATCGCTCAGATGTTAATTGTACAGAGATTGGGAAGTACAGAGAACACGTGGAAATACTTAGCGAAACACTGAGAGAAAAAAAACTACCCAGAGAGAAATATCGAGGGCAAAGAAAAGAGCCATGAATAACAACAGGGATGCCCTGTTGAGCACCTACAAACAAACCATGGGAATCAAGACCCATATGTATAGCAACATTTTCTCCCATCTCAAATTCAGTCACAAAACTGGTTAAGAGACATTAGGGCATCCTAAATTCTGGGAATTTGAAAATTGAACAAACTATGCTCTCCTTAAAAAGGAGCCAGAATTTACGTGCTGCATTGGTACACACAAACCCCAAAAAAGAGCAGCGGAGACCCAAATGAGACTATGGAACACTCACATCCCTACAGGTTATCACCAAACTAAACCACATTCACTGGATGATGTCATCAGTTATGTCATCAGTGATGTCATTTGAGATGTCATCAGTGATGTCATCAGTGATGTCACTGACCATGTCATGAATGATGTAATATATGACATCATCAGCAGTGCATTGCGGGCGCGCGAGTTATAGTTAGCAGAACTAACTATAATGGAGGAATTTCTATGGTTTTGTACGAGTGAAATGTCCAACTAACTATAACACCCCTGAAACCTATGTTTTTTTCTGTGAATTTCTAAGGTTTTTTAAATGCTAATTTCTAACTATAACGTCTCTGAAACCTATGGTTTTTTCAGTGAATTTCAAAGGTTTTTTAAATGCTAATTTTTTTTTTTGATAAACAATTTTTTATTGGAGATTTTGAAAAACACTGTATTAAAACCTTGCGCCTGACAACCACCACTGTACATTCACACAGGTTGAAAGCATGCCCCCCCTCGTCCCCACCCGAGCCCTGCCCCCCACCCCTACCCCCAAAGCGCCCAATCACAGTATATTGCCCAACCACTTCCCCCATACCCTACGGTATTTCTTAGGACAGCCCCTCGCCTGATAGAGAGTACGTTCCTGGGCCGCGCACCAGTCCACACCAGCACTCCATTTAGCCAAAGTAGGCGGCCGTGGGTGTTTCCATGCCGCTGCAATGTCTCTCTTTGCCACCATGAAGGCCGTCATAAGGAACAGTTTCTCTGCACGAGTGCCTTGTAGACCGTCCGTGATGCCCAGCAGGGTGTGCCTAGGGTTATGTGGTACCTCCCAACCCAACACCTCCGTGAGGTCGGCCTCTATGCCCCTCCAGTAATCTCTTAGGTCCGGACAGGACCACACCATATGGAGAAAGTCGGCCGGGTCAAAGCCACAGCGGGGGCAAGATGCGGTGACAGAGAGGCCCGCTCGGTGTAGACGTGCCGGTGTGAGATATGCAGTATGGAGGTAGTATATCTGAATCAGCCGCAACTTGGCAGAGGCCGTCACCAGCCGGGGGGCCATAAGGGTGTCCCTCCAGTCCACCTCGTCCAAGGGTCCCACCCAACCCTCCCATCTCTCTCTCAAGCCATCCTGAACCGCGGGGGTGTTGTTAATAAGTGAGCGGTGTATACGGGAGATACCCCCCCTCCCCAGGTTACCCAGCAAGACCTGAGCTTCAGGGGGACTGTGGTCTGGCAGTCGAACATCTAAAGGAGTATAAGTGCGTATGGCATGGCGCAGCTGGAGGTACCTATAAAAGTGTGACGAGTGAAGGGAGAAGCGTTCCTGTAGCTCTGCGTATGAGCACATGCGCCCCCCCCGCCAGACGTCCCCCAACTGGGAGATGCCGAGCAGGTCCCATGACCTAAAGCCCTCCAGGGCAGTAACGTCCCGCAACAGCACCCCGTGCCAAAGGGGAGTGGCGCGAGTCAGCCGCCCAGTCCACCGGGTATGGCGAAGCGCCGCTCGCCAGGCCAGGAAAACCGCCCTAGTGATTCCGGGGCAAGAAGAGGGGATGGGAGCTCCGTACAGGCGATCTAAAATGCAGGGAAAACCCAAATCGGCTAGTTCCAACCTATAGGCCGGATCGGACCATCCCCCTCCGAACCAATCGTGAATGACGAGAAGGCGAGTGGCCAAATAGTAGAGGTATAGATTGGTCATACCCAACCCTCCATCAAAGGTGGGTAGACGACACGTCGACAAGGCCAGCCGCGGCCGTCCACCGCCCCAGAGGAATCGAGTCGCCAGCCCGTCCAGCTCGCGGAACCAAGGCCGCGGAAAGGACACGGGGGTGTTTTGTAAGATGTACAGGAACCGGGGAAGGATCATCATTTTGTAGAGTGCCACCCTCCCCAGCGGATTGAGCGGGAGCGGTTGCCAGCGCGTCAGGTCAGCCTTGGCCTTTTTGACCAGGGGAGCCACATTGAGGGCCCAGCTCAGTTCCGGGAGCAGAGAGACCCAAATGCCCAGGTATTTAAAGGACAGCCGGCGAAGGGGAATCCTGTCCTGCCAGTCAAAGCATTCCCGAGAGGGGTGCAGAGGCACAAGGACCGATTTGTGCGAGTTTAAGAAGAGGCCAGACACGCGGCCAAAAAGGCCCAAGAGATGGAGGGCACGGGGACCAGATCGCGCCGGGTCGCTGAGATACAATAACACGTCGTCCGCATAAAGGGCTATTCTGTCGGGCGCAAGACCCGGCCACTCCCAGCCCCGAAGAACAGGGTCTGTGCGGACCAGGGCAGCAAGGGGTTCCATAGCGAGGGCAAAGAGGAGAGGCGACAGTGGGCATCCCTGCCGCGTCCCCCGACCGATCCGAAACGGCGTCGACAACGCCCCGTTAACTAGCACTCGAGCACGAGGGCGCGCGTAGAGGACCCGCACCATTCCGACAAATTTGGGGCCGAAACCCATATGAGTCAGGACCTCAAATAGGTAGGACCACCCAACCGAATCAAACGCCTTCTCAAAGTCGGCAAGTAGGAGGGTGAGATATGGGGATATGCGGTGGCGATGAGCCAGGGCCACGTGAAGTCGACGGAGGCAATGGCGAGTACCGCGGTCCGGCATGAAGCCACATTGGTCCGGGTGCACCAGGTGGGGCAGAAAGGGCCGAAGCCTCTGTGCCAGGACCGCCGCGTAGAGTTTGATGTCCGTGTTGATGAGAGAGATCGGTCGGTACGCTGACCTGTCGCAGGAGGGCGGCGCGGACTTGGGCAGGACCACAATCGTGGCCATATCGGCCTCTGGGCGGAAGGAACCGCGTTCAATCGCGTCAGCATAAAGGGCGCTCAACCGAGGGATCAGGAGGTCCTTGTAGGCGGCGTAAAGTTCTTGCGGGAATCCGTCCGGTCCCGGGGTCTTCCCCGCCGACGTGCTCCCAATTGCCTCCCCAATCTCCTCCAGAGAGATGGGCACCTCCAGACTCTCCCAGTCACTGGACCGAAGACAAGGCAGTTTGAAATTGTGAGTTGCCAGCAGCGAAGCTAGAGACAAATCCGACGCCCGGGCCCGGTATAGCTGAGCATAGTATTGAGCGAAGGCGTTGGCCATGGCCACGGAGGTGGACTGAAGCTGGCCTTCTGAATCAGTGACCGCCGGTATGATGCGCGACGCCCCGGGGTAGGTAACCAGCCGGTGCAGCAGAGCCCCATTCTTGTCCCCCCACCCGTAGACCCTCGCCACCGAGGACCGCCAGAGAAGCTTGGCCGCATCCATTGACCGTTGGTGAATCTCGTCCCGCAGAAGCCGCAGTTGACGATCTACGGTCGGATCCCCATCCGCGGACAGAGATTGTTCCAAACGTAACGCCCGGGCCTCGCAAGCAGTAAGTTGCTGAAGCTGCGTCTGGCGGTGCCGCACCACCAACGCCTTGGCGGCCCCCCTGATGGTGGCTTTACCCGCCTCCCAGAGGGTGCCCGCCGAGGAGACAGACCCGTCGTTGTCATTAAAGTACTGCGCCAGCGCGGACCCTACCTCCTTGCAGAGTCTCTTATCTCGGAGAAACCAGGCGTTGAAGCGCCACATTTGACGGGCCCCGTGGGGCGGGGGCCCCAGACCCAGGAGGACAGGGGAATGATCAGATATCCCTCTAGGAAGAATGCGGACATCTTGGATGCCCGCACACTCGGTGGACGGGACAAAGATTGCGTCAATCCGCGCATGAGTGTGGTGGGCGGCCGAGGTGTGGGTGTATTGCCGCGCGCGCGGATGCCAGATACGCCAGGCGTCGCACAAGCCCTGAGCCTCCGCCCACCCCACCAGCTGTTTAGCCCGCGCGGCGCGGGGCGTCGAGACCGGTCCAGAAGAGTCAAGCAATGGGGCAGAGACAGCGTTGAAGTCCCCACCCAGAACCACAGCACCCGGCGGTAGAGCGGCCAGCAGGGACGCGGCATGAGATAATGCTTGGGCCAACCCGGTGGGTGGCGCGTAGAGCGAAAGAAAAGTAAGCGGCCGACCTTCCAGTGTGCCACAGACTGCGATCCCCATCCCCTGGGGGTCACGGGCCACCCGGGTAAAGACAAAGGGAACAGAACGGCGCAGCAGGACGGCGACCCCCCGAGACCCGCGGGAGAACCCAGAGTGCCACACCCGATCGTACCCGTATCTGGCCAAGAAGGGACACCTCTCGCCTAGCAAATGGGTCTCCTGAAGAAGGAGCACGTCGATCTCATTACGGTGAGCATATTTAAGGACTGCAGTGCGTTTGAGTCTGTCTAATAGGCCATTCACGTTCCATGACAGGATGCGCATAAGCGCTTTGGAGGGGAGGTCATCCATGGGAGCGAGGGGAACAGAGCATGCCAGAAAGGAAGCGGCCAGAAGAAGCCAGGACCACGGGTCCTCCACCAGGGAGGGGCAACGGACCACGCGTGAAGGCAAGCGGCAGCAAGGCGCGCATGAATGAATGCAAGGTGAGGCGCAGCAGTGTGTCGAGTGTGGTGTAGTAACAGACGCCCAAAGAAAACCAAAGCCAAAACCAACCCAAACAAAACAGTCCCTTAAGAAGAAACAGCCAACAAACCCCCAACCCCAGACCCCCACCCCCCACCCTACACTTCAAAAACGGAAGCATCTGTCGCCCGAACAACCCAACAGGTACGAGACCCCAAGCCTAGATGCTCGGGTGTGGAGAACGTAGTGGACCCCTCCAGAAGAACGGATTTCAATGATACGTCCCAGGTAGTTGTAAGAAAGCGTAGGAGTGGAAACCCCCTCCACCCCTCCATCAAATAAGGCAATCACCCCTCCCCGTAGAGATTTGGCTCAGTCAGCAAGTTACATGGCGGGACTACGGGAGAGGTCAGACAAGTCAGACTGTATGGTGAGGGGGGCGGGAGATCCCCCCGGTCCGGGCGACAGGCGGCGCCGGGGACCCCCAGCCACGGGAGATGATGCGCCAGAGGAGGCCGAAGAGTCCCTCACACGCCTCTCAGAAGCATTGGCAGACCTGGTTCGGGCCACCGCCCCTCCGCGGCGCAGCCGGGACTGCGTGCGTTTCCTGCGCCGAGGTCGTCGGGTTCCAAGCACCTCTTTGCCCCGGGCCCCCGTAGCGGGCGACATCGCCGCGGCATGGCGCAGAGGCTTCTCCTCCGTGAGCCAGGTCCAGGCTGCCCGAGGGGTATCAAAGAAGAGAGTCTTGTCCTGGAAAACAACACAGAGGCGGGCCGGGAATTGGAGCTGGTACTGAAGACCCAGGGAGCGCAGCTTTTGCTTCACCTCTGTGTAGGAGCGGCGCTGCTCCTGGACCTCCCGGGTGTAGTCCGGAAAAATCATGATGGTGTGATTGTCAAAGGTCAAGGGGCCACGCACTCGCGCCTCCCGCAAGATAGCGTCTCTGTCTCTGAAATTGAGGATTCGGAGGATAAACGGGCGCGGGGGAGCCCCCACAGGAGGTTTGGCCGCCAGAGACCGGTGCGCCCTCTCCACCACAAACCAGGTCGACAGCCCGGTCTCCGGCATCCAGGACTTGAACCATTGCTCGAGGAAATCGTCGGCGCGGCCAGATTCCACTCCTTCCGGAAAGCCCACCAGGCGAAGGTTGTTACGACGGGCACGATTTTCGGCGTCCTCTGCCCGCCGGTGTAGTTCTTTAGAGTGGGTGGTGAGTTCTCTGACCTGGTCTTGCAGCAGGTGAATGTCGTCTTCCGCTGTGGAAATCCGGGATTCTGCCTCCGTAATGCGGGCCGTGGCGTTGCGGAGGTCCTGCCGTAGGAGCGCAACGTCGACCTTCACCTCGCCAACCATCCCCTCCAGGGAGGTGCGGGAGGCGTCGATGGCCTGAAGGATGACGGCCAAGTCTTTATTCGGGGCCGAAGCCGCCCCCCCACCCGGAGGGTCCGAGCTGGCAAACTGGTCGATCCTCGTCTGGTGGGACGTACCCGGCAACTTGGAACCCCTCTCCTTGCCCATGGCGGACCGAAGAAGTAGGGGCCCGATCCGTGAGGAGGCCCGGAGGACAGCAGGCGACTCCTGCTCCACAAACGCGGCACCGCTCCACACAGGCCAGCGAGGGAGGAGGTCGGGGGCAAGGAGGAAGGGCACGGGCACCCCCCAACCGCTTCGTCAGGGTCCGACCAGGCCGCCGTCACCGCGGCGCGCGCCACGAGCCAAAGCGGTCACCCGCTATCCAACGGTGGGTTGCTGGGGGCCACCGAGGCGTCGTCCGGTCAGGGCAACAGGAGACTCCAGGGCCGAGAGCCCAGCCCCCCCTAAATCCTGGGGCAGGAGGGGGCTCGAAGGGGGGGGGCCCCCCCCGCCAGCAGTGGTCCCGGGGCAGCGATTCGGGGGCGCAGGGGGTCACCACCCCATCCAGCACAGGTTGGCGCCAACAAGAAACGATTAGTCCAAGTGCTGCACCCCACCGGGAGTCCGCCAGGGGAAAGCAGCAGGAAGGGGCCCCCTCAAGCCGCCACAACGCGACAGTTCCGATCCCCCCAACCTGGGTCTCTCTCTCTGCGCGGGCCGACCTGCCCGCCGATGAGGGCTACGCCACCCCCAAGAAGCGCCCCTCCAGCTTCTCCCGTCCCGGCTCACCTCAAAGTCACCGCCAACCGGGGCCCAGATCACAGCTCCTCCGGGCGTGAGGCTGCCAACAACGAGTCTGCGCTCCTGTAGGGCTCTCCCGGATTCCAGCAGCCAGGGACCCACCAGGGGGGGCACAGCGGGGCGGCCAAGGAGATCCACCTCCCAAGAGGCATCAGCGGCAGTCCAGACCTCCAGGCGGCCCAGCGCCGCCAAGGCGAATGCGGGTCGATCTCCCCGCCGACTAGGGCCCCTTTTCCGCCAGGCGAGCGCCGGTGATCATCGGCAGGGGCAGGTCAGCCAGTGGCAAGCGTGGGGCCTGTGCCCCTCGTGGCGCGCCGGGGCCTCGCGTAGCGGGCAGCGCCGCACACAGAACCAGAAGGACGCAGCCAGGTGCCGGCGCGGCTCGCGGGCCGTCCAGCTCCACCGCGGGGGTGTCGGATGTCTCGAAACTCGGGCCGTGGGTAGTGCGTCAGTTCCTCCACCCGCGCCGGTCTGCAGCCAGGACCTGGGACGGCATCAGTGGAGGAGGATCGGCGCTGAGGGGTCCGGCAGCCGGGAGCCTCACTCCGTTGCGGCCATCTTGGCCAGCGCCGGAACCGGAACTCTTAAATGCTAATTTTTAAGTGTAATAGTAGTTATACCTATTTTTTTGTACTGATTTTCTACAGTTTTTTAGCTGTTTATTTATAAATATTTTATTCATTAAATAAAATTATATATTTTTCTGAAAATTGCACAAAAAAACCAACAAAAAAAACTGAAATATTGTTTAATTTTTTTGTTTTATTTTTTTATTTTATCATATGTATATTATTTTCTTTTTTAATTTATTTGTTTAAAAAAAAAATTCGGAGTCGCGCACCCAAAGTGTACACATCACATGAATATGTTGCAACTCTGTGCTTCCCTCTGCACTGCTGCACAAACTGCAGACATGCGGTGACACAGGCACCCTTGCACCATGGTGCAAGGATGTCTGTGTCGTGTGGAGATTGTTTTTGTGCAGGAAGGGACACCTTCCTGCACAAAAACAATCAGTAAAGGCATTTTCCTCTTTCAATGTATGCTGTGGAATGCAGCATGCATTGAAAGAGGAAAAAGTGAGGAGAAATGAAAACAATTCTCCTTGTTGCGCCTTGCTACACCAAGTCTAGGATGGCGCAGCATTCACACACATGTCCAGATTTACGATTTCGCATAAATCTGGAGATGTGTCTTGTTCTATGGGTGTTGCGTGGGAACACCCACAGCAACACCTATGGTACGCCCCTTCAACGCAAAGTTCTGTGTATGAAGGGGTCGTATTTACAAGGAGAGGAAAAACCACGCAGGGTGGCTTTTCCTCTCCTTGTAAATATGAAGGAGTGCCTGGCGCCATCACTACGTTACAAAAAGTGCCGTACTGGTGGCGCAGGGTGCTTGTAAATCTGCCCCATAAGTGCTTAGGTATTGGCAGACTGATACAATAAGAACATAGTGCTGGATGGGCGACTGAAGAATTGCTTGAGACTGACAGGAGGTATCCTACGCTGCATGGGCACTACTTCAGTATTTAATGGAGTGGACCAATAGTATGTATCTGCTTAGAGATTTGTAGGGATTATGCACAGAATATTTTATGTGTACTTGTGTTGGTGCCTAGGTCATTTTATAAGAATACCATTAGTAACTGGATGATGACAGTGCTGCAAACAGAGTGAACACTTAATTTATAAGTGCTTACGTATTGGTGGAGAGATAGGATAAGTAGATAGTGATAGATAAGTGATTAAAGAAGTGCATGGGACAGACTGGACGATTCCTACACTGCATGAGTAATAACTGGGTATTTAGAAGAGTGTATCAATAGTATGAAGCTAGTTAGAGGTCTGCTTGGATAGTGCACAAAATATTATAGATGCACTTGTGTTAGTAGCTAGGCCTTTCCATAAGTTCATGACTAGTAACTAGAATAATTACAGTATTACAAGCAGAGTGTATAGTGAATTTATAAGTGCTTACGTATTGGTGAAATAATAGGATAAGTAGATAGTGCTGGATGGGTGATTGGAGAAATGAATGGGACAGACAGGAGGATTCCTACACTACATAGGTACTAACTGGGTATTTAGAAGAGCGTATCAATAGTTTGTAGATGGTTAGAGGTGTGCATGCATAGTGTAAAAAATATTGTACCTGCACTTGTGTTAGTGGCTAGGCCATTCCTTAGGTATATGTCTAATAACTGGAGTAATTTCAGTGCTGCAAAGAGAGTGCATGCTAAATTTATTTGTGCTTAGGTATTGGTGGAGTGATAGGATACGTAGATAGTGCTGGATGGGTGAATGGAGAAGTGCATGGGACAGACAGATGGATTCCTAGACTGCATAGGTACTAACTGGGTATTTAGAAGAGCGTATCAATAGTATATAGCTGGTTAGAGGTCTGAATGCATAGTGTACAATATATTGTACCTGCACTTGTGTTAGTGGCTAGGCCATTTCTTAAGTATATGACTAATAACTGGAGTAATTTCAGTGCTGCAAAGAGAGTGCATGCTAAATTTATTAGTGCTTAGGTATTGGCAGAGTGATAGGATACGTAGATAGTGCCGGATGGTTGAATGGAGAAGTGCATGGGACAGACAGTAGGATTCCTAGACTGCATAAGTACTAACTGAGTATTTAAAAGACTGTATCAAAGCTATGTAGCTGATTAGAGGTCTGCATGCATAGTGCACAGAATATTGTATCTGTACTAGTATTGGTGTGTCTATGGTTTCAAGAATGGTAGTCTGTATTTTATGGTGTGAGGAGGTGCATCAGATGATCATGCAGATGATGTCATCAGTGATGTCACTGACCATGTCATGAGTGATGTAATATGTGGCGTCATCAGCAGTGCATTACTTTAATCCAAAAAGCTGGCGGCCATATTGGCTTGGTCACGATGTGAAAATTCAGGAATTGATACAATAAAGAAAAGAAAACAAGTGTTAATATGCACACAATGTCATTTCAGCATATCTTGCCCCATGGCTGCCATACCTGTATATTTGTCAACGTGATTTATTCATAATAAACATACTTAGAATTGCAAACGTCAACATAAACAATGGACTACACATTACTTTAAAGTGAAAGGCTATCGGCCATATTAATCTGGGCACGTTGCGTATTATAATGGTTCTTACACGAAAGAAAAGGAAAACAAGGGGTGTTAATATACACACACTATCCCTAAATAAAGTTCTCGTGATTATAGTTCTATTCCATTCACAGCTCATTTGAGATGTCATGAGTGATATTATGAGTGATGTAACTGACCATGTCATGAATGATGTAATGTCTGAGGTCATTAGCAGTACATTGCGAGGGCGTAAAGTTATAGTTAGCTGAGGTAACTATAACTGCTGAATTTCACTGGTTGTGTATGAGTGAAATCTGAGTAACTATACCGTCCCTGTAATCTTTGTTTTTTTCAGCAAATTTCTAGTTTTTTTTAACGTTAAGTATGATGCATATCACAATGGATGGTGGAGGGTTGGAAGCAGGGCCTGACATTGTGCTGCCCCCACCCAAGCTTGCTGCTCCTGCCTTCCCTCATCCTAGCCATCCATTGTCCAAGTCGATGTCCCTGCTCCCTTATTACAGCCCTGTGTGGCCGTTGTTCTGCCACTGGCCTTCCCGCCTTCCCTGAACAGTTAGCTTGCTGCCCCATCCACCTCCTCCCTATCCTCTGTTGTCTGAATTCATGGACTAGCCTCCTCCCTCCTGCCATGCATGGTCTGATGTGCTGCCACTGCCCTCCATTTAGCATGATGTACCAGTCTACTCCTCCTGTCCTCCATTGCCCAATTCTAGGCCCCATCATTGACCTCCTGCTTAGCCTCTGTGCTTAGCTTGCTGCCCCTATTCTCCATCCCCCTGCCCTCCGATGTCTTTGTGCATGCCCCTGCTCCATCATTTTTTCCCGCCATGGTCCATGGACCTGCCACTCCTATCTACTCTGAGTGTTCTGTTGAGCTGCCACTCCCCTCCCACCTGCCTAGCATTGTCAGATGACTGTAACCTGTCCCTGCCACCTCCACCCTGACTGTACACATTCCATGCCCCTATCCCCTTCCTCCTGTCCTCCATGGTCCATTTTACTGCCACACCCTTCTGCCCTCCCTGGTCTGTTGTGCTGCAACTGCTCCTCCTGCCTGCCCGCGTGGTCTGTTGTGAGGCCCCTTCCCCTGAACTCTCTTGTCTGTGCCCAGGTCCTGACCCTCCCTTCTATCCTCCATGGTCCTTTGTGCATGCCCCTGCACCCTCCTTCTTGCCCATCATAGCCATTGTGCTGCCACTAACCCTCCCGCTTGCCATGCATGGTCTTCTGTGCTGCCATTGCCCCTCCCACCTTCCCTGTGTGGTCAGCTAGCTGCCCCTGACCCCCTCCCTCCCACCTTCCCTCCATGGTCTGTGTGTATAACATCATAGTCTCACTGTTGCTCTCCATTGTGTGTCTTGCTTCTAGTGTCCATCCTGCCTGACCTCCATGGTCATCTTGCTGCTCCTGCCCTGCCCCCTTGCCCCCAGCCCTCTGTTTCCATGTGCAGACCCCTATTCCTTCCCTCCTGGCTTGTCTGTTCCATTGTAATGCCCCTGATCCGTCCCTCCTGACCTTTATGGTCTGTTATGCTGCAATTTTCTCTCCTGTCCAGTGGCATAGCTGGGGGGGCCGGTGGGGACGGTCCGCCCCAGGCGGCACTATCTTGGGGCGGACAAAGGCATTCAGATAAAGCTTGGCTTGCTTTCTGGGACGGGCAGAGAAGGAATAGGACTCGGGCAATGTCCTCTTCTTTTTTGTGCTGGCAGCCGTCCCCCCTCTCTTCCTATTATTCCCTCTCTTTCTGTCTTTCTCCTCACTTACTGAAAACCGTGACTTGAAGAAATGGTTCACAACCTCTCTTTCCTTCTTTCATTTAGTTGCTTCCCTGTGAAATGGATCCAAAAAAGAAAAACATTCTTGTGGGAAATGCCCTTTTTCTGACATTTTTCTATTCCAAAGTGCAGCGTGATGGAGAGAAATAGAAGATTTTAAATATTAAAAATAAATACATACCTAAATAAAGCAAGACAGTTGCAAAGTGGCCAGATTGGTTTTATTCACATCCAAATACATCAGCCTCACTTTACAGAATTTGCCAGTGAAGCGGTACTTTTGTTTTCTAGTCTTTCTTTGAACAGCATTGTTGTTCCCAGGTGGGAAAGTGTACCATTCCTGGAGGTACTGCAATACCTGGTTGATGGGTGGATTGGAAAACAAAATGTGTACCATGGCTCTGTGTTTATGAATGTGGTCTTTTTAAACCATACTGCTTACGTTTTGTAAGGATATAAGCAATGGACATTGAAACGGTTCCCTTCAAGGCCCTGTAGTCATGTCCTTAACTTTTCAGGTAAAACCACTCGCTGATTTCTGAATAGTGAGTGAGAGATCGTTAAGGTAACCATGTTGTTTCTGCTTACATTTCACATGCTTTACTTAGTCTTGCATTCCCTAGGAGGGTTTGCGTTTACTTTTTTTTATAGGCAGCATATTACTCTTATCATGTGCATAATTTGAATTGAGCCACTTCCAAGTGTTTATAACGGGCACAATTAGGTTGTAGCTGAAGGCAGTGTGAGTTTCTCTCAGTGGGGCAGTATGGTGTTCAGTGGGGGAGAGGATGTGGCACTATGGCCAGAGCTGTCCAATTTGGAACTGGGGAACTGGGTTCAGCCTTCATGACCAGTCCACCAGACCACTCTACTGAGGGAGCATATTCCCATGCTAGACCTTAGAAGGCCCCACTAGACCTTAGAAGGCTTGATGTCTTAGCACAAGCAGGTGTAGCCTAGTGGTGGCAATTGTGAGTTAACCTTGAAGATCTGTCCACCACAATCGATACTGAAGTTCATCTCCAGTCTTGCGGGCAGGCCTACGAAGCAGCCTCCCTAGAGCAACAGTGATCCAGTAACTGTGACTATCACTGAGGTCACATGAACCTTGAGCAGGTTAGGGCGGTGCGAACGGTGTGACCGCACTGGGTACCTATTTCGGGTGGGTGCGTAGTGTTTGCAAGTATATTATGGTTTAAAAAAAACTTGCTGCCTCCTTCCTGTCCTCCAGCAATTTTCAGAAACAATAAAACTGTCATGATAACTTCGGTGATTAAGGTTCTTCCTAGTGAGAGATCCCAGTTTTGTCTAGTGGAAGGGTTGACTCCTGGAAAGGTAACACAGAGGGTTAATGTGCCTGCTGCAAAGAACATGTACCATGCAGATCACAAAGTGCACTGCTTTAATGGGTGGACCATGATGAATGGTCATTTAATGTCAGCTGTAGATGATGGATCCCTGAACAGTGTCATGTATGTGCATGTTTGCATTGTGCTGAGGGGATTACCAGGTAATTGTTCACGCAGCTCTCTGATGGATGTCACATACGTTTTTTCTGAGTCCCCAGATAGATCATGCAGTCTGTGTGTGACCACTGCGCCCTCGGCCTGGTCGCCCCCACACCTCCCGCCTGCTCCTTACTGCTGAGCCTCCTGCTGCCACCTGCTGCCTGAGCCACCACAGGGCCGCCGAGCGCCGCCCCAGCCGCCACAGGGCCGCCGAGCGCCGCCCCAGCCTCCACAGGGCCGCCGAGCGGCGCCCCAGCCACCTCAGAGCCGCCGCCGAGCCCCCAGGTTTCCCGCCGCTACCAACGAGACCCCGCCCCCCCGCCCGCCGATTGGGTCCCGCGCTCCCCGCCTCCCCGCAGACCCTCCCTCCCGGCTCCCCTCTTATGACGCCCCCAGAGCGACCGCGCAGCGGACGCGCGCAGCGGGAGCACCGATTGAGCGCCAAAGGTAAGCCCGTCTGCGCCCGTCCGCCCCTGGACCGCGCCCAGCGCCAGAACCCCTGGCCCCCGCAGAGGCCACCCCACCCGCCGGACTTACGATGCCGCCACCCTCAACGCACTCAACACCGGCCGAACCCCCGGGTGCTACCGAGCCACTCCGAGACGCACCCACGGACCCTTCACCTGCCAGTCCTGCAAGTTCTCCTGCATCCGGACCTGCACTGCTTCAGCACCCACCAAACGGAACACCAGCAGCAACCACCTCAAGTGCATCCTGCTCAACACCCGCTCCGTCCACAGACACGCCGTTCAACTCTGGAACCTCCTCGACACCACAGCTCCTGACGTTGCCTTCCTCACGGAAACCTGGATGAACAACTCCTCAGCGCCCGACATCGCCATCGCCATCCCAGAGGGCTACAAGATCATCCGGAGAGACCGCGACAACCAGACTGGAGGAGGCATCGCCATCATCCACAGGGACACCATCCGTATCTCGACCAACGCCGACGACACCCTGACAACCGCCGAACACCTGCACTTCCAGATCCACACCGACCCCAAGACCACCCTCAGAGGCACCCTGATCTACCGACCCCCGGGACCACGCACTCAATTCAGCGAAGACATCGCCGACTTCATCAGCCCGCACGCCCTCCCCTCCGCTGACTACATCCTCCTCGGGGACATCAACTTCCACCTGGAGAACAACAACGACCGCAACACCACCACCCTGCTTGACAACCTCGCCACCCTCGGACTCAAGCAGCTGGTGACCACCCCCACCCACCTCGCCGGACACACACTCGACGCCGTCTTCTCGTCCAGCAAAGGCATCTCCTTCAGCCACGCCACTGGACTCCACTGGACGGACCACAGCTGCATCCACTTCACCTTCAAAAGAACCACGGTCCACCACCACCAGCAACAGGCTGCACGAAGAAGCTGGAACAAGATCACAGCCGAACAACTCGCCGCATCCCTGAGCCAGCACCCTCCCGCCAGCTCACTGAACCCCAGCCAAGCCGCCGACAACCTCACGAAATGGATCTCCACCTGCGCGGACGAGCTCGCCCCTCTGAGGACCCCGCCCAGCAGACCCGGAAGCAAGAAGGCCCCGTGGTTCACCGACGAACTCAAGAGCTCCAAGAAGAACTGCCGTGCCCTCGAGAAAGCCTGGAGAAGAGACCCAACGCCGGACAACATGACTACCCTCAAGCTCGCCACCCGAATGCACCATCAACTGATCCACGCCACCAAGAAAACAGCATTCAAGGACCGGCTGGACAACAACGCACACAACAGCAAGGAACTCTTCAACATCGTCAGAGAGCTCTCCAACCCCAACGCCGGAACCAACGACATCACCCCATCGCAAGACCTCTGCAACTCCCTCGCCTCCTACTTCCACAACAAGATCGCTGACATACACAACAGCTTCAGAACACAACCAACGCTCCCCACGACCAAACCAACGCCCCCCACCACCACCCTCAACGCCTGGACACCGATCAACCTCAAAGACACCATCAGCACGATGAACTCCATCCACTCCGGATCCCCAACCGATCCCTGCCCTCACCACATCTTCAACAAGGCCGACGCTGTCATCGCACCCCACCTGCGGGACATCATCAACACCTCCCTCGACACCGCCACCTTCCCTGAGAGCTGGAAGCACGCCGAACTCAGCGCTCTACTAAAGAAACCAACGGCGGACCCCACCGAACTCAAGAACTACCGCCCCATCTCGCTCCTCCCGTTTCCAGCCAAAGTCATCGAGAAGACTGTCAACAAGCAACTGGCAGCCTTCCTCGAGACGACTGGTTCCCTCGACCCATCCCAGTCAGGCTTCCGGGCCAACCACAGCACCGAGACCGCCCTCATCGCTGCCACCGACGACATCCGAACCCTGCTGGACAACGGAGAAACAGCGGCCCTCATCCTCCTGGACCTCTCCGCGGCATTCGACACTGTCTGCCACCGCACCCTAGTGCAGCGCCTCAGCAACGTCGGGATCGAGGAGAAGGCACTGGAATGGATCATCTCCTTCCTCACCGGAAGGACACAGAGAGTCCGCCTGCCCCCGTTCAGATCAGGAGCCACGGAAGTCATCTGCGGCGTCCCTCAGGGCTCCTCGCTCAGCCCCACCCTCTTCAATGTCTACATGAGCCCCCTTGCGGCCATCGCACGCCAACACAACCTGAACATCATCTCCTACGCCGATGACACCCAGCTGATCCTCTCCCTGACCAACGACCCCGCCACCGCCAGAGCCAACCTACACGAAGGGATGAAAAACGTGGCCGAGTGAATGACGACCAGCCGCCTGAAACTGAACACAGACAAGACGGAAGTCCTCATCCTGGGCTCCTCACCCTCCGCCTGGGACGACTCCTGGTGGCCCCCCGCCCTGGGCAACGCACCCAAACCGACAGACCACGCACGCAACCTGGGCTTCATCCTGGACTCCTCCCTCTCCATGACCAGACAAGTCAACGCCGTCTCCTCGTCCTGTTTCAACATCCTGCGCATGCTACGTAAGATCTTCCGGTGGATCCCCACCGAGACCAGGAAGACGGTCACCCAGGCCCTCGTCACCAGACGACTGGACTACGGCAACGCCCTCTACGCCGGTACCACCGCCAAGCTCCAGAAGAGACTCCAGCGGATCCAGAACGCCTCGGCGAGACTCATCCTCGACGTCCCCAGACGAAGTCACATCTCCAGACACCTGAGAGACCTGCACTGGCTCTCGATCAACAAAAGAATCACCTTCCGGCTCCTCACCTACGCGCACAAAGCCCTACACAACCAAGGCCCGACCTACCTCAACAGCCGCCTCAACTTCTACGCTCCCAAACGCCACCTCCGCTCGACCAGTCACGCCCTCGCCGCCGTCCCCCGCATCCACAGAGCAACAACAGGAGGAAGATCCTTCTCCGACCTGGCCGCCAAGACTTGGAACGCCCTCCCGACCGACCTACGCCTGACCCAAGACCACCTCTCCTTCAGGAAGAAGCTCAAGACCTGGTTGTTCGAGCAGTAGCGGACCCCCCCCCCCCCCCCCCCAAGCGCCTTGAGACCCTCCGGGTGAGTAGTGCGCGTTATAAATGCCTATGATTGATTGATTGTGTTCTCTTTTGTACTGCCAGTCACCGGTGTATTCAACTGTGTAGCCTTGGACCGTGTCATGTATGTGCATGTAACTTGCATGATCGAGGTAACTATTAGCGGCGATACTACGTGTCTCTCGGTCCTCTTTCAAGTGCTTGCCGTCCTTTTTCCCCAGAAACCCCCCCTCCCAGGGGCGGCAATCTGAGGGATAGCCCCAGGCACCACAAGCTCTAGCTACGCCTCTGCTCCTGTCTGTCCATTATGGTCAGCTAGCTACCATTGCCTCTTTCCCCTCTGTTCTCTGTTGTCCATGTGCATGGTCCTGTCCCCTCCCTATTGCTTTCTATGGATTGTTGTGCTGCACTCCCGTCCAGCATGCCCTGTGTGGTGTATTGTGCTGCTGCAAACCCTGATGTCTGCCCTGTAGGGTCAGTTTGGTGCACCTCTCCATGTCCCTCCTGTCCTCTGTTATCCAAGTCCATGTCCCTACCCCAATTCCTCCTGCCTTCCATGATCCAATGTACCATACTTGCGAACATTTTGAACTTGGTAAGAGGGAGATTTTGAAAAAAAACTGGGGTATTGATTTTCCCCTTTGAGTTACATTGAAAAAGAGGAAATTGTAGACAGGAGACAGATCAAATAAAGCCCATTTGAGCTTAAAAATATTGGACGTTTCCTGGCTGAATTGGGTCTGTTGGCATGTATGGTTGTACTACCACTGCCTCTTCCTTCTGCCCACAATGGTCTATTATATTACCACAGCCTCTCTTGCCAGTCCTGTATTGTTGGTTTGTTGCCCCTGCCCCCCTTTCCATTGCCCTCCATAGTCTGTTGTGCTTCCACTGCCCTTCCTGCCTGCCCAGTGTGGTCAAATTGTTACCTCTGCACCCTCCTACCTGCCTTCAATTTTCAGAGTCCGTGTCCCTGGCCTCTGCCTCTCAACAGTATCCTAATGAACAACTAGATTGCTAACATTCTATATTTATTACAAAAGTGTGGAACGCCTGACGTCATCTTGATGTAATCAAAACTGTAATACCTAGAGTATTTCCTTTAGAAATTACATATATGAGAGGGTCTTATTTGCATCAAAATTATAGTTAGTGCTCTAAAAAACTAAAATGAGGACATATTTTCTGAGTTTTCAAATAGCGATAAAGCACTTTTAAATTATTTGTTATCTTTATGTTTTTTTATCCAGTTGACCACTTGATTAAATGTTGCACTTAGGGGAGAGGATGTGGTGTTACTTCCAGAGCTGCAGACTTTGCAACTGGGGAACCAGGTTGGAGTTTCTGCTTCAGCTCAACATTCTGTGATTCTGGTCAAATCACTTAATCTCCCCATGTCTACAACCAAAATGAATTTGTTCTTGTGTGATGTAACCGATGCTCAGGTAAAGCACCTGACAAGTCTGCACTATATAAAACTGCAAAAACACAAAAAATAAAGTGTTTTGCACACTTCTGTCATTGGGCTACATGTGGGCTACATCTGGGTGATATTTGTGCTGCATTGGGGTTCTTTTGTCTCTGGTGGCCATTTTGGGAGACTTACTTGTTATGAAGTTTCCTAATTTCCTCATTTACTACAGTCTCCTCAGTAGGAAATACTTTCAGTTTTTTACTTTGATTCCATCAAGAAGGCATTCAGATGTGTCACACATTTGCCATAAATTCAGAATGTTAGCACTCTAGTTGCTCATTAGATCACTGTAGTAAAGCTACTGCTCACCAGGGAAGTCTGCTGCTGGTATTGAAAGTGCATGTTTCAGTCTGCATGTCAGAATTTTTTAATGAAATAGAAGAGGATTTGAGAAGTAAAAATGTGCCCTAATTTTTCTTTCTGCAGCACTAATCATACTTTCTATGGCAAAATGAACCCCCTCATTTTGTTCCTTTTTAAATTAAATGTTTTAAGAGTTACCACTTTATTCCAATCAAGATGGCTTCAGATGTGCCATACTTTTGTCGTAAGTAAGACTGTTAGCGTTCTAGTTGTTCTTTAGAATACTCTGGGACATTCTGTCATTGGGCTATAATTGGGCTACATCTGGGTGATATTTGTGCTACATGTGGATTCTTTTGTCTCTGGTGGCCATCTTGGGAGACTTATTTGCTATGAAGTTTCCTAATTTCCTCATTTACTACAGTCTCCTCAGTAGGAAATACTTTCAGTTTTTTACTTTGATTCCATCAAGAAGGCATTCAGATGTGTCACACAGTTGCCATAAATTCAGAATGTTAGCACTCTAGTTTCTCATTAGATCACTGTAGTAAAGCTACTGCTCACCAGGGAAGTCTGGTGCTGGTATTAAAAGTGCATGTTTCAGTCTGCATGTCAGAATTTTTTAATGAAATAGGAGAGGATTTGAGAAATCAAAATGTGCCCTAATTTTTCTTTCTGCAGCACTAATCATAATTTCTATGGCAAAATGACCCCCCTCATTTTGTTCCTTTTTAAATTAAATGTTTTAAGAGTTACCACTTTATTCCAATCAAGATGGCTTCAGGTGTGCAATACGTTTGTCATAAGTAGGACTGTTAGCGCTCTAGTTGCAGTAGAACACAAAGGAGTCAACTGACAGCAGTGTTGCCAGATTGGGCTATTTCCCACACCAATGGACGACATTTTTCCCATTTGTGCGGGAAAAACCCATACATCTGTACAATGATTTACACACTTGCATGATTTTTTTCAAGGTGTATGGTATGTAAAGCACTCTGACACCCCGCATTACGTTGAGTAGCGCTATAGAAGAAATAAAATTGAGTTATTTAAATTCTGTGTAAATATTATATTTGAATTTTGTGTAAATACTTGGACAGACCAACACATCTGATATTCTTACATTTCTCCCACCATCTGTATATTGAATAGAATGTATATTTGTCCTTAAAATTGTTTCTGATGACTATTTCTGCATAAGGTGAGACTTGCTACTTTGGGCTGGTTTTTGGGCTGAAACTGGTTGCGTTGGGCTTAATTTGGGCTTATTCTTGAGCGGCTTTGGGCTTGGGATGGGTCTCAAAATCTGGCAACACTGACTGACAGTCTCTGCCCTCATTGGATGTACATGTTTTACTGAGAATGTCGGACTTCATTCTCACATGACTGAGAAAGATAATGTGAATTTACAGAAAATATGTTCTCAGTTTAGCTTATAGATCACCTTCCAAACCTCTGTAGGAAGAGCATGAGAAAATAGTTTTCTCTCAAACATGATTCATGATATCCCAGCAGAAGGCCTTTTCACATGGTAAAATCACCTTAGAACACACCACAGTTCCTAAAATGAGTATGGTACCATCAACAAATGATTTATAATGTAACTAAAGTCTTAAAACCTTCTATTAACTGCAATGCTTTTTAATAAGGTGCTATCATGTATATTTGTCCCAAGATGGCTGCCAACACTTCTTGGATGAAGTGCTGACAGCCAATCAGATCTCACGCTGAGATGGGTGGTTAGGCTCCGCCCAGATATATATGTGATTTTACTTTTGATTTTCTCAGAAACTACTGAACAGATTTACACCATTTAACCAAAGGCACGACTCTGAACCAAGGTCTACCTTTCTGCCAAATTTGGTGTAATTCCTTTCAGCAGTTTGGGCTGTAGCTGCGATTAAAGGTCCCTATGGAAAATTGCATGGGGAAAACACGTTTTGGGACCCCCCTTTTTTCTCGGCCCCCGCTTGGCGAATCACCCCGAGACTTTCAGGAAAGGAGCGGACCAGAGCACCCCACCAGTTTTGAAAATTTCTCGAACATTCGTCAACCGGCGCCAAAGTTATTCCAAATAGAATGTTGCGGATTTCCTATGTATAATAGGTCCTAACTATAACTACCTACTGGCGACCGCCAGTAGGATATATATATATAGTTCTTTACAGTGGGCGGTGTTGCACTTCACCTTGTCCCTCACCCCGCCGCTCTGCTTCCTGGCTGGAGATAGATATATAGATATAGATATAGATATATAGATATATATATATCTATATCTATATCTATATATCTTATCTCCAGCCAGGAAGCAGAGCGGCGGGGTGAGGGACAAGGTGAAGTGCAACACCGCCCACTGTAAAGAACTCGGTGTGCATTGGGGTGAAGGGAGCAGACACCGCCCACTGGGGCTAGTACTGACGCATGGTGTCTGCTCCGCGCTAATCCAGATTCCTGGGTTTACGCCTTTCCTAGTGCCTGTAACACCAGAGAAGCCTGTCCAATCGGAGCAAGGCATCTTGTTTAAAGAGAGGGTGGGAGAAGCACTTGCTATATCCTTGGCGGCATCTGAAGAAGTTTGATTTAAAACGAAACACGAAATGCATACGCAACAGTAAAGAAGGATTTGTGCATTTCCCCTGGAGTCCCGCGTGTGCTCATTTCCTCTACGAGTTGGGGGAGAGTGGAGTCTATGTTTTGTGATGCGGCCACGAACGTCCCTGGAGCACCCACCCCTTCAGTGTCCGGTGAACTTGGTGGCAACTTTTGGACACACTACAGGCTCTGTGGTAACGCCTGGACACGCCGCTCACCTGTAATCAGCTCGGCCACTACCAGTGGACTACGACTTCGTGAAGGACGCTGTTGCCTACTTAGGCGATGTGCACGAGCTCCAGCCAGGAAGCAGAGCGGCGGGGTGAGGGGCAAGGTGAAGTGCAACACCGCCCACTGTAAAGAACTCGGTGTGCATTGGGGTGAAGGGAGCAGACACCGCCCACTGGGGCTAGTACTGACGCATGGTGTCTGCTCCGCGCCAATCCAGATTCCTGGGTTTACGCCTTTCCCAGTGCCTGAAACACCAGTGAAGTCTGTCCAATCGGAGCGAGGCATCTTGTTTAAAGAGAGGGCAGGAGAAGCACTTGCTATATCTTTGGCGGCATCTGAAGAAGTTTGATTTAAAACGAAAATACGCCACAATAAAGACGGATTTGTGCATTTCCCCTGGAGTCCTGCATGTGCTCATTTCCTCTACGAGTTGGGGGAGAGTGGAGTCTATATATATATATATATATATATATATATATATATTACCTACTGGCGGTCGCCAGTAGGTAGTTATAGTTAGGACCACGTTTCCATAGGAAATCCGCAACATTCTATTTTGAATAACTTTGGCGCCGGTTGACGAATCCTCGCGAATTTTTCAAAATAGGTGGGGCGCTACGCTCCGCTCCTACCCTGAAAGTCTCGGGGGGATTCGTCAAGCGGGGGCTGAGATAAAAGGGGGGTCCCAAAACGCGTTTTTCCCATGCATTTTTCCATAGGACCTTTAGACACAGCTACAGCCCGAACGGCTGAACAGAATTACTTGAAATTTGGCAGAGAGGTAGTCCTCAAGTCAAGGAAGTGCCTTTTGTAGGTTTGGTGTAAATCTGTTCAGTAGATTCTGAGAAAATAGCCTTTAAATCAATATATATATCTGAGCCAGCTTACGGTGCGCTTACGGTGCGCTTACCGTACGCGTACGGTGACGTGCGCGAGCGCGATTCTGATTGGCCCTTAGATCTTAGTAAACATTCGAATCGGTCGAAACCAGGAAGCGGCGGCCGCCATTTTCTCTCTCGCACTCTGACAGGGGGTGGAAAAACAAAGCCCCAAAACATGTAAAGGGGCTGTTTAGACAGCTCCCAAGCATCTAGCCATGTCCATGGAGTCCCCAACGACCCCCCAAGGGAAAAAAGGCAATTTTAATTTTTTCGAAAATTTCGCCGATTACGCTTACCGTACGCGTACGGTAAAAAATGTAAAAAAAAAAAAAAAAAAATATCCACACTCTCCCCACCCCGTGTGCAAAAGGTGCCCGAAGGGCACCTTTTGTGCAAGGCTTATTAGACATAAAAATAACACATATTTTAAATATCACAGCGATGCTCATTATATTTCCACCATGTGCGCACGGTGCGCGAAGCGCATCGTGCGTTCATGGCCCATGTAGCGTAACGTGGGCACGCGGTGCGCGAAGCGCACCGCGTGCTCACTGTGCGCGCACGGTGCGCGCACGGAACGAACTGCGTGAAGTGGGCGCGCACGCCACAAATGGCGTAAAGTAACTTAGCATTTAAAAAAACGTACAAATTCACTGAAAAAACCATAGGTTTCACACACGTTATAGTTAGGAATTAGCATTTAAAAAACCTTGCAAATTCACTGAAAAAACCATAGGTTTCACACATGTTATAGTTAGCTGGACATTTTACTGATAAAAAACCAATGAAATTCCCCCGTTATAGTTACTGTAGGCAACTATAACTCACGCGACCGTAATCCTCTGCTGATGACATATGTGTCTTTATGAAAAAAAAATATTTGTAATATATGTATAGCTAAAATTTAATGGAAGAAGACATGGGCAAATAAGTGTCTAAATACAGTATTAGCATCAGCAGAGGATTGCGGTCGCGTGAGTTATAGTTGCCTACAGTAACTATAACGGGGGAATTTCATTGGTTTTTTATCAGTAAAATGTCCAGCTAACTATAACATGTGTGAAACCTATGGTTTTTTCAGTGAATATATATATATATATATATATATATATATATATATATATATATATATATATATATATATATATAATATGAACTCCAAGAAAAATGGAATGTCGACGCCGTGTCGTTTGGAAAATAATTTTATGTCAGTTGAAAAGAGTCAGACGCTTTTCGCCTGCACAGCAGGCTTGCTCACCAACAACTCCAATAAAGTTTTTTCCCACCATATACACTCGTGAATCAGTTCCGTGTCACATGATAAACTACTACTATAGACAGTGAAGACATACTCGTAGTTTTAGAATATCGCGTAAATTAAACTTGTTAACGTTTTTTCTCAATATGTAGGAAATTCAGTTATGTGGCTTATACACATCGTAATAACATAAACCGTAATCATTTCAATGCTCAATTGATGCTGAAATACATTTCTTTGGTGAGATTGATTATTGGCGTATATGTTTAGAATGACATCTTCAAACATCTACAATAACACGATGTTGAATTGACCAGCGTCACCATAAACTTTCAAATGCTGTTTTAAGTGGCTCATATTATGACCAGACCGATAATTATTATTGACATTTAATATCTCAGGTGAGACTAATCATTAGGCTAGTGCCGCAAAATAAACATTTTTGGTCCTTCTACATTAGTTGGTGCGTCACAAATATTCAACATTTATTACATATGATACTACCCCAGTGGGTTATCATACTATTGCTCTGAAATATATTAACGCGCCCGTGCGCAAAAGGGTCTGTCAACATCCTAGCAGTTCCTGAGTGTGTGCCACAATATATGTATTGCCTCATATTGACATATCTTCACATTATTTCATATTTGTGAAAAGTGAAAACCTAAACCAATTAAAACCTTTTGCAGATCTAAAAAAGAGAATGTAGGATCGTGAAGAGTGTTCATAAGTACGTGTGTAGATCTTCTTCCACGTTTAACCCCATAGGAGTTTTTGTATTAAGCTTAATAATATAACTAGATTCTAGTCTTCGAAGGGTTTTCTGCCGATCACCCCCTCTAATATTGATTGGTACAGCATCTATGACAAAATATGTCAGACCACTCACATCTTTATTGTGCACTTGACTGAAGTGACGGGCAACCGAATAAGATTGGTCCGCATTCTTTATAGCCCGCAGGTGTTGTAACACCCGCTTATGCACCTGCAAAATAGTGCTGCCTACGTACCTCAAGCCACACGGGCATTGAAGCACGTAGACAGCAAACTCTGTCTTACAAGAGAACTGTCCCTTGATTTTCTGCTCCCTCTTCGTAACGCCGGAAACATAACTGGTGGTATTCTTCCCAAAAGTGCAGGCCTTACACTTCGTGCACTTAATGAATCCATTTTTTCTGGTCAACCATGTGCCTTTGGTCTTAGACTGTGTAGCAGAAGGTAACATATTGCTGACTAATGCTTGTCTTAATGAACGAGCCCTTCTAAAGGTGATGAGGGGTTTTCTCTGAACACATTTTTTTAAAACTGGATCATTCCAAATAATATGCCAATGTTTTTGTAAAATGTGGCGTAACTCCTTGTGCTGGTTGTTGAATGTGGTTATCATCCTACAAAGGGAATGTCCTGTCTCCCTGCTCTCTTTCTTGCTGGGTTTAAAGAGTAGCTCTTCCCTTGATTGCTTTGTGGCTCTATATACAGATGAGGCAATGCATTCCTCTGAGTATCCTCTAGCAGAAAATCTGTGTTTAAGACATTCAATTTCCGCCTCCAGATCATCTTTAATGCTGCAGTTCCTCATGGCTCGAAGACATTCACCATAGGGAATGCTACTTACCAAATTAACTGGGTGAAAGCTTGTGGCGTGTAGTAACGTGTTGCCATCAGTGGGTTTGCGAAATAATTTTGTGTGCAATTTGCCTTTGTGTATATACACAGTCAAATCTAAGAAATTTACCTCTACACTACTGATAACACTGGTAAATTTTAAGTTCAATTGATTCGATTGTAAACTCCTCACAAAATTTTCTGCACTGGTGATATCCCCCTTCCATATGACGAAGAGGTCGTCGATGAACCGACTCCACTGAATGACATTGTTCTGCCATTCTTGGGCAAACTGCGATTGGATCACCTGCTCCTCCCACCAGCCCATATGCAAATTAGCATAGCTGGGGGCGAAGCAGGTGCCCATCGCTGTACCGCATTTTTGGTGATACAGATCTTCACCAAAAAGAAAGAAATTGTTCTGCAAGCATGTGGTAGTCATGGAAACTAGCATTTCTGTATGGTGCCAAAATTTAGCAGATCTTTCCCCTAGGAAGTATCTAACTGCATTCAACCCATCTTTGTGACGTATGCTTGTGTATAAAGTCGTCACATCTATTGTCATTAACAGGAGATCTGGTTCCCATGGTACATCATATATTTTACGCAGAAAATCTCCTGTGTCTTGGATGTATGAAGGGAGCTTAGTGACTAATGGATTTAGAAAAGAGTCAACAAATTTGGACGTGTGTTCAAAAGCACTGTTTATGGCTGATATAATAGGGCGACCAGGGGGGTTTTCTAGATCTTTGTGTACCTTAGGTATTAAATAAAATACCGGTGTGGTAGGGTTGGATATTTTTAGGTAAGCGTATTCCTCCTTACTGATCAAGCCTTGTCTATGCCATCCAAGTAACTGGGTATTATAAGTATCAAAACTGTCCTGCATTAAAGCATTCTGAGTTTTAACATAGTTACTTTTGTTGCTTAATTGTTTATTTGCCTCCATCAGATATTTTTCTTTTCCCCATAGCACCACATTCCCTCCTTTGTCCGCATTGCGAACAATACATTCTTTGTCATTAGCGAGTTTTGCGACTAATGCATGATAGTCTCTCATTTGTTTGGTGGAAGGTTGTCTCTTAGAGTTGACCCGAGTATACAGTTCTTTCACTTCATTCACCACTAATTCATTGAAAATATCTACAGAGTCCCTTGCTGTAATAGGCATAAATTTCGAAGGTAGTTTGAAATCAGTTTTTTCACTCTGTCCTATATCCAGTTGTTCTTCTTGGGCCAGCTCCGTAGCTTTGTTCGACGTATTTGGTTGGTCATTCAAGTTCGTTTCATTGTTCAATGCAACATTCTCAGTTTGTAGTTCACGTATTTCAACCATCAGGTTGATGTCGCTTACTGCCAAACCCCCTTCACTACCGGGATCCTGTATGTCGGCTGGTTTAGTTGCTTTGATAGGGGCCGACGCAAAGAATTTTTTCAATTTTAAAGATCTGGCAAACTTGAATAGATCCACTCTAGTGGCTGTAAAATCCATATTCATTTGTGGACAAAATGAGAGACCCAACCTCAAAATTCTACCTTCATCCTCTGTTAGTGTGATAGAAGAAAGATTGATTATTGTTGTATTACTCTCATCACTCATTTGTTGTTGGTTACCCTTGATTTCTCGCTTCTTGGCGCATAGTTTTGCGCCTTTGCGCCTCTTCCTCCTCTGCCTCTTCCTCTTGCTGGTTTGAGGTCTGTTTGGGGTCTTGGTCTTAAGTTGAAGCGTCTCTCCTCCCTTAAAAAATCAAACTCGTCAATCACTGAAGGAACTGATGTTGTTCTATCCATGGGTGTTCCCTCTTCCAGGTCTGTATCCAGCTCTGAGCTCGGTATACTGCTCACATCTGATTGTTGCAACGGCTGCCGCAGGCCACTTGCATTCATTCTTTGCCGTCTCATGTTGTCGAATTTCTTGGCAAAAGTATAGATTTGGCCTCTGTCATAATCGATTTTATCTCGGAGGAACTTCTGAGCTTTCCTTTCTTTGATGGTTACCTCCAACTTGTTCAAACGCTCCTTCATTTCTTTCATGAATTGCACAATTGGTCCTTGGTCAGCCTCTTTGCTGAGCATATCCATAATTTGTTCTATCTCTTCCATGATTTTTGTCCTGTCTATTTCTGCGTATTTAATCAGGATTGCTAACATACGACTCGATGATTCCTGATTATTGTCCGCCCATTCCCTAAGCATGTTGGGATTAGGATCCTCATATGTGGGGGCAACTAATATTCTGAGACCACGTGGGATTCTTTTGACCTCCAAGTATCTGTTCAGTGATTTTGCCTCCCACCATTTAGAGAGTTCTGTTTGTTTTAATTTCTCAAGTCGTTTCAGACGGGCCTGCACATAGGTAGTTTTGGTGCATGGATTCTCTGTCATAGTTCTCTTGCTGCCACTCTCAACATTGTCATTGAACACAGCTAATGCTGCCTCCTCCCGATCCTTCAATTCAGCAGCTGACATATTAGCATACAATCCTGATGCTATAAAGTTTTTCGCACTTCAAACGAACCGCCAGTTGTCGGACCTTTGTAATAGTGACCAGACTTAGCAGTAACACTGGCTTTCCTTGCTCCCCAGCACCGTATTTAATAAGCGCTTACCTTCGTCCCATGCGTTGCTTCTTCGAGTCCTCCGACTCGCCGACGCACACACTCCGAGATTCCAGCAGCTTCCTTATTAACAATCCCAGGTTGCGGACACCGCTTTCCTGTATCCGCGGTGAGGGGGGGGCGGTGGTATCCAAATTCGGTTCAAACTTGCTTCTGCAACCCACCACCTCCTAAACGCAAGGCGCGTCGACGTTAATGGACCTCCGAAGCCCGGTCCAGTAATGTAATATGAACTCCAAGAAAAATAGAATGTCGAAGCCGTGTCGTTTGGAAAATAATTTTATGTCAGTTGAAAAGAGTCAGACGCGTTTCGCCTGCACAGCAGGCTTGCTCACCAACAACTCCAATAAAGTTTAATTTACGCGATATTCTAAAACTACGAGTATGTCTTCACTGTCTATAGTAGTAGTTTATCATGTGACACGGAACTGATTCACGAGTGTATATGGTGGGAAAAAACTTTATTGGAGTTGTTGGTGAGCAAGCCTGCTGTGCAGGCGAAATGCGTCTGACTCTTTTCAACTGACATAAAATTATTTTCCAAACGACACGGCGTCGACATTCCATTTTTCTTGGAGTTCATATTACATTACTGGACCGGGCTTCGGAGGTCCATTAACGTCGACGCGCCTTGCGTTTAGGAGGTGGTGGGTTGCAGAAGCAAGTTTGAACCGAATATATATATATATATATACACAAACACCAGGCGCATTCTCCCACTTCCAGGCAGGCGAAGAAGAAAGCACACGGACACCAATCGTGCTTCGGGAGAATTTAATCCGAAACAGCACCCACACAGCACGTCATTACGCGTTTCGGCCACAAAGTGGTCACAATATATATATGGTTATGCCAAAAAGAAAGGCTGCCCAAACTAAGGGCTACTACATCCCCCACAATTCTTTGCAATGTCACAGGAGGTCTTCGTTTCGCTGCCTCGCTGCTTCCAGCCAAAATCCTGGGAAATAGACTACAATTCCCAGGACTCCTGACATTGCGGGATGCCGGCATTAAGCCGATTGGCCACTTTCAGCAAGCCCGTTTGCCTTTAATTACGAATAAGCATTGTTACCGCCCCGATGTTAACAGACGGCTCTTCCTTTGGGCACGGTAGGATTGATGAGGGCGCTCTACCTTGACAAAGTAAGTTGCATAAAGTTGATGCAGTTTAATGAGGATGCAGTACCTACAACGGGCATACGGCACTGCGACTACCTGGGAGAATTTGACAAGGTCCTGTAAGTGCATTTAGCATTTACTTTGGGACATCCGATATACTTACTTATTGTCTCCTATAATTTTTCTCCCCCTCCTTCCCGTGTTGAAATTGACGTAACACACCTATCAGAGTGTGACTATAGGAGGCGTCCACCGAGAACAGACCAGGAGGCAAATGGCAACCCGGCACTAGGTAAACAAGAAGATAACGATTTTCACTGGGTTTACGTATGGCACTCCCTCCCCCCATGAGTGTTTTCATCACCTGTGCATGTGTGCAGTAAGTGAGTGTATTTAATGTCACATGTGCCACGTTTGTTGTTGTTTTTAATGTTATTTTAATGTGCAGAAAAATGTCAATGTGCATTTTACAGTATTGGACTGCAATGGAAATTGATACTGTTGTGTGTACCAATACTTGGTTTTCCTGTTATCCCTCCTACTACTGCTATGTGTTTGTATTTCTTCCCTTGACTAGTGTTAGAACTGGGGGTCTCTAGTTGGCACAGGTAGGTACCTTTGACCAAATAGGGACCCTTGCTTCTAGTCAGGGTAAGGGGGTACACCCCTAAAATAACCCCTGCTCACCCCCTTGGTAGCTTGGCACGAGCAGACAGGCTTATCTCAGAGGCAGTGTGTAAAGCATTTGTGAACACATACAGTAATACAGTGAAAACCCTACAAATGGACACCACATCAGTTTAGAAAAATAAGTAATATTTACTAGACATGACACAAGACCAAACAACAAAAATCCACAATACTGTAATCAAAAATAGTCTCTAAAATGGTAGAAAATAGCTTAGTTCAATGTAGATGGTAAATGCGACACTTTACTCTCAAAGTACCTTGGATGCGTCACACAATACAAACAAAAGGGTCACAGGGAAGGTGCTGCGTCGGTTCCTTGATTCGAGGGAGGTGATGCGTCAGTTCCTTACTGCAGCGCAGGGGAGGTGATGCGTCGGTTCCTTACCGGAGAGGAGGTGATGCATCGGTTTCTTACTGTGATCTGGTGCGATGTGACAAGTTAGCGCCTCGATGCGATGCGACGATCCTGTGCGATGCGAGAAAATGGCGTCGCGATGCGACAACGTTAGATGTGATGTGTGCACACCCGACGACCGTGCGGCGAACTTGGTAACTTCTGAGCCGCCACAGGCCCTGCGACATGCTTCTCCGGTGATTCGACGGCGACCTCTGCGGCGGCGACGTGATGCGACGTGCTTCATCAATGATACGACGGCAAACAGCTGCAGCGGGGACACGCTTCTTCGGCGATGCGATGGCAACTGCTACGGCGGCGAAACACTTCTCCTCATTGCGTCGCACTTCCAGCTCCCAGCGACTCGCAGTCTTCTCAGAGGGCCCAAATAACAGTAGCCACCTTTCTGCAGGCAGAATTCCACAGCAAGGGAATTCAGGGGAGCTGGTGTGAAGTCTTGTATCCCTGAGACTTCAGGCAGGAGGCAAGCTCAGTTCAAGCCCTTGGAGATTCTTTTTCAAGATTGCAAAAGTACACACAAAGTTCATTTTCTCCCTTCCTTGGCACTAAAGTAACCACTGCAGGCCAACCCCACCAGCACAGCACAGGGGCAGTCTCCTCCTTCAGCTTCCTTGGTTCTTCTCCTTGGCAAAGGGTCGTCTTGATTCCTAGAAGTGATCTAAAGTTCTGGGGTCTGGGTCCCCCTTTTTATACACCAAAATCCTTTGTCTCCGAAGGCAGAGAGTGTCTGTACGTAGTCCAAACCAGTTCTGTGCGGTCCTGGAGCACTTTGTTTACAGGACTCCTTCTTTCCTTTGACAGTGTGGGCCAGGGTCATCAGACGCACCACAGGAGGTGGAGCCAGCATTGTGGAAGACAGGCACAGCCCTATTCAGGCCCAGGTGCTACTCCTCCCACCACTCCTCATGCAGATAGGTCTATTCAGCCTTGTGCTGACTCACCCTGTCTCCTGGAGCCACCCCAACCCCTTGTCACTCACAAACCAGACATGGAATACACAACCTAGCAGAGGCAGGCTTGGATGGTTAGGCAAGAAAATACCTAATTTCTAAAAGTGGTATTTTCAAACACAGAATGTTAAAACCAACTTGACTAAAAGATGTATTTTATCATTCTGAGTTCAGGCATATTAAACTCGAATTTCTACCTAGTTCCCTGAGTCAGTTAGGATTATAAGATGTTATAATCAAACGGCCCATTCTGGCCTATGGGAAGCGGTAGCCTTGCAATAGTGAAAAACGAAATTGGCTGTAATTCACTATCAGGACATGTCACACACATCAGGGCATGTCCTACCTTCTACATACAATGCACCCTGCCCTTGGGCCTACCTTAGGGGTGACTAATATGTAGAAAAGGGAAGGTTTAGGGACTGGCAAGTGGGTGCACTTGCCAAGTCGACATGGCAGTCACAGACTGCATACAGGCTCTGCAATGGCAGGCCTGAGACACACTTTACAAGCTGCTTCTGTGGGTGGCACAACCAGTGCTGCAATCCCACCAGCAGCATTTGATTCACATGCCCTTGGCACACATGGTGCACTGTACTAGGGTCTGACAAGTAAATCAAATAAACCAATCATGGAGTCACTAATCCAATACAACACTTTACAATAGGGAGCACTTGCACTGTGGCACTGAATAGCAGTGGCACAGTGCCCAAAGTATCTAAACCAGCAAAACGTGTAGCAAAAATACAGGAGGCAACAGCAAAAAATGGAAGGGAGACCCACGCCAATGGTGCCAGGTCTAACAACTAGGTATTAATACCTGGTGATTGACTGAAGAGAGGTAGGTCACCTCAATGTATACCATTGTACCTTTCAATATAATTAATAAAGTCTAGGGACACATACCTTATTCCTGATGGATGCCCTAGACCTCTTTTAGGCTCTATTGGAAGGGTAGAAACATGTTGACATAACAACTCAGTGGTATGTAAGGGTCATTGCAACCAGGTACATCCTCTGAGACTATCCTATGGTATTTTTATTTAAGCGTAGGGTACCACCCGAATAAAGGATACTTTGTTGTATACCCTTAGGTTTTTTTAGACATATAACAGGATCCAAGTATTTTATCCAGAGAAAAAATGTAATTTCTAAGAACTCCTTCAGCTTAGCCTCCCCCTGCGGTTGACTCCGCCCTGGTAGTATCATCTCACAAGGGTGGGATGAGGTGGCAAATGATGAAGCATGTCACAGTACGTGAGTGAACCCGCCTCGTCCAATTCTTGGAATTGCCTGGAGAAATACTAGCAGTGGGTAGGTATGAAAACACAACTAGTGCTCAGGAGATAATTCCCTATTCACGGCAAGAGGGCATCACTCCATTTCTGTGTTTTGAATGTTTACCAAGAGGCATGCGTGGGCCCGTTGCATTGCCTCTTCTTCTTTCTTTTGTGTTTATAATAGTTGCAATGTGCACCATTGGTGTCCAGTTGGGTCGAGGGGGCTATCACACACTACATTTGGGCCCTAATATGGATTCCCAAGCACCCCATGTAGCACCAGAGACTCATAGTAGTGAGGCTGAGCAGTTCAGAGTTTACTCCAAGAGATGCTGTAAGTTTAGACATTCTGAATAAACTATGGCACTTTAATATTACTTAATAACTGATTGCCCATTCAATGCTTTTCTTCAGGAGAAAAAAAGACCTGAAAATACACATAAATTATACATAAATCCATGATCTGCATAGAAAGCCAGAAATCTCTTGCAATTTCTGCTCCTAGGTACAACCTCAACCAGTATTATAGCGTCCATGTGCTAATCTCCTCTTCTTATGGACACTGTTGTTCAATGAAGGGTGTACGCAAAGTCTGAGCCAGCGATTTAGAAAACTCAGGGAAATTATCTTTACGGTACAATCAAAGACAAAGTAGAAGTGAATCATTGTCTATCATTGCAACATTTCAGAACACAATGGTTTGCCATATTACACTTTAAAGATAAATATATCACTTTTCTGGCACTGTTGCTGTTTCAGATGGTTTATGCTTCAGTTACTAATTCTGCAATAATAATAATAGGTTTTGAAGCAAGTGCGATAAAAACCTCTGGACCTTCCAAACTGCCTGCAGATATCCAAAAAAAGGTCCAGCCAAGCCTAACAAACAGTGTATTTTAGGCGTAATGGGACAGCATCTGGTGTCTGTTGTATGGGCACAGTCTACTGGAGTCCAAGTAGCCACTGGCTAATCCATTGGGTTAAGATCTAGTTCCAGTGGCGCTACACTGGAATAACCACTTTGTTCCCATAACATGGTTCCAGGGCCGATATATATTGAGAATCACTAATTGCGGTGATTACATTCCACCGATGGGGGCTACATGCAGGCGTTAGGGTTCCGCAACTGGCAAATGGAACAGCAAGTTCAAAGCTGAAATTAGGGTACATGGTTCAAGTATCTCCTGACCTGCTTATCATAGAGAAATGTGATTAACTGTTCTAGAATCAAAATAATGTTATCTAGCCGCCTCTAAGGCCTCAGGCCAAGGGGGTCAAATCGAAGTACTCTTCTGGGTCTCTGAAGGCTTCTGGAGTGCACACACAGGCTTCCCACTGCACGCCCCATCAGGACTGAAACAGGATAACCCTCATAGCTGCAACAGGTGGCTACTCTTTCCTTGTGCACAATGTGAAGCTGCAGATGATGATGACCCCTCAGCAGCTGTTTGAGGGCGGACTTGTATCCATCAACTTGTTTAGTCTAGCAATGGCTTCCACAGTCTGTCTGGTTTGCTGTGCTATTGTGCTTCTCTGCAGATGGTCTGTCCTTGTGAAAGATGCAGTTCAATGTGTTCTCCTAAGGCTGGCAGGTTATATAGAGATCGGTTACAGTAGTCACATCAGGATCTAGGCCTAGGCTTTATGGTGGCCTGGTACGGGAGACTGCTACCAGCTGATGTTGCACCCAAGAATTGCATTTATTCTCAGTTACACTTGTGTACATCTCCTCCTTGGCTGATGAGAAACCATAAAACACTGTACTGGTCACAGAGGGTATAGCATTCCAGACTAGATTGACCTTTTATAACCATTAAGTCTTTGAGTCCTCTAATCCAACATGGGCATGGCCACTGTTTGATCAGGCCATGTTGGGGTGTTGGAAAATTATAGCTTCTCCTGGGCAGGTCCATGTAGAATGTCTATCCGATCCAGGCACCAGTTCCTCAGAGATGCAGGTCCCAGCAGGATGAGTGGGTTAGGCTCGTAACCTGTGGCGGCTTGCCGGGAGTGTGCTGCGGGGCGGGGGAGGGGCAGGTTGTGGGGTAGTAAACTCCGGCATACGGTCGAAGGGAGTTAAGTAAATAAATAAAACAATTTACATGGCTCGCACTGCATCGCCGAGTTGTAAATTGTTTTATTTATTTACTTATTTACTTAACTCCCTTCAGCCGTATGCCAAAGTTTACTGCCCCCCCCACATCCTCCCCCCCCCCAGCCTCCCCCCCCAGCCTCACCACCCCTCAGCACACCCTCGGCGAGCCGCCACTGCTCGTAACCCTCTCAAAAAGGCACTGGAGCACCTTGAAAGACTGCAAGGATCGCCTCCCCTAACACCAGGGACAGGTGTCTTGGAGTAGGCGGGAAAGGTAAGTGAGTGTGCAGGCTCCCTAGATCTAAATGTGCCCTGGGCTGCCAGCCTTCATACAAACCTCATAATCATCCACATGCATTCCTAGATGTGTTCTTACACCCTCTATAAATGTCCTAGACAAAATATAGGTAAATGATATTTATTGAGGGCTCTTCCCTGATATTTAGTAACAATGTCCAGAAGCCTGGAATCTGACTGGAAGTCTCCCATGAAGCCATTTGATGAGTAGAGGATAGATCACTGTCTCAAGTGTTTTTGAAGCACAAATATAGTTTGCCGAAATGGTGACTCAATGAGATATGCCCTAGCCACTAACATTTCCTTTGATCATCAGATCCTGTCAAGGTGAACTTAGCCACTGGAATTATTATACATCCAAGGATCAAATGATGTGGTCTAATTCTGTATTTTGAGTTGTTAAGAGTCCTTTAATTTACTTTTGAAGGCTGAAAAGCAAATCTAGATGATTTCACTGTTGTTAGTCTGTGCTGTTGGTGATGGCCCGCTGTCTGTGGAAAATGTGCTGCTAGAATCCCTTGTATGAGTCTTTGTCTTTTAGTGTTTTGTTTCTGTGTCTTCTTTTCTGTGTAGCTTTGGTGAGAACTGTTATAAATTATTTCTTTAGACAATTCAGGACATCATATTCAATGTGATCGTTACCAATGCTGCCACCTTTTTTGTCGGTAATCCAGCTGCCAATGGCAAGTGCAGTTTAAACTACTTGCTCCGGGCCTGCCATCTATCTATTTTGATTGCTTATTTGACCTACTCAGCAAGTGACAAGTGTAGTAGCACTGTCTGCAACAAGTAATCGGCTGTCAGACATCGAAGAAGAACCAAGATCGCAGTAGCGTATAATACAGAAGATTTGACACCTCCCTGAAGAGGGGACAGTAAGAAATTCTGCTCACTCACTGGCTATCTGCGGCATACAATATGGGTAATCATAAAATTCCACTGGTGTGCCTGGAAAAAGTTCTGCGATCACTCGCTCAGCCTTTTGGTGGCTAGAATTATTGCCACACAGAAACCATCATATTAGAGTTGGTTAATCTTTTTCATCAGTTATCAGTTAACAGATCTGGTGCATCGATCCATAGGTATCTCTATTTTACCTTCACTTTTTAATATTTTCATGAAACATCTAGCCCAGATGTTATCATAACACAGCCTCCAGTTCCAAATGTATGCAGACAACATCCAACTACATGTCTGATTGGGTATTTGTGAAGATAACAGCAAAATACCACTATCTGCCTAACAGATACAAACTACTGGGTGAAGGAGTACACATGTGCCTAAGTGGCTCCAAGACTGATATTCCTGAGAATGAGTCCCATCAGATAACAGCCTTCTTTTGATTCTTCTACTTCTCTCAAATGTCCCATGTCGTCTTCCAGTGTTATAGGAAGTCTGAAAGTATGGGCTGTATTTGACTGTTAAACCATGGAGTGGGTAACTGCACAAGATGTAGGGTTCCTCGCATGGAGGCACAACATGCCTGCATGGAATAGCAACCTTCCAAATGTTAAGATCATTTGTTAGTGTCAGTCAGTCAATTATCTTTATTCGATTATTAAAAATCATAAAAGAACGAGCAAAAATACATGTCACCATTTCGTCAGATCACAAAATTTTACAAACAATCATTATAGAAGACACTAAAATTTTACTGTGAAACATACATAAATATTTAAAAAAGATAAAAAGAAGGGTTTATTAAAACACAACTCATTCAAATAAATGAGAAAAGAGGAAATTCATTTTTCAGAGATAAAGTGCCTGTACCTTGTGCGATGCTTATTTAAGCGTGCTCCTGCGACTAGGAAACTAGCGACAGAAAAAGCTACTTTCATATTAGGAAGAAGTCGCAAAAACAACAGGGCTGGTTTTACCTGAATAAAGCCCTGATTACATAAAATAGGGAACAAATATCTTTTTCTGATCTCAATATAATGACCGCAAAACATAATAAAATGCATCGTGTCCTGTGTTGAAAAATGATCACAGTCACATGGTTCAGCATCATCAGGTCTAGTCCAGGTTCTAAAATTGCCCAGTATAAAATGAATTAAATCAAAGCGAAATCTCGTTAAGAGAAAGCGATGGTAAGAATTTGTTACCAAAAGGAGGTATGATTCCATTCCTGGAACAGAGGAAAGCATACAGTGTTTCCTTACCATGTTTTTTTTTAGCTCTATTACTTCCCTCTCCAGGGCATATAAATTTTTCAGAATATTTTTGACTGATTTTAGATCTTCATGAGTTATTCCATCTGGAGATGAAAAGAGCTCCGGGCGGCCTGCTAAAATAAGCTGAGTTTTCACATATCTTACCCATGGGATGTTAAGAGCTCTGTCCAGGGCTAAACAATCTTTTAAGATAATATGATTTAGAGTAAGCTCCTGGTTAAGCCAGGTTTTTATCCAACCAATCACTGGGGCTAGTTTTAAAGTGTCAGATATATAGCCCAAGCCTAACTCTGTATGCAATGCAAAGGTCGGGGTTGATTGGGGAACAGAAAGCAGAGATCTCAAAAATTTGTTTTCTACATTCTGTATTTTGGCAGAGCTAGTATATCCCCAGATAACAGAGCCATACTGGGCGACTGACAAACATTTTGCTTTATAAACTTTGATGATGCTTCCCATGGGGCGGGCGCCCAGTTTTTTAGCAAAACCAAGCAGCCCTGCGGCCGCTCTAGCAACAGCGCTGCTTTTAACCAAAAGCTGGGGGCCCCAAGTGCCCTTTTCATCAAAAGTCACACCTAGGTATGGAAAAGAAGGGACTCTCTTAACCTCCTTCCCCGCACAGTAAAATGTTAGCGACTTTCTTTTCCTGCCTGCGGGTCCAGCAATCATTACATGTGATTTTTCTGTATTAATTTTCATGTCTAGTGATGACATAAAAACTCCAAAAGATAAAAGAAGTTTGTTCAACGCAACTCCAGAGCGTGCTAAAAGAACGGCATCATCCGCGTACAGGAGGACAGGTATCTTTGTCTCACCTGCACGCGGGATGTCACTATGGGATGTTGACATTACTGCCTCAAGGTCATTAATGTATGGGGTGAAGAGGAGGGGGGCAAGTATACACACTTGCCTAACCCCCCTCTCTGACCTAAAATGACAAGTACATCTTCCTTCCCTAGTGACTCTAACTGAAGTCATAAGATCCTTATGTAGTTCAGCTAAGTATTCAACCAAAGGGGGGTCAAGGCCCATGGCCAAAAGGATCCCCCACAGCCTTGACCTGTTGACCAGGTCAAAAGCTGAGGAGAGGTCCATAAAGGCCATGTACAATGAACCCCCCTTGGCGATTACATATTTATTTAAAATTAATTCTAGGTTTAGGCACTGATCTAAGGTTCCTCTATTGGCTCTAAAGCCATATTGTGCATTAGATAAAATACCCTTGCTTTCTAAAATCAGGGTCAATCTACCTAAGAGGACTCTCCCCAAAATTTTAACACTCGAGTCAATAAGAGAGATTGGCCTATAACAGGCCGGGTCTGTCCTCTGTCCTTTCTTGAAGATTGGCACAATGGTCGAATTTGCCCAGCTAGGAGGGAAAATAAATTCCCTTGTGGCATTAAAAATATTAGTTAAAATTTTTGAGCTAAGTTCAGGAGCGCTCTTAAAAAAGTCTGCAGGGACCCCATCTGGCCCCGGTGCCTTTTTACAGAGTGTGTCTTTAATTGCTTGTTTCACCTCTTCCTGAGTAAAGGGAGAGATGTGAGTTAACGGTTTTAGAAGAGGTGTTTCGCATTCTGTAGTGGTATAAGTATGACTATAGATATTGCTGAAATGTGTCACCCACTGTTCATCTGGGATAATGCAGTCAGCTCTCTGATTATCTAATCCCACAAAATATGGGTGATTTATAACTGCCCAAAATTTAACACTATCTTTCTGTATCTCGGGCAGTAGCAAATCATTCCAGGCCTCGTCTTTTATTTCAGATTTCCTCTTCCTGATAGCTAGGTTATATTGTTTCCTCAATAACGCTATCAGCGCTCTGTCTCTAGGTTTAAACTTTAGAGCCTTAAGAAGAGTTGAATGGGCCTTATAACAGTTTGTATCAAACCATTTGGGGCCCTTTGGTTTATTAAACTTTGCCTTTACAGTCAAATCTAAGTTGACTTGATGGCAAATAACACTAAAGGCCTCGACCATAGTGACACTAGGGTTTTTATTGTCTAAACAGATAGCAATTTCGCCAGCGACTTTGGCCATAGTTTCCTGTAAAAAGGTTATTGGAATAACTTGATCCCATTTGAGCCTCCGGTTTTGATCTCTTAGCACAAGGTCTGTCGCACACAGTGTGTCCATCTAACAGGGTTGTGATCACTAAAAATAGAAGTTTCTACCTTATAAGCGAGTATTTCAGGTAGAACTCTTAAAGATACAAAAATATAATCAATAATTGTGCCGGAATCATTACCCACGTATGTCGGTAACCTCGGATCATTTGAGCAGGTACATGATTCATGAAGGTTGAGGGTAGCCAAGAGCAATTCCAAAACCTCTCCGCTTGGTGTGTGTTCAAAATGCGGCGAGGAGGAATAAGAAAAAAAATTCTCAGCTTCCCTTTGACAACCCGCCTGGCAAGGATGAATGTTAAAATCTCCCATAAGGATCACCTCATACCCATAGGAACTGTTCTCAATGTGAGTGGATAAGAGATCCTCTAGGGATAGCAAATGCTCGTTAGGAAATTGACTGGCCGGGGAATTATAAAAATTAACTAGTAAAATAGAATTACAATTTGGTGAAGTCAGTTCAACCACTAAGCAATTTTTAGATTTAGACTTAATATGTCTAGGTTTACCTTTGACGTCAAGTGAAATATATACAGCCAACCCGCCCCTTGCTCTTCCTGCTTTGCTGGGGTCTGCAGGTACAAAAAAAAGAGAATAGCCGTCTAAGGCCAAGCAATCTAACGTTTCCCAAGTTTCCTGAAAAGCAAGAATGTCATAATTCCTGCTTTTGTCTAACCAGTTCTTATCTTTAAATTTGATTCTAAGCCCAGCAATGTTCCAGCTCATAATTCTGCAGACCCTGGCGCCTGCAGAGGACTGAGCTGACAAACCAAGAGCAGGGTGTGGTCCCTCCACATCATTGTCTTGACTTGGCAAAAGTCAGTCATTTTGGTCCATAAAAGATAGTGGCGCAAAGCGGTTAAACAGTTCTAAGGGCTGTGTAACAGGGTTAAGCATAAAAGGTTGATGACGATGAACTGGTGCGTTGTTCCTTAAGTCTTGTCCCCATCTGAAGTGAGAATCCCAGTTGGTATTCCACCCTGGGGCAGGAGTCCTTGGGATGGATACATTCTGCTGTTCCCCATATAAGAATTTCAAAGTGAGGGGGACCACGGTGCCTTGTCTTCGTTGGGGAGGAAAGATGTTTGCAAGAATATTGGGAAGAACGTGTTGATTTAAAAAGCTCACAGCCACACAGTCACCTTTAAATTTTTTTGGCCGATTTCCCAGCCAGGGAACCCTAGTTGCTGATTTAATTACACTTACTAGGTGATGCTGTCCCCCTGGAGCTAGCCGCATATTACTAGTTAGCCAATGTAGGGCTTTGCTACACAGTGAATTAGAACTTTCCGCTATGCCTCTTTCCAGCGGAGGGACATTTGCGAGGACTAAGACCATAGGTGTGGCTTCAACAATAAATTGCAGACGATCCGTAGTAAAAGTTTGGGCTTGTACTTGTGTTTGCACTGGGGGAATATTAGCCGAAGGGGTTGGGTTTGTTGGAGAACATGGTAGCGTAGAGCCCTCAATAATAGCAGTCAAAGTTGATGGCGATGGATTCTCCCCAAGCAGTTCTATTCCTTCTCCAACACCCATATCGCTTCCGGCGACAACTCCCCTAGAATTATTGCCCAAATGAGTAACTAACGTAGTTATATTTTCAATGCCACTTGCAACTGTATTTTGGAGACCACCCAGCTTCTTAACCTCTGCTTGCAGTTTATCAATCTTGGATATGAGAGGTTTAACAATAATGTTGATTTTAATCTCAATGAGATCTGCAATTTTATCAAGAAGGACTTCTTCAGTAGGACAGATAGGATGATCCTCAACGTGAGTCACTTGTTTGCATTTTGGGGTAGTAGCCCTCTTCCGTTTTGTCCCTGAGCGTAACCCACCCCGCTTTAGAGGAATCTTTGTACATTGTCGTTTAGGTCTGGCTGCGTGACCCATAGAAGATTGGTCGAGAACAGAGACCTGAGACTGTGTATCTTGGTCATAATCATTATCATTGTAGTTATCTGCATTGCCCTCAACGGGCAAGCCCTCAGAAGCCGGGGTTGCATTATCCGGAGTGCCAGGTATGACAAAGCAAATCAGGAGATTGGCTCAGCCCCAATAACTCCCTCCTTTGCATATTAATCTTCTGTACGGTCTGAACAAGGTAATTGTTAATCTTGTTTTGTTGAGCTCCAACAAGTTTTTTAGGCATAGCTTATAATATAACAAATGTTAAAGAAGAACGCAAGTACAACTGTAAGTAAGATCTTATATAGGCTAGGCTTACTTAAGAAATGATAACAGAAATGAATCCTGTGGCATTTCTGGCCCTGCCCCTGCCTCCTCCTGCCGATGAGGGCCGTAGAGGGCCCGCCCTTTGCCCGGGCTTCGCCCCGGGCGTCCCGCTCTCGTCCCGCGACGCGGGGCTCCTTCTCCCTTTATGCTGCCTGGAAGCGCTCGCTGGCGCGTGTTGCGTCACCTCCACGTGCCGCCGCGAGGCCTGCCGGGAGTTATAGTCCCCCGGAGCGGTGGCGCGGTTTCCAATGCCCAGGATTGACTCTCGACGGTGGCGGCCAAAACGTCAGGACAGTTGAGCAATATGTGCCCAGGATTGACTCTCGGGGATGGCGGCTGGAATTCTGCCCAGTTAGGTTCAGGTAAGTACTAGCAAATGGCTCTCGGCGGTGGTGGCAGGTTCGTAAGTCTCATTTGTTAGTGAAATAGAGGGCATATAATAATGAAAAACGTTTAAAGAGTTACAAATTATGTGTGAATACCTATAATGCAGTAGCTATGACAATAGATTTGATGATTCTGACGGTAGGCAGTAAATAACTAACAATAATGACATAAAAAATATTATACTTACGCCAGACTTCGATGAAGGGGCTTTCCAGTAACAAAGCAGTAATTTGTTTCCAGCATATTGATAACTTTTTTCATGTTTGTTATCCTCATTGAATATAACCTTGAGATTTGCATAATAGTGTATCCTTCCCTACTCAAGATGGGCAATTATAGCTACTCTAGCTTCCTTCAGTATTGCTCCAATCGTACCAGGGGTGCTTCCTTCATGCAGACCCTGGCCAAGTGAACTTACAACTGCCCACAGTTTTTAAAACATTTTGTGCAAACCAGAGGGATGTAATTAGCTTTGCTAGAAAGTAAATAAGAAAGACACACAATTAGAGTAACACATTTTAACAGAAAATGTCATTCATTATAATATTGCTATCAAAAGACACTCAAATAAAAATAATAGAAAGTATTAAACCACATAGCTTTGAACGCTACAAAAGTCAGGTAAAACAACTGATGAAGAATACAGCTATATATGACATTAAATGTTGTACACAAATGGAAAAAAAACAATTAAAAAACGAACTATGCAGCACATTCCCCATATTAGAGGCTAAATATTGGAGGAAAGGCCAGGAATGGGAAAGAGAATGCCAAATTCCAGGAGTACATTCTAGATTGAGCATTGTTTATTGGAGAAATTAAAACTAAGTTATAAATAACCATGCTAAAAGCAAAGTTGTTCTGCAATTTATATTAAATCTCAATCTTTTATAGTTCATGAAATATGAAGCAAATTATAATGTATTCTTTGCTAGCCTTTCAGCGAAAAGTGAAAACTATCTTGGAGTAAATCCCAATCAAAATCTTCCCTTTATGCAACAGTTAGGGAGAATGGCTACAAATGTAAAATGTACTATTTGGCTACTGATATAAAAATAACCAAAAAGGAAACACTGATTGAAAAGATTAAAATATATAAAATTGCAAGGACAACACAAATTTATTGACTCACCGCACAGATAAATCAATTTTAAAGGAAGCAGGGAAGCACTCAACAGTTCTGAACTCCTGTATAGATATGTACTTAGCAGAGAAGTTCAAGTACTGGTTTCTATTGGGAATTAGGCCTGCTATTTGTACAGACATGCTGGTGGGAGGAACATTCCTTGGACAGATTTCATTGGCGAACCCTCACTGATGATGCAAAGTTGAGCTACCCCTCCCTAATGTGAATTCCGCCCAAGCATCAAGTCTGACCTTTTCCTAATTCTTCAGCTCAGGATTCTCAGGACCTGAAATGGAGGACAGCTGTGACCTGCAAACACACACCTCAAAGTTTTAAAACAATAATGTATTAAAAAAGCAAAAAGTTGTATCAAGTCCGGAAAATATGCAGAGGCATTGAAATTAGCACAGTAGGGTAGACGGATCGTGCCAATATTATGCACTTTAAATTATGTCTCTATCTTTCTCTGTTCCTGAATTATGACTTCAAAGTTCTTGCTGCTAAAAAGTAATATTAACTATAAATTCAAGAATTAATTCGAGGTGCTTTGAAATGAGCCAGGGGCATGACAATTGGCACACTGGGGCACACTGAACCTACCAATATTATGCACTTTAAATTATGTCTCTTTCTATTACTGTACCTGACTCACAATGTAAAAGGTAAGCTGTACTTTGATTTCCTCGCTGCTGAAAAGCAAAAGGAACTATAATTTAAATAGTCAATTAAAGCCACTTAGCAGTAAGACAGAGGCATGAAAATTGGCACCTGGGGGCGCACTGATCTAACCAATATTATACATTTTAAATTATGTCTCTACTACGCTTCCTGACTTGATGTAAAAGGTACTCTGTAGTTTGAGTTTCTCACTCCTAAAAGCAAAATAAACTATAAATTCAAAACTTATTTTGAGCCATTTAACAATAAGACAGAAGCAGGAAAATTGGCATACTGTGGTGGTCTAATTTCACCAATAGTATACACTTAAAATGATGTCCCTACTACTGCACCTTAAAGTCTCTAACTACTACGGTTATTGACTTATGAAAAAAAGGTACGCTGTACTTTGATTTCCCGCTGCTTAAAGCAAAATAAACTATACATCAAAAAATTAACTCAAACCACTTAGCAATGAGCCAGAGGTATGAAAATTGGCAAACTAGGGTGGACTAATCTCACTAATGATATGTACTTTAAATTCTGTCTCTATTATGGTCCCTGACTTATGACGTAAAAGGTGCCGTGTTCTTTGAAGACTTTGCAGTGAAACATGCTTGAAACTATCCTAATATGGTTAAGAAATTAAAATATTAAATATCTTACCCAGTCCCAGGCCTCTTCACCATCTTGATTGCTGAAATGGAGTTCAACATCAGACTCCTCTAGTAGGGATCAATAAGAAAGATAATTAAAAAGTATTGTAAGAGACCAGAGCCACGACCACTGCATTTATTAGCAGTAGCTCACAGCTTTGCTAACATAGAAAGTCAAACTCTACAGCCTCAAGTTTCCCAAATCCGTGTGCGAGTAATGACTTCAGTATCAGCTTTTTCATTGCATCGTGGAATTTTAGTACTGGTTCTATAATAGCAATACCAGACTATAAATCCAGAATGGAAATCAAAAATTTAGATTGAAGCCCTACCAGCAGAGTAGCCAGAAAAAGTAAATACCCCCACTTGGACCTACATCTGGAAAGGCTTTGAACGAGCAAGTCCATTTTCCTATAGAAGGGCGATCTTTTCATCCCGCCTCTAACCTTCCTCTATTTATTTCCGTCTTGCACCGCTTTGTTGTTCTAATCCGACCCTTTTTTCTCTCATTTCCTTTTTCCTGTGTGTTGCTTTTCCTTTTGTCTCTGTTTCCTTCCATTGCCATCCTCTTCCTCTTGTTTAGGTCTCGCCTACGCAGCACGCATGCGTTGCATAGGAGGGGACCTTTTGGAATCGATCAGCATTTTGGCCAAAAACGTGCACGTTTTGCATTGCTTTCTATTGCAACGCGTGCACGTTTGGCATTTCCCTTGCGGGAGCGAGCTTTGGCGCCATCTGTTTGTAATTATGTTGAAAACAGATGGTGCCCCTGCTCGCTCCCGCAAGGGAAACGCTGTGTGTGTCTGAGATGCAGGCCGTGTCAGTTGCCTTTCAATCCGATGGCACGCCGCATGCCACACCTCTACCCCCTTCTGCCGTTTTGGTCTTTGCCCCTCCCGTGCTGCGATTGGCTTTGTATATTTTTAATGTTTTATTTTGTTTTGTGCTCTTCCACACTATATTAACTTATATTTTCAGCTGGCTAAAAGAGATATCGCTAAATGGCAGAGGTTACCCTTTCCTCCTCTGATAGCGTCTTGGAAGCAGTAATACAATACAAAATTCAAATCATTATATTTTATAGTGCACGGACATGCTTGACTAGGACAAATGAGTATATGAGCCTGCAAACAGAAATTAATTTCAGTGTTTGAAGGGCCGATTAAGTTTCTTTTCTCAGCAAGAATCAAATGCCTCTAGAAACCAATACTTTGAATAAATATGTTAGAACCGAGAACCCGGATAATATTCGGCCTCTTTCTGCTCTCCCATGTGCCCCCTTCGAGATCTTCCCCTCCTTACGCATTCTGCCTGCACCCTACTACCCAATAGTTGTCCACCACCACATCCACCAACACCACCACCACCCCACCACCTCCACCACGTCCACCCCCACCACCATGTCCACCCATCCACCACCACCACCATGTCCACCACCACGTCCACCACCACGTCCTCCACCACGTCCACCACCACCACCACCACGTTCACCACCACCATGTCCACCACCACCACGTTCACCACCACCACGTTCACCACCACCACATCCACCACCACATCCACCACCACCTCGTCCACCGCCAACACCACCACATCCACCACCACCACGTCTACCACGTCCACCACCATGTCCTCCACCACCACCACGCCCACCACCACCATGTCCACCACCACCATGTCCACCACCACCACGTTCACCACCACCACATCCACCAACACCACATCCACCACCACCATGTCCACCACCACCACGTTCACCACTACCACCACGTTCACCACTACCACCTCCACGTCCACCGCCTACACCACCACCTCCACCACCACCACGTCCAACACCACCACCACCACATCCACCACCACCACGTCCACCACCAGGTCCACCACCACCACGTCCACCACCACATCCACCACCACCACCTTCACCACCACCACATCCACCACCACCACGTCCACCACCACCATGTCCACCACCACCACGTCCAACACCACCACCACATAAACCACATCCACCACGTCCACCACCACCACCACGTCCATCACCACCACGTCCATCACCACCAAGTCCACCACCACCATGTCCACCACCATGTCCACCACCAGCACCACCACCACATCCACCACGTCCACCACCATGTCCACTACCACATCCACTACCACATCCACCACCACGTCCACCACCACATCCACCACCACGTCCACCACCATGTCCACCACCACCACGTCCACCACCACATCCACCACCACCACGTCCACCCCCCACGTCCAACACCATGTCCACCCCTCCACGTCCACCACCACCACGTCCACCACCACCACGTCCACCACCACCACGTCCACCACCACCACGTCCACCACCACCATGTCCACCACCACCACATCCACCACCACCACGTCCACCACCACCACGTCCACCACATCCACCTCCACCATGTCTACCACCACATCCACCGCCACCACCACGTCCACCACGTCCACCACCACCACCACCACATACACCACGTCCACCACCACATCCATCACCACCACCACCACCACCCCTGACAGGTAAAGTGTCACTGGACGGCAGGGGTAATAGGAGTGGCAACCCCGGTTGTACATGGGACATTTAAGGATGCATTGGGTGCGAGGAGACGGGAATAGGGGCTAGAAGTATTACACCAGATCCAAGATACATTTTGAAGAGGCGCAGTGTCACAGGGGCTCCTGTAAAAGCACTCACAGCATCTCTACCTCACAGTGGCATACCTGCACGAGCCACTCACTCAAAGCAAGCATTGGCATAGCCAATAGGTCTCGTCTTTGGGACCCTATAAGTGTTTAGCCATGCAACACTTAATGTTGTTGCACCAAGGATATTGTGCTGGATAACTAAACACTTATAAAGTCCCAAAGGCGAGACATATTGGCTATGCCAATGCTTGTTTTGCTTTTCTCATCTTCTGTCCTCACCTCGCTCGTCTCCTTCCTTTTTCTATGTTCCTACTCCCCCTTCCTCTTCTCTTGTCTCCCCTGATCCTTGTCTTTTCCTTCTCCTCCAATTACACAATGATCTTCATTTCTATCACTGCTTCGCATTCCTCTCGCTATTCCATTGATCTCTCCTTCGCTTTAGCCCTTCTAACTCTCCTGTCCATTAGCCCTTTACCTCCCTTTCACCTCCCCTACGGTCCCTGTCCTTCCCTCTCACTCCTTTCCTTCTTTCCTTTTTTTCCTCTCTCTCTCTTTCCCCACTGTTGCTTCTTTTCTCGCTGCTGGACAGTTGTTACAACAAGAATAAACTGGTTTTAGATAACATTAGTTTGGACAAAGAAAATCAATAGGTTGGGGCAACATTACCCAGATGAGTGCCAATAACACTACAAAAATTAAACAAAAATTAAAACATTTGACAAAATACAACTATCAGTCAAAAATGCCATGTTTGGTGTTTTTCATTCATAAATGGCAAGTTTAATATAAAGTGATGAATTAATTTTTACAATTAAAAATGGTATTCCAACTCTTTCTGCTCTCAGCAAAATACATTCTATTTTTTTTTTAAACAATTGATTTGGTTCCTGCAGTCTTCAAAGTCTGTTATGGAAAATAATTTTCGGTTCTTATTGTCAGTTTTTATTTATGAATAACGGCAAGGAACATTTTATTTACAATAGAGATGTGACCTGACAGGAAACCCAGACGAAACACTTCAGCGGAAACATCTCCTTGGATGGCACGGAGAGAGCGACAGCTGTAGGCTTGCTCTCCTGTTAGACTCTGCTTCTGTTCAAAGAGAATGAAGGCTTCGCACCAGTGAAGGATGCTGGGAATGGGTCTGATTGGAACTCGAACTCCATGTCACTTTATCTCTCAGGAGATTAAGCGGCCTTCCTGATGGATACATCTGCCTGTTGATTCCTCACCTTTTGAATCTACCCCAGCGCCAACATTCCACGGAAACCTTTTCTTAGCTCTCCCAAGTCGACGAGGATGGCAACAATAGCACGGCTCCACTTGCGCCTCCATATGGCGTCACCAAAAGCCATAAGAAGACCTTGTTCGAGTGCTGACATCAGTTCCCTTTTTTCCGCGCCGTCGACGCGTAACGGTTTTCTGGACTCTCCTTTTCATGAAGGTTTTTACATTGTTACAGGTTTGATCTGTGGTTGTAGCAGTGTCATGGCTACACAATAGAAGTCAGGGTTCAAACCTTGTAGGGAATGTGGAGGTCATATGTCCATCACGGACCCTCACGAAGATTGACTGTGGTGCCTCTCGTCGGATCACGACGTCGAAGGATGTTTGAATTGTTGAAGGATGAATCCGAAGGCGCTTAAGGAAAATGAGGCAAGGTGGTGTATGGCCGGGCGAGAAAGGAGAAGAGAGGCCGCAAGAGATCCAAGTCGAAGTCAACGACCCCGCACACCTCGAGGCCATCGACAAAGCATAAGAAGATGCAAGGTCATGTGTCCTGGCTTCGTTCTTCGAAAGGCAAGTCTTCGAGGTCGGCTTCTCCGGTCCACCGTTGTCATGGGAAAGATGATATCTCGCCTTCTCCGCAGGCGACTCCGGCCCATTCTCCAATGCCAAGAGATTTGCCGGTGCCCAGGGAGGCGTCTCCTGCTTCTCCGGCTTCACCTGCTCCAGTGTCCCCGATGCCGATGCCAAAGCTCGCCCCATGGCCTCAGTCAGATCTAGACCAGGCGGCTCCGGATCCATACTCCCCTTTTCTGGGTCCAGGTGCGGATCCGTCACATTTTCTTAATGCGATGTTTGGCATGTTTGCCAAAGCGGCTAACCCATCAGGCATGCCGGCTTGCCCCTGGGTCCGCTTTCTTATAATTTGAGCATCCCCCAACATTATGCCCAGGCACCATTCTTGTCCTTCATACTGATGACTCCATCATGGCATCTCCCGGGCCGAGATTCTCGACGCCAATCCTGCAAGTTTCTCCCGCACCTTCTGGGTTTGGGCCGATGCCATTCCGGCTTCGTGCAGCACCGCTAGCTTCTAATGAGGGGCCTCCTTCGAAGCTAGCACTGATGTTACCGGCACCACGCACAGCACTGCCGATGCCGATTCCAAAGATGCGATCCAGGAGAGAGGCTCAGAGGCTGCTGGAAGAAGAGGAGTTCCAGGAGCAAGCTGAGGAGGGGCAAATCATTGACTCTGTATATGACTTCGAGGGTCTTCAGGAAGCTAGTGGTTTGGACACTTCCCCAGAGTGAGAGTTTTCTTCCCCTAAGACGAAGCCTTCTCAGGACGTAATTTCATATCACACTGTTATAAGGAAAGATGCTGACCTTTTAGATCTCCAATTACCTACGGCAGAGGTCAGGTCTAACATTCTGACTAAGGTTTTGCACTCTCCTTCTTCAGTGGTAGAACCTTTACTCTGATTCAATGAGGCTCTGACGGACCAGATTTTGGAAGTGTGGCAGAAGCCTATGTCTGCCCTGGCAGTATCCAGAACTGTGGCAAGACGCTATATGGCTGCTCCTGGGGATCCGGCCTTTTTAACTTCTCACCCTTACCCAGGAAAGCTTGGTGGTTCAGGCTTCATGTTGGTCCAAACAGTCAGCAGGATCCTTTCCCTCCACCCCGGGAATAAGGATTCCAAAAAGCTGGAGCAGTCGGCAAAAACGCATGGCTTTAAAATCTTCAAACGCCACATGCTTGCTAGGAAGATATATCCATGCTTACATGGGCACAGCCAAAGAGGTGGCTCCTAAGCTGCTGGACGATGTTCGAGGACACTTTCTGCAGGTGTTGTCTGATACACAGGCTGCAGCTCGTTAGGCAATCCAGTCGGGTCTGGATTCAGCGGACTCAGTCACTAGGGTGATGGTCTCTTCGGTGTCTACCAGGAGGCATGCCTGGTTAAGACGTTTAGGTTTTTCTCCAGATGTGCAAGCCACTCTGCTTGATCTTCATTCGGTGGTTCCAGGCTCTTTGGAACAAAAGCGGATTCTGCTCTGCAATGTTTCAAGGATAGCAGGACTACTGCAAGATCCTTAGGCCTGCAGTCCTAGCCTAGGGGTTATAGTTACAGGAGATTCCGTAGGTTTGGGAAAGTGGCTTCTTTTCGAGGCCATCAGCAGCAGCAGCAGAACCCTCTGTACAAGTCGTACAGAGGGAAGGCAAGAGACTGTCTGCGAGGGGCCTCCCAACAGCAGTCTTCCTCCTCCTCCTCCTCTCCTGTTCCCCCCACTAGTTCAGCAATGAAGCAGCTCTATACCCCTCATCTTGGAGCATGTGGGTCCTGTAGGAGGCCGGGTGTCCCAGTTTCTACAAAATCAGAAATCTGTTACATCAGATCTTTTGCTTTTGAATCTTGTGGAAGATGGGTATGCACTTCCTTTCCAGGAGTTTTCCCCATCCTTACCCACCTCGCCAGGGCTGGTGTAAAGAAGGACCATCTTTTGCTTCTGCAGCAAGAGGTCCTGTCCTTGTTACACAAAGGTGCAATAGAGGTTTTTCTGGAGCATGAAAGGGGTCAGGGTTGTTACTCCCGATATTTCCTTATCCCCAAGAAGGTCGGGCGATTGAGACCGATCCTGGACCTCAGGGTCTTGAACTTTTTTGGAGAAGTTCAAGATGCTGACCATAGTTTATGTTGTTCTGGCACTGCAGCAGGAAGACTGGATGGTGTTGATCGATTTACAAGATGTGTATTTTCACATTCCCATCCTGAAGTCGCATCGGAACGATCTCCATTTTACGGTGAGATCTCCACATTACCAGTTTGGGGTCCTTCCGTTTGGCCTCGGGTCTTCACAAAGGTGATGGCGGTGGTTGCAGCTCATCTCAGAAGGTTGGGGATTCCGGTATTCCGCTATCTGTACGACTGGCTGCTCAAAGCGAATTTGCCGGAGTTGGTGCTGCATCATCTGCAAATAACAGCTCGGCTGTTGTTCGACTTGGGTTTTTCGATAACTGTTCCCTAATCTCACCTGATGCCCTCTCAGTGCAACCTGTTTATAGGGGCAGTGCTGGACACTACTGTGAATCGTGCCTTCCTGCCTCCTAAGAGGATTCTAGACATTCAGGCAATGATTCCACATTTTCAGAATGGATCGGTTGTTCCAGTCCTGAAGGTCTTGTGCCTGCTCGGTCTGTTCGCTTCCTGCATACTGTTGGTCAACCATGCACTCTGGCATATGAGAGCACTCCAGTGGTGTCTCCGCAGGCAGTGGTTTCAACACAACAGAGATCCCAGGGAGGTGGTCAGAATCTCCAAAGACAGTACGGCGGATATGTTATGGTGGAGTGTTTCAGGCAACCTGTCTCAAGGTAAGCCGTTTCAACCTCCTTCTCTGGTGGCCACAGTGATAACAGATACCTCCACTCTGCTGTGGGGAGCTCATTTGGGGGATATGGAGATCAACGGCCTTTGTTCTCCAGAGGAAAGATTGCTTCACATCAATCTTCTAGAATTGCAGGCGATATGTTTGGCTCTCAAGGCCTTTCTTCCCTCCCTTTGCTGTCAGTCGGTTCAGGTCCTGGCGGACAACACTACCGCGATGTGGTGTATCAGCAAATAGGAAGGTGTAGGGTTGCATCATCACTGCGGAGAGGCTCTGCGGCTCTGGTCCTGGGCTCAGGACCATCAGATTTGTGTGATTGATAATCATCTGGCTGGAGTGCTGAATGTTCCTGTGGACAGTCACAGTCTGCACTACTCAGCCGATCACGAGTGGCGTCTCCATCCAGAGGTGGTCCGCTACATTTTCAGAATGTCGGGGTTTCCTCGGTTGGACCTGTTTGCCAGTCATGAGAACGCGCATTGCCCGTCGTTCTGCTATCTCCAGTATCCATTGCAGGGAGCGCTGGGGGCGTGTTTCAGTTGGATTTGGGCTCATTGCTTCTTTACGCATTCCCTCCCATACGCCAAGACAGGGCCCAAGTCATATTGATCGCTCCAGATTGGCAAGAAGGGTGTGGTTCACAGACCGTCTTACCCTCTCATTGCACCCTCCGCTCCGTCTCCCTCTCAGGGCAGACCTCCTCTCGCAGTCGCAGGGGAAGGTTCTACACCCCCACCTCCAGAGCCTGCACCTTTATGCCTGGAGATTGAACGGGGCAACCTGAGTTATTTCTCTCTCCCACCGGATGTGGAGGATGTTATTTTATCGGCCAGGAACACTCCCCCATCTGTTTATTCCTGTAGATGGGCCAGAGTTGTTAAGTGGTGTGAAGAGAGTTCAATTGATCCCTTGAAGGCCTATTTGTCTGATGTCCTTAGTTTTTCACTTTCCTTGGCCCAGCAAGGTTGGGCTGTGGCAATTGTTAAGGGTTACTTGTCGGCTTTATCAGCCTTCCTTTGTTTGCCAGACCATCCATCGTTGTTTAAGTCTCCGATAGTTATGAGGTTCATTAAAGACCTGACTAATAGGTTTCCTCCCACTTTCCTTATTATGTCTCAGTGGGACTTCAATCTGTTTCTCACTTTCCTGATGAGTTCTCCTTTCGAGCCTCTTCATAGTTGTCCGTTGAAGCTTCTTACATTCAAAACTGTATTTCTAATTGCTAATACCATGGCCAGAAGGGTAAGTGAACTTCAGACTCTTAGTTCTAAGCCTCCTTTTACCACCATCTATGCAGACAAGATGCTTCTTAGGAACAGAGCTGCTTTCCTGGCTAAGGTGGTTACACCTTTTCATCTGGGGCAGTCTATCACTTTACCTACTTTCTATCCTCCCCTCCACCCTTCCAAGGAGCAGGAGAGACGTCACCCTCTGGACCCAAGAAGGGCGGTCAGGTTCTACCTGGACAGAACCAAGGACATAAGGCTGGGCGATCAGCTCTTCGTTGGTTACGTGGGAAGAATGAAGGGCAAAGCTGTTCAGAAGAGAACGCTTTCCAGGTGGATCATTTTTTGCATCAAGATTTAATACGCCTTGGCCAAGAAAGAGCCACCTGAAGGTATTAGAGCTCATTCAATTAAAGCTAAGTCTTCATCTTCAGCTTTAGCTAGAGGTGTTCCTGTGGTTAACATCAGTAAGGCTGCAACTTAAGCCTCCCTCCACACTTTTGCGAAGCATTATTGCTTGGATTCAGAGGTGAGAGGGGACGGTCATTTTTGTGCGTTCTGTGCCGCAGGATTTTTTGGTATAAGTAGGTGAGCACCCTCCTCCGGGAGAGGGACTGCTTGGGGATTCAATTCAAAAGGTGAGGAATCCACAGGCAGATGTATCCATCAGAAGAACAAGTTACTTAACTTTGGCAACGCTTTTTCTGGTGGATACAGTATCTGCCTGTGGATTCCTCACAGACCCACCCTCCTCCCCATTGTCTACCTACATAAACCAAAAAGATTTTTGGGCATGGCATTCTTGTATCTCATTGTCATTTGCATTGTTATGCGGCTTATGCTGTGAATACTTGTGTATATATTGTATACTGTGTATACTTGCGTTATGTTGTTGGTTCACCCATTCGCCTCGAGGGGCCGGAACAAATGGTTGGAACTAACGTCAGCACACCGACGAGGTCTTCTTAATGCTTCGGTAACGTCATATGGAGTCACGAGCAGAGCCCTGCTATTGTGACATCCTCGTCGTCGTGGGAAAGCTAAGAAAAGGTTTCCGTTGAATGCTGGTGCAGGGGTAGTTTCAAAAGGTGAGGAATCCACAGGCTGGTACTGTATCACCTGAAAAAGCATTACCAAAGGTAAGTAACTTGTTCCTTAGGGCCCAATGGGGTGCTGTAGTTCTAACAAGGCAGGCCGCTTGTAAGCGGTTAAAGTACTACAAACCCCATAAAGAGTTGTCAGCGCGGGATCTAAAGATAGATATTTGGAGGGTTAAGGGGATACGACGTCTAGGGGATATCTATAGGGCAGGGATAATTGTTTCTTCCTCAGATTTGGCCGAACAATATAAGTTACCTAAGAATGATTTTTTCAAATTTTTGCAAATTCGTGATTTTCTTCTTTTTTTTTTTTTTTTTTTTTTTGAAAAACCTTTATTCTTGAAAACATGGACACAGCTATTTAGCCGACATCCCGGAGGTTCGGCAGCTTTGAGAAAGCAAACAAGGAAACGTCCACAGTGCATAGAGGAGAAGCAAAAAAGGTTCTATTTTAAATAAACACAAACTCACACAAAACCCCAGCAAGGCGAATGACACTGAATACCACTGGTGATTGCCCCTCAGGGGAGAGCAGACCCCCGTCGTCTAACAGTCACAACTCTGTGTTAAGAGGAAAAAGGGGGGAAAAGCAGAGGCCCAAAAAGTCAATTATCAATCAGATACATATACAAATGCTGGAAAGAATGTTAAGGAGAGAGCTGTTCATCGGGGGGATCCAAATCAGGGGCAAGACATATGCCACCCCTATACTGGTTCCACCTCCCCCAAATGGCATGCCACTTCCGGGGGCGCCCTCTAGCACAATATACTGTCTTTTCCCTCAGCATACTCCAGTCCATGTTTTCTTTCCACGCAGTCAATGTGGGGGGACCCGCTGAGCCCCACAGGCGCGCGATGTCTCGCTTAGCCACCATATTACCCAGGGTCACCCACTGGGTCTGTCCCACATCGTGATCGGTAGGCCCCCAAACATTCAGGAGACAGCACCGTGCCTCCGGCTGCATAACAATGCCCGTCACCTCCCCCATCACCGTATGGACTCTCCTCCAGAATTCCCTGATAACGCCACATTCCCAAATGATATGCATAAAGGTACCCACCATACCGCATCCCCTCCTACATAAACCCTCCTCCGAGAATCCCATACGAACCAGTCTAGGCCCCGTGACATAGGTTCTGTGGAGTATTTTAAGCTGCACCAGCCTCAGTCGTGATGGGATCGCGACCTCCTTAGGAGAGGAGACCGCAGACTGCCAATCCTCATCATCCAGTTCGAGCCCGTCCCTAGTCCACTGGTCCCTCAGCCCCAACAGCAGGTCCGCCCGAACGTTTATCAATTTCTTATATATGAGAGAAATCGTACTCTCCGGCATATGGCCGTCGAGGATCCGATCCTCCAATGGAGAGGACTCAGGCACCTTCTCTCCGTCTACGAGAACTGATCGCAGGGCATGACGCACTTGAACATAGCGGAAGAACTCGGATTTCCCCAACTCATACTCCTGCTGCAGCTCTTCAAAGGACTTCACCCTCCCCTTCATCAGCAAATCTCCAACCCTGGAGACTCCAATCAAGTCCCATTTATCAAAACCTTTCGTATGCCAGAGCCTCCCCAATTTGTCAGATTCAAACAACGGGGTAGCTAGGGTGAGCCTATCCTTCCAGCCCAACGAGTCAGTCGCCAACCTCCACACACGCACCGCCACCCCCGTAGGCCCCGTGAGGGACGAGTCCAGTGCCCGAGAGTACAGAGCTCTATGATAATTACCGCCGCGCAGCAACCGTCGGTCCATGGCATAACCGGGGCTTAGAGCCGGACCATAGAAACCATGATTAATCGCGCTCAACTGGGTGGCCCAATAATAGCGTCGAATGTCCGAAAGCGCAATACCCCCGTCGTACCACGGAAGCGTCAACTTAGCAATCGCTATGCGCGGCCTACCATCCCACAACAATGATCGTTGGAGGCTTTCAACCTCCCAAAAGTAACTGGCCGGTACCCAATCAAGGGTATTCTGCAAAGCATAGAGGAACCGGGGGAGAGACATCATTTTAAACAAAGCGGCACGCCCAACGAGGGAGAGCGGCAGCTTCCGCCAGCCCACAACATCCCGCCGCAAGCGCGCCAGTGGGGGGAGCAGGTTTCTCTCATACCGCAGAGTGGAGTCAGTGGAGATAAAGATCCCCAGGTACACAAAGCCCTGCTGGGCAATCTGGATCGAACACGTTCGCGGGACAGGCGGAACCTCGCCGCTCAGAGCATACAAATACGATTTACTCCAATTGATGACGAGACCCAAGTTCCTGCCAAAGGACGTCAGAACGTCACAAACCACTATAAGCGAGTTCTTGGGCGAGGCGAGATATAACAGGATGTCATCGGCATAGAGCGATATACGGTCCTCGTGCTCGGGCGACCACCTAAGTCCACGTATATCCGGATGCCAGCGTATCCACGCCGCCAGCGGCTCGAGGGCAAGGGCGAACAACAAAGGCGACAAGGGGCATCCCTGCCGAGTTCCCCTCCCAAGCTGGAACGGAGTCGACGCCCGCCCGTTTACCACAACACTCGCAAGGGGACCCTCATACAGCAACCTCACCCAGCTCAAAAAACCCGGGCCAAAACCAAACTTGGCAAGCACTGCCCACAGATATGCCCATTCCACCGTATCAAAAGCCATCGTGGCATCGAGGGATGCCACAATAGCTGGTTCTCGAATCGTGCCCGCCCTGGCAATCACTCCATGGAGGCGCCGAAGGTTCAACGCAGTGTTACGGTGCGGGATAAAGCCGGATTGATCCGGATGGATCAAGTCTCCGAGCACCCTGACCAAGCGGCCTGCCAGAATTTTAGCCAGAATTTTCGGCTCAGCATTAAGGAGTGATATTGGCCGATAGGAGGAACACTTATCTCGGGGTTTACCCTCCTTGTGTATCACAACAATCGTCGCCAGTCTCTGGTCCAACGGAAGGGACCCTCCCCCCCGCGCCTCCACAAACATGTCGCGCAGATGAGGGGCAACCCTATCCGGGAACAGCTTATACAAGTCAATCGGCAAACCATTAGGGCCTGAGGCCTTACCCGAGTTCAGCGCACGGATGGCACCCGCCACCTCATCGACCGTTATGTCTCCATCGAGGTCGTCCCTATCTACGTCAGACAGGCAGGGCAGAGCAATGTCCCGCAGGAGGTCAATCGAGTCCTCGGTCGGCCTATCCGAAACTGAGGCATAAACCATACTGAAATAATCCGAAAAACACTGTACTATCCCCTCAGGGTCAACAACTACCTCTCCCCCCTCTCTCGTCAGTTCCGGCACTACTCTATTAACCTGTTCTTTTTTATCCAGCCAAGCTAGGAGCTTCCCGGCCTTATCCCCAACATCATACAAGCGGCCCTGCTGTTCCCTACTGAGGGTCTTGGCGGCATTAGTCACCAGGTCCTTATATTCGGCTTGCTTCAGGCTCAGCTCATGCAGGGAGGCCTCTGTAACCCCCTCCTCCAGGGCCACCTCTAAAGCCGCGATCTCCTCCTCAACCTGCATAACCTCGCCATCTCTCCGCCGCTTGGCCGCCACTACCAGGGAGAGGGCCTCTCCCCTCAGCACAGTCTTAAATGCTTCCCACAACGACACGGCCGAGTCAACAGACCCCTGGTTGTCCTTAAAAAAGTGATCAACTGTCTTTAACAGCGCACTGCGCATCTTGGGGTCCCGAAAGTACCAGGGGTTAATAGGAGCAACCCTGCCCCCTCCCTCGCGCCCGACATCCAGCCGGACCCACACTGGCGAATGATCCGATATGCCCCGCGCCATATGCCTGGCCTCAGATACCAATGAGGCATGCGCAGCCAGGGTCAGCAGGTAATCTATCCTAGAGAGGCTACCATGCGCCCCGGAGTGGAAGGTGTATTGGCTCTGTGTGGGGTGCCGGAGCCTCCAGCAATCTACCAGGCCGAGCGTGTCTAGGAAGTCTGGAAGCCACTTCTGAGCCCCCCCGGTATCCCTGGGCGGGTACCTATCCAGCAGCCCGGAGCCGACAGCATTGAAATCGCCCCCCACCACTAACATACCCTCCGGGAGGTCCAACAAGGCCCTACCCAGATCTGTGAACGTGGAGGCCTGCAGGGCAGGAGGGACATAGACCGAAACCAAAACCAAAGTTCTTCCTTCCCACCTCCCCGCCACCGCCACAAACCTCCCCCTATCATCAACAATGGTGGAGTTCACCTCAAACGGTAGTGAAGCTCTAACTAGGATACCCACACCCCTGGATCCAGAGGAGAATCCTGAGTGAGCTATGAATTTGTAACCTTTCCTATTAAGAGCATGGCAAGTATTACCTATAAGGTGTGTCTCCTGCAGTAGGACGACATCCGGCAAAGACCGTTTCAAGAACTGCAGGACTATCCCCCGCTTAATGCGATCCCCCAAACCATTAACATTCCAGCTAAGAACGTTTAAACCCCTACCCCCCATCCCCACACCACAAGAGACCCACCCCCCACCCGAAGAGCCACCATGGAAAAATCCTGACAATGAGTACTGCGCCTTGCAAAAACAAACCCCCCAACAACAAACCCAAAATCCCAACTATCCCCCCCACCCTGCACCCCTGCTGCAGCTTACAAAGCCCCCCCCCAACTTGCAGTGTGCCTGTCGCCCTACCAATACCCAAATCTACAAAAAGTACCCTGAGGGAGGAAAGAGCTCCCATCGTCCTCCCGCAACCCTCCGTATTGTACTGCAATCAGTTCAAGTCATCATCCGGAACCAAATCAAGTCAGTCCGGCTCCAAAGGCATCAACCCTGCCCATCCCGGCCACTGTCCCCGTCTGTGGCGGCATCTTCACCAGTCCGTCGTCGGGGCAAAGCGTCCAGCCATTCACCGGCCATTGCAGGCGATTCAAAGAAGAAAGTTCGGTCTTCATACACCACCCGTAATCTGGCAGGGAAAAGCATGGCATACTTCAGGTCCCTCTCCCGAAGCCGTCTCTTCACCCCCAGGAAGCTCAGCCTTTGCTTTTGCACCAGCTGGGTGAAGTCAGGATAGAAACTCACCGACGCGTTCTGAAAAGGGACCGGGCCCGTCACCCGAGATGCTTGCAGGATAGCGTCCCGATCTCGGAAGTGAAAGAGCCTGGCGACAATCGGTCTCGGTGGCGCTCCCACCCTGGGCCTCCCGCCTGGCACTCTGTGGGCTCGCTCAACTGCGAAGAACTTCCCAAGGCCCTTAGGCTTCAGATGATTAAGCACCAAGTCCTCCACGAGAAGGTCCACAGAAACCTCGTCCGAGGACTCCGGGACCCCGATAATGCGCACGTTGTTGCGCCTGGCCCGGCTCTCGAAGTCCTCGAGCCGACGGGCGGTGAGGTCACTCTCGGCCCGCAGCTTACGAACCTCAGTCTGAAGTTCCGAGACATCGTCAGCGAGGCCCGTGGTCTTAAGATCAAGGGTTTTTACCCGTTCATTAGTTTTGCCCAAGTCAGCGCGGATCAGGTTAACGTCCACCAAGATGGTATCCACTTTATGCGCCAGGGCATCAAACTGTCTCCCAATCGAGGCCTGCATCCCTTTGAGCGCGCCCATGACGTCCTGCAACGAGAGCTCCGATGCCGGGGGTGAGGCAGTCTTCTGTCCATCCAGCGACTGGCTCGATCCACCGGGCGACCCCTTCTGCTGGGCATACCGGTCCATGTTATTAGCTTGAGTATAAGCTCCCCGCCTGGTAGCCTTGGGTTTCAGACGATCCACCTCTGCTTTACCCGACATGTCTGGCTCCAAGCAGTCCGGTGCCAAAAGACGGCCCTCTCTCAGGTAGAGGGAGCAGGAGAGGTCGGATCTGCAATAGCCCGCCTGGGTAGGGCGCAGAGCGTCCAGAGGATAATAAAGCAGCCGAAAGCACTCCCAGGCCAAGGCAGACAAAGGGCGAGAAAGTGAAAGTGAAAGGACGGGATCTTCCGTCCGACAGTTCACACCTCGCCTGGCCGCTGTTGTTCAATTAGAGGTCGGGCATCCTGCCAACGCCAGCCCCTGGCATCCCTCGGAGACAGGCCTCAATCTTCCGCCGTGCACAACTCCGGTTCCCGGTGGGCGATCCGAACTCGGGCGACATCAATCGCCTCCAGAACGAGTCATCTGCAAGATGCCGTGCATATAATACAGGATTGAAGACAGGATAGTCGACGGAGGGCGCGTGGGTCTCGGGAGCTCAAAGCTCACGCGGCCATCTTGGTCCGGCGCTAGGCTCCTCCCCGCGATTTTATTCTTAAACATTGTAGATACACACCTATGACACCCAACGATTTAATAGAGGCCCTGATTAAACGAGCTAAGATCGGGGTACTGTATGACATATTGTTGGAGTCTCAACGGGATGATATTGAGATACATGAGGCAAAGTGGCGGGAGCGATTTGGGAACACTGGTTCCTATGTGCAACAATCAATAGATATGGCTACCAAAGTCATGTTGACTGCAAATTTACGTACTCAACATGTTAAAACTTTGTTTAATTTATATCATACCCCTGTGAAAATGATGAAGTGGGGTGGGCTCCACGATGGGAAATGTTTTAGGTGTTCGGCGGAGAATGCCGATATTGTACATATTTTTTTCGATTGTTTAGTCTTAAAACAGCTCATAAGGAGCATTTCGGAATTCTTATCACAAATTACAGGGGTTAATGTGTCTATATCTAGAGAGATAATGTTAGTAGGTGTGGGTGAGGGTTCTGAACCCACTCAGACTTGTTATCCTTTTCGTTATCTTTTATTTATGGCTTCCACTGTTGCCCCGATTATGTGTCGCTTCTATGTGGCTCCAATCAGAGGCGCCATCATATGAAATGTGGCGTGCAAAGTTTTACAATATATTTAATTTGGAATTCAGTTTGTATCGTATAAAATCGATGAGAAAGAAACAATTAGGGATCCAAATTTGGCAGCCTATGCTTCAACATATGGAGGTGTCGATCTGAAATTTATTGGTTTATTTATTATTATTTTTTTCGTTTATTTGTGTTGCCCTTTTCTTTTCCTATATTATTAATTAATGTAGATAGATGTATAAATCCTACATGCTATGTACTGAACAATAAAGATTATAAAAAATTTTTAAAAAAAGAGTTGTCAGCGCAACAAGCGTACCTTGCTGGGGTTATCTGTCACACCGACAAGCTCCATCTGGTTGCTTTTCTCTATGTCTTTTCTGATGTTTTGGGGGCCTCGTAGCAGACTGCATCCTTGCTCAAGCTGGTGGAGCGGGGGAGAGGGGGGGTCATGGTGCCACTGAGCCCTACTTACTCATGGATTTGGGAAAGTTCGAAGCTATAAATCTGTCTCTGTACATACAAGTCTGCTTATGTAATTTTGTATTTAGTTTCGAAAAAGGTTTGGATGTGAAATTGCGAATGTATAACGTTTATAGTTCTCAGAATAAGTTAACTGGGCCACGAATAACACTATTAATTTGAGAACAACTCAACTTAATAAGGACTTGGGAAAGAAGGCTCATTTCTGTCACAAGAAGGGACCTTTTTGCCTTTCAGTGCTTTGATGTGAGCTTAGGGATAAACTAGAAAGAGCACATGAAGTACCTTATTCTGAAAGATATTCATTATTAAAGTCTCATACTTTGTAATTGTTGAACATGCCAACTTCTGATTTTTGTTTTCTTTTTGTAAATATTGAGATTGAAGATGGGGTAAGAGTGCTGAAAGAAGGAGAGTGCAGAGCTTGTGGGAGTAGTTGTGGGAAGACAGTAGTGATGGGGTGTGAGAGAGTGGTGGAATAGGCTAAAGCAGACATGGGCATGATTGGATAGGTGTGTGAGAAAGAATACGATTAATTAGTACATTCTGATGAAAGAGTGGTGGGGGGGTGTATGAAAGCTGTTAGTTCATTACCAAACCTCATTTCTGTCCATGTAATGTAAAGGTATTTTTATAGCACAAACCTATGAGCACTTTATATTAACTGGGTTTTGCACATTTGTAATTGAACAGTCACAATATGTATATTTACAAATGCATCGTGTTTGACATGTGTACAGTTTTAGGCGGAGTGTATTAAGTGATATGCTCATAATCACACGATTTTCAATCAGGCGCGACAGACGGTAGTAGACCCCAGGTTACAAGAAAGTACCTTACCCACGAGACTTCCTGTGACTGATAGTGATTGTTATTCTGCTGCTTATCTTCCATCTCCTAATTCGTACAATCGCATCTATCTCAAAAGATTCTTCAGTTATTTTCTTCTTTTTAGTATAAGTGTGGCCTTCTCTGCCCTCCCTTCTCCCTTAGTTCAGACTATGGTAATGTGCATTATTTTGAAAAACTTAACAGGGTTACTTAGCTGCTGCCTTCTTGTTGATGCTTTCCGAAACACCAGTCTCCTTCTTCCCTCTACATCTACTCTGCACCATGTACGTATTACGTTTAAGACAAAAACACCATGGACTTGAACCAAAGGCGTATGAGTTCATTTGTAATTGGTAGCCTATTATTTACAGACTCTTCTCGGCTGTTAAAGCTTTTTCTGGCTGGCCCAAGGTGGAATTGTGCATTTTCCTCACTGACGTCAATAATCATCCTATTGTAAGTTGTGTAGGACGCTAAAGTCTTGGCTGCCACCTATCTTACAGTCAGTAGGCGTCTACCTCTTTTAGTTCTATCATCCTCTCTAAACTGCTGTCACACGTCTGCATTGATGGCACAGCACCCTTTGCAATGTGTAACTAGGCAGGTCGTTTTTTAAATATTTTGTACCTGCACTTTCATTAAAGACAAAGGAAGAGCACTAGCAATCCTCAGCAATGATCCAAGACTTTCAGTGGGAGAGTACCACCACTTCTCAGTTGCAAACAGGTGATATTGAGGGCCTGCACTGCGAAAAGTGAGTACGTGCACTTCTCTATTTCCCTTGCAAGTATTGCGTTTAACGTTAAAGAACAAATCCCACTGTTTTTTAATCGACTTGGTCGTCACTAGCTACTTTTGAAACCTCTTCAGGGCTGTGCTGCACAGTTATCTCCAAACGGATACCCAAACACAGGCTGGCAGAGTGTACCTATGGTGTGCACATTATCGCGAGAATATTCTGAGAATCCTACTACAGCATGGCTGCTCGCTGGTTTCAACCTTATAGTCATTTCACCACTTTCATGTAAGAAGACACAGAAGAGTACTATTCCTTTGACATGGAGGTAAATTGCTTCTCTTTAGAATGGAGATCACACCACGGCTCAGCGTTGACCATTTCTTCTATTTAGAGTTGTTGGATGTATCCGCTGAGGATCATTGTACCATTTGGAAAAAAAATCCATCTGCAATCGAGTGTCTTGAGTTGTGGAGGAAGCACCAACACTTTAGTATCAGGCGGGCATCTTGATTTCTGCAGTGCACCACACCTCAAAATAACTGTTTGCCACAGCAGAGCTGTATAAATGGGCCGAGGGTGATGGCATTCCATAGATTACCCGGTACCACGAAAGAGCCAAATTGTGTTGAAATGGACCTCTAAAGTTTGCCAGATGGCTTTGTTTATTTCTTTCTCGCACACACATGATCAGACACTGGCTTGTCTGTCTTTTAAGGAAGTGTGATTGCATGTTTGTGATTGAATCTCTTTTACCTCTTTAGCCTGATACCAATAGGCTCTGCTTGGTTTGCCGCCATTGCCACTGTTGCAACGCCAGAGGCACGTACCGGAGACAACTTCTAATTTTGTTCTTTCAATGAAACGTTTCTCTGGCAGGTGAGCCTCCTTCAGTTTGGTTATTAAATTTGTTTATGTCATTGTTACAAGTCCATTTTCTAAAGCTGCTAGGTAGGTCGGACCAAAATTTACAAAACTCTGGCCGAAAATCACACATTTTCTACTATTGTGGCATGAGAGTTCACGTCATTCTTCCTGAACCTCTTCCTTTCCGGGTCACTGTTCGAGCAGAATTTTTCATGTAGGATCAGTAAAATTGACACCAAAAGAGATTATCTCCTCTAACCAATTGCCTGCCGGTACCTTTAATGACGTTTGAGTGCGAGGCATATCCTCAATTTCAATTTTTATGTGAGATACCTGCAAAGGACATGTCAGGAAATATGGGTAATTTCGCTTAATATTTGTAAAAATGTTGCCTATTTTTTCTTTTAAAAAGTGTGGTTTGTCTCACTCCCACACTTTAGCAAAATGTTTCAAAGGCTCATTTCTGCGCCTGCTCTCTGTGAAGCAGACGGTATTGTAGGATACATAAAGGGATCTTTATCTGGTACTTGCAGTGTGGACCCCTCCATTTAATAGAAACCCGATCATACAATTTAATACTGGATTTAAATTGCATACTTTTTATTTCATGCTTGCATATAGCTTGAAACACTAAGGTTGTTTTAAAATAGGATAGCAATAACCAATAAATATTAATCTTTTTCTATTTCCGTTTTCAGTTAATTGGGTAAACTATATATGTATCAATGTATTAATTACATCTTAAAAAAAGAATGTTTTTAAGATCTTTTGGGATTTTATTGGGGCACCCTGTGTTTCCATTTGCTGTAAACCCCAATTGCAGAGAGGTCAAATTAAAGTGGTAATATGAAAGAACAGAGCACTCAATATGTTGTAACCTGTACTGGAGAATGTGGGAGGCGACACAATGGCGTTGTAACCTTATTTGATGCTAATGGTAAGTGAGGAAAACCAAAGACAGGAAAGCGTTACAACTCTTCTCGCCTATATCATATGCAGTACCGAGAGGAGAGGAAAAGTGTAGCAGATGTAATGCAACTTCCGTCTCATGGTTCGCTGAACATGTAGACATCAATCATTAAGAACGGCCATGAGCTCAACTCAGTTACCTGTCCTAATGCGACAAAGAAGGCCTAGAGAAAGTAGTACCATGCCATTGTCAAGCTAAGGTCTTATAACCAACTTAAGTGAACCTTTCTCTGAAATACTCCCAGAGCTTGATCTCCTCTAAACTAAATCGGAGCTCTTAAGCAGAACAAAATAAAGGAGTAATAGAGTGCCATCTACATTTTTCATTAGAAGAGTAAGAGGATGTATTGAGTTGTAATTGTATTTATATAGATCTTACTACCCCTGACGAGGCGTCGAAGTGCTTTTTCGGCGAGTAGCACAGTACTCCGTTAGCCAGAATGGATTAGTGGTAAATTAGTATAGTGAAAAATATGAAAGTAATTTGAGTCGTGTATATGTTAGTCAGTTATTTGAATTGAGCAGGATAGTGGAGGTATGGAAGAGGGAAAAAGGTTTGCCTTTATATAGCGCTTGCTACCCTTGTTGGGGTGTTGAAGCGCTTTTTTGGCGAGTAGCACGCTACTTCAGAACCCAGAAAGGATTAGTGGTGAATTAGTATAGTGAAAATATGAAAGTAATTTGAGTGGTGGATATGTTAGTCAGATTATTTGGATTGAGAAGGATAGTGGAGGGATAGAGAAGGGAAAAAAGGGTTGCATTTATATAGCTCTTGCTACCCCTGATGGGGGGGTTTACGAGTTTTTTCGGGAAGTAGCACGCTACTCTGGAATTGGAGAGATTCACGAACATGGGAAGGAAAAGGCAAGTCTCTATGGAAATGCATTCATTTGGGCACAAAGTACGAAAAAAAGTAAAGCAATTGAAGCGCTGGATCTCTGGTATCCAAATCAGTTTGTGGTGTGGAGAATGAAGGAAGTAGGAGTAGAGACTGATCTTGTTTAATACCCCTCTAGGGAAGTACAAGGTGGAAAATTCAGTTGTACAGTCGTCTTTTGATATGCAGTAGTATGTGAAAGTGCAGAAAGAAATTAATGAATGTTAGAAAGATATCTCAGGTAGAGTATTTGAGTCACTCACAGGTTTGAGCATTGTTAAAGAGAGAAGTACTCTTCCTGCACGTTCTCTCTGGAATCAAAAGTAAATTGCGCAAGATGTAACTGAATGTGTCCTTTTGGTAAGTGGAGAAGGAGTGGGCCATCTTGAGAAAATGTTTTCTGCTCTGTGAGTTTCATAGGCTGGTTGTACCTGGGCAGAGTTAGCAAATACCATGGTCTTTGCTCTTTTGCATTATGATGGTCACATACAATTGTTATTGCTTTTATCTTCATCCACACAGGCCACAAAGGCTCACATCAAGCTGAATACTAAGAAGCTATACCAGGCAGATGGCTATGCTGTCAAGGAGTTGCTGAAGATCACATCTGTTTTGTACAGTGCCATGAGGACAAAAGGCATGGAGAGCTCAGAGACGGGAGACGAAGACAGCAGCAAATTCAAGTTTGATCTTGGCTCAAAGGTAAGCACAATAGCTAAGTGTCATATGTGTGGAATGCATAACAGATGCCATTCAGTTTTTCCCTCCACATTGTTCCACATACTCTTATTTGAAAGACTAGTTGGTTGTATTTCACAGAACTTAGCATCACCTGTTGTGATTATCCATGGACTCAGGGGCAGTTCTTTGGGATGCACAGTCATTGAATGAACGACACTGACACCTTCCTGGCTTTGTGTGCATTCTCAGCATCTTATTAAAGTGTAGGCCCACCAAATGAGAAGTTCAATAGAAAAACAGCCTTCAACAGAGCTTATAAGTTTGTTAATGTCCTGGGGTTGTCATTTAGCTGTGGCCTTCCTTATCCCTCTTCCCAGTGTTCACCATTTTCTGAATATCTGAAAACAATTATAAAAGTGCAAGTGCTTTGATTAGAAACTTAAAAGTGAAATAGATTTTATAGTATTGGCAAAAACTTTAAGACTGTGGTACAGATAAATACCACAACACACTTTTGAGAAAACCCCAAACTCATACCTTGGTGCGACGCATTATGTGAATGGTGCTATCTACATGTAAATGATGAGCAGCATTCTTTATGATAACAAAGAATATCAATAACTCCTCAAATCTGAATGGGACAAGGAAATATGCAACTCTCAAATCTGGCAGAGAAGAGTGCCAAACTTAAAATAATTGCTTGCACATCGATGTTTGCATACTACCCGTATTGCCCCTGCAACACTGGTTGGAATGGGCAGCAACACCACGAGGCGCATATCAATCATGGCTCCTTCACATCACTTTTTCACATGCAGAATGTTCAGTTTTAGAAGCTAAGTTCATACATGCTGCTGACTATCCTTCTTTCATTCCAGATCACGGAGTTGAAGGCTGCCCGACAACTCGCTTCTGAGATTACCTCCAAAGGTGCTTCCCTTTACGATCTGCTTGGAAAAGAAGTCGACCTTAGGGTAAGTCCCTTCATTGGCTTGCTGTAGAGACGCTGATTGAGTTTAAGGCATTATGTTACTGCTATAAAGACATAAATGTTGGAAAAAATTACCTTTTTCAAAGGCCTTTTCTGAAGAGGTCATGTACTAGATCACTCAAATCGAAAAAGTTACTGCTTTCAGATTTCCCCGATATGAGAAGATCTAGATCAGGTGGTAGATCCTTTCCCATCTTTGGCTCCAAGCTATGGAACACTTTACCTATTGACCTTCAGTAAAAGAGCAGCCTTATTTCCTTTAGGAAAGAGCTGAAAAACGTTTCTGTTTTTTTTATAGTTCGGCGATTTGTGGGCTGAGGGTGTCATGCTGCCATATTTTATTGCCAAGAAGCCTCAGGGTGTAGGTTTAGTGCTTTATAAATACTATACTCACTCAGTACTCAAGGCAATGTATTCTGCAGTTGCTTTACTTAATGGAGTAGTTCTGATGACAAAATAATCCCTTTTGTTAGTTACTTTGCAGCCATGCCCACTCTGGTCAGGTGACTTCTTAGATCCACTGTGTTTGGCCTGGTGACTTTGATCTTCAACTTCATTAGGTCAGTTGACACCATAACCCCATTAGGATGGCTTAGAGGATTGTGTTGATCCATTTGTTTAAGTTTGGTGATTCAGTACATCTTGTCTGGTTGAGGTAGGTAACTCCATAACCTGCTTGCTTATGTTGGCTAGCAATTTCTAATAATCGGGCCAATTAATATTGCAGCCCTTCTCTTCAGACTTGCGGTCAGGGGACTTCTTAACTTGGTAAGATTTATTTGTTCGTAGTTGTAATTATTTCGGTGCACATAGACAGCGATATATTGTTCTATTACAGACACCCCTGATGAAGGGTCACATGACCCGGAATGCATTGGGTATTATAAGTCAACACCTGATAAAGAAAATGTGATTTTATGGATATGATGCCAAGATATGTGAATTGTTGGATAGAATATGAGTGAAACAAATTCATATATTGAAGAACTCTAGAAAAAATGAATCAAAAGAAACTTAATCGACTACTTTGAATGATGATTATTGTTTGAACCCAGCGAATATTGTGTGAAGAACCTGCAGGTTGCAGTAAAATGCGTCCGGGAGCTGGCAAGTGGAATCACTACCAGCATGTATGCAAAATTTTACACAGTGGTGCAGTACGAGACATTGCACATACGTAGACAGCGCGTGATGATAAAACATTAGGATTCACACGGATTGAACACTGAGGAACAAGGAATGCGCACACCTAACACTGTGAATCAAAACAAGCATGTTACCATTAATTACAATATATAATGCTGACTGTTTAGCGTGTCATGTGCGCTATACGATCTCCTGTCTCAAATACATTAAGATAACTGCTGAAGCTCTTGGTAGACCTGAGTGGTTGATATAATTGTCTCCTGATTACCAGGGGGGACACTGAAAGGGTAAAAAAAGATACATATGTTTTTTACCAACCCGACCAGAAAGGGGAAAAAAATTGAAAAACTAATTTACATGATTACACTATTATACAAACAATAATTGAATAGGAGCCTTACCTGACTCTAGTCATCAACCCATGGGAAATTCCGCTTCGGACTTGATTTCACTTGGGCTCTATAAGAATCCACCTCTGTTTTCCCTTGGGCCTTTATGGCACCTCAGCAATATTGGTCTTCCCCTGTGGCAAAACATCTGTCCAGACACTTGTGCACTTAGTTTCCTTTTGTACATTTTATAAACATTTTATACTGCAATATTTATGAGTTGTTTTTGAAGTCATACGGAATTAATAAGTGTAAACTAGCATTGTGTTTTTTTACGGATGTTTTCTAATCCAGTTGTCCATTATTCTGTGGGGTGCTTTTTAAAGTCTATGATACGCCATCATTAATCAATAAACTTTTCAACTTTATCCAATGTAAATAATTATGGAAGAGGTTTGTAAACCGTTTTTTAATTTTGTATCTATTTTGTTATGTTTGCTTTTATAAAAAATTGATAGCTAAAAAAAACAGATTAATTAAATTGTCAAAGGTTTTCAAAAGCATTATATGACATACACTAACTAGTTGAATGTTGTTTTTGTTGTCTCAATCTTACATATGTGGTGATATTTATAATTGTTTAGAAATTGCGCCTATGCACCCAAACTTCACAGGGTATTTACACTGTTCTTCCTGATTGGATCCCGGATATGTGGATCCTCCCAAACTGGCATTAGTCTAAAGGGATTATAATTGCCTCTATTCTGCTGATTATACTATATGTTTTTTAAATGAAGCCAATTTTCAAGCTATATGTTTTTTTACATTTTCGTTTCATTTATCTTTGTATGGCGACTCCCATTCTGGCTTTGATATGCCGGACAGACATTTTTACAATTCTTCTAAGCAAACGTATACATACCCCCTTACAAATGGTTGGGTTTGCAGTAATACTAAGACTTGGTGGCAAGCCTGCTTCATTAAAAATCAACTTTAAATACTAAAAACACACACAAAAAACGTGCACACGAAATTTAATATTGTTTTTATGAAATCACAGCTGAATAAATAATTGCTTTCTTTGGGTTAGACTAATTGGTGTCGGTATTGTGCTGTACCCCACAGCAGATATCGGACTAAAGAGGGAATCGATCACTCTCGCCTTCTTCCTTTTGTTCTTTGCTCAGCTGTCAAAGTAAGCTATTATACAAGATACCAATCCTGTATTCAGCATCTCCACACAACTTTCATACTCTCCTTACTCCCAATATCTGGTCCATGTCACACTTTTCAGTCTCTCCCTTAGTTGTATGGCTTTCAGCCAGACCTTTTCATCCATTGCTCTGTTGTGGTGCATTTACATTTTTCTTCCACCCACTGCAGAATAAAGCATGGGGAAATGGATCAGTCCAGTCTAACCATTCGCCGTGAATGACCGTATTCTGCTCTTCAACAAAGAACACATTCACGCAAATTACTGCCCTACTGTTCCAGGGACGGCCGTGGCAAAACATGCTTTTTGAGGCCAAAAATATTTTCGGTTTTAACCAATATTTGTACTTTTTATTGGCACGAGCCAGGCAGTGCCTCAAAAATAAAGTTTACCAAACTAACTAAATAAAAGACAATTGGTAAAAGCCAAAAGACTGGCAGTCAACGTCAGACCTGTTGATTTTCCCAATGCTTCAATTAGTTTGAAAGCAAAAGCCAGCGTAGGTCGTAAAAATATAAAGCAACAGCATCCACAAGGCCTAAGCAATGGAATGAAATATGAATTGGTAAGATTCGCTCACCAGTTTCAGGGGTCCCCAACCTTTTGTTCAGTAAAAATCATCCTGAACTACTAATAGTAGTGATGTAATGATGGCCACCCCTTTTCAGATTGTCAGCAGTGATAACATCAGTGCATTTTGCAGGGTTGCCAGCAGTAAAGTAAAAAAACATTATTAATTTGGAATACCTCTATATGGATAATGCATAAAAGTCATAGCAGCAATCCCACTGGCACTTGAGTAATATGAGTAATACATCTCATCCAAATCAGTAATACATCTCTCCAAATCATGTAACCTCTTTAAATACATCTTGAAAATTTAGCCATTTTCCTCTAAACATCAGCTTCTGAGTTATGAAAACACAGATATTTCGTCTCAAATCGATGCTTTGTACCTTTGGTATACATGTAATAATTCAGCCAAACAAAAGCATCTATAATAATAGGGTGGGATGCACCCAGGAGACATACTTGCAGGTACCTGGAGAGCTACTAATAGCTCACGATCTATATTATCTTGGAAACGGCCACTACAACGCGGCCGTTTCCACACATAACCTTAACCACGCATGCATTACAACGTATGCGTGGTTAACACGAATAGCCTTTACCACACATACCTTTACTACGAGATACATAGTAAAGGCATGTGTGGTAAAGGTTAAAATTAAAAAAGGGGGCTTAGGGGTCTCCCCCCCCCCCAAAAAAATGGGTGTGAAAAGAAAAGGGAGCTTGGGGGGGGTCCCCCCCCAAAAAATGCACCTGATAAAGTAGCGATGAGGAGGCAATCGGGAGGCATTCAGCGTCGTTAGAGGAAACGGCACTTCCGTTTCCTCTTTACGACGTGCACCGTGAACTCGGGAGATCATAGAGAAGAGACGACAAACGAGACGACGTGAAGAGGTAAGGGGAATTTAAGAATTAAAAAAAACGCAGGGGTGCGATTTTAGGGTTAAGGGCAGGGGAGGGGTATTTGTAAGAAGGGTTTAGGGGTGGGGGAATAACCTTTACTAAGAGTATGCCCTTACCATGCGTGAATTTACAACGAAAATCGTTGTACAAGTATGCGTGGTAAAGGAATATTCGTGGTAAAGGTTATGCGTGGGAATGGCATTCGCGTTGTAACCATATTATCTTTTTTTTTTTATTTATAATGTGTCCCTCATTATATCAATGGTTGGTTGTTAGTATGAATGGCTTGGTAGAGTATGAATGTTGATATGATAGGTTAGTATGATTGTGTGGTGAATCATTAGGGGTCCTATGAAGAGAATTATATCTCATGTATAAATAGGTACAGGATTGCTTTGTCTATTTATGAAATGTACAAAAAGGAAAAATATGGGTAAAAATGCAACAATATGTGTGTCTTTTTAAAACATTTTTTGCAGGGGGCACTCGGCAGTTCCTAGTTATTGTATGGTTATACCTGTGCACTGATATTGTTGCTATGAAAATCAATAAAAATGATTTCTCTAAAACCTTTTTTGATACTACAAATGAAAATAACAATACATTTCAAAAAATTAATAAAAATGTTTTTGATCAAATGATGATGTTGTATATATCATGTTTCAGAGTATAAATTGATAGCCCATTGGAGCAGATTTAGCCCAAAAAGTCGAAGAAAGAGAGGTCAAGTGGGAGGCTTTTTTGATATAATGTTTGGTGTGTTTGTCCCCCTTTTCTCCCAGACCGAATTGAACTATTAGAGGGGGCTCCTTTTTCTAGGAATGTGTCCCTCATGCCAGTGTGAGACTTCTTTAAGGCACAGAAGAAAGGCCAATGTTACAATATCCTTTAATCTAAAACACCAGTCTAAATTACAGGAAAGAGGGTGTAGAAACATGAGAGTGAGAGGTTGGGGGCAAAGAGTTGTATGTACATAAAATGGCAAGAATGGGTTGGTAAGCAGCTGATGGAAGCTCATTGTTGGAATATGACAGGCTTGTTGGGGAAGGTGAGTGATAATGAATGACAAATTTTGGGAGCCCCGAGAAATCTTTATCGGCGAATTATCACGCATGTAATTCATGAATCCAGAAACTGTCCTTGAGTATAAGAAGTGAACCATTTTCAAGGTGTTCCTGTTCCATTGCGAAGACAAACTGTGGCAGCGCCCTTAACCATCTAATGAATCCTGTGACAGCTTTTGTAAAATAGAGGCAGCTAAATGCACTTTCTGCAATGAAACCTAAATAATTATTCATAGTAAATGGGACAAGAATCTGCTTAACATTCACAAACCATCCAACAGTACAAAAAGGTTAGCTCTAACCTGCCCATTTAATATTTTGAGAACTTGATTATCAGATAAAGAGGCATATGGCGCATTTCCTATGGAGCAACAAGGGCGTTTTTTTATCTAGTAGTTAATGGAAAAGAGTACTAAATAGGCTTTGTACCCATCTATTTCATCAACTTAAAAACTTCTAGAGTGCTTCTAACCTTATTTTGGGACTACCCCCTATAAGTAGTCATATTAAAACTCTCCACTGACTGCCAGTTGCTTAACTATCTATCTTTAAAACTCTCTTTGTCAGTGCCATCAGGCTTTCATTCTGCTGGCAACATACATCTGAGAAAAAGGCTTCAACTCTACATTCCTAGCCAGACTTTGTGCTCCTCTGTAGCTAATATTCCTATTCTCCTCGCCACAAGAAAGCACATCTCTATCACTGTTCGTTTTTTAGTTTGAAGCCTGTTGCTAACGGCATCTTGGGGGCATTCGGAACGCTTCCCTGGGAATGCATTATGCCCGTTGCTTACCATTGGATTTTTCTTGTTTGTAACTCACATTTTTTTGCATTCTATTTGCTGGCTCTATTTGTTTTACGCTGTCCAGCTTGAGTTTGTTCCTTGTGTTATCCAAACTCTATTTACTGTATTCTTCCACCAGTGTTCGATTTCTGTAAACAGACCTTTAAATCTTGTTCTTATCTTATCACATGTGCTGTGCATTCAAAGACATTGGTCAAATGCCAGGCGCTGTCTTTCAGAGAACATGGTGTTTACTTTTCTTTCTCTGACTTAAAAGTGAGAGGGTTTATGTGACAATCATGCTGGCTATTGGGATGTGCTGGTAATAGAGCACATTTTTGGGGTAATTCTGAACTGTGGTGGAAACATATATTTGAATCCAATCAAAACAATCAGTACCTAGGTGAAGACATTTCCACACATTATCGTTTGTGCACTGTATACTTTTATCAGTAAAACTGTTATGTCTGTGCAAATGCAATGGTCATTTCATTTGAAGATGTGCTGTCTGTAATATCAGTGCACTACCACACCATTCATACTCCACTTTATCCCACTCTACTCTAGTCTGCACCACTCCACACCACGCCACTCTACTCTTCACTACTCCACACTGCACCACTCCACACTGTGTCAATACATTTTACTCTGCACCACTCCAGTCTAAGCTTCTCTACTCTACTCTGCATCACTTTACTCTATACCAATGCACTCTACCCCACTCTACTCTACTTTACTATGCACCACTGCACTCTTTGTCACTGCATTCTACACCACTCCAGTCTACTCTGCATCACTCCACTCTACGTCACTCCACCCAACATTGCACTCTATGCCAACACATTCTACACCAATGCACTCTACTCCGTACCACTCCACTCTATGCCAGTGCACTCTGTGCCAATCCACTCTACACCACTATAATCTTCTCTGCACCTTTGCAATCTTCTCTGCACCTCTGCAATCTATGCCACTGCACTCTACTCTGCACTACTCCACTCTACCATGCAGCACTCCACTCTATGCCATTTCACTCTACTCTGAAACAATCTACCCCAGGCCGCTGCACTCTGTGCTGCACCACTCCACGCCACTCTACGGTACTCTGTGCCACTCGACTCAATGCCACTGCACTCTACTCCAACCATTGCACTCTGCGTCAGTGTACTCTATACCCCTTTGCTCAAAACCAATATACTCTACACCACTGCATTCTATGCCAATCCACTCTGCACCACTGTACTCTATGCCACTATACTCTACTCTGAAATACTCTACACCACTGCACTCAACACCATTGTAATCTACATTACCGCACTCTACGCAACTCTGTTCTACTACTCTCTGTGCCACTCTACTCTACGTCAGTGCACTCTATGTCACTCAACTATACACACCTGCACTCTATGACACTCTACTCTGCAACACGGCACTCTCTGCTACTGAATTAAATGCCACTCTTACATATGCTTCTGCACTCTAATTGGCACCACTCTACGCCAGTGCCCTTTACGCCTCTCTACTTTGCACCACTCCACTCCACCCCACTAAACGTTACACCACTCTACTCTGCACCACTGTGTTCTATGCCACTGCATTCTTCTCTACGTCACTGTACTGCACATTACGCCACTACACTTCATGCCACTCTACTCTGTATCACTCCACTCTATGCCAATCCACTCTAATCTGCGCTACACCTCTGAACTCTACAACACTCCACTCTGTGCCACTTCACTCCTATCTGAAATAAGCTACTCCACGAAAAGATGTTGTGTAACAGCCAGCGCTCTCGACTATGGAGCTGGGGATCCAGGTTTGGGTCTCTGCATCAGCTCAACATCCTGTGATTCTGGGCAAATCACTTAATCCTTAATCTCCCCATGCCTTTCGACGGCGCTTGTATACCCTCTTGGGGGATTAGCCTCGCTCTACAAATCCAAGTATTTATTTATTTATGCCACTGCACTTTATGCCTCTCTATTCCACTCTATGCCATTCCACTCTACGTCACTCCACTCTACACCACTGCAATCTACCCTGCGCCACTCCACTGTACCACAATCGATACCACTGCACTCTAAGCCAATGCACTCTACACCACTTTACTCAAAACCAACAAACTCTGTGCCCCTGCACGGTATGCCGCTATACTCTACAACACTATAAGCTACTGCATTCTACGCCATTGCACTCTACATCACTGAACTCTACACCACTCTATTTTACCCTGCACCACTGTACTCTACACCATTGCTCTCTTTGCCTCTTTACCATGCACCACTTTACTCTATTCTACTGCACTCTACACCAGTGCACTGTCTGACACTCTACTTTGCAACACTGTACTCTCCAATAGTGAACTATGCACTGCTCTAATCTGCACCACTCTAATCTACTCTGCACCACTGCACTCTACTCCACTGTACTCTATGCCACTTTACTCTATACATTTGCACTCTATCCTGCACCTCTACACTCTACCCTGCACCACTTCACTCTACTCTGAAACAAACTACTCTATGCCACTCTGCTCCACTACACTCACTCCCACTCCACTCTATGCCATTTCACTGTATGCCACTGCAATCTGCGCTGCACCACTCTACTCCAATCTGCACCACTTTACTCTGCACCACTCTACTCTATGCCACTGTACGCCACTCTGTGTAACTGCATTCTATGCCAATACACTCTACATCACTTTACCCTGCACCACTGTACTTTACACGACTTAACTCTAGGCCACTCTACAACACTCCACAACACTCCACTCTGACACTCTACTCCATTAAACTCTACTCTACTCTGTGACACTCTACTCCACTCCACAACACTCTGCTTCACTCTGTGCCTTTCTATGACACTAGTCCACTCTATGACGTTCTTCGTGACTCCCTCTACGCCACTCCATGCCACTTTACTCCACTCTATTCTATGACACATTACTCCACTCCACTAATATCACCCTACGCCACTGCTATGCCACTCCATTCTCTGACACTCAATGGCTCTCCACTCCACTCTGTCGTTTCACTCAACTAAACTACTTCAGTCTATGCCACTCCACTCTGCGACACTCTACTCCACTCTACAGGAATCCACTCAACACCCTCTACGCTACTCCGTTCTGCTCCACACCATTTTATGCCACTTAACTTTACGACTGTCTACTCCACTCTGACACTCTACTCCACTCCTCTCTACACACTCTGCTTCCTCCACAACACTCTACGCCCCTCCATGGCACTCTGCTTCACTCCACTCGATGCTACTTCACTCCATGCAACTCAGCTCAACTCCACAACTCTCTACGCTGCTCCAGAACACTCTACGCTGCTCCATAACATTGCCTCTACTCCATGACACTCTACTATACGACACTCAGCTCCTCTACCCTTTGAGCCCCTAACTTTTAGCCATGCTGAACAGCAGCCCCGCTAGTGTACAAACTGACTAAAACATATTGGCAAATCCAAAAGCTCTTGCATAGGCAAGACCTGTTGACTTTGCCAATGCTTATTTTCCTTACTGTCAAGTACTAGAACTCCGAGTTTATTCCCTGCATATCCTTCTGTCCTTTCATATAAACCGTAAGAACTGTCGCTTTCAGCTTCCCTAACTCGGCAAAAATAGCTTTCTATCCTTCCAGTGCCAGGACTCTTGTTGGAGATGGCAACTCGCTCTTTAAAATACTTTTTTATTCATTTATTCATCAATCTTTATTTAAAATGCTTGTACCTCCCAAAGCTCATTGAGAATGAACAAAAGGTTTAACAGCATTTCTTATGTTTTGTTCTTACTAATCCGTGTTTGCCCTTTTGAATGTTTGAGATGTGAACTGCAGGGATGACTGTTCAGACCAATGGCATCAAAACGGTGAGTTCTGTCTTTCCTCCTGAAAGAACAGGGTAGGTGGAACCCACAATGGCTCCCAGTGGTAGGGCCACTTTACCGGCAAGAGCTGTAAGCTTGAGCTGTTGGTCGATACAGGGATTTCTTTCCTCTCACCCATCAGTGCACTCACATAAAGCACCCACTTCTGTCTCCGAGTAGCTACAATAATGAGACTTAAGGTGAGCAAGACTTATTTATAGGAGCAGACCTGCCAGCTTTCACGGACCACTACCCTGAGTCACAGGATATAAGGCGCCTTAACAGCAGCGGTGTAGTGAACCCCCCACTTGAGCAGATTATGCGGGGACTGCCACTGGGAGGGGTGGGGTTGGGAACTGGGTTACAATAAAGCTTTAGTTAGTCTTGTGTGGGCCTCTTCTGTCTGCAGACAAAATGCTAATTGTTATTGTTATTGTTATATTGGATTTATATCGCGCCCAATCACCTGCAGGTCTCTAGGCGCTCGGAAATCGATGGTAACAACAATAAATGTTATGGAATGCCATGGGAGTGGGGTGTGGGTTTCAGAGCAAAGCATATATACAAAGAGATGCGTTGGATTGATTAAAATGTGAGACAACCCAAAGAGAGGGTTAAATAGAACAAGCACTGACATAGCCAATAGGTCTCGCTTTGGGGCGTTATAATTGTTTTGACAGACCTATTGGCTTTGTTAACGTTTTTAATATGTGTTGTAGAGCATTGTGAATGTTGTGCAGCAATTTATAAGTTATAATAAACAAAGTGTTATAACTATTTCTGTCACCTTATATCTAACCGAAAAAACATTATATACAACTGAAGTATTGTACTAAAAACCAAAATTAATACAAACAATGTGTTCTAGTTTAGTCCGAAAAGCAATGTGGGGAAAGGAAGCACGCACCACAGCTGTGCACTGTGCAGAGATATCAAAGGTAGCACACACCACAGCTGCGCAGAAGTGTAAAAGGAAGCGCGCACCAAGGTGCTGAAAAAAAGCGAATGTTAAAAAGTGTGGTCAATTTTGAAGCTGTGTACTGTGCAATGGAGGGAAAGGAAGCACGCACCACAGCTGTGCACTGTAGAGAGATGTCAAAGGTAGCACGCACCACAGCTGTGCAGAGGCATTATTTAGCAACCGGTGGCAGCAAGCATGCACAAAAAGCAATTGCTAATAATTAAGTGCCCATGTGCGCACCGCAGACACCGGCTCAAATTAAGCCGCCAGCAGGGGCCTGCGTTACGCCCTTGGATTGAGCTAGCACCAAGAGCCTGGACTACTACACACACAAACACACTCAAAGGAACGGTAATACAAGGGACGCCTGGTACGCAGCGGCTGATATGTAGGCCTCCTCTAGAGTGAAATGTGCTGGCTTTCTGAACTGTCCCCTTGTGCAGGCCTCCCATGGAAATCTCTTTATTTAACAATATTCCCACATCTTTTAATGCTCCGTGTCCTTTATTTTATATAGTAGACACCTTGTAGGATGTTTGGATGGTTTTGGCATATCAATATAATCAGTGTAGCTGAAAAATAAAATAACGGTGGCAGCTTGGGCCTATTAAGGGTATCGACGTTCCTGCAGATTAACAGAGCCTAAACACTTACGTCTGTTGCATCAATCTCGGAGAGGGGTAGAGTGAAGGGGGCGGGTGAGGAGCCAGTGAAGGGAGATAAATTGCAGCGATAAGAAGCAATACACAGACTGTTTACTGTAGAGCTGTCTGTTGGAAGTGTGGGATGGGTGGTGGGTCTGCCTCCTGTTACAGTGGCGGTACTGGTGTGCTTCCTATCTGAGCAGCACAGGGGCACAAATGTTGCTGCTGATGATTTAAAAACTAACAAATAGTGTTGTAAAGGGCAATAATGTCAATGCCAAAGATGCAAGGAATAATAAAAATTGATAATATTATCATACTATCACAGCAGCTTGTGGCGGAGGAGTTTGTCTCTCGGCCGGGGTGGAGAGGACGAGCCTTGTAAGGAAAGCTGCAAGGTCCAGCGCCTTGGTGATTCTGTCAGGGCGCTTTATAATCCAGCTTATGGCCATGGGGTCTGTCCCTCGGCCGGGGTGAAGGGGACGAGCCTTGTAAGAAAAGCTGCGAGGTCCAGTGAGTTCACAAGTGCTAACATCAGAAACCTGGGCATCTGTGTGTGAAATTTGTTTATTAAACAGAAAACGAGAGAACCACGTGGGTGTGATGGAGGGGCACATGCAGTGGGGTGAAGGAAATACGCACTACAGCTGTGCACTGTGCAGTGGGGTGAAAGGAAGCATGCACCACAGCTGTGCAATGTGCAATAAGGTGAAAGGAAGCACGCACCACAGCTGTGCACTGGGGTGAAAGGAGGCACACACCACATATCTGCACTGTGCAGCGATGTCAAAGGTAGCACAGACCACAGCTGCGCAGAGATGTGAAAGGAAGCACGCATCACAGTGATGAGAAAATGCGAGTGTTAAAAGGTGCAGTCCCTTTTGAAGCTGTGTACTGTGCAATGGGGGAAAAGGAAGCACACACCACAGCTGTGTACTGTGCAGAGATGTCAAAGGTGGCACGCACCACAGCTGCGCAGAGGTGTGAAAGTAAGAGCACACCATGGCGCTGAAAAAACGCGAATGTTAAAAGGTGCAGTCAATTTTTAAGATGTGCACTGTGCAGAGATGTGAAAGGTAGCACGCACCACAGCTGCGCAGAGGCATTATTTAGCAGCTGGTGCCAGCAAGCACGCACAAAAAGCAAGTGCTCATAATTAAGTGCCCATATGCGCACGGGCAGACATCGGCTCAAATTAACCCACAGCAAGGGCCTGTGCTACGCTCCTGGATCAAGAGAGCACCAAAAGCAATGTGGGGAAAGGAAACACGCACCACAGCTGTGCACTATGCAGAGATGTCAAAGGTAGCACGCACCACAGCTGCGCAGAGGTGTAAAAGGAAGCACGCACCACGTTGATGAAAAAACGCTAATGTTAAATGGTGGCGTCAATTTTTAAGATGGTACCGAAAAAGAGGCGACTATAGAGGTCAACTACAGAGTACAGCAAATGTCTTGACAGTAGCATACTAATACAAAGATAACGGTGCAGGAAGAGAGTGCTGACATAGATGAAATGTGAGTGCTGGAAAAAGAAGCACGCATTCTTGTGGCGGTGGGGTCTGTCCCTTGGCCGGGGTGGAGGGGATGCGCCTTGTAAGGAAAGCTACAAAGTCTTGAAATGAAACATGATCCACAACAGATGGCACACTGCGCACCGCTGCTCGCTCCCGACAGCTAAACACTGTGGGAGAAAACATTTTCAGAAAAGGTGGGACATGCACCCGCCTTTGGCCAATTGCGTGCTTTCTTGTTTGAAAGCCACACGCAAAGGCCAATAGCATGTGTGGAAAATCTAACACCACACGCACAAGTTTGCAGAAAGTCTGAAGTGATTTCAAGAGGCCTTCTCCTAGACCTGAAAACGAGAGAAATGTAAAAAAAAAGCACAAAAGAAATACGCGAAAGGATGAGAGACAAAGGATGGGTTGAAAAAGTAAAGAAGGAACAGGAGGAAAAATGAAGGGTGAAAGGAAGAACAGTGAAGTAAATGAGAAAGAAAAGGTGAAACGTACGGTTAAGTGTGGCAGTATGAATGGATGGAAGCATGAAAGAATGGAGTGTAAGGGTGCATGGGTGGAGTAAAAAGATGAAAGAATACATTGATGGAAGGGCAAACAGATGATTAAAGAGTGATTGGATGAAAGTATGCAGATTGGACAGGTGGGTAAATATGAAAGAATATATGAGAGAGTGAATGGATGCATGATTGGATGGATGGAAAGGCGAAGGATAGATTGACAGAACAGAAGGGTGAAAGGATTAATGGATACCTAGAAGGAGTTTAATTGGTACAGGGAACCCTCCTTGCTGGCTTTTTGCATACTCTGTATAAAAGCATGGTTCAGGTGGGGGTAGTATTCATTTTTTGGCTACTCCCTTGCTTTACAGGGTCATCTGGTGAAGAGCTGATAATACAGTGTGGCAAGGAAGGTGAGCTGGAAACCCATTCACAGAGGGGCTTTCCAGCTCCTCTTTGGAGGCTCCGAACAGCTGCTCTCCGGGTTTCAAAATCATCCAAGTTCACAACCGGCAGCCCTGGCAAACTTTTGTTTCTTCTGGGGTAGGGCGAAGGTATTGGGAGAGAGCAGAAATTAAATGCAGTACTCTGCACAAAAATTCGCCCACCTTCAAGGTCCCGTCCACCCTGTCACAAAGAGACATCATTTTTTTAATTGACCATCCTGCACTTTAGTGAGGAGTGGAGCACCATTGGTTTGAAATCTGGCTGCGGAAAATCTTGTTATGTTGCTCAAACTCATACCGGGAATGTTCATTTTAGTGCAAGAACAGGGCGGCCCTCTATTCCTTACGGAACATGTTATACACTACGAGGGAGAATTTTCCATATTAACTTATTTGTTATAGCTTTTTTTTTTTTAAACCTTTTACTGGTATTAGATTTGAACAAACATAAAACAACAAGTCACTAGGCACAGTTCCATGATACTCATAGAATAAAAATATCGCAATTTGCAATTAAGGAATATGTTGGAATCGCTAAAGATTTTGCGAAACATACATGGATTGGCAATTGCGATTCCATAATTACGATTCCTTAATAATTGCAATTATGGAATCGCAATTGCACACAATGATGCATGTGCCCCTATCCCTTTTATTTATGTGTTAATTATCAAAACATATGGCATTGTCATTTACAATGCCAACAGCTTAAACTCTCGTAAATGCAAGACCTATTGCATTGCAAATGCTTGTGGTTAGCTTTAGTAAGTGGTTTTAGCATTACTAGTTGGTTTTTGTAGACAATAAGACTGAATTGGTACAAAGCGATAGAAATTTAAAACAATTTATAGTTCAGTCCTATATTTCACATGCATGTACAGGTAAGGGGAGAATAAAGGAGAAAGGGGACTGGTGTAGAAAGTGAAGGTAAGCAAGGGAAATGCTATGTGGTGACAGAAATGGAAGCAGTTGCTGTAAGTCTGAAAGTTAAACCAGCATTGCCAATGCCAGTCAGTCTCACTTTGCCACTGCATGTTGGAGGCCACTGTTGACTTTGCTCATTCTTGTAAAATTACAGCTACAATTGGAAAGCCAGTAATGGTGACTGGCATCTTGCAGTCTTATTTTCTATACTACCAAGATGGCTACCCCAGTGTGTGGTGATACAATGTGATGGCCTTCTTGGAAGTATAGCAAATAATGATCTGTAATCTTACAATGCTACTTTTTATAGATCCATAATGTTTGCCATGTAATGCCTAGACGCGTCATAGTGTCTATTGTTGAAGTATAGAAAATACAGTTCCAAAATGGCTGTCATGCTGTGTCTAGACACAACATGACAACCATGTTGAAAGTATACAAAGATTATATTCTGAGTTTGCTGAATGGTTTTCTATGCATCCAGGATGTCCACACGTTGTGTCTTAAGCCTCTTGACGCCCACCTTAACAGCATAGAAAATGCCATTGCAATATGGCTAGCCACCCATCTTACCAAAGGCATTAGTGGAGAGTGGCAGGAGAGTAGAAAGAGAGAGAGGCCGAGCACAGCAGTCCTCGTTGTCAAAAGAATGAAGAGCTAGCAATACAGATGAAGAGAAGTGAGTGTAGGAGAAACAGAGAATTTACTTAGGGTGTATTGTGAGGGACTGGGTGGAGCGAAGGAGAGAGTAGGGAGCATGAGAGAAGAGAGAAAGAGAGGAAAAAGAGGGGGGCATTCGCTTCCATTTTGTGTTAAATAATACATGGTATAAAAAGTACAACTCATCTAATCAAAACTAGGGAAAAACAGAAATATTCTAAGGCCGAAGCAAACACAAGAAAAGGGGGGGAAAACTATGAGGAGCAAAGATTTGGAATGCCATCCAAATAAGAGAAAACGGCTGACCCAGAGCACAATTTATGTAGAATTGTATACAGTGCTGTCTAACGAGACTGCAAAGAGAGGCTGACAGCAGACAGAATTGACCAAGTAGACTTTGTCTGCTCAACCAATCATTAATTATACCACCAGCTAAATATGCTAAGGGGGATGGTGGTACAGAGAAAGAAGAGTTAAGTAGGAGAATAGTTCTACAGTACAATAATCCACAGGCACATCTAGAGATAATGTGGAAGTGTGTCTTTTAGCAGACACACTGGTGTAGGGTCACCCTTGGTCCACGGGTTCAAACAAGTAAGGAGAATCGACACTGGAGTGAAGTAAAAATCAGATAATTTATCATCACTTATGAGCGGGGGCCTCGTCCAACAAGCACCAAGAGATACTCAAGGAGGAAGCACACCGAGCAATGATTACATGGGCTTTTATAGAAAAGGATCACAAACAGGGGACGCCCCATGGTAAATAGGGCTTTGAGAAAAACACACAAATGAGGTAATGGTGAGAATCGACAGCCTTGATGTTTTGAGCAATCATCACGTCTTGAGGCTACACAACAAGATATGTTATCTGTGTAAACTTTATTCAGGACTTAACAATTGTCTGGAAACTCCGAGCAGACGCCAGCTGTTCTTTTGCGCTGACACTGCATGTATACACAGCCTGCAATACCCCAATTTAGATTCTTTACAAATGTTTGTGCAGGTGAGGTGTCAAGGACTGAGCCGGGGCTAGAAAGGAGGGCAGAGGTAAAATGGATGACGCATAGCTCAACTCAAAAACAAGATTAATCGGATTTTTATATTTCAACAATAACCACCATCAAATTTTGGATTAAAAGGTTTGTCCAGTATAATTCGATCACATACATTTTTATTTTTTATTTTTAAATCTCTTTATTGGTTTTAACAACACCAGGTGGAAAGTGGCCCTCGTTCGCGTACAGATTAAACTTGCGGACTTTCAAACAAGTATATCGGAATCCTCTGGCCGACACACCGCCTTGTGCCCTGCTGGGCTAAGATACATGACTGAAAAAGACTCAAAACCACCCATCAGCATATACCATTGCATTTAGTCTCCTCTGTTGACCACAGACATTCTTCCTAAAAAACACAATCAATAAATCGGTACTGCTAACCACTCAGGTGTTGCTTGTCCTATTAAGACGAAATGGTAACACAAAATAGACACATTAATTCTAATTATGCCAAATTCTAAAACTCAATACGAAATTACAATAGATACTAAAATAATATTAATTCTAAATTGCAAATTATATTGCTACTTAGATTTTCCTGTGCATCAACGAGAGCCTATTGTGAGGAGACCAGCAGCAGATCCGCGTCCAGTGTTCTGTATTGCTCCCAGCAGGTGAACTATTCACCATTGCAAAATTCTTTTTATGTGCTTCACTTGTCCTTTCTTTGGTGGTGTCATGAGAAAAGTGTAATTGTATTCGAAGGCCTGTCAGATTTTCCCAGAAGCAGTCGGACACTTTCATCTGCCTGCCATGTACACCCAAGGTGAGAATGCATCTGCCAAGTGTGTTCCCTGCATTCTGCACAGTATTTGCAGAACATTTTATTAGACACACATAGACACTATAATGGGGGAAATAACGATATAATGCATAACCTTTGTAGAGTCAAGGTATAAATATTTGTGAGGAACAGGCTTGGCTTGCATAGGAAGTCGCTAGCATGAATAACCAATTCGAAATCTGTTATTTGATCAATGTAGCACCACTGCTGTGAAAAACAGAACTCCTTTTCCTCTGTAATGATATTGCTCAAGGAAGCGGCTGCTTCTCTGTTCTTCGCCACCTCGCGTAGGTCTCCTAAGTCCCACAAGAAGCGGTAGAAAGACGGTTGCTAATGTGCTGCCTCCCACTGTCTCCTGCGACTTGAAGTAGATGGTGGAATGGTGAATGGCGACCACCGTCTATCCACCTCTTCGCAGATGCGAATGGAAGTTAACCATGTGCTTTCAGAGCCCACTCACTCTTCTGTCGTCTAAGGCTGTTCGGACTCACAAAATACAACATAGCTCTCCAGTGCTTGCTGCCCAGTGTACCAGAGCTCCGGCCGCAACATCATTTTCTCTGCCTTCTCCTAAAGAGTGGAGAGGACAGTTTGGGTGAATATAGGATGTTGGATATTAAAAAGGTAAAAATCATGGCGAAACGAAGAAGTTCCTAAAAGAGGTTGCTGAATGTGACCGGATGCCAGTTTTTTTCTAAATATATGGAGAGTCATGGGGAAGGTAAGAGAGATTAGAGGAAAGTGTCAAGACATTCAGTAATTTTGTCATATTGGGCAATGTGGGCATCTAGGACTAGCTGGTAGGACTAGGACATATTAGCCGTGGCTCCCCTTTACCACCTCTCAACCTGCAGCTGATATGTGCAGTCCACTTACAGAACTGGAACGGGAAGAACACGCAACATAAAACAGAAGCAGCTATCTAGGGCAGCTTGAGGCGAACAATGTCTGTTCTCTGCAGAATGCTAATGTTTAATTCACAATGTATCCGATTAGAGTGCTTGTGAACAAAAAGGCGTAGCAAACTGTGCCTTTCAAGCCGGATACAGACTGAAATCCATCTATCGTCTGGCGTTCTCCTCTAAATTCGGATTGTTTTGAAAGCAGCACTAAATATTTGGGGTAGATTTCAATAAAGGGTTGTCTTCCACTTCTGGTTCCTGTAGCTGCTTAGAAGTGTGTAGACCATTAGGTTCTGAAGCCCTCCAAATCCTGTGGAAGTCCCCAAAGTCCTACTGGAGTCTAATTTTGGTTTGGCATGAAGACCTTTCGATCAAGTTGAGGGGGGTTCATTTAGAACCTGTGATAGTCTTTTAGGTCTTGCAAGAGAAGTGGAGTATTCCTACAGTTAATGTAGAAGGGCTCATTTAGGTCTTGCAAATTCGTTATTTAGGCCCTGCAAATGGAAATCCTTCAATTGTTATAGCGAGGGTCTTTTAGGTCGTATGTGGGTGAAGTCCTTTAGGCCTTTTAGAAGACTCCTTTATGTCTTCTAAAGTGATGTCTTTTCAGCTCTTTGATAAGTATATTTAAGGTCCAGTGTGAAAGACATTTTAGATATACTAATAAAGAAAGGAGCGGATTTATATTGCATAATATAAACAAATAAATGCTGTAATCCAAAAGATATGGTCCACAGAATATTGTCTCTTTCAAAATAAATTTTTCTTTTTTATATTTCTTATATGATTCTTCCCTACTTATTTCTCAATTTCTATCTTATTAATCAATAGTAGTATTCCAACAAGCTAATACATAGGTTTGTATCTAAACCCTCTCCTACAGTTATTACATAGAATCACATGTGAAAAAAGTTACATAAATTCAAATGTAGTGTTCAGTCACTTTTCATAAATTCAAACACAAAACAAGAAAAGAACAAATTGTTATTCAAGACAATATTCTGTGGACCATATCTTTTGGATTACAGCATTTATTTGTTTATATTATGCAATATTACTCCGCTCCTTTCTTTATTAGTATATCTCAAATGATGTATATTTAAGTGGCTTTTAACGGTGGGCCACTGGAAGTGAGCAGGAGACTATTAATTATGTATATGGTATAAATGCACGAGATATTACTTTCTGGTGCACACAGAGTTGTAGCCCTCATCGTTGTACTAATTGAAGTGAAAGACATTTTAGTCTTGTTGGAGCATTTCTCCATTAGGTCTTTTGAGGAGAGATGGAGAGTCCTCCCAGAGAGATTGTCCTTTAGGCAGACACAGTAGCAGCTGCTACTGAACAGGGGGAGAGGGGGGGAATACATTTTTTTTATAAAATGACTTAACTGGGTGCCACCTCCTCTCCTCCGTCATCTTTTCCATGCCTCAGCAGAAAGCACACAGCCTCCCAGAATCCTTTGGCAAATCACAACGCTGGATGTCAGTGTTATGATTGGTCTGAGTACCGTAGTTCGGCGGTCAGATGGGGACAGGGAGGCTGTGCATGCTCCCCACCAGGCTATTTAAGGCAGCCTGGTGGGGAGCATGCAAAGTGTGCAGGACTGTTTGGCCGCCAAACCGTCCTGCACACTTTAGAGTGTGCTTACCACTCCTCCCCCTGCTCTGGCCAGCCCAGCCCCACCCACCCCCCGCCCGCCCGCCCGCACCTAAGCAGGAAGAAAAACTAAAATGATAATAACATTAGGTATTATCATTTTAGTTTTCCTTTTTAAACTGCTCTCAGAGCAGTGGGGTATCGCTCCCCCGAGCCGCCCGCTGGGCAGACATCTTGGGTTATGAAGAAAGGTGGTTCTTCGGTTCGTATGTGTAGAATTCTTCATGTCCTATTTGGAAACCACTTGTCCTCTTGCCAGAAGTACTTCGTTTGAATGCCTTTAGAACGTTTATGCGGAGCACTTCCATTTTCAGATGTAAATTATCAGTTCCTCCACACAGAGCTCTTTGGGTTCCATCAGGGAAGCTCTGTATCACTGAGTTCGGACTCTACATGAGGAAGTTTTTTCTGACCTGTATTAAGGGATTCTTTACGTCCTACAAGTGTAGGATGGGGGCTGAAAGTACCAGGTCTTGGGGCTCTTCAGTGTCTTTTGGGTGGATCACCTTGTCCTGCAATAATTTGTACGGTGCATCGAGGTCTGGAAAAAAAAACGACAGTCAGTACACAGAAGGGCGTCAGTAAAAAATCTTGCATTTAAGGTGTAAACAAATATCCTTTTTCAGGCAAAGAATAAAATAACGCAGGCGTCGGATGGTGGCAGCTAGTGCCCCATGGAATTGTATGATGTACCGAAACAACTGTGGGATCTCCCACAGAGACCCCATCATAGAAAATTAACGTTTTGAAAACTAAATGCCAAGCTATGCCATGCTCTCAGGGGTCACTCTATGAAAGGGTGACGAAAGATCCGGTCCCTCGTAGAGCGAATGCGGCATCTCTTTTCAACAGAAGCAGCTATCTAGGGCAGCTTGAGGCGAACAATGTCTATTCTCTGCAGAATGCTAATGTTTAATTCACAATGTATCCGATTAGAGTGCTTGTGAACAAAGAGGCGAAGCAAACTGTGCCTTTCAAGCCGGATACAGACTGAAATCCATTCTATCTTCTGGCGGTCGCCTCTAAATTCGGAATGTTTTGAAAGCAGCACTAAATATTTCAGAAATATGACAATGTATGGGTAATCTGTATATCCAGCCTCATGCCTCCCATCGCCATTTCTATGTGAGTCACTTTAATGGTGTGATGGGCAAGTCAAGCAGCTTAATTGTCCTGTGTTATGTAGGATTTGTAAAACACCAGCTTGGAACAGAAGTACATTTAGGATGCACCAGCTGAAAATGAATTCAATCTAAACAAAGGCATGCTTTTTTTTTGTCTGGCCTAGAGACACCATTAGTTGTTGAATAAGCCTCATATTAAAAAAAACGAATACAAAAATACACACTTTAATTCATATGTTGAGGATGGTATCATTCACATTTTGCTCCCTCCCACCACAGCATACAGCATGGGGCAGTGAGTCAGCCCCCTTCAGCTACTGAGTCTCTTGTACTATGAGTGACATTTTACCTGATCACATGCGCACATCCGACTTAAAAAAGTACACTTCAGCGCCTGAGCGTTTATTTGACCCATTTATTTTTCTTTCCATCCTTTATCCTTCTTTATTTTTTATTCTTTTTTGTGTACTTAAACAAGGTTACATACATTTTGGCATGGTCAGCAAAAAAGCGATGGATTTAGGCCCAGATCTCTGTACTGGGGTGAATGTATGACATTGTTCTGCATTCTGCCCATCAATTGTTCTTTTTGCATTTGTCACCCCGAGTGGGATGGGTATGCCCAGATGTGGGTCCCGTGTTCTTCATGCCACTGGAGTCAAGCTATCCTGGCTGATGAGGGCTGAAAGCCTGAAACCGGTCCTAGGATGCTTGTTTCCAGTCCAGGAAGGAGCTGGCCTGACAGTTCAGGCTGGACTGTTCCCATTGGGTGTAGGGTCAAGACCGATTTGCATATGGCTGGGTTCAAACTGGAATGGCATGGTGAGCAAAAAAACGATGGATTTAGGCCCAGATCTCTGTACTGGGGTGAATGTATGACATTGTTCTGCATTCTGTCCATCAGTTGTTCTTATTTCATTTTCAAAGCTATCATGACCAGCATCACTGCTTATCTTACAGGAAAGCTCACCATTTATTGGCTCTCGGCACACCTGCTACCAAGCCACCATCAGATAGGAGACTTAATAATGTTAAAAACAAAAAACAAGGTATTTGGAGCGCTTTACATAAGCTCCTGTTACATTACACATGGTCACATTCATTTAGTAGGCATGATTTGCACAGAATCACAGGATAAGGAGCTGACGCCGAGGTTCGAACCTAGTTTCCCAATTCCAAAGTCGGTAGCCCTGGCCATATCACCGCATCCTATCCCCAAGGCTTATAAAGGAGCCATTATTCAAAGGGGGAAGGTATCAAAATAAACTAAGTCTTATATTACGTTTATTTCACCTAACTTGTGACTGTGTTTGCTCTGAATAAACTAAAAACGGTGTGGAAAATAGTACATATTCTAATGGACTGTTCGCCCATGATCTCGCGCATACAAAAGCAGGGAGGGACAAAATCAAGACTGTTTATGAGACTTTGTTGAGCAATCTGAAATAAGACTGAGCCAAAAGTAAAGTTTCCACCAGGGATGCAGGCCTTCTCATCCAGCTTTACAGGAATCAAGTAGGGAGCTGTATCACTCGACGGTGCATGTTTTCTTTTGTTTAATTTATTCTGGTTTCAGGAAATTAGGCGGACACAGTGTTGATTTTCCGAACTATTGTGAAAGTAAATTGTGATTGTGAGGGCCAGAGGCCTGGATTAGGCTCAACATTCTTTGCTTTATTATCTCAGCGTCTAGTATAACCATGCTACTGAAAAACTACATTCCCCATCTATGACAAAGTTATAAACAAACAACATGGGACCATATTAATCAATCACAGTCCAAAGACCCGTGCAAAGCCCAGAATATTTGCTGCTCAGGAGCTGGGTTAAGTTCCATTCTTTATTCCACTGTACTTAATAGGACCCGTACCCGCACCAAATCACTTACCCGGACTCAGTCTCGATCTCAGGGACGCTACTGTATTTGGTCCACTTTCCGCTCAACCTCTTCATGTAAGTCCAAGTTCTGCATCATAGCATCTTCATTGTTAGTCATAAATTCTTCAATAATTCCCCACCGCCTGCTTGGACCCCGGGATACCTTTCTGCACAGCCAATTTCCATGGTCTTTTACATTGTAGAATGTCTTTATCCATGGGGTCATGCACCGCCTCCTTGTCCTGAAAGTAGTGGACCTTGGTGAGAATGTCTGGGGGTGCCTGCGGGTGCCCTGCAGTGGCACCAACTCTGTGTGCCCTGTCCAAGATCGGGGGTACTCCGCCGAGCCCCCGTGGATGGCCGTCAAGAGGTCCCTGGTAAAGGACATGATATCTTCGCCCTCTGCCCCACAAAGGATGCCCTTGATGCGGAGGTTCTTGAGCCGTCCCCAATTCTCCAAGTCTTCCTGCTTGGCCTGGAGCTCTATATGTTGCTGCTCCAGAGCATTCACTCTGCACCATAGGGCCTCCTGAGCCTCTGCTTGGGAATCAACAGTGCGCTTGAGGTCATCCACTGTGTCCTCCACAACTGTGATGTCCCTGTGCAGCTCAGCAAGGCCGCACCTGACATCCGTCTTCAAAGAGCCAATTTCTTGGTGTACGTCTGCAAGGAATTTCTCCATGTAGTCCTATGTTATGGAGAGGGTAGTAGACGTCTCAGGGGGCCGCGGGGAGGGGTCCGCCTTGGTGCGCATGTTAGTTGTGGTCGCTTTATCCCAAAGGGTGGTTACTGAGCTGTTCTGGGCGGCCTTGCTCCTGGGCATGGCAGGTGAGTCAGCTGCTCAGGAGTCTGCCACTGGGCACAGGAGGCCGGGCCACTGCTGAACACGCTGCCAGAACCGTAGTGAAGCTTGAGGGCTGGGCACCGGGCTGGGAAGGTTCCAGAGATGAGAGAGTTGCAGACTCCCAAGGGCAGTGGTAGGTGGCAGTCTGGATCGTGGAAGCCTGAAGCTGGAGGGCAGCTGATGTGTGACGCGGTGCGGGGGGCACCCCTGTCCAGGAGGCCCCTCGGAGCTAACCATAGGAGGGAAGCGGCAGCCCCGCCGACAGGAGCCCCAAGAACAGAGTCTCAAGGCCCAGGATGGGGTGGCGACAGGAGAGGCCCTGGCGAGAGCACTGTTCCGGCCAGCCACGCAACATGCACCCCAAGCCCACCAGGGCGGAGGGCCAGCAAGGCACTGCAAGGCCCAGGCAGCTGACCCAGGGCCGGGTGGGGCACAAAGGAGGCCGCCGGCCCAGCATCCCCAAAATGGAGGGAGAGCAGCCCAGCAAGATGGCGGATGCGCCCTGTCAGTGCTCCTGCCAGAACAAGCCTGAAGGGTGGGGGCTCTGGTATCGCTGTGAAGGAGCCAAGTAGCGGGACGGCCCAGTGTCTGAGGGGCCGGTACAATGCCGGGTACCGCAGATCACGGCCTCCAGTGCCGGGCGTCCCAAGGCCGGCCAGGAGGAGGTGCAGCAGGCCGGGGCCTGGAGGCAGAAGGGCAGAGTCCTGGTGCCAAGGAAGCAGCAGGAATACCCCCGGGGAGTAACCGTTGATGCAGCAGGACCCCCAGCGCACCCACGACCCAGGCCAAACACTCACCGGGTCAGGGAGGGCTCATGGGGAGGTCGGAACATCCTCAATGGCGCAGCTCCGGAGGGGGCCCCCTCGCCAGGGGTCCAGATGTCAAGGGAGCCGCGGCGATCCCTCCAGTGGCCTCCTGCAGTGTCCGAGAGTCTGACTGGTGCCGTGTGGTGTGCCCCGGCAGAGGCGCAATCCAGGGCCTTCTCAAGGAAGATGGCACAAAGGAGTCCACTGCGGCGAAGAGCGTGACAGAGCAGAAGGTCCAGGAGAGGAAGGAAACTCGGCAGCTCGCCCGCCGGATCCACCCAGAAAAGTAGGGACTCCAGCACCGCCTCGGGCCAGAGTGGAGCGAGAATTCGACTTATGGAGGCTTTTGGGGCTCAGTAGCGGCAGGAGCTCCGAGATTATGTGTCTGCTGCCATGTTAGGTTAGGACATGCCCCTGTGATGGCCTTTTTAATGATGAATCCCCCCTTCTTTTTTAAACCTTCCAGAAAGTCTTCAACTACTGGAACTTAAAAATAAGGTAATTGCTGTGGAGATTTTCTATAAGCAGTTATAGCCACTAGTTGAAACCTTACAGATGAAATTTGTTAGTTTGATTTTGCAAGCTAAACTAAAAATGGAAGTATCACATTCTTCTTACCAGCAATGGGCTTGTGACCATTGCTTTAGCACCAGATGCAGAATATTTTCCAATTGATCACATAAAAGAACTTTGTGTAAGGATGTTTGACTCTTTCAGCATATCCATACAGTCAGGAGGTAGATTTAAATGTCCATATTTTCCGCTCTCAGGAGCCAAGTTACCAAATTCAGTGATTGGAGACTTGGGTGTTGGATGTGGCCCTGATGTCTAGTCAGAAGATACGGTCTGCATGGTAGTTGTTTGTGGTGCAACTGAGACAGGTGAAGGAGGGCTGAGTACCACCACTGTTCTTGCCAATCTGGCACTATTCGAATTATATTTGCTTTACAATCACTGTTGGCATAAGTGGAATCAGCGGAAAGGCATAGACAAATGGAGTTGACCAGTTGTTCAAAAAGATGCTGCCCACTGGTTTCAGTTCAGGTGCCCTGGCTGCAAAGTTTTGGCATTTTTTGTTTTGAGCTGTGGCTAATATAATGATGGAGTGCTCCATTCTGTGAAAATGTTCTCTACAACTTTGTCATTTAGCACCTATTCTGGATTTTCCTCCTAATACCGACAAGAGTAGCTGCCTCTTGATTCTGTATCTCTGGAATAGAATTGCTGTTAGTGAAAGACCCCTGGGCCCAATACGACATGGTATGAGCCTTAAAGGAGAACTGACTTGACCTTGTTAGTCCCTGTTTGTTGAAATACTGCATGGTGTTTTCCTTTTGGATCATTGTCTTTTGATTAAAGAAATGGGAGTTAAGCTTGGAGAGGTAAATGTACTGCCTTCAGTTCCAGAAGAGTGATGTGAAATGTCTTCTTTCTGTCTCACCACAGACCTTACATTGTCAGGAGATCCGACTGTATTCCCTTTCCCGAGAGAGGGATCCGCGACTATGGTCCGGGTTGGGTGTTTCTTTTGAAAATAAAAGTTCTGAGTTTTTCACCACTGTGTTAGGAAATTCTGTGCCAACATTGTTAGGTGTATGTAACCTTCCCAATTGCCTTTTTTCTGAGACCTATCTTCAAGGCATTGTTGAAGTGGTCTCGCAAACTGTTTGAACTATGAATATTGAAGATGCCATGGAACTCAGGGGTGATGTAACTTGTCGAGCTGTAAGATTGCTGGTAAGATTGCTGGTGGGCCTCACATGTCTTTTGAATAGAGAATACTGTTTCCTCTGAAAGAGAAACATTTTCTTTTTGAATATCTGTTTTTGTTCCTAACACATCAGACACTGTACTGGCTTCATTGTTGATTTGCCCAAGTAGATCAGCAGTCCTAGTTTGGCTATTAACCAGCTGGCTTCCTGGAATCCTGTGCTGCTTTTGATATAGGGTCTGCTTTTATCAGCCAGTAGGGATAAGCAAAAATATTTTTCCTCGTTAGATAAGCTGCGACTACTGCCAGCCATTTTGAGAAAGTTTGTGGTGATGATTTTAGCCAGAACTGCAGCACTGTGTACTGACAATGATTGTTTCTTATTACAAATCTCAGCTACTTCCTGTGTGCATGTGAAAATAAGCACCTTTCAGATCTATTGCACTAAGCCCATTGACCCTTTTTATGTGCAAGAAGATTTAGTGAAAAGCCAGCATTTTGAATTGTTCCCTGGTGATGAACTTGTTCACAATCTGTAGATCTAAAATCAGCTAATGTTAATTCATTTAGCTTTTCTTTAGTATCAGGAAATATCTGGGGTAAACTAATGTGTTTTTTTTGTTTGATAGTACTTCTATTGCCTGCTTTTTAAAAAAAAGACGTGTTTCATCTTCTAATAAGGATAGATGATGTTTTGATGAGGATTTTGGTGGAAGACAGCAAAATAGCCCTGAACTATTTTGAGTGACCCAGTTGAATAATGTTTGGAACCAACTTGTCCTTAGTTTCGCATATCCACTATTCCAATAATGATGTCCATACTTCTCATACAGGAGTGGGTAACTATAGAGGGGTGTTGGGCCATCATTGTCTGTTTCCTGAACAATTTCTACCTCTTGAATGACATATTTTAGAGGGTGTGGTATTTTCTTTTGGTACTTTTTTTTATTTTGCGGTTGCGGCTGCCTCTGAATGTTGCTAAGGCTTGTATGGCTAGCTCAGGATTACACCCTGTCATAGTTATACCACCTGTCTTTTGATCTGTATTGTTTGAAGTTTTTTTCTGTTCTTCCATACTCACCACCTTTAAGGTCTCTGCTTCTTTTTCATTCTGAAGATCTCTTCCTCCAGGTGCTGTGCGAAGAGTGCGGTCATGAATATGGTAAATTAGCAATTATGACAGAAAGCAATTGCCAAAAGCTCAGCTGAATCTACAGCTGCACTAATCAGCAACTTGTAGATACCAGGGATCCCCCTGTAGCATTTTCTTAAAGTCCAGTTATCTGTGTGTGATAAATGTGAGACAAAAGATTTCATGTCGTCCCAAATCTCTCTGTTGTACTTGCCTACAAGGGCTGCGGCACTTCTATTATAAATTTGCCGAATCCTCTGGATCTCTGGAGAAAGATCTAAAGGGTCTAGAAGCGTTTCAACTAGATTCACAAATTGAATTATTGGTTTTATGAGACGTTATGGACACGGGACCAGGTCTGGATCCTCTGCCATTCTTAGGCGCTGCTTTTGAGAAACAGTGATTTCTTCTTGTACAGGAGAAATGAATTCATATTGAATTGAAGGAAATCGAGACCAACTTGAAGATAATGTAATTTGAATTTTTTTTCAACATTGATATGAAACGTGCTGACATCATTGTAGGCCTCTTCAACATCGATAGAAACTGTGCTGCTGGCAATCCGGGTCTCTTCAACTTTGAGGTTAGTTGTGTCGACATTGATCTTGAGTATTTTGGTGGTGCTGGCAGTGCCAAATGATGACTCTGTGCTGATGACTGTGTCAGATCCTGAAGCAACATTGGCACAAGCTCAATCAATGCCACCCCAAGGAAATTACTGAAGCACAACTGTTCATCATTCAGCTTGACTGCATTCCTGTTCTTGCCTTTTTGTGAACACACAGGTGGGTATACATTCTAGAATGGTCCCTGGTGACCCAAAGGTTCTCACTAAGCCTCCCACTCCAGAGAGTCTTATTGTGTAGGCATCAACAAGTACATTGGATCCGAATTTATTCTCCTCTACTACTCCGAATGGGAAATCTAAGAGGATTGATGACTTTGACAAATGCATGTTTTCTTCCACCAGTTTGGCATTGCAGTCTGTAAATGCAGTTCTGATGGATACATCTGCCTGTGGATTCCTCGCCTTTTGAATATTCCCTGCGCCAGCATTCCGCAGAAACTTTTTTCCTAGCTCCCCACGCCAACGAGGTCGTCACAATGCCACTGCTCCGCTTGCGACTCCACATGACGTCACCGGAGCCATAAGAGAGCATCGTCGGCGTGTTGACGTCAGTTCCCTTCTTTCCGCGCCGTCGATGCGTAACGGTTTTCTGGGGCTCTCCATACTGTTTTCGAGTTACTTTGTAACTTCTCCAAGTTATAACTGTAGCTTCACGATGGCAACTTCAAGAAAGTCGGGATTCAAGCCCTGTAGAGAGTGTGGGGGTCATATGTCCATAACTGACCCCCGTGAGGACTGTTTGTGGTGTTTGTCATTGGACCACGACGTGGAGGGCTGTTCATGCTGTCGCAAGATGAACCCGAAGGCCTTGAAAGAGCGCGAGGACAAGCTTTTCATGGCAAAAGCAAGAAAGGAGAAGAGGGGTCGGAAAAGGTCCAAATCGAAGTCGAAGTCATCGACCTCGCATACTTCGAAGTCGAGGAAGCACAAAAAGAAGAGGAGGCATGGCTCTCGGCGTCGTTCGTCGAAGGGAAAGGCTTCAAGGTCACCTTCACCGGTGCCTCTACGTCGACAAAAGGACTTTGTGTCTCCATCGCCTTCGCCATCTCCTCAGGTGACTCTCGATCATTCTCCTTCACCAAAAGGTACCCCGGCCAGTCGCTGACGCTGAGGGGCTCTCTGGCTTCGGAGGGCTTACCGGCTAAGGAGGAACCTCCTCATGTGCATGAGACTGTGCCTGTGGCTCCGCCTGTGGATCCGGCTGTTTCGGCGCCGGATGTTCCTCATGTGGATTCTGAATCGGCTCCGTATCCTCCATTTCATGGACGGGGTTCAGATCCCACGCATTTTTTAAATGCTATGTATGGTGTGTTTGCCAAGGCAACCTTCCCCTCCTTAGCACCTTCGGGTCCCGTGGGTCTGCTTGCCTTTAATTTGGGCGTGCCTCAACAATATGCCCAGGCACCCTTCGTGCCTTTTATGCCGACGGTGCCATCGTGGCAGTTTCCGGCACCGAGATTTTCGACGCCATATACACGGTCCCCGGCGCCATCTGGTGGCCCTTCCTCTCGACTTCGTATGGCGCCGATTCCTGCATCGGACCCTCCATCGACGCCGGTTCCGGAGTTATCTGTGCCGCGTGTGGCGCCGCCGACGCCGCAACCAAAGTTGCGTTTGAGGAGAGAGGCACAGAGACTGTTGGAGTAAGAACAGTTTCAAAGAGAAGAGGTTGAAGAAGGCGAAATTGAGGAGCCTGTCGACAATTTCGAGGGGCTTCAGGAGGCTAGTGGCCTGGTCACCTCCCCAGAGTGGGAGCTTTCTTCTTTAAGAGCCTCACCATCTTAAGAGGTGGCTCCTTATCTAATGCAATACCAAGGTGGCCAACACCCAGCGGAGCAAAGTATGACACAGTGTATCCCAGTTCTACCTCCCCCGTTCATTCCAGTTTCTGTCATTACTGGCGCATAACAGCCCCTAACACATAGGGCTAATAATGAGAGTGCACATCACATCTCAGTATTAAACACAGACTACCTTGCATGAATGCTGATATCGCCTCACCACTCGTCCCACAGCAACATCACCAACTGTTGGGACTGTGCAGGGGGCCATACTCCAATTTCATGGTCAGGTGTAAAATGAATGTAATACATCTTTTTTGTATTAATGTCACCAATACTGATGTGATGTACTTAATCAAAGAAAATGCCAATAAAAATGATTTTGTAAAAAAAACAAAAAGGTGGCTCCTTATCATACAGTCATTAGAAAGGCTGCAGAGCTTTTAGACTTGCAATTGCCTACAGCAGAGTATAAACCAGATTTGCTCACGGAGGTTTTATTTACATTCTCTATCTTCTATAATTGAGCCACTGTTGCTGTTTAATGAGGCTTTAACTGAACCTATTCTTGAAGTGTGGCGTAAACCTCTTTCTGCTCCTGCTGTTTCAAAATCAGTGGCAAGGAGATACAGGTCTGCTCCAGGGGACCCTGCCTTTCTTTCATCTCATCTGTCCCCTGAAAGTTTAGTGGTACAGGTGTCCTGTTCTAAATAGTCTACAGTCGCATTTCCTCAAGCTCCTGCCGACAGGGTCTCTAAAAAATTGGAGCAATCGGTCAAGAAAGTCTTTTCTTCTTCTAGCATGGCGTTAAAGTCAACCAATGCTATCTGTTTGCTGGGAAGATACACACACACCCTGATGGATTCTGCTAAACAATTAGCACCCAAGCTGCATGACGAGGAACGTGGTCATTTCATGGAGGTTTTGACGGATGCACAGGCTGCAGCTCGTCAGGTTATACAGTCTGGTCTTAACACAGCTGATTTGGTGGCCAGGGTTATGAGGCTTGGCTCAGATCCTCTGGGTTTTCTCCAGAGGTGCAGGCTACCCTCCTTGACCTTCCGTTTGATCAAAACTGTTCGGGGAGAAGGCTGATTCTGTGCTTCAGAGGTTCAAGGACAGCAAGGCCACGACAAAGTCCTTAGGCTTACAAACTCAATCGAGAGGGTTTGGTTATAGGAAGTATCGGGGATTTGGAAGGTCTTCCTTTCATAGTCTGCGACAGCTTCAGCAACAACAGCAACAGAACCCTCTTTACAAATCTTACAGAGGGAAAAACAGTGTTCGCCCACGTAGGTCAACCCGTCAATTCTCCTTCTCTTCCTCTTCCTCTACCTCCCCTACTCCTCCTGGTAACGCAGGAAAGCAGCCCTAGATCCCCCATCCTGGAACAGGTCGGTCCTGTGGGGGGGTCGGCTGTCCCACTTTCTACAGGATTGGAAATCGGTCACTTTGGACCTTTGGGTTTTAAATCTTGTGGAGAATGGGTACGCCCTTCCCTTTCGGGAATCCACTCCTCCTTACCCTCCTTGAACTTCTTCTGCAGAAGGAGGTTCTTGCCTTATTGCAAAAAAGTGCGATAGAGGTAGTCCCGAAGCAGGAAAGGGGTCAGGGATGCTACTCCCGGTATTTCCTGATTTCCAAAAAGGATGGCAGGTTATGTCTGATCCTGGACCTCAGGGTCTTGAATTTTTACCTCAAACTGGAGAAATTCAAGATGCTGACCCTTGCTCAGTTTCTTCTGGCGCTGCAACAAGAGGACTGGATGGTGTTGATCGATTTGCAGGATGCGTATTTTCACATTCCCATCCTGAAGTGGCACAGGAAGTATCTCCATTTGACGGTAGGGTCGCAGCACCAGTTTGCGGTCCTCCCTTTTGGTCTTACTACTGCACCTCGAGTCTTCACAAAGGTGATGGTAGTGATGAGAGCTCATCTTCCAGTTTTCCCTTATCTTGACGACTGGCTGCTCAAAGTGGAGTCGCCGGAGATGGTGCTTCATTATCTGCGGGTAACAGCTCAGCTGTGGTTCAACTTGGGTTTTTCAACAAATTTGCCCAAATCTCAACTGGTGCCCTCTCAGCGCAACCTGTTCATAGGAGCAGTACTGGATACTACTGTATGTCGAGATTTTCCACCTCCTCAAAGAGTTCTCGACATTCAGGAAATGATCTCTTTGTTTCACAATGGAGCGGTTGTTCCAGTCTTGAAGGTCCTTCGCCTGCTCGGTCTGTTCGCCTCCTGTATTCTGTTGGTCAACCATGCACACTGGCACATGAGGGCGCTCCAGTGGTGCATCCGCAGGCAGTGCTTGCAACACAACGAGGATCTTAGGGAGATGGTCAGGATCTCCAAAGACACTGCAGCGGGTCTGGCTTGGTGGACTGTGGAAGGCAACTTGTCTCAAGGAAAGCCTTTTCAGCTTGCTCCGCCATTGGCCACAGTGATCACGGATGCCTCTACTCTAGAGTGGGGTGCTCATCTGGGGGATCTGGAGGTCAAAGGTCTTTGGTCTCCAGAGGAAAGGTTGCTTCACATCAACCTTCTGGAATTGCGGGCGATACGTTTGGCACTAAAAGCTTTCTTTCCTTCCCTTCGCGGTCAGTCGGTTCAGGTCCTGATGGATAACACTACCGCGATGTGGTACATCAACGAGCAGGGAGGTGTAGGGTCATATGGTCTCTGTCACGAGGCTCTGCGACTCTGGTCCTGGGCTCAGGGCCATCAGATTTGTGTGTTTGCAAATCATCTAGCCAGTGTGCTGAATGTTCGTGCGGACAGTCTCAGTCGGCATTACTCGGCCGATCACGAGTGGTGGCTTCATTCGGAGGTGGTCCATTACATCTTCAAGATGTGGGGGTCTCTTCGGTTGGACCTGTTTGCCACTCACGAGAACGCACACTGCCCTTTGTTCTGCAGTCTCCAGTATCCGATGAAGGGGGCTCTGGGGAACGCTTTTCAGTTAGATTGGAGTTCACAGCTCATTTACGCGTTTCCTCCCATACCTTTGATTCCTTGGGTTCTGAGGAAAATTCGCCAAGACCGGGCCCAAGTTATATTGATTACTCCGGATTGGCCAAGAAAGGTCTGGTACACAGATCTTCTTCACCTCTCATCGCACCCTCCGCTCTGTCTCCCTCTCAGGGAAGACCTCCTCTCACAGTCTCAGGGGCAGGTTCTACACCCCCACCTCCAGAGCCTGCACCTTCATGCCTGGAGATTGAACGGGGCAACCTGAGTTCCTTCTCTCTCCCGTCGGATGTGGTGGATGTTATTTTATCGTCCAGGCAACACCTCACTAAGTCTATTTACTCCTTCAGATGGTCTAGATTTGTCAAATGGTGTGAAGAGAGGTCCATTGATCCTTTAAAGGCCCACTTGTCAGATATTCTGCAGTTTTTGCTGTTCTTGGCCCAGCAGGGTTGTGCTGTGGCCACTGTTAAGGGCTATTTGTCTGCTTTATCGGTGTTTCTTTGTTTGTCAGATCAGCCGTCTTTGTTTAAATTTCCCATAGTTTTGAGTTTTGAGATTTATTAAGGGCCTTCCCCCTTTATTATGCCTCAAAGGGATTTAAATCTTCTTTTGACTTTCTTGATGGGTTCCCCATTTGAACCCTTACAAATTTGTCCTTTGAGACTTCTGTCTTTTAAAACGGTCTTTCTTGTGGCTATTCCCTCAGCCAGGAGGGTAAGTGAGCTTCAGGCTCTTGACCATTCATGCTGAAAGGATGGTCCTCAGGACCAGGGCTGCTTTTCTGCCTAAGGTGGTTACTGCCTTCCATCTAGGGCAGTCCATTACTCTTCCTGTGTTCTATCCTCCCCCTCACCCTTCTAAGTAGGAGGAGAGACTTCATCCCATGGACCCTAAAAGAGCGGTTAGCTTTTATTTGAATAGGACTAAAGACTTGCGATTGGACGATCAGCTCTTTGTGGGCTACGTTGGATTCATGAAGGGCAAGGCTGTGCACAAGCGCACACTTTCCAAATGGATCATCTTGTGCTTCAAGATCTGCAACGCCTGGTAAGGAACCGCCTGAAGGTATTCGAGTTCATTCCACCAGAGCCAAGTCATCCACTTTGGCCAGAGGAGTTCCTCTAGTGGACATTTGTAAGGCTGCAACTTGGGCCTCCCTTCACACTTTCGCCAAGCATTATTGCTTGGATTCCGAAATGAGGAGGGAGGGCCACTTTGCGCGCTCTGTCCTGTAGGACTTTTTGGTATAGAAGGTTGGACACCCTCCTCCGGGAGTGAGACTGCTGTGGGATTCTATTCAAAAGGTGAGGAATCCACAGGCAGATGTATATCAGAAGAACAAGTTACTTACCTTCGGTAATGCTTTTTCTGGTGGATACAATATCTGCCTGTGGATTCCTCACTGACCTACGATCCTCCCCGATGTCCACCCTTGTATACCTTAAGAGTGGCTTTGTTTAACATGTTTGTTTTGCATTGTCTCTTCTATCTGCCTTTGTGTGGTTTATAGGAAATGCTTTTATTCTTTGGCTTTCCTTTTTAATTTTACACTGTGTGTATTTGTATGAATATTGTGTACAGTGTATACTTTGAATCTGTTGTCGGTCCACCGATTCGCCTCGGAGGCACGGAAAAAATGGGTGGAACTGACGTCATCACGCCAATGAGGCTCTCTTATGGCTCCGGTGACGTCATGCGGAGTCGCGAGCGGAGCCGTGGCATTGTGACGACCTCGTAGGCGTGGAGAGCTAGGAAAAAAGTTTCCGCAGAATGCTGGCGCAGGGGATATTCCAAAGTTGAGGAATCCACAGGCAGATACTGTATCCACCAAAAAAAGCGTTACCGAAGGTAAGTAACTTTTTCTTTTCTTTGTTGGGTCAGTATACCCATGCACTTTGGGACATAGGCAGCGAGATCTTGCCCACAATCTCGGAAGATCTGAGGACCTCTTTGACTTAGGTAATGCATGATGGATGAAACAAAACCAAATATGTTATGCAATCAGGTTTGGATACAGTGGATTGCTTTCGCAGAGCGGTTGGTTCTAGTGTGGTCCTTCGTTGCATGCCTAGATGAGGTCCACTGGGTCCTCTGGTGATATGGAATCTTCACAGAAGGACAAGTAATTTGAAGGGACTGACTTCTTCGTGGAGAATCTTATTCTATTTTTATATTTATTAAATTTAAATGCCAGCTAATCATATAGTTTACATTTTGGGTTCACAGTTAGGCTGTGATTTATTTGTTGTCTCTGTTGTTTTAAAGTTGTTGCAACACAAAAAGATGATGGACAGAATGTTGAGCATTGTCTAACATTCACACCCAGTCACAGATCTGGGTTTAATCCGTCGTTATCTTGCTCATCACGCTATTCCAGTTTGGACCCAGCCAAATGCAAATCAGCCTTGACCCTGATCCCCATGGAAACCGTTCACCCCGAATTACCAAGACAGGTCCGCTCTGCAATGGTAAACAAGCATCTTGGAATCAGTTTCAGGGCATCACCCCTCATTAGCCATGCTAGCTTGAAACTGATGGTGTAGCGAGCACGGGACCCACTTCTGGGCATACCTTTCCTACTTAAGGTGAAAATGCAACACAAAATGATGATGGACGGAATGTTAAACATTGTCAACCATGCACCCCAGTCACAAATCATGGGTTTAATCCATTGTTATTTTGCTTGCCACGTCATTCCAGTTTGTACCTAGCCATATGCAAATCAGCCCTGACCATGTTCCCGAACTGGACCGGAAAACAAGCATCCTGGGACTGGTTTCAAAGTTGTTGACCGGTGACAGTGGAGCAGTATAGTTGCCTGAGATTTGAATCATTGGTAAGAAGGTGAATTATTCTGATCTCAATTTTTTTAATTACATTTTTTTATTAAAATCATATGGTTACTACACTTAGGGGGTGGCATGTTTCCTTTCTTGTTTTTTTATGTGGCACATGCTAACAATAAAATAAATAAACCTTTGCACCATCTTACCGAGGACAGACCAATTGGCTTTGCCAGTGCTTGTTTTTCTTGTTATTTTGCCAGAAACTTACTGACAGTCATTAGACTGCACCTAAATACTCCCATCCTTTGGCAAAAAAATGGAAGCAGAGTAATGCATTTTTACTTTGCTTCCAGGAGCACAAACTTTGTCCAGTTTGGGAGGCCAGGATTTATAACCGTGTCTCCTGGTTCCCCAGTTTGTAACTAGCCCATTAAAAGACATCTGAGGAGGCAGTGATTATGATGGAAAGGACAAGGAACTACCCTCTTCCTAGGGATATGTCACTGTATTTTAGCCTGTCTAGATTATGATTCAGTGTTTATTTCCATCATATTTTGGTAAAGTGGTAAAGCTACTGATCCAGCCTGAACCCAATAATTTAATCAGGGATAAATATTCAATAAATCATATACATTGTCCCATACACATTCACCCAGATCCCTGATGCGCTGGAGTCGAGTTTGTTAACTTGTCTAAAATTTTACTCTCGCTATTCAGGTTTAAACCTTAATCATTTGTATATTTGCGTAATCTGGAATATTTCTAATCGACTTTTCATCTACCTGGTCGATGGACCAACTAGTTGAAGAGTTGATGGCAATGGAAATTCTAAAGAAAACATTTATTCAATAAAAATGACTAAAATAATCACAGACTCTCGGTGGGATTTAATAATTTTATCTAGTAATAATAAATGCTCATATTGGTTATTTCATAAATTCAAATACTGGAAACCTCGTGAGAGAGAGCAAAACTTAAACATTACAATAACGGAACAATTATTTCAACTATACATTGCAAAAGAGTGGACAGATGAAGAGACATCAGATGCAAGTAAAATATATCGATTTAAAACTGTCAATTAGGAGACATAGATGAAGATACAGAAGGCCCAGAGACAAGAAATATGAGTGCAAAATTATTCTGCAATGCTAGATTAGATCAAATACAAACCCTAGGGATATGTAAGGGAAAACCACCACCCAGGCCTAGGTAGCAATGGGGACCCCTTGACCAAGAGTCAGAGATCAAAGACTCAGGAATCAGGACAGAGACAGAACAGGAACAGCTAGGCCTCTCTGCAACCCGACGATCAGCGGCGCACCCCACACTCGGACACCTTCAGCCTACGCGACCTGCAACCGCTCTCTCCAACCACACCCCCAAAGCACCTATTCTTATACCCTAAATCTACACGCCCGTCCCACAGTAGTTGCTATATCCATACTTTCTAGCTAAGGGATTGGTTAAGTTCTGGGGGTGGGATGTCACCCCATGGTGAAATCATTCTTCTCTTGACTACACTATTGTTCTAAACTTTTTTTTATACAGTCATCAATTTCAGCTTCTCTCTCACGGGTACATATGCAACATTTTATTTGTACAATTAATATTTTCAACAACTTGATTTCCGTTCCCATGAAGACACTGGCGTTGGCCGCTTGACAAATTTTCTGTCCTTCGCCAGGTCACGCTTTCTCAACCTGTTCTGCAGCTCAGTCATGTGGTCACATGGTTCCCTCGCGCACACAATTCCACCCGCCCATTATGTGGTCAATTTAATAAGATGAAGGATTCGTCCATTACTGGAAAAAAACGGAAAACCGACATTTATCAATTATGTGATAATGTTTTTTTCACTGTTTACCACCCACATTAGCTCTATTTCATGTTATCGGTTATCCTAGCAGAGCATAAGCAAGAAAGCAGCATTATTTATTAGGATAAAGCAGCACACGTCATGCTTTTACTACATATAGATGCGGCCCGCCAAGCAAACATTCTTGATTCATACTATGCACAACATTATTACATTTCCGGTTATTTACGCATTAAAATGTTGGTTAGTTCATGCAATTTGCAAAGCATGCTTCCCACGTATAGTGTATTTCTGCATGTTAATCAAGTCAAGTCAAGAATGTTAATCATTCTATTACTACTGACTGTTAGTACATGTTATAGGAGTGTTCAATCAAGCAGGTTTCTTTCGCGAAAGCCTGCTTCATCACTACGATTGGAGTCGACTTGGGTGTCTGCCCGTACGAGTGATCTGCTCACCTTGTTAGGTGTCCTGGAAAGATCTTTTTTTATTGCACTAACTACCTGCATTGTTTCTGTGCTGCCCACTCCATATTTTGCTATAATGGGAAAAGGACAGCAATAGATCGTGAAACCTTAGGTCAGGGTGCAGTAGATGGCTACCAGGGGCCGTATTACACAAGTGCCCTTTGGTTATACAGAAGGGGCTGCAAATACTTGTGCGGCCCATTCTGTAAGACAGGTAGTGCTGGTGTGCATATAGCACCAGCACCATCATTAGAGGGCTTCCCGACCCCATGCAAACGAGGGAATCTCTTTGTCTTTGTGCCTACACCGTATTACCGACCTGGGCGCAAGTGGCAGACATACCCTTAGAAGGTGCACTTTCAGTGCACCACAAAAAGGTTGTGCACTGTCAGTGCACCTTCTCAATGCTTCTGTCTTAAGGGATGAAAGGGGGTCTCATGGACCCCTCAGTCTTTCACTTGCAGGTGGTTGTAGTCACTCACTGCATCCGCCTGTAGGGGGATCTCTAATCCCTTTTAAAAGTGCAAGCGGGTTGCCGCCTGCACAGAGACACACAGAACAGCTTTAAAATAGAAGCTCCCTAGGGCAGGGCATTCTTCCTGATAGGTCGCACTTTCCATGTTTGCAGCAGGTGCACCTGCTTTAAGGTGTCCTGTGGCCAGGGCTTTAGTTAAGTGGTTGGGTCCTGCCGGTGCTCAGCACCGTCAGTTCTAAAAAAGGTGCTGACACGGGGCCCTAACGGGCTCTCCATTTTTGCCTGCATCCTCGGGCTGTAAAAAAAATCTTAAGTCTGCGGCAGTACCACCCTTCACTGGCTTTGATGTAAAGTCAAAGAGACTTGTTATAGTTCTTTCACAATCTCATAATGTCAGCACTGAAGCATTTTCAATGTTATATACAACGGAGAGTAAATTATTGCTTATTTAGCTAATTCAACTAACAACCATTGACGCAGCCAATAGTCCTGGCTTGGTCTAGGTGGAATGTTACTTGTTGTATTATTTATATGGCTGCAACGACAGAAACAGCACATTTACCAGCCGGGCGGTACACTATGGTAAGCAAAGATTTTTTGGCTTAGATGTTTTTAGGCCACGCCCCTTAGAGAGACCGCACAGTGTTTTCATCGCACTTACATTCCTGGCTGTGGAGCAGACATGGAAAGTGCGCCCTATCTGTAATACTGGTCCAACTGTGTTTGAGGTGATGGGTTTATTTATTTTGAAAAATTATCTCTCAAATAGGTGCCATTAGCAAGCAGTCGTTGTTCACTCCAGAAGGTGGTAAAGGGATTGGAACTCAAATACGGTGTGACGCAGTAATCAGACTCGATGAGCTCAATAACCAGCCAAGTTGTAACTTTTATAAGGGTTAGAGGAGAGGTTTACGGAATGAAACACCAAAAATTAGCTCTGGGACACATAATCCCTTCTGCTGTGTGCCCTGGCACAACGCCAGTGCAGTAACGAAAGTTGAGCCTCCTCCTCCCCCAAAAGGTAGATAGAGGTGAACCCTCCAGACTCACTCAGGAGCTCTCAGGCCAGGGTACTGTGCTGGGGGGGGGGGTTCTGAAGCATGGGGCCCCCTCTCTGCCGAGGCTGGTGGTACGCCACGCCACGTCTATGCACATGTAAAGTGTCCTGCAAAGAGATGATGTACAGTTGTTGGCAGTTTAATTTAAGGAGGTCACAATATGACACTTGTCATTTACATCTATAATTAATCTGTCTGCAGTGCCTTTTTTGTTTTTGTTTTACTACACAGGCAAGTTACAAGCAGCCAACCGAAACTGTATCCCCTGGGGTTTGAAGTGACAAACCACCGGGAGGGATTGAAGTACATTTCAAACCCACGGGGAATGAAAAACTAGTCGTGGCAAATGTCGGGATCTCAAGCAATTGGAATTCTGTCAGATGCCTGCGGGGCTGAGGGACTTAATGACGTAAGAATTATAAGACTTGATATGGCTGGCTGCTTTTGGGCGGCAGACATCTTGTTCAATCTGAGATGTCCATGCAGTACAACATTGCAATTTTTTTAATAGACTATAATAGCGGTTTTCAGTGGCCGCGTCGTCTCTGCCACACACACTGCAATGACTGGTTGGCACAAATGAGGCCAAACGTTGCCCCTTTACTTCTAGCGAGGCTGTGCACTACGCCTTTCCCAATGTTTGGACTGACGTTGTGCAGAACCTCCTACAACACTTCCCACGGTTACGTGACACTTGATTGTGCTGTATACACGTCATAAGGACCTATTGGTAATATCCTTTTAACCTTCATGATGTGCATGGTGTGAAATGATTAAACATTGTCTGCTGTTGATGTCTTCAGATGTCTCTGGAAAGGGTTGTGTAGCAGAGTCTATTTCTATTGTATTGTCAGTTAAAATAGTCCCAACCATGCAAATAATGACACAAATAGACTTCAAAGTCTGGTTGTGTAGAAATCTAATATCTTCAGAAACTAATAACAGTTAAAAATTCCTACACAATCAGCACAACATTAAAAAAGATGAATACAAAAATGATCGACTACACTTGAATAGTGATTTAATTCACTCAATATTTAGGGGTAACATCAAGAAATAGGACCATTCTGGTCAGCTTCATAAAATTATCACCACTCAGCAAAAGTGAAGGCTTCTTGACAAGTTCTTCTATCAAACTTTACAAACAGACTTCATTAGGGGTGGGCAAAACTCACAGAGTTTCACTCCGCGGAATTCGTCTGAGTTACATGAACAATGTGAGATTCCATAGAGTTCCGCAATCCGGTGGAATCGGCACATCACACTGCTCATGCTGATTGTTAGCGCCGGAAGCTTGTTACGCAATGCATAATCAGTGAAAACAGCACCACGCGGTGCAGCAGACGGCGCAGCTCCTTCGCTGCCACTCAAGTACATTTTTTACTAGAGCGGCAGCTTTCTCACCGTGAATGTTTGTAACCACCCCTGGTGAGAAAATCTCGTCGGTTGTCGTCCTAGCACCGAGGTTACACTAGGGGACACCATTTCTTGCTCGGCAACTTACTGTTTCTGAGCCACGCACGAGAAAAACCATGCGGCAGTTGGTATAGTTTTGCCAGAACTCCGCGTTACAAGCATAACACGTAATGGACACAACTCCGCCGACGAAGCGGAATTTATCACCCCCCCTTAACTTTGATGTGAATTACTACACAGTCTGCAATGATCACTGACAGTAGACATTTTAGCCCACTCTGATCTCAATCCGTAGAAGTAGAAAGTACGAGTGGTTGGATGGAATTTTCTCTTGTGCTTGAAGCAAACTGCTGAGTTAAATACAGTGGGTGAGAATATCTATCATAACATTTCTTGATGTAAGTAGCAAATTTCTTGCCACCACAGGCCTCGATGCCTGTTTTACGGGACCAGTGTTGAACATGAACCTTAAGTACATTGTGCAACTGGTCACAGACAGACTTGATGATAAAAAAAAATATGCACATTTGGACAACAACCACTCTATTAAACATCTGGAAGAAGCGTCTAACTGTGCGGGATAGTCTCCATGCTCACAACAAGTGGCTCTCAACGGGTATTGTATAAATATTCCTTTAGATAAATAAAGACATTATGGGATTCCCTACTGTGTTAGTTACCGAGGCATAATGCTATAAAGGTTAGCAAAGCCCACTTGAATCCAAGGAACCTTATTAACTTGGTTTGTTTTCTTTCTGTACAAACATTGGGAAAGCCATAAGGACTGGGGTTAAAGTACACTCAGGTTGGGAAGGAATGGTACACCCAATCAGCCAATAGCAGTAGGTGCAGTTGGGCATTAGCAATTTCCAACTGGCTGAGCCAAGAAGTCATTGAGAAAGTCCTAAGCCAATGGCTGAAAGAGGCTGCTTAAGAAAGCCAAAGTCTTCAAGGGGCTGTCCCTGAGCCTGCTCTATGTATACTGTAAGAAATATGTGTGTTTACAGCTGTGCAGCAATAAAAAACGCACTCAAACAGCTAAATTGGGCCCAGTCCTATACAAAAAGTGCTAGCATCAAATGTGGAATATCTCAGAGATCGTAAATCTTGCTTCGGCTTCCGTTATGACGGGGCAACTCTGGACCTCCTCATTGAAGTTTGCAACATTGGAATATACTATTTAGATTCATAACCCACTTAGCCAACGGGATGTATCTGAAGATTGATACCAAATGACAGCTTGTCTAAAACGCGCCTAGTTTTGTATGTACCAATGTCGTTTCTGCATCAGATGTTTAAGGTTAAAAGAAAATACTCTTGGGCTTAGTGGATCTTTGTATAACATGCCCAAACATAGAGTACAGAGCTTGAGACCTGATACCACATGCAATACTCTGATGAAAGCAATTAAAAGTACTTTATATGATATGTCATAGGTTTGACCTGCAGGGTATATCTTGGTATCCACCATGAATAATAACCATTTGAACTATAGTGCCTGCAGTGAACTCCGAATATTGTATTATTCACATAGATCTCTGCAGGAGGAACCTTTACACAACTATTCTAAAATGTCACCTGTTAGTGGTTGATACAATGAGGGGTTCATTACGATGGCGGGTGGACCTGAGTCCGCCTGCCATTGTGGTGGGATTTGGGACCGCCCGCCATACATGCGGCAGTCCCGCACACCCAATTAGGATGCGACCACCACCATGGCGGTCGCATTTTGCACTTTAACATTGCGGCGGGTGCTGTTGACTGCAGCACCTGCCACGATGTTAATAATGCATGTTGTGCATTTCACTGCGCTACGTGGCAGGCACCACACGGTGCCTGCCACTCGGTGCAGTGAAATGTAAGGGGGGTACCATGGCTTTCCCCTGTGCACAAACACCACCCACAAACACAAGAGGGTCCTGCAATGGTCCTCCAAAACCAATCCCCGCCGCCGTTCAATGGCGATTTACCAGCCACGGAAAGGCTGGCTGAAGCCAGCATCCTAATTTGGCGGACGGTGCCTGGTAGGCACGCCACAATTTTATGGATGCAGACCGCTCCGCCAGGCAATCGGAACGGTTGCCTGTGGCTTTTCCGTGGCGGAGGGTCTTTACATCCGCCACGGTCACAGTCTGGATCCCCCGCCATCGTAATGAGGCGGGGGGGAAATCGCGGTCTGATGGCGGAAGGCCCGCCACAGCATGGCTGGCAGTGGCAGACCTTCGGCCATCATAATGACCCCCTGAGACAGAATATTGTTACAAAACCATAAGCTAAAAAATTGAATATCATTTGAAGCAACTGAGCGATCTTCCATGTAAGTGTTCTCAAGTCAGCCATATTACTATCAATTAAAATGTGCGTGCACCCCCACCTGTCTGTAGTCTGTGCACTCCCATACAGGCACATGGCATGAAACTGGTGAAGGCGCTGTTCGGAAGATGTCACTGGATGATCTGAAATTTGGCTTAACGACCATCTGACCTTTCTACATCTCAGTATTCTTCTGTTTGCCTTCTCAAACCTTGGATCACACATTTGGAATCGTCCTGCTCTGGGTGGTGAAAAAACTCATTAATTAAAGAAACTAGTCTCAGCAAAGCATGTGATGACGTTAATGTCTCTGAATAATCAGATTGAAAAATGAGGTCCTGGCTGTGCTTTACTTTTTCATTATAATTTCATGATCCCTGAGCAGTTCACAGCTTGCCTTAAAGTGTCAAATAAATATATCTACTTTACGGCCGAGCCTAGTTAGCGATCGGCCTACATGCTCTCTCCGCCATCAACCCACCTCAGCCTACAAAATGTAGCATCTTCATCAGTGGGGCAAGTGGGCTTTTGGTCTTGTTCCATATGTACTTCCTGTGTTTACTTGCAAAAAAACAGGATTTCTCTGTGGATCAGTTTATTCCAAACAAATTATTTCTATTTCTGCCTGACTGGCATGTGGAGGTGAGAGACCCCTGTGCAATTCACGCAAGATCAAAATGCTGTAGCTTCCTGACAATTAATCTGAGTCAGAGCTCACCAGTGCATCTTGTTAGCTCTAACCCCATAGAAGCTCCTTTGACAGATGGGGAATAGTAGCATCATACTCTTCACGCGGCTACTGCTCGTTGCTGTGAGCTTGTTAAGGAAAAGGTGACACAGCACCATCAGCAGTAGGAATAGAAGAGCTTCTCTTAAAAGCTGCAGAAGTTTGTGCGAAATGTGTGTCTATAAGCTTTGAGAGATTGCCACAGGATTTCTTGGTGCAGTGCCTCAGACTGCTTGTTGCACTTTTTCTTCTGACCGCTGTCACCCCATGACCACAGTCAGGTTGTATTTGATGAGCTGTCAGGTTCATGGGGGGTCTGTCAGTAATTTACTGAAGCGGAATTTACTATAGGGGTCTAATTCCAGTGTCCTTCTGACTCTTCTACCACATTGTAACATTTTCACTCATTGAGCTAGTTTCTCTTTTCTTTTGTCCCTTTTTCGTATACCAGCCTTTTTTCCTCTTACACTAACTTTGCCAGATCTCGCCCTATACACCATAATGCTCTCAGTGTTATTAGAACATTGGAATGTTGGAAGCTCCATTGAAAACAATGGAGTAACTCCGGGCTTATAATGGCTGGTTTAAGCCCGGACCTCCAACATTCCAATGCTTCTTTGTTCACAGCTGTGACTGTGAACAAAGGCTACAGGGACCCTGATGGGATTTCAATCCACTTGCGCTCCCTAAAGCCTTTGTTTAATTTGTTAGGACATTCTGCCCTCTAGTGGCCCTTCGTAGCTGGGCTATACCGACTATTAAATTTCCGCTCCCTTGTTAAAGTCCCTCGACTTCGGCTCGAGCAGGCCTTTAATAGCCGTATGGCCCGCTACAGCGGGCTATAAGGCTATATTACAACATTGGAATGTTGAGTGATTCTTTGAAGTCAATGGAGCACACCAGGCTTCTAATGGCTGGTATAAGCCCGGATCATCAGCATTCCAATTTTTGATAACAGCTGTTGCTGTGAACAAAGGCCTTGCTGAATCCGAGGGGATTTCAACCCCCTCGGCCTCCGTGATGCCTTTGTTTTACAAATTAGAATATTATGCCCTCTAGAGGCAGAATGTTCTAATAGCCTTAGATCCCTCCGTAGTGGGCTATAAAGGCCAATATAGCCCCGCTCCCTTGTTAAAGGTCCTCGCTTTGTGCTCGGGCCTTTAACGCTGGAGCGGGCCTTTAATAGCCAGTAGATCCCGCTACAGAGGGCTCTATGGCTATATTCTTACATCCCTTCCTCGACTCCCCCACCTCTGTATGGATAAATATATAGATACACGATTTCCATTACTAGCTATTACTCAATCTCATCTTTCTCCTGACACGTTTACCCATTCCCCTCATTTGCTCCACTCTTGATTTTCTTTCCTAACTGATGTCAGTTCTCATTTACTCCATAACTCCCTTTTACCCATCTCGCATCCTCTACTTTCCCTGCATTTTCTTAATTCCTCCTCTCATCCACCTCCCCTCTTCCACCCACTCTTCTTCTCTTGCACTTTCCTTTCCTTTCCATTCCTTCATTAATTTGATTGTTCTGTGATGCTTATAATTTTAATTTATTGCCCCTCCATTCCTTTATGTTCGGATGAGACTGGCTGGGAAGGTGATTAAAAACTCCTGCAACCCAAGCGAAGAATATAAATTCGTGGAAATACACATTTACCTCAGTCATGACTGAATCTCAGTTCCCTTAACGTGATAGTTTCTCCATGGGGATAAAATCAAGAGACTATGCGAGTATCTGCAATTAAATAATAGAGGATTTTACAGAATTTTCAATATTACTATTCACGTGTCTTTCAAAAAAAGTAAATATTGGCTACAAATACAAAAATCCAAATGCACCCTCTTCTCACTGATTCTCAACGTAGTTTGCCATTTGCAATCAACCTGTTGTGTATCTACTCACCATCTAATACACATCTGACCTCGTCGAAAATAATTGAGTCTAACTACTGCTACTAACTGTTCATTAACATAAAATGCACCTAATTAACACAAATTCTTGTACATAATATCCTGTTTGATGGGGATAAATCCTAGAATTGATGTGTACATTCTTTTGTTTTTGTTTTTTTAATTAGAAAACAACTGAAACTTTGAACCTCATTAAGCTCATACAGGACCAATGTGTCTGATCCACCAGATTTCTCCCTGGATACGTTGCTTTGTCATATTTCCAAAACATTAATTACAATTTTCTGCCTGAAAACTCAATTAACGTGTGCATTTCACTCACTTGGATGTGTGTCCCCACACGATATGCTGAATTTATGTTTGTTAATGTGAGTTTGTACTGTGCAGCATAACCAATGCCAATTTTACCACTTGGCTTGTTCGAGGAATACATTATTTTGGCTGAAATCCAAGTTGGAAAAAAAATCCGTATCTCATTTTGGATTCAAGTGGGTGTGCTTCACTATTAGACAAGATTTATCAAGGACTTGAACCTTTTACGAAGATTATTTTCTGTACGGTTATGCTGCCTTATGGATGCCCCAGAAGCAGAGGGGGAGAGGAGGGGGAAAAGAGTAGCACAAAGAGAGAGGAAGGGGAGAGGCTCCTTGAGGATGGAGTTGTCTTAATTACTGGTGACTTACTGGATAGTGTGTTGGGGGTAGCAGGCCTTGGGTGCCCAGGATAGCTGGTGCAATGGGGTAGACCGAGTTTAGCCGAGTGGCGGCACCTGTGGATCAGTTGTGCCAAGGAAGTCAAATTATCTATTTGGCCTGGGAAGGCGCCACCAGCCATTAGAGCAACCACGTGCTGTTAAACCTTCATTCATTCATTAATTCATTCATTCATACAGCAAAACCTTTAACAAAAAGTTGAAAAATCTTTTTTTTTTTCAGTGCCCCTTCCAATTTAGAAAGTATGTGAGGACTTATGATAAGTAAGGTCTGTAACCAGCAGACTACACCAGTTGATCACCACGGTTTAATACCCACTTGAGCGGTATTGCCAGTTGTGTACCTTGAGTATGGATTCTAGCAGGAGACTGTCCACAGTTGTTTTAAAATATCATTTGTTTGTTATTATTAAAGTAGACCAGACTACCTGTTTTCTTGTACAACTATAAACCAAAAGTAAGGCGTGTCATTTGGAGCAGCAGAGCCAGCTTCCAAATAAACATGTTCAAGTCACCCACATTACTATCAATTAAAGCATACAATACAGTTTCTGCTGATAGATACACTTGTCCATGGGCCACAGTTAAAGAGCGAGGTGGAGGCAGACGTTTTGGGAGCCTCCCAGCGATACCGGTGAATTGTCCCTAGCAGGTCACTTGACTAGTCTCATGTCACCTCAACATAGGCACATAGCGCTTATGACCTCAATGGTGGTTGACAGTCTGCCTGCTTTGGTGACGGCTAATGTGAGGAGAGAATTGAGTCTTCTTTAGAATGAATTTGGGGAGGTTAGAAGGTGGAGAGTGTAGAATCCTGGACATATCACTAACTACCGGATCACTGAGTATGCTGGCGCATTGGAACTCCAGTCTAGCGTTGACAAACAATGACAAATTCCATATTGGTAGGACCAGTCAAATACATGTGGCCAATGGAAGTGCTCTTGTATCTAAAGTGATACATGCAAGTCCGTTTTGTGTGCTGGCTGATTGCCTATCTTCTGGGGACTTAATAACTTTACTTAACCCCAAACATAGTAACTCATGCTCTTACTGTGCCTACAGTCTCCTTGACCTGAATGCCGACTTAGGCCTCCTGGACAAATTACAGTCACAAAGTCCTGTGTGGTGGCGAGAGTAAGTGGGTTGGTTTTCCAGTGACATTGGTAGGTAAGACTGGACTCTGGCATGGCTTGGCGTGTCTCTTGGGCTTCTCTTTCCTTCCAAAGGAAAGTGTAATTGTTGTGGTGTGCACGGAGGGGTGTGAGAGATTTTTTTTCTGCTGATCAGGGTTTTCGTCGTGAAACTTTGTTCTGACTCTGTGAATATCATGTGCTCTTGCGTCACGCGTTCTCCAATGGGTAACTACAGAGAAGATTGCCTTCTGGTAAAACAAGCATGGGCAAAGTCAACATATCTGTCAGGTACTGTGTGAAGAACTCTCCAGAAAGTTACCCAGGGAAGGCTGCCTTCAGTGGGAGGGGGCTTCTGGACTTCAGGCAACTGGACTTCGAGCCTCTGGTGTGATGCACCAACCAGCACTGGATAAGCTACTTATGCTGCTGGCCGATCCGTACTGGCTGGGTGTGAAGTAAGGACCAACTTTGTCACTGCGCCAGAGCCATGATATAAACCTGAAGGCCCACTGTAACCATCCGCGAACTGCCGCGGCCCTGTATTGATAACACGAGCGCTCACAACGACAGCTAAAGTTATCAGTAGCCAGCCAGACACAACAACTATTTGTTTATGAGGTGTTACACTCTGCGTCCTGTTTGCCTACTACCTCGGCTTCTTGTTTTTCACCTTATTCACTCACCAATGTGATAAATAGCTGCGTGTTCATATGCAGTCATAACTGAATTTGTTAAAGCTAATTTATTTCTAACGCATAATAAACCCCTGGGAGCTGACACATGTATCAACGTATTCATTCTCCTTATAAGTTTGCCGTTTGTTGGAGGCTAAAAAGAATGGGGGAGTATCGTTCGTGAAGGAAAGGCATGTGTGTTTTTTAGACTGACTTACTGAAGAAAAGGCTTTTTTTTTATTAGACTGACTTACACGGCGTTCGTGAAGGAAAGGCATGTTGTGTTTTTTTATACTGACTTACTGAAGATAAGGCTTTTTTTATTAGACTGACTTACACGGCGTTCGTGAAGGAAAGGCATGTTGTTTTTTTTATACTGACTTACTGAAGAAAAGGCTTTTTTTTATTAGACTGACTTACACGGCGTTCGTGAATGAAAGGCATGTTGTGTTTTTTTATACTGACTTACTGAAGAAAAGGCTTTTTTTTATTAGACTGACTTACACGGCGTTCGTGAATGAAAGGCATGTTGTGTTTTTTTATACTGACTTACTGAAGATAAGGCTTTTTTTATTAGACTGACTTACACGGCGTTCGTGAAGGAAAGGCATGTGTGTTTTTTAGACTGACTTACTGAAGATAAGGCTTTTTTTATTAGACTGACTTACACGGCGTTCGTGAAGGAAAGGCATGTGTGTTTTTTAGACTGACTTACTGAAGAAAAGGCTTTTTTTATTAGACTGACTTACACGGCGTTCGTGAATGAAAGGCATGTTGTGTTTTTTTATACTGACTTACTGAAGAAAAGGCTTTTTTTTATTAGACTGACTTACACGGCGTTCGTGACTGAAAGGCATGTTGTGTTTTTTTATACTGACTTACTGAAGATAAGGCTTTTTTTTATTAGACTGACTTACACGGCGTTCGTGAAGGAAAGGCATGTTGTTTTTTTTATACTGACTTACTGAAGATAAGGCTTTTTTTAATTAGACTGACTTACACGGCGTTCGTGAAGGAAAGGCATGTTGTTTTTTTTAGACTGACTTACTGAAGAAAAGGCTTTTTTTAATTAGACTGACTTACACGGCGTTCGTGAAGGAAAGGCATGTTGTTTTTTTTAGACTGACTTACTGAAGAAAAGGCTTTTTTTATTAGACTGACTTACACGGCGTTCGTGAAGGAAAGGCATGTTGTTTTTTTTATACTGACTTACTGAAGATAAGGCTTTTTTTTATTAGACTGACTTACACGGCGTTCGTGAAGGAAAGGCATGTTGTTGTTTTTATACTGACTTACTGAAGATAAGGCTTTTTTTTATTAGACTGACTTACACGGCGTTCGTGAAGGAAAGGCATGTTGGTTTTTTTAGACTGATTTACACGGATTAGAAGGGTGCTCACAGAGGACTTTATTTCAGGCGCTAGAGCCTAGAACTGAAACGTGGTGTCACCGACTGACACAGTGCTTCATTTAAATTAAAAAAAAGTGCATGGTGCGCATGTTTTTCGGAGCCCCCCGGTGCTGTTTGAATGCTGGGGTTATCGAGTTCCAAGACTACTTAGTCTTGATTCCATTTAATGCCTCTTTCAGCTACGATCCTACACTTCCTGTGTCCTAATTCCACTCTTGCAGGTTGTTTTTCATCCTAGCTCAGTTGTTCTTAATCTTTTGTGGACCACCACTTAATCATTTCTGAAATCCAGGGATCCCCCAATTACAAATTCCTTCACATTTACTTAACGTTTTAAAATTCTAAATTTTACATTTTGCTTCTTTATGTACATACATTTTATCTATCTCTTAATATTATTTCATTTTCTAAACAGTCGCGGAACCCCCCTGAGTAAGCTTTGCGGATTCCTAGGGGTCTCCAAACTACAGTTAAGAACCACTGTCCTAGCTCTCTCTGTTTGTCACTGTACCCTTAACTTTCTCACACTCCTTCTGTCTCCCTTTTCTCCCTTTCTCTCTCTTGTCTGGGTCCCAGACAAGTCCAGTCTGTAATCCACCACCTGCACAAGTAAGCACTGCACTGCTGTTGGTTTAAAACAACCTTAACAATGCGGTCATTACATTGCGTTACCTTTACAACATGGTCGTTACAACAACCTCGTTGTTACATCGCAGTTCATTACAACGCAAGTCGTTACAACGACTTGCTCTAGATGGCGCTCTAAACTAAGGAATAGTGTAATATACTATTCCAACACCTTCCCTACTGTTGCGCACACTGGATTAGGAATAGTAAATTATACTATTCCTAAATCCAGCGCGCCATCTAGAGCAAGTCGTTGTAACGACTTGCGTTGTAATGTACTGCAATGTAACAATGCGGTCGTTGTAACAACCGCGTTGTAATCGCATGCGTTGTAAATGCATGCAATGTTATGGTATATATTCCTGTTGGTACCATATCGATGAGGAGGGCATGCAGTTATCCTAATACTTATTGTGACCTTCTGTTTAATAGAGATTACCTCAATGTAAAGGAGGGTGCTGCCAGCAGGTGTTGGCAACGCCAGTAGGTCTTGCTTTTATGTAAAGCATGCATATACAGTTATGCGTAACTGCTCTTACGATGGTAATGCCAGTGATAACGGTGGATTGCCTCGTTTAATTGTGTTGGTGATGACATTTAAAACAGCCTACTGCAGCTAAAAAGAGTACAGAGAAGGATTGCTTTCAGTATAAAATGCATGCGAGAGATCAATCAAAAAAATCTTTATTCAATCTATTTAAATACAGATCATAAAGGAACAGTTGAAAAAAACAGTCAGCATAAAAACACAAGGTCATAGCAGTTTAGGGCATGCAAGAGATCAATAATTAAAGAATTGCAGGTGTGATGAATGAACATATTCTACAGATGTGAAATAGTCTCCTCGCCATCAATTCCAAAATTGCCCCTCATCAATTGCACTGCAGAATGTTACCCCAAACAGCCAGTCGCATGAGGTGAGAAACGACTACTCCTGTCAGTGGTGCCAAAGCCCACTCTACATTTTAAAGAGTTGGTAACAATATGTTTTGCAGAGAGCTGCTGTCAAGCAAGATCTTACTAGCATTTGCAAAGTCCATAGGTCCGAGATTAGTGGGGCATTATCACTTGAAGGCAAGACTTTTGGAAGGGGGTCAGCAGCACCAGACAGTGAGGGTTATAAATGTAAATGAGTCCCTCATGCATTTCAGTGCAGGCACTAGAGTGAAGACAGAAGGATACAGCCAGTAGCATAGGAGAGAGGAATACTCCACTCTGCTGAGCCTAGAAATGATTAAAGAAGTCTAAAGCCAATCAGGGCCGGACTGGCCATAGCGGGCACAGGGCGTTTCCCTGGTGGGTCGCTAAGGGTGGGGGCCGGTTTTGAACCTCTGGAGGGCCGTTTTCGTTACCAGGGGCCCACAATATCGGCCCCCTGTAACAAAATCGCCGAAAACGGCCCTAGCAAACAGCTCGGCCGTACCCCCCTGCCCCCCAGGGGGGCTGGCAGAGCAGTTTGCTAGGGCCGGTCTCGGTTCCCAGTCTGGCCCTGATCGAAGAAAGCCAATGGTTTAAAGGGGCAGATCCAAAGTTCCTCAAACTATATTACCAATAGGTCTGCTGTCAAACCCAAGATATAAAAACTGATATTTTTATTCTTATAAAACGTGCAACATGAATGTTGATGTATGGAAGGTGCATAGGCTAATTTATTTCATTTGTCAACTATTTAACAGTTTAGTTCTGTTATTTCTGGAGTCTCGAAAACTTCTCTTGGAAGCCATACTATAGGACTCTTGGCTTCCTTCCATGAGTTTACCAAATAAGACTGGACCCCTAAAATGCAATTATCATGATTATTAACCTTATTGGTGGAGGACCAGATGCCTGTTTAATTCAATGGATAAGTGATAAATAAGTTAGTTGGTTGTATTATCAATAGCAGGCACAAATTCTACTCTGGTTACCTCCTATTCTACCCATTTTTATCTGTGGTTCGCCTATTTCTACAGTGTTTGTTGCAAGAATTCAATGTAGAGTCAGTGGTACTGTTGCAGTATGGTACAGGAACCCATAGCGATGAGACTAGGGAGAGTAGATAGCGAAAGCAAATGTTGACAAAGTGGAACATTTTAGTATTATGTTATAGTATGAAATTGAAGTGGTTGTTGCTGACACTGGTCTGATCGGAAAGTAATGAATTCGAATAGTTGCAGTGTCATCCTGGCTTTTCATCATTTTTAGGTCTATAAATTAGGTATTATTACACTGGATAATAGTAGCACTTGGAATTTAAATAGCTTTAAATTTGCATAATCTCAGATATTATGTGCTTTGTAAAACCAATTTATTACTGCGCAACTTCAATCTGATAGAGACTTCTAGCCATAGGTTCCTTACCCTAGAACTATCCATAAGCATCAGACTGGATCCGTAAAGATTGACCAGTCCCCCTGTGCGCCAGTAGTGAGTGTTGTTCAATTCCACGTGGCATCATCCGCCTTAGAAGTGATGTGCAAGTAGCCTATAGCGGTGCCACCCCATTGTGCTGCCATCAAGTTCTTTTCTTTTCACTCCAGTCAGCGCCAATCCGGAGAAGAGCTACCCCCAGTCACTTTTTGACTGACCTTTTTGTCGAAGAATTTTGAGACATTGTCTCCTGATGTGGCAGGGTTGTCCACGAAGAAGGTGGATTTTAAGCCCTGTGGTGCCTCTCCCTGGCAAATGTTGGTGAATGGTACACACCTCATGTGCCTTTGGTGCCTCGAGTGCGACCATGTCACAAAGACCTGCATCGATTGTCATGCCATTTAGACCTAGGCCTTAAGGGAGTGGTCCCTCAAGCTTTGTGCTGCTCGACGTGTGACACCGTGGCAGTCTCGATCCTGGTCAAGAGAAAAATCACGGGATCGGTCACGGATCCATTCCAAGTGCTTGCCATCACAGTCAAAGTGGCCCCGGCATTCGGGTAAGTCCCACAAGCATAAGAAGAACAAGGAATCGAAGTGGTCTTCGACTTCGCCCTATCCATTGAAGTCATCCGACGAGATGAGGGAACGTCTGCATTCGAGACCTGGCTCCGTGGTTGAGCCTGCACCAGAGCCGTGTCCATGCCTCCCCAAATTTCCTGGAGAGGAAGAGATCATCGCCCAACTCTGTGAGTTTTATTAGGCATGCACCTCATATTTGGGTGGCCCATACCCGCTGGAATGCCCTGGGGAATCGTGAGTCACCCCTACTGGTCTTCTGCCATGTGGCCCACCTCTGGCGCCAGTCAGGCCCCTTGGTCCATAGGGGATCCGGACTGATGCCAGTCGAGCCACCTCGACCTTCCCCAGTTTTGGTCCCATTGCTGATGACCTCAGCTCTGCCCTGATACTCATACCCATCTCCAACACACAGCCGGGTGAGCGTTGTCTGACGCCGACGGGAGGCATTCTTTCTTGGCCAGAGCATGTCCCCTATTCTTATGGGCTAGGATTTGGGGATGATTGGGAGGGGCCACTGGACACTGATAAATACCAGCCGCTAGATGTCACTGAGCACACTTGGTGTGAGGATCCCCAGGTACTGGTTTGATCCCTCCTCCTACTGTGGCTACGGAGGAAGGAGCCTCATTTACCAGGGTGTTAAGGAAGGTGGTGAGGAGGGTGAATGAGGTCCTGGACCTTCAGCTGCCCTCTGTTACTTTTAAGACAAACGTCTTTACAGAGGTGCTACAGCCGGAAGCGACCCCATCCGTAAAGCTCTAAAGGCAGACTCAGCACTGGAGCGCTTCAAGGACAGCCTGGTACAGCCAGGTTCTTGGCCCTTTCCATGGCCTCTCGCCAACCCCAGTCCACCTTCTGCTCCTTTTGTGGCCACGGAAGGGGTTTCCAGCTGTTTCTCTACCTGCCCAGCCACCAGTGCCTGCAGGCTTTCCAGCCCGTGCGTAGCCGAGAACACGGTACCCACAGACCTCGTGAGTCAGGTAGCCCGAGGTCAGGTCAGTCCACCACCCCTCTGGCAACCGCAGCCCCAACCCCAACCCTCTTTAGTTTCCCTCTGACCCCTCAGAGGCATCCAGTGGGAGGCAGGATACTCCATCACCTGCACCACTGGAAGTCATTAACATCCAACCGCCTGGAGATCGGTAACATCCGACAACTAGGTTCTCCAGACTGTCCAAAGAAACTGCTCCCTCCCGTTAGTGAATACCCCCGCACCAATGCCACCCACTTGCGACAGTATGACCGAGGACTGCATCTCATTAGTCCATTAGGAAATGGCATCTCTCTTGACCAAGGGAGCCATAAAGAGGGTGGAGGCATCAGACGTAGGTTGTGGTTGTTATTATCTCTACTTTCTGGTGCCCAAGAAGGACAGAGGCCTTCGGCCTATCCGAGACCTGCCTCCTCTCAATTTCTTCCTTACAAAGGGGAAATTCAAAATGCTCATGCTCACTCAAGCTCTGTCAGCCCTTGATCTGGGAGACTGGAGGGTATCAGTGGACTAGAAGGACGCATGCTTCCACATTCCGTCCTGCCTGCCCACAGATGTTACCTGCGGGCACGGTAGGCCACAAGTACTTTCAGTTTGCTGTGCTCCCTTATGGCCTTACCAGCTCCCTTCGGGTGTTCACCATGGTGATGGTGGTGGTTGCAGCTCATCTGCAAAGATCTGGGGTAACAGTTTTCCCCTATCTCGACGACTGGCTGTTAAAAGTGAGCTCACCCCAGGTGATCGTCTCCCACCTCCAAACTACAGCGTGCCTCCTGCACTCATTGGGGTTCACTATAAACGTACCGAAGTCACACCTGATACCTTCTTAAGTGCTCTCTTTCATCTGGGCTGTTCTCGACACAGTGCAGTTTTGGGCTTATCCTCCTCAACAGCGAGTCCAGGATATTCAGGCTATGATACTGATAGTTCAGCTTCTATCCTGGGTTATGGTGAGACTGACTCTGAGGCTACTGAGCCTCGTGGCCTCCTGCATCCTACTAGTGACGCATGTCCGTTGGCATATGCGGGCTCTGCAATGGGACCTGAAGTTCCAGTGGACACAGCACCATGAGAATCTCTCCTCCATGCTCCAGATCTCAAAGGGTCCTACAAAAGATCTACCGTGGTGACTGACAGACCTCGATTGGGTCAACAGTAGTATCATCTCCCTTCCCCTACCAGATCTGATGGCAGTGACATATGCATCACTCCTAGGATTGGGCGGCCATCTGGCAAAGGAGGAGAACAGAATACTCTGGTCTCTGGCGGAATCTGGACTCCGCATGAACCTGTTGGAGCGCTGTGCATTCTGATTGGCGTTGAATGCCTTCCTAGCCTTCATCAAGGGAAGGCTAGTGCATGTGTTCACCGACAGCACCACCACCATGTGGTACTGCAGCAAGCAGGGCAGGGTGGGGTGTGGATCCTCCTTCAAAATGCCCTGCACCTCTGGACCTGGCTGGAAGTTTTTTCCCTGGTGGTCTAACACCAGGAGGACTAACTCAGCCAGTGCAGACTAATTCAACCGAAGATGCTTAGCGGATCATGAGTGGCGTCTCCAACTGGAGTTGGCGCAAGGTCTCTTTCAGCAGAGGAGAGAGCCTTGACTGGATCTGTTCGCCACCGCTGAGAACTTGAAGTGTCAGCAGTTCTGCTTGTTGAAGTTTCCAAAGCAGCTCTCGCTCGGAGATGCTTTTTGTCTCGAGTGGAGCTTTGGCCTCCTGTACTCCTTTCCACCCATACCACTCCTGCCCAGACCTCTCAAGAAGATGAGAAGCAACCAGGCCCAAGTCATGCTTGTGGCTCCGGACTGGTCTCTGAAACTTTGGTATCCTGAGCTGTTTAGCATGTCCATCGGTCCTTCTATCTAGCTGCCCCTTCAGGAGGATCTCCTGTCGCAGCAACGAGGGAGGGTTCTCTAACTGTACCTTGCCAATGATCTGCCTTCATGCTTGGAGATCGAGCCACAACAGTTGTGCAGCTTACGACCATGTTCCTCAAATCTGTAATGTTATTTTGGCAGCTCGGAGTCCCACTACAAAAACAGTATGAGCCAGCCGGTGGAGCAAGTTTGTGGCATCGTGTACAACCAAACTGTTTGACCCTTTATCTACCCCCCTTTCCCAAGTTATTTTGCTTATCTTTTCCCTGGTCCAGAAGTGCCCTGCATTGGGTACGTTGAAGTTTTTTATAATCTGCTCTATCTCCTTTCCGCGGCTGCCAGATCAGCCCCTGAGTTCCCTATTGTAAATAGGTTTCTTAAAGGTTTGCAGCACATTTCATCCAGCTGCCTTCGATATGCCTTAATGAGCCCTTAACCTTGTGCATTCCCTTCGAGCCGCTTCATACTTGCCCTCTTAGGCTTCTCAATATCAAGCTAGTCTTTCCGGTGGCAATTAATAATGCCCGGAAGGTCAGTCAACTTGAGGCGCTGCCATCTCAGTCTCCGTACATCTTTTTTCCCCAGACAAACTGGTCATTCAGACTTGAGCATCCTTCTTACCGAAGGTAGTCACCCATTCCACGCAGGCCAGTCCATCACTTTGCCTACCTTTTATGCTCTGACTCATCCCTCTAAGGAAGAGGAGAGACTCCACCGGTTGGACGCAAAAAGAGCATTGTCGTTCTACCCTGACCGCACAAGACCACCATTCTGGGTGGACGATCAACTCCTCTTGGGGTATGTTATAGCCAAGAAAGAGAAGGACATGCAAAAACGAACCATTTCCCGATGGATTGTACTCTGCATTAAGATCTGCTACACATTGGCCAAGAATAAACCCCAGAGTTTGTGGGGTCATTCCACTAGAGCAAAAGCTTTACCACTTCTTTAGCATATGGAGTTCCGGTCCTGGACATCTGCCAGGCACCAACGTGTGCCTCGCTACACATGTTCACCAAACCCTACTGCCTGGACAGTCAGGTCCATCAGGACGAGCACTTTGCCCGTTTGGTCCTGCAAGACTTTTTCGTCTTTTATGTAGCCATTATCCGCCGTTACTGTGAGGGCAGACTATCATGATCACAAAAGGAGAGAGTGCAACATTATTAGAAAAGTGCTAATTGAGGTTTTCACTGAACAAATCGCTGCTGCTATACATCTGAAATACGAGGTATAGGGAGGTTCAAAGCAATGCAGTTTGACGAATGTAAGCATGCCTCTAAAGTGCTTAATTTGTGACAGTGGTTGCAGGTGGCTGGCAGCAGCACTCAGTTTTGGTGATCAACTCGTTTTTTATCATCCAACTGTGACCCAGAGCAAGAGAGAGAACGGCATAAAAGATAGAAAGGAGGAGGAAGATGGCTAGGAAAGCACAGGAAATGGAGGGTGGTGGAAGAGGCATGAGGTGGAATGATATCTATGTAGCCTTGGTATTTGGCAACCACGGCATTTAGCCATCCTAAAGCAGGCTCCCAAGGAACTCTCTGGGCCAAGGCACTTGTTTTCTTTCTAAGTAAGCACTGCCTCTCTACGAGGAGGACCCAACGCTGTACAGAGATGATGCCTCTGGATACAACTGACCTTGCAAGAACTAGGAAAATGCATGGTTTTATCTAACATGGGAAAGATTGGGGAGGATGCTGGCATGTTTGGGGAAAAAGAAAGGAAAGCGGAGGCAGAGCACTTAGGAAGCGGCAGAGGGAAGGAGGAAGAGATAGGTGTGAAAGAGCAGCATGAATATAGTGCTAGGAAGAACTTCAATGTGCATAAGCAAAAGCACTATGCTATATACCGATAGAAGTGCAAAGGCAGCACTCTTGCAGAAGTGCCGAAATGGGAAGTGGAAGGATATATGTTGTGCTTTATCACTTGCACACTTGGGGCACTATTTTTTTAACACTTGTGCGATACTTTACCACTATTGTTGACTACCTGTCAAACCAGTAGTAGACGTCCGCTTTAAGCAATGTCACGAGGTTCCAGGGGCTAGGCAACACATGCAATCACCCTTTGTAAATAGGAATGCTACTTCCCAATGATGTAAAAATAGTTCGTCAATGATATATTTGATGTACATTATGGAATGTTGTATGCAAAACCCTAATAAACAAATTCAAACAAAAAAAAAGGCTGTCGCCCTCATGCAGGCCGAAGTCGGTGACCCCATGTGTCAGGAAGGGGCATTGTGTAAGACAGGGCCATCACCCTGACTCATCGTCTCAAGGGAACTCTGAGAATACTTGCCAATCGCTGGAGGAGCCTAGCGGAGACGTCTTACACCAACTTGGTGCTCCGTTGACTGTGGAGGCTGATTCAATATTGAGGAAAGACCGCAGGAGGTCACAGACCCTCGGCGTGTGGAGACAAAGCCTGCAATGTAGCGCTCTGGTACTTTGGCCAGTTTTCCTCAGGTCATGTAAGACTGTTCGAGACCATCGGGCCTGCAGTCGACTTGCACAAACTTAGCAGCTGAGGTCTGCCGGCTTAACTCTTAAAGCCAGATATATTTATTTAATGGGGCCTAGCATGGGCCCCATCTGGTTTTCTCCTCTACTATTGAGTGGGTAATAACCAACCCCACTAGACTGGACAGAGGTAGTTGGGGGATTACGCCCAAGACAGTGCTAGAGGGGAGATTTTTTTAGGGTGCCAATGCTATGCTTTGTGTGCTCACATTAAAATACTTTTTTATAAAAAAAAAATTGTTGACAACCTGTCATTACACACCAAAACGTAACTTGTCGTAGGCAAAGCTAACCGGTCTTGCTTGCTCAGTTTGCTTTGCTAATGCTTGTTGAACTGTGATCCGCCACTCATAAGTATTGACTTTACTAGTCATTGTTTCCCTTGCAAACACTGGCAAAGGCATTGGCTCCCTGCAGTTATCTTGAAATGGTATTTTCAACACTGTATTATTGTAGCATTCTAACATGTTGTTATGCTGTGTCTACATGTTTGTTTTCAAGGTGGCTACCCCCAGCACCATTGCCTTTGCCAGTGCATTGGTGAAGCCATACTGGCGAGTGGATAGAGAACAGAAAGGGCAGGAGTAAATGCCATCCAGTCCACTTGAGTCCCAAACTTAGTGCCATACAAACATCATAAAGGAAAAAGAGTTCCCTGATGTCAGCAGTATAAGGATGCAACCCATCCAGTCAAAACACAGTGTAAACAAAATGCTCCTCTGGGCGGGGACAAACACAAGAACCGCAAAGATAGCCTCCAATCAGGAGCTGGGAGCCTAAATAGACAGCCCGCCCCAGCTATCCAGTCACGAGACAGGATCAGACTCAAAGCCCTGTCCAAGTATATGTTTAAAGACTGTTACAATGCTGTCGGCAGCAGACAGCTAAAGCTATGCGTAGTAAGACAGAAAAAGACAGAACCTGGGACCGAGTTGCAACAAACCTTTATGTAAAGTGACAGATAAGAGGATGTAGTCTTACGGCTAGAGGTTAAATACTTTGGAGCGGTGGAACCGGGTTCGAGCCTCTGCGTCGGCTCAGCATTCTGGGCAAATCACTTAATCTCCCCGCGCCTACCAATTTGTCCTTGTGTAACATAACTGGTGCTCATGTAAAGCGCTTCAATACCTTCGGGTCAAGTTCGCGCTATATAAATCTGCAAAAAAAATTCCTGTTTTTCTATTCTGAGTTTTATGTTCATAGGGAAAAAAGGAAGATGACCTCATTACTTCCCTTTTCACTGTCTGTGAATACCACTTATAAATGGGTGCAAAATCTGCTTTCCACAAACAATAAGCAACTTTTAACATTACATGTTCTGCATCCTTTTTGATGACCTAAAAAGCTATGCAATTAGCCCAGATATGAAAATATAATCTTACCTGCTTAGTGGTCCTAATCACTGCAGTAGCATCATGGCTTAACAACAACATGACCAATTTGTTATTTCTATCCAGGGAGTTCGCTGATTGCATTAAAGAATCCACATTCTGCAATTTCCAATCAGAAAGGTAATTGCTCACAGTTGGTTGTCACATCCACAGAGATAGGTTTTCTAGGATTGCCATCTGGCTCCATGTCATCATGGGAACCGTGTTTTCAAGCCTACGCTTTCACCCGCATTCCGAGTGTACGTTACATGACAGATCTTTACAATAAACCTACATTAAATAAATACATAAAAGTGTCAAATAAATAAATAAATACATACAATTGTCAGCCTAATATATCATGGACTCTTGCTTTCCTTCCCTTGAACTAACATGCCTGACAACAGTGATTTGTTGCAGAGAAAGCCAGGACTGTACCACAGTGTCCTCAAGGCGGGGGTGGTGGTAGCTTGTCAGATAACACCATTAGTAACTTGTGAGTGCATGCAGCACCCTGAAAGAATTTATTGAAAGAAGGGACTGTAAGCGATGTACTACAGGGACGTGTACAGTGGAATGCAAGTACAATGCTAACCCCAACTGTTACCTCCTTCAACTGTACTTTTCCCAATATTTCTGGGTCGGCCTCACCGTGCGGACAAAAGTATCTTTAAGAAAATCCAAAAGTGCAAGCAAACCTTGTGCAAAGTGTGTGAAGATATTGGGTAGGAAAATAAAAACTGTAAAATAACAAGGAAAGCGAATTCAATAAAATACTATGTCTTTCCGAAAACTATAAATATCTGGATGCTCGTTCTGTGGAGCACCACAATGACATGCTGTGGGAGGGGGAGATTGGGACTGAGTGGTTATGCCTGTGCCAACTGTCTGACCGACCCTGTGTCTCTTATCAGACCTGCCCAGCAGGTCTTGGTTCCCTGGTGGCTTTAAACACCTAACTATACCTTTTAATATAACAAATCTTTAAAGACCGCCAGTGAGGTCATTTCAATGTCATCCCATTGATTAGAATATACTGCAGCATGAACATTTTACAAATCTGTGCGTTTCTAATTCTCTTTCTCAGAAGGCACTATAGAACAGGTTATTAATAATTATGTGTCGGAGCAATACAGTAACCCATTACATATCCTGATTAATTCTGAACATTTAAGGTCACATTCAGTCCAAATTAGTATATTGCGAAGCCTAACAAGGCAAAAGCAATATGATTTGATCCACCCTTTTTCCTTCATTAGGTTTACTGACATTATGCGAATTTTAATTCTACTTTGGCAGGTTTTCTTTTGATCATGGTTTTGTTTTCCCTGGCACGTTCCTTCCTGTGTTCTTTATCAGTTATGCTCTCAATCTGTTAGCCTTATAAATACTAGTTTAATTTCTAGCGTTATCAGAGACAGATGTGCGATAATGGGGATCTGCGGATCGCAGCCTTGGGACTACTTTGTTCTAATTACCTTTAAGTCACTGCTTTAAAATGTTGGGGGATGAGTTCTCCCCAGAGCTGGAACAAGTCGGTGGTGTGGTGTTTCTTTTAGTCTGGAATAAACTCTCTTCAACCCGACCTAGTTTGATTGTCATTGTTGAAGCAAGATTACAACACCCCCCACTTAACTCAAATTTGCCCAGAGTTCTTCTTTGTTCCTGCCATCTTCAGGAACAAATATAATATTTGTTGAAATGTCCCTAATATGTCACTCCTAGCATTAGATCGAAATACACAGATCTTCTGGGTAGCAGTAGGTGCCATGCTCTGTAGGGACCTAGAATACGCCCTAGCCGGTGATGACTTTCTGCTAGATGTCAGAGATACTTCTTACTGCTGATCCCTCTCACTGGTGATCTTATGCAGTGTCAGTGTCGGTGGGATCATTCAATACTATAGCATGCATAGAATTCACTCTCTTGAGAGAGGCACCTGGTTGAGCCATCTTAAATCTAAGCGGAAGTCTTTTCTCGCCACTGATGCAAAATAAAATCAAGCATCCATATAATTCACTTTCTTTTTTTTTTTTATTATTATTTTATTGAGAGTTCATAGACTTGAAGACATACAATAATATCATGTGTAAATACATATTTCAAGATATTAATACAAAAAGATAAATTAATTTAAATCTACAGTACAAAGTATTACAGGGTTATAAATATACATTTCAGGATACTCGATAATGCAATCACAATATTCCTATAATGTAAAAAAAAAAAATCACTTTCTTGACCCCTGAGAAAATCATCACGTGCCATTCCACCCTAAAATCTGCTCCAAAAGTTACCTTTCATATGTTTATCCAAATAATGTTAGTGCTTTGTGTTTGTGTCCAAGTGGCTTGCTTTCCCTATTCCACTCAATGGCCTTTGATTGTAGCAGACAGGGTGCACTTCATTCTCGTTGGAAGTGGTTGATGTTTAGTACATTTGCATTGGCAAGTGGGTGTTAGTATCTGGTGTCTGCTGGTAGCAATGCCTAGGCACACAATGTGCATTAATTGCGCAACTAATTAGTTTGCTACAAAATACCTCTTAGGCTTTTCAGCAGCCTTTTTTATGCCTTAAGCATTGTATGTTCTTTTTACTTCTTAGCCCTTCATTTATTATGGTTATAATGCAGTAATTGAAATTAGCAAAGTCTGTCTGCACATGAAAGTGTGTTGCCTAGTGAAAGGAATACATTCTGCAATCTTACAATTCAAAGGAGACCCCATCTCACACTTTACTTTAGCAAATACCATTTAATAAAGTTTGACAGCATCTCTGTTTTTGGAAACAAGCATGTAGATGGGAACTATAGTTGTTCAAAGCCCACAGCACTGGCGGATACCACTGTGAAGCAGGAAATGTAACAAGAGGCCTATAAGAAACTTGATTTACCTTACTGTGAGAGATATCACTGACCTGAACAAGCTTATGCTGCTTTTGAGTCTCCCCTATCATGGAGCACAGAAGGGCTTACCTCTTCTGTATTCAGGACACGCGGCGAGACAATAGAATAGACTATATGACACAATAATTAGTTTTAAGTGCTGAACCATGAGAATTGGGCACCAATATAGTCAACACAAGGTACTTACTTGTTTTTCCCTTTTTAAAGGCCAGTTTTTCAGGCAGGGACACGCAAGGAGATACTCGCTCTCAGCTCTTAGTATGGTGGAACACCCTAGCATTTGGTAAGTGCTACCCCGAAGCTGAAACTGCTTGTCGAGAAGCTAGGATATCATATATGTGTAAGGTTAAAATGTTCATACAAAAATAAGCATCCCATTGGTTAAGGAAGCACATGAAGCCCCCAATTTGGAGAGCATGAACTAATTCTATTTAAAATATAGCACCTCAAAAAAATTCCCATTGGGACCCATTGTCCACTCCTAATAGCTTGGGTGTGTCTTTTAGGTTACTTTTATGGATACAAAAGTGGCTAGGTAGATCCCTGTATTCCATTTTGCTAAAATAAAATACCCCTTATGGAGTCATTTGCCCGCATTTCATTCATCTTCTGATGCCAGATAGATGGAGTAAAGCCTAATTGTTTTTTAACCCCTTTATGTAAAGTTGTATAACGTGTTGGTTAGATGTGACGGCAACCATCGTACATATACTATACAAACAAAAGCAGCCATGTAGGTATTTAAGGTTTTGCCGAGAGGTTCCCGACCTGGATGTTGTAGTGCTACTTGACTACCTGAAAAACTTAAGAGTTTAAAATCACTGACTTGTATGTGTAATTATGGTCTGACAACCAAACTCTGTTGGAGTAACTTGACAAAGAAGCACGCTCACCTCCCCTCTGACATGTGGACTTCTAAAAGATGGAAGATGGTGCCTTCTGTTCTGCATTGCCTCAGTATTAGGTGACCTTAATTGGTGTCCTTCTTCCAAAATTAAGTGAAACTGCAGGTCCCTCTGAACTGTAGCTATTTAGGAAATTAACCTCCTGCTATTCTTTGTGGGAAATATTAAAATATTCCTGGGGGTCTGCACGGCTAGAACAGTTGTGCTTTTAACTTCTTTGAGGAGCCTCCACGTCAGGGCCAAACAGCGTATTATTCACCTCAGACTGCACTTCTGGTATAAACCTAACAAGGCATGCCTACTCAACATAACCACAAAGGAGACATCTCAGGCACAGGTTGTTTAGAGGAGCATTAAGTTAATGGTGGAAACTATCTTGTCTTCAACAAACATATCCTGCTGCCTGAATAATCCACCTGCATCACCAGGCCTCTCAATACATCTCCTTGCAAAGTTGGAAAGATTTCTAGAAGGTCGACTAGGATTGCCTTCTTTACTTGCCCCAAACAGCAAGTAAATTAGTTTCTGTTTGTTCTTTCCCTTTGATCTTGTAGAAACTCCCAAGGCCTGGAACCTTTAACAGATAGTTGTTATTGACCTAGCTCTGACATCTTGTGTGTGTGTGTTAATTTTTCATGTGATGCGAAAAATACTCGAATCACTCCATGGATGCTGCCTGATGTTGTCAGTTGTGTATACTTTTAGAAAGCATTGATTTTTCTAAGGCAATGCTTGTCTGGCCTAAATTGGAACAAATATGATATAAACTTCACTGAATGTATCATTGTTTCTTCTCAAGCTGCTTCTGAATGTTTGTTACGGATAGGGAGCAGCCAGTCACATATCTCGACTTGACCTTCTTTTCTTAAGGAAGGTGTATATTTAACCCCTTCAGTGCCCGCCCCTTTCCCCGCCCTGTGCCGGCCGTTGTATTAGCGGGCGGGGTTTATGACGAGCTGGTCTCGTCATGGGCACAGCGCAACCGCGGCCCATGACGAGACTAGCTCGTCATGGGCATTGAAGAGGTTAAGGAACAGTTTGTCAACATTCTTGCATTAACGTAGAACTGGTGGCTCAGTGGACCAATACATACACTGCAGGTATCAATGCCTGACCTTGTCCCAACTTTGAATCCCCGTTGATTTTCCAAGCCCCGAGCAGATACTATCTAATTACCTCCACCATGAACACAAAATATCATATGCCAGTCTTGTATTCCTCTAACTTTCCCTGAGATTGAACCTGAACCACAAATTTTCCTCCCAATAATATCCAGTTTTTAGAGCACATAGGAGAACAAGCAATGGAGGGTGAAGCTGTGAGTCTAAAGACTATGCTAAGCGTTAAAATAATCATCAAATATTAACAGTATGGAAAAGGTCTACAAAAACACCACAAAAGTGGAAAACAGGGTAAGGTGAACTAGCGCATCAGGCATGACCATTGGTTTTGGAAAATGTTACAGATTATCAACATGAGATACAGGCAACATCTGTTTCTGCTCACAAGTCATGGGTATGTGTCTACATGTTGCTCTCCTCAATTAATAAAATAACCTGGTATTTGTAAAGCGTAAACTAATCACCTTAAAGGGTCTCAAGGCATTTGGGGCCGTCGAGGGGGGATTTAGTGAGCTATTGCCCAGAGTCACATGATGCTGAGCTGATCTGCCTTCGGCACTGTGGATCAAACCGTGCGCCCCCGCTCCGGAGTCAGCCACCCTGGCCGCTCCGCCACACCTCTACCTCTCACAATGCATCACAAATGTTTTTTGCTGTAGCTATAAAGAATTATATGGAGTTAATAGCGTTGAAGTCAAATGTACCAACGCCTCTGGTCGATATTCCCTACAGCCAAAGAGTTGAAGTTCATGAGTGACTGCTTTACTTGGATAGGTCCGTAGAATGGCGTAATTGGTGAAATCTCTTTATATGTTTTGGTAGAGACTTGTGTAATCTTGGTGCTGCTTCATAGATGTCCTTTTTTTCTTTTTCGACCTTGAAAATGCCAATGAATGGGACTTTAGGTTGAACAAGAAAAAGCAGGGTCCTAATCCTGAGACTTCAAATGCCAGTAATCCTGTGGTCCTCAATCAGGAGCAAATTAAACAGCACGTGTGCATGTGTGTTACAAAGAATAAGAAAAAAGGAAAAACTTGTAACAGCATACAGGAGTAAAGAGAAATGCCTGAAATCCCATCCTTATTCCAGCACAGAAGTGGAAAAGGTTGACTGTGCTCTTGCCATGTTCAATCTGGTTTGATAACGGGTTAAGTTTTGTGAGCAATACCCAGGGCAGGAGTTTCAAATGTCTTTTAATTAAATTCTGCCCAGGATCCATCGTGGCAGAATAGAATTTTAAGCCTGGTCTTCTATTGGGGACACACATTAAAGTATCCTTTCCATTACTTTTGTGAGGCAACAGGCATTTGTAAGCTAATGGAACTATTGTGTGCTGTGTAATTGGTTGCTGGTGAATTTGGGAGCTTCTTAAAGCTGGCACCCGAAGGCCAGCTTTTGAAGACCTCCTTCATTCAATATTTGGAACATTGGAAATGGTAAGACACTGGAGTACTAGGAATTTAAAATTCATCATCACAACATGCTGGATACAACCCACTAAACAAAGAATTGCACTTCATGAATCAGGCGAAACTGACTTGCTCATGCAAAGATCAAGGTTCATAGTAGGGCCCGGAACAGGCCAAAAATAGTGCCCTTGTGTCATAGGTGGCACATTAGTGCTTACCATCATCTCTAAATGTGCTGCTCAGAGTAACAGCCATCTTTAGATCAGGCAGAAGCAGGTAGACGGAGCCCCAATGTTTTGATCATGTGATCATGAATAGGTCATCACTGGAAGAGACATGGTGCCTAAAAAAATCGCCAGTAAATAAATCAAAAGGATTTGCTTCACCAACATCCTTCGTCTGATCTTCTGTGCATACGCTTCTTCAATCACCATTCTTTTTGTCATCATTTTAAGCTTCTGATGTATAACAAGAGCAATTTACATGAGTTTAGGTGGAAGGCAGATCTTTGCATATTCTACTAGATTGTCCCATGCTTATTGAAGCTAGGTGTATATATTTGCGTCCAATTTTCAGACAATTTGGGGAATCCCTACGACGAAGTATAGATTTAGATCCACTGCATTAGGGACAAGGATGTTGTGAGTTCCTTGGGTCATTGTTTAATGGAAATGAAGATTATGAGGTTTTAAAACAAGTATTTTAATGAATTGGCTTTAGTGGAATGGTGGAAAAACATATTGTACTGTTTTACAAGATATTGTGTCTGAATAAACATATTTATTTATTATGAAAATAAAGCACATAAAAATAGTTACCTAGAGAGATAGCTAGTGGGTGTGCAGATGCTGGAAAGGTTTGCATGACATTAATAATCTTTTTGAGGATTTTTTAAGAGAGGTGTCTCATAAACCTGTACGCTTTCAGGAAGTTGTAAACGTGTCCTAACAGTCACCAAAATTCCTGTTCACCCCACATTACTATGTAGGTTCAAGGTTTTTTACTACAGATTTAGATCAGATAGTGAGATCTACAATATATAAAATGCATCAAATTATACAGCTGTAAAAAGGAGCTAAACATGTTTTACAAATATTACAGCACATTGATTCTTTAACAGGACAATTTATCATCTCCATACCAGTTTTAGCAGTTGTCATTCCATATTTTGTTTTTAAATGGTTTAAAAAATGTTTGTTGGTAGACCCTTAAAATGGGACAGACAAATATAACATTTCCGATAGTCTGAAAATCATTATGATATAAAGTGCAAATTCTTTCCCCCCAAACTACATTCTGCCATGCTTCCGTCACAGTTTTTAATAGTAAGCATTTCAACCTGCAAAGCATTTTACACCCTTGCACCCTGAGTTCCAGGTTCCAGTTCAAATACACTGAGAAACTGCTGCCTGACATGATTGAGTGACACACTGGAAGCGAGGTTTCGCACTACATATAACCATACATTACCATGTATAGTCCTTTCCAGGATTCCTCAAAAGGAGTTCAGACCTCCAATTGCTTTACAAATCATTACAAGTTGCTTTCTTTTTTTAGAAACCGTCTTACTAAAATCAGAGAGGTTACTTAAGAAAGAAACTTTACTTGATGCAGTCAGGCAATTTTTCTTTTCAATAAAGTTATATCCAAGCACAGCAATGAGCAGTGATCATTCTACATAGTTTATTTAATATTCTGAACGTAGCATACTGATGATTACAATAACTGAAATGCTAGTAGTCTTAGTTTATATACTCAACATCATTTCAATCGCATATTTAAAGTAAATTCGATGAATTTGAGAAAAAAGCTCATCACCTAGGGAAGTGGTTCCCAAACGTTTTAGAACCAAGACCCAACTTTTAGAACGACAAACTTTTGAGACTCACTTAGTTTTAGTTGACATGTGGCGAGCGACTATTTTAATGTTACTAAAGCATTGTGTGGTAGTGCACTGTCGTTTACAGACAGCCCATTTTCTATTTAAATGGCCACTAAATGTGAACAGACATTCAGTTTTACTGATAAATCTATGTTGCGCACAAATAATAATGTGTAGAAATTGGGTTTCGGTGAATATTAATTTTTTGTGCACCACCAAGTAAAGTGTCTTGATTTGTTTTGGTCCCATTAAAATCTTTTTTTCAATCAACTTCAGAATAACAAAAAAATGCTGTTCATTTTTGCTTTCCTAACTATTGAATGTGTACAGTTAATTGACAGGTTTTTGTTGTGTGTTACAAAAAGAAATGGCATCCTACAGCCTATCCTTTCACACACCTGTACCCCAGCAAGATTGTCACATAATTTACTTTCCTTTCTCTGACTACAAAGTGATAGAAGTTAGTAAACACCATGCCCCATTTTAAAAAATCAACAATTTGTCAGAAGACAGCCTGACACTTGACCTCTATCTTTGAAGTACAGCAAATGTGACATGATAAATACAGAGGGATCTTTATTTATTGCTTGGACTTTTGCGACCTAACAAAAACCGCCTTGGTACCCACCAGTGGGTCATGACCCACAGTTTGGTAAATACTGAGCTAGAGTATGTATGATGCATGTAACCAGGGCAAGCACTCCCTTCTTTGGTGTTTCTGCTCCTTCTCTTGGTCTTCGGAGACTTGGGCGAAGAGGCAGAATGGTGGATGGTGTTCTCAGCTATTTACGCCTCTGTCAGAACTCCATGGACCAGAAGGAGACGGGAGAACGTAGGAGGCCATTTCATCCACCACCCAAGCCTGTCAGCTGCTGGTCTTTCTTGACCTGGGCAGAGAAGGGAATACCATTCATCACTAATACGTCTCTCATAGAGTTGCAGCCAGTGGTGTTAAGAGTGAGGGGAGGACAGGCAAAGCTGGCAGCAGGGTGGATATCAAGATGTCAGATTGTGGAAATTAATTTAAAATATTGAAATGCAGTGGTGGCTGTTTCAGTGGTTAGAGGCTGGGTGGCAGGATGTCAGTTACAGTCTCTTATACTGGAATGCTGTGTGGGAGGGTGGCAGGAAGCCAGGTACTGTTTTTAATATAGGAGTTGTTTTTTTTGTGTACTTGGGGATGTATTTTGTGTATTTAATTTTGAAGTTCAGTTATATTCAGAGGAGGGATGTGACAGAGGTGAGGCATTGATGTGCATGGTCCTTTGGAGCGGTGCAGAGGGAAAAGATTGGAGGATCATACATAACATACAATTGTCATTATGTAGCTGTCAATTGCCTGAAAATATCCACCCGAGGGTTCCAAGTGACATCATAGACAATTTGAGCTTCGCTCTTGTTGATTCAATATTTGGAACCCCCTGGTGGAAAATACATAGAAATATAGATGGGTAACAGTGAATAAAGGGGATGTATTTCATAGACGAGTTCTGATTGACATTTTATAGGCATGAAGAGCAAAACTAAGGTTGTCTATGATTCCTCTCAGAACTTCAAGGTGAAAAACACCTCTGTTATTCACTTTTTACCCATCTACAATTTTATGTTATGTATGGCTTCTCCCGTTCATCTACCATTGCTTTTAACACGTACTTCGGAGCAGAGGAATAATGCTGGGACCATATAAACATGGCCACTCTTGCTAAAAGTAAAAAAAATAAAACAGGTTTCCTGCAAGTAACCTCAACCCCGCTCTGTGCCTTCTTTCCCGGAGCCTACGTTCCGAAGCTGGGCGGTCTGCTCTCCTGCTCTGTGCTGACAGGTTCTCAGAGAGCACTGTCAGACCAACCTGGAATTCCTTCAACATAGCAAGAGTGAGAAACAACTTTTGTTATCTACTTATGCTCAGCCTTAGCAGTGAATAACCTACGTTTAGAATCTGGTCATTCACTCTGAATGCTTCTAATGAGAGCCATCCATCACATATAGAATTTAAGATGGGTAGCAGTGAATAACCGGGATGTTTTCACCAAAGAGTTCTGGGTGACTTCAGAAAGACAACGAGGGCAAAGCTTGAATTCCTTAAGATATCACTCAGAACCCCAAGGTGAAAACATCTCTGAAATTCACTTTTTACCCATCTATATTTTATATTATGGATGGCCCCCAAAATCATATTCCATTGCTTTCAGCTGCTACACAGGGGCAAAAGGAGTACTAAGGGAGCAATACGCAATATCTCTGTCTCAAATGTAAAACAAATACCTGGTCTTCTCCCAACCACCACTCTCTGTGCTTTCCTTTCTTTCCTGAAGATGTACTCCCTGCTCCCTAGCCCTGCTCTGAAAGGCTGTCACAGAGCCCAGCCAGAGCAGCCTGGAATGCATTTATGTAGAAACTACAAGGTGATGGACGGAATGCGTAAATTAATCTCAGTAACTGGCAATCCTTTGGGCTGCATCCCAATCAATCGTTTTTGCCCACCACGCCACCTCAGTTTGGACCCAGCCATATGCAAATCAGTCTTGACCCTGTTCTCCATGGGAACAGTCCAGCCAGAACTGCCAAGGCAGGTCCTGTCTGTTCTGATGGGGGGGGTCAGGTCGTGGATTAGTCGCTGGAATTATGCTGTACCCGGCTGATGAATCCATAACAAGGGAGAAACCGGTCCGGGGTTGCTTGTCTTCTGGGTCAAGGAGGACCTGGTTAGGTAGTTCAGACTGGATTGTTCCCATTGGAGCAGGATCAAGAATGATTTGCATATAGCTGGCTACAAACTGAGGTGGCATATTGGCAAAATAACAATGTTTTGGGATGCGGCCCAGGTAAATACCAGTAGCTGAGATTAATTCAAGCATTCCATACAGGGCCGGACTGGTAACTCCAAGCAGCTCTGGCATATTGTCGGAACAGCCCCCAGGGCAGGAGGGGCAGCAAGTGTTGAAGCACTGCTGCTTTTGTTACTGGGGGCATTTATCACAGCACTGTTGCAAAACCAGTCCCCAGTAACAAAACCGGCCGTGACCGCTGCAAAACCGGCCCCACCCTTCCACCCTCCTGGGGAAATGCCTGATGCCTGATGTGACCAGTCTGGCCCTGATTCTATACATTATTTCTTGTATACTTTGGAATGTATTTATGGCATAGCAATATCGGTTAACAAGCTGTGTTACCCATTGTTGCTATTTCATAGCAGTGGGTTATTGAACTTAAAATTAATTTATTCACACAAATGGTTCTGTATGAGAGCCATACCTAACATAGATTTATAGATGGATAACAATGAACTGTTAGATTTTTTTTTACCGAGTTTTCTACCTAACCTCAAATAGACGAAAGCAAAACACTAGTTGTGTGTGATGTCACGCATGAGCCTGAGGTGGAGAGCATGCCATAATTCCCCTTTGATCCATCTATAATTGTATTTTATGTATGCCCCACCCCCAAAATAAAATCATCTGTCCCTGCTTTCACCTGCTACTCACCAGAGGAGGCAGAGGAGTGATGGAGGAGCCATACATACATTACATGGCCTCTACTCCCTGTCACAAATAAAATAACAAAATACACATGGCATCCTGCCCCTACCCCCACCAGCTGTGCTTTCCCATCCTTCTCCTCGTGACACTGAGCTCCCTGCTTCCCAGGGCTGCTCGGACAGCTCCGTGAGAGCCTCATGGTTAACAAATGTTGTTACCCACTGTTATGTCAAAGTAGTGAATTACTATATTTTAAATCCAGACATTCACGTTAATGGCCCTCTTTGATAGCCATGCATAGCAATCCCATTATTGAGAACGACCCATCTATATTTCTATGTATGCCTCTGCCGCGATGAATTGTCTTTTTACTTTTAGCCTTTCGCATCCCCTGTTGAAAGAGTTGGACAGCTATTGTTAACGTCATTGATCGGTTTGTAATCGCCAGATGATTTAGTGAACAGGGTGATCAAATTCTACATTTTACAAACTGCTTGGAGCATTAAATCCGACATGGCAACAGAGGCCATTCAACATACAAATGTAAACAGATTGATCCACTACTCTTCTCGTGAGAGTAGAGTTGCATAACCCAGCCGCTGCTCATTGACTCATAAGAAATAAATATAAGTCCGTTTTTGTAAAGCGCGAGCTACTCACCCTTACGGGTCTCAAGGCGCTGTCGTGGAAATTAAGTGAGCTATTGCCCAGAGTCACAAGGTGCTGAGCCGGAGCCAGGGATCGAACCGTGAACCCTGTGCTCCGAAGTCAGTTGCCCTGGCCGCTGCACCACACCTCTCGCGAGAGTAGAGTTTCATAACCCAGCTGCTGCTCATTGACTCATAAGAAATCAGAGGGTCTGCTAAAGAAAGCTGTGCTTCGAAAAGACAGAAATCTTTTTAAGGTTTTTTCTTTACTTTTACTTTATTTAATTTTATTTCGGCTGATCGCCATAAAAGCACATATCATAAAACACAGTTAAAACATTCAAAATAATTACAAGATAAAACTACAACTAAACAACTATAATTCATACTAGGACAGTAAATATATTTTTTTAATCCATGTCTTTTCTTCTCACGTGTAGAGTAGATTTCTGACTTTTCAGAGGTTCAAAGATATGCCAAGGAGTTTTGGAAATCCACAACATTTAGAAGTGCAGGTTTTCGGCTTGTGTACGTCAGAATCGGAATCCACGTAGATTTGTGTAGTGGCATGCTCCGTGTTTTAGAAACCATTTACTTATACTTACTGGAACAAATCTTTGGTTTGGGTGAACCCCTACATCGTATTTAAACAGTTATCCCAATGACTTGTGGAGCAGTTAAAGAAAAGTAAATGGTGTTAATATTGTCTTTAAAATATTTGTAGACACTAACTGATCTATGGCCTAGTGAGTGTTGATAGTAATTTCAGTGACCACACCTTGCCCCTCTCATAGTGACACAGCCCTTCCAACCTTTAACCCTATTCTTAGTTACTGTTGGAATTTCTATTTTAATAATTCAGAATGTCGAATGTAGAATCACAATTTCTTATGCATCATTGTCGCGCTTGTCTACATACCAAAGTTTGTGAGTCTGGCTTAGAGTTTTTACTGTGACCCACGTTGAAACAGACTGTCTTATTTTCACAGAGTATATATCTGTGTAGTAATAATATACAACAAGCAAACCTGTCCCAATCCCACCCACCTGCCCTGGAGTGTTCTGAGCCAGGATTCCTTGAAGGTCTCAGAGTGCTTTTCCATCTCAATGCTGTTTTCACAGGTACGAAGCCCGGGTCTGGTGCCTTATTGGACCAATGCGTCCACTGTAGGGGTCTGTGTTCGACCTCATGGTCACAGGTTCACTTAGCCTTTCATCCTTCTGAAGTCGATAAAATGAGTACCTTTGAGTTGGGTAGCAATAAACATCTGTTATTCAGTGCTAAGATACCCTTGGGTGAACGTGCGCTTCACAAATTCCCACAGTAAGTTTGCCACCATTTACCCAAGCAGTCGCTTTTTCTTCTTTTGGCCCGCCATAACTTGAAATTCTCTTCTCCCTTCCTTTCAGACTACTGCTAAAAACGTTTCTATTTACTCAGTAATTACAGGTGGATCACATGTACTAACTCATCCAGAGCCAGCACACCCTAACCGGTGTTCTTAAAAAAACTCGGAAATAATTCATAAATGAAAAAAAGGCAGCTGCTTACACACTAGTCCAATCTTGGCTCTCTCTTGGCAGCCTTACTCATAATATGGCAGCGATTATGTTCTCTTTCAGAGCAGCCAGCACGGACGAACTCTGCTGAAGCATAATATTCTGTCCCTACACAGAGTACCACATTATTGGATTTTTTTCCAGTTCCAGAACCATTTCAGGGAAATCTCTTATTTTTTCTGATGAAACCAGTTGACGTTAATCACTTGTGCCACCCAACACTCAGAACTACAGCCACAGTTGTTTTTCTTTGGATGTATGACGTTACAACGCATACATTTACAACGCATGCACTTACAACGCAATTTTTACATCGCAACATCCACTACAACGCATTCCATTACATCGCATGACACTACAACGCATTTTAAAAAACTACCTCTACAACGCATTCCATTACATCGCATACTACCTTTACAACGCATACCATTACAACGCATACTGTTACATTGCATTTACGGTAAGTATTGGATAGTATAGGGGTAAAAATTACTATTCTAACTCCAGGGGGTGCAACAGTAGGGTAAGTGTTGGATAGTATAGGGGTAAAAATTACTATTCTAACTCCAGGGGGTGCAACAGTAGGGTAAGTGTTGGATAGTATAGGGGTAAAAATTACTATTCTAACTCCAGGGGGTGCAACAGTAGGGTAAGTGTTGGATAGTATAGGGGTAAAAATTACTATTCTAACTCCAGGGGGTGCAACAGTAGGGTAAGTGTTGGACAGTATAGGGGTAAAAATTACTATTCTAACTCCAGGGGGTGCAACAGTAGGGTAAGTGTTGGATATTATAGGGGTAAAAATTACTATTCTAACTCCAGGGGGTGCAACAGTATGGTAAGTGTTGGATAGTATAGGGGTAAAAATTACTATTCTAACTCCAGGGGGTGCAACAGTAGGGTAAGTGTTGGATAGTGTAGGGGTTAAAAATTACTATTCTAACTCCAATGGTATGCATTGTAATGGTATGCGTTGTAATGCCTGCGTTGTAGTGACATGCGATGTAGTGTCTGCGTTGTAATGGTATGCGTTGTAATGGTATGCGTTGTAGTGTCATGCGTTGTAAAGGATGTTCCGTTGTAATGCCTGCGTTGTAAGTGTAGTGCGATGTAATAGTTGCGTTGTAAAGGTTGTTTCCCTTTTTCTTTACTGCCTGAATTTACTTCCTCTAACGTTTTACTCGTGCTGTTTAAAAAAAAATTCAAAAACGTTTTTATTTTGATTTTTATTGTTAGCAATCTGAACAGACATGAAATGGAGTTATTTGACAGGCGTCTAAAATATTTGATCACTTCCGAGGTTGCCTACTAGTTGAATAAGCCTATATTGCAACGCTTTTGTAAATTGCACCAAACAGGTCTATAGGATCGCGTGTTGTAATAATATACAACAAACAACACTATTCCATTCCCACCCACCTGTCCTGGAGTGTCTTGAGCTAGGATTCCTTGAAGGTCTCAGAGTGGTTCTCCGTCTAAACGCTGTTTTCACAGGTAAAGACAGAATCGATTTGCCCCGCCCCTGAGAGGGTATGTCGGGGTATACCAGGCATCTGATCTAGAGATCAATCAATCAATCAATCAATCAGAGTATTTATAAAGTGCACTACATACCCGTGAGGGTCTCAAAAGTTATATGGTGGGGGGACCTGTTAAGTCCACTGCGGATGGAGAAGGGGAAGGCAACGCCACTGCCAGCTAGGGTGTACAACAGTATCTGTCTTGTGGAGAGTCGCCAACCCAGTTGGCGAGGTCACAGTTGGGTTGAGGGTGGGAGAGTCATGTGGGCTTATCATCCGTGTTTCTGTAAGGCTTCAGCTCCATTACTCCTTCAGCCCTCACTTCGCCTCTCTAGGGAATACCCTATTCTCTGCCTCCGCCCGGAATAGTGCATATGCTTTCCACTGGGGACCTTGTTTCGAGTCATTGTTATTTTCATGTCTGGTGGTAGCCAAGACCTTTCTATTATACACAAATTATTTTTATAATATACTTATTTATAGGAGCTGTGAGCTTTCCCTCTGCATCCATTTGGTCTGTTGCTTTTCCAGCCATGTTTTTCTTCTCACTACAGTGTACAGCATGAGACAGTGGGTCAGCTTGCTTCAGCCATTGGCAAACTTCACTGTGAGTGATGGCATTCCGCTGTTTCACAAGGAGCACATCCACACACAAAGTAGTTCCCTTCAATACACTAAAAAGAAGAAGAAAAATCCCCCTGCCGCGGACATCTAAAACCGGAATATCTCGCTCTTCACTGGGACAAAAAGTTCCCACGTATCGACCAAACCATCCTAGATAAGAAAAATAAACTGATATGCAGGAATCATAAAATGATGTTTGTTTTAATGCAAAATGTAATCAATATAATCAATATAAATACTATCATTTCAATAAATACAACATGATCCGAAACTTACATTGAACCAATAAATAAAGAACAAGAAAGACAAAAAAACAGCATTCATACCTCATCAGGCATTCCTACTCCCATAACAATTCTATGGTTTCAGGTATCCACAATGTAAATACAAAAAATCAAAAATGCATACAACTACAGAGCCTGGTGGTGTGCTGTCTGTCACAACCATAGGTTAGATACTGCTTTTGTTAACCCTCTAAATTTGGCAATGAAGCGATCGGATTTATGGTCACCTGTCACAATATTTCTTGATGCAAGTGCTAAAAGGTTTTCTCAACCACAACCATCATGACAAGAAGTTCTTAAACCCCCCTGATCCCCTAATTGTTCCTATTTTCTTCTATAATTTATTGGTATTCAGATTTTACATGTACTATTTGTATCTCATATATTGTCATTTATAAGTCTGATTCGTATATTCGTAAATATGCTTTCTCTGGATATTTTGATATGAGATTACTGCTATCTACTCTTAATAGACACCTTTATATTTGTCAATAAAAAATTTCTTGAACTTAAAAAAGAAATGCATACAACCGTAGCAACAAAGAAAAGATTCCAATATTATAATATAGTAAGAACTCCGCACTTTAATTTATATTTTCTCATATAAACAGTGAGCTCATGTTTATACAAGTGTCTTAATAGAACACTATAATGTCCATGGTCATAATCCTTTGGCACAAACTTCTTAAGATATCATCAGCATCCAAATGCTCCCATTGTAGCCTGTCAATGCCATAGACTACTACTGTAAACTCTGCTTTTTGGGTCCCCAAAATATATATTTGTTTTAGATTGATGAGGGTCCGGTAAGTCCCCCAACAATAAAGTTTTACAAGAACAAACCCAAAATAAAACAAGCCAAAAGGCTGGAAGCCAACATAAGACTTACTGGCTTTGCTAAAGCGTGTTATCTTTGAACAAAATATTCCACATTGAGCTTCAGGCTTGAGAAAAACTTCATACCTTAGCTAGAAACTTATGTTTAGCGCGGAATCTCCCACTTGAGACATTTTCCTCATGGACTGGGAAAATGTGGATATGTTCAATGAACTGGAACTAAATGCTAAAGTAATAAAAGAAAATTTAAAAAATGTGCAAATTGGGAAACTGCGACAAATAGAAAAGACCAAAAAGAGACATCTGAGGAGAGGATTTAGATTTAGCATAGACGGGACGAACGCCAAGAAACCAATCGGTGTATGTGCGCTCCACAAATAATTTTAACATAACATATCATGGTGACATGCGCTGGGAGATCAATGATGAGTGCAAGGATTATTGGGTGTGTGCTTGTGTGGCATGTGTTACCTGCCATCATACCTGCAGCAGAGGACTCTCCACAGATGACTGATGAAAATGAAAGTTCCTTTGTGGTGTAAAAAAATTGTAGATTTTGCTTGTGACAAGTAATGAATTCGTAAATAATAATAATTATTGATATTAAAAATATTAACAGAAGAGGGTGCTAAAAGCTTTTCTTAGGAGGTTAGCACTGCCAAATGCCAGGTTTGCTAAATACCATGGCTTCCTAGACTTCTTTCTACCTCATGCCTCCCCTTTCTTCCACCACCCTACACTTTTTGTCTCATTCTCTCACTCTTGCTGGTAATTTAATCATGCTTTGTCCCATTGTACCTGGTTTCCTTTATTTATCTTCCTCGTTTGTTCTCCCATGTTTGCTTCTGTCTCTCTGATGATGAAAAGTAAGTCCTAGTCCCCAACGAGCATTGACAGAGCAAATGCGATTGCCTCTCTTTGGCGTCGCCCTGACCTCTGGGCTTTGTCAATGCTTTTTGCAGACGATTTTCATAATTTGCAAAAAGACTAAAAAGGCCATTGATTAATACCCCTCTGTGCGTTGACGCACATGCGTGTCTGTGAATGATGTTACAGCAGCCCCACCGTGATGACGTATTCGGACGCATACATCATCACACTTGCACACACATTCATCGTGCTGCAGTGGCTATTTTGTTTTGATTTTAATTTACCATCCCAAGATGGCAGACGCCCATCTGTGGGCAATGAATCTTAAAAAAATTGCATCTAATGGTTCTTCAATAAAAGAGTGGAAAAGTAAGTTTAGAAACATGTAATGGGGTGGAGCAATGGTAGAGTGGACAAAGAGGGAGAAAAGGAAATGCTGATGTGTGACAGTCTACAGAGGCGACGAGAGCAATGGCAGAGATGGGTGGGGGATGTTTAAATAAAAGAAACGGATGGGATGGGTAGGGAATGGGGAATTAAGGAACGAACTGAGGGGAACAACATGGAGACTGTGGGAGGGCTTAGGATCTGAAGAGGCAACAGCACATAGGGGAGAGAGAAAGCAAATACATGCGCACTCATAGAGCGCTGCAACCTTTAAAAAAAGTAGTTCTTGGATGTAGAGCTGTGGAAGGATACAAGCCTTCCAGGTCGAATGATGGTAAAGAGGCTGTGCTCTACGGAGGGACTGACCCAAAAAGAGGAAAGAAAGCCATCAAATAAGATGGAAGCAAATGACATTGGAAGACGGTCAAATGCTGATAAGCAATGGACCGCCTCTGATTATTGGTATTGTACACAATAGGTCTTCGGCAACAGACAGCTGAAAGCTGTCTTTAGGCAAGACCTCAAAATGAGTGGCATTGTCCGCCACCGGCAACCACCAGCACAAATTAAGCACTGCTTGTGTCTATGTATACGTGGGCTTTAATAGTAAATTGTAGCGGTGCATCAATTCCTGTTACTGGAGGAGTAATCGCGCCCATTGCAATGGCAAATATAAAAGATTCATGTTGCCATGTTTGGTCCTAACTAAAAATCAACTTTTGAATAAAAGTCTTAGGTTTCTCCAATATATTTGAATATATGGATTTTATACAGTGATTTACATAAACAAAAATGTTGTTTCAATTTACTAAGCAGAACTGCGTTCTGTGTCTGTAGAAAAATTTGGTAGCACTGCAGCTTTAAGTGAATTCCTCTGCATGAACACTGCCTGACTATAACCGGGCGCTGCGTGGGAGTGAGATGACCCCGGTGGAGCTCGCTCGGGTTCTGCATGGCGGTCTTGCCACCACGAATGATCAGAAGCCCATGGAGATGTCACATCTGCGAAGATGTCTCCTCAATTATTTATAGAGACGTCAAGCGGAAGGAACATGAACCCGGTCAGGGGAGGCGACAAGACATGCACTCTTCTGTCGGATGCATGCCATCCAGTTTGGTAGGTCTCACACCTGGGGACATGCTGCACGTCATGTCTGATGTCCCAGTTACAGGTTTCTGGGTGAAATAGAGGTGATTCCCTAATGCGTGTCAGTGGGAGGCTTGAGCGTAGCCCTTCTGTCCAGTGAGTAGAAGCTAAGTGTGTTGCAGCAGCAATGCTAAACCCATTGGGGTGCATCACATGGTATGTGCAAAAATACAATATATTTACTTATTTCATTTCTTCTACAGTTCCACATCTAGCAGATAGCACTGGCTGTGTGATTGTTTATTAGTAGTAAATGTTGAGCTTTAGCTGCATTTTTATTTCAGTCGAAAAACAAGGGCTTCTTTCTAAGTGAGATTGCCTCCTTTACTTTCCCAGCTCATAAGGGGCCTGATGCACAAAGGACTTTGCATTCACAAAGCCAGTGCAGCTGTCATGTCGAATACAAAGTATCTACACCCATTGCCAGTTACTGCATTGCCATTCATAATGGAGATTACAAATTTCAGTGCAAAGTTTGCGAACCTTTGTAAATCGCAAGGGAAAAGGGGCTGCTAATGGGCTTTCCCAGTGGCGTAACGACGATTGAGCCCCGCCCCCCCAACCAAACTTAATCAAGAACTCTCAGGTCAGGGTACTGTGCTGAGAGGGCCCTGGAGCTTGGCTCCTCCCTCTCCGCGATGGCTGCGGGGGCCTATGTTACGCCTCTGGGGTTTCCTTCCCCTTGTGCCTTACAATAGATTGCACCAACACTGTGTGACTTTTTTGTGTGGGCCTTTAGCATGAAATTATTACCTCCTGCTGAGGACAGGTAATAACCATTTCCAAAGTGTAAACTGTCACATACTCTCTGCTGGTGCAGACAGCACAGCTAGCTCTCACGGGCCACTGCATGCACTCCCCAATATTCCCTTTACTGCGTGCCACTGTTTGCAGCATTATGAAGCCGGTCGCACTGCAGGCATAGTGCAAAGGAAATGACTCGGATGAAGGTATGGTGTCCCTTGCAAGCCTCCGTCCAGTTCACAAGTCGGTGATAGAATCTTAGAGAAGGGACACCGCCTCCCGTTATCTGAGGCTGAGGAAGGCTAAACGATGTCCCTTAATTCAGACTGGCACTAAACGCTCTGGGTTTCATTTCTTAGGTCGCCACAGACATGTTAGTGCTTCTACAGAGCCCAATACCAGAAGGACGTGGGTGGGGTTAGGTCTAGTGGCCCAAACATTTGTAGGCTCTCATTGTTCTTGAAAGTGAAGTTCCAGAAGCACATTTATTTTAGGGTAGTGCTCATTTGCGTCCATCAGAAGTAGGATGCGAGCATTTGCACTTGAAGTGCCATTGCCACCTTCGTCCCATTTACCTGCCGAAGATTGATTACCCCCGCTCTTCACAAGAATCTAAGGGCCATGTGTATCAACATTGCATTTTGCGAGTTCATAATAGTGAATTTTACCGATTCGCTATTATGGACTCGCAAAATGCAATGTAAGTAGGTTTCACAAAATAAATTGCGATTCCTACCCATTCCTTATTTGCCACTCGCAAATTGCGAGTCGCAAATAAGGAATGGCTTCCCATTCATTCCTATGGGCCTAGAGGCCCATAGGAATGAATGGGAATTGCATGCGCAATTTGCGAGTACCCAATAGATACTCGCAAATTGCGCATGCAATTTCAAGGGTGCCAAATGGACACCCTGTTGCACCCCTGAAATATGCATGTGTGCACATGTGGCGCACATACATGCCCTAAGGGCATGAATGTACGCCACATGGCACCTAGAAAAATGCAAACAAGTGCATTTTTCTTTGAATTTGCATATTACCACCAACTTGAATTTGGTGGTAATTTGCGATTCCTTAAAGCCAGGCAGCAAGTTCTTTGTGCTTCTTGCATTTCATTTAAGGAATCCCAAATTGCGATTCCTTAAATACATTCGCAAAATAGGGAATCACAATTTTTGCGATTCTCTATTTTGCGAATGCCTTTTGAGATGATACATCCCAAAAGGCTTTTTCTCGTTCGCAAACGGGCCGATTCTGCATATCGGCCCGTTTGCGAACAAGAAAAACGGTTTATACGTCTGGCCCAGAGTCATGTTAGAGAAAGGACCACGCTGCATTCTTACGGCAGCATGGACCTCTGAAAAGCAGGACTGGCTGAGAAGCGTTCCGGGGTTATTACCAGAATCCTTTCCACTTGTCATTTCAAAATGTAAAAAAAAATGTATGAACTGCAGTTGGTGAGTTCTAGAGAAAATAGGCAACTAATTACAAACTCCATTTTTTAAAATGTTTTATATCACTGCCAAATGGGTCCAGGTCATATGTTTCAGCCGCATATGATTTTTCAGACAATAGCATGTTGCACTCTAGTGCTTGTAGCTTTGATTTTTACCCTGTTATTCTGGTGGATTCTGCTCCCCGCAGATTCCTCACCATTAGACTATCCCCATGTGCCAGAGTGGATCTGGAAGATTTAATCAGCATTGCTCCTGCACTCCAGTAGGTGGCGCAATGTGACTCCGAGTTGACCTTCTCCCACCCCTGTTGTGACAATGAAGCCGCATACAAGTGCAACTCCTGCACATCTATATCTTTTCTTTCTGTGCCTCGGTACGCAGATCTGTAGCGCGCTCCCAACTTTTCTTTCGTAATTTGATGAGTTTCTTCTGACAAAGTACTTTTTTCCACTGTGTAAGGGAACCATGTCACCTCCTGAAACTAAAGGGCTTAAGCCTTGTAGGAACTATCAAAAGCAAGTTTCTCTAACTGATCACCATAAGATTTGCCTCCGATGTTTGGGTTTGACGCATGACTTCAAGTCCTGTGAGCAACGTGCTCATGTGAACCCGGAAATGTGAACCACATCCGTAAATCACAGAACACAGAAAAAGTCTTGAACGTCCTGCTCCTGCTCGAAGTCGAGAGAGCAGGTCTGTTCCTTCTCCTGAGGTCCTTGTGGTGTTCCAAGGCTTCTGTTAAGTCAAAGAAGAAACATAAGAAGGCCAAGCAGGATTCATCCCAGTCCCACCACTTGCAACCTGAGAAGTTGCAAGGATGTTGTGCGGTCACTTCCGGCCCCCACCAATGAGCCAATCCCGCAACTGATGCCAAGGCACCCCGAATCTCTGGGCCCATCTGAGATTTGTCAATAGATTGAGGATTTTTGAGAGGCCATGATGCTAATTTTTCCCACTCTTCTGGCTCCTTCTGGAGTGCATTAAGGCCCCAAGAATCCTGCATGGCCTCCAGTCGGATTACTGCTAGTGGGTCCAACCTCTGCACCGTCTGTGCATCTTGATCCCGCCTCGGGTTCCGCTTCGACACCAAGCTGACTTCCAATCAGCACCAAAATCCATACCGCTCCCTTTGATATTGATGCCGCCACCGATGCCACCAGCGCTCGGGGAAGATTTCTTTCTTGTAGTCCTATCTAACTCTGTGCCGAATTAATCTCGGCCCTGACGGAGGTCGTATCATGAAGCCATTCCGACCCACTCATCCCCATTTCAGTTAGGCTTAGACAAATCTATGTCTTTACCTGGGAGCTGCACCCTAGCACTCCAAAAACGTTTTGGTTTGGACTCTGATTAGCCTGCTTCAGCTATTGGCTAACTTAACTGTGAGTGACGGCATTCTGCCTTTTCACAAGGAGCACATCCGCACACTAAGTAGGTTCCCTCAATGCCATAGTGTACTACGGGAAAGTCGGCTTTTTGAAACCCAGAAATATTGTTACTTTGCTAATGCATTTTTTTTTTTTTTTAGATTGATGAGTGTCCGGCAGATCCCCTGACAATAAAGTTTTACAAGAACCAGCTAAACATAAAACAAGCATTGGCCAAGCCAAAAGGCGGGAGGCCAACACAAGGCTTACTGGCTTTGCTAATGTTTGTTATCCTTGAACAAAATATCCACTTTAGAACTGAATGTCAGGCTTAAGAAAAAGTTCATACCTTAACTAGAAAGTTCTGTTGAACCCCGTATTTCCCACAGAAGTCATTGTTCCTCATGGAAACAAGAAATTGGTATAGGCTTAATTAACCGAAATTAAATACTAAAGTAAAAAAAAACGAAAATGTAAAAAATTGCACACATTGGGAAACTGCGATTGATAAAAAAAGACCAAAAAGATACATCTGAGCATAGAGGTGAGAGGGATTATTTTTCACATCATTGAGAAGATGGTAGTTTATACATGGACTTGCAGGAGGCCAGTGGGCTGGACACTTCCAAGGACACTGGGTTGTATTCTCCCCTGGACCACCGATGAAAGAGTGTGCTTCTTTTGTCATGGTAATGAAACTTGCAGCACAGGTATTGGATTTACAACTGCCAACTATGGAAGTCAAAACTAACTTCCTGAAGTTTTGCAACTGGGGCAAACTTCATCAGAACCCTTACTTCCATTTAATGAAGCCCTGACTGCCAACATTATAGGCACCTGGTCTAAGCCATGTTCCTATCCACCACTGAACAGGCGGGTTGCCAAACACCACAGACCAGTGCCAAGTGACTCTGATTCTTTGTAACAGCACCCTACACCAGAAAGTTTGGATGTCCCAACTTCCTTCCACTAGTAGGGTGAATCCTACTTCTCTCCACACAACTCCTTGTGACAGAGAGTCAAAACGAGTTAAGGCATTGAAGAAGTAGATGTTTTTCCTCTGCCAGTCTAGCCCACCAGTCATTCAATGGCAGCTGCTCGCTGGGAAAATATACCCATGCTTTATGGGGCATGATTGGAATTATCTTGTCATCAGTCCCCAAGGAATGTCTGGTCAGTTTGGCTCAAACCATCCAGGATGGTTTGGACTCGGGAAGCCTCAAAGTACATCATACACTCTGGATTGAACAACTGACTGTTTGGGCATACCAGTTGGCCCGTTTGGATGTGACCCATCAGCTTTTCCAGGAATCTGCAAGTCTCTTTAATGGACATGCCATTCGAAGCATCTCACCTATTTGACGAAAAAGCTGATTTGGTGTTGAAGCCTTTTAAAGAAAAATGGCCCACAGCATGTTCCCTTGGCCTTTTTACCCCCGTGAGACAGTATTGTCAACAGTTTTGCCTTTTCAGTTCCTACTCCAGGGGTATCGGATTACTGCCCATGCCAAGGCCCCCTGCCCCCCTCCCATAAACAGGTGACTCGTTCCTTTCGGGTTGGGGATTGAGATCAACCAGACAATGTCCGATCCACCAGGGACAAGTAACCTACTAGTTCTCAGCCCCATATGACAGCAGACCCCAAACCTCTCTAATTTTCCCTAAGTGCCATTAGACCACCCTGTGGGAAGCAGGATCAGATATTTCCTTAAAGGGTGGCAAAATATAACATTCGACAGTTGAGTCCTCCAGATCGTCCAAAGAGGATATTCCCTTACATTCCCTTTCAACCCTCCACATCATACATCCACATCAGAACATTTTTCAGAGGAGCACCTGTCTATCTTGCTTAAAGAAGTGCAGGCTCTTTGTTCCAAAGGAGTCATAGAGAATTCTTGGTCAAGGATATAGGCACTGGCTGTTATTCCTGCAATCTCCTTGTGCTGAAGAAGAGCCGAGGCCTTTGTCCTATTTTAGATCTAAACCAGCTGAATACCTTCTTGTAGAAAGACACACTGAAGATGCTCACACTGGCCCAGGTTCTGTCTGCCCTGCATCCAGGTGACTGGATGGTGGCTTTGGACCTGCAGGACACATTTTCATGTACCTGTTCTGCAGTCCCAAGAATGCTACTTGTGGTTCAAGGTGGGCCAGGAGCATTTTCAATTGCTGTGCTCCCCTTCAGCCTCATCAGTGCTGCTTCAGGTGTTCACAAAAGTGATGGTGGTGTCCTCATCACATCTTCAGAGGTTGGGGATTTCAGTTTTTGCTACAGTCGGTTGTAGACCACCTCCAGGCGACAGTGAACCTCCTGACATTGTTCAGGTTCACTCTCACCTTCCCGAAGTCACACTTGACTGCTTCGCAAAAGCTCCCTTTGATTTGAGTCATATTGAATACAGTGCAGTTTTGGGCCTTCCCTCCACCACAGTTCGTCCAGGACATTCGGACTATAATCCAGATGTTTCAGCCTCAGTCCTGGTTCTCAGTGAGAGTAGCTCTGAGGCTTACTGGCCTCTTGGCATCCTGCTCAATGACTATGCTTGGTGTCAAATGCGGATTCTGCAGTGGAATCTGAAATCCCAGTGGTCCCAGTAGCAAGGCAACCTGTTGGATTCCATCCAGGTTTCGGAGGAGACTTCAACAAACCTGCAATGGTGACTTAACCACACTTGGACCAGTGGCAGGCCCCTCACAATACCCCTCTCTGAGCTTACAGTGGTGACAGATGTGTCACTGCTGCGATGCAAAGGTCATCTTGGAGAGGCGGTAATCACAGCACTCTGGTCTCTAGGGAGACCTATCTCTACATCAAGCTGTTGAAGTTTTGGGCCATTCGCCTGGTGCTGAAAGCCTTCTTATCATTCATCAAAGGGAGGCTGGTTCGGTTTTCATGGACAACACCACCGCCATGTGGTAGTGCAACAAGAATGGCGGGTTTGGGTCCCTGGGCCTTTATCAAGAGGCACTACATCTTTGGACATGGCTGAAGCGCCAGGGCATTTACCTAGTCATGAACCATCGGGCGAGATCCTAAAATGGGAGGGTGGACGAACTTAGCTGGTGACATTTTGTTAACCACGAATGGCAATTACACCCCCGAGGTGGCACAGGGCATCTTCTTTGGATGTGGAGAACCTGGCCAGAATTAATTTTGCCACTGTCAATAACGCGAAATGTCAAAACCTTTGCATGCTGGAATTACCAGGAGGGCTCTTTCTTGAAGATGTGCTCCAGACAGAGGGGAGCACTTACTCCTGTACGCCATTCAGCCACTGCCTCCTCTACCCGGAGTTTTGAAGAAGATCAGGAAAGACCGGGCTCATGTCATCCTATTGGTTCTGGATTGGGCTAGGAGAGTATGGTACCTGAAACCTCTGGCAGGAGTATCTGTCCTCTGATCAGGCTACTACTTCAGGATCACCTGTCACAGCAACAGGGTACGGTCCTACACTTGAAGCTGCATAATCTTCAGCAGCTTTTGGCTGCATTCTACATTCATCCCGAACCCCGCCGAGATGTGGATGTCATCCTGGCTGCTAGGAATCCTTCTACAAAGTCTGTCTACTGCTGGTGCTGGGACATGTTTGTTACCTGATATGGCTATTGCAGTACTGACCCATTACATGCGACATTGTTGGATGTCCTGTTGTTTGTTTTGTCGTTAGCGCTGCAAGGACTTGCACTGGGCACTGTTAAGGTTATCTGTCGGCCCTCTCGGGAGAATGAACAAGTGATTTGAACACTCCTTGTTCAAATTACCTGTTGTGAGGAGGTTTCTAAAAGAGTTGACTTATTTGTTTCCTCCAAAACCCTTTGCGACGCCATAGTGGGGTCTTAATTTGGTTCTCATTTCCCTCATGTGCACAGCTGTCCTCTACATCTTCTAATGCTCAGAAATGTGTTCCTGTTCATGGTAAATTTATACTGAAGCATAAGTGAACTCCAAGTTCTCTTGGTGAAGGTGAGGTAAGCAACTTTATTCCTGGATGAAGTGATATTGAGGGCTAGATGGCCTTTTTGCCAAAAGACTTGACTACTTTTCATGTCGGGCAATTCATCTGTCTACCAACGTTATTTGCTCTGCTTCACCCTTTGAAAGAGGAGGAGAGACTGCATTGTCTGGATCCCAAAAGGGCCTTAAGCTTTTTCATCGATCAAACCGAAGACCATTAGGTGGACAATCAGCTCTTTGTGGTGTTCTCTGGGGCAAAGGAAGGCATGGCATTGCTGAAACAGTCTCTGTCAAGGTTGGTACTCTTCTGCTTTAAGATCTGCTACCCATTGACCAAGAGCGTTACAACAAACAAATGATGGACGGAATGCTGACAATGCAGACATTCTCCCCCAGTCAAGAGATCTGGGTTAAATCCATCGTTCTTTTGCCCACTACGCCACCCCAGTTTAGACATGGCCATATGCAAATCAGTCTTGACCCTGTGCCTCATGGGAACAGTCCAGCCCGAACTGCCAAGCCATGTCTTCCCTGGACCGGAATCAAGCATCCTAGGACCGGTTTCTGGCTATCAGCCGTCATCAGCCAGGATAGCTTGACTCCAGTGGCGTAGTGAGCACGGGTCCCACGTCTGGGAATACCCATCCCACTTAGGGCGAAAAGCGTTACAACAAACAAATGATGGACGGAATGCTGACAATGCAGACATTCTCCCCCAGTCAAGAGATCTGGGTTAAATCCATCGTTCTTTTGCCCACTACGCCACCCCAGTTTAGACATGGCCATATGCAAATCAGTCTTGACCCTGTGCCTCATGTCTGCATTGTCAGCATTCCGTCCATCATTTGTTTGTTGTAACGCTTTTTGCCCTAAGTGGGATGGGTATTCCCAGACGTGGGACCCGTGCTCACTACGCCACTGGAGTCAAGCTATCCTGGCTGATGACGGCTGATAGCCAGAAACCGGTCCTAGGATGCTTGATTCCGGTCCAGGGAAGACATGGCTTGGCAGTTCGGGCTGGACTGTTCCCATGAGGCACAGGGTCAAGACTGATTTGCATATGGCCATGTCTAAACTGGGATGGCGTAGTGGGCAAAAGAACGATGGATTTAACCCAGATCTCTTGACTGGGGGAGAATGTCTGCATTGTCAGCATTCCGTCCATCATTTGTTTGTTGTAACGCTTTTCGCCCTAAGTGGGATGGGTATTCCCAGACGTGGGACCAGTGCTCACTACGCCACTGGAGTCAAGCTATCCTGGCTGATGACGGCTGATAGCCAGAAACCGGTCCTAGGATGCTTGATTCCGGTCCAGGGAAGAAATGGCTTGGCAGTTCGGGCTGGACTGTTCCCATGAGGCACAGGGTCAAGACTGATTTGCATATGGCCATGTCTAAACTGGGGTGGCGTAGTGGGCAAAAGAGCGATGGATTTAACCCAGATCTCTTGACTGGGGGAGAATGTCTGCATTGTCAGCATTCCGTCCATCATTTGTTTGTTGTAACGCTTTTTGCCCTAAGTGGGATGGGTATTCCCAGACGTGGGACCCGTGCTCACTACGCCACTGGAGTCAAGCTATCCTGGCTGATGACGGCTGATAGCCAGAAACCGGTCCTAGGATGCTTGATTCCGGTCCAGGGAAGACATGGCTTGGCAGTTCGGGCTGGACTGTTCCCATGAGGCACAGGGTCAAGACTGATTTGCATATGGCCATGTCTAAACTGGGGTGGCGTAGTGGGCAAAAGAGCGATGGATTTAACCCAGATCTCTTGACTGGGGGAGAATGTCTGCATTGTCAGCATTCCGTCCATCATTTGTTTGTTGTAACGCTTTTTGCCCTAAGTGGGATGGGTATTCCCAGACGTGGGACCCGTGCTCACTACGCCACTGGAGTCAAGCTATCCTGGCTGATGACGGCTGATAGCCAGAAACCGGTCCTAGGATGCTTGATTCCGGTCCAGGGAAGACATGGCTTGGCAGTTCGGGCTGGACTGTTCCCATGAGGCACAGGGTCAAGACTGATTTGCATATGGCCATGTCTAAACTGGGGTGGCGTAGTGGGCAAAAGAACGATGGATTTAACCCAGATCTCTTGACTGGGGGAGAATGTCTGCATTGTCAGCATTCCGTCCATCATTTGTTTGTTGTAACCCATTGACCAAGAAGCAGCATCCGGAAAGGCAGAGGGCACATCCCACTGATGACAAGGTTGCTACCACTGCACTGGCACACGTACAGAGTGCCAGTCCTTAACATCTGTTCACCTGTGATGTAGTCATCAGTACACACTTTACAAGCCATACTGCCTTGATGTTGTCAGAATAGTGACGCAGTAGGGCAGGCCGTAGGGGGCAGCAGCATAGGTCTCGTCATCATGTTTGGGCGGTGCATGATGGAGACCTAGCCTCAGATATGTAGTAGATTCTGGGGATTGTGCATGGTCAAACTATATGGTCAGCCGTTTGTGGCGTGACGTCCGGGACAGTGAGGCAGTGCTGTGGCGGGAGGATCCCATGTTCGCTTCTGAGGGGGGATCCCCGGCAGAAGCTGTGGACAATGCTTAAGACTGTTTCTCTCTTGCCTGGGCTGGTGTGGAGGTGGCGGTCATTCGTGGCGTCTGTCGATCCCTCTCCCGCTGCCGTCCCCTTCGTCGCACTCTCGGTTCGCGAATGCACACCTGCGATGACATTGGCCATTTGCCTCATATCTAGGCTGCTCCACCTAATCCCATGCATCAGAAGTCTCAGTGAAGAAATAGCTAGTGTTGTTTCCTTTCACTTTTTAGCCTGGCTGGGAACAGCAGGGAATATTAAAGGCCCGCCTGCCAGTATTTGCGTTTCACTCCCAGAAATTAGGCCCTTTGGCGCTGCACTGCTAATGTGTTGTCCAGAAAAATGTTGATGTGCAAGTTCTTGTATTGAGGCGGGTTGTCAGTGCGAATCGGTTGCATTGCAGCGTCCTAATCACGATAGTTCAGTACTAGCTCCACTACTGGGCGAGGGGTTTGGGCAGCCGTCTGGCTCGAACACGGTGAGCGCGCTGAAGTAGGAAATATGCAGATAGCACATCTCGTGGAATCACCCGCCCAACAAAGATTTGAAGAACTGCACTAGGTCGGACCCTTCAGCTACCTCAGGGAAACCCACAATACGGAGGTTGTTTCGACGGAAGCTCCCTTCGGAATCTTCAGCCCTGTTTTCAAGTTTCTGCTTTTTGGCGGTGAGCTATTGCACTTTCACAGCCATCTCGGACATTTCAGGCTGAAGTTTAGCCACAACAGCCTCTGTAGCGCGTTTTTTTTGTTGTCCTCTCGAAGCAGGCTAATCTCCACTACTACCGCATCAACTCAACTCCGGAGGTCCTGTCTGCTATCCGCTATGGCTTCCAGAACCTTGTCTAATTTTACATCTGTGACATTATGGGGTGCCTCTTTAGTTTTTATTTCAGGGTTACACATTGCATCTGTAGGGTGATGGCCTAACGACTGGGAGTCTGATCCACCTCTCTTTCCAATTCTGGGGAGTACGCCAGCAGCCAGGGGTCCCCACACCTCTGCTCTCAGTCCCAGGGTTGAAGGCACAGGATCCGCCAGATATATTTATGTGTAGGTTCAGGCCTGTTAGACCCCTCCAGGAACATAGTACTGTCCAGCAGGAAGGGCGGCCCATGCAACCCAGGTCAGGACTTCTGCCACAGATGGGGTCCCCTCCCATGTTCTGTGGCGCTTTCTGAGACCAAATGGGACGAGACCCAAGACATTTTCAATTTCTATGATCGGCTCAAATTTATTAAAACACATAACTATCGGGAGTTGATATGACCTGTAATCAAGCACTCCGAAGTTTCAAATGATGGCATGCCAGCACTTAAAGCGCCTGTCATAGATAAATATAACCCCTGCTAAACAGTTTTGACATTTTATAGAAGTGTAAAGGCGTGGTTTAGTATTAACGAAATAAGCAGTGCTCTGTGTATGTACCTGGTATTTCTATAGTGCTAACCTAGTCAAAAGACAGCAGAGCCCTGTAAATAGCCAAAGAAATGTTCAACGAGTAATAGTAGAGGAACTGGGCAGTGGACAGTGAATGCATTGTGATGCAGTGTAGTTTAAAAAAGGGGGATAGTCTTTATACCTTTTCTAAATTGTAGCAGAATTGGGGCCGTCCTGATGAATAGGAAAGGATGAAACTCAGGAGTCTTCCAGCTGGAATTCCATACTTGCTCTTTTGCAGGTTGTACAAAAATGTCAGCACAAGGCACTTAATTTACTGATTCATATTGCCATTGGCCCCCCACAGCCCATAAGACCGGGTACCACAAGACCCTATGAGCCACCAAAAAAGGCTGTCAAGATGTTGAATGCAAAACCCAAACATGTTACAACAGTTTCTTGGCATAGGCCCTTGTTAAAGACTGTCTAGGCACATATTCTGCAAGTGACAGGCGGGTTACTGTGTGACCAGCCTCCCTTTTGCTAGCTAGGTAATTGGTTAGTCAGTGATGCACCACCATAGACCTTTATCAATAAAGTAATGTTAGTAGGTCACATAAGTTTGAACCAGAATAACTGCAATGCTAGGAAGAATATTTAATAGTGGTGATCTGCTTTTGCTGTAGACATCTTCTTGACAGGTGACCAGTAACTGCCATTATTAAAGTTCACTTTTCATGGGAAAGAATGTCATACACCGAGCTACCTTGGGCCCAAATACGCACCAGAGCTCTGCCGGTGGAACTCCAAAATGTGAAGGTCCCACAGCAGATATCTGAGTGGATGACGCGAGTGGACCAGTAACTGCAATTATTTAAATTCACTTCCTATGGGGAAGATGTTGGACACTGAGCTACCCTGAACCCCAATTCACACCAGAGCTCTGCCAGAGGAACTCCAAAATGTGATGGTCATGTGTCAGCCATTTTGCCCAAAAACACACAATACCATCAGCCCTGCCAATCAGGATAACATAGGCCCTTGTAGCCCCCGCGTTTTGGGAGGGGGCCAAGCTTCAGGGTCCCCCTTAGCACAGCTTGTGGTCTCAGTCATTAGCAAACTGGAAGAAACTGCAGACCGATTTAACAAATGTTTGTTGCAGGTAAATCAGTGGATGAGTTCCAATTGTTTAAAACTTAACACCGAAAAAACAGGGGTTCTCCTCCTGGGTGGGGACACCTCCTTCTGGTCACCTAAATGGTGGCCATCAACACAATGGTGGCGATCTTCCAGCACCAGTGAAGAAGGTGAAAAACCTAGGCTTTATCTTTGATGATAAACTGACCTTTAAGGAACAGATCAGCACCCTCACCTCCACAATCTTTTTCATCCTAAAGCTTATTAGAAAAATTCACCCTTTTATACCCTCAGACCTGCAAAAGACACTTGTGACAGCATTAGCCCTTTCCAGACTGGACTATGGAAATGCTCTGTATGCGAATATCCAAACACAGTACCTACAAAAGTTACAGCGGCTTCAAAATGCAGCTGCCCGCTTGCTGTTGGACATCCCAAAATATCAGTCAGTCACCTATGGTTTAAGAACACTGCACTGGCTCCCAGTCGGAAAAAGGATCAAGTTCAAATCTCTATGTTTAGCATATAAGGCACTGCATGAAACTGGTCCACATTATTTTAAGAACCAGACCCCCAGATTTCACAGAGCACACTGGGTAGGTAGGAGTTTCATTTTAGGAACTGTCAAAACATGGAACTCGCTCCCAATAGATATAAAAAAACTGTCGAAATGTACTATCTTTCAAAAAATCTTTAAAAATTTAGCTTTTTACTAACTAAAGCACTTTCCATGTCTCTCATCTGTAGCTTTTCGGTACTTGCTGACAACAGCGCCAAGACGCCCTTGGGCATTCAAGCGCTATTCAAATCCCAAAATCGAATTAAATCAGCACAGTACCCTGACCTCAGAGTTCCTGTCTGAGTCCAGAGGGGTGGCCCTTATTGTACCTTGCAGGGGTCCCCTCAAAGAATTGCCTACGCCTCTACAGTGCCGATCGGATCGAGATAAGTAATAGCGCCTGCATCGCCTGCTTGGTTAGCCGTAAGCAGGGAGCTTGCACACTACCTAATTCCGATCACTGCTTGCACCAGCATTTCACTTTTGATCACTCTTGAGCAGGGGACGCTGGGACTAATAAACTTGTGAGCAGGGGACGCTGGGACTACAAAACTCGCACACGATTACCCTCTTAGATTAATCAAACCTAAAGTTTTACTTTAGTCATTTGCTGTGATCAAACCCATGTGTCCCAATGGGTGAGGTAACACAGGCTCCTGCAGCCCCCGCGGTGCGGGGTGGGCGAGCTGCAATGGGCCCCCTCAGCACAGTACTCTGGCCTGTGAGCTCCTGCTAAAATCTGGAGCGGGCCCCTCCATGTACCTTGCAGGTGTGCCCCCAGAGTTTTGTTACGCCATTGTGACCCAGTGGGTGGCGTCGAGCGACCCCCAGCAACATAACAGAAGGGTCATTACAGCACTTACATGTACTGGATACTCAGCCGGCCCTCTCAGCGGCACATTGCACTTAACTAGGTTTTTAATATGAATCTAAGTGCTGCCCCCAAGACTAGCGCCAAGAGCCCTACAAGAGCCCTACTATGCACCTTCACCAAGGTCGGCTGAACCCTAAGAGCAGGGCACACAGTGACGGTACACCCAGACTACAGCAGGAAATACCTAGCGCACCCCCACTTGTGCACCCAGGCCTTGCTGAAAAGACAGCGACATTTCATTCAGATAAGTAACCCATGGCCTGTCTCAAGCTGTTCTCCATCTACAGCAAGAAGTCACGTATGACGGAGGCATGGCGGGAAAAGAAGCAGAGAGCGCCAGGCTACCGAGATTCTCAAGACAGACATGCACTGAAGTAAGAGCACGAAACACTAGAGACTGATTGTTTATCGAAGTTTAAGCAGGGCACAAGTCAGGGGTACACGCAGGTACACGGCGTCCACCCACTATTTTCATAGGGTGGACGCCGTCCCCCCTGCCAAGAACTTGGGCCCCTCAGAAATATGCTGAACTTGTCTTCGTGTAATTTTCAGACACCGGGACACGTTCAGCATTCAGCAGCTCCTGTACATTGTCTGCTTTCCATTCCCAGCAGCAACGTGCAGGCAGCGAGAGAGCTTTTTTTTTCACCTCCACCTGGGCCGAAGTTAAGGGACCATCAGGTCTCCTTTTGTTTGACTATCCTGACCGGAGGCGGCCTGGAACCTCACACTCAAATGTAAATCACACGGAGGGGAAACAAAGGCACACAGCTTGCTATCTCTTCACAAGAGAGGCATGCTTTTGCCTTTGTTCAGTCCCTGTATATAAGAGATGCATGCACTGTAAGAATGTCAGGTGTGTTGGTTTGTCCCAATAATTACACAAATAACAATTTCAATAGCACTAATTTATTTCTTTTCTAGTGCTACTATCCGAATGCAGGGTGTCGGAGCTCTTTACGTAACATACACATTATACAGCGACAATAAATCATGTACATGTGTGAATCAATGTACAAGATGAGTTACATGAGACAGGGTTACAAGGTGTAGAAGTCACATGTCCGTCATAGCTTACTGTGCTATGTTACACGAATTTCAATTTATGAGCTGCAGGTAACAAAAGGATCTCTGTGTTAAAAGCAGTAACCCACTTTACTATCTGCATATAATAAAAATCTGTCATCTGCATGTTACCTGGTGTGCTTTGCAGGAGACACATTAATCCACTATGCTACTTTGATTCAAATCTGGGACTTAACAAAACTCGGATAACTCCAACAAATGCGTTCACCTCCAGAGTTATCCCACCATTATTATTATTCCCTGAGATTTACTGGGCACCTGTACAGCAGATACCTTAACCCATAAAATATTTTACAATGCAGACTTTGCAAACAATTAAGCAGAACAGATCTACTGCCAAGCTTCTTTCTCCTTGTTGCCAATTTCAATGTGAAAATGGGTTTAAAAAAATATATATATTAGTTGAGGCCCAGATTTTGCGTGGGGATTGCGCCACTTTTTTGGCACAACCCCGATGCCAAATCTAATTTGTTAAATCTCATAATGTGCTTTTTTTTTAAAGATTTATATAGCGCGAACTCGACCCGAAGGTATTGGAGCGCTTTACATGAGCACCACACCGGTTACGTTACACAAGTACACATTCATTTTTTTTTGGTAGGCACGGAGATATTAAGTGATTTGCCCAGAATCACAGGATGTGGACACGACCCCGAGGCTCGAACCTTGGTTTCCCAGCTCCAAAGTCGGCAATCTTGCCGTCAGACTACATCCTCTCCCCAATGCGCTTAAATGTACTCATGATATACCTGATAAACATATATGAGGTCTTAATATCTGATGTAATTTCTTGAGATGTCACATCCAGTGAGGTTCCTTTCTGGTATTCCACGTGCAATGTCATGCGTCGTGACATTATGCGCTGTGATGGCACGTGTCAGGATTTCACTTGCATACTGCCTAAGCTGGTTAGTCCCGCTCTTCTGTTTTTTAGGACTTGAGTTTAAGATCATAGTCTCAGTGACAGCAGCTTGAGTTTGCTCGCGAGAAAGTCTCTCATAGATAGTCGTTAAAATGTCACTCATAAGTACACCGAAATTCTGAAAACGGCGCACATAAGCAGTCTGAAACCTTGGCAGCTATGTTCCGTTGCTTCGGCTTTGTGAGGAAAAACGGACACCCTATTGCAAAGACAGAGATAAGGGCCAGATGCATCAACAATCCATTTTGCGAGGTCCTAATTGCGAATTCTTGCAATTCGCAATTAAAAAATCGCAAAATGGAATGCATGAAAGTGTGTTTAACACTTTCTGTGAATCCTAGGGGATTGCAATTGACCTACCTCATGAATATTAATGAGGTAGGTCGCAATTTGCAACCCCCTAGAAATCGCAAAAATCACCAGGATGGTGGCCTGCTGGGTTCAGCAGACCACCATGTACGTGATCTCTTTTAAATAAAGCAATCTTTTTTTTTTGTAAAGCAGCCCGTTCTCCTTAAAGGAAAATGGGATGCTTTCAAAAGAGAAAATGAAAACCACTGCCTGCTCTTAGAAAATGCATTTACAGACATTCACAAAGGCAGGGCACGAGTCGGGGGTACACGCGGGTGGACGGTGAACAAAGTCTCACACCTTGTTAGCACTTCACACTTATTTAAGAGAGGCAGCTTTTCACTTTGTTCAGTCCCTGTTCAGGAGATATGCAAGCACTGTAGTAATATCAGATGTGTTGATCTTTCCCAGTATTTGCACTCCCCTGAGGAGGCGTTGTAATAATTTAAATATCACTATTTTTTCTTTTAAAGCACTATGGCTAGAGGAAGCTTTACGCTGACAAAAGGCAACATTGGTTTATGGGTAGCGTACAAAAGTGTGAATCTTCTGCCTAAATCAGGAGGGTTTGCAAGTATTCTCGAAATGTGCTCAAACGTACTCACGATACACCTGCTTAACATACATGTGAGGGGTTAAGATCTGATGCCACGTCCTGTGATGTCACGCGCCGCGATATCACGCGCCGTAATGTCACACACTGTGATGCCACTTACATACTCATTAACTAGGTAAGTCGCCCCACTTCTTTTTTTAGGACTTGTACCCTGCACAAAGGGGAAGGGGTCCCCCATTTGCGAATCGGTTACCACATACTTGAAGTAGGTGGTAAAATGTGAATGTTTTGGGACCGCATTTCAGTCACAAAACATTCGTGCATACCAATGCGATTCGGTATTAGGTAGGGACGCGCTAAACAAGCCCCTTCCTAATAGCGAATCGCAAACTCATTTTGCGACCGACTCACAAAATAGGGTTTGCTGCATCAGAAGTGCATTTTTTTGCGTTCCTCGGCAGTTTGCGAAGGCAAAAAATGCTTGATGCTTCCGGCCCCAGGTCTTTAAAGTTTGTTTAGAAATCCGTGGACTTGAACGTGTGCCTGCCGAGCTCGCATTCGCTGACCCCTTCCCTGCCGACAGACAGCGTCTGCCGGTACCCACTAATTCACCCCGACCCCCAGCACCAGGCACGGCTTTGAAAGGATGAAACTTGCAAAAAAACAAAATCTGAATGTCACTTTGCAGTGGAATTAAGCGGCGAAGTGTTGATGCTCAGCCGTATTCCAGTCGCCAGCTGCATTACTTTCAGCCCCAGGCCTACCACGGAGACTCGGTGAGAAATTCACCTCGCTGTGACTCTTCCCGGAGGTAACGTCATTAATAAAAGTGTTATTTCAGAGAACCGTGGCACGGCCGGAGCCCCCCAACGCCTGAATAAGAGTGTCATGGGACTATAACAAGCAAGGCCTCGCTGATATGTCAAGTGTTTTTATCACCATTATATCCTGCTGGTTCAATCAGGACGTGACGTTCTCCAATATTTCTAGAGAGATGACTGGTCTCTCTGCGCGCTCATTCCCGACCGATACAAGGCGGAGTTATTTCGCAGTAGTAGCTTAACAATTTGTATTCCTTATTAAAGACAAAGCTTATTATGCAGTGACGCACATTAACACCTTTACACAGCACGCTTTGCTGCCTGAATTTTATTTTTACGTGCGCATGTGGCTTAACGGCTAGAGCGGCCGATTTTGAAGCTGCTGAACCAGGTTCAAGTCTGGCGGGAGACCCAAACATCCTGTGATTCTGGGCAAATTACTTTATCTCCCCCTGCCTAAAAAAAAATAATACATGTATGTGTCAGACTGTAATGCAGCTGGTGCTCATGTAATGAGCTTTAATACCTTCTGGTCTTGTTCGTGCTGTATAAAAGTGCAAAAAAATAAAAAAAAGCTCAATGGCCATCTTTAAAAATTGGGGAACGATCGAAATGAGCACAAATCCTCCACCAAAATGACCTGCTACTATGGATCCGTGTTCTTGTGCCTAAGAGGCAGCACTCTGAGAAAAGGGCACTAATGCAGAATGAAGATAGGAAAGGTTAGAACCTGCGGAAATCCACTGGGGACAATTTTACAGTTTTTGAGGTAGTATAAGCATTTTTGTCATGCACTCACTATCCACCAAGTATTGTGTTATTTTCCACATTGACACTTTTCTTTACGAGACTTACCGGCACATGCACCAAGCATTTTACCGGCCGCTAACGGTCCGGACCGGCCGCAATCGGTACGATTGCGGCCGGTTAAATGCAGTTTCCGATGCATCAAATCCAAAACCTATTCGCAATATAGGTAATCGCAAATTTTGCGATTACATGAATTGCGAATAATTTTAGGGACTTGCAAATTGTGATTCCCTATTAGGGATGCATCAAAGCCTTTCCTAAATGCGACTTCGCATTTAGGAAATGCTAATTACCATCAACTGCAAGTTGATTGTAATTTGCAAATACTTGGAAAAATGCACAAAAGAGCATTTTTCAAAGTGCCATATGGCGCACACATATGCCCTTAGAGCATATGTTTGCGCCACATGAGCATACATGCCTAATTTGGGGGTGCAGCAGGGTGGCCTTTAAGGCGCCTAGCACCCTTCAAATTGCATTCACAATTTGCGAGTACCTATATGGTACTCGCAAATTGCAAATACCTTCCCATTCATTCCTATGGGCCTCTAGGCCCATAGGAATGAATGGGAAAGCATTCCTCAATTGCGAATCACAATTTGGGATTCGCAATGAAGGAATATGTAGGAATCGCAAATATTTTTGCAAAACCTACATGCATAGGCAATTGCGATTCCTTAATAGCAATTCCTTAATAATCGCTATTAAGGAATCGTAATTGCCTAGCTTGATGCATGTGCCCGCTAGTATTTTAAGAAGCACTTCATTATCTTTCATTTACATCTTATTGCTAAACAATATCCTAGGTCTCATCAAAAGATCACACTGAAATGTGCAAAAAGCTGTCCTTTACAGCCCACCTTAGAGTGCCACACCGTATGCAGTCAGGCTATGCTGCAATTGAAATATGATGTGCAACATTGTTGCATTTATTTGTGCTTGCATATGCTTCGTACAGTAGCAGGCACTAAAGCATATTGTAATACTCCTACAGTTAGGGGTGTCTGATGTTGGCCAACAAGAGGCCTATGGATGCCAATTTTCTAGGATTTCCACTATGTGAATCATTCTGTTTTAGTATTCACTGTACATGTATCTCATGTGAATAGCCTGAAACTCCAGCGTGGCTCCGCCTTCTGTGGACAGTCCCGCTGAGGGCGTGCGCCTTCTCTTTATCATGTTTTTATAACTTCCAAGAGTTAGGCTTTTTTCTCATGAAAACCTTGGTAAGGTGACTGCAGAGTTTTTTAGAACCCATCCTAGAAAGTCTAAATTGAAACTGTTGAAGCGGAAGCTTCTTAATGTTTGTGAAGCATGTCCTACATTCGATTATACCTCCCCTGACTGCACACACTGAGATTATGACCACTCGCTGCACTCAGCACAGAGAGGGGCACTTGGGAACACTGAAATAACAATCTTGACATTAGCCATAATCCTTAATCTATCTGAAATCAGGATTAGGAAAAATACATGAGACATCACAATAATCTAAATGCTCCAATCAGGAGAGTTGGCAGTCTCCCTCACTATAAAGGTTGATAAAAAACAGTAGTTTAAACTTTTAACTAGATGTACTGTACCCACCGCTGCCCGAGGGTATTGCTATTAGGTCTTTACTACACAAAGCATTCCTGTAGCTCCCCCAACACACCCCACTGCCCGAAAGGGACCTACATCCGATCAAACAGCACCAAAACCACCCAGGCCTAACTGCACCTCAGCACCAAACGCCTTCCAGAGCCGCCATTGGGAATCAAACAACACTCCTGAGTCGAGCAAGAAAACAACTCTGCGCCCGTGCGCCTCCTCCCGGGACTGGGCATTTTGGACAGTCAACAGCCGGGCGGTGGCCGCCTTGTCAGGGTGGGGCATCTGTGCTCCAGGGGTGTGGGGAGCAGCCAAGATCCAAGCGATGAGTCCTGTGTGGCAAGCAGGAATGAAGAGACCAGCCCGCTGCATCACAGCTCCTTTCAAGGGGCATGTACATCACCCTGTAAGCACTTAAGTGCTTCCGGGGCAGTGCTTAGGCAGCTAACCCTCGCCAAATGTCAACCCAAGGCCCAGGGTGAGTGATGTGGCCTCAAGCCTGTACCCTGGCTCCCCGCCATAGTGGGGAGAGACTTGGTAAATTCGAACAACCTCTCTTGACATGCCCCCCTTACACGTGCTCCCACCCATTCACCTTCCAATGTTTTTGTTTTTTCCTAAACAAACATTGTGACGATGGACATACTGACTCAGATATCACTCCATTCTCTCTCTGAGTGCCTTTATGTCAAACCTTTTTTCCGTGGTTCTCTCTATCCGCGCAGGCACAGCGGCGGTGCATGGCACCCTTCCCTTCAGCATGAAAAATTGAGTCTCCCCAGTTCTAGAATGAGGTGTAGTGCTATCGCTCCACAACATGTTCCTCACTTCTTTTTCCTAATTTAAATCTTTGCGTAGAGCCAACTGAATGTTTTCCCCCAACACTCTATTTAAGCGCTTAACTGGGCCGTTCTCACAAGGATTATAATTTGTGGTCTTAAAGTGTTTGGTTCCTTCTTTCTTAAGAAATGTGGTTGACTCCTCTCCCACAAATTGTGGACCACTGTCCAAAACAATTACTCCTGGACATCTTTCACGCCTGAATATCTTTGCACAAAATGAGATCACATTAGCTGTTTTCACTTCTCTCATGTACGTAACCTCAGGCCATTTGGAAAAATAGTCCACAAATTCCAGGGCGAATCTACTTTCATAGCCCAGATGCTCAAACGGACCGCAAATATCCACATCAACTCTTTCCCAAGCCCTTCTGGGAAATGCCACTGATTCAGTAGGTGTTTTAGAAATATTGTGCGTTTTGTCGCTACATATACAAGGCACACAACTCCTCACAAATCTCTCAACATGATTGTTCAAGCCCAGCCACCAAAAATAATTATGTGCTTTCCTTTTCATGGATGATGTCACTGTGTCCTTCATCCGACAAGGATAAGGGGAGAGGATGTGGGCTAACAGCTAGGGCGGTCGACCTCGAATCCGAATCTCGACAACGACGCTCGACATCCTGTGATTCAGGGCAAATCACTTAATCTCCCTGTGCCTAACAAAAAAATTAATGTGTCGGTCTGTAAGCAACTGATGCTCATGTAAAGCGCTCTGATACCTGATACCTTCAGGTATCAGGTACTAGCCTGTCACTCCTCCTAACAATGCCTTTCTCCACTAATAATTAATTCCACACAGGGCCATACTCACTTAATTCAGCTTTTTTTCTTTACTAAAATTCTTAGTACCTTGTAGTTCAACAATAAATGACTTTATAGTGTGATCCTTCAACAATGCCTCCTCCCACTCCTCCTCCCAAATAGCTCTCTTACACGCATCACTGATTCCTCCACCATCCATTCTTTCTTCATATTGGGTACCATCATCCACAGGCAGACGAGACAAACGATCAGCATTAGTGTTATTAGAGTCTATTATATATTTAAAGCTGAAAGTGTAATCCGGAAGGCTATATATACAACCAGTTAGCTATGTGTGGAGTAGCTTTTCCTGCACTCTTGGTTGTGAATCAATCAAAGGTTTGTGGTCCATGCGTAACTCAAAATGAATCCTCTACATGTACATCCCAAAATACTGCACACCCCAACACACGCTGGCACTTCCTTTTCAATGGTTTAGTATGTTGTTTCTGCTCCCTTAAGTGTACATAATGCAAATGCTACCACCCCTTCCTGTCCTCTGTCCACCTGCATCAATACTGCACCTAGGCCATATGCACTAGAATCTGTTACCACTATAGAGGCATCCTTGGGGTCAAAGAATTTAAGAACCCTTGCACCACTCATACTTGACCCCTTTCCTCATTAGGGACCGTAGCACATGTACTTTCTCAGAAAAATGCTTAACCACTTCCAATAGTTTTCTTCCAACGCTATCACAGCCCTAGTATATTCATCTTCTGGCCCCGCATCAGCATCTGACCAATCCGCTTCCTCATTGCCTGATATAGGTAAAGACCTTTCTGCCTTCCGTTCCACTATTATGATGTAACACAGCCAGTTTTCTCTTTGCAAGATATACACCCCCTCCTCCCCAATAGCTTCAAGATATGTTTCAAATGCCTCCCACCAGTCCCCCAATGCTATCAAAAGAGGTCCTGGTTCTTGCTGAAACATTGGAGGTGCTACTATGGTGTGTGTCGCTATACTACCTTAACACACACTCCAACAAATAAAATAACTAGGTGTATAAATAATCACAATTGTCAATATAGATACAATAAACAAAAATCACAAACTAACACAAAGAAGGTGGTCACTGTTGTCTAGATGCTGTTATATCGCACACATCCCGAAAACCAAACTGTATTGTCGCCAACTGCACCAGCATACCAGTATTGCACAGTCTAATCTAGTGCTTCCTCAGCTTCTGTGTAAGAAAAGTATTGCTTCCTCATAGACGCTACAGCCAATCGAAATAGTTAAAACACAGGAATATCTGAAAGAGACAATTAGTTATAGATTCCTTACCTTAGAATTACCCCCAGGCGTCAGACTGGAGAATTTGTTGTCAGCAGTACCCCTGAACCTCGAAAGGTGGCGTTGGTCGGCTCTGCGGTCGTCGTCGGCGTAGTGGTCGCGAGGATGACGTCACGGTAGCTACTTAGACGCCGCACTCACGCATTGATGTCAGTTCTTTCTTTTCCCTCGCCAGCCAGCGCAGAACCGGAGAGAGAGGTACCTCCAGTCACTTTTTGACTGACTTTTGTCGACACCGTTTTTGAGTCTTTGACTCCTGGTGCATGTCAGGGATGCCCGGTTTCAAGGCTTGCGGCTCCTGCATCTGGCTGATGTCGGTGACGGATCCGCACCGCATGTGCCTGTTTTGCCTGGAGCGCGACCACAATCCCAAGTCGTGCTCCGACAGCCGGACCAAGAATCCAAAGTCTTTGCGGGAGCAGTCCCGAAAGCTTCTCGAGGACCGGCAGTCGGCTCCGTGCCGTTCGAGGTCTCGGTCGCGTGGGAGGTCGAGGGTCCGGTCGTGGTGCCACCAAAACCAGTCTTCTTCAAAGTTTTCGCACTCCTCAGGTAAGTCGAAGCACAAGAAGAAGTTGAAGAAGCATCGTCGTTCTTCGACTTCTCCCAGTCGCTCGGCCGATGCGATGAGGGATGGGGTGGTGCCTCCCACGGCTCGGCGTGCGGAGCCTGAAATGTCAACTCCGAGTTTGCCTACCTTCCCGGGACCCGGAGCGACCCATGCCAGCTTCGCACCTTTTACAAAGCGATGCATGCCATCTTTGAGCAGCCCGACTCCGCCGGAGCGCCTTCGGGCCCCGCAAACTCGGCTGGGGGCCCTGGCCCTTTGATGCCAGCGGCAGGGTCCCCTAGGGTACAGGCCTGGATCCGGGTTGGCGCCGGTTGACCTGATTACACCTCCCCCGGCGCCGATTCCACCGGCACCACATCCGCAGCCAACGCCAGTTGTGTCACCAGCCGGCATCGACTCCAGCCTCCACCCCGATGTAGACACGGAGCCGGACCGGCATTGACAGACACCGGATCCGACGCTGACGGGTACTTTTGTGCCCCTGTTCTACCCTAGTTCTTTTAGGCCAGATTGGCAACCAGAAGCAGGTGAGGAGGACTGAGAGGGGTCTGGAGACCCTTTGACTGACCAGTTGGGTTACAAACCGGACTGGAGAGAGAAACTGGGGGAAGCCAGTGGTCTGGATACCTCACCAGACCTTGGCATGTTGTCTCCTCTTACCGTGGCTATGGAGGAGGGAGCGTCTTATGCAGTGGTTTTGCATAGGGCGGCCGAGGTGCTCAACCTTGAGCTCCCTACGGTGGCGGTCAGGACTAACCTCCTGACACAAGTGCTTCAACCGGCAGCGACCTCTTTGGAGCCCCTGCTGCCATTTAATGAAGCCCTAACCCACATCCTTGTGGACACCTGATCCACCTGTGGATAGGATGATTGCCCGACGCCACCGCCTGGCCCGGTCGACCCCACTTTCCTCCTCCAACACCCCACCCCTGAGAGCTTGGTGGTCCAAGCCTCCACGTCAAAAAGCGCATTCCCTAACACACCACCTGATAGGGAATCCAAAAAGCTGGACCACCTTGGGAAGAACATGTTTTCTTCCTCCACCTTGGAACTGCGGTCGGTAAACACTGCATGTCTGTTGGGCTGTTACACCCACTCCGTGTGGGATACGGTGGCGCAAGTGCTGCCCCAGTGCCTGGAGGAGGCCTGGGCCATACTCTCCTGTGCAGTTGCCGAAGGGAGAGACGCAGCAAAATTTACCATTCGCTGTGGACTGGATACCGCCGACTCGCTAGGCAGGACGATTTCCTCATTGGTAGCCCTTTGACGCTACGCCTGGCTGAGGTCGACTGGTTTTTCAAGGGATGTCTAATCCACACTTATGGAAATGTCCTTTGATGGCCGTCGCCTGTTCGGCGACAAGGCGGACAACGTGCTGGAGCGTTTTAAGGACTCTCGGGCTACGGCCAAGTCCTTAGGCCTCTCCACCACCTGCCCTGCGCATTCTGCTTTTTGCCCCTTTCGTGGCTACGAAAGGGGTGCCCCGCCATGTCCAGCTCCAAAGCCACAGGCCAGCACAAGCTGTTCAGCCCCTGTGCGACCGGGGATGTGGGAACCACCACAGTGGTTCTGGGGGACAGCGGGTGGGCCAGCCCATCACAGCCCCCTCTGCAGCAGCCTCCAAACCCTCCTAGTCCGACCTTTCAGGGCCACCAATGGCCAGGGGGCGGCAGGATTCGCCATCACCTCCCCCACTGGTGCACCATCACGTGGGACAGGTGAGTTTTGCAAATAGTCCGAAGTACCATCGCATGTCGGAGGATCATCTGGCCCTTCTCCAACAGGAAGTTTTGGCACTCTTGGTCAAGGGAGCCATCAGGCGAGTTCCAGCCCCAAAAGTAGGTCATGGTTGTTATTCCCACTACTTTCTGGTGCCCAAGAAGGACAAAGCCCTGCTTCCTATCTGGATCTCAGGAACGTCAAGGAGAAGTTCAAAATGTTGATGCTAGCTTAGGTCCTGTGTGCCCTCGACCTTGGAGACTGGATGGTAGCGTTGGACTTGCAGGACGCTTATTTTCACATCCCCGTCCTGCCGGCCCACCGGCGTTATCTGCGGTCCACAGTAGGCCACGAGCACTTTCAGTTTACTGTGCTCCCCTTTGACCTTACCAGCGCCCCTCAGGTGTTCACGAAAGTGATGGCGGTGGTCGCAGCTCTTCTGCGCAGATCAGGGGTTCCAGTCTTCCCCTATCTTAACGACTGGCTGTTGAAGACGGGCTCGCCCCAGGCTGTCGTCTCCCACCTCCAGACTACGGCAGACCTCCTGCATCCACTGGGGTTCTCTATCAACGTGCCGAAGTCACACCTGACTCCCTCTCAGAAGCTCCTCTTTATCAGAGCGGTTCTGGACACAACGCAGTTATGGGCTTATCCTCCCGAACATTGAGTCTGGGATATTCGGGAAATGATTCCGATCTTTCAGCCTCTATCCCGGGTTTTGGTCAGAATGACCCTGAGGCTGCTGGGTCTCATGGCCTCCTGCATCCTGCTGGTAGATCATGCCAGGTGGTATATGCGGGCTCTGCAGTGGGACCTGAAGTTCCAGTAGGCACAGCATCAGGGGAATCTGTCCAATTGCATCCAGATCTCAGAGGACACTGCACTTCAATTGCAGTGGTGGCTAACGAACCAGGATTGGGTCAGCGGCAGATCCATCTCCCTTCCCCAACCAGAGTTCACAGTGGTGACAGATGCAACACTGCTGGGATGGGGCGGCCACATGGGAGAGGAGGAGATCAGAGGCCTCTGGTCTCTGGCGGAGTCCGAGCTCCACATCAACCTTCTGGTGCTTCGGGCGATCCGTCTTGCACTAAAAGCATTCCTTCGCTCTGTCTGGGAAAGTGTAGTGCAGGTGTTCACGGACAACACCACCACTATGTGATACTGCAACAAACAGGGCGGGGTGGGGTCGTAGACCTATGTCAAGAGGCTCTCCGTCTCTGGACATGGCTGGAACATCAGGGCATATCCCTGGTGGTTCAACACCTGGCAGGTTCCCTGAACGCCAGGGCGGACGAACTCAGCCACAGGTGCATGATGGATCACGAATGGCGTCTTCACTCTGAGGTGGCGAATGGTCTCTTTCAGCAGTGGGGAGAGCCTTGGCTAGATGTATTCGCCACCGAAGAGAACGTGGAGTATCAGCAGTTCTACGCGTTGGAATTTCCATGGCGGCACTCGCTAGGCGAAGCTTTTCATCGCGAGTGGATTTGCAGTCTTCTATAAGCCTTTCCGGGTATACCACTTCTGCCCAGACTGCTGAAGAAGATCAAGCGCGACCAGACCCAAGTCATCCTAGTGGCTCCGGATTGGGCACGTAGAGTCTGGTATCCCAAGCTGTTACACATGGTCATCGATCCTCCGATCCGACTGCCTCTTCAGGAGGATCTTCCGTAGCAGCAGCAGGGGACGGTCCTCCACCCGAACCTGTCCAGCCTCCACCTCCTTGCGTGGAGATTGAGTGGTGACAGTTGACAGCCTTTTACCTTCCTCCCGAAGTCTGGGATGTTAACTTGGCAGCCAGGCGTCCCTCCACTAAGATAGTATACGCCTGCAGATGGATCAAATTTGTGGCATGGTGCACAGCAAAGGCTGTGGATCCCTTTTCTGCCCCTCTTTCTGAGGTTCTCTTGTTCCTCTTTTCTTTGGCCCAGCATGGCTCTGATTTGGGCACTCTTTAAGGGCCATCTCTCAGCCATTTCAGCCTTTCTTAGGCTTCCTGATCAGCCTCCTCTTTTCAAGTCCCCTGTTGTAAATCGCTTTCTTAAGGGCATTACTCATCTTTTTTCTCCTGTTCCCTTTGTAATGCCTCAGTGGGACTTGAACTTGGTTTTTATGTATCTTATGTGCGCTCCCTTTGAGCCACTACATAATAGTCCTCTCAGGCTTCTGACTTTAAAAACTGCCTTTCTGGTAGCTATCACCTCTGTGCACAGGGTGAGTGAGCTCCAAGCTCTTTCTTCTAAACCTCCTTTTCTAGCTGTTCATCCGGTCAAGGTTCTTCTTCGAACTCGTCCTTCCTTTCTTCCTAAAGTGGTTACTTGTTTCCACATTGGACAGACCATCAGTTTGCCCACCTTCTTTCCGCCGCCGCATCCTCTCGAAGAGGAAGAGAGGCTCCATCGTCTGGATCCAAAACGTGCGCTTTCATTTTATTTGGATCGCATAAAGCAATTCCGGGTGGATGACCAGCTCTTTGTTGGCTACGTGGGCGCCAAAAAAGGTCGGGCCGTGCACAAACGAACCATTTCTAGATGGGTCGTTCTGTGCATCAAATTCAATTGAAGAAGAAGGAGCCTCCAGTGGGACTGCGCGCCCATTCCACCAGGGCGACAGCAGCTACCACTGCTTTGGGACGGGGAGTCCCCCTCAATGACATCTATCAGGCAGCTACGTGGGCATCTCTGCACATGTTCACATAACACTATTGCCTGGACAGCCAGGTCCGGAGAGACGGCTTCTTTGGACGTTCTGTTCTCTAGGACTTTCTGGTGTGAACTTAGTTTGCAGACCCACCTCCGGGGTTGGTATTGCTGGGGTATCTATTCTAAGGTAAGGAATCTATAACTAATTGTCTCTTTCAGATGAACAAGTTACTTACCTTTGGTAACGATATATCTGTAAGAGACATAGATTAGTTATAGATTCTTTACCGCCCCACCCATCCTCCCCGTTCTGCGAACTGACTTCTAGGGTCAGGGAATTCCTTTCTGGCCCCTAGCTTTGTGCACCAGTGGTCAGTGTCTTTCATGGTTCTGCGCTTCTGGCGTGGAATGTCGGTAAAAGATCCGATATCAGCGCACGAGGGCAACGTCTAAGTAGCTACTGCGATGTCATCCCGGCGACCAGGACACCAACGATGAAGGAGACAAGTGGCATTAGGGAACAGAGTGTATCTTTGTAGGTCTCTCCTGAGCCAGTGCGCATGCGCTGCTCTGCAAGGCTTCTAGTAAGGGCTTTAAACTGGGAACACACGCTCGTGCGTGTGCTTTAATTTTTTCATCCCCTGCTATTGGCTTAGCGGGCGTCTTTCTAAGAAAGACAGCACGCAATTGGCCAAAGGCGGGTGCATGTCCCGCCTTTTGTCTCCCCTGGCCTAGGGAGCTCGGGAGCGAGCAGTGGCCCCTCACTGTGCCTGCTGCATTCCTTAAATTCTTTTAAGGAATGCGTGTGTGCGCACCACTCGCACCACTCCCGGGCTTGTTATAATTTACAGTGACCTGTGCCCTTCAGACACTTTGAAGGCAGGGGGATTCTTTTTTGCTCTTCTCTACTTTTGGTGGTTGATTATAACTTGCTTTTTGTATAGCACCAAATGCCGCAGTTTGCTTTTTCTAAACGCTAATCAGTAAGTAACTTGATTTTCTTTGTCCAAATTCACCAGAGCTCAGTTTGTTGTCATTTGAAAGATGTGAAAAGCTGAGCTGGCATTCTTTGTCTTAACCACATCGACTTTTTGTGCACTGGTGGCAAAGTCGTCAGGGCGGGAGGCATGAATGTGTTCGCGTTCATGTAAAAAAAAACTATCACTTTAAAAAAATGCCCAAAACACTGCAAAGATTTATAACTGTTGTACTAGGCTGAACATCTTCTGCATTTTAAAGAAATGTAGTTTGAATTTGAAAGAGAGTTTGTCACATTTTTACATGCTATACATGCTAAACATGTGTAAGGCTGGGCTCGTACACACGCTCTTAGAGCCCAGAAAGACCCCTGGCTCGGCTCTGACTCGACGTGACTATTTCTTTACTTCCACCCCCATAGAGTTTGTCTAATGTACTGTGTTGTTTCGGACTCAGCAAATCACACCCGATTGTTTTCAGGATTCATGGAACAGATAACAGCAGCCACAGGCCACACAACCCCCATCTGTTTACTATTTTGTTGCCTTTGATCGTGTACGGATCTACTCTGTTGTCTTTTTTAAAGTTCACGCTGCATGAATACCGTACACACTCTTTAAGACACGCAGGCATTACCAAGTTGCTACAGCAATAGCTGAATACAGAGGTTACAGAAAGCCACAGCACAGTGTACTGTGAAGACAGGCCAGCTGTTCCCCGAACACGCACCTGCATGACAGGGGACTCACCTGCGACGTAGTTTGCACAGACTCTTAAAAAGAGGTGGCAAAAAACCCACAGCCTCGCCGGTTCTTCCAAATTCTCCACTTCTAGTCACATTTTTTTTCAAACCGCTTAGAACCCTTAGAATCGAAGGCCTGTTGACGTTCTCTGCTGCCCACCACCATACGTATTTCACAGTCTGGCACTTGGCCTTTGGGAATGTTGGCCTCTCCCGCTTCCTCCTCCTTGCAGGAGAGAGACCAATTCATAGCAGGGTCGTGAGCCCAGAGGTTGTAAATCAGGCTTCTCCGAGTAGCTCTCCAGCTACCTGCAAGTGGCTCTTCTGTGTGCAGCTCAGGCCAGTGATTTAGAAGCCTTGGCTTGGCTGAATGAATTTATGTGTATCAGCATTCAAGACAAGAATGTGTGTATTTTCAGAACTCATTAGACAAAAGCCTGAATTTTAAAGGTATATTTAAAGCCGATATTTCAGCGATAAACAAGGAGGTGTTGGGGAAACTTATTACTATTATTATTACCCTTGTGCTGGGGCATTGCAGATGTGCCTGTTATGAATAACGCACCAAGAGGCATTCCACATTGGCAAACCCTTCTTTACATTAGTGCGTGTACCCGTTCCTGATGAACTGAGGTGATCATTGCTGGTAATCTTGCATACAGTGACCACTAATGTAATGATAATAGTAGCTCGAGATGATTTTATTGAATATAAGTAGTGCTTAGTACAGAAAAGGTTGGAGATCCCTGTTCTAAACTTTTGCAGACTCCTCCAGGTGAGCCCTCACCAGGTTTATGCCCCTTAGGGGGAGACATTTTACTTATTCCAATGGTAGGTGGCAACTCCCATGTTCTGATGTACAGGGGCTCCCCTGGAACCTCCAGGATTAAGTCCACCATGATGAGCACAGTGGCGGCTGGTGACATTTGAAAGTGGTGCGGCGGAAAGTTATTGTGGTACTGCACTGAGGCGAGCGAGCGTAGCGAGCGAGCCCGAAAAACCTACCGGGGTAGGCTGCAATAGATCAGCTATTTTCTTCATAACAAGCGAAATGAGAAAATGAAAGGCTGTTAAGTACTTTCCCGTTGTGTTTCGACTGCTGAGCTTCAAGCGTGATTTGGTGAATGGCTTTGAAAAATTCTGCTACAGGTTATGGCAAACTGCAGTTTCTTGTTTTAATGACAGATAAGCAGCCCACTTCACATACACACACACGCACATCATTCTTGCCGTGGTTTGTTTTACTTGTGTGTACTGGTCAGACAACAACTTGTTCTTGTCCTTGCATGATACATGCAACAATTACGACCCTCTCAAAGGAAAAATCCTAGAGCGGGCCTGTATATGAAGCATGTACAGCCTGCCTGTTTGCAATGCTAGCGTTATTCTAAATAATGCTCCTTAAAATCATTTTGAAGCAAAAAGATTTGTTTTCTCTTCCTTGAAAACGGTGCAAAACATCACAGTTTGCAACTTGCTTCCTGCTGCATCACGTATCATCTCTGTGAAGAGCTGACACCCCACCACAAATAGCTTCAGTCTAGTCTTCATTTACAAAAATATCACCTACGCCTTCTTTGCCAAGTAAACCCACTTCTTGTGCCAATTCGACCCATCTGAAAATAACATCCCATCTGCATAGCAGACACCCAGGCTTACAGTGGCGCATAATGGAGTTCAGGAATACGAAAGAGGTTGCACCAGTGGCAAAAGTGAGATCGGTAATGTAAGGTATGATAGATACCGTGACGTAAAGTGACACAGCATAACAGAACAGAACCCACTTCTTGTTCCAATTAGACCCATCTGAAAATACCATTCGATCTGCATACCGGACACTTCCAGTTTACAGCAGCGCATAATGGAGCTCAGGAATGAAAGGTTGCACCAGAGGCAAAAGTGATACCTGTAAAGTAACGTCACCTAATATAGATAACGTAACGTAACACAGCATAACATAACAACTGAAGACACAGGGTTTGAAAGTTAGCCAAGCCAAGCACCCACCAATCTCTGTACAACTACTACAGATGCCCAAGGAAACTACAGAGCTGTCCCTTCTGTCTAATATTTTAATTTATTTTCATTTTTTATGTAGTTAGCGCTTTTCTAGCACTGCCCAGTTCTTCGCCCTCAAGTCTGCATAGGTTTTCACGTTTCGGCACAGCGCGGAGATCCCGCTAGGTGGCCACAATCCAGTTTAAATCATGTTGGTGTGCACAACTCTGAGGAGACCGGCACCTCTTCCAATAAGCTGCACACACAGCAGCTGCCAGGCCAGGGATCGATCCTCTGGCAGCCGTGTTTACTCGTTGCCTCCAAACCAAAATGCAACACTTTTGTGACAAATTGATCAAGTAGTAAGTACATCTCAAAAAGAGTTGGCTAATCGAGGAGGCTTCAAGTTTAATTAAGCAAAATATTGAACTATACAACTTCACTACTACTCGCGCAATACTAGCGGGAGAGGGGAGGAGGCCGCCGGGGGTGGGGGGATTACAATTTAAAAAAGAAAGCTAAACTTTAGCTTACCAGACCAGGTCCGGACCGCGCGGCCCCTCTCTGCTTCTCGGCCGGGTCCCGTTGGCGCCTCTTCTAACTTAGGAACAGGCAACAGCACTGGTTGGCAGCTCTAAGCCAATACTGACGCAGTGACGCTGCTCCAGCAGCGCCAGCATTGGCTTACAGCAGGGTGACTCACCGCCCGCCTGCCCATTAGGAGACCGAGGTTTGAGCCTTTGCTCAACCCTCGCTCTCCTAATGGGCATGCACCAGCCACAGTAGACAGTAGTGCGCATGACTGGGCACGGAGCGAAAATTCGCCTCCTTCACCCAGCATGCGCACTGCTGCCTGCTGTGCGCTCTGCGCCACCCCTGGTCTGCTGCATGTATTGTCAGTCACTCAGCAGCATGACGTCGGACCGCCCTCCCCCTTCAGAATCTGAAGGGGGTGGGCAGTCCGAGTTCATGCTGTCTGCTGAGACTGTGACTGACATGATTGACGCAGAGGGAGCTGCCGGTGCGGGCGGCTTGTGGGGCAACGCCCCAGCGCCCTTAATGGACGCACCGCCACTGGATGAGCACCGGGCTAGGTATTGCTTCAGTGTATTTAGGGGGATAGCTATCATTAACTAAATTAAACTAAACTAAACTATCATTAGTGCAGCAGGTGCAGAGGCACCAGGGCCCTGGTGGGCGAGGGTCAAATTCACCCCAGTTGTGGCTGTCTTTTACTGTGCCACTGGGTGGCTGAGGACCCATTTCCATCTTTCCATGCCACACCACTGAGATCACTGACTACAAATAATAAAGATATCTGCAGATGCTAGTCTCTATCTCTCCCTCAGCCTCTGCCTGGTCCTGAGGAGTTCACTGTCACTTCAATTGTAACCTGCCAGGGCCTCTTTACAGCAGCCCTTGACAGCCCATTGGCATCAGGTGGTGACTGTTTCTCCCTGTAGGAAGGTCGATGACCCAGGTAGCACAAACCACCTGTTTCAAGTACTTACAGGCAGCTTTAGCAATAGTCAGTCCTGCCACTTCTATGACCTCACCATCTGGCATGAATTAGTTATGGATTCTCTTAGTATATCCGCTCTGGTACACTAAGACTGTACAGCTATGTGCTCGTTCATCGACCTCTTACCAGGCCTCACTGGTACGAATAAGACCATCTCACGTGACTTTTTAAAAAGAGGGATCTATAGAAATCTAGTTATTCTGTGGTCGCAGATTAATTCTGTTAGCTCACAGCAAGCGGGTGGATTCTATATAATTTGGAATAATTTGTCAGTTATTCCAGTAAATATATAAGAGATAATGCTAAACTTTTAATGCGACTAACTCAAATAAATGCAAAAGCAAATAACACTTTTATTCACACATACTAAACATAATACCTGTACAAAATTATTAGGCAATACCTAGCAGCACAACCACTTCTATGAGAAACATGCAAACTCATCTCAAATAACATTTATTACACACCTTTCTCCCCAATAACTCTTTTCTGTGCCTGTATAAATTCACTTCCATTCAGTAGATTCTTTCTACATTTGTCCATCCGTAGAATAGATGTTTTCTGTTCAAACGACTGGCACTAATACAAATATTATACACCCTCTAACTATTTTGCAGCTTTTTTGCAGGAATTTTCAAATTATAATTGCATTCAAATAAAGCCTTTACATAGCCATATAGAAAAATAACACACAACAAACAAAACAATGTATTTAATTTAAAAAACATTACAAAACACACTAACCGCATCACACTACTCACATAATTAATATCATTACAATTGTTTTTTGGGGGGATATAAACTTACATATACCACCAACATACACACCAGCAAAACACACTACACACATACATCCCACCAACACACATCATATCACAATTCACCACCACATTCCCCGCCATGCCACTGCCCACACGTCACTACACTAAGCACAACTTGCACACAAACTTTACAGTACTGAATACAGCAGCTACATTTCTCTGCAACATACCTTAAAAACATTGCCAATATCTCTGGCTAAACACTTATAAGGTCCCAAAGGCGAGACCTATTGGCTATGCCAATGCTTGTCTTTTGTTTGACAGTGACCAACCAATCCGTGCCCGCACTGGTGTAGCTAGGGGGGGCGGTGGGGTTGCTTCGCCCCAGGCGGCACTATTTTGGGGGCGGCGGCCTTTATAATTTATATGGGGACACTCACAGTAGTGTCAGTGTCCCCAAATAAATTATAAAGGCCGCCGCCACTGGGGCCCGCGCGCGGAAGAGCAAACACACCTGATTGCAAATTGTGCTGCCTGCAGTGCAGCATGCGTGCGTGGCGTACCTTGTTTGTGGTGGGTCCCATCCCAGGGCCGTCAATCTTGTAGCGCGCGAAAGCGCTACCAATGACGGCCCTGGGCATAATGTTTGGTCAGCCCATGCGTTGCGCTAAAAAAAGTAGTGCGGCAGTGACGTCACGCACTCCACCACCACGCGCTTGCCTCTTTTCCGGCACAGGCAGCACAGGGATATTGGTGCAGGCATCAGGATGATTTTCGATTCTGAATATTTCAGGTGAGCCGTGACTTCCATGCCCACGCCGCCCTGGTGTAATTTCCACATTACACTTGGCCTAGTAGGAGGGTCTGCTTTACTTAAGTTGCTCTCCCGATCATAGTCATTCACCCCAAAATTAGGGGACGTTAACTTGTTGGTTTTAATGTAAGCGACTAACTCATTTGAGAAGGACTCAAAAACTTTCTGGCAAATATTGAGCCAAGTAAACAACCCAAATCTTCTATTCAGCCCAGGAAATGAGAACATTTCAAATTGTTGTTCGATGTTCAGTGTCTGTCTTGCAACCACAGACAGCCCAGTTAAAAAATCTTGCAGTGCATTGAATGTGGCAGCTTTTTAGATGATGAACTGAAGTGTGCTTATTGGTGTGCTATCGGAATGTTTCTTTTGTGACCAACGTATTTCCTTTCTTCTCACACTGCCACACCTGGGTATTATTGGTGTTGAGATTGGCAGTGTGGACAGGTGTTTAAGGATGTGCCAAGCTTCAGCCGAAGATGTAGACTCGCCGAGATTTCCAGCTGTCCCAGAGTCGCTCTGAACTGAAGTAGCAACATCTTGAATAACTCATGTGAGAAAGAAGGAAAAATGAGAAGGGGCGGGGAAGAGGAGAAAAGGAGTGCTTGTTCTCGAGAGGTGGCATTGGGAAAACCTGGGATGGATTTGCATCGGACTAGGCGGTGATCTTGCGTTATTAGATCTCCCCCTTAGTGAGTTGCAGCAGCAGTTAACGGCGTTAACTAATTACGCCCAAGAAATAATTTAATACAAAAGTTAAACAAAGTAATCCTCATTGGAGCAGAAGACTTACATTCTCATTGCCAGGAGATAGACAACAAAAACCATAGGTGTGTGAGAGCTATCAGGGCTTTAAGTGGGATGAAAAAACTGGGGGGAGGGGGTCTCTCGAAGGGGCGTGGGCAGTGTAATTAAGGGCGTAGCTTAAAACACGTAAGCTAAAAATCGGTGCTTCGCATAGTGCGCCACCCGACTTGTATTTTGCTGTTTCTGTCATTGTATCCAGATATATGATACAACAAGTAACATCATACCTACAAGTCAGGACTATTGGCTTTGTCAATGGTTGTTAGTTGTATAAGATAAATAAGCAGCAACTATGGCTTGTATATAATATTGAAAAATCTTACATTTAAAGCCCTGATGACACCACGACAATGTTGCTGATCCTCAGTTTCAAAAAGAGAAGTGAAATCCAGAGAGAAAATGACTCTCTCTAAAGGATTTCGCTTTCCCTACAATGCTCACCTGGCATGAGGTCATGAGAAGTGAGTGCTTTTGCCAGGGCACAAATCAGAGCCCGATAGAGACCCGTTTCGAGGCCCCCTTTCAAAAACTGCCAGTCCTCAGCACCGGTGAGACCCGGCCCACTTAAAGCCCTGAGAGCTATCAATTTCTACGAATTACAATAACCAATACCTTTCCTTAGTCCTCTCATGCCCAATGTCACTTAGCTAAGGAAAATTATGTTGGGCGTGGTATTTTTCAGGTTTTTAAAACTTTAAATAATGGAGACATTTATTTATTTTAAAGGTGCTCTCACAAAAAATACTGTCTCCAGTGCTCTACACAAGTGAAAATCAAATTCCTAATTTCTTAGCCAAATCAGAAAAAGTGGAATTCCACCTCTGGAAATGATTTCTGACCTTAAAACAACAACGCTGATCAAGGCTATTCAATATGAAATAAGTTTCCTCTGAATAGGATATAGACACCAGATAGAACACCGAAGAGAAGCAAACTGGGAAGAGCTGTGTAATGATGTTAATTTTAAGTTTTCTTTATCAAACATATGCCTCTGTTGCTAGATTTTCTCAGATGACAAAGAATGAATGATTGTAAACCAACTGTCTAATAGAGTAGTAATGAAATCCTGGCTAATGTTTCTAGTAAAAAACATTGGCAAGAAGTGTGACACACATCCTGCATCAGACACAGATAATATAGTTGCTTATTTGCCCGTTTAGGATGAATTGAGATATTTATAAAAAGCAGAACTTGATGCAGAGTTAGTAAATGTTATATGGATTTTAAATTGGTGGGCTTGCAATTGGAGATTATATATGGTTGAAATGTAAAAATATTAAATATGTCTTCTCTAATACTAGATCTTTCATAGATTCACATGGTTGAATTATTCGCCATTGTCATGCCTGGAACTCTTGGTAAACAATGTTAACATACCAGTGTACATTATGACTCAATAACATTGGGAGACACTGATGCAAGTGCGGAGCGTGAGCAGGGGTAAGCATTGGACTCACAAGTTTCACCCAATAGTGAACAATTGTCGGATCTGACTAGACCTGACGGTAGTCCCTTTGAACAGGCGTTGCATCAGACTTGGGTCTGAAAATTCGAGTCCGAGACTTAAGCTCACACAATCACAGGGCTGCGGATGCCATGGGGGCGGCAATCTGAGGGATAGCCCCGGGCGCCACAAGCTCTAGCTACGCCTGTGCGTGCCCGTGTATGTATACATGTGTATTACTGTGGGTGTGTGTGTATATTTGCTAGTGCATCTGAGTTTATATGTATTGTGTGTCAGTGTATGGTTGAATATGTGTAAGACCCCCATATTTGAAAGTCTGCATCCGGTCACCTCTACTGGCTAATATATGGCCCAGTGTGTGCACAATGGCAGGAGGTCAAAATCATCTACCCCCAGAAGTGAAAAATAAATTTGAAATTGGCAAAACCGCAACCTCGACCATGCGGTATTTTAATGCCATTCAGCACCATTTAGTCGGTGCATCGGTCACTTATAAATGGGAGGTAAGAGGATAGGTGCGCTTAAAAGCGGACTATAAAATCGCATTTTGACAGTACTTCTTCCCCACCTTCCACGCTGAAAAGTGTTTTTTGTGGACCAGTTAAACGCCTTTTCTCTACTGGTGCAGACATGGTTTAAATATGAGGAAAAAGTGCTAAACCTAAACTTGTTTTTTCACCCTGTTTACCCTGTGTTTCCGCACTTCAGCGGAGTGTAAATGAGGCTCAGGTCGTCAGAGCATGAAAGTGGGCCAGTGGGAAAGACCGGTTCCCGCAGAGCAATTTCAGGACAGAATCTCTCTCTCCCTCTCTCCCCCCCCTTTCTTCCCTCCCACGCTTAGTCACTCGCCCTTTCCCTCTTCCCCCTCCCTTTGCCCCACCCTTTCCCCCACGCTCAGTAACTCGCCCTCTCCCTTTCCCACACAGGCCTTAATTTCCCTTACTCCCGCGCTTAGTCTCTCGCCCTCACCCCCCCCCCTCCCCCCAACCTGCCTCATGCCTTGCTTCTTCCTTCATGCCCCTTATTTTTCTCCTTTTCTGTTTCTAATATACATTTTCACTCTCTTTCTCTGTCAGTTACAGGGACCCTCGAATTCCAAGGATGGCTGTGATTTTATACAGCGTATCCCCGTCAGGCGGTGAAAGTTTTTTTTTTTAACTAACTTACACCGGTGAAAATCAATCTGTTAATATCGATGCAGAGGCTTTGCTGCTGATGTCAGTGACGCAAAGCTTGCACAGGACGGTCGGTTGAAATAGATTAAGTAATTATTTCAAAGGGAAACTATAATAATGAAGCATCACTCAGGTAGCCAGGTAACGTAGAACAGGTTGTGTATTTATTAGGCAGGTTACAGGATCAAATATGAAGGTAGATCTCAAGTAAAGCCTCTGTTAAGTCCATATATAAGAACCATTAGATCTCTTGTAGAGCCCCACCAGGAGCAGCCTCCCTGCTGCTCAGCCCCATCTCTTCCAACTGCCAACTCCCCAGTCCCTCACACCCAACATTCTAAGTGACATCACTCATGGCTGAGCAGCAAGGGACAGAATAGTAATAAGGAAGATGCACACAACACAACAGGTTATAACACATCTCCCTTCCTTACAAAAACAAAGCATAAAGATACAAATGCATAAAATCAAGATAACACCAAAATACCATTGCATACATAAACAGAAAATTCATTATGCAAGTAAACATACAACAGATCAGAAAATACTTGCAAGAAAATCCATAACAAACCCCATCCCCCCCCTAGGGAAATAATTAGATGGCAAACACCACCAACAAACGAACAGCAATGGGGTAAACACACCACCCCATAGGGGAAAACACCTCCCATAAACTCGGAAATAGGGAAAATAAACTTCCCTATGATACAAATTACAGAAATAGGGCAACAACTACACCCTATAGGGGAAAAACACCTCCCTTCGACACAGAAATAGGGAAAATAGACCTCCCTATGATACAAATTACAGAAATAGGGGAACAACGTCACCCTATAGGGGAAAAACACCTCCCTTAAACTCAGAAATAGGGGAACAACGTCACCCTATAGGGGAAAACACCTCCCTTAGACACAGAAATAGGGAAAATAAACTTCCCTATGATACAAATTACAGAAATAGGGGAACAACGTCACCCTATAGGGGAAAAACACCTCCCTTAGACACAGAAATAGGGAAAAGAAACCTCCCTATGATACAAATTACAGAAATAGGGGAACAACATCACCCTATAGGGGAAAAACACCTCCCTTAAACTCAGGAATAGGGAAAATAAACCTCCCTATGATACAAATTACAGAAATAGGGGAACAACGTCACCCTATAGGGGAAAAACACCTCCCTTAACTCTGAAATAGGGAAAATACACCACCCTATGATACTCTGAACACTGTAATAGGGGAAAAACACCTCCCTATGATACTCTGAACACTGTAATAGGGGAAAAACACCTCCCTATAGGGGAATTCACCTCCCAGAAGAAACACCGTAAAAGGGAAAAACAAAAAAAACACTTCCCTAATGAGGAATACAACTCCCAATACATACTGAATACACTGAAATAGGGAAAAACATCTCCCTATAGGGGAATACACCTCACTTACTGTAAAAGAGAACACACCACCCTAAAAAAAAACAACTGTGGCATCATATAACATTACTACACAAAGTACTAAAAACAAGGATACTCTTTGCATTGAATGTTACATCCACAGTTGCTTCTATGTGAGCACAAGAACAGTCTTACCTTAGAGTTGTCCCATAAATATCTGAATTTGGACTCAGATGTCACCCTGCAATAAAGCAATCACACTGAGCAATTACCCTCCCTCAAAAATCTTTCTTACAGCCCGTAGAGCGTGAAGCATGACTGCATCAAAAAACTACATCTTTTAAAAAACGAATACACGAAGATCCACGATGAAGAAAGTACATTTTCACAGTTGCACGATGAAAGTCAAAAGCTTTCCCACGAACTGTAAACTGTAATGTTGCTCGAAATTCCAAACTGTCCCTGCACCAGGAAAACGATGCGTGGTTGGCAAAGCTGCAATGCTGCTCGAAAACAACGAGTTATACAAAATCTCTTTCTGCACCGAGAAGACGATGCGTGACAAAGTAGGAGCAAAAACAGCTTTTACAAAATGGTGGCACGCAAATGACGGTAAGCCGGGTGGTTGCCGGCACGTCCGTGCATTCAAACGTGAAAACGCAGGCCAAAATGCAGTAATGACGTGAGCTAACAGATCTCCAGAAGCCGCGCGTGTACAGAACAGGTAAGCGCTCGCGCTATATTTTCATTCAAATGAAAGAAGTGTGCGTGCTCGTAACGGCTACAATCTTGTCCAAGTTCAACTCACATCCCAATTAAACAGCATCAAAAATCGATCTTTTATTCCACAAAGTCATCCAAGTTGCCAATGCTGCCCGCGCTCTGTGCACAATCACATCACACCAAGGCACGAAGTCTGCCCTCGATCGCTACTTGTCACGGTGTCACAACTCCCCATATGCCTCTCTTTAGCGCACATCTTCAGCATGAAAACACTCTTGACTGACTCTTAGTTGCATTTATGAACATATAGGTAAACCTCCTACAAGTGCTGCTCCTATGCACTTCGATTTCTCCATGCCACACAGCATCACACCCTTCTTAAGGACTCGGCCAGCAGAACGTGAACAAGTAGAATTCCAAGTAGCAATGACCTGACAGGATCAAATGTCAAAATTCAAACAGAGTTTCCAGAAGCACAGGAACAGCAGATTTACAACAAGAGCTTGTCAATGTTGCACTGGCCTCAGACGCTCTTCCACATGAAAGGTTTAAATTACAGGTCACTGCACATTTCCAGGCTTCTTTTCAGTCAGTCAGATTCTTGTACATTCAAGGAAAATTCAAGAGGAACTGGCACTTACGTATTAGGGCGACCGATGGAGTGGTCACTGGTGGGGCTCTTGAGTGTCAGTTTCCTCAAAATACGCAATTACTTTGAAGTCCTTTTACTTGAATTACTCTTGGAGTTCCTTCCTCTTGAAAATCCATTAAGCTTCATAAAGCATAATCCAGCACACGCGTTAGTTCCTCCAAATCGTCGCCAGTGTAATAATGAAGCATCACTCAGGTAGCCAGGTAACGTAGAACAGGTTGTGTAATTATTAGGCAGGTTACAGGATCAAATATGAAGGTAGATCTCAAGTAAAGCCTCTGTTAAGTCCATATATAAGAACCATTAGATCTCCAGTAGAGCCCCACCAGGAGCAGCCTCCCTGCTGCTCAGCCCCATCTCTTCCAACTGCCAACTCCCCAGTCCCTCACACCCAACATTCTAAGTGACATCACTCATGGCTGAGCAGCAAGGGACAGAATAGTAATAAGGAAGATGCACACAACACAACAGGTTATAACAGAAACATGATGAAATAAGTTAGAAGCTGCTGGGCTCTGAGTTAAATTCTTTCGTTTTACAGATATTTCATAGTTTTCCTTTTATAGTTAATACCATCTGGGACATTGTTATTTGGCGTAAACTAGCACCTTCCTAAGTAACTACCCTGAAGACAAGGATATACTTGCTAACTTAAAAAAGTTTTGAAAACATGCACGTTGCATCCTTGATGTTACACGTCTTCAATTGGTTGAGCGCCACCAACCAGCAAGGCTGCAGGCATCTTCTTGAATGAACCTTGGGTCACTCAGAGGAAGCAGGCCTGCACGCAAAGAAGGGAAATATAGCCTATCCCCTTTAAAGAGAATGAGTTGTTGGACTGTGACATCTCTTCCTGTGACGTCACTGCAGCTGAAGTCCTTGCACACTGCTTATGCTTAATTAATCACCCCACGTTCATCTTCAAAGTTTTACCCTCCCTCCCTCCCTCCCTCCATCCAACCCTTTCATAGTTTTCGCAAACGTCACAATCCCATTACCTTAATAATATTCTTGTAACGGGCCTATTGAAACTTTTTTTTAAAACTTTGCTTGCGATGCGAGAGGTTTGAGCGTCCTTTGCATTGCAAAGTAAATGTAAAATGTAAATGTAAATCCCGTATTTGTGAAGCGGGAACAGCTACCCGAAGGCATCCCGGCGCTGGGGGCCGCCAGGAAGATCAAGCAAGCTATTGCCCAGAGTCACATGGTGCTGGGCTGACCTGCCGCCGGTGCCGGGGATCGAACCGTGAACCCCAGATTCCAGCTTCAGTCGCCCTGGTTGTGGCGCCAGGGCGACTAGAGAAGGGGCTAGTCACAGCGCAGTCTTTTGTGCGCCCAGCCCAGAATTTTTTACATTCTGAGAATACTGGAAACGCATACCGAGAACAACAGTGGTTCTTGCCTGACTTCCCATTTTTGTCTTGACGGCTGGAATACCAGAGGAAATTTCTCTGGTATTCTCCAACTAGAAACCTCCGCTCTTCCTCAGATATCTGATATGTACACCACATTTTAACAAGGCTCAATTAGGAGGCAGATCATTCAGTCTTATAGCATCCAGACTCTGGAGCTCATTGCCTATCGAGATTAGACAAAGTAATACTTTGCTGAGGTTTAGGAAGGATCTGAAAACCAGACTTTTTCCGAGAAACTAACTCTTAGCCCCTCTGTCTAGACCTTCAGTTACGCACAGTGTCTTTTAGTGCTAATCTCAGCGCCAGGATACCTGTCGGGTGGCAGCCGTGCTATAAAAGTGTTACTTCTGTAGTAGGGGATCTCTGTGTATAGTCATAATCTAGTGAATAGTCCCGCCCATGTGCGGGGACCCCGGAGCAATAAAAATAATCTCTTAAGGTGACCTGCATCTACACTTAAGAGAGAATTTAAGCTAAAGACAGATAATGCAGCCTATACCCACAGGCTACACTGTCCAGTACTTCAACTAGGAAATTCCACCAACATCCACAAACAGCACTGCCTGCCCAGCTTTTTCCACAAGGAAAAAACCTGCCTCTACCAGCAGAAGCATCTGGAATGATAGAGAGAAAGGAATGGACAGACAAGCCCTATAGGCTGCCATTATGTGGCTCAGAACAGGATACTGTGCCTTTAAGAAAACTTTCCAGAACTTTTCCCAGTATCCCAGAATGCACAGCAGGTCCCTTTTACTTTCAGTTTTTTTTTTCCGGCTCCTGCTAGCAGGACCCTGGAGCATTGAGCTCTCCGTTTTCAAGGGTTTATTTAGTGTTTTTGTCACTTTTCAAGACTTTTAGTGTGGTGGCCTTCTTTCTGGGGTTGTCATCCTGCCTGGCTTGTTTGACAAGTGCCCAGAGTGTCATAGGAAGAAGGCTAAATCAGACCCACACAGGGAGTGCATCGTCTGCCTTCTCCAGTCCCATGTGCCGGAGGAGTGTGGAATCTGCCACTCGTTCTCGGCCAGGACCTTGAGAGAGAGGATGAAGATCAGGCTCCAAGTCCTGGAGGACAGAAGGCTGAAGGCACAAGTTGGGTCTGGAGGGGCTGATTCTGCCCATGTTGAGGCCTCTGGGGGGCTCCCCAGGAGCAGGAAGACCGGCAAACGTCCCCATTCTCCGCCGCCGTCGATGGCGTCGACTACGGCGTCGAGGGGGATGACTATGGTCTGTTCACCTTCTCCCCAGGGCTCTGGGGAGAAGCGGTGTTGTAGGAGAGTAGGGTCTGCTATCCTATGGTCACCCCAAATTTTTGCTTTTTGCTTCACTGGTTTTTGACATATTGAGGCTGTGGGCCTGCCAATCAGACCCCCAGCCTGCTGTTCTCTCTACTAAATTTACACTATGCACCCTAGGTGCATAACCAATTGGAAGTGGATCACCCTGTGAGCCCCTGTACCAGTGTACACTAGGTACCCAGGGCATTGGTGTATCTAAGGCCTGCCAGGGGCTGAAGCATGTATTATGCCACCCCAGGCTTGGCCTAACAAATTTGACACAACTGGCTGATCACTCAGCTGGGGTAAGTTGGTGTAACCACCTCTTACTTAGGTGTAGTATACCTATACCTAACCTTAAAATGGAACACATGTTAACCTATAAGTCACTCCTATGGCAGGCCTTAACAATCCTGAAGGCAGAGTGCTTGGTTCCATGTGAGATGGTGCTCTGGCATGAGCTGAGCCTGTCTGCAGTGGTCGGAACAACTTCCTTCTAGATATCGTCATACCATATACTCTTAAGTGCATTATGAACCTCGCGGTTAAATGCTATCTTTGGTTTGGCTTTATCCAAACATGTCGAGTAAGGTGTCATACGAATTGGAATACTAACCCCTCGCCAATTCTGGCGACGGGGTTAGCATTCCACCCTTCTAGAGGGACACGACATGTACAGTACCTGAAACCCGGGTAAAATCAGACATAGCCTCAGCTCCACAAAATGGATGCTGCCACCACAGACACAAGTCTGCCCTCCTGCTGCTGGGAGTCCTTCCAGCTTGGGATGTGTGGACAAAGGGTTTCCTGCCAGGGGAGGTGCATGCACCACCCCAGACAGGATTTTGTGTATTGGTCAGGTAGGGCTTGAAAGAAACCAGACATGCCTGAGGCTCACAAGGAGCCTCGGTGCATATGCCAGTTCAATCCGGTCCTGGGGCACACCAGTCCCGGGCCTGGGGCGAGCTGGACAAAGGATTGGGGGTGTAACCACCCCCCTTCCTGGTCCCACCCTTAGGGAGGGACCTAGCAGGTAGTCCGGCCCCTAGAATCCGCTTAAAGGTAGGAGCTGTGTCCTAAGACTTCAGACATCCTGGAATCAACTTGAAACTAAGAAGAAGACGGGAACTTCGACGCTCTGCCGCACAGAGGACTGAAGCCAATCTCCCCTGTGGTCAGGGAGTGACCACCTTGCTAACGCAAGCACCATCCAGCGAATCAACGTCTGCTTTGCCGCCGCCTCCCGCCGGAGCCCGAGCCCAGAGACTGACAAGACCTGGACCTCCAGACCTCTCACCGCACGATCCACAGTCCCTGAAAAGAGAAGAGCCGTGGAGGCACCGAGACACGTGGAGCCAGCCATCTTGAAACGACCACGACAAGCTGACAAGTGCAACAACCGAGGCTCCCTCCAAGTTGTGCTTTGGGATCTGAGAAGCCCAACCCTCGAGCAGCATCTGCACCAAAGGTGAGCCCTCCAGCATCTCCACGATCTGCGTGGGGCCCTTCTGCATTTTGCCACTCGACGCGCCTAACCGGTTGCTGGCCCGCTGGCTAGTGGCCATCTTGGCGACGAACTACACGAAATACACCGCTGGTCTGGTTGCTCCAGACTGGCCCTTGCTCCCCTCCAAAGGAGCAGTCCCTCTGACCTTGCTGGTCAGAACCATCAGCTTATTTCATCTCCTACAACAATTGCTTTTGCCAAGGCTTGTTTGCTTCGATCAAGTCGCCGACACCGCCGACAGCGAGAGCCTGCGTGGGACAGCTCGTGACCCGACTCCTGGACGTCGTCGACCTTCAGGGACCACGTGGCTGCAGAGACAAGCTACACCTTCCTTCCTGTTTGCACCCGACATCGCCTGGTACCCACCTGGTGCCACGCTGGTCACTGGCTAGTGACTGTGAACACTGTCCCCTCTGCTTACAGGTCTTCAACATCTCTGATCCACTCTTGGATCCACCGCATCTCTTCCGGGGCGACCGCCTGCAGCATCTTTGTCTACTGGCTCCATTGAACAGATAGAAGAAACCCGACGCACTTCGACGCCTATGCACCCGCTTCCTGTGGGTGAGGTAAAGCTGGCACTCCGGTGCCCAAGTGTAGAGTATCATCTCTAGTGTCTGTGTTTCGAATCTGAAGTTCATAGTCCATCCGGAAGATTCCTTTTGCAGTAACTTTGTACTTTTTACGCACCCATTGAAAACCTATGGGAGCTCGCGTGTGACTATTTGCTCTGCACACGCAACCCGTGGACCTCCTGGTCACTAACTGAAGTTAGCTCCTTGTAGGCTCAGCGATTCTAGAGGCCCTAGGCCTTTTCCCTTTTCTGTTCGTGGTACTTATACCACTATTTTAGTATATGGTTTGAGCGGCCACCAGGGCCTATCCATATAAAGTGCAACTTCTGTGTATTCTACTGTAATCTTGTTTGACGATTTGTGCTCCTGTGCTCATAAAGAGACTAGGGGTTACTTTGAGAAATAAATACATATATATTTTGAATATATATCTGTGTGGTGTCCTTTCATTGGTATAAAAGGGGGTTACATTTGGTAAAACAGCCTGCTTAACACGCTTCACGAGTTTAGCCTCAAAGACTGCTTAGCCTACGCTACCACTAGGGCAGCTAGTCCGAAAAGGTTGACTTACAACCACACCATAAGGGTTGCTTGGCATGGTACAAGGTGGTCACTTTAACTAGTGAACATCATATACCAGGCCAACTTCTCACAGGTGTCAACGCTCGACGTCGAGGGAGCTGAACAGGCCGCCGTCGACGGCATCGTCTTCGTCGACACCGTCGACGTCGCCGTCAAGTCATCGACGTCGAGACCAGGCCCGGCGTCGGCGCTCGCCGTCGAGGGGAGGTCGCCTGTCGCCGTCGGCGAAGAGGAGACACTCGCCGTCGAGGCGGCGTTCGCCATCGAAGCGGCGTTCGACGTCAAGGAGGCGTTCGACGTCAAGGAGGCGATCGACGTCAAGGAGGCGATCGACGTCAAGGAGGCGATCGACGTCAAGGAGGCGATCGACGTCGAAGAGGGAGTCATCGATGTCGAAGAGGGAGTCATCGACGTCGAGGCGGCGCAGGAGGTCCCTGGGCTCGGTATACTCCGTGGTGTATACACCGACGAGGCCTGGGTCGCTGCCCTGCACTCCTTTGCCACAGGAGCCCGCGCCGCGGATCCCTATACCATCTCCTCCTCCTCCTCCTCCTCCACCCCTACCGGCACCATCGCCGCCTCCTCCTCCTCCACCGCCACGGTCGGTCTCGTTGCCCAGGTATCCGACTCCGCCACAGGGAACTCCTAGGCCGCGGCGCCAGGGTAAGCCACCGTCGCCGGGCCCGGCGAGGCCGGCGGACAGACCGAAGCCAAGGAGATCGCGCTCCCGCTCCGGACGGAGAGGGAGATCGAGGAGCCGTGGGCATTCGTCGTCCACATCGGGGCGACGCCGCAGGAGGCGCAGATCCAGATCACGCACACGATCATCTGCCAGGGACTTCTCGCCGACGCTGTCGGACTCGCCAGGGACGAGGGTGTCGCCGGTTGACGACCTAGTCTCCTTCCAGGAGGTACTCCTGAGGGGGGCAGCCAAGTTGGGAATGACGGTGACGGTACCGACACCTACGACGTCCGTGATATTCGAGATGCTGCACAAGAAGCACCTGTCTCGCCCCCTGCTGCCTCTAGTGCCGGGACTGGTGGAGCCCGCTATGGAGTTGTTCCTCACTCCGGCGGTGACGAGATCCGCCCCTTCACGGCTCCTGAAAAAGTATCGGGCGCCGGACTCGGACCCGACTTTTTTGAGGATGGACCCAAAGCCGGACTCGGTTATTGTGACGGCGGCGAGGAAGCAGCATGCTACCACATCTTCATCGACGGTTCCGGCCGACAAGGAGAGCCGCTGGCTAGATTCGGCGGGCAGGAAGGTCTGTGGGATGGCTTCTAGCACCATGAAGGCGGCAAGTGCCGGGACTCTGCTGGGGCGTTACGACCGTGCCCTGTGGGAGTCTCTCCAGCAGTACGCGGAGCTGCTGTCTCTCGACAAGAAAGAGGACTTCTTGGAGACTTTGTGCGAGGGGATGCTGGTATGGAACCAGGTGATCAGTGCGGCAGCGGACGTGTCCCTGCTGGCGGCGCATGGGTATTGTCATGGCGTCCACCAACGACGTCACGCGTGGCTGCGCCTTACCTTGCTCAAGCCAGAGGCCCAGCATAGAGTGGCCAATCTGCCTTTCTCGGGGGAAACCCTTTTCGGCAGGCATGCGGACGATGAGATGGCCCGCATCAAGACGGAGGCAGAGACTCTGACGGCTGTCGGGTTGGAGAAGCCCGAGAAGAAGAAGTGCCCGTTCCAGAGACGGTTCGGGTCTGCGGGCAGAGGGCGTGGGCAGGCCTCGGGACAGCAGCAACACCAGCAGCAGCAGTTCCGAAAACCCTTCCAGAAACGCCAGAAGGGTAGAGGGGGCCAGCAGTCTGCTACTGCTACCAAGGGCCCTGCCGGGTCTCGGCCCTGAGAGTCTACTTCCCCTGCAACCGTTACCCACTCCAGTGGGGGATAGCATCCAATTTTTTCTGGCAAAGTGGAGAAAAATTACTCAGGACAAGTGGGTGCTGAATATTGTTTGCAATGGATACAGTCTTCGGTTCATCAGACCGCCTCCAGCAATTCCGCCGGTAAGCTTGCAGTATCAACTGCGAGAGCTCCAGGCGGAGGCGGACATCCTGTTACGGAAAAAGGCGGTGGAAGACGTACCTCTGTCTCAAAGGGGAAGAGGTCTGTACTCTCGGTTCTTCCTGGTTCGCAAGAAGGACAAGAACGAGTTCAGGCCCATTCTGGATTTGCGGCAAGCAAACAAATGGATTCGCAGAGAGAAGTTTCGCCTGCTATCGTTGCATCAGATTTACCCTCAGCTGCAACGGGGAGACTGGCTCTGTGCCATAGACCTACAGGATGCGTACTTCCATGTGCCCATTGCAAGGAAACACAGGAAGTTCCTGCGATTCCAAGTCGGCGCCAATCATTATCAATACACAGTATTGCCATTCAGGCTAAAGTCTGCGCCCAGGACCTTCTCGAAGTGCATGGCAGTGGTAGCGGCACACCTGCGGAGAAACAAGGTGTTTGTCTACCCGTACCTGGACGACTGGTTGATCAAGGCCTCATCTTTCTCGGAAGCGCAGGTGTACTTCTGGAGGACGTGCGCTCTCTTGAACAAGCTGGGGTTACACGTCAACATGTCCAAATCTATCCCGACCCCGGTCCAGTGCATACAGTACTTGGGGGCCTCCATAGATACGCTGTCAGCAAGCGTGTCTCCTTCGGAGGGGAGACGGTTATCGCTCCTTCGGAAGGCTCAGGACCTCATGACCGCTCCATCGACGACGGTGAGGAAGGTGTCTTCGCTGCTGGGGTGGATGGCCTCCTGTATCTTCCTCACTCCTCACGCACGGCTGCACATGCGACCACTGCAGGAGTGCTTGGAGGATCAGTGGGATCAGAGGACAGGTTCTTGGGACGACAAGATACGACTGTCTCTGCATGCTCTTCAGTCTCTGAAATGGTGGTGTTCGGCGTAAAATCTCCTCAGGGGGGTTCCCTTCCACAAGGACATTCCCACGACGAGTATCGTGACGGATGCGTCTCTCCAAGGCTGGGGAGCGCACTCCGGGGACTTACAGATACAAGGAAAGTGGTCCCTGCTGGAGTCTACGTACCACATCAATTTCCTGGAACTCAGAGCCGTTTCCTTGGCATTGAAGGCCTTCCATCCGTCCTTCCAGACCAACTCGCTGCTGATACAGACAGACAATACAACCACGATGTATTACCTCAACAAGCAGGGGGGGTCGAGATCGTGCACTCTGTCGCAGGAGGCGCAGGCGATCTGGCACTGGCTTCTGGCCCGGGGACTGATGATTGCGGCCACTCATCTGCCGGGGGTGCAGAATGTTCAGGCGGACGCACTAAGCAGGCTGCTTCAGGAAAACCACGAATGGGTCATAAACGACGAAGTACTAGGAGAAGTCTTCGCAAGGTGGGGGACTCCAGACGTAGATCTGTTCGCCACCGCCGAAAACAGCAAATGCCGAGACTTCGCATCCAGGTACTACCAGCGGGGGACGCTGGGGAGTGCGCTATGGATCGACTGGTCGAACAGCTTTCTGTGCGCTTTTCCACCCATTCCCCTGATTCCGGCGGTGCTCATCAAACTGTCCAAGTCCGGAGCGCGGATGATCCTCATTGCCCCGGAATGGCCCAGGCAGTGGTGGTTCACGGACCTACTTCACCGGTCTCTCCTTCCTCACATGCGGCTGCCGTGCAGGCCGGACCTTCTCACGAAGTTCGGGGGGCGGATGGTGCATCCCAACCTTTCGTCTTTGAGTTTGGCGACATGGCTCCTGAGATAGTGCAATATGGCCATTTGAATCTACCAGAAGATTGTATGGACATACTGAAGGAGGCTAAACGTCCTTCCACTAGGACTTCCTATGCTTACAAGTGGAAGAGATTCTGCATCTGGTACAAGTCCAAGAACTTTGACCCGACGACCTGTAAGGAAGATGTCATCCTTCCTTATCTTTTACATTTGGCGCAGTCTGGCCTTAATTTCCACTCCATTAAGGTTCATCTCGCTGCTTTGACTGCTTACAGGAAATGCCCTTCACAGACTTCCTTCTTTCAGATCCCTGTGGTCAAGGATTTTTTGGAAGGCTTGAAGAAGGTGTTTCCTCCTGTCAGACTTCCCTCGCCTTCCTGGGAATTGAATGTGGTGCTGTCCAAACTGATGAGGGAGCCTTTTGAACCTATTCACAAGGCTTCGTTGCAGCACCTGTCCTGGAAGGCGGCGTTCCTAGTGGCCATTACATCGGCCCGCAGGGTGAGTGAACTTCAGGCATTATGTTGTCAAGAACCTTATACTGTATTTCATGCTGCTAAGGTTGTTATGCGTACTCACCCTAAATTTCTTCCTAAGGTTATTTCTGATTTTCATGTCAACCAGACCATAACTTTACCTACGTTTTTTCAGAATCCCTCTTCTCCAGCGGAAAGGTCTCTCCATTCCCTGGATGTTAGGAGGGTGTTGAAGTTTTATCTTGATAAGACCAAGGATATTCGTAGGTCAGACCAATTGTTTATCAAGTCAAGTCAAATAAACTTTATTTCGGAGAATATCTCCATAAAAGATGCATAGAATTATATTATTATAAAAATATTTAAAAACATGCATAAAATTAGTTAAAAAGTGATTTAAAATATTTAAAACATTTAAAAGACCAGGACATCTATATGGCCGCTCGTTACAACAGTCATATACAGTTTAAACCAGTACAAATTGAATCGGGTGTTAATTGTTTATCAATTATGGATCAGTCAGGACCGGTCTTGCTACCTCTAAACAGTCCATCTCTCGGTGGATTGTGTCCTGTATACAATTGTGTTATCAAAAGGCTAATAAGACCTTAGGGGGTAAACCTAAGGCTCATTCCACCAGGGGCAAAGCGGCTACATCTGCTTTGCTACGTAATGTTCCGATTGCAGAAATCTGCAAGGCGGCCACTTGGAGGTCGGTCCATACCTTTGCTAAGCATTACTGTCTGGACACGGATGCCAGGGCAGATGCTCAGGTTGGGCAGGCTTCACTGCGAAATTTGTTCGCACAATAGTGGTGTTATTTTGAATTCTTTTCCACCGCCGTTTTTGGTGTGGGGATGGGCTTGCCATTCTATTCACTAGATTATGACTATACACAGAGATCCCCTACTACAGAAGGAGTAGTTTCTTTTCTGTAACTCCAGTTCTGTAGTAGGGGTATCTCTGTGATAGTCATAAGCGCCCGCCCCCCTCCCCGGTGGAGAGATATTTATTAATGTAAAGAATGCTACAGGTCTGGCGTGCTACGCCTTCAAAAAGAACTGAAAGTAAAAGGGACCTGGTGTGCATTCTGGGATACTGGGAAAAGTTCTGGAAAGTTTTCTTAAAGGCACAGTATCCTGTTCTGAGCCACATAATGGCAGCCTATGGGGCTTGTCTGTCCATTCCTTTCTCTCTATCATTCCAGAGGCTTCTGCTGGTAGAGGCAGGTTTTTTCCTTGTGGAAAAAGCTGGGCAGGCAGTGCTGTTTGTGGATGTTGGTGGAATTTCCTAGTTGAAGTACTGGACAGTGTAGCCTGTGGGTATAGGCTGCATTATCTGTCTTTAGATTAAATTCTCACTTAAGTGTAGATGCAGGTCTGCATGGCTTGACACCTTAAGAGATTATTTTTATTGCTCCGGGGTCCCCGCACATGGGCGGGACCATTCACTAGATTATGACTATCACAGAGATACCCCTACTACAGAACTGGAGTTACAGAAAAGATACTACTCCTTACATTACATTGTCCCATCCATAGGGCCTTACCATCAGCCGACAAGACAGGAATCTACTGGGTTCCAGATAAGAATTACACCACTGAAGTACCTCTTCACGCAGCTTTTTTTTTTGCTGTAACTGTTCCCTGCTCACCCGCAGATGTCACCTTTACTCTTGTCTTCTGCACCTCTTGCAGCAATGTATGGGAACTCAAATAAAGAAACCTGTGTTATTAATTTCTTGCGCTAGAACTGGGAAATGCAAGAATGATCTCTAACATGCTCTAAAATTGTCTAGTTTTACATTTTGATAATAAAGTATGAATACTCGATCATCAATTAGTAATGTGTTCGTGATGGTGGTGTGCATTATCTATTTGGTAAAGCTGTGTACTAGACTGGGGTCTTAATTTTTGTCTTTGATTTAACACGTTAGTTAGTTAGTGACCCTTGACCCTACCTTGTAGGTCGCTCCCCCTCCGCGCAGCTTCGCCTGTGTGTCTGCCCCAGCTGCCGTAGGTAGGTTGGTCTCTCTGCATTGCCTGTACTGCCTTTTCCGACATTGTTTTGTCCGTAACTGCTGTTCTCTGTCCTCCCCCGCTGCCTGCACTTGCTCTCTGCCCGGTTTTCCTCTGTTCCCCTCGCTGCCCCGTGTCCCTCTGCCCGTTTTGCTTTCTGTGCCCTCGCTGCCACCGCATCTCTGTAACCTTTTTTGCCTTCTGTAACCCTCGCTGCCCCTCTAATTTTGTGCCTTTTGGCTTCTGTAACCCTCGCTGCCCCTCTAATTTTGTGGCTTTTGCCTTCTGTAACCCTCGCTGCCCCTCTAATTTTGTGCCTTTTGCCTTCTGTAACCCTCGCTGCCCCTCTAATTTTGTGCCTTTTGCCTCTGTGCCCTTCGTTTTTCATCCCGCACCGCTCCCGCCGCTGCTTCCCCTGCAGCCCTGCCGCCCCTGACTGCCCATTCGCTGCCCCCACCTCCCACCTGCTCCTCCCTCCCACCTCCCCATATATGTCGGCCGCTGCGTGGCCGCACAGCGGCCGCGCCGCGTCCGTGCCGAAGGTGCGCCTAAGGCAAGCCCGTCTGCGCCCGTCCACGACTGGACCGCGCCCAGCGCCAGGACCCCTGGCCCCTGCAAACACCACGTCGCCCGCCTCCGCTACGACTCCAACACCCTCCACGCACCCAACGACATATGATCACGCACCTGCTGCCTGGCCGCCCCGAGGCGCACCCAAGGGCCCTTCTCCTGCCGAAACTGCAGCTTCATCAGCATCCGACCCACAAACCCGCCCACCGAAGAACCCAACTTCCTCAGATGCATCCTGCTCAACACCCGCTCCGCCCGCAAACACGCCGTTGAACTCTGGAACCTACTCGACACCAACGCCCCAGACGTCGCCTTCCTGACAGAGACCTGGCTGAACCCCTCCTCGGCACCCGACATCGCCATAGCCATCCCAGAAGGCTATAAGATCACCCGCAAGGACCGCACCAACCGAGTAGGAGGAGGAATCGCCATCGTCCACAGGAACACTCTCAAAGTCTCAACCAACACCGACGACACCCTCAGCACTGCCGAACACCTGCACTTCCATATCCACACCGACCCCAACACCACCCTCAGAGGCAACCCTCATCTACAGACCCCCCGGACCCCGAATGCAGTTCAGCGACTCCATCGCCGACTTCATCAGCACACATGCCCTCGCCTCCACAGACTACATCCTCCTCAGGGACCTGAACTTCCACCTCGAGAACAACAACGCCTCCAACTCTTCCACCCTGATCGCCAACCTCGCCAACCTCGGACTCAGACAACTCGTAACAACACCCACCCACTCCGCCGGCCACACGCTTGACCCCATCTTCTCAGCAAGCACCCACGTCTCCTTAAACCACACAAACGAACTCCACTGGACTGGCCACCGCGGCATCCACTTCACCTTCTGGAAACTCACCACACACCACCACGCCCAACAGATGCCTCGCCGCAACTTGAGCAAGGTCACCGAGGACCAGCTTACCACCGCCCTCGCCCAGAGCCCACCCGCAGACCCGACCGACCCCTAAGCCGCAGCGCGCAGCCTCAGACAGTGGATCGACGACTGTGCCAACACCCTCGCCCCGCTCAAGAAACCCCCCAACACCCGCACCAGCAAGAGAGCCAGCTGGTTCTCCGAAGACCTCCAGGCCTCCAAGCGAACCTGCCGAAAACTCAAAAAGAACTGGGCCCGTGAACAAACACCGGAAAGCTACACAGCTCACAAGAACGCCATCCGCAGGCACCACCACCTCATCAGATCCGCCAAAAGGAACTCCTTCAAAGACCTCCTACAAGGCACACAACAGCAAAGAGCTCTTCAGCATCGTGAAGGAACTCTCCAACCCCAGCTCCAACACCAACGACATCCCATCGTCTCAAGACCTGTGCGACTTGCTGGCCACCTTCTTCCATCGCAAGATCTCAGACAATCACGACAGCTTCAAAGCCATCACCACCCTAGCAAACCACCAAGACCCCCGCTCCCACGACCACCACCCGTACCAACCGCCTGCTGACCTGGACCAACATCAATGACGACGACACCATCAAGTTCATGAACACCGTCCACTCCGGATCACCGGAAGACCTCTGCCCACACCACATCTTCAACAAAGCCAGCAGCACCATCGCACCCCACCTCCGGAAAACCATCAACATCTCCTAGACAGCGACTTTCCCGGAGAGCTGGAAGCACGCAGAGATCAACGCCTTACTCAAGAAACCCAAGGCGGACCCCAAGGACCTTAAGAACTTCCGACCCATCTCCCTGCTCCCGTTTACAGCGAAGGTCATCGAAAAGGCCGTCAACAAACAACTGACCAGCTTCTTCGAAGAAAACAACATCCTGGACCCGTCCCAGTCCGGGTTCCGCAGCAACCACAGCACCGAAACTGCCCTGATCGCCGCCACCGATGACATCAAAACCCTGCTTGACAACGGAGAAACCGCGGCCCTCATCCTCCTGGACCTGTCAGCCGCCTTCGACACGGTCTGCCACGGCACACTAAGAACACGCCTCCACGACGCCGGAATCCAAGAGAAGGCCTTGGACTGGACCACCTCCTTCCTCTCCGGCAGAACTCAGAGCGTCCGCCTCCTCCCCTTCCACTCCGAAGCCACTGAGATCATCTGTGGCGTCCCCCAAGGCTCATCCCTCAGCCCAATGCTGTTCAATGTCTACATGGCACCGCTCGCCCACGTAGCACGACGACACGACCTCAACATCATCTCCTACACCGACGACACCCAGCTGATCCTCTCCCTCACCAAAGACCCCCACACCACCAAAACCAACCTCCACGAAGGAATGCAGGCCATCGCCGACTGGATGAGAAACAGCTGACTGAAGCTGAACTCGGACAAGACGGAGGTCCTCATCCTCGGACCCACCCCCTCGGCCTGGGACGACTCCTGGTAGCCGACCGCACTAGGAGCACCCCCCACACCCACCGACCACGCACGCAACTTAGGGGTTATCCTCGACTCCACCCTCTTCATGACGAAGCAGGTCAACGCCGTCTCCTCCTCCTGCTTCAACACCCTCGGCATGCTTCACATGATCTTCAAGTGGATCCCCACCGAAACGAGAAGGACAGTCACCCAGGCCCTCGTCAGCAGTAGACTGGACTACGGCAACGCACTCTACGCAGGAGCCAAACTCCTGAAACGGCTCCAACGCATCCAGAACGCCTCCGCCCGCCTGATCCTCGACATGCCCCGCCGCAGCCACATCACACCCCACCTGAGAGACCTGGACTGGCTCCCCATCAACAAGAGGATAACCTTCAAGCTCCTCACCCATGCACACAAGGCACTCCACAACACCGGACCAGCGTACCTCAACAGCCGACTCAGCCTCTACACCCCCACCCGCCAGCTCCGCTCCACAGACCGCGCCCTCGCCACTGTCCCCCGCATCCGAAGAGTGACCGCCGGCGGCAGATCATTCTCCCACCTCGCCGCCAAGACATGGAACACCCTCCACATACACCTGCGGCAGACTGAAGACCTCCTAACCTTCAGGAGACTTCTCAAGACCTGGATCTCCGAACAGTAGCAGCGTTCACCCCCCCCCCCCCTCCCCCCTCCCAACGCCTTGAGCCCCTCACGGGTATGTAGTGTAGTGCGCTTTATAAATACTATGATTGATTGATTGATTGTTTTTCTCTCTGCGTCTTTCTTCTTGTTGCTACTGTTGAAATAATGAACGATAGATAATGCATATAGTAAGTAGACGCCTCTGGTTATGAATGAGAAAAACATCTAACAGAATATTATCTGTATCTGGCTGTATGTGTACTAATTCCCGCTAATTGGAGTTTGAGCTTGCTTTCACGCCATCTGCAGATCGTAGTGCAGAGCCTTATCTCCCGGACCTGCAATTAAGCGCCGCCACCTCTGGCTGGCACTCAAAACAGCTGCAACCCGGAAGCTGTGCGGCTTGACGCCGCCAGGCGCGCGCCCGCTCACGTAGTGCCCCTCTGACATGGGTGGTTTTGTATTCCTGCTGGCGTATCGGTATTGATTTCACGCCTGGTGAAATTTGAAATTAATTGCAAGCGCGCAACGCCCCCACGCGCTCTACAACGAGGCGCGGAGGAGCTGTGGTTTTTCAACTTTCTGTTTCTCATCTCGCCTCTTATTTCGGCAGCTTTGCGTCCATGTAAACATGCTGCGGTAATTGTAAACCGTGCGTGGCTTGTATTTAACACTTTCGTATGCTGGATGCGCATTGAGATATATATAAGCCGCGCAATGCATGTGCCTGTCTGCCAGGCTCTGGTTGCCCATTTTGGCTGGCGAGCTAAAACAGACAAGAGCCAAGCTTTTCGAGCCCTATCTATTTTACTCCATATTGCGGTTTTAAAGGCAGCCACCAATAGAAGTCTGAAAGCATGAGGGTACTACCTTTGAGCAGGTGATTTTCTGTTGTGTGTGTCTGCAATCGAGCTCTACTGAAATTCGCATGTGCCTCACTTAACACCTGCAGGCAGGCACAATCTCATTTGCTTTGCAAATCAATGAAATAGTCGAAATTGAGGTGCCGGCCCTCGCCCTCTTTCGTATTTGGGGAAGGCAGTGATAATATCATAAAACTAAAAATTCTGTCTTTCCTTAAGGATAGTTTTTTCGAGAGATTTAGACATTTTTTGCATGTACAGAATCAGACTTTAATATGGATACAGTACTTTGATTTGTTCCCTCTTATTAGATTCTCAGCAGTGTCTGTGGTTCCTCAGCACTCCAGTCGCAGAGGCATCCATAGGTCCTGGGCAAAGTACTCGGTCAGCTAGCTACCTGTTGGCGTTATCTTGTTAAGGCCTGGCAGTCCACACTCACCCTACCACAATGATATTAACGGATTACGCGGCAGATGGAGATGCATTACAGAGCATACATTTTCGAGGTCATCTGGCTCTGTCATTGCCCCCTCTCATATTCTGTCGGATCTGCTCCCTCAAAACCGCATTGACTTCCGCAGCCCCCTCCCCAACCAGTTTCTGGAGCAGAGCTTTCACATTTTGACCCAAATTGAGAGACAATCTGACAGATTGCTGGGTTCTACAAGCTCACCTCCAAAGGTTACATCATCCCATTTCTGTCCTCTCCACCAGACCCCCTTTCTTCTGGTAGTTCTTTCTGGCACATTCCTTGATCTTGGAAGCAGAACTTGACGCCCTTTGAACAAAGACGCCATCAAAGTCGTTCCGATGGGAGACAGGGGCACAGGATTTCATTCCCTTAACTTCTTGATACTCAAGAAGGATGAGATCTCAGTTTCCTTCTGGACCTACATTCTTGAACCTCTTCATTCATTCTGAATTTTGTCCCTCAGCAAAGTTCTGTTGGCCCTCATCGTGCGGAACTGTTTGGTGTCTCTTGATCTTTGGGATTACTTTTTTCATTTGTAGAGCTTCCTCATTTACAGGCATTATTTGTGACTCATGGTGGAGTCCCAGCACTACCAGTTTTGCAGTACAATAATTTGGTGAAAATCACTCTGTGAGTGTACACCAAAGTGTTGGCCATGGTGGCGGCTTCACCCAGGAGGTCTAGAGTCCATTTATTTTCCTACTTGCATGCCTGACTGGTGAAGGCAGTGTGCCCTGTGCTGGTTAAGGGACATCTTCTGTGACCACCTGCCTTCTGCATGACTTGCTCTTTTCCATCAATGCCCACAACTCCGACCTCGTCTTCATATAGAGACTGGTCTCATAAGAGAGATGTTGGCCAAAACCTTGCTTATGAGGCCAGTCTCTGCTTTTACTTGTAGTGAGATACTTGCATGCAACCTGGATATAGTACAGTTGTTTCTGAATCAGACCATAATACCAGTGCTACAAGTCCTGGGCCTGATGGCCTCTCGCATCTGTTGGTCCCCGTGTGCCAAATGGTAGATGAGGACCTTTCACTGCAGTGGCTCCAGCATCAGGGGTATTTTTAAGCTTGCATGTATATTTTCAGCTTTTTTCTGGACCTGTATTGGTGGATGTGCCACTTCAACCTTACTGCGTGTCGTCATTCAGACCACATCACTCACAGGCCTCTGTTGCCTCCTCATTGGGCTGGGGCACTCATCAAGGAGAAATGACTGCAGGGCCTTTCGTCTTCGTCAAAACAAATGATGCATATAAATGTGTTGTAGTTACGGCAAGTCTGCCTTGTTTTGAAAACGTGTATTTTCACGAAATGAAAAGGCATTTGTAGAGCGCACGCATACTCAGAGAAGTGCCCCAGCACTGGGAAAAATTATCTACACCCTTGAGGCTGGGTGATTACATCACTTGCTAAATAGCCAGGTTTTCAACTTCTTCCTGAAAACTGAGAGCTCCAGGGGAGCATGAGAGTTGATTCCAGGCTTTAGCGCCGAGATATGAAAAGGATCTTCCACCAATTCTGGCTAGGTGAATTTTAGGGATGGTGGCTAGGTGACCAAAAGTTGACCGTAGAGTCCTTGGAGGGGCATAAATAGAAAGCCACCTCCTAAGGTACACTGCACCTTTTCCATGCAGGGCTTTCTGGGCCAGGACCATTGTCGTGAAGCAGATCCCCTTTTTAACGGGTAGGCAGTGAAGTGAGTATAGATTTTTGTTAAAAAAAAATTATTAGGGTTTTTGCATGTATCTTACCACATTGAACTTTCACAGGTATACAGGTTAATCATTTTAGCACATCGTCATGAATCTTAGTTCAGTCTGCAGTGAGTGGGTACCTTAGTCAAGTGGCCATTAGATCCTCCTGATATGCCCAGAGGAGCATATCTCCCACAGGTGTGTTCTGATAGACCCACATGTGTATCATGTGAAGTGAGTATAGATGTGGGAACATATGGGTTCTAGGAGTGAGATTGAGAACTAATCCGGCACTTTGAACCACTTGCAACCAGCTCAAAATTAAAAAGGCAGACCTAAATACAGAACATTTCTATAATTGAGTCTGAATGTAATAAGGGCCTGGATCACTGTTTTCCTAGTTTCAACTGATGAAAGCGATAGGCATTTATTCAAAGTCCATAGCAGCCCAAAGCGGGTGCCCACCAGATCCTGAATTTGGGGTTGCAAGGACAAGGCATTGTCAATTTTGATCCCCAAGTTTTTTCCCTAGCTCTGAAGAGTGGAAGGAGGAGGGACATCCTGAGGCCACCAGGATCTCCAGAACTCTGATGGAGTCGTGCCAAAGAAGACAATCTCCGATTTGTCTGGATTGCATTTTAGTTGGTTGATAGACAACCAGTTTAACACCTTAGTAAGGCAGGTTTTAATGATTTCTCCCTCAAATTCAGCGACCTTTTCACATGTAAAGAGAATCTGAGTATCGTCAAACATACAAGATTACTTTGGCTCCTCATGCTTCAGCAAGAAGGGCTAGCGGAGTAAAATAAGTGTTGAATAGCATAGGGCTCAGTTCAGAGCCCTGCGGAACACCCACTTTTGAGTCCTGAATAGGGGAAGCAAACGGGGGGATCCATACTTCTTGGCTTGTGTTGTCCAACACGGAAGTCATCCGCTTTAAAGCTAGGCCTCCAATCCCAATGGAATGTAGCTGATCCAACAGTCTTTTGTGATGGACAGTGCCAAAGGCTGCCAAGATATCCTACATCATCAAAATGGCCATACCCCCATTATCAAGCTTGTTATTGATGTAATCAGTTAGCTCTAACAGAGCTGTTTCAGTACTATAGTTTGTTCTAGAACCCGATTGGCTAGGATGCCGAAGATTGTTGCTTTCAAGGTAACCTGAAAGTGTGAATTCACATGTTTTTCAAGCACTTTTGAGAAAGCAGGAAGAAGAGAGATAGGTCTATATTTTGCAAGGACCTTGTTGTCGGCAGAGGGCTTTTAAGTAGCGGAAGGATATCAGTGAGATAGCGGGGAGCACAATTCAAGCTCTGCTAGACTGCACACTTGCCATCTCTTACATCAATAGGCAGAGCAGTATAGGGTCTTGGGACCTGTGTTGGAAGGTCTTTTATTTCTGACAGTGAGCACAGCAGATGGATTATTCTCAATCGCCCACTTTACTGGGTCCCAAAATGTGAGGGCATGTGCGTTGAGTCACCACTCACTAGAGGACCACAAAAAAGGAAACTTCATCCTGAGGTGACGGATATGAGCCTCTCCAGATTTGGATTTCCGTGGCCCATGCCCCATACCTCAGTTTGTTCCTGTGTGAATATTCTTAAGGAGAGGAATCTACAGCAAGATATACCCTTTCTTAGAAATATTATTGCCAAAGTCAAGTAACTTTTTCTTCCAGCTGCAGGGGTTAGCTGCCTGCAAGAAGCAACTTTGTTTACCTGCTGCTGCTCAGGGCTTTTCTTAGATTTCCATACAACTTATAACTTGGCTCTCTTCTTCGATAAGAAGGTATTGGACATCTATTATTTTACAGATGGCCCAACAATTGCGGAGCCCTCAGAAAGTGAGCCTCTTCTTGCGCAGTCAGAAGGGACACTTACGGCCTTTTCCGCCCTCACCATGAGCCTTCTCACAGACCTCCTAAAGGTAGTAAAGTCAGGTTCTCATCTTGAACCTGCCCCCTCCATATCCCTCATCAACGGTCCGATAGCATTGCTTCCACTCTGGTGGATCTGATAAATCTCTCCCTTACTACCGGGCAGGTCCCCCCACAATGGAAGCATGCAGTGGTCAAACACCTTTTTAATAAAGTCTTGGTTAGAGTGACAATAAACCAATGTCTCTGTTATCAGGTCCTTTGAAACTCCTTCAAAAACATGTCAACAAACATCTTTCCACCTTCCTAGAGTCCAACGAAATCCTTCACCCCTCACAAATGGGGTTCAGACCTCAGCATAGTACAGAAACAGCTTTGCTGGCTGTGGTGGAGGAACTTCGATCTTTGCTGGGTCATGGAGGTTTGGTAGCCATAATCCTATTAGACCTAGGCAAGGCCTTCGACACAGTAGATCAAGCCACACTTATCCATAGGATATGAAAAGTGGTTATCATCGGCTGTGCCTTGAAATGGCTTTCTTCTTATCTTGAAGAATAGAACATTCCAGGTGCTAGATCATTCCTGATATTCTGACAGTTTTCTTTTGAGCTGGGGGATATCTCGGGGGTCTTCTCTGAGCCCGACTTTTTAAAATGTTTATCTGTACCACCTGGCTGAAATTGTATGCTCCTTTGGGTGTCACTGATCTCTTATGTCGATGACACCCAGCATGTGACATCTATTTCTCCCGATCCCAGCTTCAGTCACCTCAGTCTGGCCCCCTGCCATCAGGAAGTAGCCAGATGGATTGCTAATTGCAAACTGAAGCTCAATGAAGATATGATTGAGGTTATGCTACTGTGCAATACTTTCAGTTAGAAAGTCCCAACTCCTCTGTCTGATTGTCTGGAGAGATTCCCTAGCCTAAAGGTGTGATAAAGAGTATTGGAATGTGGCTAGATTTCTAATTGTTTTGGTGTTCTGAGATTGGTAAGAAAGGTGTTAAACCGTCTCCCTTTTTAATTGTCCAGGCTCTCGTTATCTCCCACCTTGATTATGCTCTATGGTATGCTCTATACCTCGGTTCACTTCGATATGTGATTAAAAGGTTACAGATTATACAGAATGCGTCCGCCTGGCTCTTGTTTGGAAACAATACTAATTGCTGTACAGTTCGCACTCAGTAAGAAATTGCAGGCACTATAGAAATCACACTAAACACACTGCAAAAAGAGTCCAACCCTGAAGAAAGACAACAATATTGTAGTGTCACAAAATCAAGTGTCTCTGTGTTTGTAGATGAATGTCTTAAGCCCAAGATACCTGACTTGTCTCCATGTTTAGTTTTTTAGGTCTCGCCTGACCCAGCGCATGCGCTGGTCTGGAGAGACATTTAGTAGGTGGGTTTAGAACGTGCTACCCACCTTTTTGTGCTGGCGACAAGGTACAGTGCACGATGGCGTGCATGCGCACAGCTGCTCCCCGCATTCATCCCTTCCTTCTCGCCCAGCCATCTACTGCGCCAGCCTTCAGCACCATACCCCCCCCGCTGCTGCGCGCGCATCCCTAGCGTGCGTCATCGCGATCACTTTCGCTTTTACAGTGATCGCGATTAGGGTAGGGTGACCAACCGTCCGTAAATTTCACAACGGACGCCATTTGTACGTAATTCTGCTGATTTTAGGTGACTGCCAATAATTTTGTGGCTTTTACTCTCTAATGGTTGTCCAAGACGTTATGTGGAGAAGCTAGGATTGGCTTGAAAGCCTCCAGTCAATCCTAGTGCTCCAGGCTCCACTGCAGGATTGTTCTCATTGGCACTGATGCTTCAGGGCCAATGAGAACAGCTTTAGGGCACCAGCCTTACATTACTTTAGTAGTGCAGAAGTACGTTTTCGGTTTTGTGTTTATAGGCATTTTTGGGAGAGTGACGTCGTTTGCCACGCCTACAAACTCTCTCAGCCCCAGTGTCCGGACCACAGAGTCAGCCATGGGCTCTGTTACCCCTTACAAAGAACTTCTCAAACAGTGGGTACATTTAATAAATGTGCTTTTCATCTTTCTTTTACATGTGTGTGTGTTTATTGCCAGTTGATCGAAGTTTGTCTGCTGTTTTCACCGTTTCCACTGGTGTACTCGTTTCTAGGCTCTCTCTAGCTTTCTCTCGCCCTTTTCCTCATCAAACTACGCCTCACTCTTTAGATCAGAGGAAGGCTTGTTAAGGAGATGAGGGGTACTGGGCCGAAGGTAATGAATTCAGTCACTGTCTTCCCCAAGGAGTCACAAGTTATTGGGCCCAAAATCGGGGAAATCATGCTCAATGTGAAGTTCAATTTTACATGTGTGTCCCGATCCGAGGCCTTGTGCCTGCACATTCAACAGAAAGACATTTGTTTTTACCATTTGCATTTCTGCACCCAGTAAAGCTGGAATATCTGGAGAACAATATTCCATCCGACATAAAATGGGCCCCTTAGTCTTCCTGAGAGCAGGAGCAAAATATCATATCAGTATCACAGCTTGTTTTTCGGTACATGTTTAGGATTCAAGAAACCTCATCAATGGGTTCGTCTCTAGAGGTGAATAAATGTTGCTTGCTCATTCGGCCGCGGTTTGTCATTTATCAGCTATGGAGCGGAAGATAGTTTGTCTGGATTTAAAAACAATATTTGAAAAAACCAGTTCCGGTGGGCACCACTCGGCTCTAGTAGAATGCCCTGCCACTTGGATGTGGTTGGGTGAAAATATTTGATGCAGTTTTGCAGATCTGTATCTGTAAGAGTCTCAAATGACTTTCTTACCTGTTCTGTCACTTTTTCACCTCTTTCACTTGTCTTCCACCCCTCTCATACCCCTTGTGTGTCTCTTTATCACCACTCTTAATATCAAATCCATAGCTCTCACCTTTCCTCCTCCCTGCCTCTCCCCCAGCTGTTTTTTCTAACCTGTAGCTGTGTTCTTATCACTAGTTTCTCTATTTCTTACTCCCTTACTATAAACGACATGACTTGTCTGTCACTTTATCACCATACTCTCAATTGTCTTCCTTCTTTTGTGTGTACTTTCTCACCTGTCTACCACCCCACCCTTTCAGCAGTCTTTATACCCTGTCTCTTTATCGCATCGCACATCTGTCTCTCCTCTCTTCCTGTCTCTCTTTGGCATCAGCCGTCAGTGCACGCTTTCACAAGGCACACACACCACCAGCTGGCAGTGCACACTTCCACAAGGCACACACACCGCCAGCCATCAGTGCACAGTTTCTACCGGCCACACACCACCAGCCATCAGTGCACACATCAATTGTTAACGCATCCACAATTAACTATTGTAGCAATCGCAGTATGGCGCACTTTACTTTTAAACATATTCATCTAAAGCGCAGCATGCCACCATTGATAAAAAAATAAATACACCTTTATTGGGCCTACAATTTATAGACTTTGATTGCAATTGGTGTTGCAATATTTAGCAATGCCAATAGCTCAAACGTAATTAATGCGAGACCTATTGACTATGTCAATGCTTGTTTTTTTAAGGTGCCTTTAAAAGTGGATGTCTGATGACCAAAGGTATTAGCTACACTAGATCATCAGGTCCATGTTTCAGTGGAGTGAGTGGAACAGATCATGGGACCGAAGAAGGGCAGACCTAGATCTCATCCTAATCAGAAGTATAGGTTTTGGCTCGAAGGGCTTACACAAGGACCACTCAGAGCATTTCAACCTTCTGGATGCTGGCGCTGGCCCAGTACTGAATCTCAACACAGCAAGGGAGACTGGATTAGGGGATTCCTAGGCGTGGTTCTGGAAAACATCCCCTATCACACATGATTCGATCACACCTTGCTAAATGTAGGTTAGTGGGCATTTGGAAAGAGCTAGCCACAAAGTTGAACATGCATATATGAGTACTGGGAGGAAGTGTGGTCATCACTCAGCCCACTTAAATGAACTTCAGTATCTCACTTCCAGCCTCTCTTGTGAGGGAGGAGTAGAGAGGGCTTCTTGGTACTCTGTATTCACATCTATAGGACTTTTTGAGCTCCTGAGGGGCAAGTAGGAATCACCCCTAGATGCAACTGTTGTCCCCAAAACACAAAAAATGTAGCCTCCAACCATGATGTATATCGAGCGGGGCACAATAGTTAGCTACTCAAGACCACAAAGTGGGTAGAACAGGTTCTGGTCTCCTGGTACACAAAAGGGGTCCATATGGAACACTGGATTTGCAGCATGGGGGTCAATTGGGATTGTGGGCCCCTCAAATGCACCGTAAAAAGAAAACATAGTTATCTTTGAAGACAACTGGTAAATCGCCGCAATGGAACTGCTGGTAGTCATTTGGACTTACGACTGTACACACTGCCTTCATTCCTTCACTCTTTCCTTGGCAGTTCTCTTTCGTATATCTATTTATATATTTTTTCTCTAATTATTGTTTTCCTTTTCCACGTTTTCTTGTTGCTATTGCATTCACTTCTTTTATTCCATTTCCCAAGTTTTTTGTTTCTTTTGAGTTCTCCTTCAATTTCCTTCCCTTATTTGTCCCTCTGATCCTTTCTGTTTGAACTTTTTGCTTTCCCTCCACCTCTCTCCTTTCCTATTCTGCCTTCCCTCTTGTTTTCTTATTTCTGTCTCATTCTCTCTTTTTATGCCTCTCCCTTATTTTCTCATTTTTTTTCTCGTTACAAAAAATTGTATTCATCTTTCCATGTCATTGTCACCTATTTTGGGTCAGATAACTCTCATGTAGAATATTTCTGTCCCTTATCTTGAGGGCTGAGGTCACAGGTGACAGGGTTGGAACAAGGATTTGGGATGCTTTACACCAAACAACATTTTGGCACATATCTGTTCTAAAAATAGGACAATATTTGAGGCTGATTGAGACAGTCTGGTACTCTTATGCCGAAAGCATTCAGGAATGTCTGCCTGATATCTTTTAATGGAGTTGAATCCTTAACTTGAGGGGAACATTAAAGATCAGTTCAACACTTCATTGTAAATAGATGTACTCAGGCAACCCAGAATCCCGAGTTACCAACTCTTTCTGACAAGTCACTGCATCCAATTGTTAGGGTGTCTGCCTCGGCTCACCTGCTCTGATGTAATGCGGGGTGTCACCTTCACCTAGAGGGACTAGATTATTGACAAATTCTATTTGGGAAATATCAGTATTGCTTTTGTGATTGTCCATTTATCTTCCTTATATCACAAGCTGTGGAAGATTCCCTTTTGTTTGGCCAATCCTGTGTCAATTCTGATTCCTCATATTAGTTTACACTCTCCACCCTGCTGTGCATGCCTGTTGGCTCTGTATCACCTTCCCCTGTTGAGCTATCCTTGCCTCCTAATATCTCTTAAGGCCTGCCTGAGATGGTCTGCATTATACAGTAACAGGGGTAACCCAAAAATCACTGGGCCTGGGTCAATTATAGTACAGAAAAAGTGGTCACAGTGAAAGCATAAATCACATCACAGCATATCACCCTGAATCAACCACATCAATCAAACAGAATTCCAATTCAAATGGAATTTTTTATCATTATTTGGCAATAAATGAGTAATCACAATAACTTACAAATAGGGGCTCCAAGAAGAGGGGAAGAATTGTGTGGGGTGACGTGCTCATATGAGGGTAGGAGAATTGTGCAACATATTCAATCTATTTACAAAGACCCGTCTGGTCGATACAGTAATCAAAGTCGAAATGTACATAAATGAGATACAGCCAATCAATCACCATTATCTAAATGTAGGTACAGGGCCAGCACAGGTAAGTAGGGAATAGTCAACGTTTCGACTCCAAATTATAGGGGAGCATTTAATCCTTAGACCGGGGTCCTCATCAGGACAGGGAGGAGCCATCTACAGGTGAAACAAGTTGGAAAATTAATAAGGGTGACATGATGAGGTGTAATGTTCCGGGTGCCCCATTAGTCGAACACTTTCAAGCCCTCCAACATCCACCTGAGAGTCTCAAATAGATAGTTCTTGAGAAAATCACTCTAGGACCCAGGGAAGGGGACATGAATGCAATTCTGAATTTACGTGAGTGCAAGTGTATGCACTTATTGGACACCATCCATAATGGTTTAAACGAGTTAGACGAGACAGTTAGGCAGATGTCCTGCCTTTAAAATGAGTGAGTTTGACTTGGGTTAAACAATTGTAGGTAGCATGACATTGGTACGCATTATTAATATGTCAAAGTGTATTGGGACTGCAGCACCTTTTGCCGGCGTTCAATTTGTCACAGTTTTAATGCTTGGCTTGCCACAAATGATTCACGGTTCTATTTAATGTTCCCCAGTACAATTTGCATTAATATGATAATAATTTATGCCTCCATTGTCATTCAACACCTACCTTGTATATGTATGCCACTTTTCAACTGTGACATTTTTTCTCTTTGGGCACTCCGTCTGACCCGCCATCCACGTTTTGGATGTTTTCATTAACTTAAACGTATGATGGTCTCTACCGCCTCTTAACGTCAGGGACAGCACTTAGCGACTGTGCTCCCAATGCTTCCAGCCGCGTGCACGCTGACCTCCCTGCTGTCTATATTTGGATTAGAGGAGAGCAAGGCGGCACCCACACGGCTTGACTCCACGAAAATTTAAGGTAATTGGAAGTGCCGTTCCCGCCGGCAGGCTCTCTTCTGTTTTTCCACTGTGATACTATGTTGAAGCTTGATTCTGAGCCGTTCTGCGGCCTTTGAATATACCCTTGTCTCCTCTGTTTAGATTCAATAACTGCTGCATATGGAAGGATCCCTAATAACAAGGACACTCTCCGCCAATGCTTATGGGATAATTCATTCAATGTTTGACCAATTTCTGATGAAGTGAGTGATTTTGGGGAGTCGCCATAATAATTTGAGAAATCATTCCTTTCCTTTCACCTACGGCAGACGTGCTTTTTCTTCGCTTTCAGCATGCGTTATTGACATTAAATAATCTGGAGATGACTCGTCCCTCTCGCCCGTTGATCTTTTCCACAAACATCATTTCTATGGAACAAGGTGCACATTAATTGACCTCTCATGTATATTATATATTTTACATGATCCATGTCACCCTTAACAATGTTCCAACTCGTTTCATCTGTAGGTGGCTCCTCACTGTCCTGAGGAAGACCCCGGTCTAAGGATTAAATGCGCCTCTATGATTTGGAGTCGAAACGTTGACTATTCCCTACTCACCTGTACTGGCCCTGTACCTACAGTTGGATAATAGTGATTGAGTGGCTGTATCTCATTTATACTGTAGATTTTGACTTTGATTACTGTATCGACCAGACAGGTCTTGGTAAATAGATTGCATATGTTGCACAATTCTCCTACCCTCCAATGAGCACATCAACCCACACAATTCTTCCCCTCTTCTTGGAGCACCTTTTAGGTAAATGATTTTGATTACTCATTTCGTGCCAAATAATGATACAAATTTCCATTTCAATTGGAATTCTGTTTGATTGACGTGTTTAATTCAGGGTGATATGTTGTGACGTGATTTATTCTTTCACTTTCACCACTTTTTCTGTATTAGGAGATGGTCTGCGGCAGCAAATAGAAGCTTCTGAAACAACTATTTCTATGTGGTACATAACTTCATTTGACAATATAGTATTGTAGTGATTCAACTACTATAGCCTGGGTGAAAATTAGAAATATTTTTTGATTGGCTCCCGTTTACTTCTGCATTGCTATGGATGTGTGCATTTTCAATTATTTAATTGCACGCTGTGTGACCTGGGTCTCCTATGGCAACTCAAGCACACAATTAACATGCTTGCTTCCAGTGCAGCTAAATGAATTTGTAAAGATATCTTATTCATTTATTTAAATTTATTTGAATAAAACTGAATAAAACATAGGTGTAGTATTAAATTAAGGGTCTTTCCATACATTGGTGGGTGTTTGCGTAACCTCTTCTCCTTTGAGAGGTTAGTAAGTATTAGTGTACATTGGAAAGAAAATCTTCAGAATCATAATTTGCCCATCAAAATTATCTTGTCTATAGACCCTGCTAAGCTTTTTATTATCTGCTTTGAATGTACTGCAAAGGTAGCTCAACTAGCAGAAATCTATATATGTATCTTTTATTTCCTGGGTCCGACAAAGTGCAGTTAGACGTTATTTTTAGAAATCTGTATGATTTTAGCTTAAATTCAGGATTTGCTGGGTTGTCCGCAGGGGTGCCATTCTGTGCGTCGAGCTCCTTCCCTAGGGTTCTGATTTTGACTCTTTGTTTAGGAGGTGATGAGTTTCACATCTTACTTGATTGCACTCTTAGACAGCTCTCTTGGTTATGTTTGTTGACACTTTTTTGCTATCCTGTGTCCTTTTCTTGGGATTCCTTCTTTGGCCTTCACCATGTCGCTTTGACTTTGAGGATTCTCTCCTAGTGAGGAATGACCTAATAACTGTTCCATAATTCTCTGCTAGCACATATAGGTAGTTGTATAATAATTAAAGTCTTAATGTTTGCCTCATTCCTCGTCCAACCCATTGTTTCCTTGGCAAGGTAGTGCATTATAAACATGTAGCGAGGGTTAGTGTGAGGCGAAGTAATAACACCGTTGTGCTGCCCTAGGGCTGACTAAACAAACATGGCATTGGGAGAAATGGGTGAGCTGTCTATGGCCCTTTTTAAAAGGAGGATCTGGTGGGAGTGTGTGATTAAGGGTGAAATATAGAGGCCGAGCAGGGTCATATTATCTTGAAACTCTTAATGAAGAGCAGCATCTAAAGGTCTGTATGCTGAATTTGTAGAAAGACCAGATGTGAGGGAATTGCTGGTGTCCGCTGAGGACGTTATGTGGGCCTGCACAACACTGTAGTTTCCCAGCAAGTTATCTTCATTCCCTGTACCGTTGATATCCTGGCTGTTCGTTTTTCCTTTGTCACTGCCCAAATGATTAGCCATTTGATGGGCCAAGCGTAACCAAACTCAGTGGCGCCTCCTCCGCTAAGGCAGATGATCGTCGCCACACTACCTCGGCGCAGCTAAAGAATGGAAAAAATAAAATGATAACTAAAGTTATTATCATTTTATTTTGTCCTCCTGCTACGGCAGCTTGCGTGAGGAGAGGTGCTGAAGAGTAGGGGAGGAGTGGTACAACCCTCCTAAGTATGCAATTACTATTTGACCAGTCATGCGCACTTTCTCCCTTCTCCATGCAAGCTGTAGCCTGCATGGAGAGCATGCCCCCCCCCCCCCCACAGCCCCTGGCTGAGCGTCACAGTGCTCAGACCAATCACAACGCTGTATTTTGTGATTGGCTACGTGGGAGCCCTGGTGCTTCCTACTTCTCAGAAGAAGCTAGGAAGAGGACGCAGGAGAGGCACGACGGCCGGCCTGCCATCCGGCCAGGAGGTAAGTGTTTTAATTTTGTGTTTTATAGTGATCCGACCCCGACCCCACTGCTGCTTCCAGGTAGCAGCCGCCACTGACCAAACTACAAAACCCTTTTATCGTGCATCAGTTTGTAAGCCACCATTTCCCTTTTCCTCGGTTGTACAGGCTAATGGCCCCTGCAGCAGGCTTGGCTTTGTTCATCTGGCTTGAATCTACAAACACCATCACAAGTTTACCTCTGCCTACTGCCTACCTTCCTGAAAAACCAAAGGCGAAGGACAGAGCAAAAGGTTGCAGTGATCACTGATTTGATGCACGTTTTAAAGAGAGCCTGTACTGTAAACGGCTCTGGCTGCCAGCACCAGACTGGAATAAACGCAAACCCTCTTAGCCAAATATCTATTTCTTTGAACCTTGAGACGAGCCTCTGTCTTCACAAACACAGTGAGATGCTTTACCAGAGTCCGAGCACTTTTGCTCCTGCCTCATACAAGGGCTGGGAAGAGGTTTTAGATCCTGGAAGAGTCTGTGTTGTCGTGACATGCTTGAAAGAAAACTTTGTGCTGGTCACTAAGTAAAATATAGGTCAATTTCAAGACAATATAGTATCGTAACTCTGGGGACACTTTTGGCGGTGCCGGCACTAATTCCACTTCTTCCGTCTTCAAAAACTCATGATCTACAGGGATCTTAACTGGTCTCATCCCAGGCCTGTAAAATGTTAAAATAGACACAACTAGAACCTTAGTATTCCAATTAGCCAGACTTGAGATGTTGAGTTTAAACTTTTGGCCCTCGGAACTCAAGCATGTTACAAAGTTCTTTCAAAAATCAATGCTGAAAAGATTCCTAGGATCAGTGCTTGAAATGCAAAAATTGAAGTGCAGCTACCCTTCTACCACAGTGCATGCTTGTTTCTGAAAAGTGCCGGTACTCTCCAGTTAAGCGTATTAGGTCACTCCTGAGAAGTACTGGTACTATCCCTCTCAAAATAAAAAAGTGCTGGTACTCAGTACCGGCCCATAGCACTGCCTAGACTGATCTAGTTGTCTGTTTCCCTACTGATTACTCCCCTGTGAGACCAAAAATAGCTCCAGTCTTACCCAGGCAAAACAAACTGAATCTACACTTTAAGCCACTGGGCTTTTTGAATGAACCATATAGAGGTACGTTGTCACAGGCCGTAATGATGTAATTTCTTGTTATGTGTACAATTGAGAGTGCCTAATGCATGTAATAAGTGAAGGTTTGCACCCCTCAAAAGATTTTTCAAGCTGTGTGTAGTCCGGCATGAGTAGTTTTTACATTTTTAGGTTTTATTTGGCTTCTAAACCTATAGCCTTACGTTTGTATTTTAAAAAAAGCAGAACAATAAATCCTGTGATGCATTAAAAACATTAACAGTATGCACTGCTCACATTCCTACCTGAGCTAAATTTACAGGTGGTTCTGTCACAAAATGGAACGCACTTTGTATTGACATACCTACTGTCTCTTTTCACTTGGACTTGTAGCATGTGGAGGGGAACTGTCAGGCAGGTAGTGGTGGGTGGTCTTTTGGCCGCAAAAACAGGAGCGCTGACCCCCCCCGACTCCCCCCTCCCCCAAAAAAAGACAGTATTAGGTGCATTACCAGTGGCCGGTCTGCGGCTAGCAAGCATGCTAATTTTGAGACTCACACATTTTTATAGGTCTCGCTTTGTTATCAAAGACCTATTGTGTATAATATCAGTACTTACAGTGAGCTTTGGTTAATTCTATTACAGGGGTACGCACAAACATTTTCCCACGGGCCAGAAAGTTTGGTCTGTGATGTAATCGATGGCTGCATTGATGTCAGCAGGCTGGCGGTCTCAGGTTGGTGGTAAGGTGGAGTGGGTGTTACGGGGAGCAACGCATATACATCTAGGGCCTGAATTACACAATGTAAAACCAAAAACTTGAGATGAATACGGCTTCTAGAGATAACCAAATTGTGTGATCATAGGCAATTGTTTTATTTCACTTTCCCTCCTTTTTCTTCATAAGAATACATCAAAATACTTGACTTTAGGGTTGGTGTTGTATAAAACCTTCTCCTGCATCTGATTTAATAAACTATAATGTTGTTCATGTATTAGGGAAACCCAGACCACCCAAAGAGAGCACATAACAACTGTCTTGCCTCTTAGTTCATTATTGGCATTGTTGTCAGGGTGGGGTGAAGAATGAATGTTTCGAAAATCTTGTTTGAGAACTATCACTTGAAACTAATACTTTTCAGTGCACTGCTATAATATGATGTACTAAGTAAGGTAAAACGGTTCTTCATGTTAATGAAATACATTTCAGACTTTATCCTACTTTTACATTTGCTGGGAGGTGTCTTTTAAGATGAAGGTGTTTCTAAAGTTAATCGGTGCAGGACCCCCTAGTTGCTTCCTTTCTTTAACTTTAATTAGCCTGTAAATAAATGCTTGCCCGTTTATTTAACATATTTTGAATGTTAGTGCTGAGTCAAGTAAACAGCAACCCAGTGCTGCTGTTGACTAGTGGGCATCATGTAAAGGTCAGGAGGGCCGCATGCGGCCCCCGAGCCATACTTTGGGTATCATTAGTCTATTGCTTGTCATTTGCCGGCTGTCTTGTCAATCTCATCTGCTTGCTTCTTATTTGATGGTTTTCCTTCCTCATCATGCGTTTGTCCTTTCCCTGAATCATGCTCTTTTTCCATCTTTTGATTGCATCACTTGTAACTTTCCAAGGCGCCCATCCGGAAACCACTGTTTTCTTTTTCTTTGAGCACTCCATGTGCTTTTTGCCCTCTCTCTGTGTGCTTTTTCCTGCCAACATCCCTGCTCCCACTCTTTCAGTTTTGCCTCCCACCCCTCCCAGATCATCCAAAACAGCAGAGCAACAGGCATTGCTTCATTTGAGCCGGTGGTTGACAGAAGGGTTCACCAGCACTTATTTTTGAGGAGAGGGCACTTATTGTTTTGCATCAGACATTTAGTGATAGCAAGAGGCGGAGAAACGCAGAAAACAAAAGACGGAGGAAGAGATAGAGAAAGATGGAAAACCTATCACAGCCCGTGAGGGACTGTAGCGCCATCCCCACGAGGAGCGGTGCCCAGTGATGATGCTTTACACTAGAAAGGGTGTGTGGGCACAACACACACAGGAGTACCACTCCTCATTCTTGCACACTCATTCCTTGTTTTTGGAGACACCTATCCTGACTCGCAACCGAAATAGGCTGCCGTCTTCTCACTTTTCTCTAGGAACTGGTACCATTTATAGTATTTGATGTTCTTTTAAGTGCCTTAAGGTAGTCCTCAGTGTTATGTTTAAGCTGGGTCACGTGCAACAGGTTTTTAAAATACTGTTTAGAGTTGCCGGCAAATAAAATATTTGATAAATAAACCATGTGGTTCATAAAGTTTGAACATATTGAATTCAATGTTTAGTTTTGTGATACTTTAACATATGTGTTTCCTTTTCCTCCAGTAGTTTTTAATTTAGTAATTTCTTTTAAACCATGTTTTATAAACAGGATTTGGCAATACCAGTATCCTGGCACTCTCTTTATAAATGAAAGACCTGTTGGCGTTGCTATTGTTTCTTATAGAAACTATTGCTGCTGATTGGATTTCTACCTCCCACGGATCTGGTCAAAAACAGCAGCACCCAAGAGTTATGGGCACGCTGAATCTACTACTCAGGTCAAAAGTCAAAACAAGCTTTATTCGGTTTATAAAAGATATCCATAAAAGCATTCTACATAATAAAACATTTCTTCATTTTAAGTTCCCCTTTTTCCCCCCTCATAAGAAGATTTATTAAAAAAAGAATGCATATTTCATTTTTGCTGTATAAACACCATATTAGTCAGTAACATTTCATGGGGTACATAGAATTACAATAATCTTAAAAAGGTACTTGAAATAAAACCCAAACATATGATCAACTAATCAGTCTCATAGACAAGTGATTCCAAATATGAGAGCATTTTCCTTCGCTTGATTGCTAATTGAATGAAGGAAATTACCGCATTACACATCGTAACATGATCTAATTTACATATAAAATAAAAAGCGGTTTTATAGGAGTACAACTTATTGGAAATAAAAAGTGGGCGCAGAATTGATTTCCTAAGATACCTGTAAAAGTTACAAAACAGTATAAAGTGCAATCTTCTTTGGGCAGATTTACCATCGCAAGGGCACATTGGAAAGTTTGCACTCCAGTTGCCCATCTTAGGAAATGCTATCTGAAAATGCAATGTTCGTAGCCCTAGTCTAGTCAGATAAAATCTGTGTTGGATATTCCTAATAAATATAAGATAGGGTTGGGTGCCCAATGAAAAGGGACCTTCACAGTATAATTTGACAATAGATTTAGTACATAGCCCTGCTTCCCTTTTTATCTTCCTAGACCCGAGGAGTCTCTTTTTAAGCTCCCCCTTACTAAAATTCGCAATAATCAATGGGTCTTTAAAAACAGGATTCATGTTACACACAATCAGAAGATCATGGACGTATTTTAACCATGGTATCTTCTTCGAGTAATCAAGACTGAGGCAAAGCTTGAAAGGGAGAGGGGTGTGGGGTCTTTTTATTGCATCACACCATTGTCCTGGATCAATCCTGTGGACGGACTGCGTTGCATCACAGACGCCTTATGGGAAGAAAGGTGGGATTCTGTACTCAGATTGGCGGACTGCCCGTAATACTTCATCCTGGCTTCCTCTGGTGGCCAGTTACTGGGCGTGGGGATTGAATGTGTTACTTTATGAAACTCAATAAGTCTGTTTAAAAAATAATAAAAAATCAAGACTGAGGCAATCATATATTATTTCCGTGGTAAAATGGGTTTCTTCCTTCGTTCAAATACGATGCCACAAATTACTGGTGGATACGCTAATCAAATCACTTAAAAAGGGAACATCTGTTTATGGACAATATAAGTAGCAGTGGAATTAGGTACTGATAACACCCAACGCAAAAAATTATTTTCCATTATTTGCAATATAGAGGTATCTGCCATTCCCCAGAGGGCACCACCATAGCATACCCCAGATACACATTTACTCCCATAAAGTTTTAAAATCTCTCTCACAGGCTTATTACCTATTTTTTGTGAGAATCTAAAAATAGCCTCACTTGTCCTTAAAAATGTCAACTTGCTTAGATTAATATGTGCATTCCAAGTACCTTTACAATTAAAAAGCAATCCTAAATAAGAAAAAGTTGAAGTCCTCTCAATGGGTACACCTTTTATGAAGTGGGTACTACTTTTAGTTTTACATTTCCCGCAGGTCATGACAAGGGTTTTAGATAGATTAATTGCTAGGTCTTTATCAGTCATAAACTCGGTAAAATTATCAATCAAAAGCTGAAGACCATTTGCAGTCCTGGAAATCAGGACTGCATCATCTGCATATAATAAAATAGGCGTTACGCCTATAGACTCTACTACTCATTTGTAATAGGTTATTACAAATGTTTGCAATATTGCCACTAAGTATATTTTTTCTCGTTCTGTAGTTTGCATCTTAATTTGTCCATTTTTACAGGTAGGCTATGGTGGCCTGTTTCAACCAAAAGGGAAAAGGAAGTGGTTCCACAAATCAAAAAGTCAAGCAGGGATAAACTCTCGCTGTATAATGTAAACGTTATCATAACACAAAAGTTGCTTAACTATGCTAAATTGAGCTCAGTCGTGTGGAAATATGGATTTTTCTGGTCAGTTATGTCCCCTATCTTGGACCCCAACGGTTTCATGTATAAATCACAAGTACATGTATGTTTCCTCCAGTTCCAGTTATGAAGACGCAAACACATGTGCGTCCACCGCCAACATGTCCTCTTTCAGATCCGCCATGAATGGGCTGGATATTCTATCCCTAAGTATGAAAGGCCACCGGCTTTATATGGTTCACTTATCCCATTTTACAGTTCAGACAAGTAGGCCCTGATTCTGCCATCAAGCCTTTTCCTGCCTTCTGCCTCTGAAAGCTCCAGTCCGAGCTCGCATCTGTACCCATGAACTTTGTCCTACTCCCTGCGCGGCTAACGGTGCCTGACTCCAGCCTGTTGCCTGCCAAAAACTGTATTTCACCTTCAAGATTATCTGCTTTGCTCCGCTCCCTATCCAATGCATTCCTGTCTAGTAATTTAAGTAAACATTCTTTCAGCTACCGAGCAAAAGGCCCGGCTTCTCTGTCTTTATGCAAGTAATTCATAGCCCTGTTAATATGAAAGATTTCGGCCCTCGCATCTAGTGTAGACACTTAGACGCTTGTACACGCATTAACAGTCAGTATAGTCAGTATAGAATAAGATTCTATCCTAAGAAGACCTTTCTTTCTGGATAACATAGTTCTCTAAACATAGGATATTAGATATGATTTGGGATTAGGTTGACTTGACCCTCCAGACTTCTGTCGCCACATGTAGAGCTAAATGTCAAGTCCCCTTCACCCCCTAGTTACACGTCAGTCACACGTCATGCTGCTGCGTGCGCATCTCTGCCAAGTATTTCTGCTGACATTGCGAAATTCTTTCATGGAACCACCCATTTATGACGTCATATCCAATGACGTTCTTTAGTTACACCCAGTTACACCCATTTTTGCTACGCATATATGTCTTATCTTTGCTATCAATTGTTACGCCTCCTCCATCTGTTTCACTGTAATGCCTATTGTATAAAAATGATTACCTGTCAATAAAGTTGGGTCTTCACTTCCTGAACCTTCGTGGTGATGGAATATGGAGCTCATCGATTTAAATTGATTATGGAATAAAGCCCGTTCCGAACCTCTAATACCACGGATTCTGCCTCTTATTTTACTGAGCTATTGTTATAGATTTTCCGCATCAAATTAAGTCCCGGTAATTAAATTATTTACCACATGAATGGCGCCCGAACAGGGACACTTTCTCATCTCACGCGCCGGAGGTGCGTTGCAGGCCCGGTCTCCTGTCACAGCTGGACGGACAACAACGCGTACCCACAGGATTTCCTGTATCTCCCTCCTGCCGAGCGGGGGTAACTGAGGCTGCGATCAACACCCAGACGAGGCGGTGAGAAGTGCGAAGTATCCCGACCAGAGCCTAGCTGAGAGAGCAAGATCCGAGGTATACAGAGGCCCACCAGTTCCGAAGTCCCGAAGCTCCGAAGTATCGAGCCGAGTCCAGTCCGGTCCGAGTCCAGTTCAGTTCAGTTCCGAGGCCTTCCGTTCCGAGCTACCCGGTGAGTACCATTATCGGGGAGGCGTTCTGACGTGCACAAAGGTTGTGCCGGTCAAGACGGGTTTGGGTACACAAATCCGGTCTGCACTGTTTCAGCAGTGTACCTGTACTGTTTAGCAGTATATCAAGTATGTCTAGTATATGAAGTCAGAATTATCTAGTTAGTATCGAGTATTATGCTTAGTGAACGGCCAACATTGTTGTTCATTAAATGTTAAATGTTAAATGTTTTGAATATGTTCTGCATATTGTGGTGTGAATGACTGTTCATTATTGTGTCTCGTTGTATTAAACGTGTTCAAAATTTAGGTATCAGATCAGATCAGTTCTCAAAATGCCGCTCTTTTCGAAATTAAGACAGATCAAAACTAGAAAAGGGTTACTCGAAGAAGCTGTTCCCATTCCTCCTAGGGACACTCCAGGGTACTTTATGTATCATAAACATGGCCTAGACGCCATATTATTTCTTGATTTATGGGTAGACTACACCAAGGAATTACCAGAAAGTCACAGGTGGCCCGCAGCTGGGACCTGGGATGCAGATTGCATCGTGAAAGTAGAGGAAGAATTATGGAAAAAGAAAGCTAGACAATCACAGAAAGACGCCATTGAATTATGGCGTAAAGAATCGTATAGACGTACAGAAAAAGCACGTAGACAGGAAGAGAAGAGTAAGGAGAATTCAAATAAAGTTCGAGAAAATATATTAATTGAAGAAGGTACTCGAGTAAAATCAGAACAAGGAGACAGACAACGAAATACCCTTATGAATGGTATGTATCCTCTCCTGGCCGAAGGATTACCTAAGGCTACGCCGGAGATACCAAAAGACTTGCCACCCCCATTGTTTCCGATAAAGGTACATCCCAAAGGACATCCCAGAACCGCAGAAGATGTTTTTCTTTCCTCTTATTTAGACGACGCAGCTCCCGAGTATACTAATGCTGCGCCACATAGACCGCCTGCAGAAGGGGTTCAACGCCAAGACCCTCTTCCGTCTGTACCTCCGCAACAGCAAACTCCGACACAAGTTCAGGCAAGCACATCTGCTTCGACATCTGTATCCACACCTATAGTTGCTATATCACGTTCGACGAATCCTTTCACATCCAGCACCCCAGGTGGGGCTACCGGAGGTGCATCAAACATTTTTTCCACGCCACCCAGAGTAAATAAACTTTCCTTTCAAGAATTAGCTCACCAACGTACGCCCAAACTAGTAACTCCCAACACGCTCAAGGAACTTCTAATAGACTGTAGATATGACCCGGTGCCCGGAAAAGGGGACGAAATGGTGCTAGCATCATTACGTATCCGACGAGCTGCTATATATTTAGGGAAGCTACCAGGAATGACTACGCACTTAGAAAATATATATCACTTTGTCCAGTCAGGACGAGATTCCGAAAGTATTGACAGAGCCATGGAGTACCAAAAAGTGGAAATACAGGGGGAACTGTTACGTTTCCTCATAAATTGTGTGATCAGAAATCAAGACCGACCAGGGGTAAATCCGAAAGAAATGCAAATTCTTACCACATGGAGTCAGAATATATCAGAGGGGAGACACGATAAACGATCATGTATAGTAGCTATGTGCCGAAAAATCCGCAAAGAAATAGAACGAATACACGAAGACAGATTAGCAGTAGACGAACCTGAGCAAACCGAGGAGGAGGAGGAATTAGAACTACCCACAGGACAGTTAGAAACCATGGCCTATGTAGGTAGAGGAAGATCTTGCAATAATACTAGATGCTTCACTGATCCGATACGTCCGGTACGTCCAGATAATAGCAGAAATTTCCAAACTCCTATAATAAATATAAGGTCCCCCGAACATTCGTTCCAAGCCGCTGACAACCTACTCCGAGAACGAAGGGGTTATCATATACTCGATTCTATGGACGAACAAGAATTAGCCAGGTCAGCCGTTCATTGGGTTGACAGTCCCGGAAAGTATAGTGACGACACACTAGCACACACGTTTTTGAACCTCGCTCCAGATGAACAGCGTTTAGCTGGTACCTATATGATTCAACAACTCCTTATATTATATAAAGGCCAACACTCCGATCCTGGTCCATTACCTGATATATTGACTAAATTACTCACAAATAAATGGAGAGGTTCAGGTACTGAGCTAATCAGAGAAATACTAGAATCCAGAAAGCAGTACATTCTTTTTGTATGTCCCGAACATGTTTCACTGCCCATCAAGGAAAGAACGACGTACTATATGGATAGACAGAATCCCTTACGCGAAGTGCACCCGATAAAAGGTGAGGACAATCAGTTTAAACGTGTGTTTGTATACACACCCATATCTAAAATAGAACTATTGGAAATGAAGAAGGTGGTACCCAGTCATGATAAAGACCCAGCGGGTTTCCACCGTGAAATTAAAGACATGTTGCTCATGGGAGAGTATACCTATCCAGACATTATGACGATATTGAAGGTACTAATGCCTGCGGGCATTTATGAAAAACTCAAGGAAAAAGATTGGGAAGTGGGAGACCAAAAGATAGATTGGACAGCATTAGAAAACGAAGAAAAAGCTCGAGGTCCAGGTGCAGGGCTTGGGGAGAAGACCAAAACACTACCAGGTTTACTAGTACAGGTACTGCCACGTTTATTAACTACGAAAAAGGAAGACTGGGGCGCAATATCAGCCTGTAAACAAAAGCAAGACGAAGACACTAGTGATTTCTACGCCCGATTCGAAAAATGTTTTGGTATAAATAGTGGAATAAAAGCAAGTAGCGAATCTTATCCACATTTGTTTGTGACAAAGTTAGTTGAAAATTCTTTGCCCCAAGTTAAGAATAGAGTATTGAAATTCGAGAGTACCTGGCAAGGTAACACTCCGTCACAAATGTTACAAATGCTACAGTACCATCACAATAGAATTAGAGAGGAACAAGAACATGAACAAAGACGCATGAAAGACACGAAAATGAAAATGCTAGTTTCCCAGACAGTTCCAGCTGACGGTCATAAAAAGGGTATGACACAGTCCAGTGTTTCAACAGGTCCTGTAAAAGGAATGTGCAACTATTGTAAACAGCCAGGTCATTATGTACACGATTGTCCAGTTTTAAAACATAATATCGCCATAGGTAATACTAAAGAAAGACCACGGCCACCTAGACAGGATCAGAACACACAAGGAGCTCCGCAGCATGCACAGTCCATGCCAGCTCCGCAACAGTCCATGCCAGCTCCACCACAGCAGCCTATTGCTGCCACACAAACAACGACACGACAGATGTACCAGACCGCACAGTATGACTATCCTGATTATCAACGATACTCATGAAACAGCCTAGAGAGGGAAGTTGGCTTACCCCTTATTGAGGTCCCTGTAGATCAAGAAGGACCTTATGTACACAGTGAACTATTAGGCCAAGATAGAAAATTTTTACTTGATACAGGGGCAAGCCGAACAACAATAAAACATAGTGAAGTTCCAGGGGCACCCCTCTCAGGCTCACAGAATATTTCCCTTGGGTTTTCAGGAAAACCTATCGTTAACGAAGTATCACAGCCTCTTCCCCTTACGATTGGTCCTTTGACACGAACTACAGATTTATTGCTTACTAAATCATGCCCAGAAAACTTGTTAGGTATAAAAACTTTGAAAGCTCTAGGAGCTATAATATGTTGTTCTCCGGAAGGAGTAAGATTGTTTTTACGTGATTTCAAAGGGCACTATGTGTCCCGAGACATGGATTCCCGACTGCAGACTTTACCCGCACATTTATGGGCACAAGGCCCTACAGATGTTGGTTGCATGAACATTACACCATATCGAGTCACACTAAAGGCAGGAGTGGTACTACCACGAATGCGACAATACAAGTTACCCCCAGATGCTGTAGTGGCTTTACTGCAAATCATTGACGAGCTTATTGGCCAAGGAGTGGTTGTGGAGACCGACTCCAATGTATGTAATTCACCGATAATTCCGATTCTTAAACGAACTGATCCAAAGGCTCCGCCAGTATATCGATTGGTTATTGATCTGCGCGAATTAAATAAATGTATTGTACCACAATACCCCGTAGTTCCAGACATTTCTTCATTACTGACAGCTATTGATTCCGAAGCAACATTCTTTACTGTAATTGATCTCAAGAATGCCTTTTTCAGCGTCCCAATAGATCCGGAAAGCCAATACTTGTTCGGATTTAGTTTAAATGGACGAAGCTTTAAATTCACACGCGCACCTCAAGGATTCACAGAAAGCCCCAGCATCTATAGCCAAGCACTGAAACGAGAACTTGACAGTATACACATGCCGGTCAACACTGCCCTGCTTCAATATGTCGATGATCTGCTGATCACCGCTAGAAGCGAACCTGAATGTGAAAAAGCCTCACTGACGGTTTTACATTTTTTGGCCGAAAAGGGGCACAAGGTGTCCCCTTCTAAGCTGCAATTCTGTGTCCAGCGAGTTGTGTATCTTGGTCACTCGCTGTCCAAGGAGGGAAGGCAGCTTACACCAGATCGCATCCAGTTAATAGCTAACATGCCAATACCCAAGACACAAAAGGAGGTGCGGGCTTTTATAGGCCTCACTTCATATTGTAGGCAGTGGATCCCTCAGTATGCATTTCTAGCAAAGCCACTCATTCAGTTGACAACACAGGAGGCAGCCACATCGACTGTCCTCCCTTGGACACAGGAACATACACAAGCTTTTGAAAGCCTAAAGAAAGCTTTATGTCAAGCACCCGTTTTAGCAATACCATGTTACTATAAACATTTTACACTCTTTGTTACAGAACGCAAAGGTACTGCTTTGTCAGTACTCACACAGGAACAAGCAGGATCACACAAACCGTGTGCTTATTTTTCTAGTACATTAGATCCCGTAGCTCAGGCTCTGCCTGCGTGCCTGAAATCAGTGGCAGCGACAGCTTTAGCAATTAGACAAAGCGATGCCATAGTGTTAGGACACCAATTGACAGTACAAGTACCACATGCAGTAGAGGTTCTCTTGAACCGCACACAGACACAACACTTGACTATAGCACGACTCACTGGTTACGAGTTAACATTGTTTCAGCCACATATAGAAATCAGACGTTGTAGTACATTGAATCCTGCTACACTGTTACCAGTAAACGGAACAGACCCACTTGCACATGATTGTATTGAAGTTATCACTATCACGACGAAACCTAGACAAGACTTGACAGATGTCCCATTGTCAGATCCAGACCTGACGTTGTATGTAGATGGTTCATGTATGAGAACAAGTACAGGAGAGTTAGTGGCCGCGTATGCAGTCACAACAGACACTGAAGTCATTGAAACAAATCGTATTAATACCTTGTCAGCTCAAGCAGCAGAGCTCATCGCTCTGACACAAGCCTGTATTCAAGCTACGAATAAGAAAGTCAACATATATACTGATTCACGTTATGCATTCGGAGTTGTACATGACTTCGGCGTGCTGTGGCGAGAGAGAGGTTATTTAACTTCCCACGGTACCCACATCCAGCACGGACCCCTTATTCATGCCTTACTAGATGCAATACATCTACCCATTGCAATATCAATTATGAAATGTAAAGCTCATACGAAAGTTACTGATATCATTTCCCAAGGCAATGATTTAGCTGATAGAACAGCTAAACAGACTGCTCAAACTCACACGTCTGACATGACAAAGACAATAGTTCCGACACCAACACATTGCATGACAGTTAAGGATCCCGCTCTTGACGTAATCGACATACAGACACATGCTACACCAGATGAAATAAAGAAATGGACTGAATTAGGAGGGACCCAAACGGATCAAGGATGGATGACGAAGGAAAAATCTGTGTGGTTCCTTCCTGATTCAATGGTCCAAGTTATCATTAACACTGTACATAGTCCAGCGCACCTAGGAGAAAAAGCTATGCTAGACAGCATTCAACACATTTGGTTCAACAAACATTTACGAGCAGCAGCTAAACAAAAGGTCCGTACCTGTATGATCTGTTGTCAGTTTAACCCAGGTAAAAGCATTCCCGTAGAACAGGGTGGATTTCAGCCTCCTGATCACTCTTTTGAAGTCCTCCAGATGGATTATATCCAGATGGAACGATGTCGAGGATTCAAATATGTTCTCGTAGTTGTTTGTGCTCTTTCCCGTTGGACAGAGGCATACCCGGTTTCAGATTACACTGCCCCGACTACTGCCAAACAGTTAGTTCGAGAATTCTTCCCACGGTACGGTTTACCCCGTGCTGTCTACTCAGATAACGGCCAGCCGTTCTCCTCCGAACTAATGAAACACGTTTCACTCTTGTTAGGCTATCAGTGGAGATTCCACTGTGTCCGACACCCCGAGGCAGCAGGTCTCGTGGAACGACATAATCAAACTCTGAAAATTAGATTGTCCAAAATATGTAGAGAGAAAGGTGTCGACTGGGTAGTAGCCCTACCAGTTGCACTCTTTTACATGAGAATGGTAGCGCACTCTCGAACAGGGCTATCCCCTTATGAGGTGATCTTCGGTAGACCACCAAATATGTGGGGGACGCCTATACCACGCAAAATAACTGATGTTGACTGTAACATGCTGACAGATTACTTGGCTTCCTTGATGTCTGCACTACAATCTTGTCGTTCACAGGTAGCTGCAGCCTTTCCCGACAACACCGAGGTGAAACCCCATGACGTAATTCCAGGGGATCTGGTATTAGTGAGGAACTTTGATCGGAAGTCCCAGCTGGATCCTAGGTGGAGATCGCCTCAGCTCGTATTGTTAACAACGAGGACAGCCGTGAAGATCGAAGGTCGAAAAGGCTGGATACATTCAAGTCATATCAAGAAATTTCATGGACTACCATCCGATAAAGAGACTAAACCCTGTATTACCTCAAAGACAGACTCAAAGCTTCCTTTGGTTGAACAAAATAACTCAGAACAATATAGACTAAAACTTAGGTCTAACAAGTCAGGCAATTTGATTGTTTAAGTCCTTTCCAAGGTGAATCGGTCGAATTTGTCTCTGACATGCATCCCTTAGACCTGTATAGAGAAAGAAACAGAAGGATAAAGTTGAAACGACATGCGTACTGTAAATCACTGCGTAGTCATTGCACAGTGACGTTATTAATTTTGTTTTTCTTATGTCTTTTAATAATTACTGCAAGTATATTGTTGCACACATATTATCCTATTTCTAGACATGTCCACAATATTACTGCTGAACATTCTTTTAGTGAATTTCCCCCGCATGAGTTGTCATATAGATTTGCGCTGCGCAACAACACTTTTATTAGTATGTTACATCATTCCCATCAGGTTAGCAATGCTACAAATTGTTGGATATGTGGCCGACTCCCTCCCTATCAGAACTATCAAGGAATTCTGCCTCTCTTCCCATATCCGTTCACACACAATGGCTCCTGTGGAGCATGGTTTAGTTTAATTAATTCCCTAGATTCGAATTCCGCAGTTTATCAAGACAACTGGGTATGGGGAAACCTGCACTTAGTTTTACTCAAAGTCTGCCACCCCAACAAGGAGGGACTTCCCAAAAGAACAGGAACTGATCTAGAAAATGAAGTGTATGGATTAGGTAATTTTACACTCAATCTCTTGATCTTGAATGTTGAATCCGAAGCTGCCCCAATTTTGCCCGCTATGTCAGTATTTCCAGTTAAAGGTGAATTATGTATAAGAAAGAATGGCTCTATACACATGGGCCGCAGTAAATGCACCACTGTAATAGAATTCAGTGATCAAGGCAAGTCTACATTTAAAGCTTCTCGCCATTCCTACTTTGTATGTGGTCAGACTGCATATATACGTTTGCCTCTAGATTGGGATGGTACCTGCTACATTGGATTCCTTTTGCCACCTGTTTTCCTAGCTCCTCCTGATTATCACAGAAATACTCATTTAGTACACAATAGAGAAAGGAGAGATCTCCCAATAGTCGATTACACTGAGACAGCATGGGAAAAATACACAGATTTCAATAAAGGTCTTTTTCCCTATATAGGTACAGTTACCAATAGTAAACTGATACGTAGATTAACCAGAACCCTTGAAGCAGTAGTGAACGAAACTATTTCCGCCTTAGGCAATTTAACAGAAGAGCAGTCTGCTATGCGGATTGTTGTGCTTCAAAATCGTCTTGTCCTTGACGTCATCCTGGCCGATAGGGGCGGAGCTTGTAGGGTCATCGGATCAAACTGTTGCATTTTCATACCAGAAAATTCGCCATCTGTATATAAAGCCATAACTCGCCTTCATAAGATTGTAAGCCAGATACACCAGAATCCAGGCACCTGGACTTGGTCCGGTTGGTTTTGGAGTGTATTATCTACCTTTGGATGGAAGGTCCTATCCTTCCTAGGTATTGGCTTTCTCATACTATTCAGTTGCTGCTTATGCCTACAATGTGGACCAGCGATCTGTGGTCTGTGTGCCACATCGTGTATTCCACCACCAAGATTTCATTCATCACGGAAGAAGAAAGAAGAACAAATGATGCTATATGAACAGATCGATGGATTAATGAAGATTGATATCTCTTGACGGGCAAGTAGGGGACAAGGAGGGAATGTGGAAATATGGATTTTTCTGGTCAGTTATGTCCCCTATCTTGGACCTCAACGGTTTCATGTATAAATCACAAGTACATGTATGTTTCCTCCAGTTCCAGTTATGAAGACGCAAACACATGTGCGTCCACCGCCAACATGTCCTCTTTCAGATCCGCCATGAATGGGCTGGATATTCTATCCCTAAGTATGAAAGGCCACCGGCTTTATATGGTTCACTTATCCCATTTTACAGTTCAGACAAGTAGGCCCTGATTCTGCCATCAAGCCTTTTCCTGCCTTCTGCCTCTGAAAGCTCCAGTCCGAGCTCGCATCTGTACCCATGAACTTTGTCCTACTCCCTGCGCGGCTAACGGTGCCTGACTCCAGCCTGTTGCCTGCCAAAAACTGTATTTCACCTTCAAGATTATCTGCTTTGCTCCGCTCCCTATCCAATGCATTCCTGTCTAGTAATTTAAGTAAACATTCTTTCAGCTACCGAGCAAAAGGCCCGGCTTCTCTGTCTTTATGCAAGTAATTCATAGCCCTGTTAATATGAAAGATTTCGGCCCTCGCATCTAGTGTAGACACTTAGACGCTTGTACACGCATTAACAGTCAGTATAGTCAGTATAGAATAAGATTCTATCCTAAGAAGACCTTTCTTTCTGGATAACATAGTTCTCTAAACATAGGATATTAGATATGATTTGGGATTAGGTTGACTTGACCCTCCAGACTTCTGTCGCCACATGTAGAGCTAAATGTCAAGTCCCCTTCACCCCCTAGTTACACGTCAGTCACACGTCATGCTGCTGCGTGCGCATCTCTGCCAAGTATTTCTGCTGACATTGCGAAATTCTTTCATGGAACCACCCATTTATGACGTCATATCCAATGACGTTCTTTAGTTACACCCAGTTACACCCATTTTTGCTACGCATGTATGTCTTATCTTTGCTATCAATTGTTACGCCTCCTCCATCTGTTTCACTGTAATGCCTATTGTATAAAAATGATTACCTGTCAATAAAGTTGTGTCTTCACTTCCTGAACCTTCGTGGTGATGGAATATGGAGCTCATCGATTTAATTTGATTATGGAATAAAGCCCGTTCCGAACCTCTAATACCACGGATTCTGCCTCTTATTTTACTGAGCTATTGTTATAGATTTTCCGCATCAAATTAAGTCCCGGTAATTAAATTATTTACCACATGAATGGCGCCCGAACAGGGACACTTTCTCATCTCACGCGCCGGAGGTGCGTTGCAGGCCCGGTCTCCTGTCACAGCTGGACGGACAACAACGCGTACCCACAGGATTTCCTGTATCTCCCTCCTGCCGAGCGGGGGTAACTGAGGCTGCGATCAACACCCAGACGAGGCGGTGAGAAGTGCGAAGTATCCCGACCAGAGCCTAGCTGAGAGAGCAAGATCCGAGGTATACAGAGGCCCACCAGTTCCGAAGTCCCGAAGCTCCGAAGTATCGAGCCGAGTCCAGTCCGGTCCGAGTCCAGTTCAGTTCAGTTCCGAGGCCTTCCGTTCCGAGCTACCCGGTGAGTACCATTATCGGGGAGGCGTTCTGACGTGCACAAAGGTTGTGCCGGTCAAGACGGGTTTGGGTACACAAATCCGGTCTGCACTGTTTCAGCAGTGTACCTGTACTGTTTAGCAGTATATCAAGTATGTCTAGTATATGAAGTCAGAATTATCTAGTTAGTATCGAGTATTATGCTTAGTGAACGGCCATCATTGTTGTTCATTAAATGTTAAATGTTAAATGTTTTGAATATGTTCTGCATATTGTGGTGTGAATGACTGTTCATTATTGTGTCTCGTTGTATTAAACGTGTTCAAAATTTAGGTATCAGATCAGATCAGTTCTCAAAATGCCGCTCTTTTCGAAATTAAGACAGATCAAAACTAGAAAAGGGTTACTCGAAGAAGCTGTTCCCATTCCTCCTAGGGACACTCCAGGGTACTTTATGTATCATAAACATGGCCTAGACGCCATATTATTTCTTGATTTATGGGTAGACTACACCAAGGAATTACCAGAAAGTCACAGGTGGCCCGCAGCTGGGACCTGGGATGCAGATTGCATCGTGAAAGTAGAGGAAGAATTATGGAAAAAGAAAGCTAGACAATCACAGAAAGACGCCATTGAATTATGGCGTAAAGAATCGTATAGACGTACAGAAAAAGCACGTAGACAGGAAGAGAAGAGTAAGGAGAATTCAAATAAAGTTCGAGAAAATATATTAATTGAAGAAGGTACTCGAGTAAAATCAGAACAAGGAGACAGACAACGAAATACCCTTATGAATGGTATGTATCCTCTCCTGGCCGAAGGATTACCTAAGGCTACGCCGGAGATACCAAAAGACTTGCCACCCCCATTGTTTCCGATAAAGGTACATCCCAAAGGACATCCCAGAACCGCAGAAGATGTTTTTCTTTCCTCTTATTTAGACGACGCAGCTCCCGAGTATACTAATGCTGCGCCACATAGACCGCCTGCAGAAGGGGTTCAACGCCAAGACCCTCTTCCGTCTGTACCTCCGCAACAGCAAACTCCGACACAAGTTCAGGCAAGCACATCTGCTTCGACATCTGTATCCACACCTATAGTTGCTATATCACGTTCGACGAATCCTTTCACATCCAGCACCCCAGGTGGGGCTACCGGAGGTGCATCAAACATTTTTTCCACGCCACCCAGAGTAAATAAACTTTCCTTTCAAGAATTAGCTCACCAACGTACGCCCAAACTAGTAACTCCCAACACGCTCAAGGAACTTCTAATAGACTGTAGATATGACCCGGTGCCCGGAAAAGGGGACGAAATGGTGCTAGCATCATTACGTATCCGACGAGCTGCTATATATTTAGGGAAGCTACCAGGAATGACTACGCACTTAGAAAATATATATCACTTTGTCCAGTCAGGACGAGATTCCGAAAGTATTGACAGAGCCATGGAGTACCAAAAAGTGGAAATACAGGGGGAACTGTTACGTTTCCTCATAAATTGTGTGATCAGAAATCAAGACCGACCAGAGGTAAATCCGAAAGAAATGCAAATTCTTACCACATGGAGTCAGAATATATCAGAGGGGAGACACGATAAACGATCATGTATAGTAGCTATGTGCCGAAAAATCCGCAAAGAAATAGAACGAATACACGAAGACAGATTAGCAGTAGACGAACCTGAGCAAACCGAGGAGGAGGAGGAATTAGAACTACCCACAGGACAGTTAGAAACCATGGCCTGTGTAGGTAGAGGAAGATCTTGCAATAATACTAGATGCTTCACTGATCCGATACGTCCGGTACGTCCAGATAATAGCAGAAATTTCCAAACTCCTATAATAAATATAAGGTCCCCCGAACATTCGTTCCAAGCCGCTGACAACCTACTCCGAGAACGAAGGGGTTATCATATACTCGATTCTATGGACGAACAAGAATTAGCCAGGTCAGCCGTTCATTGGGTTGACAGTCCCGGAAAGTATAGTGACGACACACTAGCACACACGTTTTTGAACCTCGCTCCAGATGAACAGCGTTTAGCTGGTACCTATATGATTCAACAACTCCTTATATTATATAAAGGCCAACACTCCGATCCTGGTCCATTACCTGATATATTGACTAAATTACTCACGAATAAATGGAGAGGTTCAGGTACTGAGCTAATCAGAGAAATACTAGAATCCAGAAAGCAGTACATTCTTTTTGTATGTCCCGAACATGTTTCACTGCCCATCAAGGAAAGAACGACGTACTATATGGATAGACAGAATCCCTTACGCGAAGTGCACCCGATAAAAGGTGAGGACAATCAGTTTAAACGTGTGTTTGTATACACACCCATATCTAAAATAGAACTATTGGAAATGAAGAAGGTGGTACCCAGTCATGATAAAGACCCAGCGGGTTTCCACCGTGAAATTAAAGACATGTTGCTCATGGGAGAGTATACCTATCCAGACATTATGACGATATTGAAGGTACTAATGCCTGCGGGCATTTATGAAAAACTCAAGGAAAAAGATTGGGAAGTGGGAGACCAAAAGATAGATTGGACAGCATTAGAAAACGAAGAAAAAGCTCGAGGTCCAGGTGCAGGGCTTGGGGAGAAGACCAAAACACTACCAGGTTTACTAGTACAGGTACTGCCACGTTTATTAACTACGAAAAAGGAAGACTGGGGCGCAATATCAGCCTGTAAACAAAAGCAAGACGAAGACACTAGTGATTTCTACGCCCGATTCGAAAAATGTTTTGGTATAAATAGTGGAATAAAAGCAAGTAGCGAATCTTATCCACATTTGTTTGTGACAAAGTTAGTTGAAAATTCTTTGCCCCAAGTTAAGAATAGAGTATTGAAATTCGAGAGTACCTGGCAAGGTAACACTCCATCACAAATGTTACAAATGCTACAGTACCATCACAATAGAATTAGAGAGGAACAAGAACATGAACAAAGACGCATGAAAGACACGAAAATGAAAATGCTAGTTTCCCAGACAGTTCCAGCTGACGGTCATAAAAAGGGTATGACACAGTCCAGTGTTTCAACAGGTCCTGTAAAAGGAATGTGCAACTATTGTAAACAGCCAGGTCATTATGTACACGATTGTCCAGTTTTAAAACATAATATCGCCATAGGTAATACTAAAGAAAGACCACGGCCACCTAGACAGGATCAGAACACACAAGGAGCTCCGCAGCATGCACAGTCCATGCCAGCTCCGCAACAGTCCATGCCAGCTCCACCACAGCAGCCTATTGCTGCCACACAAACAACGACACGACAGATGTACCAGACCGCACAGTATGACTATCCTGATTATCAACGATACTCATGAAACAGCCTAGAGAGGGAAGTTGGCTTACCCCTTATTGAGGTCCCTGTAGATCAAGAAGGACCTTATGTACACAGTGAACTATTAGGCCAAGATAGAAAATTTTTACTTGATACAGGGGCAAGCCGAACAACAATAAAACATAGTGAAGTTCCAGGGGCACCCCTCTCAGGCTCACAGAATATTTCCCTTGGGTTTTCAGGAAAACCTATCGTTAACGAAGTATCACAGCCTCTTCCCCTTACGATTGGTCCTTTGACACGAACTACAGATTTATTGCTTACTAAATCATGCCCAGAAAACTTGTTAGGTATAAAAACTTTGAAAGCTCTAGGAGCTATAATATGTTGTTCTCCGGAAGGAGTAAGATTGTTTTTACGTGATTTCAAAGGGCACTATGTGTCCCGAGACATGGATTCCCGACTGCAGACTTTACCCGCACATTTATGGGCACAAGGCCCTACAGATGTTGGTTGCATGAACATTACACCATATCGAGTCACACTAAAGGCAGGAGTGGTACTACCACGAATGCGACAATACAAGTTACCCCCAGATGCTGTAGTGGCTTTACTGCAAATCATTGACGAGCTTATTGGCCAAGGAGTGGTTGTGGAGACCGACTCCAATGTATGTAATTCACCGATAATTCCGATTCTTAAACGAACTGATCCAAAGGCTCCGCCAGTATATCGATTGGTTATTGATCTGCGCGAATTAAATAAATGTATTGTACCACAATACCCCGTAGTTCCAGACATTTCTTCATTACTGACAGCTATTGATTCCGAAGCAACATTCTTTACTGTAATTGATCTCAAGAATGCCTTTTTCAGCGTCCCAATAGATCCGGAAAGCCAATACTTGTTCGGATTTAGTTTAAATGGACGAAGCTTTAAATTCACACGCGCACCTCAAGGATTCACAGAAAGCCCCAGCATCTATAGCCAAGCACTGAAACGAGAACTTGACAGTATACACATGCCGGTCAACACTGCCCTGCTTCAATATGTCGATGATCTGCTGATCACCGCTAGAAGCGAACCTGAATGTGAAAAAGCCTCACTGACGGTTTTACATTTTTTGGCCGAAAAGGGGCACAAGGTGTCCCCTTCTAAGCTGCAATTCTGTGTCCAGCGAGTTGTGTATCTTGGTCACTCGCTGTCCAAGGAGGGAAGGCAGCTTACACCAGATCGCATCCAGTTAATAGCTAACATGCCAATACCCAAGACACAAAAGGAGGTGCGGGCTTTTATAGGCCTCACTTCATATTGTAGGCAGTGGATCCCTCAGTATGCATTTCTAGCAAAGCCACTCATTCAGTTGACAACACAGGAGGCAGCCACATCGACTGTCCTCCCTTGGACACAGGAACATACACAAGCTTTTGAAAGCCTAAAGAAAGCTTTATGTCAAGCACCCGTTTTAGCAATACCATGTTACTATAAACATTTTACACTCTTTGTTACAGAACGCGAAGGTACTGCTTTGTCAGTACTCACACAGGAACAAGCAGGATCACACAAACCGTGTGCTTATTTTTCTAGTACATTAGATCCCGTAGCTCAGGCTCTGCCTGCGTGCCTGAAATCAGTGGCAGCGACAGCTTTAGCAATTAGACAAAGCGATGCCATAGTGTTAGGACACCAATTTTATTTTTTTTTATTTTATTTATTTTATGTAGTTTGTAGAGCGCACAGCTACCCCCGAAGGGGTGTCCCGGCGCTAGAACCTGAACCTCCAAAGGAGAGGAGAGGAGCAAGAAGGGGAAGTAGCGTAGTAAATCAGAGTCCAGAGAAGAGCCAAGTTTTAAGTCTGGCCCGGAAGATGGATACGGAGGGACAGAATCTAAGATCGACTGGCAGTGAGTTCCATAGTTTTGCCGCAATTACACTGAACCCTCTGCCACCCATTCTGGATAGTCTGAAACGGGGAGAAATCAGAAGGCGTAGGTCATTGGATCTCAAAGATCTGATGGAACGGGATATTGAGACACGTTTTTTCAAGTAGTTTGGTCCGCGATCATTGATGGCTCGGTGAGTGAGAGTGAGGACCTTGAACTGGATACGGCTGGCCACAGGTAGCCAGTGCAGTTCCTTACGATATGCGGTTACTGATTGACGGTAGGGAATATTGCCAATCAGTCTGGCCGCCGCATTCTGAATAATCTGCAACCGGTCAATCAGGTATTGGGGAGCACCAGCATAGAGGCTATTAGCATAGTCCAGGTGGGACGTGATGAGGGCATGGGTAACTGTACGGCGGGAGTCCAGAGGGAGATAGGGAAGTATTTTTCTAATCATGCGCAACTTCAGGAAGCAGGCAGAGGTCACTTTATTAATCTGAGTCTTGCATGAGAGGGAGTCGTCAAACTGGAAACCCAGGTTACGGGCCGAGTGGGCGGGAGAGGGAGCGGGATCAAGTGCCGCGGGCCACCACCAGGAGGATGGGATGGAGTTTTTCTGGTTAAAAAACAGCACCTCTGTCTTGTCTGCATTGAGTCTTAGATGGTTTTCAGACATCCAACCACTGATGTTGTTGAGGCACAGGCGGAAGTTGGAGAACGCGGAGTCAGAGTGGTCTCTAAAGGAAAACACTAGCTGGGTATCATCAGCATAGGAGACCACCCTGACTCCGTAGGACTCTACCAGGTCGGCCAGTGGGGCAAGATAGATGTTAAAAAACAGAGGGCTGAGGGCAGAGCCCTGTGGCACACCGCAAGACAGGGGTTTTTCCTCCGATTTAAAAGGCCGCAACAATACCCTCTGACTTCTTCCTGAGAGGAAGGACTCGATCCAGCTAAAGGCAGTGCCGCCAATGCCAATCTGTTTTAGTCGGTCAAGGAGGATGGGGTGGGATACCGTATCGAATGCAGCGGACAGGTCGAGGAGGACTAGCATGGCCTCCTCGCCCCTGTCTACGCACTCCCGGATTGTCTCCGATACTTCCAGCAGAGCCGTCTCTGTGCTGTATCCCGCCCGAAATCCAGATTGTGAGTCGTGCAGTAGTGAGTTGCTTTCCAAGTACTCCGTGAGTTGCAACTGCACGGCTTTTTCCAAGACCTTTGCGGGTTTGGGGAGAAGGGAAATGGGGCGGTAGTTGGAGAAGACAGTGGGATCAGCATCTGCCTTTTTTAGAATGGGGATCACCAAGGCTTCCTTCCAGGTGGTAGGGAAAAGGCCATGGTGCAGGGAGGCGTTCCAGATGGTGAGGAAAGAGTCGGCTAACGAGGGGGCCAGCTCACCCATGAGTTTGGCAGGGACAGGGTCAGAGGGTGCACCAGACTTGCAATGAATGAGTAGTCTGATGGCATCCTCCTGGGTGAGTTTATTAAAAGCGAGAAAGGACGGTAAAACAGGGGGACTTGTGGACGGAGGTCGGGATATTGGCCCTTTAGGGAAGGAGATGCATAGCTTGTTGATTTTTTCAAGGAAGAAGTCCGACAGTCCTTCGCACAGGGTCTGACTAGCTGAGTTCTGAGTGGCCCTGGCCGGAGGATTGATGAAATCTTTAACGATGGTGAAGAGGGTTTTTGAAGAGTTTTTGGCCTTGGCAATTTGAAGCGAGAAATAATCTTTCATTGTGATTTTTTTATATTTGAGAAATTTTTTCAGGGCAGCTTTGTAGGCAAGCTTAGCTTCAGGATCGTAATTTAGTCTCCACTTCCGTTCGAGTGCTTTGCATCTGCTTTTTTTGACAGTACAAGTACCACATGCAGTAGAGGTTCTCTTGAACCGCACACAGACACAACACTTGACTATAGCACGACTCACTGGTTACGAGTTAACATTGTTTCAGCCACATATAGAAATCAGACGTTGTAGTACATTGAATCCTGCTACACTGTTACCAGTAAACGGAACAGACCCACTTGCACATGATTGTATTGAAGTTATCACTATCACGACGAAACCTAGACAAGACTTGACAGATGTCCCATTGTCAGATCCAGACCTGACGTTGTATGTAGATGGTTCATGTATGAGAACAAGTACAGGAGAGTTAGTGGCCGCGTATGCAGTCACAACAGACACTGAAGTCATTGAAACAAATCGTATTAATACCTTGTCAGCTCAAGCAGCAGAGCTCATCGCTCTGACACAAGCCTGTATTCAAGCTACGAATAAGAAAGTCAACATATATACTGATTCACGTTATGCATTCGGAGTTGTACATGACTTCGGCGTGCTGTGGCGAGAGAGAGGTTATTTAACTTCCCACGGTACCCACATCCAGCACGGACCCCTTATTCATGCCTTACTAGATGCAATACATCTACCCATTGCAATATCAATTATGAAATGTAAAGCTCATACGAAAGTTACTGATATCATTTCCCAAGGCAATGATTTAGCTGATAGAACAGCTAAACAGACTGCTCAAACTCACACGTCTGACATGACAAAGACAATAGTTCCGACACCAACACATTGCATGACAGTTAAGGATCCCGCTCTTGACGTAATCGACATACAGACACATGCTACACCAGATGAAATAAAGAAATGGACTGAATTAGGAGGGACCCAAACGGATCAAGGATGGATGACGAAGGAAAAATCTGTGTGGTTCCTTCCTGATTCAATGGTCCAAGTTATCATTAACACTGTACATAGTCCAGCGCACCTAGGAGAAAAAGCTATGCTAGACAGCATTCAACACATTTGGTTCAACAAACATTTACGAGCAGCAGCTAAACAAAAGGTCCGTACCTGTATGATCTGTTGTCAGTTTAACCCAGGTAAAAGCATTCCCGTAGAACAGGGTGGATTTCAGCCTCCTGATCACTCTTTTGAAGTCCTCCAGATGGATTATATCCAGATGGAACGATGTCGAGGATTCAAATATGTTCTCGTAGTTGTTTGTGCTCTTTCCCGTTGGACAGAGGCATACCCGGTTTCAGATTACACTGCCCCGACTACTGCCAAACAGTTAGTTCGAGAATTCTTCCCACGGTACGGTTTACCCCGTGCTGTCTACTCAGATAACGGCCAGCCGTTCTCCTCCGAACTAATGAAACACGTTTCACTCTTGTTAGGCTATCAGTGGAGATTCCACTGTGTCCGACACCCCGAGGCAGCAGGTCTCGTGGAACGACATAATCAAACTCTGAAAATTAGATTGTCCAAAATATGTAGAGAGAAAGGTGTCGACTGGGTAGTAGCCCTACCAGTTGCACTCTTTTACATGAGAATGGTAGCGCACTCTCGAACAGGGCTATCCCCTTATGAGGTGATCTTCGGTAGACCACCAAATATGTGGGGGACGCCTATACCACGCAAAATAACTGATGTTGACTGTAACATGCTGACAGATTACTTGGCTTCCTTGATGTCTGCACTACAATCTTGTCGTTCACAGGTAGCTGCAGCCTTTCCCGACAACACCGAGGTGAAACCCCATGACGTAATTCCAGGGGATCTGGTATTAGTGAGGAACTTTGATCGGAAGTCCCAGCTGGATCCTAGGTGGAGATCGCCTCAGCTCGTATTGTTAACAACGAGGACAGCCGTGAAGATCGAAGGTCGAAAAGGCTGGATACATTCAAGTCATATCAAGAAATTTCATGGACTACCATCCGATAAAGAGACTAAACCCTGTATTACCTCAAAGACAGACTCAAAGCTTCCTTTGGTTGAACAAAATAACTCAGAACAATATAGACTAAAACTTAGGTCTAACAAGTCAGGCAATTTGATTGTTTAAGTCCTCTCCAAGGTGAATCGGTCGAATTTGTCTCTGACATGCATCCCTTAGACCTGTATAGAGAAAGAAACAGAAGGATAAAGTTGAAACGACATGCGTACTGTAAATCACTGCGTAGTCATTGCACAGTGACGTTATTAATTTTGTTTTTCTTATGTCTTTTAATAATTACTGCAAGTATATTGTTGCACACATATTATCCTATTTCTAGACATGTCCACAATATTACTGCTGAACATTCTTTTAGTGAATTTCCCCCGCATGAGTTGTCATATAGATTTGCGCTGCGCAACAACACTTTTATTAGTATGTTACATCATTCCCATCAGGTTAGCAATGCTACAAATTGTTGGATATGTGGCCGACTCCCTCCCTATCAGAACTATCAAGGAATTCTGCCTCTCTTCCCATATCCGTTCACACACAATGGCTCCTGTGGAGCATGGTTTAGTTTAATTAATTCCCTAGATTCGAATTCCGCAGTTTATCAAGACAACTGGGTATGGGGAAACCTGCACTTAGTTTTACTCAAAGTCTGCCACCCCAACAAGGAGGGACTTCCCAAAAGAACAGGAACTGATCTAGAAAATGAAGTGTATGGATTAGGTAATTTTACACTCAATCTCTTGATCTTGAATGTTGAATCCGAAGCTGCCCCAATTTTGCCCGCTATGTCAGTATTTCCAGTTAAAGGTGAATTATGTATAAGAAAGAATGGCTCTATACACATGGGCCGCAGTAAATGCACCACTGTAATAGTATTCAGTGATCAAGGCAAGTCTACATTTAAAGCTTCTCGCCATTCCTACTTTGTATGTGGTCAGACTGCATATATACGTTTGCCTCTAGATTGGGATGGTACCTGCTACATTGGATTCCTTTTGCCACCTGTTTTCCTAGCTCCTCCTGATTATCACAGAAATACTCATTTAGTACACAATAGAGAAAGGAGAGATCTCCCAATAGTCGATTACACTGAGACAGCATGGGAAAAATACACAGATTTCAATAAAGGTCTTTTTCCCTATATAGGTACAGTTACCAATAGTAAACTGATACGTAGATTAACCAGAACCCTTGAAGCAGTAGTGAACGAAACTATTTCCGCCTTAGGCAATTTAACAGAAGAGCAGTCTGCTATGCGGATTGTTGTGCTTCAAAATCGTCTTGTCCTTGACGTCATCCTGGCCGATAGGGGCGGAGCTTGTAGTGTCATCGGATCAAACTGTTGCATTTTCATACCAGAAAATTCGCCATCTGTATATAAAGCCATAACTCGCCTTCATAAGATTGTAAGCCAGATACACCAGAATCCAGGCACCTGGACTTGGTCCGGTTGGTTTTGGAGTGTATTATCTACCTTTGGATGGAAGGTCCTATCCTTCCTAGGTATTGGCTTTCTCATACTATTCAGTTGCTGCTTATGCCTACAATGTGGACCAGCGATCTGTGGTCTGTGTGCCACATCGTGTATTCCACCACCAAGATTTCATTCATCACGGAAGAAGAAAGAAGAACAAATGATGCTATATGAACAGATCGATGGATTAATGAAGATTGATATCTCTTGACGGGCAAGTAGGGGACAAGGAGGGAATGTGGAAATATGGATTTTTCTGGTCAGTTATGTCCCCTATCTTGGCCCCCAACGGTTTCATGTATAAATCACAAGTACATGTATGTTTCCTCCAGTTCCAGTTATGAAGACGCAAACACATGTGCGTCCACCGCCAACATGTCCTCTTTCAGATCCGCCATGAATGGGCTGGATATTCTATCCCTAAGTATGAAAGGCCACCGGCTTTATATGGTTCACTTATCCCATTTTACAGTTCAGACAAGTAGGCCCTGATTCTGCCATCAAGCCTTTTCCTGCCTTCTGCCTCTGAAAGCTCCAGTCCGAGCTCGCATCTGTACCCATGAACTTTGTCCTACTCCGTGCGTGGCTAACGGTGCCTGACTCCAGCCTGTTGCCTGCCAAAAACTGTATTTCACCTTCAAGATTATCTGCTTTGCTCCGCTCCCTATCCAATGCATTCCTGTCTAGTAATTTAAGTAAACATTCTTTCAGCTACCGAGCAAAAGGCCCGGCTTCTCTGTCTTTATGCAAGTAATTCATAGCCCTGTTAATATGAAAGATTTCGGCCCTCGCATCTAGTGTAGACACTTAGACGCTTGTACACGCATTAACAGTCAGTATAGTCAGTATAGAATAAGATTCTATCCTAAGAAGACCTTTCTTTCTGGATAACATAGTTCTCTAAACATAGGATATTAGATATGATTTGGGATTAGGTTGACTTGACCCTCCAGACTTCTGTCGCCACATGTAGAGCTAAATGTCAAGTCCCCTTCACCCCCTAGTTACACGTCAGTCACACGTCATGCTGCTGCGTGCGCATCTCTGCCAAGTATTTCTGCTGACATTGCGAAATTCTTTCATGGAACCACCCATTTATGGCGTCATATCCAATGACGTTCTTTAGTTACACCCAGTTACACCCATTTTTGCTACGCATGTATGTCTTATCTTTGCTATCAATTGTTACGCCTCCTCCATCTGTTTCACTGTAATGCCTATTGTATAAAAATGATTACCTGTCAATAAAGTTGGGTCTTCACTTCCTGAACCTTCGTGGTGATGGAATATGGAGCTCATCGATTTAAATTGATTATGGAATAAAGCCCGTTCCGAACCTCTAATACCACGGATTCTGCCTCTTATTTTACTGAGCTATTGTTATAGATTTTCCGCATCAAATTAAGTCCCGGTAATTAAATTATTTACCACAGTCGAATCACAAAACGTAATTAAGGCTGATTAAAAGATATCATTAGGATCTAAGACGTGAGCTGACTGTGCTGTCTGTGGGCTTTGTAAACTCTTGTGATACAGTACCATGTGAAAGTTTTTGAGTTTGTTATATAAATCTGACGTCACATTTATTTTGCAACGGGTGTCATTTTCATTCCAAGGGCATATACATGGGATATTTTATACATCCCTTTGCTTCATTGATAAATAATATGTTGCTTTACATGAAAGGACAAGTACAGCTCAGCAGCTTCGACAGTAGATATAGCGTTGTGAGTGACCTAGGGTGGTATGGTAGAGTAGCGTGCCACGTGCCTCGAAACTGCTAAGCTCTGAAGCGATTTACCCTGGTTGTGGCCAAGGACTCTCATAAACAGAATTGAGTTTTCTTTGTTAAAGCACTCATTTCTTAAAAGCACCCACATCCATTTTTGCTAACCTAATGAATGACTGTGTCTTTGTCTCCCTTGTAGGAGCTGAGGACTGCTGCCATAGCGAGGCCTCTGGAGATAAACGAAACCGAGAGAGTCATGAGAGTTGCCATCAAGGAAGTTCTGGTAAGTGGCGTGTTCACTAACCTTCTTGTGGAATGTAAATGTATAGATGGGCCCGGATGCTGTATTCTTACCTTGTGTATCTGGGCAGTTGTGGTGTTCCTCTGTCCTCGGTTCCAGAGTGCCTTGATCTGCAGTCGGCTCCAAGTAAGCTGACAACAGATGTTTGGAGTTCTCAAGGCCTGTCACTTTCAGCTAAGCCTTTTTGAATATATCTTACTTTTAATTCCCATAGAATGCCTTCATCTTTTTAGGATTTATGTTGGAAGCGCTATATATCATAATGTAGCCAAACCCGCATTTATAGACCTACATAGAATTAACACCACAGCTGCTAAACCTTTACTTGACCTGAGGAGATTCAGTTATATTCCCCCTCACCGAATGACATTCCTTCAATTGGTTGCTAGTGAAGCACCACACACCATTTTCTTTCTGTTTTAAGATATCATTAGAGTGATGGTGCTTCGCCAGGGTATCAGCAGCTTTTGTGCAGCCTAGGTAAACAAATTGGTTTGGGGGCACATCTGTTTTGTTACATAGCGCACTTCATTCTACCTACCGGGCAGCTCCAGCATTCAGTGCTACCTGTTGGTATGGCTGTTGTTAACAACTTCATCACGAATGAACCAGCCACAACTGCATTTTTACTATCTAACTATATTTTGTAACAGAAACTGTTGACCTCCTGAGGTAGGTTAGCTCATTGTGACAATGCCACTAGAGCAGTGGCATTTTGTTTGTGGGTATGCCTACAAAATTAGAACAGTGTTCCTTCCTACATGAAGATGAATTGTTGTTGCAGTGTGTGAAGGCAATAGTAGAGCAGCAGAGCTCCACGTTGTACAAATATATCAATACAACTGCATTCCCTCTGTGAGAAGAGATGACCGAACAGTTTTACTCTATTTGTGATGATATTACTTTATTTAGGAGTTTCATATTGTGTCACACACCACCTTTCAGTCATTTCTGAGCTCTTTATAGTGTGTGGCATTAAGTGAATCAAGATTGAGGACATTTGGAATTAGTGCCTATCCTTTTATGTTGTAGACTCTCAATAGGAGGCCACACCTATTATCTCTAAGAGCTAACTGGCACATGCATCAAGCTAGGATTTTGCGAGTCCTTAATTGCGAATATTAACGATTCGCAATTAAGGACTCGCAAAATCCTATGCATGTAGGAATCACTATAATAATAGCGATTCCTACACATTCCTTATTTGCGTTTTGCAAATTGCAAGTCGCAAATAAGGAATAGCTTCCCATTAATTCCTAGGGGCCTACACGGCCATAGGAAAGAATGGCAAATTGCAAGCCCAATTTGCGAGTACCAATAGGTACTCGCAAATTGCGCATGCAATTTCAGGGTGCAAGGGTGTCAAAAGGACACCCTGTTGCACCCCTGAAATTGACCTGTGCACATATGTTGCGCACACACATGCCCTAAGAGCATGTGTGTGCGCAACATAAAACTTTGAAAAATGCACAAAAGTGCTTTTTTCAAAGGTTTTGCAAATTACCATGAAGTTCAACTTCATGGTAATTTGCGCCCCCTATTAGCGAAACTGCTAATTTTATTACTTTAATGCATTGCATTTAAGGAATCTCAATTTGCGATTCCTTAAATGCATTCGCAATTTAAGTAATCGCAATTTAGAGATTACTCAAATTGCGATTTTTGCATTTGGAATGATGCATCCCAAATGTAAATATTCTGGTCGCAAAGGGGCAGATTCTGAGAATCTGTCCGTTTGTGACCGGTTTTCCTTTTGATGCATGTGCCTGAATATGTAGTGCAGATAGTGTAGTTCCGCCCTGAAGCCCAGGGATGTGAGTGGAATAGGAACCTTCCTAAATTTATGTATTTGTCATGCTTGTAGGTGGATCAAGTGAGTCTCAGCAAAGGATTCTGAATGGTGCATAGTAGAGGCTCCAGAAAACACTCTGCTGCAGAGCTGTTGCTTTCATTTAACAAGGTTTCCATAGGTACTGTAATAGAGAAAACCTTTATGAGTACAGCAGACCATTGGCATATTGCCAATGCCATAAGCCATCTCAAGGAGACCCACACATTTTGTCCTTCCAACCATTGGCGAAGATTCTCATGAGTTAGATGTTGTCCTCTGAACAGAATCCAGACATCTTTCCTATGGCTCGTCCAGACAGAGAATCCAGACTCTTGAGGGTATGGGTCTGAACTTGTTTGCTTTCAGCAGCTTGACATCTCATAGGGCTAACACCGTCTGCCTTTTGGGCCACTATGTCCATGATTTATGGCTACTGTCAAAAACTATAGTCTTCGGCAGCCAGAAAATGTGAAGAACCTCGTGAGCCATGGACTGGACACATCTAAACAGGTTCTGAAGAGTGGCTTTGACCTTGTGAACACAATGGCCCGGTCTATGGGTGCTGCTGTTATGCTGTGATGACACTTTTGAATGCTTTCCACTAGATCTTCTGGGGATGTCTAAATTACCCCGATGGACAAGCCCTTTTACAGACAATCACTATTTGGAGAGAAAACCAGTTCTTCTTTGGAATGCTTTAAAGAACAGCAGAGAGAGGGCCTAGCCTTACATGCACAGCAATTACACTAACAATATTGAAAGATCTGTGGCTACTGTGGGGTTGTGCATTCACAGCAAGTGCAGCCGTCTCAGCCTATTAAAATTCTTAAATAGATGGATCATACCTTTCGAGGCAGGGATGGATCTCTAAAGAGGCAGAAGCAGCAAAGAATCCAGTCCCCACTGTACTTTGCAGATTCTGCAGCCTCTAAACCCGCCTCATACCACCATCTTCCACTAAAACGGATGGCTCTCATTTTGTCACCAATTAGAAGGCGATCACAACAAACTGCTGTATCATCCAGCAGATCCATTGGGCTACAGGCTTCCTTTCCTATGCTCCCATCCAGAGCATCCCCCTTATGAAGGCCTAATTGGATCACAGATATTCATCAATGATTCTAATGTATCTGACTCAAGCTTGTATCCTGGTCTTGTAGCTATTGCGCCTGCTACGCCTCATGAATTCATGCTTCCTGTTGGTGCCTCACACTAGGTAGCAGATGAGGGCTCTCCAGTGGTGTCTAAGAAGGCAATGGTTATGACATCAAGGAAGTCTCTTTGTGCATGTGCAGATCTTTCGGTCGGTGCTTCAAGATCTTCACTGGTGGATGGAACCCTCCAACCCTCTGAGAAGTTGACCTTTCTACGCCTCCAAGCTCACACTACTGTGGTCATAGATGCTTCTTAGCTGGGCTGGGGTTTTCACCTGGGTGACAGGAGAGCACGTGTCATCTGTCTTGCGACAGAGGAGCGCCTGCAAATAAATGTGTCTGAGTTGTGGACGGTCCATCTTGACCTAAATGCCTTTCAATCTTCTGTCTCAGATTTCATCTTCCAAATTCTATCAAACAACACAACCCCTGTCCGTCCACTCTAGCAACAGACAGTGCAGGGTGGGGTTGTGGAACCTATGTTTATAGGAGATGTGCCTATGGAAATGGTCATAGCAATGGGGAATCTTCCAAGTCGCAGCTCACCTGGCAGGCTTGCACAATGTGAGGACGGATGCCCTCAGTCGCTTCTCACTGGAGGACCATGGGTGGGAGCTACACCCTGAGGTGACAGAGGTAATCTCCTCCAGATTGAGGTTTCCTGTTCTGAATCTCTTCACCACAGCGGCTCAGAAGAGGAGGAGTCCTCAGTTTGTGCCATACACTTGCAGCTGGAGTGTTTCCTAGGAGATGTCTTCAGGTTCACTTGGTCTCTGGACCTGCTATACGTGCTTCCAATGAATTTGATCAATATTCAGAGTGTTGCAGATGGTGTAGGAGGATTGAGCACAGTTGACTTTGATCGCTGTAGACTGGGCAAGGAGGATTTGTAATACTGATCTGTTGGCACTAAGCATTTGGCCACCTCCTCCCTTGTGCACAGATTGGACCTGCTCTCACATGAGGATGATCCGGTTCTCCACCTTCATCCCAGCCTCTACGGCTGCATGCATGGAGATTGAGTGGTACAAACCAGAATCCTTTTGCCTTGCTGATGAGTTTGCAGATGTCAATCCTGGCGTCCTGTTTTTAAATCTTGCCTATCCGACTTGAGGTTTGCATTGTCCCTTGCATACCAGGTCTGGCCGTGGCTACAGTTAAAAAGCTACCTAGCACCTCCAGCTGTATTTATGTACCCTCATGATCAGCCTTCTCGGTAGAACTATGTGCAGGGTGTGGTGGTAGCTACAGATAAAAGGCTACCTAGCAAATCCAGCTGTATTTATGTACCTTCCTGATCCACCTTCTCAGTCAGTATGACTATACCCAGGGTCTGGCGGTAGCTGCAGATAAAAGGCTACCTAGCAACTCTAGCTATATTTATGTACCTTCCTGATCAACTTTCTCAGTAGAACTACTATACGCAGGGTCTGATGGTGACTGCAGATAAAAGGCTACCTAGCAACTCTAGTTGTATTTATGTACGTTCCTGGTCAACCTTCTCAGTATAACTATACACAGGTAGAGAAGTACTGAAGCACACACCAAAATCCAGTATGAAAGATTTGTAAGCCCAGTGATGTATTCATAAGTAAGGGTGAAACATATGCTTTTATTCTTCAATTGTCTCCAAAATCCTCGTTTATGTGAGACATCATCAATAGAAATGGAAGCCGACACGTGTTTCGTCACATATACTTTTTCAAGGATGTAATTCTGTGTTAAGCCGTACGCCCATATGGCACAGTATTCAAAGTCAATAAAGCCAAAATCTGTAATAATATAAAAATCCTACAGTGCATATATCACATGCGCTCTGTCCGGTGCGCTCACAATGTGACAAGCTGACCTCAAACCACAGTAATTGGCGGGTATATGGATATTCCAGTTATTATCACTTGAACTCTCCAGTCAGGATTCGCTTTTAACGTGATGTCGCTGTCAGTGTGAAAGTTTAACAATCATTCAATGTGGCCATGATACGCCTAGTACACAGTGTCTATCTTCATGCAGTTGCGGAATACTGTCCCCTTACTCTGGCCGCATTTGGATGTGTGAATTCTGTAGCACAGCCATCATTCTTGTTGCATAAATATATACAGGGTCTGGTGGTGGCTAAAGATAAAAGACTACCTAGCAACTCCCAGCTCTATTTATGTACCTTCCTGATCAGCCTTCCCACTATAATGTTATGTTATGTTAGAAAAACGTATACAGCACACGGTTACCCTGAGGTGTCCTGGCGCTTGCTGCAGTCCTCCTGACTCAAGGTTACGGCCAAAAGATGTTTAAAACAGCCATGTTTCCAACGCCTTCCTGAATGCAAATAAATCCTTAGAATTTCTCAAATAGAAAGGGAGCTCATTCCAAGCCTTGGCTGCCCCAGCGGAAAAGCTTCTGCCTCCCCATCTAACTCTTTTTATAGTCGGTACTACTGTTAATTTTGCTTCTGTCGAGCGAAAGATCTTCTGGGCACATACCACTGAAATTGTTGTTTCAGATGGACTGGACCTGTGTCCTGAAGGGCTCGGAAGACTAAACAAAGAGTTTTGAAGAGGACTCGTTTTTTTACAGGCAGCCAATGATATGTTTTAATTGCGCTCGAAATTGATGCATATTTTGAGGTTCCAGTTAGCAGCCTAGCTGCTGAGTTCTGAAGCATCTGAAGTTTTTGTATACTGCGCTCCTGCATGTTTAAATATAGACTATTACAATAGTCTATTCTTGACATAATCAAGGCAGTTACCACTAGGGGTGGGCGGAATTTGCGGAATTAACCTTCGCAAATTATCGCGAAAATGTTTAAAATTATCGCAAACAAGCAGAAATATCGCGAAGATGCGGAAGTTTTTTTCCGGCATGTTCGCGAGATTTTCTGCATGGTTGCGGGTCGCCAACTTACCCATGTGGTTGCTTGCGGGCGCGGCCATCTTGTTTTGAGTTGTTCTCGCGGTGCATGATCGCGAGAAGAAAGACATGATCGCGCGACGCATGACGTCACTGCGGGCGCGAACTGTCGCGAGACAGCGCAAATGGCTAAAAACAATACAACATCTCATGGAGAACGCGACCGGATCAAGAAAACTTGTCGGCGAACGCAGGGATTCAGGTAAGGCGATCGCGCGCGCGCGAGAATGTATTATTTTACAGCGCGAGCAAGAAACAAATTATCGCCAAGCTGCGGAAACCGGAATTTTTGACATTTTCGCGCTCTCCGCGGAACGCGAAAATGTCAAATTATCGCAATTTCCGCGAACGGAACGAAATTTTCGCCCAGGCCTAGTTACCACTGTGCGCTTGCAGTCTGCTGGCAGAAGAGGCAGAATTTTCCTCGTGGCCCTGAGAATATAAGAAGTGGCAGAGACCACGGCATTGACTTGATCACGCATGTCAAGATGTTCATCTAATACCACACCCAGGTTTTTAACTTTCCTGGAGGGTATTGGTAGAGTCCCCATTGAATTTGGCCACCAGCTAGGAGTCCAGAAATTAACATTGTTCCCAAACAGGATTACTTCTGTTTTGCTAGCATTCAGCTTTAAACAGTTTTGCGTCATCCAACCTCCCACTGCTACCATACAATCATAAAGCCTCTCTCCAGTTGCCTTCTCCTGCCCTGGTCGGAGGGATACCACAATTTGGGTATCGTCGGCATATGATGTAAGACAAAAGCCGAATGACTCGATCAAAGGAGCCAGGGAGAATACATAAATGTTAAAGAGCGTAGGGCTCAAGGAAGACCCCTGAGGGACCCCACATGGGATAAGTCCCCTCTAGTGGTGTGTTTTCTGAAAGGCTTGTTTTGCATGTTCCCTCTCTCTCTGTGTATTGTGCCCCAGTAGGATGTAAACATTGTTTTGACTTTCAGTAGCATCTCAGTTTTAGCTGATGTACAGTTGCCCTGTTCATCTTCTAATTATAAAGTCAGTTCTGATGGTGGTGATCACTTTTGCTTACAGGATCAGAGAACTTCAGACTCTTTCAGTTTGTGGTTTGTATCCAGATAAGTTGGGTTTTCACACCAAGCCATCCTTTTCCCCCAAAGTAGTTTGGCCTTTCAAATAGTCCAGTCTATCCCTTTTCTAGTTTTCTTCCCTCCTCTGTATCCAACGAAGGAGGAGGAACCCATGCACACCCTGGGCTCCAGGCGTGCTTAATCCTATTGCATTGACTGCACTTGACGGGATAGAGTGGACGATCAGCTCTTTGCAGGCTTCGATGGAACCAGCACACATTTCACGTTGGACCTCTCTATAAATATCTCTATAAATATCTGATATGCCCTTGTTGGAATAGACCCTCCAGAAGGCTTTCATGAGCATCCCTCTAGGGTCTTGGCTGCCAAAGAACATTAATCTGACCTTGTGTAATGTAACAGGTGCTCGTGTAAAGTGCTCCAATGCCCTTGGGTCGAGTTTACTACATAAAAAACTGCCCAAAAATTAGTGTGTGCTTTCATAAAGAAAAATTGAATACAAACTGTATTAAAAGTCTACGCACAAAGAAAAACAAGCAAAAAGCATGCATTTAAGTCATCATGAACCCTGCCATGTAAACTAGAAGCCATATTCAAAAGACCTAATTTTAGAAGACAGAAAACTATATTTTCCATCAGCTCTTATACCTGTCCCTACATTTCCATGCCGCACTGAATAAAGGTTTGCTTTCAGCGAGACCGTTATCGAATGTGCACGTGCATCTTGCAACAATGTACCAGCGGCAACATTTTCCCCTCATCAAAACAAGCAGTAGAAAGTGCAAACTGGTTTTATTTGTCTTCGACAGTGCGCCTAAATTAACAGATTCTTAAAGTGCGAGGTGTTTTAGTAGTGCTGGTAGGGGCCCTGTTCACGTCATGTCTGATTTGTGTAATCTCTTCGCTCTGCTTTGAACCATGTTTTGCTGGCGTTTACACGCAAGCGCGTGACAGTCTGATGAAGGCGGGAAACTAACGACATCCGGGCTGCACACCGCCAGGGTCCTCATTAAGCTTGGTTTTTGTCAGGTGGGATGACACGCAGTACAATTATTAATCGCAGCAGCAGCAGCGTCGTGGCACCCGGTGGCACGAGCAGGTTCCCAGGGAAAGCTGCTGTTGCAGCACCTGCAGAATCTAAAACTATCTTGTTTTCAGAGGGCAATCGATGTCGTCTTTTTTGGGGGGTGGCACAGGCTGGTCTGACACGTTGTTTCCCATCAGGTTAGGCCAAAGACACATACAGTTCGCAGTGGGGCCTATCGGGGTGGATTTTCTTGATCTCTGGTTGAAATGTTTCAGCAGACTCCGCGACACAGATGCGCAAGGAAGACAGGTTTGGTGTAGGGAAAGAGGCTCTTAGCCTGACAGGTTGGAGAGACGTTGTTTAGCTTGTTTGCTGCTGATTGGGAATGAGTCATCGCCCTACCTTGAGTAGCAGTGACTGTTGTATTCTCAGAATTGTGTCATCCCACACTGCAGCAGTAACCCGTCCGCCAAGATCTAAATTAGACCCATAGTCTGAAGAGAAAGTGGTAAAAACAGGAATGTAGCTGCAAATATTGACAACCACACCGCAGGGGGTCCACCTGGCTGCCTTTACCTTTTATCACTAGTATTTTAATGTCCTGGCCAGCACAAAAATTGGGAACAGCACCTAAAGTCGGTATTTTCCCCCCCTTATCATTACATACTTTAAACATTAAATATTAAAGGAAAGCACTGTACAATATCTTCTGGATCTGCCTTAATGATTCCTGGCTGATAATTCAAGAAGTAGACAGAGACTGAAAGTCCATGTTAAAAATGAATAAAGACTATTTCATTTAAAGTTCTGTTTAAGTATCATGCGCGGACCCTTGCAGAATCTTGAAATGTGAGCAAATGGCAATATTTTCCCTGAGAAAGGTGGTAACCCTTGGTCCAAATGTTGGAGGGGAAGATCAAAAGAATCATATATCAGATCAGTCTCATTGAACCAATCAAAGGTCTAGAAAAGGACCATACTCTGAGGCGATCGGAAGAAACTGATGTAAACAGCACCTCCTGTTCATGGGCATAACTTTGGCCAAAGAGGACATAGCCCAGAAATGGAAAGCGACTTCCCCACCGGGTTTAGGGGGATGGAAAAAGGCAATAGATAGGTGCATGGGCGCGGAAATTGTAGTCTTTCAAGCACGGGGATGCCCACAAAAGCACAGGAAGATCTGGTCCTGCTGGGCGACAAATCGGGGCATTACCTTACCCCCCTGTCACATGCAGGGTTCGGTGTAGTGTGTTAAGTATTAGGTCTGGGGTTTTACAGGCCAAGTTGTTATTGAACTGTAAAATCAGGTACGCTATGTCTTTTTTACTATATGGAACGTACTTGCCGGGCTTTGCCATTTGCTTTGCCATTTTGCCCATTTTGTACCTATCAAAACAAATAAAAATGTGTTGTTAAAAAAAAAGGAAGATACCCTGGAACTAACCAACTGTAGACTGTGAGCAAATTTCAATCACCTCTCCAGCATGGTCCACCATTGGAAGCTCAGGCAAAGCGCTGATGATCAGTCATAATTATTTTGAAAAATTATTTGTTGGTTGTAGCAGTTCTTAACTATGTGAAAATGGCATTAACATCCATGAACATTGTAGTAGATTCTGCATCAAACTGGTTGCAGTGTACAAGAGAATAAATTGCAAGACTGTGATCAGTTAAAGACATCTGGAGGGAAATCATATAAACAACTACAGAGAGTGTATAACTGATAGGAAACAGTTAAAACAAACTAAAGATTCCTCCATGTTTATGTTATTACTCTGTGTTATTAAGAGCACACACGTGCCCATGCTGTTAGAGTTAATTTCAAATAAAGTAGATTAAATTGTAGTTCAATTCACATTTTGTACATTGCATAAAAGCTAATAGCAAAACTCATAAAAATGAAACATCTTATAGGGTAACTTAAAAAGCACAGTCACGGTGTGTGAAATAAAGAACACATCTTTAGGCTTTTAAAAAAAATACATAAATAAAACAGCAATTTGTTAATTAACTATATATCTATTGGTAGCATGACACTGGGTTAGTCTGCCAAAGCTGAAAAACATTGAGATGTTGTCGTATAACACTGCAACTTTTATATAGCGATATTACCCATGTGGCAGCACTGAAGCATTTGTCTACGAGGGCAGCATGCTAAGACTTGTAGGGTTGCTGGTTAGAACCGGTTATCTTTGTTTTTGATCCTATGTGGGAAATATTTCTGTCTCATTCATGATGACCACCTAGGTGTAGTTATTTTGATAATACCCAGCGCAGTAGTGTGGTGGATGAAGATGTGTGAGAGATAATGTCACTATTTATGGTTTTTCAGTAAACTGTAAGCTTTGAGCAGCTCTGTGTTTCCCTTTATGATATTTCCTATGATCTTATTCTACTTAGCTGCAATGTGTTGTCCAACATGAGATATTTTATTTATGCTTATGGTACTAAGCAGGTATGATTGGAGGGAAAATGGTGGGGCGAGCTCCTGGGTTGGACTTTGTTACTGTCATCCCATATAAGACTGTCACTGTGAGATGTCAGTAAGTGGTCACAGTCTATAGTTAGTTGAAACTTTCAGTGGTGGTCTGGAATAGAGTCCTCCTTTTGGCTAGCAGTATGTGTTAGATCTCTTTAGTTAATCCATGCCTGTCCAGTTTGTGATTGCTGGTTCATGGTTGATACACTACAGGGTAATGGCAAAGCCCTACATCAGATCTTTCTTATGTGTGTGTAGGAGGAATAAGCAGTTTATGGAGTTATTAAGCAGCCTGTAAGAACTCCAATCGGCTCCCGATTTATGAGCTTTATGGTATTATTATTGCCCAGAACGATGATGTATGAATTGACATTACTAAATAATCCCCACGTTAGCCATAGGTCAGCCCTTCATAACGTTCCTAGATATAGACAGTGGTGCTGGTTCGACTGTTTCTTATCTGTGGACTGTAAACTGTAGATTGCATTTAAAGGTGCAGTTATCGTTTCGGGTTCTATTCTAAGCTTGTGAGATGATGTAGTTATCTTAGAAATAACCATGTTTTCAACCCTCTTCTGAAGTGTAGCTGATTGGCTGGTGGCGAGTTTCAGAGCTTGGCTGCTGGTACTGATAAAGCAGTGCCTCCTCGAGATTTCATATAGGAAGGTGGCATGATGATGGGGGGTGCATACATGAAACAGAATGCCCTGTTTTGGTTGGGGTACCTGAATTAAACTCTTAGGTTTAGTGGTCCTTTTCCTTGGGGAGGCCCTGTGGACAATACAGAGTGCCTTGAAGATTCCCCTTCTCATGAAAGTGAAATGATTACAGGACTGGAGTAATGTGTTTTCTTGGATAAAGGCAGAGATTTAGTCTTCCAGCAGCATATTGGATTAATTGCAGTATGCATATGATAACATTAGGAGTGCCAAGGTATAGGCTGTTGGCATAGTCAACCTTGGATATTACGAGTGAGAGGATATCTTGCAGCTTTTATTGGTATTTAGGATATAGGAAGATGAGACAGTGTTTTCATTGTTTAGAAGGTGCTCTTTGTTATCTTTTTGTCATGTGGTATCCAGGATAATTCTGAATTCATGGTTACCCCTAGGTTTCTTACTCCTCTTGATGTTGTTTCTGGGGCCTCGAGTTCCTTGTGTCATATGGTGGTATCCTGATCATAATCTGACTTTGCGGCATTGAACTTTATGTGGTTACTCATCAAACATGTATTTATTGTGCAAAGGCAGTCATAAAGATTTTAGTTGTAGATATTTTCTGGCCCATCCATTTTTTGGATTGGTTATGTGTCATATACATAATTGTAAGATGACACATAATGTCATAATTGAATACTCTTATCACATGTAGTTTGTGAGGTAAGTAGATGTTGATTATAAGAAGCGATATGATGAACCATGTAGTTGGGTCCGAGAAGCTGATGTGCAGGGTGGTAGGTTTGTTATGCTTTGTGTCTGAGGTAAGAACCAATCCATTTTACAGCATTTTCACATATTCCCATATGGTAGGGCGTGGTAGTGAACAGTGTCAAATGCCGCTGACATGTCCACAAGCTATGGAGAGGTCACTCCATTCTTGTCCACTGTGAGTTGTGGGTCATTACAAATGGATAAGCGGGAGACCAATGAACATTAAATAGAAGTCAATGTGCAAGACAACAGCAGGTGCAAATAGTTTGTGCAGAGGTACTTATATTTTTTATCATTAAGACTGTCTGTGACCTGTTGCACAATGTACGTAAGGGTCACGTTCAACCTGTGGTGGCAAGAAGTATACTACATACATTAAGGAACCCTATGATGGAAAGTCTTGCTTTGTATTTAACTCAGCGGTTTGCTTCAAGCAAAGTTAGAATTTATGGTGCTTTCTTCTCCCTCCTGTTGAGATCAAGATGTACTAAAATCTCTACTGATTGCTCTAGACTAAGTAGGAATTCATAAGAAGACGTTATTGCATTCATTTGTATTTGCCCTCGTCTTCTTTGGCACCAAATAAATTGTCAAAGTCAATTTGTAAAGTGTGATAAGTGTTAAGAAGTATTGACTTATGCTGGGTGGCGATTAGTTGATGAATGGTCAAATGTATAGACGTCACTTCTAAATATTGAGTGAATATAAATGGGAAATAAAACATATCTGGTAATTTTAGAGTCTCTTTTTTGACTGTTTTATGCATTGCTTAGAAATCTTCACCAGTTTTTTATGTTCTATAGATTTTAAGTTCTGACTGTCAACACTTTAATTGACAACAACATTTAATTAGTTCGTATCTGTTGCATAGGCCTTTTCTAAGACACCTGACTAAGCCAGCTGCTAGCAGTATTTAATCAATCCACACCCATGATGGCGCATACACCTGTATACTCGCATCATAAAGGTCAAAAGGTTACACACACATATATATATAGTGCCAAGTATTCCAGGCAGATCTAAACAAGGTCAGTGCAGACGTTTGGCAAGCGTCCAGCACAGGGGTGCATGAGCTCACCAGTAGCGAAGGGGTTAAGCCTCATTTGTGAAAGACAGTCTTTGCCTGGTGTGTGTGGCCAGGGACTCTTGATACGGCCCCTGAAAATCACAAAGCCCTGCGAGTTTGCGAGACTGTGATAGCCTGTTAAATATTTAATAATAATTGCAATATTGTACTTCATGGACATCTCAGATTGAACAAGATGTCTGCCGCCCCAAATCAGCCAGCCAAATCAAGTCTTATCATTCTTACGTCACAAAGTCCCTCAGCCCCGCAGGCATCTGACATAATTCCAATTTCTTGAGATCCCTACATTTGCCACGACTCGCTTTTCATTACCCGTGGGTTTGAAATGTACTTCAATCCCTCCCGGTGGTTTGCCACTTCAAACCCCAGGGGATACAGCTCCGGTTTGCTGCTTGTAACTTGCCTGTGTAGTCAACAAGCCCTTAAAGCACACAGTTTCATTATAAATGCCAACAAGGCGTGTCATCCTGACTTCCTTAGATTAAACTGCCAAACTACTTAACATGATATCTTTGCAGGCAGCATGTGGACAGCATGTGCAGAGATGTATGTGTGCACGCAAACACAACGGGGGATGTTCGTTCGGGGCAAGCGAGGTGATTAGCTGTGGAGCTCATTTTCGGTGTTTATTAATCCCAGAACCCCTTCCTCTAATCAGACCCTCTTAAAAGTTCGAACTTGGCTATTGGTATTGAGCGACTCGAGTCTGGTTACTGCATTTGAATTCCAGCCTGTTTACCACCTCCTTGAGGAGATCTTGGCCGTTCCTAATGTCACCTGTGGAGAGACAAGTATACACAATAAACAATTCCATCCCCCAATTGGAACGAAATAGTCTTAAGAACTAAACCAGTAAAAGTAAACAAAAGTATTCAGCACATAAACAGCCCAGTAACCACCTACTGCCCCAGGACCTACAGAAAAGGTCTACAATCTACATATGCATTTTTCCCTTTGTATAAAAATATAGGTGGGGTGGGTAGTTAGGAATCGGTAGACCACATTTAGTGAATGATCTAAAATACCTCAACAGGACCCTGAACAAGGTGGGCAGATCACTTGAGTGGACATACACCATCACCAAATTTAACATCCATTCCTGGCTTCATCACATTACCTGAACATGGTGGAAATAATTCTATAAATCAGGGCAGGCCCACAATACAATGATATATCCCGGGATAGGGTGGTCCCTTGGCCTTTCTGTCAGAATCACTGCCTCCCCAGTTGTGGTCTTGTGGACTAGTTGGAAACTGTGGTTCAAGGAGACACTGTTTTTAATGCTGCTGTCCACGTTTGGCCAAATTGTGTGCTCTTGGGCAGGTTCCTTTTGAACTTACTCCTCTGTCTCACCTCATTCTATCCCAAGATTCTGGGTATTTACAATCATCAAAAAACCTGTTTGTAAGTTAGTGTCAAAAACAAATATGAAAAACAAGCATTGACAAAGCCGATAGGTCTGGCCTTGGTAGGTTGGTGTAATGGTTATTTCTTTCAGTTAAAAAAAAAATTTGCAAGCATTGCAAATGTGTGCCTCTAAAAAATGAAAGAAACACATTTGCTATCTTCTAAGTGTGCCTGCAATAATTCTTACTGTAAAAATGTTAACTACAAAAAGAAAAAAAACACTGATACAGTTTTAGTAGTGGTGTTTTTTTCAGTAGCAACCCTTTCAGTTGTTCCATGCATATTAATATTATTTGGGAGGAAGTTAAGAATACATTGCCACCTAAGCTAGGATTCAAATTTCACGCAGCTGCCATGTTACACTACCGTTTAAATAATTTATAACAACTTCTTTAAAAAAGAGATGGTACCTGAAGTCATGCAAAATAAATAATTGTTATTTCAAGTAATTATTAAAAAATAATAATAAAGTATCTTTGAACCACCTTTATTACTGAATAAAAAAATATTTTTAAGCTTGTGACAGTTTGCACAGGCTTTGTGCAGTTACTTAAAGTGTCGGGAAACAATGTTGAACGTAGACTGATCACTTGTCCCGTGCTGTATGTTGTGGTGGGCAGAAGCAAAATGACTGGCAATATAACACTAATGCACGAAGCCCCCTGACCAAAAGCCCCTCTATGTGTGTGTACTATGAATGATCTTATTGAAAAACAGTAGTTTGATGAGACAACTAATCTGACTCAAACCTGATATTTCCTTGCCGGAATGTGGGTAAACAGTCACTACTCTAAATGCCCATTCTTCAAGATGTAATATGGTGTTAATAGTTAACGTCCTTTGGAACAAGGAAGTATTGCATTACAATCTTGTCTCTTCAACTTAACAAACTGTTTGATCTTGGTAAAAACTTTCTTTCCATCTGTCCAGTGATCTGACACTTTGTGTGCACTCTGAATAAGGTTTAATGGTAAAAATAAACACCAAGGGCATATTGGCAGCATAAGCCGCATCACAATTTCCATTAATATATTCATGATTGTTTAACAGCACGTCTTAACATTCTCTATCAGCATCTCTAAAGACAACCTTGTCACTGAAGCTCCTCCCTACCTGCCACAGACAGACACCTCTTTCACAGCACATAGACGAATGATATGGTTAGATGTGGACAGCCTGTCAGGCAGTGAGCAGTAAAAAAGAGCACATTTGATATCTCGCTCCAGATGAGCGGGGCAACGGGACAGACCACCCAAACGTAGGACCTAGGTGACCGACAAGTACTGCTTGCCCCATCAGAGTAGCTTTTCTTAGAAGGATAGAGTTCATTTTATGACCAGTATTTTTGTAAGCACAAATCAAGCAATCACTGTGAGAGACATACATGCATGCAGCACAAATGTTTCATCAGACACACCACTGGTACTTTAAATGGGCAGGTACTTCCAAGTAAGTACCTGCACTTCTTTACTTTTTTTAATGGAGAGTTCCAGCACTTCTCAACAGGGGTGCAGTACTTTCAATGGGAACGCATCTGCACTTCTCAGTAGCAAACAGATACCCTAGAAGAGTGAGCACCTGCGCTTTTATTGGTCTATTTCAACCACTCCACTGCGTAATACCTCATGAGACTGATGGAACATGTTGATTTTCTGTGCTCCAACTGCTTATAATTCGCGTTGATCTGTAGTAATCGGCATACAATTAAAGTTGGTGGGGTTTACAGGTGCATGACTTAGCGGTGGCCTAAGTGTGGTTCAGGCGGAGCCATGTTACATTTAGGAATATTTTGTTACTCTTTAGGATTCTTGCATCCAATGGGGGCATAACTGCTTAATGAAGAAATGCACTGGCATTTGCCCACCAGTGGCTTTTCCTAACAAAAGGTTTATTGACCTAATCAGAAAACTAAATTGAGTAAATACTTTTATGATTTTAAGCTCACTGGACTCTGGGGAGACCAGTTTGGTGCACCTGAGTATTCTGGTCCTTGGACTTTACAGTGAAAATAATGGATGGCCCAGTCCTGATAAATGTGGCTTACATCAAGGGTTAAGAAGCGCAGACACCTAAAAGGTGAGTAGAGGACCATCTTGGGTTTATCTCCATAGAAGGAAGGTAGCAATAAAGTAGGGAAACAGCGAGCCTGCACATAACATGTATTCTCTCGTTGTGATGCTCCTGCACTAATGTCAATTTCCAAGATTAGCATAAAATTGACAGAGGTTGTACAGTTGAGTATGTGGCAACCCCAGCAAGGAGTGTGTACTCCTAAGAAGGTGCTCATGAGATATGTGATCCACAGTCTCTTGCAAATTGACATAGCCTTCGCAAGGTGAAATTTACTTTCAAGCACCCTCTCTTGGGTAATAAACTCCATGAGGAAAACCTGAAATATAACAGACTTAAGAGTTGTACCCATAGAATCTGCTGCATTAAGCGAGTGAAGGTTTGTCTCTAAAATATAAACATAATCAAATATTTTTTATTGTCCTATCCATCCACCATGTTATTTTAAAACATGTGGAGGTAATAACCAATTACTATCTTTAGCTACATTTATCTACTCCCCATCCGGTAACAACACTTGCTGGCAAGATGGAGTCTGTGTTACTGTTTGTAAAGTCAGTGCAACAATGTATGACCCCTTTAAATTCTACTCCCACTCCTGCTTTTTATGTCATGCCCATTTTGCTGGATTTCCTCAGCTCTTGGTCTCAGGTTCTGCTCCAGAGTCTTACTGTTTGAAACCTTTCTGTTTTGGGACTATGGACCTCGCTTCCAGAGCACAATTTTCTAGCTGTTAAAGATATCCGATGTTCACACTGTCCATCATGCCAAACCAAATAGCATTCACATACATTTAAATGCTTGCCATGGTGTATTGAATGATGTAATGTCTCTGGACTGCTCTTCCAACTCAATTTGGTAATATACTGATGACAGATCTATCCCACTAAACCATTATGCTTTCTTCAAGGTTATCAACATACCCTCAATATTGGGCATGGACCATGTATCTACCCATGTAGCTGCATTAATATCCCTCAAACCCCAACGATGCTTCCAGACCAAACAGATCAAAGTCAGACCTATCAAACAATGAGATCCATGAACTCCTCCTATATTATAAGGCCGGATATAATTCGAGCAAGGCAGTTCATAATCAAATCCAATCCATCCAAGCGAACCCTCTCAGAGAACCGATTCACAATCACAGAGGAATAAACAAGAACAACCTTAAACGAATCAATTTATCACAAATGGCCTATCAACACAATAATAAACAACTAAAGTGCATGCTCCTCAACTGCAGATCAGCAAATAAACACGCAGCTGATATCTACGACCTCATTCTTACACATAAGTCCGATATAGTTATCCTCACGGAAACATGGCTAAATAGCTCATCCCATCATAGATCTACTAGTCCCACCTAGTCACAATATCATACGACTAGACAGAACAGGGAAATCGGGTGGTGGAATAGCATGCATCCACAACAATACCTTATCATTACGCCAACTGGAAACAAAAGAGGCAACAACATGTGAATATCTTAGCGTCAATATTTCTTGCAACAACAAAGTTATTTGTAATCTACATGCCTTCTATCACTCTCCGGGTGATAACCCGGACTTCACCGATCAATTCATGGAAATCTTAACAATAAATTCTAATCATCAAGAACCACAGAACTTCCTGGGTGATTTTAATCTGTATTGGAATGACCTAAATGACCATTCAGTGAATAGCTTAAAATCCTTCCTATTAAACCACGAAATGTCCCAAATCTGCGAAGGGCCTACACACAATAAGGGAGAGACTCTGGACCTTATCATCTCTAAGTCAGACACCATCTCCTTAGAGTCTCTCACCCCTTGTGATTGGTCAGATCATTATCGCATCACCTTCCTTATCAACTTAAAGGAAATCCTTAAGAATGGCCAACCAAAGAAAATCAAACAGTGGAAAAGGAATCTTAGTAATATGAACCATAATGATCTAACAACCCTATGCAACAACACCCTAATCCCACAGACCAATATGGAGGATGTCAACGACCTCACTGACTATTACAATACCTCGATATGAGAAGTCATGGACTCTATCGCTCCCCTAAAACAGAAAAACATCTCCACTAAAATCTCAAAGCCTTGGTTCAATGACAACACAGAAAGACGCAACCTAAGAACGACGGAAAGAGCCTGGAAAGACTCTCCATCAATAGAATCACTAAAACGCTTAAGAGCAATAAGGAACACATACAATCGTAGAATAAGACAGGCAAAAACTAAATTTATTAGAACCCAACTTGACCAGGCCAGAAATAGGCCCAAAAAACTATTCAAAATAGTCAAACAGCAATCACGTAACACATCAAACCCAACAGACTCCGGACCCAGTACCCTACCAAACTGCGAAGAACTAGACACCCTCTTCAAGGATAAAACAACAAAAAAAGAAAAGGAACTTCAACTAGCGAAGGAACTACTACCGGCCCTCCCAGTCAACCTATCTCACAATTAAAAATTTGCGAACATTCGTGACAAGAATTTTCAATTCTATTAAGGACAACGGAGGCGAGGATTATGCTTCTCAATCTTTACTAGGAAGCTCACAGCAGCCAATAAAAACAGAGATAAAAACCACGTGACAACCATAGAGTCTCGTCCATATAAGGTCCCTGTCAGCACATAGAGTCCTCTTTCTTTGTAACAGTACATAAGTCCATGCACGACCTGTTCCTGAGGATCACCGATAGCTAGGGTCTTCTCCCACCAACGAACTGTGCGCCCAACGGGGCCGAACGTCTCACTGGATCCTGGTCCAGACAACTTGCTTGAGAGCGAAACAACAAACTGCGAAGCGTTCCATCGCCGATAAACCATAATCAGGGTTACTTGCTGTCATTTCCTGAAAGAAAGGAAACACCCCGTAAAGACCGTTTGAGGTTGTGAAAACAACAGCAGTACATCACGAGAAATTTGGGTGGGAAAAAATACACAGCAATGCAATATATAGCATGATCCAATACATACAGCATCATAATCTTGAATGCGAATATGCAATCTATAGCAGTACATTAGACAATGTGTATCTCTGGGTGGGATAATCCTCGCCTCCGTTGTCCTTAATAGAATTGAAAATTCTTGTCACGAATGTTCGCAAATTTTTAATTCTATGTCAGGACCGGAGGCTCCGATTATGCTTGTTCAAAGCTGAGCCACCACCATTGAAGCAACATTGACAATCGGCTTAAAGTAAAACGTTTTAAAAGTACTCTCCGTAGACCAGTCAGCCACACTCATGATATCTGCTAGGCTGACACCCGTTACAAATGCTTTGGAAGCCATGGCTCCGCGCGCAGAGTGTGCCCCAAACTTGGAGATATCAATCCCTGCTTCGCCCATGAGCCAGCGCATCCACCGCGATAAGGTAGCTGGAGTCACTGGGCGAAAAGGCTTCTGCAAAGCAATAAGTAATTGCCCCTGCATATTAGTACGAAATTCCTCAGTACTCACCTCGTAATCCTTAATACATTGCACCACACACAGTTTAGGATTGTTAGGAAAAACCGGGTACGTGACTGAAGTAGTGTTACACTTCGTTCTCCTGGACAAAGTGAAGGACACCCCCTCAGGGGTAAATCTACGCCCCGCTAAATCAAGTGCTCGGACGTCAGAAACCCGTTTGCAAGAAACGAGACACAAGAGCATAGTCAGCTTGGCCGAGAGTTGTTTACGAGACAAAACCTATTGGATGGCCAGGATTCCAGGAATCGGAGGACAAGAGAAACATCCCACAGTTGAGAGTACTTTGGGCAAGGGGGTTTCACCATCTTGACTCCCCTCAGTAATTTACATACTAAAGGATGTTCCCCAATGGGCTTACCTTCTACAGGTAAATGTCCCGCCGATATGGCGGACCGAAAGTTGTTGACCGTCCTGTACGCCAACCCGGAGGACGCCATAGAAGCCAAAAAGTTGACCACTAAAGACACATGTGCCTTAGCGGGATCCACGTCCCGTTGAGTGCACCAATCACACCACCTTTTCCAAGATGAGGAGTATCGCTTGTGGGTATTGGCCGACCAAGCTTCTTTGATGAAGTTACTAGCTTCTCGTGAAAGGCCCGGGACACTCCACCTGTCCCTGAAACCCGCCAAGCAACGAGAGGAAGCTGGCCCGAAGCCACCAAAGGATGGGGATTCTGAAGAGGGTCCAGCAATAGGTTCTGCAACTGGGGAAGAAGGATCGGGATCGCGCAACTCATGTCCAGTAACACCGGAAACCAAGCTTGAGCCCTCCATAGAGGAGTGATCAAAATGAGCTCCGCCTGAAAGGCTTTTGCTCGCGCTAGAACCCGTGGGATCATGAGAAACGGGGGAAACGCGTAGCAGAGGGACCTCGGCCATTCTTGCAGGAATGCATCTGTGGCTAACGCCTCCGGGTCCGGCCTCCAACTGAAAAACTGGGGAACCTGACTGTTCAGTCGGGACGCAAAAAGGTCTATCTGGCAAGGGCCCCAAAGATGGGTCAGGCGCCGAAACACCGTGGGCAACAGCCTCCAGTCGCTGGAGTCCTGTAGATGGCGGGAATTCCAATCGGCCACTTGGTTGTTGGAACCGGGCAGGTATTCCGCAACCACCGAAATTCTGTTCTGCAGACAGAAGTGCCAGAAGTCCTTGGCGATCTCCGCCAACATCCGCGACCTGGTACCGCCCAGCTTGTTGACGTAGCGTACCGCCGAGATATTGTCCATCCGAAGGAGTATACAACAATCTGCTTTCTGCGGCGAAAGACATCTGATCGCAAAAGAACCAGCCAACAGTTCCAGGCAGTTGATATGCAATAGAAGTTCTTCCGGCGACCAGCGACCACCCGTGGACAACGTGCCGCACCTGGCTCCCCAACCCCACCGGCTGGCATCTGATTCGATCACCACATCCGGGGTCGATCCGAATAGCGCCCGGCCGTTCCAGGCCTCCATGTGGTTTAACCACCAATCCATCTCCAGCCTCGCCTCCTCTGAGAGAGGTATCTGTTCTGAGTAACTGAGACCTTTCCGGAGATGGCGGATCTTGAGCCTCTGAAGGGCCCGATAATGAAGGGGGCCCGGGAAGATCGCTTGGATGGAAGAAGCCAGGAGCCCCACTATGCGGGCTAAAGATCTCAAGGACGTCGTCTGCCTGCGCAGGATGGACCGCAACTCTTTCTTGATTGCCCTGACCTTTGGCATTGGCAGTAAGAGTTGACACGTCACTGAATTGATCGTAAACCCCAGAAATTCGATGGACTGAGAGGGGGTTAACACTGATTTCTGCGGGTTGACAATGAACCTCAAGCCTTGCAATAGGTTGATCGCCCAATTGAGGTGCGTTTGGACCGTTTGAGGGGAGGCCGCCAAAACAATTATGTCGTCCAGGTATATAATGAGGCGGACTCCCCGGGCCCTGAGAGCTTCCACCACTGGTCTCAGGAGCTTCGTGAAGCACCACGGTGCTGACGACAGACCGAACGGGAGGACCTTGTACTCGTAGCATACCTTTCCCCAGACAAACTGCAGGAACCTCCTGTGAGGGGGAAAAATGGGAATGGAGAGGTACGCGTCTTTCAGGTCCAAACGGACCATCCAGTCTCCTTCCTGGAGAAGGTCGCGCAGTAGATGGATCCCTTCCATCTTGAAGTGTCTGTAAACAATCCAAGAGTTGAATTCTTTGAGGTTTAACACCAAACGGGAACCGCCCCCTTTCTTGTCTACGAGAAAGACAGTGCTCACGAAACCGTGAGAATGGACCTCGGAGGGCGCAATCGCGCCCTTCTGCAGCAAGGAATTGATTTCTGCCGTGATAAAGTTCTGATCTTGTCGGGAAAAATACAGAGGTGGGGGGCGGGAGTGTTGCAAAGGGGAGGCGTACATCTCCAGCCTGTACCCCTGTACCGTCTGCAACACCCATGCATCTTGCGGAATTTCGCGCCATTTGTCTAGAAAACATGCCACTCTGCCCCCCAATGTCACCTCCGAGAAGGGAATGAGGCTCACCTGAGTTTCCGGCATCATGCTGGTTGTTGGAGTTTCCTCCAAATCTGCCACCTTTGCGGAACCTGTTTCTGGAACGTCGCGAGGGGTAAAAGTTGGAGGTGTTGGCTGAGTTGTCCTGGTAACCTCCTCTTTGTTGACCACGTTGGGTGCCTTGGTTATATCCCCAGCCGAACGAGCGCCCCCGGAAGCGTCCGGCCCTGCCAAAAACCGGGCGGAAAGCCCGCTTTAACAAACCCTGGGCCTTGTCAAGCCCACTAAATGTGGCTACAAACTTGGTCAGCTCCTTGAGAAAAGGCTGTCCAAACAGGAGGCCTTGGGCTAGCGGACCCGATTCAGACGTAGATAATTCGGCCAGCCTGGGATCCAACTTTAGGAGAATGGATCTGCGTCGTTCCGTTGACAATGCACAATTAGCATTGCCTAACTGGCACACTGCCCGCTGTGCCCAGCCAATCAACTCATCAGGGCTAATTGCAATGGAGGATTCTTTGGCCCTAAAGCCGATCTCGAGAATCTTGGTCAGGGGGCCTATGACGTCCAGTAGTTTATCCTGGCAGGATCGCCAGGACCTGTCCAAACCTTTCTTAGGGTCTTTCGAATACTTTTTTAAGTACGTCAACATGGACGGGTCCACCTCTGGGGTAGCCGCCACCTTATCTGCCAGTTCCGGCCGAGGGCATTCCGACCGCAGTCGTGCCCGTACGTCCGTGTCAAACGCTTGACGTAGATGGGTCTGAACATATTCCGCCACCTCTTGCGGTGGTAGCCAGGAAGATGAGTTAGGGTGGATAATGTCCGCTGGCTCGAACGTGAGCACCTTAGGTGATGTGGACGGACCAGAATGCTTTTCCTTCCTTGCTTTCTTGGAAGGGCGAGGAGATTCATCCTCGTCCGTGGTAGGGTCAGGTGTGGTGTCTTGACCATCATCCTCCTGGGAGATCTCAGTAATTGTCGCCTCTCTAGGAGAAGAACGCTCTTGCTCCGCCATCGATCGTGCGAGCTTAGCGAAATCTGCAGCATGGGGATTCACTCTTCCCTTACCCCCAGGTGTAGGACGGGAAGCTGATGGAACCCAGCCTTGTTTCTTTGCGTAAGAGCAAAGATGGCGCTTCAATGGCGCAATCGCCCTCACCAACGCGGAATTGACTGAATGCTGCACACCTGCGTCCAATGCCTCAACGAGGTCATATTCCATAGACCCTGAAGGGTCTTCATCATCATAATAATAATAATCCTCCTCATAGTATTCAGACATAGTTGCCACACAGTGAGCAATTAACGACCCTGAGGATTACTTGTGATGTCCGTCAAATTCACAATCAATAGTCCCACACAGGAGATCAGGGGGAGTGGTAACCCCAGGCAAGCCCCCAATACAGTCACCAATGGTGACACCAAATGACAATGTTTAGATGTGGAGGGAGGGAGGGAGGGCTTGCACAACAAAAACCCCACTCTAGGCAAAGCCTATGCTGAATTATACAGCCCCACTGACTGTAGAAACAGAAGGGCGTCTGGGGAGCCAAAACGAGCCTTTTCCGCCGAAAATCGGCACAAATACGGGTCTTAAGCAGTCAAAACACACTGCTCCGGTGTTCAATTCAAGCCCGACTGATTTTCGCGGGCAAAATGGCCGCCGCGCATGCGCGCTGGCTCAGGCTCTCATAGACAGTAAAAGAGGACTGCGCGTCAGACAGACGCGCGTCCTCGCTCCCCTAATCCTCCCGCTCCACGAACCCGAATGACGTGAGGAGACAAACTCACCGACGGGTTACACGGAAAGCGCTCGCAGCGCTTCACACTTCTTTAGTGGAAAGGCAACCGGCAAACAACCTCGACGAGGTGAAGACCTCCGTCCTCACAACTCGCGCTAACCGCGATCGCGCATCAAAGGCAGCGCCTCATATAATAAACAACAGCCACAGCGTATAAACTGTCAATAAACCAACAATTAATACCAATGAAGATCGCGCATCAAAGGCAGCGCCTCATATAATAAACAACAGCCACAGCGTATAAACGTTCAATAAACCAACAATTAATACCAATGAAGTAATACCACACTGTAAGAGAATAATATGCATAAGGTACTTAACAGGCTGCGGAGCAGCAAAGAAAGAGGACTCTATGTGCTGACAGGGACCTTATATGGACGAGACTCTATGGTTGTCACGTGGTTTTTATCTCTGTTTTTATTGGCTGCTGTGAGCTTCCTAGTAAAGATTGAGAAGCATAATCGGAGCCTCCGGTCCTGACATAGAACTCCCAATCTACGGAAGGGATGGAACCACCCTGCATCACCTCCAAAAATAATACCACGTGGAACACCTTCTCCCCAATCAGCGAACAGGAAATCTACATTATTCTCTCATCTTTAAACCCATCTAACTACTTCTCTGACCCTCTACCTCCCAGCATATTCAAAGAGATCAAAACCTGTATCCTTCCACTATGGTCAAAGATTGTAAACGCCTCTCTACACCAAGGCGCTATCCCAGACTCCCTAAAAATCGGTCAAGTAACACCCATTATAAAAAACCTTCGGCTGACTGCTCTGACCCTAACAACTTCCGGCCCATCTCCAACATCCCTACACTGGCAAAGCTCCTACAAAAATGTGTACAGAAACAACTCTGCAGTCACATAGAAAAGTTTCAACTCCTCGATCAATTCCAATCAGGCTTCCGTCAAGATCACAGCACAGAATCAGCTCTTACCCATATTGTAGATGACATTCTAAAAATGCTGGACAAGAACGAATCATGCCTTCTAATACTGCTTGATTTATCTGCTGCATTTGACACCATCAAACACGACACCCTACTAAAACTACTGGAACAAAGAATGGGCTTATCAGGGGCGGTATTACAATGGTTTGCTTCTTTCCTCCAAAACAGATCCTTACGAGTCAAAATTAATCAATCTCTCTCTAAGCCACAAGCGATAACTCTGGGTGTTCCTCAAGGATCCGCTCTCTCCTCCATTCTCTTTAACTTATTCCTGGAACCTCTAGCAAACATCCTAAAATCAGCTAACATCCATTACCACATGTACGCTGATGACACTCAGCTATATCTCAAGATTGCCTCTCCAGATGACATAATATCCCTCAACTCCATTCTACAAAATACAAACCTCTGGCTCACGGTTAACCACCTCAAACTCAACGCAGCTAAAACGGAATTTCTTCTCATCTCTCCACCAAATAACAACATCAAGATTGATCTGTGGCTGAATCACCTTACAGCACTCAATTGCTCGCCCCACATCATAGACTCGGCCAGATCCTTAGGTATTACTTTAGACAAACACCTAAATATGCAGAATCACATTAGTGCTGCCACAAAAGGAGCAAACTACCAACTGAGCATTCTGCGGAAACTGAAACCATACTTACCTCATGAAGATCTAAAACAAGCAGTACAAGCCCTAGTATTACCCAGATTGGATTACGGTAGTGCCACACTGTGTGGCCTACCTAAATACAAACTAGCACCACTAAGAGCCTCTCTCAATGCAGCAGCAAGACTGGTCCTCGGAACAAAAAGAAGTGCCACATCTCACCAGCCCTAAAAACCTTAAATTGGCTACCATATGAAGCAAGAATCCATCTCAAAATTGCTTGCATAACGCATAAAGCGCTACACTTCAACACCCCCAGCTACATGGCACTAAAGCTAGAAAAATCAGGGGGCTGCAGATCCTCACGAAGTGCGCACACCTTGTTGCTGAAACCCCAACGAACCCACAAAAAGAAAACGGGGGCTAGAGCATTCTCAGCTGTCGCTCCCAAGATATGGAACTCTTTACCGCCGGACGTTCGCCTAATCTCCTCCACCTACCCCTTCAAACGAGAAACCAAATCATATCTACTGTCTAAGTTCTAATTCAATATCTCAATGACACTGAATTGATTCAGATAGCAAACTTTTATGTAGTTTATTTTGTCTTGGATGTGTTTTATTGTTCTCCAATCACTGTTAGCCTATTCTTAACTGTTGATCTGTTTGTCTCACGCATATGTTTGCCGGTTGATCAGACCAAGTGCTATTTGTGTTATCTCCATGTAAAGCGCTCTGATACCCTTGAGGGTCAGGTTCGCGCTATACAAAACTTTCTAAATAAAATAAAATAAATAAAACCCATACAGATCCTTAACAAGTTGTTCTTATTTTGTGTTTCCGCAATGAGGTTCAGCAACTCTGATGTCTCAAAGTTCAACACCTCAAACTCTAGCAGCTTATCCTTCTCTCCCTTTGTTTGCCCTATCGTAGTTATGGGAATCTTCTGACCCTTTTTCACAGCTGGTGTCAGACCTTTACAAACTAAAATGCAATGTTTGAACTCTTTCAACTTACCCAGGCCGCTTCGGAATGCCTTAGATTACATTTCACCCACACTTTCCTCTGATAAACCTCCCAAAACTGGTAACATGGGCTCCTGATTTCCAGTCCACTGCACAATGCCTAATTTTGCTTGATGTCTCCAGCCCAACAGCATGTTACCCCTACTTGGCAACATACATTTTTCCAACACTCTCTCGAGTCTTAAATTTGATTTTGCCTAATTTGTAAACCCACAAGAGTGTGTGAACAAACCCATAACTTCGAGAACATATATCAGAGGGACTGAAATCATCTAAATTACCCATCAATAAAATTATATTCCTCTGGTGATAAAATAGTATATGGGCAACCAGAAACTGACTAGGCCTATGTGCAAACATCGTCTATATCTAATTCACATTTTGGTGGGGAGCCACCCTCTTCTCATTATCCACACGTACCAACTGACCAACAGAAAATATTAAATCCTTGAGAGCATTTACAGTTTCTTCTTATCCGTCTACGTTCACCTTTTACATTTATACAGCTTACTTCTGATTGAAATATAATTACAGTACAACATGCTTTAGCCAAATCCCCCCTAAGACCACATTTCCTAGGATCACTCTTCCAATCTTCAAATGCTTTCTCATTGGCCATGCAGATGTAATTACCACACCTCTAATAAATGTCCTTAAACCTTGCAGTACTGGTGTTATTACTCTTTAAGAACCCGATACTTGCATCAGCATAACTTTATCATCTCTCCTATATTCTCTTTCATCTCTTCTTGATTCTCTACATTCACTTCCTCAGATCTCTAGTCATTTATCTTAGTACATTTTGTGCCCATCTCAATCCCCTGGGCGAGAGGGATAGCTTATTTGAGTTTTGAATCTCTTGCCATCCTCCATAAACTCTCTTACATTTTTTCAACCTCAGTTGATCCTTACAGTATTCATCCAAATCTCATGTGAATATACTATTGACAATCAAACCCATTAGTACAGCAATTTAGTCATCCCCTCAAACAGTTGAAAAGCATAAACAACTTTCTATTGTCCAAATTCCTTCAAATGCCAATACCTATACAGTGTAAATGTCTTGGCTTGCCACTATTCTCACGATATGACTGACTATCCAGGAGAAGAAAGGAAAGAGGATGGTTGGTTAGCATGCACTATGATTATTTTTTTGATTTATTTGTATGAAATAAGTAATGATGCTAAAAACACAGAGTCATTTGGCTGTTGCTAAAAAGTGTAACCCTCGTTGCAGAACCTAAACGACATAGGCTCACACCACTGCACATTCTATTACGTATAGTTTTGGGTCTTAGTAACATTACAAAAATGTTCCCTATGTAAATCAGTCTTGTCTTTACCACGAAAGGAGCATTGCTATCCCAAATGATAGATTATGACTGTTCTGCATGGGGAAACTAGCAACCCTAGTTAAGCTGTGCCCTTAAAGGACCTCAGTGGTGAGGTGGACCTTGGTTCCATGGTAACAGTAAGCTGAGGCTCCATTTTCGTGGATATAGTATTCTTCAATATATCTTAAGCTCTTCTGTGCGACCACAGAAGAAACAATATCTGAACCAGTATTGGCTCAGGTCCATAAGTAGCAACCCTGCTTGAACTGCAGCCCGTGTCCTTCCTGTATGATTAGGCCAGAGTGATTGGCTCCTTGCTTCAAACCCAAGGTATTCTGAATCTCTTTTCTCAGCACTGTACTTGGGAAGACTACATGCTCCTTCTGAAGGGCTCTTCTTCATGCTGATGCTTGTCTTTGATTATTCTTCAGGCACAAGATTGGATTCTGAAAATTTCTCACATTCTAATAGTTCCCCAGTGACTAGGTGGCACTATTGTGGTTCTGACCTAGAATGCACTCAGGCACCAAGTGTGACTAAATGCAGTCGCTCAAGGCATTACCTTGCACCATGTCATCCATCTTTTTTTCGTTCTCTAACAATGTGGTTCAGAAGTTCCCTCTCTTCTAAATGGTGTTAACTCATATTGTTTTGGCAACAGTGTGCCCTTATTTTTCGTTACATAGTTTTGACATTCAAGTGGTCATGATGCTGCCGATATTGTTTTGTACCTAGTTTATCTAGTTGAGAGTCAACGTTTGCCTGCATTGCATTGCTTGACCATATGACTTTGGTCTGATGACTTGTTGATTATGCCAAATCCTTTCTTTAGTGTTTGTAATGAGTCTAGATTTAGTGGCTGTTAATGCCTCATGCACTTTTGGGTAGATGAAATGAAAATGCCCATTATGCAAGTTCAGTAGTGCCTTTTGTCCTCCGTTTTAAATGCGTAACCTTAGATACCTAGCATACAGCACATTATACTATTTTGTTCATTGATTGCCAGACATTTATTAGATTAGTCCTACCAAAATTTATTGGAATAAAAAATGTTGAGCTAATGTTTACTAAAGAATTCAGGAGTGTCTGGATAAGATTGATTTAGAAAAAAAATATCTTTGGGTTCACCATTCGCCTGGTCACAGAAAATTCAATCAGGACTAGATAAAAGCAAAACGAATTTATTAATGAAACGCTTAATACTAAATAGTTTGTTTAAGATTAAGACATAAATGGAGGGAGGAAGTACAAGTACACATGTGCTCTCTCTCTCTGTCGCAGTTATTAGGAAGTTTGGCATCAGGCCCGCACTAGAATCACCCTCTTTTAAATCACAGGTTTTCCTTTTTCTATCCGTATTTCATGAAATGCAAACACCCCTTCACTCTTGCATTGCCAAGTTTGCCTTTGTCTGTTACCTAAATGCTACGAATGAATTTACATTAACTAAGGCTTCATTAAAAGTTTAAAGGTAGGCCCTCACTCACCTCAGTGGCTGGGTCTCCACCTTCAGCAATGCAGGCAAAACACTTCTCCCCGGGAAACCTGTCATCACCATCTATCTCGTGCCATGTCAAACCAGAGGCAACCTACATGGAACCCATATTTCTTTTTAATTATTACTGTGAGACAAACCAGAAGATGGAAATCAATAGATATCCACTCCAGCATTTGCAGAATCTCCTTTCAATGTTTGCATCCAGCTATTACTGTATATTTCATACCCTGAGGTGATCAGATCCGCTTGTTCAAACGGTGGTCAAGTAGTAACCTAGCAATGGGCAGACTGTAGTAACCTAGCAATGGGCAGACTGTACCTAATATAGTACTATTTTCATATGCAAATAAGTTTGCTTTCTACAGTTTTGCATTCTCAAATAGCATGCTGTGTCAAAAACGGCCCCTATATTCCCGAAATTGGGCATGAAAAACTGATGTTTACGTAAAACTTCTGACCTCTTTTTCCTTTCAAACGACTCTCTCTTTCCTTTCCATCATCTGCATACTATTTCTCTCTGCGCACATCTTTCTCCAAGGCAAATGCATGTTTTCTCAAGCTCCGTTACTGTATTTCTGCAAATTGTATACAACTGCTTTAAATGATTACAACTACTACTCTTTAGGATAGTTATACAGCTGTAATTTAACACTACATATTCTCCTCTGACTCATCTATTAACCCCACCAAACATCTGCAGGAACTCCCATATCCCCCTTTCCCCAATAATGATCACGGCTAACTACTATTACTTTATTCTACCTCAAAGAAACTGGAATTATTGCATGGAATGGTTTATTTAAGATCACAAGACGAATCATTATAACCAACAATAGCCAATTACACTGGACTAACAACTAACCTTGGGTTCTAAAGCAGTGTGTTGCCCGATGTAAAGTGCTTCATGACTTGCCAAGGGTAGAAAATTCTATATATGTTCAATTACAATTGTGCAACATAAGGAATGCGATATTGGATAGAGTGGGTAGCTGGCTTCAAAATGGAAGAGACAAAAAATAGTCATTGTGGATGTAAGTGGAATGTGGATGCTAGAAATGCGATTTCTAGGGCCAAATATCTACTAAGACAAAAGCCCTCATCAACTTCTCAAGTTTAGTCCTTGGTGTTTGATCTTGCCAACTGCAGCCAGTAGCCTGACTGAATATTGGGGACTAAGATTGCACCAACATTGCCCTCTCATCCCTTTAATTGGGTCAGGAGAGTTTGTGGGTTTGATTCACGACTATGCAATCAATATCTAAACATGATTTAGCCCTTAAACAGCACATAGCATGAGCTATCCCTATAGTAGATATACCCCAGAAGAATCCAGTGGCAGATACAGTTGGTCATTGCATGGCTAACTTCCATCTGCAAGTTCCAAACTAAATATTGAAAATAATGTAATGTCAGCGTTCCAGGTTTTGGCCCAAAACCAGTTTATTCCACATTTTTCAAAACATTCCTGTGCTTATGGAGGAGATGAGTAAATACCAAACAGATATGATCTTTCTGCAAAGCTTTAACATATGGAGTCGCTATCCAGAAGTTTATTATTGCTTTGAAGACAATTAATATTTAACCTTGCTATTCTCATATTGCCTTATTAAATAGTGATTCAGCTTTAATTGAAGACTAGACCTCTGCTGTTTTCTTTCAAAACCGATTTTTCCCAACCTGTATAGACAACTAAAAACACTCTGCTAGGCATGAATCTTTTCCAGGTCCAAATGAATCTCTGCTCTCCTCCCCTTTTCTTGCTCCTTTATAAATGATTCTCAGGCCACTCGTTTTGGTCCCAACCTATCTTGACCCACTCTCCCTATACCCTCCAACCTATTTTGACTCTCCTCAGCCATCCAGACCTTTCGACAGCCAAGGTCTACCAGGTAGCCAAGATGCTTATTTCGAGGCAGAACAAACTCATTCTCACCCTTTTACAATGACCCAACCACCAATCATGTCTGTGAGATTAAGAACAAGAAAAAGCATGCACACATAAGCCACAAAACCTAGATTTAAAATATAATCAGCTTCCAACAATTCCAAGAAGAGTAAATGAAGATTCAGAAGAGCATTAGGAAGCATTGAAGTTCCTATCCCAATGCACCCCACCTCCAAATTTAACCGATACCTAGAAGCAAGCTCAGTGGCAAATGTAACTATTGTAACCACTTTTTGTATTTTTGAATTGAAGGTTTAGCTTTACTTTTCGATAATCATGGCTCACCATAGGCCTGGAAAAGTTAGTTCAGCAAAAGCTTTGCACCACTGTTGGTATAGGAAGAGATTATATTTATCCAGTATTGGGATATCTTTCATAGATTCACATGCCTGTATCATTCCCCATCGCCGAGGCGGGAGTCCCACGGTAAATACAAAAGTAGTTCCAAATAATAATAGTAGTAGTAGACCCCAAAGAAAAGGCCTGAGGCCTAGATCTTAGCAGCCTATCTACATCATTATTAAGGGTGGGCGTAGTGGGCGTAGTGGGGCTACATGAAGCAGCACGTAGTGTGCCCCAAATCTACGCACACTACGTGCTTCGCGTAGCCCCACTACGCGCCACCCGCCTCCCGCCCGCCCTCCTTTTAAATCAAACCCCCGAAGCATGCGCATGCGCGGGCGTCCGCGCATGCGCATTAGTCAGAAGAAGTTTGAAATGGAAGAGGAAGCCCCGGAGACGCCGCGTTTCAGGTAAGTTTCTTTAATTTAGTATTTATTGTAAATCCCGGGGTTTGATTTAAAAGGAGGGCGGGCGGGAGGCGGGTGGCAGCGGCAGGCAGCTACGCTTCGCCCTGGGTGTGCGTTGCGCTAGCCTGCTTCGCCTACTTCGAAAACTGCGAAGCAGGCAGCGCTACGTACACTACGTGGGCGAAGTGTAGTGTCTCGCCCAGGGTTAATCATTATGCCAAAAGAACCAAACAATTGGTCCCAACCAATCAGCTATCAGCACCCTCTAGAACCCTCTCAACAAAGCCAGTTCTTCTCAGATTTTCACTGCACGTCCTGTGGAAGGGAGTCTCCCTGAGTGCCACTCAGTTTTTCTTCTTTATTCCATGATGTCTGACAAGAAAGCCTTGTTCAAGTCCTGCAGAACCTGCGCCAAGAAGAGAGTCCATGTTGATGACCAGCATATGGACTGCATCTACTGCCTCTACCCTAAACATGAGGCAAAAGATTGCAAAATTTGCCGTACCTTCCCTACTAAGACTCTCAGGGATAGGGAGGCGAGAGTGCTGTTATGGCTTAAATCCTCTTCGGCTGAAGAGGATGATAGAGCCTCAACTTGCAGCAAGAGAGCTAGGTCGCAGGACAGCTCTTCAAGTGAGGGGAAAAAACACCATAAATCTTCCCACTCTACTTATGGCCCTTCTCAGAGGACTCCTCTCATCTCCTCTGGGTCAGCGCAGTCTCCTCAGGACTCTGCTCTCAAGGACTCTAAAAAGACGTCTGCTAAAACTGTGAGTAAAAGCCTTTCAAAATCTCTGGCTTTCCCTCCTTTGTCGACGATTTCTGTCACTTCTTCTGCTCCTTCGTCGACGGAGACTGTCTCGACGACGTCTATCACCTCTCCTATACTGTCGACGAGGATTACTATCCTGTCAAAGAAAACAGTCGTCGAGGAATCGTCGGCGAAGACTCCACCGTCGACGAGAGTAATATCGTCGACGAAGACGCAGCTGGTTACTACCCCGTCGACGACACGGTCAATGACCGAGCCCGTCGACGATGATCCTGTCGACGTCGAGCCCGTCATCGACGATCCCGTCGACTACATTGACAAAGAGCCCGTCGACGAGGAATCCATCGACGGAGAGCCCGTCGATGACAATTCCATCGACTGGGGACTTACCTGTTCCGTCTGCGGCACCTGCATTGCCTATGGCTCCTACTCATTCAACACCTATTTCATCTAGGAGTTTTCAGCTCAAAACATTTCAAAGACATGAATATAGCAATATTTCACCGCTTACTTCCTCACATCTCCTGGAAACATATGTGCAGGAAGAGGATGATGATTAGGAGGACGAAGAGGAAGAAGGACCATTTGGGATAGCTCATCATCCTTCGGGGCTACTAATAAAATGTCAGGATGATGATGATGATGATGAAGAGGAGGAGGATTACCAAGAACAATATTATCAAGAGGACATTGTCGTCCCGCATCACAGAGTTTACCATAGACAACTTCGCCAGAGTGAGATGTGCCATCTGCATCCAACTCTAATACAAGACCTGCAAGCCATGCTAGCAGATTACAGACAGCGTTTTCCCCCACAGCAAGTCATTCCACAAGTTCCACCACCACCTGTGCCGGTTCCGGATCCTTTGCCTTCACCTGACGCTCCTGTTCCAACGTCTCAGCTTCCAGACCCTCCTCAAGACCCTCATCATGGTCAGGACATGTCCTTCGAAGAGGAAGTTGAAGAGGGTGAACTTCCAGAGACCATTCCTGCAGATCCTTGGGATTCTTATATTATCTCTATGCCTTCACCACCGACTCCTCTACCATCTGATTCGCCCCCAGAGGATATAGGGGGATTTCATAATCTAATGCAGCGAGCTGCTGCTAGATTTCAATTGCCTGTCATGGTTGAACAAACTGAATGCTTCCTACATGATTTTAAGGAGGAATCCAGAAAGATTACGAGGGCTGTCCCGATAATTGATTACATCTGGAAAGAAGGGATCAAAATCATGAAAACTCCTGCATCTGTGCCAGCAGTGCTTCCACGGATATATAAGAAATACCGTGCTCCGGCCAATAGTCCATCCTGTCTCATTGGCCATCCTCGACCAGATTCGGTCATTTCCCAGGCTGCCCAACAAAGATCTAAGAAGCCTGCAACACCCATTACTACACCGCCGGACAAGGAAGGGCGTTGTCTTGATTTGATCGGCAAGAAGTTTTCGACAATGGCAGCTGCCTCCATCAGAGCAGCTAACTCCCTAGCAATAATAGGGTCTTATGACCGCCAAATGTGGTCGGAGATGGCTGGACTTATTGACAATTAAATAAATAATCTGAGTTGTCAGATTATGAGAACCTAACCAAAGGGTGTGTGGAAAGCACTTGTTTCCCGAAAGAACACCCAAGAAAAAAGAAAGAAAGGGCAATTCCTTTCTTTAGTCCCCTCACTCACCAGGGTTTCCCCACGGTGACATGCTTCATCATTGGGGTCCTCTCAGTCCTCTACGGGCTGAGGCGTGCTGCGACTTGCGGATTTACGTAGGAGCACTAAACAAGACTATGTGTTGTGCAAGTGTTGTGGTGTGGAGTGGTTTAAAGTGAGTTAAAATAATCAACTAGTGGGCCAATCTAAATTTTAATGTTGCTCCTAGCTAATTAATTAAAAAAGTGGGTGACCGTATGCGGTCGGCGAAGCAGTTCACTAGTAGGTGTTTCCGGCGGGTGGCCTGACGAGTACAAGTGTACGAGTGTCCAACCCCCCCTCAGTCGACCATGAGGCACAGTTTTGCCTTTTAAAATAATTCCATGAGACGTACATTACGTATGTATTTTGATTAACGCATGCTAAATTTGCACAGCGTTTTTTGTTTTTTTCACTCATTCATGCACCAAATTAGGTCCTCTAGGAGTGGTATTTACACTGGGCTGGTCCCAGTGTAGTCCTGATGAAGAGCTTGGGAAGCTTGAAACTAGTCGACCGTATGCTAGGTACACTTACCCATTATAGTAGTTATCTCTAGCATATCACCCACTTTTTTAATTAATTAGCTAGGAGCAACATTAAAATTTAGATTGGCCCACTAGTTGATTATTTTAACTCACTTTAAACCACTCCACACCACAACACTTGCACAACACATAGTCTTGTTTAGTGCTCCTACGTAAATCCGCAAGTCGCAGCACGCCTCAGCCCGTAGAGGACTGAGAGGACCCCAATGATGAAGCATGTCACCGTGGGGAAACCCTGGTGAGTGAGGGGACTAAAGAAAGGAATTGCCCTTTCTTTCTTTTTTCTTGGGTGTTCTTTCGGGAAACAAGTGCTTTCCACACACCCTTTGGTTAGGTTCTCATAATCTGACAACTCAGATTATTTATTTAATTATATATACAATGGGAGGGTGAACCTAACCGTTAAAAAACCTCTCTTTCCCCCTTCTTTTTGATATACTGGACTTATTGACCTCATTCCGCAAGACAGGAGACAGGAAGCAAGAAAAATTCTATTAGAGGGAGAGCGCGCGGCATCTGAAACCATAGATTGCGCACTAGACATTGTTAATACAAATTTTCGCCAGCTGGCTGGTGCGGCAGTACTCAGACGCCAGGGTTGGCTTAAGGCCACCACTTTCAGACCTGAAGTCTAGACAAAAATATTGGACATGGCCTATGATGGCGAATCGTTGTTCTGAAAACACATCGATGAAGCCCTCCAGGCAATAAAAACTGATACAGATACGGCAAGATCATTGGGTTTATTGCAGTACAAACGCAGAACCTTCAGAGGCGCAAGGGGGCGTGGGTTTTCCTCTAGACGAGGATACCAAAACCAGCAGAACTGACAATACCAGCCCCAATATAGACAAAATTACCAATCTTCATACAGGCAATCCAACACATCTGGTTTCTCTCGTCAGGGCGGTCGAAAACGATCTCAAAATCAAGGACGAGACGCCAGCAGAAAGCAGTGATCTCCGCAGGGCGCCTACCACACCTATTCCCCTTCCCGTGGGCGCGAAAATTTCAGCATTTGTGGACAAGTGGCAAGAAATTACCTCAGATCAATGGTTCCAGACCTGGTGAACAATGGTCATACCCTAGAATTTGTCACCAAGCCACCCACCACTCTGTCCAAGGGACCCCTCCCCCTCGTCTTCACTTATTATTCAAAGAAGCTTTAACGATGCTCCTCAAGAATGCAATAGAGAAGGTTCCATCACATCAGAAACGGACAGGTTTCTATTCCTGATTTTTTCTGATCAAAAAGACATCAGAGGAATGGCGCCCGATTCTAGACCTTCGCAACCTGAACAGATTCCTCAAAAAACAAGGATTTCGCATGGTCACACTTTCAGAGATTCTAGGTTGTCTCAACGAGGGAGATTTTATGGCTTCTTTGGATATGGAAGACGCTTACTTCCACATCCCAATACATCCCAAACATCGCAAATATCTTCGCTTCACTGTGGCTGGCGCCCATTATCGGTTCAAAGTGCTCCTGTTTGGACTAAAATCGTCTCCAAGGATCTTCACAAAGTGCCTAGCTCCTGTAGCAGCAGCGTTAAGATCCCGGGGAATCCAAGTATTCCCGTATTTGGACGATTGGTTAATCAAAGGTCCTTCGGAACGAGCAGTCAGCATTTCCATTACAACTTCTCTTCATCTTTTCAACTCTCTGGGGCTAACTGTGAACAGGAGCAAATCTCAGCTACGCCCGATGCAGGTCCTTCCATTTCTTGGAGCTCTGCTGGATACGGTCCAGTGCAGGGCATTCTTATCTCACAAACGACAGGTTCGTATTCAAAAGCTGGCAATTCTGATTTCCAGAAGAAAGTCAGTTTCTGTCCGCATGTTTGCTTCACTCCTGGGGATGTGCTCTTCGGCAATAAATCTCGTCGCTTTGGCAAGACTCCGAATGGGACCTCTACAGGAGGAGCTACACCTTCAGTGGCAACAGGCCGTGGGATCCTTCGACGACATCCTCAGAGTCACACCACGCATGAAAAACGCTCTGCATTGGTGGTCACAGATGCCCAACTTAGCAGAAGGACTCACTTTCATACAGGATATTCCAGATTTTGTTCTCACAACGGATGCCTCCATGGAAGGATGGGGAGATCATCTCCAAGATTTACAGATACAAGGAAAGTGGTCTCCAGAGTACAAGAAACAACAAGCTTTCCTTCCAAGGATTGCAGGTTCATCAGTACTAGTTCGGACCGACAATACCACCAGCATGTTTTACGTAAACAAGCAAGGAGGGACAAGATTGGCAACTTTGTCAAGAGAGGCCCAGGAGTTGTGGGAATGGGTCACACTCCACAACATAACCCTCAGAGCAGAACATGTCAGGGGTCTCCACAATACCCTAGTGGACACGCGCAGCAGGTCCAAGTCGGGCTGCCACGAGTGGGAGCTAGAGCAGAATCAAGTGAACAGGGTGTTCCGAGCTTGGGGCAAGCCGGCACTGGATTTTTTCGCAATGAAGGACAACAAAAAATGCCGATAATACGCAAGCAGATACCCTCAACAGGGATCAAGGGGGAATGCCCTGTCCATGCGATGGTCAGGGATTTGTGCTTACGCTTTTCCCCCCCAATACCGCTAATCCCGAGGGTAATACGCAAGATAAAATTGGAGGGCTGCCGTCTCATCCTGATTGCACCCCGGTGGCCACGCCAGTACTGGCACCAAGAGCTTCTGTTATTATCCCAGGACCAGCCGATCCATCTTCTTCCGACACCCACAATGTTGTCGAGGAACAAAGGTCAGGTGCTTCACTCGGGCCCTCAGTCTCTACATTTACACGCATGGCTCCTGATTTCTTAGAATTCAAGGACCTTAACATCCCTCAGGACTGTCGTGACATATTGACAAAATCGCGAGCTCACAGCACAATTAAGACTTACCGTCTAAAATGGAAGCGTTTTTGCTGTTGGTGCGAGGCTAACAACGTTCACCCGGTGGAAGCTCCTGCGGAACAGATCCTTCCTTATTTGGTACATCTGGCAAGGTCTGGGCTCACTTTTTCATCAGTCAAAGTCCATTTAGCCGCACTTTCCTGATTCAGAAAGGGTGCTCAACTTCCTTCTTTATGTTCATCCTCTTTGATCAAACAATTCATGAAAGGAGTTTTCCAAGCGTTTCCTCAGGTAAGGCTTCCTCCACCGAAGTGGGAACTTAACACTGTCCTAACGCAACTAATGAAACACCCTTCGAGCCGATCCACAAGGCCGAACTTAAATTCCTCACCAGGATGGTTGCCTTACTTCTGGCTCTGACATCCGCTAGAAGAGTTAGTGAAATTCAGGCCTTCACTATAAAGGAACCATTTCTACATTTCACTCAGGACTACGTGACCCTCCAAACTAATCCTACATTCATACCTAAAGTACCGTCACAGTTTCACCTCAATGAACCGGTAAAATTAAGGACTTTCTTTCCAAATCCATCTACACCAGCGGAAAGAGCCTTACTTTCTCTGGATATTAAAAGATGTTTAAAATTCTACCTTCAAAAAACAAAGAGCATTAGAAAATCGGATCAGTTGTTCGTGGCTTATGGCCAAACTACTCTGGGAACTGCAGTCACAAAAGCCACAATTGCCAGATGCATAGCATCTACAATCCATTTCTGCCATGAGAAGGCTAACAGGCCATTGCTAAGGAAAGCCAAGGCCCACTCCACAAGAACGGTGGCAGCTTCTACAGCTTTGTTTGCTGGGCTGACTCTAGAAAATATCTGTCGTGCTGCGACATGGAAGAATTTCCACACGTTCACGAGACATTACTGCCTTCAATCTACACATCAGGACGGTGCAGCAGTTGGACAAGCTGTCCTATGCCATCTTTTTCTTTGAGGTCAGTTTTAAGTACCTTTTCTGTCTTTTAAATGCTATCTATGTCATTATTCATGACACTGACATTTTCTGCAATTATGGCATGTCTGACATAGAATGTTATTACGGTGCATGTTTCATTTCCCTGTGTATGTTACAGGTTTTTGAATTCTAAAGTTTGGTTTATTATACCTTTTGTTAACAAGTTGTGGATGCAATTGGGAGTTTACCAGCACTAGTCTCCCACCATCCGCAAACAACTGTATACTTGGTATACTGCTTGCTACTCTGATTCAGGCATGGTAATCTATGAAAGATACAAAGATACTGGATAAGAAAACACGTTACTTACCTGTAACTACAGTTATCCAGTATTGGTAGCTTTCATAGATTCACATGCACCCACCCTCCTCCCTGTAGAGTCAGTTCTCTATGTTTTGGGACACTTACTTCCCACTTGTGCTAAGGAAAATCTGAGGAGAACTGGCTCTGCTGAGAGTGTTCTAGAGGTTGCTGATAGCTGATTGGTTGGGACCAATTTTTTGGTTCTTTTGGCATAATGATGTAGATAGGTTGCTAAGATCTAGGCCTCAGGCTTTTTCTTTGGGGCCTACTAATACTATTATGATTTGGCACTACTTTTGTATGTAGCGTGGGACTCCCGCCTTGGCGACGGGGAATGATTCAGGCATGTAAATCTATGAAAGATACCAATAATGGATAACTGTAGTTACAGGTAAGTAACTTGTTTTCTTCCTTGATAACCTATAATTTGGAACAGTCTTTAAAGAAGCCATGAGCACCAATCTTTTAAATTGAAGACCAAGAACAGCCTGACTTAAGGTGATTCTTGGCTAATTTAGCACTGACAAAAGAGAGACATCATTATAATGGTGAAGCCTACGCACTAAAAAAGATACCTATCAAAAGTTCCAACAAGCCTCAAGTGTACTGTCTTCAAATTGGGCATCTAGGGGTTTAGACATTTACGGTATGGATTATTTGGTATCTCAGGGTCCAGGCTAGATATTGGAATAACCTTCATAGCACAAATTTTGATGTGGTCTTTTGATTAAGAGTAAGCTATTGTGTTTGGATTAAGAACTCTCAGCGTACAAGCACTGTACTTTTGCAGCTACCTCCACACTCCTTCCTATTTTTAATTGTACCTGTGGCCGGGGCAGCCATATCGACTTCATTGCACTTTCTGACGACTACAAACCTAAGTTAGTAAATTTTTCAATTTTAAAAGTAGTTTTTTAGTGATCACTTTCCTTTAGCGATTAATTTTGAAACACAAATCAAGAAGGTGACCTTAGCAGTGCTTCAAATAATCCATCAAATAAATAAGGGTCTCATGTGTAAATGGGCATCTATGTACCCTGAGATGGCCCTGGAAAAACTTTTGAACATAAATAGGTAACAATTCTTGACATGCCTCGAAGATGAATGAAACCAAAAGAGCATGATAGAATCATTCATTAACATCACTATGACAATAAACTAAATTTTAAAATGTGATAGAAGGCCTAATCCCGGTAAACAGTTTAAATGGTTTAATAGTGATGGCACAAGGAGCCCCAATAAGCTTGTTGAAGCCTTAAAACAAAAGCCCAGTGATTTAGAAGGGGTGAGAGCATGTAGATGCCAGAATAAAAAGACATTAGCCGAACGCAGAGAGATTGTCAGGAAGGAGGCATGGGAGAGGTTGTATGAAGTGAGTGTCACTAAGAATAGCAGTCTCTTTTGGAAGACCATCAATGCCCCCTTCTTTCAGGACAGCCATAATAACTCCTCCAATGTCACACTCCCCTCAAATAAGTGGGTGAACCATTTTCCTGCAATTTTTAAGAGTGGTGGGGACCCAACTGGCACCACAGAATGTGATAACTATGCAATAAGGGCTGCAAAAAAATTAGATCTACCGACAATCAGAGAAGTTACAAAGGCACTATGTGTGACAAAGAAAAATAAGGCTGCTGGTCCTGATGGTATACCGACTGATCTCTTCCTGGCAAAACCTGACCCATGGCTCCCCATTTTAGCCAATATTTTAAGTTGCGTCGCAGTTAGAGGTCCCCCTGAATCCTGGTCAACAGCAATAATTGCACCCATTTTTTAAAAAGGGAGATAGGTCACACTCTAAATATTATTGTCTAATATCACTGATTGACACCACATGTAAGCTGATGACAGGGTTTTATTTCAACGCCTCGAAATATGGATAGCAGTAAAAAGGGAAATTTTCAGATATTCAATATGGTTTTAGAAGGGGCCTGGGTACAGTGAGCAATGCCTCAATCTTCATCTGGTAATCAGTAAATATACTATGGCAAAAAACACTAATCTATATCTGGGCTTCATGGACCTGACATTGGCCTTTGATTGTGTGATGAGAGGGAAACTATATAAAGGGAAACAACGGTTCCTGTGGACTCGTAAAAAATGATTCAAGCAATATAATTTGCACAATCGCAATAAAAAGAGGGTAGAATAATGTCAGAGGGCAAGGAACCACCAACACATTTGTACAATTATGACTTGTTCTATAAACACAATAGACTTAGTATATACATTGTTTAAATTTACAATAGAACAGATATTTGTGCACTGTGTCCCAAAGTGAAATATGGAACCTAATCGTAAGTGACGGGATGTATATTTATATACAAGGTTTCCATAAATCTTAAAAGGCGTAACCATTCTTGTATAACTTCTTTTTAAACATCAACTGTATATAATAATACTCGCTGGGCTTAAGCGCGTATTATTATATACAGTTGCTGTTGCAGAAGTCAAGTCAAGTCAAGTCAAAGAATTTATATAGCGCACTACATACCCGGAGGGTCTCAAGGCGCTTAGGGAGGGGAGGAGGATTACTTGTCAAATATCCACGTTTTAAGTTGCTTTCTGAATGCTAGGTGGTTCTGGGTAAGGCGAAGGTAAGTGGGGAGTGAGTTCCATGTTTTAGCAGCCAGGTATGAGAAGGATCTGCCTCCCATTGTGGTCTTGTTGATGCGAGGTACAGTGGCGAGGGCTTGGCTGGAAGAACGTAGTTGGCGGGAGGGGGTGTAGAAGGACAGTCGTGAGTTGAGGCATTCTGGTCCGATGTCGTAGAGTGATTTGTGTGCGTGGGTTAGCAGTCGGAAAGTGATCCTCTTATTGACGGGTAGCCAGTGGAGGTCTTTCAGGTGACCAGAGATGTGTTCATTGCGCGGGATGTCTAATATGATCCTGGCTGAGGCGTTTTGGATTCGTTGGAGTTTCTTCTGGAGTTTAGCGGTAGTACCTGCGTAGAGGGTGTTTCCGTAGTCCAGTCGGCTCGTGACCAGAGCATGGGTGACTGTTTTTCTGGTTTCGGTGGGGATCCAGCTAAATGTTTTTTTGAGCATGCGAAGAATGTTGAAGCAGGATGAGGATACGGTGTTGACTTGTCTGTACATTGAGAGTGAAGAATCCAGGATAACGCCTAGGTTCCGTGCGTGGTCTGTCGGGATGGGTGCTTTTCCAAGAGCTTCCGGCCACCAGGAGTCGTCCCAAGCAGAGGGGGAAGTACCTAAGATGAGGACTTCTGTTTTATCTGAGTTCAGTTTCAGACGGCTGTGTTTCATCCATTCGGCAACTTCTTTCATTCCTTCGTGTAGGTTAGTTTTGGCGGTGCTGGGGTCATTGGTGAGAGAAAGGATCAGTTGAGTGTCATCCGCGTAGGAGATGATGTTGAGGTTGTGTTGGCGGGCGATGGTCGCGAGGGGACTCATGTATACGTTGAAGAGGGTGGGACTGAGTGAGGATCCTTGTGGTACGCCACAGATGACTTCAGTGGCCTCGGACTTGAATGGTGGAAGGCGGACTCTCTGGGTTCTACCGGTGAGGAACGAGGTGATCCATTCAAGTGCTTTTCCTTGTATTCCGATATTTCTGAGGCGTTGTAAAAGGGTGCTGTGGCAGACTGTGTCGAAGGCTGCAGAGAGGTCGAGGAGGATGAGGGCGACTGTGTCTCCATTGTCCAGTAGAGTTCGAATGTCGTCTGTTGCTGCGATGAGGGCGGTCTCAGTGCTGTGTTTTGCTCGGAAGCCGGACTGTGAGGAGTCGAGGGATTTGTTGGCTTCGAGAAAAGCGGCGAGCTGGTTGTTGACAGCTTTCTCGATTACTTTGGCCGGGAATGGAAGGAGCGAAATGGGGCGGTAATTTTTGAGTTCGGTGGGGTCCGCTGTGGGTTTTTTCAGAAGGGCGGTGAGTTCAGCGTGTTTCCATTTTTCCGGGAAGGTGGCGGAGTTGAAGGAGCAGTTGATGACGTCTCGGAGGTGTGGTGCTATGACGGAGTCTGCTTTGTTGAAGATGTGGTGAGGACATGGGTCTGTGGGGGATCCTGAGTGGATGGAGTTCATCAGGCGGATGGTGTCCTCAGTGGAGATTGGGTTCCAGTCGTTAAGGGTGTTCAAGGGGGGAGAATGTTCGGTATATGGTTCGGTGGGTTGGTCTCCGGGTTGGTTGTCAAAGCTGTTGTGGATGTCTGCAATTTTGTTGTGGAAGAATGAGGCTAGGGAGTCGCAGAGGGTTTGAGAGGGGGTGATGTCGTTGGAGTTGGCCGAGGGATTGGTAAACTCCTTGACGATGTTGAAAAGTTCCTTGCTGTTGTGGGCGCTGTTGTCAAGTCGATCCTTGAATGCTGTTTTCTTGGCCTTTCGGATTAATTGGTGGTGTGTGCGGGTGGCGTTTTTGAAGGCGTCCTTGGTGCTAGTGGTTGGGTCTTTTTTCCAGGCCTTTTCGAGGGAGCGGCAGAGTTTCTTGGATTTCTTAAGATCATCGTTGAACCATGAGGCCTTCTTGCTGCCAAGTTTGATTTGTCGTTTTTTCAGTGGTGCTAAGGTGTCGGCGGTGTTGGATAACCAAAGGGTGAAGTTGGCGGCGGCTTGGTTTGGGTTAGAAGAGTGGGCTGGGGTGTTTAGAAGGAGCGATGAGGAGATCTGGTCGATGGTGATTTTGTTCCAGTTTCTTTGCAGAGTTGGTTGGAGGTGGTTGGTGGGTTTTGGCTTGTTGTAGGTGAAGTGAACGCAGCTGTGGTCAGTCCAGAGGAGATCCGTAGTGTAGTTGAAGGAGACATGTTTGCTGGAGGTGAAGATGGGGTCGAGTGTGTGGCCTGCGATGTGGGTGGGGGAAGTGACCAGTTGTTTAAGTCCGAGGTTGGCGAGGTTGTCCAAGAGGGTGGTGGTGTTGCGGTCGTTGATCTTTTCAAGGTGAAAGTTGAGGTCTCCCAGAAGGATGTAGTCTTTGGAGGGGAGCGCGTGTGGAGTGATGAAGTCCGTGATTTCTTCACTGAATTTTGCGCGGGGTCCTGGTGGTCTGTAGAGGAGGGTGCCTCTGAGTGTGGTCTTGGGGTCGATGTGGATCTGGAAGTGAAGGTGTTCGGAGTTGGCGAGGTTGGTGTCAGAGCTGGTTGAGATGCGGATTGATTTTTTATGGACGATAGCGATTCCTCCTCCTGTGTGGCCGGTACGGTCTTTGCGTGTGATCTTATAATCTTCAGGAATGGCAATGGTGATGTCTGGGGCGGAGGAAGCGTTCATCCATGTTTCTGTTAGGAAGGCGACGTCCGGAGAGATGGTGTCTAGTAGATTCCATAGGTCAATGGCGTGCCTGTGGATCGATCGGGTGTTGAGAAGGATGCATTGTAGGTGATTGGGGTCGGGAATTTGTGGTGTGGTCGTAGCGGAGATGTTGTCGGTGCCGCTGAATTTGCAGGAGTAGCAAGAGAAAGGTCCATGGGTGTGTCCGGGAGCGGCTTGGACGCAGTTGGGGGCACGACCGGGGTTAAGGGCTAGGAGGGTGGTGGCATCGTAAGTGATGCGGGAGGGGTGGGGGGTGCAAGGGCCAGGGGGTCTGGCGCTGGGCGCGGTCCAGGCGCGGACGGGCGTAGACGGGCTTACCTTTGGCGCACCTTCGGCGCGGATTGGGCGCGGTCGCTGCGCGTGAACGCTGCGCGCGGGAACGGTTGTCATATAAGGAGGGTGGGGGGGAGGGGCGAGGGCGGCTCAGCTGGGAGGCGGGGCGTGCTAAGTAGGAGGACAACAACAACAAAATGGAGGGCGCTTGGGGGAATACACTAAAAGAGCAGGAAAGTCGCGCTGGCAATCTTAATAATGAAATATGCAAAGCGGCATACAAAGCGCACAGCAGGCAATTAATTTCACACAGTTTCCAGCAAGAAGCGTTACACAACGATACCGGAGCCAAAGGGAGCGACCACTCAGCTGGGAAGCGTCGAGTGAGCCATATCTTCTGTACCCTTTCAGTCATTTTTAAAAAATGTACCTCACTAGATTCAGATTCGGCATCGCTCATTTATTGGTGTTGTACATACCATGATGCCCATTTGGAACCCTGCCCTTGTGACGGTAATTCAAGCCAGAACATGCTGCACTTCCTCTGTGTCTGCCAGATATATAATAAACCGCGCAGGGAATTCATTTTACCACTCTTGAGGGTTTTGAACAGCACAAAATGAAATCACTGACAAAATATCGAAGGTCATAATATAGCCCTACAAAAATATCGCAGCAAGAATATCGAAGTCAAAAATATCGACATCCTATCTACATCATGGTAAGTACAAATATATCGCTAAAAAAAAATCAATGTCAAAAATATTGTTGTTAAAAATATCGCTTTTTATTTAAGTTAAAAAAATAATGTAAAATAAAGTAAATAATACATATAATTAAAATGAACATAGTAAAAAATATTTTAAAATGTTTAAAAATTATAAGTAATATATATATATAATATAAACATAAATAAAAAATATACATATAATATATTTACTTACTAATACTTTTTTATTAATTATTTTAATAACTTATATTTGTTTTAAATATTATATAAATTATAAATACATCTATACACATGAAATAATAATATAAACAAAAAATAAATAAATATATATTACAAATTAAAAAATTTAAATTATTTTTAATCTTTTTAATCTTAATTATATACTACATTAACTAAATTAATACAAAAAATATTAGATAGCGGAGGTAATAACATTACTATTCCAACTCCAAACAGTGCAATAGTAGGGAAAATGTTGGATAACGTAGGGGTAAAAATTACTATTCCCACTCCAGGGAGTGCAACAGTAGGGAGGGTGTTGGATAGCGTAGAGGTAAAAATTACTATTCCCACTCCAGTAAGTGCAGCAGTAGGGAAAGTGGTGGATAGCGTAGGGGTTAAAATTACTATTCCCACTCCAGTGAGTGCAACAGTAAGGAAAGTGTTGGATAGCGTAGGGGTTAAAATTACTATTCCCATTCCAAGGAGTGCAACAGTAGGGAAAGTGTTGGATAGCGTAGGGGTAAAAATTACTATTCCCACTCCAGGGAGTACAACAGTAGGGAAAGTGTTGGCTAGTGTAGGGGTTAAAATTACTATTCCCACTCCAGGGAGTGTAACAATAGGGAAAGGGTTGGATAGCGTAGAGGTAAAAATTACTGTTCCCACTCCAGTGAGTGCAACATTAGGGAAAGTGTTGGATAGCGTAGGGGTTAAAATTACTATTCCCACTCCAGGGAGTGCAACAGTAGGGAAAGTGTTGGATAGCGTAGGGGTAACATTTACTATTCCCACTCCAGGGAGTGCAACAGTAGGGAAAGTGTTGGATAGCGTAGGGGTAACATTTACTATTCCCACTCCAGTGAGTGCAACAGTAGGGAAAGTGTTGGATAGCGTAGGGGTTACAATTACTATTCCCACTCCAGGGAGTGCAACAGTAGGGAAAGTGTTGGATAGCGTAGGGGTTAAAATTAATATTCCAACTCCAGTGAATGTAACAATGTGGAAAATGTAGGATAGCGTAGGGGTTAAATTAACATATGTATTAATTAAATATTTTTTGTAAAATAATTAACATATTAAAAATGAATTAACTAAAAATGTAATAATAAATACCAAATGCCTATGCTCCGCTCAATCTCCCTCCCTGTCACCCTTTTTCACATTATCCCCTTACCCTCTACACGCCATGAACCAACGGCTGCAACCCGTAATTGACCCACCTTCTGTAACAATGGGCAACTTGTAACCTATGTAACCCTACCAGCCTGTCTTCCTAAAACCGCCCCCTTAAGTATGCCCTTATCCAAAGCACTCCTACTCCCCATGTTGGGGATAGATCCAGCATTTTTGCCCTGGAGTCTCAGGGACCCTTCTGAGAGAGTCCACAGTGACAAGGGAGTCTCACATAGTAGAGGACTGGGATTGATCCCCTTAACTCTGGGAACTGTCTCCTACCTGCCTGAAGTCGGACATTGTGTTCATGCTGGGTTTTCTACCCCCTCCCCCACCTCTTCCCTCCTTCATTCTTCTAAGTGTGCCCGTGACCAAAGCACTCCTCTCCCCTTGTTGGTGAGGGATCCAGCATTTATGTCCTGGAGTCTCAGCGACCCCGCTGAGAGAGTCCACCGCGACAAGGGAATCACACAAAATGGAAGTCTGGGAATGACCCTTTACCGCAGGAAGCCGTCTCCCACCACACGCCGGACATCGGACACAGTTACCTCCTCGTCTCCTCTCCATGCCTCCTACCCCCTTCCCCACCTCTTCCCTCCTTTAATTCTTGGCTTGCCTGCCCTTTTCCTTTCTTCCCTCCCCTGAATCTCTCTCCCCCTGCCTGCTTTGTTTTTCCTTGTGCCTATTCTCTGCTTAATCTCCCTCCCCGTGGCCCTTTGACATTACCACCCCTAACCTTCTACACGCCATGAACCAACGGATGTAACCTGTATTTGATGTACCTTTCAGATGTAACTTGTAATTGATGTACATCCTGTAAAAAGGTGTAACGTGGAACCTATGTAACTCTCCTCATGTAAAGCGCTCTGATACCTCCGGGTTCTAGCCAGCGCTATATAAAACTCAAGGTATAAATAAATAAATAACATTAAATTAATATTTACTTAAATAACATTAAATTACTTTCCACCCTATTCCCTCATAAACACACAACCCGCTACACATAAAAAAAATACAAATAATTTAATTGTCAATTAATCAATTAATAAAAATGTATTGCCAATTAATAATAAATTAACAATAAATTCATTAACAATAACGATAAATAAATAATAATAAATTAATTATAATTAATATATTTATAAATTAACTAATACAAATTAATTACCAATTAATAATCAATTAATAAATTAATGATCAATAACAATAAATACAAAATATTAATTAATTAATTATAATCAAATTACTTCCCACCCTATTCCCCTATAAACCCACAACCCACCACACATAAAAATGTAGACAATTAATGTAATTATCAATTAATAAAAATTAATTACCAATTAATAATTAACAATAAATTTATTAACAATAACAATAAATAAATAAAATAATAAATTAATTATAAATAATATAATTATAAATTAATCAATTAATAAACATTAATTACCAATTAATAATAAATTATCAATAAATTAAAAATCAATAACAATAAATAAAAACATATTAATTAAAATTCAATTATTTCCCACCCTATTCCCCTATAAACCCACAACCTGCTCTGATACTAAAACGCAAAATTTACTTAAAAGAATTACTAATTTCGATGGTAAACATACATATAAAATACATACTAAAATACATAACACTAATATAAATATCGATATAATTAACAACAATATTTTTGCTAACGATATTACTTACTTCGATATTACAAACTTAGATATTACTTACTGAGTTATAAAAAAAACTATATTACTTACCTTAAAGTCGATATTCTGATCTACAATATTCTTGAGATCGATATTCTGTCCCTACGATATTAAAAACTCGATATTAATGTAGGATATTTTGACTGCTCACCCAGAAAATGTAGGCCAGCTTTGTTCTATCTCCGACTTCTTCAATCAGAATATATATGCAAAATTATATATAAATGTAGTTTGGCTGTAATTCGATTAAGGAGGTTAGTTGGAAAATGATTGTTCTCTTTTCTCTAAGACTTGGTATTGTCTTTTACCTTGAGTTTGTTTAAAATGATTACCTGCAACCTGTGGAGTATTTCAGATTTTTTTCCGGCACTGTCAAAAAAGCACTTTGCACTTTAATAATGACTGTTGTTTATACAGTAGTATGTCTTGGCTGAAACCCAAATTGTATCTGAAAGTAAATGAAAGATAGGATAATGGATTCCATTGGATCAAAACCTGCCCGCCACTTTGAAAAGACACTTTGCCATGATGTGTTTTTTTTTAATGAATTTTATGTGTGTTAACCTGCTCCCTGTTAGCCTTATGTTTGTTATGCCTTTTATGTATTTTTTACGTGTGTGAACTTTATGGTTTACTAAAAAAAAAAAATGAATAAAGTTTTCAAAGTTCAAGTACCTGTCCAGTGTGATTATGGAATTTATAATTATTTAAAAAACTCTAATGTATAGGTCTTACAATATGTTATTAATAAAATACCATGAATGAAGCACAGTTTAATGCGACAGGAAATAGGTTATCATATAAGGAATTATGTTTGATGAAGTTTTAATTCTTATTCAATCGGGATGTACTCAGACCTCACATTTTCTTCCTACAGGAACAGGTACAGAAGATGAAAGATATGCTGAATAACGTGGCCTCAGACGAGGCCAATTTAGAGGCCAAGATTGAAAAGAGAAAGCTGGAACTGGAAAGAAATCAAAAGCGACTGCAGACTCTTCAGAGTGTAAGGTGAGTACAAATGTCTCTTGAGTTAGGTGCGCCGTGTTTGCTGTTCGACATGTCTTTCGTAGGAGTTAGGATTTCTTAACCCCCCAAAACGTGGTAAATAGAGGATTTTGCTACAGTAGGTGACAATGTTCGTTGTTAATGCATAGCGGCTCATAGTTCTTATCAAATCCATGGCTGTCCCTTTCAATAGGGTCCCATCACATTATATTTGTTGATCTTTCATACACTTGCTGACAAAGACATTTTGCCAGTGGGTGATAGATAAAAAGGTAGGGTTGACTATAGTGAGAGAATTTGGGAAGAAATCTAGACCAGCACAATTGAATTAAGACCAAAAGTGAAATGGAGAGAGCGAGAGTTGAGGGAAATGTCAGTTGAATAGATACAGGAAAAAAGATAAATTGGTACAGGGCAGTGATTTTGGACCTGCAGTGTTATGTAGAGACCTCAATAGGTTTTGTATGGAAGGAAGAGAGAGGAAAGAGGAATTTGAAACTGTTACTCCTTGTGGAAAGAGCTCTTTAATAAGAGACAAAATGCAGCCGAGAGTTTAATGTTACCTATACATCCCCTTGGGGGAAATTGATCCATTGCCACTAAACCTTATTCACATGTTTCATTTCTCTCTGAGAGCTTCACAGACTTGGCCGTTTTACAATACGGTGCCGGATGGTAGATATGGGGGAAGAAAGGGTGAAGTTACAGAATATGATAGAGAGAGTTGAAAAAGCGGGGTAAGAAAAGAGGATAAGACAGAGGTAAATTACTGGCGCCCAGGGTCGAGACACTGATGCGATAGATTGAAGCATTGCTGAAAGTTACTTTACGTTTCACAGAGGGAACGGGTGAAGATTGTTTTTTTCCTCTCACTGCATGGATTTATCTACCTCAGTATGGCGCGTAAAAGGAGCTCTGCAGACATGTTCTGAAGCACTCGGGGGTTTTCATACGCAGAGAAGGCTGTGGTTTTTGACACCAGTGTTTGAGTTATGGATTGTCACCTCCAGCCATTTACCTGTGTCATTTCTTTGAGCAGACTAATGTTTCATAAGCCTAAGAAGAATTGCCTGTGAAATGCAAATTTGTTTGAGAACATCATGCTAATATATCTGCTCCAATATGAATATTTATCAAAGAATTATACAGCATTATATAAATACCCAGCCTTTCCTTCTATTCCAATTCTCTAAACCCCAAACCACGTATGCCCAAAGCAACACGTCCAATCTCTTGACTTGCCATTCTAGTACTTGTCTGTTATCCCTAAAACCACTCGTTAGCACCTTCTTTTTGCAGCATTCTTTGCATTCCAGTATTGTTTTCCAAGGTTTGATTGTACTGAGTAAGCTTATATTTTACCATTCGAATATAAGTTTTTGTTTTTTGCATTGTACACCTGTTAAGCCAATTGTCATTTTAGCTAGATATGCCACTGTTGTGGTCGCAACATAAGCATTTGAGACACGTTTAAAATCGACCCTCATTATTGCCGTGCGGTATAAGTTGTATAGCATCATCCCTATCTGAGCACATCAGTTACGGAATACCACAAGTGGTCACCTGCTAGTAAAGGCATGTTTATTTTGCACTGTGGGGCTTCACATTGTTTGTGTCCCTTGCTTGAGCTATTTATTTGTTGTCTGGTGTTGCTTTGTGTGGTCTTGTGAGTCACACCTCATTTGAGGCCGTCAATGAATATGTGGCTTCGCTCCTTCTCCTCTGTATGGTGTGTCTTTGCTTCTAGTTATGTTGTCATAATTTACTCCAGATGAATTCAAGTATGTATTTCTTTGCATTATTCTTTACTCTCTTAGCCAACCTTTTAGACGTGGAGCGCACCAACCTCTTCGAGCATGGCTTGCTGTAGCCAGACACAATCAGTCATTCCTGTCAAATATGTAATCTGTTCTCTCAGTCCACAGTTCCAGAATTGGTAGCGCAGACAGCCCTATTCAAAGGTTCCCATGCTATAAAATCCTGTAGCATCCATCACCCTTAATGTACTGCAAACTCTGTCCTGTGTAGCACTTTAATTTCCTGCATTCCCAGAAATCATATCCCAGACAGAACTCCAATCCAGCTCCACCACCGGCCTTCCAGTTCTTGTATTCCAAGCAGCTTTGTCCAAGTCAAATAAATCCTGACCTGCTGCACTTTTACAGATGCATATGTCTGTTGTTGCAGAATTTCTCTTCATCAAAAAGTTCAGCATTCTTTAACGTTCCACCTACTTTGCTTACTTGAATCCCTAGGCCAGCTTTCATGGACGAGTATGAGAAAATTGAAGAAGAACTACAGAAACAATACAGCACGTACCTGGAGAAATTCCGTAACTTGTCCTACCTAGAACAACAGCTTGACGATTATCACCGAACAGAGCAAGAGAGATTTGAGGTACTTTTCAGAATGCTAAAACAGACCAAAAGTTATGATATGTCAATCGTGGTCACGAGACTGGAAGTGGTGGCCTGTAAGCAGATAGACATTTTTGGACTACTCATTTTACCACCATTCGCACCAAACTTTTCACATTGGCCCAGGCTTTCTTCGAGGGTACTATTTAAATTCCTTCTTAATCCTCTAATTTGAGGAGTGATGGGGAAAGTTCCTGTGTTACTGCTCATTTAACATTCTGTGGTGTGGTTTGAAGTTGCTTCAAACCACATCATTGGATGTTAAATGAGCAGTAACACAGAAACTTTCTCCATCACCAATAGGACACCATCAACAAGATCTGAACCTCCATTTTGAATACTGGACATCAGGATAATATTGAGAATACTTTCAAAGCACAGATTTTATATAGTAATTACTGAGTCTCACTTCACAAATTAGAAGATGCCATTAGCTGGCCTTACAAACAAAACACGGGCAAAATGACAGATGCAGCAGCATAGTTTGTCCATTTACGAAGGAATTTAAATAGAGCCCCGAAGAAGTCCGCGAGGGTGAATCCCATTGGCTGCAGTTTTAAATGGGTTATTGAAAGAAGAAAATGAATAAAGAATTCTCAACTTAATATGTCTAAAGAATGTTGTGTACTGTAAAGATCATGTATTGTATGTGTTGACCATTTGTAAAAATCTAGCTGCACTCCTATTAAATATAAGTGATATAATTTGAAAGGTTTAGGGGGCTGAACCCCTGTAGATTGGTTTAAAATTGTGAGTCTTTTCCTTTAGAAGTTAAAAGGGGTTGAACTGGTTCTATGCACCATACTAAGTATTCAACCAACTGTCCCCACTGTTAAGGTAGGTGCGGTAGTTTATTGCTTCAACCCCTTGTATATTGGATAACCCGCTTTCTTTGGAGGGTAGGTGCCTTCAGGGCTTGTGCCCATACTATGCTGAGACCAACTAGCAAAATGTAGTGTAATACGTGTCATCAAAACCAATGAGTCCTATTAAAGTGAAAATAAATACAAACTGTATAAAGAATGGCATTCATATAAAATAAAAACAGTGAGTATATATATAGATTTTGCGGCTATGTAAAGATCTCTTGTAATGAACTTGAAGGGAGGATAAGTAGAGCTACACACACACACACACGCACGCACGCACGCACACTTCCACATTCAGATCCCACCAACTGAGAAGTACAATACTCGTTCTTTTTTTTCCTTTCTGTCTGAACAGGAGACAGCCAGGAGTGATATATTTCTTCTCCTTTTTGTGTGTTGTCCCCATCATTTCACACACACATGTCCAGTCTTGTGGTAGAGTTTTTCATCTGACAATATCTACAAAGCGTTTCAAACTGACTTTTACAACATAAACGAATTCAGTATAGCTGTTATGTCAGTCTAGGACAGATTTATTCCTTGTCCATCCACAGTGTTCTAAAAGAAAGCAGTATGCTTCTGTGTGAGGGAGAGGATGTGGCGCAGCGACCAGAGCTGCCGACTCTGTGACTGGGGATCCGGGTTCAAATCTAGCTCAACATCCTGTCATTCTTGGCAGATAACTTAATCTCTCCATGCCCATGGACAGCGCCTGAATACCCTCCCGAGAGATGAGCCACGCTATATAAATCTAGAAAAAAAAATTGTATAGCACAGGGCCTTTGCTATCACCCAGACTGGCTAAGACTCCTTTAAACGGCTAGCTTGAGTAATTTACCATAGCATGGTCAAGCCACCACTGTTTTAGTCACCATTTCCAATTTCACCGTATCCACAAATCGCCCTTCTGTCTGCCACAACACGTTCTTTATTTTGACCAGACCTTCAGGGACAGTTTTTGCAGGACCACGCTCGGATGATTCTAGAATCGATGCTCATCACACAGTTCCTGAGGCAGGGATGCTATTTTGGACCAAAGTTCTAAGAAGGCGAACTCTTTTCGGTGTCTGTATATCTTGCTGACATGTTCTTCTCAGATCCTGTTCATACGATCTTCCTTACAGCGTTTCTCTGTAAGTCTGAGTAGGGTAATGTAGACTTCCCTACTACAGTGCGCTCAGAGGCTTCTTGCCCCACTCCAATCAGTGTAGTAAGGTTTTACTTGTGCTGATTTTGCTGTATTCCTGATTCAGTATAAAACTGATTCTCATTCATAGATTATACATCATTTCCTCTAGTGACATCTGCTTTCGTTGTATAAAATGTAATTCCGTTTTATGATGTAATTTCATAATAAAATTGTATTGTTAAAAAAATCCTTAAACATTACCTTGACTTACGTTTCTCCAGTTAACATTAGATGTTCAGGGCAGTTGAAATAATGTTCATATATTGCTTTTAAGCAATGTTTTCTGGTGCTCATTTGGTGAAAAGAAAAGTTGGATTAATGACCCTCAACTGTGAACCACTAAGTGCTTAGCCAGATTGCTCTTTCCATGCCGAAAGACTCGGCTTGAAAATAAGAGGTTTCTGAAGAACTTGCCTTTAAGTGAACAAAAACAAACAAACAAGGAGAAAATCCTGCACGATTTCAATTGATGAGATGTCACATTGACATATCCTATCGTCTGAGTACCTCCACTACATCCATCTTGAGTATAATTCACAGTTAACTGCTTTTCCATAACAAAGGGGAGTAGATGTTGTTGTGAAATGTGAGGTGGTTATCAAATATTGCTCACAATTGTCCAGGGTTTGCCTGACATAAGGACAGGCATGATGCTCAAGGCAGATCCATATTCAAATTGTCATTCCTAGCACTGTAGCTAACCTTCGAATATTGCTTTTGCAGTCAGCTTTACCTATTACTCTTTTTTTCTGGAGCAACAATAACTCCATGTATTAAGTGAATGTTTCTGCTGCCCTTAAAGTTTGTTTTAAAAAAAAATTAACTTTGAGTCCTGTCGCTGCCCTTAAAACCTGTCAAGAATAAGTCTATGATTTCGTGTGCTATAGTTATTTTTTCTGGTACTGGATTTGATATGCATTACTGGTTACGTCGGGTTATTCACTGAACAATCCGTAGGAATTGGGCCTTTCAGCCTGCAGTTTCTGTATGTGCCTTGCGTCCGTTTTTAGGCCCCTAAATAAGCCCCTATCAGTGACCTGGGATGGACTTTAATACCAGCCACTGCCATATTTAAGCTCCCACCCTTCAAACGACACGTTGTCCTGAAATTAATCAGGACAGTTGATAACATTTTTCCCCAAGACGAAGAGTATCTGAAAACTGGACTCAAGACTATTGAATCATTCAAAAGCAGTTTTGTGTTATTTAGGATTCAACTAATTGTGTATCGCAAAGTCCATCCCAAAAATTAGGATTTTGGACCAAGGAGTGCTGCTGCTTAGAAGTTCTTCCAACTAGGACTTTTATCGCCATTCACAAAGACAGATGCTGAAAAAGTCGCACTTTTTGGAGTTGAAACCTTTTTGTTGTCTGAGTTGAAGCAAGAAGTTTAAAAAAAGGGTTAAAGAAAAAGCAGCCATGACACTTTCTTTTTGAAAAGTCAAAGTGGTTTCAATGGTGTACGAAGCTTTCCATATTTATTCAGCCTTAGATTTGCCATGTTGTCTCAACAAGATGGATCTGCCAGTTTGCATTACAGATCTGTCAGGGGCTCCCATGCATTTCATACTCCTCCGCCATCAAGGTCTTCATTACGAGATGCTCGGTAATCAGAGGGGCGATACCAGGGCTTGAGTTAACCATGCTGGCTGGTGTCTTCCGTCAATCATGGGGCCTCACAAGTCTTCGGTTGGAGTGGGGAATACATCTTGGACCCAGTAATACTGGGCTCAGTTCCGCGTGTTTTCCCAGAGTCAAGAACCGTTTCTGCTCACATTTTACTCTTGGTTTCAGTAGGAGGTTCAGAGGTGTGTGCCAAACATTGCAGCAAACTTGTAGCTTCACTTAAGCATGGTGTGAAGCATAGATGTGAGAGGGGTAGAGTCATTAACATCGCTTACCTTAAAATACTTAACATTGCGATTTGTTTTGTTGGCTTTGCTCGTGCTTGAGACCACCAGCCTGATCTGCTTTAAGGGCACGGGCCTCCCACATTGAGACCAGGATGTCTTCATATTATTTTAGTAACACCCTTCCAACAAGTGTTGACATTAGGCAACAGTTCCAATTCAAAAGCAATCATTGTCTTATAAATGATTCAAATTATACAAGAAAAAGTCTTTAAACTATGTACATTGCTGAATTAGCTCTTCCAGTGTCCTGAAGGTAAACATGTTATGTGAGCATTCCTGCTCACATGAAGCAGCAGTACCCACATTTTCATTTTGTGGTACCTGTTTTTTTTAAAGCTTTTTATTGATTGTCAAACTTTTCAACAATAGTGATACACACCTCTTTTTCATTAGGCTTCAGCGTTAACATTGCATTCAGTTCAACATACAGCCAGGGCAATTGGAATCAAGCAGCAGAGTAGATCACCAATGGTTAACACGCTTCTGACCGTCGGCGATCCACAGGGATCGCCCATTTTGTTGCGAGTGTGTTGTGATTTGACAATTCTATATAAGACCAATATGGTTTATTATACAAACAATATTCTTTAACATTTACTGGACAAACTATTCAAGCTTCAACAATGAAAATGTCACCACTTTCAACCCCTGTCTTCCCTTCAGCACCTCATACACACCGGCGATCTAGGGCCTCAGTGCTGTCTCAACCATATATTATGGAGCTGCTGGTTCGGTTTCTTCCCCTCGCACCAAAGGTCACCATGGTAGCAGCCCAGTCATCCACTATGGGGTGGGTACGTATGCCCCTGTTTTCCTTGTCTCTGAGAGCTGACTCTTGTGTCAGCGCCCAGCGTTCAACCACTCCCTTCCACCTGCAATGAGGCGGGCCCCCAGGTGATCTCCAGCACATTGCAATTGCCCTGTTAGGGAGGACTAGGGTTAGATTCAAGAATTGTATTGTCCCTCTCACCATTAGAGGATGGAGTATAAACCTAACAAGCATATTTCCAGTTTCGGGAGGTCAGTATGACTTAAGGTTCATTCTAGTTTGTCTATTACTGCCTACCAGAATTGCGTTATCTGAGGACAAGCCCAAGTCATATGCAAAAAGTCAGCATCAGGTATGTTACATCCTGGGCATGACTTATTTTCTCTCCCATAGATTCTGTTTAGCTTACATGGTGTGAGATAGGACATATGTAAGTAATTGAACTGAGTGTATCGGAATCTGGTGTTTTGGGAGACCGTATGTATATGTTGCAGAATTCTATCTAATCGTGGTTCCGCACTACAAGGCCTATCCCGACTTCTCACCTCCGCCTGAGTTACGTTAGGTCTGCTTTGGTAATATGTAAGGCTGATTAGTAAATCCAAGAGACTAATTTGTGACCTTCTCCAAATGTGAGGAGGATTGGCAGTACCTTGTGTGTCAGTGGCTCTTTGCGGCCTGCATTCCACAGCACCTGCAGGGTGCATGTCACTGGTGCATACATCAGGAATTGTGAGTCGGGAAGCCCCCCTGCAGTGGTAAGTGTCGCAAGGGATCTCAGCTTCTCTTCCTCATAGCAGTCGCCCACTACAAGCAAGTCAGCAGCCGTCCATGCCGGCAACCTACATGCAATCAAAAAGCTGTCCCTTGGGGAAGGGAGGACAAACAGTGAAATCGCCGGTGCATATAGTGGAGAAAGGTGTGTTCTTTTGAGGAGTTTCCACCAGTATCACATCGCCATGTTCAACAGTTTAGGTGGGGGTTCCATAGAGACATGTGCTCCCTTCATGAGAACCACTAAGTGCCCTTCTCGTCGTCGTAGGCCATAGTGTCCCATCTCTTCCGTTTAGTGACCCACTATCCAACGAGCCAACTATTGTAGCTGAACTATGATATGGTAGACTCCTAAGTCGCCTTCTCTGCTCGTACATGTATAATGTGCAAAGAAATCACATGTCTTCCTCCATCCTATATTAAATCATGCATTAGCGTGTCCAACAACCTGAACCAGACTCAGGGGATCCAGTAGGGGAGATTCCCAAATAGGTAGAGTACTCGTGGCAATATCAACATCTTTGTGAGTACTATTAGTGCCATTATCAGGAGCTTGAGTGTATGCCAGAGCGCGACATTGCACTTCAAGGAGTGCAACACCCACCCTCAAAATTTCCCTCCATTATATTTTTCTTCTGTTGGGAGATTTTGACTCTTAAGTATTGGAGCGCATGAGGCTCCCACTTCCAATTGCTGGAGGGATCGTTCACAGGGCTTCAAAGACCATGAAGACACTCATTTTCTCCCAGTTCATGTACTGGCCAGACACATCACCCAGCAGCGGCAACATTTTAATATTCCAGGGCACCCTGGTGCCTGCATCTCTGAAAAATAGAAGCATATAATCTGCATAGAGGGAAATACCATGCTCTCTATCATGTAACTGGACTTCCCTCTCTCTGCCTACATTTCTGGCGATACCTGAAAAAGCTTTATTGGCTGACGTGAACAGTAATGGAGATAGTGGGGATCCCTGTTGGGTTCCCGTATGTATCTCAAAGGCCTCCGAAATATTTTTCCCTACTTTGATTCTAGCATGTGCCCCTGTATATAGGAGTGCTATCCATTTGTCCCAGCCTGACCCTAAATTCAACGGTGCATTACTGCGTGCATATAGGGCCACTGAATAGTATCAAAGGCCTTATGGAGGTCAACGGATAGCGCCACAGCTTTCGGGAAGCCATCCCTCGGGGTCTCATTTGAACACGAAAGAGGCGCCTAATGTTGATAGACGTGTTGCACTGTGAGATTAATGAATTTTCGTCGGTGTGGACTAGCTGATACTGGTGAGGTTGTAGACGGCAGGCTAAAATCTTGCTAAGAATCTTTTAGTTGAGGTTTAACATCGACAAGGGGCGAGAAGCAGAAGTGTCCTTCATGTTCTTGCGTTGCTTAGGGAAGGACATCATCAAAGCTCCCTACAATAGGGTGACAGGGTGCCTTCTTCTTCCCAGGCCATCTTATACATCTACACCAGGTTGGGGGGAGGGGGCAATAGGAAGAGTATATGTTTAGAACAACTCTGCAGGGAGGCCATCCAGACCTAAAGTCTTCCCGGTTGCAAGCTCTTTAATGACGTTACGAATTTCCTGTTCTGTAATAGGTTGTCTCAGAATCTACCACACATCATCGGAGACAGTTGGCAGTGTTGCCCTATCCAGGAACAACTCTGTAGTGTCCGTGGAGAGGCAACTGCCATTGTATAGCTCTCTATGATGCAGCACAAAGATTTCATGGATGCCTATCTGTGTATGGTGCAGCACCCATCTAGAGTGCTTGAGTGTCCGTACCCCGCCTGCTCGCCATTCTGAATTAACCAAACAAGTCAAGAGCCTACCTGCCCTGACCCCCTTAGTATGTGATCTGGCTATGTAGTCCTTGTAGGAAAATCTTCCCAGCTGTTTCACTACCTTCACTGACGGCATGTCGACTTTGTGTTTCCAATAGATTTGTGCGCCACAGCGGGTTCGGTATTATGCGTCTCTCCAGGTCCCGAAGGATGTTCTTCAATTGAGTGAGCTCCCTCTCCAGGGTTTTGCGAATACCCACCTGTGGACCACACAGTGGCCTCTGATCATTACTTTAAAAGCATCCCACACCATATGTACATGCACGGTCTGGGCATTGTGTTGGAAGTACTGCCTGATTGAGTTGGCCAGAGAGTCCCTAAACACTGGGTCTTGTAGCAGGTCACGGCATAGTCTCCAGGTAGTAATGTTGGGTAATCCATTCCTTCATCCGAGTCTCATTAATAGCGGGGTATGATCTGACAATGTGCGGGCTAAGTATTCCGTATGGATTACCATGCCCTCCACTCGGGGAGATACCAGTAGTCTATCCAGGCGGACATGCAGGTCAAGGATTGGGGTGTAATATGAATATTCCCTCACTGCCCCATTTCTATTTCTTCAAGCGTCTTGAAGGTCCCAGTTCTGTATACACTCCCGAAAGGTAGTTGCTATTCGGTGCCCTGGGAAATCCGACAGTGTTGGGGAGAGGAGGCGTAAGGATCCACCACAACGTCTGTCACACCTCCTAATATATGGGCTATCATGTCAGAGGAATCTAGGAAGTGTGTCCGGCATACTTTGGGGACATATAGGCTACCTAATGCTAATGGGCCCCTTGAAGCATCCTGTGGATAATGGCATATTCACCTTTTTGTCTATCGCCTGCAAGAGGCACTCGAAAGAGACTCCCTCATGGATCCATATCAGTGGTCCCCTAGCATATGCAGAGTATAACATATCGTAGACTTTCCCTCTCCATTGTGTCTGAAATTTAAAGACTTTTCTCAGCAGGAAGGCAAAGTCAGCACCTCTGCGTTTCAGGCAGGAATAAACTTGGGTGCAGAGTACAAACCCCAGACTTTCCTTGTGAGAATGGTATAACTAGAGGTCAAAGGAGCCATTTATAAACCATGTAAACTTTCAAGAATCTGTATGTCACTTCCATATGTGGTGTGCCCTTGGTGCCAAAAACTTTGTGTTTGAGTGTGTGCATGACTGTATAGGTGGAATGGGTTTGATAAGCTATGCCTGGTAAGTTCAAACAGACAAACCCCGACTCCCGCTCTTAAGGGCATCCTGGCTATGGTCAGGTACCCAAAACTCAATCTGACAACAGCTTGGTACCAATCTGCTAAAACATCTGAAACACTCTGCTGAGCACTAGGAGGGACTGGTTGGCCTTCATGAAAAAATATATGCAGCCATCCCTACGCACACCCGATCTGTCTTTTTCTATCAGCTATGCAGCCCCTTGAGAGGCCCTCCAGTTCACAGTGTATAGTACAGATGGAGTCTAGAGATCTCCTACCTCTCCCAGGGCTCGAGTGGGGCAATTATTGGTCCGTAGTAGGTTATGAATCAGATGTCATAGGCGTCCATGAGATCAAATGTGGGCCCAGGGCATAATCTTAGAGGCCGGGTCTGAAACCATGCCATCTTGTTGCGAGCCAGAAATCATCCCTTTCAGTTCTGGAGACTGTGGACTGCCAACCTAGACTTCCGCCGCAATGGTTGCTGCTTTCTCCACATCGACCTGTCTTCTAGAAGGGTGGCTTCCCGCAGGTCTATCTCCATGATGTCGTCCGCGCGTCTACTGGTGGGGCAGGTGATGTTCTGTAGTAGGGGATCTCTGTGTATAGTCATAATCTATGAATAGTCCCGCCCATGTGCGGGGACCCCGGAGCAATCAAAATATCTCTTAAGCTGTCCTGCATTTGCAAACCTGCAAAGACACTTAAGAGACAGACAAAATAATACAGCCTAATAACAATATGGCTGCACTGGCCAGCACTTCATCTGAAGTGAACACAAAAGCCAAAATAAAGTTTAAATGTCATTTTTATTCACATCTGACATGTTCCTTTATTGTATCACACTCCCTTCACCGAAATCCCTTTAAACAATAGAGAGGAAGGGGTGGACAGACAAGTCCTATAGGCTGTCATTATGTGTCTGCTAAAAGGATACCGTGCCTTTAAGGAACTCTCCAGAGACCCCCGGTATCCCAGGATGCACAGCCAAAGCAAGTTACTTTCAGTTCTTTTTTCCGGCTCCTGCTAGCAGGACCCGGAGCATTGAGCTCTACCCTTTTGGGTGGATGTTTTGGACTAAAATTGGTTTTTTGAAGAGAAAAGTTTGTTCATTCGACGTCTAGAGCCTTTCTCTGCTGCATCCTGTAGTTTGGTGCAGTTTGACCCACTCTATTTTAATTAACATGGCTTTATTTGATAAATGCCCTGAGTGTGGGAGGAAAATGGCCAAGACGGACCCACATGATGTCTGTATTTTCTGCTTATCATCTTCACATGTCCCTGCTACATGTGACATCTGCAAGACCTTCTCCAAGAGGACCCTGAGGGACAGAGAGAAGATTCGCCTTCAGGGACAGGAGAAGCAGAGAACAGGTGGGACTTCTGGGCATGGAGGATCTCCTTCCCCTTCCTCTGCCCATGCTTCAGCCACTGGAGGGACCTCCGGGCAGAAAAAGGAGCAGAAACGACGCCTACCGGCCGGAAGATCCCGTTCGACGTCGAAGACGACGACGTCGACGGCGAGAGGTACAGCACCGGTAGGTTCGCCGTCGATCCAGGGCTCTGGATCTCGGCGTCCTCGACGTTCGACGTCGAGAGAGGGGCCGGCGAGACCTAGGACTAGGTCTCCGTCGAAGACTTCGCAGTCGACGTCGACACACCATCGACGTCGTACTGCGCCCCGCGGACAGCGCCGCTCGCCATCGAGGCGAGCCCGCTCGTCTCCTTCGCCGTCGACTCGTAGATCGACGTCGACGACATCGACGCAGAGACACCGGCGAAGGCCGTCGAGACGAAGGAGATCGCCGTCGAGGCGACGGAGATCGCCGTCAAGGCGCCATCGCTCACCTGTGACGTCGAGAGGATCGCCGTCGAGACGAAGGCGCTCGACGTCGAGGAAAGACAGGGGACGCCGTTCGACGTCGAGGGGACGCCGTTTGCGTTCAACGGCGAGGAGAAGCCGTACGAGGTCGACGCACAGTTCGACGTCGAGGACGAGATCACCTGGTGACACTTCTTCAGTGATTACGATATCCAGTCGTGGATCTAGGAGAGGGGGACGCTCTCCCTCGTTCACTTCAGCCTCTTCACGGGGTAGACCCGCAAAGAAGAGGAAGGGGGACGGAAGTCCGGACAGAGCTAGTCCGGGTTCTCCTGCAAGGGGTGATGGACGGGGTGAGGCTCCAATGGACCCCCTGCCACTGCCCCCTCAGCCGCGGCCTCAGAAGACTCCTACGCCTCCTCCTCCTCCTCCTCCTCCTCCTCCACCGGACCCCCGGCCCCCTGTGGCGCCTCCTAAGCCACCTACGCCACCTCCGCTACCATCGCCTCCGGTGCCACAGCTCCCGCCTTCTCCGCGGCTACCAGTGGCTCCTAAGACCCCACGCAGACTGAGATCACGCTCTAGATCTCGCCGGCGGTCACGGAGCAGACACAGATCGTCCACTCACACAAGGCATGGACGACGGAGGTATAGATCTCGATCCAGAGGCACGAGGTATACGGACTCTTCTGGCACTGGACGGCTTTCCCCCACGTTATCGGAAACACCGCCTACTAGAATCTCGCCAGTGGATGATATTGCCACTTTCCAAGATGTACTGATGAGAGGGGCGGCAAAATTGGGAATCTCAGTGACAGTACCAGTTCCCCCTACCTCTGTGATATTTGAGACATTACTCAAGGCGCATCTATCACGCCCCCTCCTCCCTCTGGTTCCAGGTCTGGAGGAACCAGCCATGGAGGTCTTCTTGACACCAGCCGTGGTGAAGTCTGCTCCCTCAAGGTTGCAGAAGAAGTACAGGGCCCCTGATTCGGACCCGGCGTTCCTCAGGGTGGACCCTCCCCCGGACTCTGTCATTGTGGTTGCGGCTAGGAAACAACATGCCACGTCGCCCTCTTCAACAGCTCCTCCGGATAAGGAGAGTCGCAAGATGGACTCCTTGGGGAGGAGGATGTGCTCTACGTCAGCCACGACTATGAAGGCTGCTAGCGCCTCCGCTCTGCTGGGTCGCTATGACCGATCATTATGGGACTCCCTGCAACAGTTTGCTGACTCCCTGCCTAGGGATAAACGGGAAGACTTCCAGGAGGTGTTGAATGAGGGCATGATGGTCTCCAACCAGATCATCAGTGCAGCGGGGGATGTGTCATTGCTGGCGGCCCATGGGTACTGTCATGGAGTAGACATGAGGAGACATTCCTGGCTGAGACTTACCTCTCTAAAGCCTGAAGCGCAGCAAAAGATTGCTAACTTACCTTTCTCTGGCACGACGTTGTTCGGGTCTCATGCGGATGACGAAATGGCCCGCATGAAGGCCGAAGCAGAAACCCTGAAGGCCGTGGGGTTGGAAAAACCCAAGGAACAGAAGAGATCATTCCGTTCCTATGGCAGGCTTTATTCTAAACAACGCGGCCAAGGGCGTCAGTCTGGTCAACAACAGCAACACCAGCAACAACAACAGTTCCCGAGGCAGTCCTTCCAAAAGCGCCAGAGGGGCAGAGGACAGCATCAATCCTCTTCGGGGAACAAAGGCCCGGCCGGGTCGAAGCCCTGAAAGGTCACTTCCCCCTCATCCGTTACCCGCTCCGGTGGGGGGAAGTATTCAATACTACCTGGCAGAGTGGAGAACAATAACTCAAGACAAGTGGGTGCTGAATATTGTTTGCAATGGGTACAGTCTTCGTTTCACCAGCCCGCCTCCACAGATCCCACCAGTGCGCTCTCCCTACATGGTGCGAGAGCTCCAGTGGGAGGCGGACATTCTGTTAAAGAAGAAGGCGATAGAGACTGTTCCTTTGAGGCAAAAAGGAAAAGGTCTTTACTCAAGGTTCTTTCTCGTCAGAAAAAAGGACAAGAACGAGTTCAGGCCTATTCTAGATCTGCGTCAAGCAAACAAGTGGATCCGCAGAGAAAAGTTCTGTATGTTGTCCCTGCATCAGATTTACCCTCAGTTGCAGCGAGGAGACTGGCTGTGCGCCATAGATCTGCAGGACGCTTACTTTCATGTGCCGATCGCACAAAAGCATCGCAAGTTCCTGAGGTTTCTGGTAGGCAACAACCATTACCAGTATACAGTACTTCCGTTTGGTCTGAAGTCTGCACCGAGGACGTTCTCCAAGTGCATGGCAGTGGTGGCGGCACACTTGCGGAAGAACAAAGTGTTTGTGTACCCATACCTGGACGATTGGCTGATCAAAGCTTCCACGTACCAGGAAGCCCAGTGTCATTTCAACAGGACAGCTGCCTTGCTTCATCGCCTGGGACTGCACATCAACATGACGAAGTCAGTGCCGATCCCTGTGCAGTGTCTCCAGTACTTGGGGGCCTCAGTCAATACTTTGAACGCAAGCGTGTGTCCTTCGGAGGAGAGACGCTTATCTATCCAATGGAAGGCCCTGCACCTCCTCTCAGCCCACTCTCCTGCAGTGAGGACGGTGGCCTCTTTACTGGGATCGATGGCTTCATGCATCTTTCTCACCCCCAATGCACGTCTGCATATGAGGCCCCTGCAGGAATGTCTGGAGGATCAATGGGACCAGAGGCGGGGGCGTTGGGAGGACAAGATTCATCTGTCCCAACACGCTCTACAGTCTCTGAAATGGTGGTGCTCCTCAGAGAATGTCTGCAAGGGGACTCCCTTTCACAAGGATATTCCGGTCCAGACCATAGTGACCGATGCGTCTCTCCAGGGCTGGGGAGCGCATTCGGGCCCTCTTCAGATTCAGGGGATATGGTCACAGACGGAGATGACTTACCACATCAACTTTTTGGAACTCAGAGCAGTACACTTGGCCCTGAAGGCGTTCCATCCCTCCTTCAAGACGAACTCCCTGCTAGTTCAGACGGACAATACTACTACCATGTATTACCTCAACAAGCAGGGGGGCTCCCGTTCACGCACGCTGTCTCGGGAGGCACAGACGATCTGGAATTGGCTCGTGGCCAGGGACCGAACGATCACGGCGACCCATCTGCCGGGAGTGCAGAATGCCCAAGCCGATGCGCTCAGCAGGCTCGTTCAAGAAAATCACGAGTGGGTGCTAAACGACGACGTGCTAAGAGACGTCTTCGCGGACGGGGCACTCCGGATATCGATCTGTTCGCTACGGCAGAAAACAGCAAATGCCGTGACTTCGCGTCCAGGTACTACCAACCAGGGACGCTGGGGAATGCACTATGGATCAACTGGTCGAACAGCTTTCTCTACGCCTTTCCACCCATTCCCCTGATTCCGGCGGTGCTGATCAAGCTGTCGCAATCCAGAGCCAGGATGATCCTGATTGCTCCGGAGTGGCCGAGGCAATGGTGGTTCACCGACCTTCTTCACCGGTCTGTTCTACCACACCGGCGCCTGCCGTGTCGGCCGGACCTTCTCACGAAATTCGGAGGACAGATGGTTCACCCCAATCTCTCGTCCTTGAGTTTGGCAGCATGGCTCCTGAGCTAGTACAGTATGGACACTTGAACCTACCTCAGGACTGTATGGAGATCTTGAAAGAGGCGAAGAGACCGTCTACGAGGACTTCTTACGCCTATAAGTGGAAGAGATTCTGCTTATGGTGCACGGCAAAGGACATTGACCTACATCCTGTAAAGAAGATGTTATTCTGCCTTATCTGCTGCAGTTAGCTCAATCTGGGCTTAACTTTCAGTCTATTAAAGTTCATCTCGCAGCTTTGACTGCGTATAGAAAGGGCCCTTCCCAAACCTCATTTTTTCAAATCCCTGTGATTAAAGATTTTTTGGAGGGTTTGCGTAAGGTGTTTCCCCCTGTTAGACGACCTTCTCCACCATGGGAATTGAACGTGGTGTTGTCCAGATTAATGAGGGAGCCTTTTGAGCCTATTCATAAGGCTTCTTTGCAGCATTTGTCCTGGAAGGCTGCCTTCCTTGTGGCCATTACATCGGCCAGGAGAGTAAGTGAGATTCAGGCTCTGTGTTGTCAAGAGCCGTATACTGTATTCCATGCTTCTAAAGTGGTAATGCGTACTCATCCTAAGTTTTTACCTAAAGTGATATCTGATTTCCATGTAAATCAAATGATAACTTTGCCTACATTTTTTCAGCATCCCTCCTCTCCGGCGGAGAGGTCTCTGCATTCACTAGATGTGCGTAGAGTGTTGAAATTCTATCTAGATAAGACAAAAGACATCCGCAGGTCGGATCAACTGTTTGTAAATTATGGTTCGGTAAGAACTGGTCTAGCTACCTCAAAACAGTCCATCTCCAGATGGATTGTGTCCTGTATTCAGCTCTGTTATCAGAAAGCTAATAAGATGTTAGGGGGTAAGCCTACAGCGCATTCGACTAGGGGCAAAGCAGCGACTACAGCTTTGCTTAGGAATGTTCCAATCGCTGACATTTGTAAGGCTGCCACCTGGAAGTCGGTCCATACGTTTACAAAGCATTACTGCCTGGACTCTGATGCTAGGGCAGATGCGCAGGTTGGACAGGCTTCACTGAGGAATTTGTTTGCACAGTAATTTGTTGGTGTTCAGTTTTTACTCCACCGCTGTTTATTGGTTGGGATGGGCTTGCCATTCTGTTCATAGATTATGACTATACACAGAGATCCCCTACTACAGAAGGAGTAGTTTCTTACCTGTAACTCCAGTTCTGTAGTAGGGGTATCTCTGTTATAGTCATAAGCGACCCTCCCTCCTCCCCGGTGGAGTAAACTGACAGTATCAGGCCTGTTGTTATACACCTTCAAAAAGAACTGAAAGTAACTTGCTTTGGCTGTGCATCCTGGGATACTGGGGGTCTCTGGAGAGTTCCTTAAAGGCACGGTATCCTTTTAGCAGACACATAATGACAGCCTATAGGGCTTGTCTGTCCACCCCTTCCTCTCTATTGTTTAAAGGGATTTTGGTGAAGGGAGTGTGATACAATAAAGGAACATGTCAGATGTGAATAAAAATGACATTTAAACTTTATTTTGGCTTTTGTGTTCACTTCAGATGAAGTGCTGGCCAGTGCAGCCATATTGTTATTAGGCTGTATTATTTTGTCTGTCTCTTAAGTGTCTTTGCAGGTTTGCAAATGCAGGACAGCTTAAGAGATATTTTGATTGCTCCGGGGTCCCCGCACATGGGCGGGACTATTCATAGATTATGACTATAACAGAGATACCCCTACTACAGAACTGGAGTTACAGGTAAGAAACTACTCCTTCTCCACTGTTCCTCCACAGTGTCTCTAGATCTAGTCCCATACCTCTACATGGGTCGTCAAAGAAAAGCGAGTGATCTTCCACGATGAATTTAAGCCATGCTGGAAATAAGAGCATATCATGGAGTCCAAGGCCCTTACGGCACTTTTAGCTTCCAGTAATAAGGCTCACAGAGTGTAGATGGGGAATATGGATACTGGGCTGTTCTCAATTTGAAGGGGGCCATAGAAGGAGAGTGTCTCTGTCTCTATAAATGAGGAGTCTGGCCACTACTTGAAGCTGACCCTTGTGGTGTTGGCCTCACTCACACTGAATGTGTACACTCAAGGACTAAAAACTGGGAGAGGCCTGTGAGGCCACCATGTCACGGATCCAGCATTTAAGGTAAGTTGTCATATTGTTGCCTTCTACCCCTTCAGAGAGACCCATCACACTCATGTTATTACGCCTGCTGCAGCCTGGAGCATCCTCCGCTCTCTTGTCCAGGAGCCTGAATTTATCAGCCAGGGTGGCTACTTGGGCTTTAAAGTCTTCCACCAGTGATCTCACACTGATCAAAGAGGACTCATTAGATTTTATCATATCTGACCGCTTCCGGTGGTCGTCATGGAGAATGTTCAGGTCTGTCGCCACCCAGTCTATTTTTCTTTCCACTGCCTCTCAGGCGGTATTAATGCCACTCCAATACATTCCAATTTATCTGGGGCTGCCCCCTGCTCCTGTTTGCTACTGCTTCCTTGCTGTGTTTCACCTACGTAGGGCAGGGTGGTGTCTGGGCTTGACTGGGTGCTGCCCCCAAATTCTTCATTGTTCTAGCCCAACTCATCGCGGCAAGGCCGCAGCTTCTTTAGGGGGGGAGGCCAGAGGGGTGCCTCCCCACTTCATGGGCAAGGTCCCTCTGCGGCGTGACCCTTAGATGGAATCTATTTGGTCCCTGGAGTTAGTCGAGCCCCACTGCAGGGTTCCTTCTTGTTCAGGCAGTCACCCACGTCAGGTCTTGGTTCCTCATAGGGTCTTTTTATTGTGCGGCCATCACTGCTCTCCCATGCAGAGCCCCCACCCTAGGCGGTACATGAAATAACGCACCACCGGGTCACACCTATTCTCAGTGGTAGCCCCCGCTTTCTGTGTTTGAGGGGTTCACGAGGTCCAGGCACTGGCACCATACCGCTTCTTGCTTGCCTTCGCTGCTCGGCGGATCACCTCCTGTAGTAGCCGTCTACTATCTGGGTGTCCCATGGTTCCAGTGCTTCTGCGGTCCCAGCAAGCACAACAGAACCCACTGGCTCTGATTTCAGCTGCGCAGATCCAGGCAGCTGGGGGCCCCCACTTCTCAGCTGACAGCCGCGGCTAGCATTTTGCTGCTTCCGCAGCTTGGCTTGGAGGTTGCGGGCCTTCTTTCTCTCTCCCCTGCCCTGAGGTCAGAGCTCCAGGACTCCAGTGGTCCCAGTGAGCTGAACGGCCCAACCAGCTCTGTTATCAGCCAGTCCGTGCAGTGCCGGGCCGCTGGGGGCCTACCCTTCTCAGCCGACAGCCCTGGCTGTGATTCGGCTAAGGGGCTGCAAGACCTTAATCCTCTTTGTCCGGCCCCAGGTCAGGAGATTGGGCAATCAGCCTGGGTCAGGGGTGCTCTATGGGTCCCAATATCTTTAGGATTGCTTTGGGATGGTGTACAGGATGTGGGAGCTCTTTAGTCAGCAGCCACCCCGCGCGGCCACAGTTCAGACACCTGGTTTAATACTACAGTTTAGCAGCATGAATCTCAGTCCTCCAGGCGAGTATCAACTGTAAATCGTCTAACTTTTAAAGAAAAGTCCAATGCCATCAACATGCTAACAAAGACCTACAAAAAACATGATAAAAATAAATTCAGTAGTAAAAATTGTTAATGCAACTGCAAAATGTCTTCACAGGGACCTGACCTCCCCAACGCTCTTTTGGGAATAAACCTCTATGGAGAAAGTGCATTTGATTTCTTTTCAAGGGGAGAATGAGCTTAACTGCCTCATCCCAAGATCAAACGCGGTACCGGGACCTGTGTGGCAGAATCACGTGAGAATCCAATTTCTGGCGCAGAATCAGCCAGCTACCACGACCACAGTCTCATTGAACAGAGAAAAACACCAAATCCAGATCCAACAGAAGGAAATTGTTAAACTAATAAAATCAATGAAGTCCAGTGGGGCACCAGGCCCAAATAGGCTCCCTGCGGGGTCTTCCAATCTGCCACAGAGTGCTGGGCAGCGCTACTTACCCCATTATTTAACAGAGCATACACCCTTGGTAGAACACCTGAAAATGGAGGGGCTTAATACTTTGCCCAATCTACAAAAAAGGAAACCGTCTAAATCCAACCAACTATCATCTAATAACCCTGTGAGAACTGAAAGCTAAAGCATATGCACGTATCCTTTAGGAAAAACTAGAAACTTGGGCAGAAGAAAACAAACTGCTCCCTTTTTTTTCAAACAGGCTTCCGAGGCGGAGCTGCTACAACTGATAACATAATCGCTCTATCGGCCCGCTGTCACGAAGCCACCTAGCCGGACAAACCTTCACTCTTTTGCTGATTTGTTGACCTAACAGCTGCCTTTGACAAGGTCTACAGACAACTGCTGTGGAAGAAACTAGCAAACTGGGGCATTCCATCTTCACTTCTAACAGCCTTAATTTCCCTATATTCGGAAACCTGGGTACAGGTGAAAACATCTCTCTCCGCTAAAATCTGTACGACCGGAGGTCTGAAACAAGGTTGCGTGCTGGCTTCCCTCCTTTTCAAACTGTACACAGCAGCCTGGCCACCCTGGACTAGGCAATCAATCCCTACACATTCTCGAGTACGCAGATGACATAGTCATCATGGATCACACCAAAGTGGGCCTCTACTGAGCCCTGACCAGTTTACATGAATACAGCACATCGAATTACCTTACCATGAACTCAGAAAAGACCAAGATTATAATAATAGGCAGGCAAATGTACAAAAAACATATCACATGTACCATAGTCCCCAGGACAATCAATCCAGTGCATAAATACAAGTACTTGGGGGTCTGGTTTACAGAAACAGCAAGACCATCTGCCCATAAAAAGGAACTGACTAACAAATTGACTGCCATAACATATGGTCTGATAAAATTGAACAACAAGTTAAAAAGTCCCTCAGCCGTGGGCATCAGAAAGGTCACTCAAGCTTCTCTTTTCCCAGCACTCTCGTATGGGCATCAAGCGTTTCCTGGAGCATGTTTGGAGATTCTAGAGCGGGCTCAATATGTGGCTTATAAAAAAATCTTTCTACTTCCAAAACACCTCCCCAGGGCGAGACTTAGGCTGAAGCTCGGGCTGGTCAAACAATCATTAGCCCTTGAGGCCAACTTTCTAAAATATTATATCCGAATTCTAAAATCTCAGAGGGAATCCTTAAAGAGCTTCCTCAGAGACACATTCGAAAAAACTGGCTTGCCATGGAATGAACCGCTCACGAGAGCCATGACCTCCCTTGAAATTAACAAACCTGCACTCGCTCTCCCTTGCATTTCATACGCCATCTGGAAATCGCGTATTAATAAACAAATCCAGTTAGTCTTGTTCCAGCAAGACCAGGCCACATTAAAAACCTTATCCTTCCTGACCCCGCTGAATGATTCGTACCTAGTAAATAAACCTCAGCCCTACCTTACCGTCCCGCTTAACCCTAAAACCAGGAGAGAGATTATGTGCATGCGATTGCTGGCATTTCCAATTACGGACTTTGGCAGGGCCTCGGCATACCAAAACACCGAAGGAGCCTGCCGACTGTGTGATTACAAATGTGAATCATGGCTACACCTTCTGTGCTGTTGCCCGACCTTAACCACAGAAAGGAGGATTGTTCTGAGAGAACTATGCCTGAGAGAAAAAGTAACCACTTGCCATGAGGCCAATGCAGTATGTTTTTCACAAAAAGAACCTCACATCCTGGCGCGCTGCAGAAGATTTGTACAACTGATCAGAGGTGCTATGTACCCGGAACTGCCCCTCATCTCAGCCCTTGTAAGGTCCAAATGCTCTTACAGGACTATTTTTTGTTTAAAACACAGGACCGTGGAAGAACACTTCCCAACACAGTCGATAAGCATAACCACTCTATAAGAGGAAGAGTATCAGCGTGCGAAATGATAACAAAATAAGCCCGACAGACTTGAGGAGCCAGACGGCTGCTACTTTCACAGGGGACCGGACAAAGTACAACGGCCAACAGCAAACATGTGAAAAAGCATATAGAGTCAAATGCTTGGACTCAACTATTGCACCTTACCAGAGTTTTTAACTTTTATGCAATTGTGTTGTTTTTTTCTTTTAATGTTTTTATTGCATGCAATGGTTTTAAATAACTTATGCAAATAAATTCAATTCATTCATTCGTTCATTCATGAATAAATTCAATTCATTCATCCCATCTCTGACTGTCTGGAAGCACAGAAGTAGCAGAAGCAGTTTTAGAGTACCTTCTTACAGAACTACCAGATGAGCGTCAGTCTTGAAAAGCAACTAAGAGCTCCCATTTGAAATGTGAAAATCATTCCTTGCACCATATCCATCTTTGTGAATAAGAGTGTCTTGATTTTGTTCATTTAGATTTCGTACCTTTTCGCTTCTGTTTGCGTGCGTCCCCACAAAAACACTTTCAACATGAGGGCGCAGTTGTGAAAATTAAAGGAATGTTCTTACTTAATATAGTATCTTTGCTGTACTGTTAGTGGTCTCCAAGTATTAGGCTCAAGATTTCTGCTATAATCATTTTTTACCTATATTTAGTGAGGCTCTAAAGTTTACATTTACTGCATTATTAGAAGTAGATTCGTGGTGCGTATAGTATATGCTCTTGATTCACTCGCTATAGCAGTGATTGCATTATAGTTCAGCATATGATTTTGAAACAATATCTTCCAGCGCTTTAAATATTCCTACCCACCGACCAAGTGTGTATTTATATCATGGATTGTAAATATCAGTTATCTATTTAATCTCTATTAATGCCATGTGCGATTTGTGTTCTCTCAGCATTGGATGATCTTTTGAATATGTACATGCTTGAATCATTCCTCTTCATTGAAGTGGGAGTCCCTCTGTAACTTTAACATAGCAGTGCAAGGCACTGACAGCTTAAAAAGTCCCTAGACAGTGCCCTCTTTATTAGCTCACCCTCCTCATTCCAAAGGAACCAGACATCAGACACTGAGGTGAAAGGAAAGTTCTCTCTGGCTAGCCCCTCCCAAGGGTCTTCATATCTCAAATTTCTACCTTAAGCCGCGTGGAAGGGAGTTCCAGAGATGTGCTCTTGCTTCAAGTCAGATAAGTAAACTTTGAAGCTTTTGTTTCTTGGGCTTTAGGTGTACATTTCAAATCTACTGGCTCTAAGAAAAGGAAACAATGGAGAAATGCAAGAGATGCCTTTTACAGCTTGTGATTCCTGTGGGAAAAAGAGGGTTTTCTCTGCGGGCCCTCACAGGAGATGTATTCATTGTCTCTTCCCAGATCACAAAGCTGGTGACTAAAAACAAAACAAGCATTTACAATGTAATGGTCTCGGCAATATTATAGGTAGAGCTATTGGTATTGCTCATTATTTTTTTATCATTTTTGTATCCCTAAATAAATGGCATTGTCATTTCTATTGGCATTAGCTTTTTTTTTCCATATGTGATACCTATTGCATTAGCAGAGAGAGAGTGAGGTAGTGAGATAGAGAGAGAGCGTGAGGTATTGAAATAGAGAGTGAGGTAGTGAGAGAGAGTGAGGTAGATAGAGAGTGAGGTAGTGAGATAGAGAGAGTGAAAGAGTGAGGGAGAGGGATGTTGTGAGGTAGTGATATATAAGCATAGAGTGATGTTGTGATGTAGTGAGATAGAGGGAGAGGTAGTGAAAGAGAGAGTGAAAGTGAGTTAGTGAGATAGAAAGAGTGAGGTAGTGAGATAGAGAGTGATTGAGGTAGTGAGTGAGTGAGAGTGAAGTTGTGAGGTTGTGAGCTTCTAATTCTGAACTCTGCATCTTATTAATTTTCGGTCAATGCATATACGCTGTTCTCTTAAACCTACTCTGCACATTTCTTTGAAACCTCGCTGGCTCAGGAAAGAGCTCCGTACCAGCCCAGGCCTTATAATCTTGAAATACCCTGAATGTACGGGTGCATTATAGCGGAAAAGTCGGCTGTCAGCCGGGGGTGATGACCTGACCCAGTGGGGGCGGCCGCCACTATCCCTGAAAGCAGTCTGGAGCGCTATTGACTGCAACTCGGATCCTGAAACCGGGGCCTAGAGAGGGGTAGCAAGAGCTGCAAAATGACCGTGGGCTGAACGACCATTGATGGCAGCCAATGCCCACTAGAAGATCGTACAAGCGGCAGAGCACTGCCTGAAGAGATCCAGAGGCTGCTCCGAGGACGAAGGAGGTGGCGGCTGCTGCGCGGTGACCCAATGGTGAGCGGACTGATGTAAAAGGAGATGGTCCGACTGGTAGACGGACCCCTGTGGGGGGAGCAGTGCTACGGCTGCAACGTGCAACGAGACCCAGGAGCTGACGAAGTAGCAGATGCTGGCAAGAGGTGAGCCCGGCAGTTACACCGGAGTCCCCGGGGGCACAAAATCGGTCCGCGTGAGACAGAGATGCAGCAGATAGAGCGAGAGATCCCCATGGGAGCTGTGTGCTTAACCTGGGTTCAAATAACCGAGGATCTCAGCTACACCTAGCAGGCATCCGAAGGGCAGTGGAAGATATACAGGCCCCAGAAGACCTGCATGACCACCGGAATGATTTTGGCCGAAAACGGTGATGGGCTGGGGTGGCGCAGTGCGACGCAGAAACGAAGCAGGTGGGATAGCCCTGCTCCCTCAGCCTGAACGTAGAAGCAGCAAAATTGGTCACACAGAGATGGATCAAAGCCCAACAGTAGTGTAAGAATAGAGGCAGTGGAGCCTCTAGGAAGGGGAACATCAACCGGATATAAAAAACGCTGAAACATACCCAAATGAAACTAGTCCCAAGGCACTGCCTAAATACGACTGCTCAGTCCTGTGGGGTGCATCTGTTGCGAGAAACGACATATAGGAGTGAAAGTCTAGCTTGACCTAATGAGTCTCGGATATCAATAATGCATAGGAGTAGGACCTAGATCCTCTGAGACACGATTGGAGAGTCATTCACTCCGTGCTGGTAACGGACTGCATCCGGACAATATAAACAGTTTTAAGTAACCATAGCAGATATCAGGGAGCCAAGAGCAGGGGGAGAGGACGCCATGAACACCGCCGCCTTTCTCCGAGGCGAAGAAGAAATGCCTCGGAGAAACGCAGTGGCGGTTTCAGATTCGGGGGCGTGTTTCTTTTTCTCTCCTCTTGCCATTGGCAGGAGGAGAGAAAAACACGCCTAAAAAAGGGCGTTGCTAAAAAGTGGAAAGAACAGCACGAAACACGCCCCCGAATCTGAAAAAGACGGAGCCTATTTGGAGGGACGGCTCTCTCCTCCAATGGCTGGCCTCCGTTTAGGAAGCCAGCCAATGGAGGAGAGGCAAAAAGAGAGGCGGGCTAAGGAGCCACTCTCAGAAACATTAAATCTCCGACTTCCGGTTCTGCCTTCGGCAGACCGTACGGTCCTCGACCTAAAAAGAGTCTGCTGAATATTCTCTACCAAGACTCTCAATGGTCACAAAGCAAGATTTCTATGATGGATCCCAAAAAAAGGCAACTGAACAGAGGATAAATCGAAGCTCCTATAACTTAGGAGAAAGAATGGGAGAAAAAACAAAGCCTCATACAGCTGCAGCTTCAAAAGAAAGTTGAAGACATTTTTCTATAGTGAACCTGAGGAAAAATTACATAAATATACTCAAAAGAAGTCAGTTGGCACATATTCTCCAGAGAAGGTGCATAAAAAGATATTTTCTAACATCTACGTCCTCATCGTCATCTCTGCTGACTAACAAATGTAAGAAAACCACGCCGAAGGTGTTAAACCTGTCGGGGACCTCGCCCACAACTGCTACTGATCATCAACACCGCTAAAGGTAATAAAACAACTGGCGAGCTCACGTAGGGCGCTGTCTGAAAAAACACCACTGCCGATGTTGGAAGCATTAATAGGAAATGTATCAACGGCTCGTCATTGAATAAAGCACCCATGGTTGACTAGTCGATGAGGTTGTCAATTACCGATGTGTCTATTGTACAACTGTCATCAATAGCATCTCCGTCGACGAAAACTCCATTCACAATTCTAGTACCAATGGCTTTTTTAACATTGGCTTCTCTACAACCGGAACATACTTTTACTAAGCTACTGATTCCATCCTCCCTGTCACAAACCCCCAACACCTCCACCAGAAAACAACAGCAAGTTCTATACAGTAGTGGATCGGCAGCAAAGAGATTTGACTTGCCCATTTCTGTCAAAGAGACCGACTGTTTACTATTCGATTTTAAGGAAACTAGCTAAGAAATCAATCAAATTGATTTCTTTCATGTTCACTTTTGGCAGGAAGGAGATACAATTTATGCAGATACAAGCTAGAGCGGAAGGGGTGGTATCCAGGAATGAAGATTCCTCAAAACTCTCCGATTTATCTCTTGGGTCATCCAAAGGCAGACTCAGTGGTCATGCACGTGATGCAGCGGCGTTCCTGAAACCTTATAGCACTATGCACAGCACCAATAGGTCGAGAGAGCCGCAAGACGGACACGACAGGCAAGAAATTCTCCTCTATTATGACTATATTAATCAGGGCTGCTAATGCCACACCAAAAATAGGCAGGTATGACAACCAGATGAGGTCAGATGTAACTCTATATCTGGACCTACTACAAGAAGACAAAAAATCAAGAGATGAAGACATTCTCCATGAGGGAGGGAAAGCACTGGCTGCATTCATAGATTTGGCAACTAACATGTCACAAATTTGCTTTAGGTGACTTGCTGGAGCTGCCATCTTATGTAGAGAAGGATGGTTAAGATCTACTTCGTATAGGCTGGAAGTCCAGAATAAAATTGTGGCCATGCTATTTGATGGAAAATGGCTATTTGTAAAACATGTGGACAACGTTCTTCAGAGTATTAAGGCAGACACTGCGACATCTAGATCCTTGGGGGCTCTGCAGCAAAGAAGGCCTCACTTATTTCGAGGAGGACGGAGAATGCAAATACCGAGGTCTATACCATACGTAGGTATCATCATATAAACCATCTTAACCTTTGTCGTATTGCCAAGGTTATGTACCCCATCAGCAACAGCAATAACCTTACAGACAGGTACCGGATATCAATATAAAGACCCCTAAGACATTGGACCCTTTGGCGGGCAGAATCTCTAACCCAATATTAATAATATCAATATGTTTTATATTAATTCTTTATTTAAAGTATATTAATTATTAACTAATAATTCATTATAATTATTACTAATTATTGGTCATGGTGATTCATAGCTTGATTCTAATGCTCCTCACCAACAGGAGCTATGTTATATAGTCTACAGCTGTTTTCAATGTATATACACACTGCAATGGTAACACTGACTTCCAGCCCGACAACCCAGAATATTCAAATATGTGAATCTATAAAAGATGCAAAGTTGCAGTACATACTTAACTGTACCTCAATTTAAACATCTTCATTGCTGTAGGGCATTCCAGGAAGCAGAGGTTGTCGCAAGCACATCACAAATGCAATGAAAGAGCTCCGATATCTTTCACCCCACAAAGGATCAAACAAAAACAAATATTCCATTTAATGCAGGGGGAACTAAAGCAATTTAAAAAGAGGGGCTTGTGTGTTTATGCTTATGATTGAAAATCAAGTTTAGCTTCAAAACCTTATTTTGCTGCAGAGTTTGCTTGTGCAGACCACAAATCATTAATGAACACGTTATGAATACTTTTCCCCCCTTAGTTTATATATATCTTTTTAATGGATTAATTTAATGAAATATGTAATGTTAGTACAAATGATTTCGAAAAAATGTATCTTCTAGGTTAAACAATAACAGAGCACATACAACGAGGTATACCTGTAACTGAGGCTTTTCGGCGTTGATGTCTTTATCTTTTACAACAATTGGAAAATACTTATTATAATCCAAAAGAGTGTTCTGTCTGGGCATAACCTGGAATGTTTATACCGTCCACCAACAACCCTTCCTTTCAGAAAAAAACACCAGCATCTACACTTGTTGATGGCAGAAATCCACAACATACTGCAAAATGGGGCCATAGCAATGGTTCTAAAACAACATAAAAGTGTCGGACCTTATTTCAGGTACTTCCTCATAAAGTAGAAAACCTTAAAAGAGTGAAGCCTATTCTAGATTTGCAACAACTCAACACTGCAAGTTTGTTAGATTGCGAGGTACCCGGTTGCCACCACCAATTTCGATTTTTTTTCCCTTTTGCCTTTGAGCCACAAACAGAATCTTTTTTTTTTCTTTTTTTTTTAAACAAATATTATTTATTTTGATTTTATGCAAGATACAAGGCCTGAAAGGCCAACACACAGTAATATAACAATGAGAAAAGAAAAAGGCTTCATTAAAAACAAATTCCTGCTTGCAAAGTCCCGCCCTACCCCCACCTAATCCCTGTCAATGGACCACAAAGTAAGGCCAAATACTATAGCGTTCGTCTCACACCCAGTCAACTCTCTCTCATCCCGTGAATGTACGAATCTCGCCATAGAGCAATTGGTGCACTGAATGGACCGGTTCCAACCCTGTGCCTCAATAGTCTACCCATGCATGAACAGAATATTCACAAAATCCATGGCTCCAGTCGCAGCCCACCTTCGATATCTAGAACATCAGGTTTACCCTTATCTAGACGACCGGATGCTCAAAGGCTCGTCCGTAAGCTCTACAAATGACTCTATGGCACAATAGAAGCCTGTATCTGACTCTTCAAGTCACTAGGTCTCCAGCTCAACAGAAGCACGTCTTCTCTATACCATTAAGGAATATTCACTTCTTTGGTGCAGTAATAGACCTCAGGAAATCAAAAGCATGTCCTATTGTTGGAAAGCCAACATGCTCTAGCGACACCAGTTTAATAATTACTGAACCAGGAAGAAGTAATAGAACTCCTATTGAAATGACTTGTCATGATATTGTCATGCATTGTGTTAATACCATTCTGTACATACGAACCACTAAGAGACGCAGACCTTCTGGGCTCTAATGAGGATGACACCAAAAACTGTATTCCGCCCTTAAATTTGAGTCCCATCAAAAGATGGTCAACAAGAGCTCTACAGATCACTGGCCTTACTCTGGAACACAACCTCCGAGCATTAAACGGAAGAGCCCCCTCTGATCCCCATGGGTCCATGACATTTAACAGACTAAATGTGCCGTCGCGCATTGATTATTTCATTGTTGACGTGAAATTCTGGGCCAATGTGGTTGATATGAAGGTAGTTCAGACGCTAGATAGTGACCACAATCCCCTTTGTGTAATTTTAAAATGGCATATAAGGCCAGAAGCTTTAAATTCGAACCTATCCTCAAAAGCAGTAATTCCCACAAACTGCAATAGAAAGTTGAAATGGCACAAAGTATCATGTCACATTGGTATTTTAGATTCCATAAACAGCCAAGTGGCAACTAAGGCTGCCGAATTTGCTCTCCTTATTAGCAGGAAGGTAGAGACACACTGTACAGACTTCAACAATATTTATAAAACCTTTATTGAGGATATAGGTTCCCATTTCAAAATAAAACCAATGGCTGGCATAAAGTTCCCAACCAAGAGAGGCAATCCATGGTATACTACCGAATGCAGAACCCGAAGAAAGGCGATCTCTCTCGCCCTCTGCAAAAGAGATTCTGTAGCAGCCAGGTTGGCTAGACAAGCCAAGCCTACCATTTTGCAGACTACGCATGAGAACTATCCAGGAGGAATTGGACAAACAGTGGACTTACATTTCCGGTTCTTCTGAAGACATGGTAGCCTTAACTGCAACATTTTCCTGCTGGAAATCACAAGATAATAAGATTTTCAGGACTCACATTCCTTCAACTGCGATCTCACCTTGTGGTCACCTCACACTCCTTGATGGATGGATGAGGAACTAATTTACATGAACTTTCTGTCAGAGGGCTTTAGTCTCAGCAGGAAAACTATTTACACATAAATGTGCTCGAACTTAGAGCAGTCATTAGAGGGCCACAATCCTTTCACTCTCATATCCACAACTCAGAGGTGTTGGTCCTAACAGGCAGTATCACCAAAATGTTCTTTATAAACAAGCAGGGTGGAACATGCTCTTGGATCCTGTCAACATAAGCATTGTGCAGTGGCCAATTTACAACAGAAAGGCTCTTACTACAGAATATCTAACAGGGAAAACCAACAATATGTCAGATTGTTGCAGCAGAACCACGCAGACTTCACGAGTGGGAGTTGAAGTGCATGATCTGAAGGGAAGTTCCCAAATTTATGATATGCAGCCCACCCTCATGTCTGAATAGAGGCTCACCTCAAGCATTACATATATGTTTATATATTTCTAATCTTGTGCTCAAAATCTGATCAGTGAAGACTTCTAGGACGAGCGAGGCAGATAGCGCCTTCATTACATTGGCTGTAGTTTGGTTCCTTTTGAATGAGGTGGATGTGCTAACTAAGAGGGCACTGTCTACGTTTTTTCAGCTTAAAAAAGGCTTCAACGTTAACTTCTTCAAATGTTCAAAACATTCTCCATGAACTGCATTAACTACAGAGGTAGATAGAATACTCATCTCCCCTCTAGTCTGCATGATCAGTTCCAGCCTCAAGTTAGTGCTAGTAGTGTGATGGTGTGGGGCAGTTCACACTTGATGCTGCTGTTTGTATACCCTTACTATTATACTGTATGGAACAGCCATTCCTATTCCAGAGGGACTTGAATGTGGTCCTGGATTTTGAGTATTAACTTATCATGTTCATACGGTTTGTGAGGAGCAAGTTTTTATCTTTGTAAGTAGCTACCAGGCGTAAGAGGAATTGAAGCATTAGTATTTTAAAAGGCCTCAGTGGTCCCCTCCCTTCCTTTGCTCACACTAGTGAGTGCACTGGGTGAAATAAACATTTAATGTTTACAAAGCAGATGGGCCAAGAGTTTGTTAGCAGACCTAAGGCCCCAGTAAAGGTTAAAAATCCAGCGGTCCAAACTAAAGAAGCACTGACAAAGCCAATAGGTCTCACCTGTGAGACATATTGCCTTTGTCAGTGTTTTAGCCATACTGAACAGCATTACAGCTGATGTGCTGCATGGTAATAAAAAAAAGTAGCAATGATGCAACCGCTGCATAGGTCTGAAGTTGCGCACATTCACCAGGGGCCATATGTAGGAAACACTTTTGCGATCGCAAACGCTGCGAATTGCAAGAATCTGGGTGTTTGCGATCGCAAAACTGACTTTACCTATGTAGGAAAGGTGTCCGCAGCATAAAATAGCGATTCGCTAATTTAGCGATTAGCAATTTTGCGTAAAGGTGATTCTGCGAATATTTTAGCGTAATCGCAGTCTGCGTCCCAGTATTAGCGGAAATCGCAATTACCGACATAGCAAATTGCGAATTCGCAAAATCAGATTTTAAAAAAATTCACTAATAGCGATTCCTCAATAATCGCTGTTTAGCACTTCTCAATTACCACCAACTCTGAGCAGGTGGTAACCAAGTGCAACCTATTTAAACAGGCCCACAATGCCACAGGGACTTCCCACCATGGCTGGGCTGTACGTGATAGCCAGGAGGCTGCGAATCAGGGATGCCATGCAGAGAAGGAGATGCCAGGAAAGGATCTACAGAGCACGCATCACCCTCTTCCAACTGACCGATGAGGAGATCCATGTGAACTACAGGCTGCACCCACACAGCATCCTGGATGTAATAGAGGAGCTGACACCAATACTTGAACACTCCACACGCAGGGCACACTCCATTCCCACCCATGTTCAGGTGCTGTGCTCACTGCACCTCCTGGCATCAGGGAGTTTTCAGGGGGTCATTGCCACAGCAGGAGGTGTCTCGCAAAGTGCACTGTCGCGCTTCCTCCACGTTTTCCTGGATGCAATGGTACAGAGGCTGCATCACCACATACAATTTCCAAGCACACCACAGGCACTAGATCAGACCAAGCAGGATTTCTACCAAATTGCCCAATTCCCCCATGTCATTGGCTGCGTAGATGGGTCCCATGTCGCAATCTCTCCCCCATCACATAATGAATATGTATTTCGCAACAGAAAGTCATATCATTCCCTGAACGTCCAGGTAGTGTGCAGTGCCCAACATATAATCACTGATATTGTGGCCAAATAGCCTGGAAGCACACACAACTCATTTATGTTTCGCCACTGTGCATTACATCGAAGACTCACAAATGGTGATTTTGGAGAGGGCTACCTGCTAGGTAAATGCATGCCAAACGCACACAGAGGCAGTAGAGTGATGCAGTGGCAGGACACTATTGAACCTGAATCTGCGTATGCCCCGCAGGTGACAGTGCGTATGCTGTACGAGACTACATCCTCACACCGTACCTGAATCCAGCAACATCACCCAAAGGTACAGAAGTGCTTCATAGCGCCACCACTTCGCAATTTATTGCATTTCTCAATAAATGACTACTAACTCTTTTACAAAGTTTATTTACCTTATCTTGCACAACTGCTCACCAAGCAAAAACTTACAAAAAAGAAAAATATTATTATCACATAGCTATTGCATTTGCCACCACTTGTTCTGGGCTTGTATATACATGTGAATATAAATTCATTTTCCTCAATGTAAACAGATACCTTGGTACAAAAATCGGTAATAGCGCCCGGTTTTCAATAATGGGTGAAATACTATTGCATGCCACCCTTATAAACAGACATGGGAACGCGTGAGAAACATGATCCACTTGAATCACAAAAGGCAAGCAAGCAAAAAAAGTAAGTCAGATGGAAGAAAGTTAACGCATGCTTTTATGAGCCAACATTAAGCTGTCCTTATCAACAGCAGACTCTCATATTCATGACAATGTGAACAGATTCCATGGTACAATAATCGGTAATAGCGCCTGTATTTATGCCAATGTAAACAGATACCATGGTACAAAAATCGGTAATAGCGCCCGGTTTTCAATAATGGGTGAAATGCTATTGCATGCCACACTTATAAACAGACATGGGAATGCGTGAGGAACATGATCCACTTGAATCACAAAAGTCATGCAAAAAAAGTATGGCAGTGGGCATGAATGATTGAGGTACTATATATTCTGTCTCCTCCCACCCCTCCCTTCTTTTTTGCGACCTTCATATTGACGCATCAGTAAACAAACAAGTTGAAAAAATAACATATCGGTAATGGTATCCGATTCCATTACATTTGCATGTGTAAAGTTTATTGAATTTATTGTTTTTTGTTAATTTCATTTTCACAGCATTTGCATTATGTGGGCATTTGACGGATACTCAGTACATATAAATGGGCAAAACATAAAAGTCCATTTCGAATTTTAAAAGCTGCAATGAAAACAGACAAAATACATCCAAACATTGTGTGCCAGCATATAATTAAACCACCATGTGCTGGGATTACAAGTTGTGCCTTGCGAAAAACAAATTGTTTATTTAGTCATGTTTACTTTTTCCTTTGCATTTTTTACGACTTGTGTTTCTGCATTTCTATCATTAAAGGCAGTACTACAAGTCCCAGGATGCCAAGCTAACCTCACTGGAGTCGCGCCTCTCAGATGGCATGTGACTCTTGAGATTATATTTGATTGCGTGAGTGCAGCCCCAGTTTATTTCATTTACTGAACACAGCTTTGGAATTTCTCAGTAAATCAATGAAACTAATGCAATTTACCCGTGTTTGTGTAGAATGGGTAACTGTGAATTTAGAAAGAAAGCGCTGTCATCATAGCATTTTTTTGTTTACTTATAACAGTACTGTAGAGCCATGTTGCTGTACGGCATTGCTAAAAGACCTTGACAAAGTCAATAGCTCTCACATAGTCGAGACCTATTGGCTTTGCCAATGCTTGTTTGTGTTTTATCAGGAGGCAGCATACCCTACTCCCCCACCTCCTTCGCCCCCCCAACCCCATTCACTAGCCCCAGCATACATTTACCACCTGTACTTTGAATAGGAGACTCTGTGTGGCTTTACGACTGTAAAATCAGTCCCACATGATAATTACCTATTCCACGGGGCATTACTTATCGCACAGTATTGCGGCGAATTGTCCTGGCGGAAATGGTAACATCGCAAGCTGTGTTACCCAGATCCATTACTGTGCAACTCTTACTCTGGCCATTGTGTATAAATTCTCATTTGAAGGACTGAGGAAGGCCGCTTTTATACACAAATCTACAACTTTAAATACTTAAGTTCAATTCGAACGAGATTGAAATTAAGGTTCTTTTTTTGTCATGAAAATGTTTAATTTGGCTATTCTAACAAATACGTGCTCGCTCTCACATCACATCACATTTTTTCTAGAGGGTGCAAAGGCTTTAGAAGATGTGGTACATCTGTTTCATGCTCCCATGACTTGAATCCTAAAGTTCCTCCTAGTGAGACATGCTTACATCAAAAATATGAATGTACTGTACTGTTTGAAACAGCTGTTTCTCAATGGAAATGGGTGCTTAAATTGTATGAACACATGAGAAATCAGAGACTGAAAAGGAAACATTATTGGAATGCTCCAAATAACAGAGGCGCACCTTTTTGTACATAGAGCACGTACATGTAGGCTTGTTTTCAGTCAAGTGCAACATTGCACATGTCTTTAGGTCTCCTATGTGACAACTCATGCGCTGCATGCATTCTCGCTTTCGGGAGATATTGTATGCAACAATGGACTTGCCAACATCTTCATTGTCACCCTTATTTACTGCCTTCTAATTGGCCAGCGCATGCTGGCTTCACCTGCTCTTCTTTATGCTGTAGCATGGACCAAGTAGTGATTGCTTTTGTCTTATTGGTGTCCTTCCGCTGATTACGCTGTGATTGAGGTACTACTTTCCTTTTTAGGTCGAGCCTAGAGGCAGTGTGCCTGCGCTGCTCTGCGAGGCATGCTGAAATCCCTCTGTGGGCTTAGACCACGCCCACCGCTTACCATTTGTTGCTTCATGTGCCTTTCTAAATTCCTTTCTTTTTATTGTAAAAACAGCTTTTTGTCCCGCATTTGGGTGTGTTTTCAATTTCGTGGCGACTGCACATGTTACATGTGCCCTTAAGCTTGAATTCATTTATCATTTGTTCAGGCACTCTTTTATTTGCATTGATTGGACCCGCAACGTCTCTTGCTTGCCCGCGGCCACACTCATTTCCCTTTAGGCATATGAACGATATGCTCCTACCTGCGAGCGCTACCCGTTGTCGTGTTGCCTTTGCTTCCACCCCCTCCCGTTGTCCGTGTTCAGCACCTCCTTCGTTTCAGTGCTAATAAACTTTCTGCTATGGTTCAGTGGAAACCTTGAGTTTCCCAATGTTCTTTTGCCTCCCGGGAGCTGGTTTGTGAACCGTGATTGGCTGTGGTGGCAGGCGCTCCCTCTAGTCAGTGGTTGGCTGAATGCAGTGGAGCAGTGTGGCGTACCTTGACCAGCTCCCTTTCCCTCTAGTTGCACTGCTGACAGTGACAAGGCTGCTACAGGTGGCCTGAGCAGACCATCACCCATAGACCGGGCCTTAAACCTGTCCTAACTACTTCAGCAGAGAGCTCCAACAAAACACACGGCACCAGAGTAGGAACTGCTTGCTGGCATTTCATTGCAATCACTGGTTAAACAAATCATTAGAAAACATTTTACATATGAAATGCAAGCAGCTCAGTTTTGGAATTCAGGGACAGTGTCACTGATTTTACAAAACAGTTGATTGCATTTAATTTGCAAAATGCATACAGTTTTGTTTTGCTTTATGCCTGTCACCGATTGCCAGTCATAGATGCACCAGAAATAGCACGTCTACTGCGATAAGCTTTTAGTATTGCTTCTATGAACAATTTGGCTTTTCATAAACTTGAACGTGTTATTTATTGTGCTGTGAGAACAATGCTGTATGTCTGTGCGGGTTGTTTAGTTAGTATCTCTTCCTCAAAGCCTTGAAATGTTGCTGGAATAAGGCATGCTCGGTGTTGGGAAATCAGGCACCGTCAAAACAGAAGCTCTGTTAGCTGTTAGTGGCAATTTATTGGTCATGGTCAGTGGCAGCAGCGAAGTAAAGAAAAACATGTTCTTAAGTGCTGTTGCCAACACTGTAAAGAATGAATGGGAGAACAAGCTTAGCCTCTGGAGGTAAATGCATTCCAGAAATTGCTTTGTGTTTGACACAACCTACTTGCCTATACGACGGTTATTAGAAACATATTTTTACATTACACACCCTGCTTGTACATCAGCCAGCGCTCTGTGCGCCTGTGACAGTCAGCCCTCCAACACCATGGCCGGTGTCCTTCTACCATAACACACACTAAAGTGCAGCAGTTGCAGCGGCACCAGGCTTACACGCTTGGGGGGCCCGCTACACCATACTCTGTCGTTATTTTTTTACTCAATACTAGGCCAAAGGGTCCCATTTTCATTGCTTTCTTTAGAACTCACCACTGGTATCAAGACCAGTGCAGCACAAAACATGCTTCACCACACACAGCCAGCACTGGTATGCAACAGCACAGACCAGAGTCAGTGCTCCCATAGCACAGGTCACACCTGGGTCGGCATTGGTTGCACGTGATCTTGTGTAATGGAACTGGTGCTCATGTAAAGTGCTCCAATAATCTTGTGGGCGAGTCTGTGCTGTGTTTTAAAAAAAGTGCACTAATCTAAAAACAAACCTGGTGTAAAGAAAGACACATGGATACACATTTATTAGCTGATTTGTACAAAGTGAAACCAGAAAACATGGATGCATTGTGCCTTCCTCGCTTAAATTGTGTTATCAGGCAAATTATTTATTTCACTAAAACTCTGTTTTTCTTCATTATCGCATATGAAAGAACTTCTCAATGCAGTGCTTTAATATGCCTATTGCTGTCAAAGCTTCCATGTTAAAGAACAGTCGATGCTGTAGCACCCAGAATAACATGCTGCATGGCTAAATAATTATAAGGTCCCAAAGTCGAGACCTATTGGCTATGCCAATGCTTGTTTTTCTTCTTTCCTGTCATCCCTGTTAACCTCTTGTCATTCGTAGTTATGTTTTACTGTGCTTCTTGCGCTTCAAAGAAGCCCTTTTTAGGTTGAGCCTGGGCAGCGCATGCGCTGCTGCGAGGCATGCAGTAGTAAAGTGTGGCTTTGTAGCCCCGCCCACTCGCTGCCCATATTTTTAACTGGGTTGTGTCTTTGTCCTTTGTAAACGCTGGCTTCCAAGTCATTATTAGGCTTGTTAGTCCCTCCTTGGTACGACCTTGTCTGCATTTGTAACCTCCCATGGCGACTGGCCCTTTTACTTCTGTTGCAACACGGTATGTCTTATTTAGTCTGTAAGCACTATTTTCTTTAATGAGTTTCTCCTACTGCAGGCAGGACTTTGCTTTCCTCGCCATGCGTGCTTTCACTTTCAAGCAGCCCCAGACAACGGCAGCCGCTTCTTTGACAATGACAATAGATTGAACTCTCGTAAATGTGAGACCTATTGCATTGCAAATTCTTGTTTTCCTTTGAGGTCGATGTTTGATGTTATCTGCTTTTATTGTGACAACAGAAGTTACCGGCTTCCAACTATATTTTCACAAAGACTTGGACATGGGCTTAATTGCTTTCCTTATGTGATAGGATTTATTTTCAAATGTCATTTAAAAAAAATATTTTTTACACATGGGGAGATTAACGGATTTGCTTGAAATCACTGGAGTGTTGTGCAGAGACCTAACAAGCATTGGCAAAGCCAATGGGCCCCGCCTTTGAGGCTTTTGGCTCTGCCATTGCCTTTGTTCATGCTCTACAGCATGGGCATTGTCGACTTTGACAATGGTTTGTAGCCATGCTGTCTAGTAGTGTGACTGCTGTGCAGCGTGGTTGAAAATAATAAAAAAAGACGATGATGCATCTAGCGCTAAAGAATTAAAAAAATAAAACCGTTTGTTAGCCCTGGTTGCATCATAGCAGTTTCTTAAATTAGTTTTAGCCACACTACAGAGCATCTGTGCTGCTATACAGCATGACCATAAAACATTGTCAAAGCCAATCAATTACGTGCCATCATGCATTTTAAATTGTTGTGTTACTTGTGGAATCTTTTTTTCTAACTAATATTACACGGTGTGGCAATGTTGTTTTAATACATATAGTTGTGTGCAATGGTTTTGATTAACCAAGTATTAATAAATGTACTTATTTACTTGTCAAAGTCAATAGCTCTCATAGGCGAGTCCTATTGGCTTTGCCAATGCTTGTTTCCCATTCTGTTTTTACCATGGGAGTTAGAAATGACAGACTTAATAAAGTAGTATTCAATTCCCTGTTGCAACGCAAAATAGCTAATTGTCGGGGACTAACATTTTTAATAGGATCTGCTGAATGTGTATTCTTTTTTAAACAACTGTTTTCCCTTTTGTATCAATGAGTGGTGTGATGTCCAATTAACAAGGAAATAGTGCCACTAACTGTTGCCTGATTTGCCTTTGATCGTTTAATTTCTCCCATAATTCGCCTTTCTTTGCCACATTATTTAGTCAACCCAATAATGTAATTTGACTCGCAATTGGCGAAAAATCCAGCAAATTACTGTTTTTAAGTGTGTTTAATTTCACACTACATTCTACACTGTTATTCTTCAAGTCTGCAACCATACCATCTCTTTCATTTGAAAGTGCAAGACACCAAGGATTTAAGCGGTTTGTAAGAAGTTTGATGGCGTGACCATGTATTAAAAGAAATAAAATACTCTCTGCTTGACATTAAACGGATATTGCAAGTCACCTCGGAGTTCTGTCACCCTATAAAGTAACTCTGCCTTCTTCCCGTTCCTCTATTTGTTCACAAATCTCCTCAGAGACTATCTATATTATATCCTTATAACATCAGACAGTGGCACTTTATCCCACATGTAAAATTGAGGAACAGCTGTGAGAGCCTGAGGCGACAAAAAAACAAATGTTATATGGTACCCTAGATCCGATGGAACACTTTTGTTGTGCTTAGATGAGCATCAGATCAATGAAGTGTCTCTTTATGATGAGATTGGGAAGTTTGGGGGTCTTTTCTGGGAATACTCTTGCAATTCCAAGATGCTCCTCTCGATAGCTAATGCCAATTAAACTCAAGTCTGGTATGGGCTTTTGGAGGAATGGGGGACATAAAGTGAGTCCAAAAAGATTCAGTCTGGCCTTCCAGTCTTTGCGCACAGCTGTATCTGGAGTTAGCTTCAGGGACATTAGTACAATGGTCGCATCTTACCTTGTTAAGCATATTGTGAAGCCCAGCACAGCAGACATTAGAGTGATGGTGTGTGGTTTGATGAAAATGCAAGTTGCGGATTCCTGTGCGCCTATATTTCACATTCCAGCGCATGGTGTCACCCTTTACTTTTCCCATGATTGTGTTTCAGTTGTAGTTATGAAAAATGATAATTGTCAGAAGGATAGTGCTGCCCTCACTTGCGATCATATTAGACCTTTGCCTTTCGTGGAATGACCGTCTCTGCCCTCATTTGTATGGCTGTGTATTTTGTTCTCAGTTCTTTTTTTTCTCCGCTGTTTGATCTAACCTTTCAGAGACGCTGAGATAGGTGTTGAATTAGAAAATTGGAATACAATAACTAAACCACCTCTATGCATGCAGAAGCCCAATGCATGTTGGTAACAATTAAAGGTAAAGATATTTATGCAGATTATTTTCCTAACACCTGGATACATTGCTAAGAATTACAGTGGTGGCTGGTGGATTTGAAAAGTGGTGGGCTGGTGGATTTTAAAAGTAGTGGGGCGGAAATGTCATACCCAAGTATAATTCTAGAGCAAGCACAGCAAGTGAGCCCAAACTTAAAAAGGTCTGGGGGGGAAGTGGGGTATGGTGATGGAGAGGGAGTAGGTTGGGTGGGGAATTCAACGATGGAGGCACAGAAACCCATATAGGGATCACTTGAGAGCAGGTTAGGCAGAAGGACACCCACAAGACAATCTTATATGATGGTAAAAAGGAGCACACAAACAGCTACAGTAGATTCTCAACCCTTGAATACATCCTACATGTGATATATGTAAGCCCTCCTTGTACATTTGAACCCTGCAAAGAATCCTGGATCTCATGTGTCCCATCAATACACACACCTCTACTACCCATGTGCCATCGAAACACTCTCTTGTACAACACGCATACACTTCGGACAACTTTGTCCACTGCGCAGTTTCTTCCTAAAAGGCATGTGCTCCTCTGCCACTTGTTCCATGAAAACACACTCTTGCCACGCAACCGTCCAACAACCTCACACTTCTGACACTTGATTGCCCTACACTCTTGCTTTCTAGGGGCCATACACATGCACATCTCCTATGCAAGAGGATTGAAAACATTGTCTTGCCACCCAGGTGATACTCTTACACTCTTCTGACACCTTACACACTACAATTTTTTTATGGGAGCAGTGTGCATACTCATCTGCTTCTCACGTCTTCCCTCTCCTCAGATGCCCGCTTCCCCCTCCCTCTGTAGCTGTGGAATAAGGCAGGAGGATGAGTAGCGTGTGGAACGGTTAATTAGGGCCTATGCACCATGTGCAGCACCTGGAAATGGGGGAAAAGTATTCAGTCATAGATTAGGAACGATTGGACAAGTGGTGCCTACTGCACCAACACTCACAGAAGGGTCATTTGAGAGACACATGCTCCCTGCAACTTTGTTCCTTCTGCCTTCTCCACCTGCCCCTCCATCTCCAATATATGCATAGGTGTCTTTACCTGTAAGCCAGGCTCCTGGACTCCAATAAGTGCATCACGTGGGGTCTATGATGTCCTCTGCTGCCAGGGTAGCCTCGTCCTGGCTCCTTTAGGAAGTCTGTTGGAAAAGCTGTTAATCTCAAAGCAGCACTGATGCCCTCTGGAGGCTGCAAGGGAAGAGAGCAAGGTGATAACGGCAACGCTGGTCACGGCCCTAATGCATGTTAGGATATGGACTCCCTGACTGTTGTTTCAACTATAAAATGTAGCAATAGGGGTCTGGCCCATATTTTCGAGTAACCTCCCACGACTGGGGACTGGGGTGCACTGTCTCACCAACTGAGTGCGTTACGTGCAGGACCGAGTCAGATTCCCCTCTGTGGGGGATGCTTCCTGCGACACCCGACAGGCCGGGTGGAGGTTTTCACTGCAGGCGGCGGGGAGTAGCGGCGGTGCCCTGGTCATATAGGGATGAACCTGCGACAATAGACAATGGCGACCGGCCGTACTAACCGGACAGCAACCCAGTCCAAGCTGGAGAAATTTGTCTGGCAGAAGCAACAGACGGAAGATCGAACAGAGGTGGGGACAACGGGTGTCGCCATGGAACCATCGAATAAGGATCTTCTCAAGGCGATTACGGTGATACGGACCTCCCTTGAGGTGCGGATTGACAAGGTGGCCACATACGTGGCGCTGATCCGAGAGAATATGACGAAAATGGCTGAGAGGGTAGGAACAGTGGAGAACACTACTAAGGAACTAGTTACTGACACCGCCCTGCTCAAGAAGCAAATCACTGACCTCCGCTCTTCTCACGAGGCGATGGCCCTGCAGCTAGACGATTACGAAGGCCGAATGTGAAGGAACAACATTCGCATTATTGGCGTGCCAGAACACGCGGAGGGGCAGGCGGTGGATCTTTTCGTGGAGGAACTGGTCCTTAAGCATCTACAACCTAGAGGACTCTCCAAATGCTTCACGATTGAGAGAGCTCACCAGGTACCTGGGGGCCGTCCGAGGCCTGGGGCACCCTCTCGGCCGTTGCTAGCGCAGGTGTTTAACTTTCGTGACCGCAATGTTATTCTGCAGGCGGTGAGGGCGGCCCCGCCACTTACCCTGGAGAACAGTAAGATCATGTTCTTCCCGGATTTCACATTGAGAGTACAGAAACAATGCCGTAGTTTCCTGGAGATGAAGCGGGCCCTATGAGAACAGGAGGTCAAGTATGCAATGATGTTTCCCGCTAAACTACGAATGGAAGCCAATGGAAAATCATGGTTTTTTACTCGCCCCGAGGAGGTCTGGGACTGGCTGGATGGCTGCCGCACGGTCGAGAAAAATGGAAAGAAGACATTCTCGGCGGCGGACGATAACGCAGACTGGCGCCAGCAGAGGCGCTCCCCTCCACACACTAACTCTCACACCCAAGGACATGCGGGAGGGCACTAATCCGGTGCTTGGTAAGACTATGTGGTGTTGTCAGTGACCCTCTGGCGCCCTTGGGTGCCCTTAGGAGCGTGGTGTTGGTGCCACGGTCTCCTGCATGTAAGATCACACATGCCTAGTGTTGGGGGGATGTTAGATTAGATTTCTGATACCTATATGCTGTGGATGGCCCAGGTTTTTGTGACTGTTCTAAGGTTTGATTACGTAGCATGCATCACTGTTGGCTATATTCATTCAATATGCTTGATTTTTCAAAGAATGATTGGTCTTCTTTTGGGGCTCGTTGCCACACTGTGATTGGCCGGGTGGGTGCCACAAGATGTCTGATGAGGACCATGCCGGGCCTTTTAGTGTTGTAAATGGTTTGGAGGGTGGGGGTCGGGCCGGGGAGCGAAACACCAACTGTATAGTTGTGAACGAAATGGGAGTGGGGTTGCTTGCGTTCCCTAGATTTGTTTATGGGTGGGCGACAGGCACTCTGCATGTTGGGTGTGGAGGGCAGTTCTATTCCCGTTTTGCAGGGAGGCAGGGAGGGGGGTGAGTTCTTAGGGCTAGGGACACTTGTGAGTTTCATTTGTTGGGGGAGTTTCATTAGGGGCTATTTTGCAGCAAGACAAATTGATTGCGTACATATGTACAGATTTGTTGGTCTCTATGTTCAGGCGGCAGCAAGAAAGATCCAATGCTTTGAGGATGTCAGGGATGGTCCAGGGGTTGCACAGGTGGATGCAATGGAGGGCTTCAGACACTACAGGCCCTCTCTGAATACTGTTCCGTTAATCTCTGTAACAAATGGAGAAAGGTCAGGGACTTAAACTTATCACCTAAAATGTCAACGGGTTAGGAGACAAGATTAAGAGAGGTATTGTGTTGCAATATGTCCACTGTCATGGACTTGATATGGTATTGTTCCAGGAAACTCACTTAATCGGTAACTCTTGTATGACCCTCAACAGGAAGGGATACCGAATGGTGGCACACTCAGGTTTCACCACTGGTTCCAGGGGGGTGGGGATTCGCCTACGAAAAGGCTGTCCATATGTGATACAAAATACCTGGATGGATCCGCAGGGCAGGTACGCTGCTTGCACAGGCTTATGGGAGGGCAGGGTTCTTAATGTTGTTTTTGTGTATGCGCCTCCGGGCTTGCAGCGCATGACGTTGACTGATGTTGGGACACTGTTACTTAACCTGCCGGTGGGCACACTGGTCTTGGGGGATGACTTTAACTTGACGATGGACGGGCTCCTAGACAGATCCCCACCTAGACTTGATTCAGCGCACTGCTCCCAATTACGAGACTTTATCGACGCCCTGGGGATGGTGGATATCTGGAGGTGGTCGCACACTAGAGACACACACTTTACGTTTCAGTTTGGGGGTACACGGAAGTCAATCACGAATCGACTATCTGTTCACACATGCCCAGCACATACATTACCTTTCTGATTCAAGGTGTTTGGCGCGGGGGGTGTCAGATCATTCCCCCGTGTTGACGGTTCTAGGTGTGCAGTGCCCGCCGCAACCTGGTCCAATACGGATTCCATCCTGGGCACTCAAGATCCCACATATTAGAGACATCTTGAGGAAAGTTACTGATTACTATCTACACAGGGTGCATGGTGCCCTGGGCCGTGTGAACACTCTAGAGGAGGAAGCTATACTACTGGCGCTTGACGCCAAAATGGCGTTTGACACCATAGCATGGGAGTGCCTGTTTGCAGTTCTTGCCTGCATGGGGTTCGGCCCCAAATTTATGGGATGGGTCAAACTGTTATACATGCAACCCAGGGCTCATGTCACAGTGAACAATCATCACTCCACTTCATTCCCCCTGTGTCGAGGCACTAGACAAGGATGCCTGTTGTCGCCACTCCTTTTCGCCATGGTTCTCGAGCCGCTGGCGGTCTGGATAAGGGGGGACCCGGGTATTAGAAGCCTTAGATGGACGAATGATCACGAAGACCGTATATCATTATATGCGGATGATATTCTGCTTTACCTCGCCTCACCAGCGCGCTCATTGTACCAAATACTTCATATCTTTCACATCTTTGGTGCTTACTCTGGGTATCAAATAAACTTATCTCAGATGTATTCCCTTTGGGGAGAGCCGCCTCGGAGTCCTCGAGGATATAATATTCCGGTAGTTTCCCAGGGTTTTCTTTACTTAGGGATTTTTATCACTCTCAATGCCACATTGTTTTTTTAACGTAATATGCAGGGGCCGTTACAGAGGTTTCACTCGGAAGTCACATATTGGAAAACTCTCCCCCTTACTCTGCTAGGACGTGCATCCTTATTCAAGATGCTTGCTCTGCCACATTTTCTTTATGCGCTACAAAACACTCCCATCCTGGTCCCCCACACCTATTTTTTGCAGATTGATGCCGCAATACGGGATTTACTATGGGATAATAGACCGCCTCGCATAGCCATGACCAAGCTGACAATGGGTTGGTATGATGGATGTATAGGACTGCCGGATATGCGCCTTTACTACCAGGCTTCACAACTGACGGCCATCAACCAATGGGTGTTCGGGAGACATGATGATCCCAGCTTTCACACTGACCACTGGTTGTTGGGAAAAGGGAGCTACTAGAGCATTGTATAGAAACCACAGGAAATTGTGCCTGACCGGCCCGTCAGCGCGTACGGTGGAAGTGTGGCATGGAGCGCAGAGACGGATGGACTGGCAGGGACGCCTCACGAAGGCTATCCCCCTGTGGGAACCAGACATTCTGGGGCGGCTTAGTGCTTATGCAGGATTTGATAAGTGGGAGATGATTGGAAACTCAACAGTGGGCGATCTGTGGGTTAAGGGCAAGAAGGCATCGTTTTTAGATCTCCAGACTAAATACCACCTAGCGCCGTCTGAAAGGTTTCGCTACCTACAAATCAGCCATGCTATTGACTCCGCTCTCCCTAAGGACACACCCCTTCCTGACTCCTCTCCCCTGGAGGATAGGCTCTTGTTGGATCCTATGAACCGCAAGGCCATCTCCCTTACATACAAGAAATTGATCAATAACCGGGTCGACCCAATGCTGAGGCTGAGGGCGTCTTGGGAGGCTAAATTGGGAGAACTGGCCGATGAGGACTGGCTAGTGGCGTTGTCCTCTCCCCGAAGTGGCTATCCCGATGTGACTTTGCCTGGTGCAGCTTAAAATTCTTCACCGAGTGTATTTTGATGTCACACTCCTCCACCGGTTGGGAAGGCGACCCGATACACTCTGCCTCCGACATTGTAACCAGACGGGAACATTCCTGCATATCCTATGGGGCTGCCCTCGCATTTAATAATACTGGACTGACGTTACCAGACAACTGACTAGGACGTGTCACAAGACTATCCACCCGACTCCCACATTGTGTCTCCTCAATATCTGGGAAGCAACAGACCTCATGCAGGCCGAACAGTCATGGGCCACAATGGGGTGGTGTATAGCGAAGCAGAACATTGCCCAGAAGTGGGGGGTGGACACTATACCGTTGAAGAGAGATTGGACAAATGATATGGATCATGCTATGATCGCCGAAAAAACAGTGTTTAAAGGGAGGGGTTGTCCTCGTAAATGGGACGACAAGTGGGGGAGCTGGAATAAGTATAGGGGGGAGATATGTGTTTCTCCGACAGTAGAACTAAGGAGGGAAAGGCTCCTGGGGTGGGAGGAGCGAGCTGATGATATGATGGCACATGCGGGGGGCAATCAAGAATAGAAAGTTATGTATGCAGTTTCCTGACCCGGGGACGTGTAAGTGATTTCCATGCGGATTGAAAGGCGATTGTTGGAATTCGATACCCTGGACTCCTGCCGGATTGATGACAGGAGGGATTGATTTGTAATCTTATGAACTTGCTTACCTAAATTGTCAATGTAATTGTGTCTATTGCTGCCTTTTGTTTCTAATAAAAACTGTTTTCAGTAGGCTCCTGAGGCTTCTGGGCTCCAGTGCCACTACACCTGCTGGGCCATTGGAAAATAGGCCCCTGCCTGTCTTGTCTCTTGCGTCCTTGCTGTACTGGAGGTGCCTCAAGCTGCTCTATTTTCAGATTGGCAAGAAGGAACTATTCTGTTAATTTTGCTGCTGACCAGGGCCCGTAAGCTCAAAGGCTGTTTCCAGTCATGGGGACATTAATTGAATCGGCAGTAAATCGAGCAGTGCTTGTCAGTGTGTCTTCTGTCCCTTTCCACAGTGGATTCCACATGCTTCTGTCTAGTGGATAGAGTCTTCTGCCTGCTAGTAACCTAGTGCTGGAAAATAAAATAGAGAGAGGCAGGAGCACTGTGAAGCAGCAGCTCTATTACTCTTCCATTCGAAAAACCAGTAAAAGACGTGAAAACCACTAGTTCCGGTACCGGAACTTACTGGAAGAGCAGCTGGACACCTCTTACAGCATACCCTCCCCTGATGATGAGACACAGTTACCACCCACTTGTGTCATTGCTCCTATCAGTCTGCCCCCCGCCTCTAGACATTTAAATGAATGAACATCAGTAAGGCCCACCCAAGGTCATTGTATAGGTGCCCGATACCGACCCAATGTGCATGCTTTTGAAATTCATACTCACCCTCCACTATGACATAAATGCTCTAGCTTCTGCATTCAGGCCAAAAGAAGACCTCACCCGGCCCAGCACATGCGCAGCCGGCCACGTCCAAATTCCGACCCCTTGCACTCAATTAAAAACAGGTCCTCAGCCCATTCCAGCAGCAAATAGCAAATTCTTTCAGCTGCTTGTTGTTTCTTTTTCTCATGTTGCTCCTCCTCTTAGGGCAGTGGTTATTAGCTAGTCTGTGTCTCTGTGTAATGACTCTGCAACATTTTGAACAGGGGCATCCTAAGGATTTTGGGGGCCCCAGGCCAAACATAATTTCGAGCCCCCTGCTCGGAACAACTCTGAATTTATCAATTTTCAGCCCCTTCTCACCCTCAGTAATTATAGTTTGACCATTGCAAACCCTCTTTTTTGGCCCCCAAACCTTTAAGAGGCTCCCAGTCCTTCAGGGGGCCCCATCCAGTGCAAAGCCTTTTAATATTTATTAGATATTAATGACCTGGGAGCCCTTTTCATGTTATGCAGGTGGCCCCATCATATTTTCTTTATGCCACTGTCTGGGACTGTCCTGAAAGTTTAATTATGGGCTCCTAGAAAGGTGAGGGCCCTGGACCAGATCCCACTTTGCCCAAACGTCTCTGTTTGTGAATGTCCCTGTAGGCCCCTACAATGAAGCATACAGGTTGCACCTGTCCTCATTGGCATTGGATAGGACGCCCATGCACAGATACTGCTTCTTGCCCTCTAGTTAGAATGCAGTTGGACCATTGCCCATCCTCCCCCAGAAAGCAGGAAAGGGTTTATTGTGTAAAATAATTTAGGGAAGAAAGCATTTAAGGTCTTTTGCAAAGGATGCAAAATGTGGGTTAGGCATAAGATTACAAGGTACTGTTTCTTCCCCAAAGACAATATGGAAGGCCTGTAAGGCCGCTATCCGAGAAGGGGGGGGGGGCTCTGTGAACATGCAGTGTAGGACCGGGTGCACAACGAGGCTTTGCTGTCTGTTGAACAAAATATACTCCGCTTGGAGCGTGCAGACACCACCCACTTTTGCCCTACAACTAGGGACCAGTTAAGCCAAACCTGTTTGGCCTTCTGGAAGGCACTCGTGGACTCGGCCCAGATGGGATGATTTCACTCCCAGGGAAGGGTACATGAAGTGAGGGACAAGGCTGGTAAGCTACTTCACTGGCTTGCGTGCCCACGTGACGGCTGTGGAACTGTCCTGGAGATTCACATGCCTGGGGGGAGGGGCTCTGGACAGAGGTACCAATCCCCACAGCATTTGCTTTCCATTTCAATGCTCTCTGTGCTTTTTGTGAGCCCGCCCACCCCTCCACTGAGACAGATCGCCCCATTATGGTTGACCGCACGATGAGGACCCTCTCTGGACAAGATAGAGCAGACCTGGACTTACCTATCACAGTGGAGGAGGTGCAGCAAGCTACTGCGTCCATGCCGTTGGTCAATGACTTCCCCCCCGTGAATTCTTTAAGAGGTACTCCTCTGTGCTTTCCCTGCACCTATTGGCCTTATTTGAGGATCCCCTAATGGGGTGCAGATTCCCCGCCAGACCGGAGGGGGCTGCCATCACGTTCATCCCCAAGCCAGGGAACCCCCCCCCCCCCCGAGATTTACACCTTTTAGTGTCTCATATCATTGATAAATATCGAGGTGAAAATACTTACCAAAATACTTGCAACAAGGCTGGTGACTGTGATCTGCTTGCTGGTCCATCCAGACCAGAAAGCAAGGACATTATGCTCTGATATGTGTGTTCATGTAATGGAAAGAGGCCACTCGGGGAATCCGTGTGGAAGCCTTTAATTGGAAACAGCACAGCATAATGCATTTCGGCACAACTCGCCTTCTTCAGATGCCACTGCTATCACAGTAAGTCTCCACCCACGTCTTTTGAAGTATCCTGCTTGTCACAGATCAGTTCTAACTCCAGATCACATGTTCATTCACCCAGAATGGCTTGAATTGCACTGCAATTCCCAGAGAGCTCCGCTCCCCGGTAGGTGTTACGTGGAGAAGGAACCACTATTCAGGGCAAAGACGCGGTAATAAGAATGGAGTGTCCAGCTGGAATAAAATCCTCAGGCTCCCACGGATCCCCTTAACGTTCCAGCCTCCCGTGTAAATGACCGCCGGGCCGTGAGTCATCAATATAGTAGTTGCGACTCCTCGTGCAGTCACAAGCTGCACCTGGCAGCAGTCCCTGGCTGAAACAACACTTGAGGCGGGCAGGAGTTGTTTTGATCCCTCGAAGAGAAGAAAAGCTTCAAGAGCTGGAGCCAGCATCTCTCCTGCCTAAGTAGTCTCCGTGACGTCATCTCGGTGCATACGACACCAGTGGCGGACGTGGAGCCGCACGACGCCACCTACTGACGGGCAGAGGTACTGCTGGCGAAAACTTTCTGGATCCAGTCTGACGCCTGGGGATATTCTAAGATAAGGAATCTAACACTAACTAATGTTTCTTACAGATCGTTACCGAAGGTAAGTAACTTGGTTATATATATATATATATATATATATATATATATATATATATATATATATATATATATATATATATATATATATATATCAAAAAACACCCACTCTGCATTCGAGGGCCCCCTCGTTGTTATACGTATTTCCCATTATGCCGGCAGAAAGGAAGGCCTGCACGTAGAGTTCTTTCACGCAGATTTATTCAGCATGCCTCGGTTCCAAACATGTTTCGGGCAGCATTGCCCTTGATCACTGGCGTAGGCAAAGTCACAAAGCAGCAACATTAGCAAGAGATTTAAAAGCGCAGCTGCGCCTTCTTAAATACACGCCCCTCACAACTCGGGTTCGCTTTGCATTGTTGTAGATGTAGTGTCTACGTTTTAAATAGCACATTGCATGTTTCTTCGTGATTTCCACTGTTAATCCTCAAGTAGGTATGCACGTTAGTTCCCCACTGCTCACCTTCCAAATGTCTTTTTTCAACCAGCTGGCAACACAACGCTCCCTTCAGCGCTAACAATTTCCAAGCGCCCGGGACCTGCAGTTCAGCAGTGGGGCCCTCACGATCTAAATCAGACCGTAATAAATCAAAAAACACCCACGCTGCATTCGAGGGCCCCCTCGTTGTTATACGTATTTCCCATTATGCCGGCAGAAAGGAAGGCCTGCACGTAGAGTTCTTTCACGCAGATTTATTCAGCATGCCTCGGTTCCAAACATGTTTCGGGCAGCATTGCCCTTGATCACTGGCGTAGGCAAAGTCACAAAGCAGCAACATTAGCAAGAAATTTAAAAGCGCAGCTGCGCCTTCTTCAATACACGCCCCTCACAACTCGGGTTTGCTTTGCATTGTTGTAGATGTAGTGTCTACGTTTTAAATGGCACATTGCATGTTGCTTCGTGATTTCCACTGTTAATCATCAAGTAGGTATGCACGTTAGTTCCCCACTGCTCACCTTCCAAATGTCTTTTTTCAACCAGCTGGCAACACAACGCTCCCTTCAGCGCTAACAATTTCCAAGCGCCCGGGACCTGCAGTTCGGCAGTGGGGCCCTCACGATCTGAGTCAGACCGTAATAAATCAAAAAACAGCGTTGTGTTGCCAGCTGGTTGAAAAAAGACATTTGGAAGGTGAGCAGTGGGGAACTAACGTGCATACCTACTTGAGGATTAACAGTGGAAATCACGAAGCAACATGCAATGTGCCATTTAAAACGTAGACACTACATCTACAACAATGCAAAGCGAACCCGAGTTGTGAGGGGCGTGTATTTAAGAAGGCGCAGCTGCGCTTTTAAATTTCTTGCTAATGTTGCTGCTTTGTGACTTTGCCTACGCCAGTGATCAAGGGCAATGCTGCCCGAAACATGTTTGGAACCGAGGCATGCTGAATAAATCTGCGTGAAAGAACTCTACGTGCAGGCCTTCCTTTCTGCCGGCATAATGGGAAATACGTATAACAACGAGGGGGCCCTCGAATGCAGAGTGGGTGTTTTTTGATATATATATATATATATATATATATATATGTGTCCTTCACAATCCTGGAATGCCACCGTCTCGGCAAAAATCAGGTATGGACCACAACGTGCTTAGTTTCTTCAAAGTTAGTTTATTGCAAGATAACCAGCATAGGTAAGATAAGGCAAGTGCCCAGCATGACGCGTTTCGACAGTGTAGCCACTGTGTTGATTACATTATATATATATATATATATAAAATTTAAACCTGAAATAAAATCAGTTGCGGACGTCTACTCACGGTATGCTGAGTTATTTTTTGTGTGGGTGTGTGTATGTATATATATATTCACTGAAAAAAACATAGGTTTCAGACACGTTATAGTTAGAAATTAGCATTTTTTTAAAAACCATCGAAATTAACTGTAAAAACCATAGGTTTCAGGAACGTTATTGTTAGTTGGACATTTCACTCTAACAAAACCATAGAAATTCAGGCGTTATAGTTAGTTCAGCTAACTATAACTCGCGCCCCCGCAATGCACTGCTGACGACATCACATATTACATCATTCATGACATGGTCAGTGACATCACTGTGATGTAATATGTGACGTCATCATCAGTGCATTGCGGGCGCGCGAGTTATAGTTAGCTGAACTAATTATAACAGTGGAATTTCAATGGTTTTGTACGAGTGAAATGTCCAGCTAACTATAACACCCCTGAAACCTATGGTTTTTTCTGTGAATTTCTAAGGTTTTTTAAATGCTAATTTCTAACTATAACATGCCTGAAACCTATGGTTTTTTAAGTAAATTTCAAAGGTTTTTTAAATGCTAATTTCTAACTTTAACGTTACTGAACCCTATGGTTTTTTCAGTGAATTTCAAAGGTTTTGTAAATGACAATTTTTAAATAGATTGTTATATATTTTTTTTTTTCTACTGGATTACTTTTCTAACCACAGGACTGGATCCTAGATTCAGTCCTGAGACATCTCCTGTAAACAGTTGAGTAAAAGCGTTTTGGTTACAGTAGTGATCTTTAAGGAATATTATTGTATTTTAAAAGTTGACACATAGAATCACCAATGTAATCCTATGGGAGGAAATTCACTTAGCAGGTAAGTAGTGTTATTGTTACATTTTCTTACTCAGTGGTGGATCCTGGATCCAGCATTGGTGCATTGCCTGTAAAAAGTTGAAAGAATGCGTTTAAGTCATACAGGCGATTTTTAAGGAATATTTGTAGTTTGTGAAAATAGACACTTTGAAACTTTTCTGGTGAAAACCAGACAATGGATTCTTATGGAAGAAAATACAAGTTACTGGTAAGTACGGTTAGAATTACTTTTCAGGATCAGTACTGGGCTCAAAGATGCAACACTGAGGTCTCTCCTGATAACAGGTGAGTAAATCGGAATTTGTAGTTCAACTGATTTTAGAGGAATAAGTTTCAAAAATCCCTGGGGTGCAACTAGCCCACCAGCTACCTCCAGTAAGTGCCACAGAGCTGCGTTGCAGAGTGGTGTAAAAAGGGGCGTGGCCTCTCCACCTCTCTGCAACGCAGCCCCCTCTCGCAAACTGGAGGTTTCTGGTGGGCTAGTTGGCCCCCAGGGACCCCCAGTATTCAAGGGGAATTTGTTCCCCGTCTGCAAACGCGCCAGGGGGCGCATTTGCAGAGTGCTACAAGGCCCCAGGGACACTTGTAGCCCCGGGGACCCCATCCCCCGGGGCTGACCTTCTCCGTTGGGGACCCCCAATTCCCCCACGGTCCCACCGGCTCCCTGCCTCCTGCGGGAGCTGGCATTGCTTTTCCACACGGGGAGCTACTAAGATGCAGCTACTCCTGTGGAAAAGCAATTTGCTTTGCTATTTGGAAGAGAGAGCAGGTTTCCTGCAAACTACAGTGTCCCGGGGGTGGGCACCCTGGGACACTGCAGGAGCCGGCCCTGGGGGGGTGGCGGTCCCCAGGGCCACAACAAGGCTCCAGGAGGGGGAGCTGCGTGGCCCCTCTCCCATATTTTACAAAGCCCCGGGGGTGGTGGTCCCCGGGGCTGGGGCGTTGGTCACAGACCCCCAATTTGAATCTTTAGTGCCCTGTGGATGTGGCTGTCCCCGGGGCATGTGGGGGGGGCTTGAGCCCCCCCCCCCCCCCCCCCCACACAGGGTATTTTGTTAAAAAAAAGCCCCGGGGTGGCAGTCCCCAGGGCTCGGGGGGCCTTAGAGGCACCCCACATTAAACTATTAAGCCCCAGGGGGGTGGCGGTCCCCGGGGCTGCGTGGGGGCCATGTGCCCCCCCGCAATTATTCATACTTTGCCCCGGGGGGTGGCGGTCCCTGGGGCAGTGTGGGGGGTTTGGGTCCCCCCCCCCACACTTTATTATTAACATGCCCCTGGGATTTGGCCCCCCCGGGGGCTAATTAGCATTGAAGCGCGGGAGCCCGCGCTTTGTGTTTTTTTATTGATCGGCAGGATGGATTTTGCCGATTTGTTTACAAAAAATGTTTTTGGGGGCCTTGGGGGTCCTTGTGGGACCTCCTGAGCAGGCCTAGGGGGTCAGGGTGATTCTACTCTGCCCCCTTTTCGTGTTTTGCGCTTTTTTAATTAGGTTTCTTGTGGCTCGGTTCTACCGAGGCACAAGATGATGGCTGCCAACATTTCCTGATTTGGAGTGTTGACAGCCAATTAGCATGCAGCTCGTGATCGGGAGGGTGCGCGCTGGGTGCACATAGGGTGCGCGGATCCTCCGAGGCCATAGATATATCTATGATTTTGATTTTCTCAGGAGCTACTGAACGGATTTACACCATTTAAGCAAAAGGCACGACTCTGAACCAAGGTCAACCTTTCTGCCAAATTTGGTGTAATTCCATTCAGCAGTTCGGGCTGCAGCTGCTATTAAAGGTTCCTATGGAAAATTGCATGGGGAAAACATGTTTTGGGACCCCCCTTTTTTCTCGGCCCCCGCTTGACGAATCAACCCGAGACTTTCAGGATAGGAGCGGACCAGAGCGCCCCACCAGTTTTGAAAATTTTGCGAAGATTTGTCAACCGGCGCCAAAGTTATTCCAAATACAATGTTGTGGATTTCCTATGGATAATAGGTCCTAACTATAACTAGCTACTGGCGACTGCCAGTAGGTAATATATATATAAATAAATATATATATCAAAACAATTCCCTTTCAGGCTTAGAGTGCCACATAGATTATGCAAAAAAGAAGCAGTGGATTCAGAGTAGTTCCCAAATGTAGGTGTTGAGCAGCTCTTGTAAAGAGCACCCTGCAACGACAGCGACACTCTGAATCTGGGCACCTCAAATGCCTATTTTTCTAGCAAAGTTTTTAAGCATAGGATTAGCACAATGACATCCATGCTGAGCTAGAAAGGGACAAAGTCTTTTGTCATTTCTTCAGCAAAGTCTTTAAGCACAGGCTTAGCACATTACCATCCAAGCCGAGTTGTAAAATAACAAAAGCTTTTACCATTCTAAGCACAGTATTACAGCTGTGGATTGCTAAAATACTATCCAATCCAACCTGGAATGAAAACCAGCAACCCCTGGCACATGTTTTACTATCATTATAGCTATTCAGAGAGGTTTAGCTTTGTCCAGACACAAGGGAGCACCCCGTATAAAGCAAAACAATACTCTTTCAGGCTTAGAGTGCTGGTGGGGAGGGATGGGGGGGTGTAAAAAATTGGGTAAATCTACACAGATGAATCTGGCAGACGGGCCTAATAACATTTTACCCTGCCTTTCTAAGGCTGTTGGATCTGGGAAGACATGGAGGTAGAAGCAAATTGAAGCCTTATTTATGCCTGTTTTTGGTCCCCTGATCCCGAATGACATGCCATATGGTTTGGATCGAGACAGAGCTGCGGATTTACCTTTGAACCCTTGAGTACCACTGAGAATACTTAAGCAAAGAAACACAATAAATAGCATGAAATACACAGTGGCCCCAGAGGGGGACCAAACCATATACTAAGAAAGTGTTATAAGAACCACGCCTCGAGTCAAGACAGTTTCAAGAGGAAGTAGAAGTGCTGGGACCCCAAGGAACCACCCAAGGTGAGTAGATAGGGACCCCACGGAAAGTGTGTGCAGTGTAGAAACACGACTTGGTGCTCTGTACAACTCTATCTGCAAGTCGCGGTTGGATTTTTAAAGATTAAGGACCCTTCCCAGTAGGACCCTGAAGGAACCCATTGGAAGACAGAAGGATGGACAGCCACCCCACCTGTGGATACCCTAGTACCCACATAACCTACACCAGGGAAGCTGGGTGCATACGAGTGAAGTGGTGTTGGAAACCGCCGTCAAACCCAGTGTAGGACTTCAGGAAAGTGCCGCTGCTGGAAGAGGAGAAAGTGTCGGTGAGAGTCCAAATGTAGATTCTTGAAGAGGAGTACCAGAAAGCAGAGGGGACAGAGTCTATGCCACTCAGGAGTGACCAGGAGACTTGGAAGACAACTGCCTTCCGATGTCGGGTGCTTCAGGGAAGACGACAATGACCTTGACTCTGCAGCTGTGAGGACCAGGTGATGCCGAGGAAGACCAGGACCCGGGTACGAGCTGTCCCACGAAGGGTGTCGCGTGCTGAGGGGGCAGTGTCCGGCAGGGGCACCAACAAGCCTTGGCAAAGGCAAGTCACACAGGCATCAAAGAAGGAGCAAAGTCGGGACCAGCAAGATCCTGGGGCTCACCCAAGGCAGTGGAGTCAGGGCAGGCCCGAGCAATCAGGGGAGCCCAAAAGTAACAAGTGTGACCCTCAATTGGACCCACAGGCCGGAGGCACTGGAGTTGCAAGAGGACCTCAAGCAGCTCACCAAAAGAGATAGGCTACAATGCACACGTTGTGCTGTGGCTGAAGTTTCTGGTCACTGGAGGTGCTCGAGGTTGGGGCTACTTGGAGCCCGAAGATCTTCTTGCAAAGATGCCAACAAGCCTTTGCATCTGCAAGTTGGACGCGGTGCACAGGGGTTCGGTTATTGCTACCCCCACGAGGGATACTGGCTTCAAACTTTGTGACAGGAAAGGGCAGGCCTGTGGAGCTGTGGAAAACCACCACCTGTGTTGCAGAGCCCACGGAGTCTGGAGGAACTCAGGATCTGCAGACCGCTCGACTTGGTTGCGGTGCCTGCAAATGCAGTGGAATTACTCCTTCTCTCCAAGGGAGATTACTTTGTTTTTTTATGATGCTTCACAGGCCTTGGATGTTTCCTGTATGATGCACAGGCACAGACGATGCAGTAGACTGGAAAGGAGACAAAGTCAGATCCAAACGAAGTCCAGAGTGCCCAGACGGTAGAAGTGCAGTGGTGTCTGATCTGAATCTTATCCCATGACGAATCTAGGGACCTACACCCAGGTAAGCCCTTAAGTACCCTAGGGAAAGGTTTGGGAAGATTCAGGAGACCCTCCCAGGTGAGGGTCTGGACAGGGGTTTGAACTGGACTATGTACAGGAACACCAAGTGTGCCCCTCATGCAGACTCCCCCCTCCCCCGACCCAGTACACTAAATCCTGGCACACCTCCGTGTGACAGGATGCCTATTGTTGCACCTTCCTCTGCTCAAGCTTGACTCATCAGCAGGAGGGCAAAAATGTGTCTCTGGTCGGCAGCAACCATTTTGTGCTGTCCTGGTCTGGAAGACTCTTACCGGGAACACTGAGAGCCTAATGGAGGGCTCTTCCGGTGCTTGGAATCATACCTCCCACAGCGTTTACGGTGTGGAGGTAGGATTTCGACATGTTTGATACCAAACATGAAAGGATTTGTTGCAGCCGTGTTCGAGATGGTCATCGAGTAATTACGCCCCCTTTATATTGTATATGGCTGCTTCACTGGCAACCTGGGAGAATGGACTCCGTAGGCTGCAGGGGTGTTCTGCTCATGCAGGGGCACCCTCTCAATTAGAACCAAGCACCCTGCCTTCAGGATTGCAAAGGCCTGCTATAGGGGTGGCTTATAGGTTTTATGTGCAGTGACCCTTAGATATAGTAAACCTATATCTTAAGTAAGTGGTGCAAGTACCAACGTACACAGGCTGCAATGGCAGGCCTGTGGATCCATTTTGTATGGTCTCCTATGGGTGGCATAATGCATGCTTCAACCCATGAGAGACCTCTGGGGTACCTATGCCCTGGGTACCTTAGTACCATATACTGGGGACTGATAAAGGTACCCCAGTATCCAATCTGGAGTGTACGTAAGTACTCAACACAACAATTTAGGGAGAAAGCAGATAGACTGGGGTCCTGATTAGCAGGATTCCAGTCAGACTATTCAAAATACGGCTAAGCACTAGTCAAAAAGTGGGGGTATCCATGCAGAAGGATCCAACCTTCCTACAATCTGTTTTTGCCACAAGTGCATTCTTCTGCATTTTCTGTGTAACCCACCAGCTTCCTTATCCTTTTCATCCTTATTGAGGCTGTTTGCAGGACTTTGCGTTGGTTACACTAATACTAAAGCTAATACCACCTTTCGACAGGCCCTTATACACCTCTTGGGTTGTAACGCGCACTACTCACCTGTTAGGGTCTCAAGGCGCTAGGGGGGGGGGGTGCGGTTGCAGCTCCGTTGGGGTCATTCGAAGAGCCAGATCTTGAGGTCTTTCCTGAATTGGTGCAGTGTAGGGCTTCGCCAAAGGCAAATGGGGAGATTGTTCCAGGTCTTGGCTGTAAGGTAGGGGAACAAACTACCACCCGCTGTGTTCCTGTAGAAGCATGGGACAGTGGCTAGGGCGAGGTCATCTAAGCGAAGTTTTCTTTTGGTGCTATGGCAAGAGAGGCGGTTGTTGAGGTATTGGGGTCCGATGTTGTCGAGGGCCTTGTAGGCGTGCGTGAGCAGATTTAAAGTTATTCTTCTTTGTCTCATGATAAAAACTTACCTGAAAAGAGCTGGAAATGGCATTCTTCGTATTTCATTACATTTTGGCAACGATTTTGATACCTGGAGGGATAGTACATCTCTAGTTCCTTCCATGGGTTATTTTATGTGCTGATCACACCTACGCTACACATTTTTTAATCAGCTTGGCGCAAGTTTCTGAACATTTATCTTCAGGGAGGGGTGATTCTCACTAGTCCCTGGCATTGCGTGGGCATGTAAGTAAAAGCAGCGTGGGCATGCACAAAACTGCGTAATCATTCTTCCTGAAGACCCCATCAATTTCCTGCCAACTGCATTGTGTGGCGAAGTGTTTTCCAAGGTTTCTTGTCTGTTGTTTCTTAGGAGAGTTCAAGTTAGAAACTGTGGTAACAGGTCTGAAAAAAAAGTATATCTAAAGGATAGTAGCTCTTAACCTTTCTCATCAGGGGGGCTTGATTCCGTAACCCCTGGGCCACTCATCGCCATACCGAGTGGCGCGAGCTGTTATGCGTCTCACGCTGTCAATGCCAACACTTGCGAGATTGTGTTAATGAAATGTCTGATGTTCTGCATTCAGCCTACATTGCCTGTTTTTCTTTATCTTTACTCGTTTCTTGGGCCCTGTCCATTAGGCACTATCAGGGATCCATTTGCCGCTGTCGGCTGCTCAATGCTTCAAACGCTGTCGGTAATTAAAGTGAATTTAATTTGCTGTTTCTCCTCTCAGTGCGAGAATGCATTCTGTACTCAGCGGGGTGAAACTGTGTTGTGTGAATGTGGGAGTGAAACGGAAGTGTGGCTAGTGCAGAGGAGACTTGTCTCACGCCTTATCAGGCAAGCTACAAGTTCGGTGTCCCCGCGTTTTTTTGGGAGAGTTTTATTTAGCGCGAACTAGACCCAAAGGTATCAGAGCGCTTTACACGAGCACCAGTTGCATTACAGACGGACACATACATTTTTTGTTAGGCAGGGGGAGATAAAGTGATTTGCCCAGAATCACAGGAAGTTGAGTGTCCCTTCCGAGACTCGAACCTTGTTCCCCAGTTTTGAAGCTGACCGCCCTAGCCGTTAGGCCACGTCTTTTACCAAGTCTTTAAACACTGATAGTAGTTACCTCAAGTGGTGAAGGACTATCCTAGGTATGGGAAGAGTGTTTGTGCTGTGCATGAGGAATGGTTTGTGCCGGTGCACGTTCTCAAGTATGACCTATGGGGAGAAGTCTAGTACATGACTCCCAGCTTCCCACATCTCAGTGGAGGCTTTGCTAAGGGTACCTTACTTGGCTAGGAAGCTCAGTGACCGATGTTGCTCAGGTTGTATGCTTTGTTTGCAGTGAGTTCTGTCAGGTGAACGTTTGATTAAATGTTTTTCAAGCCTGAAACCCCTCGATAAAAACGAGTTCATCATTGAACAGCTGTTCAGATATAGAAATGAAAGCTCTGCCAGAATAGCTTGGCTCAGCTTGGACTTTGGGTTAGCTAATGCTCCAGATTCAATGCTGAGTATCGGCCGCTGTAGGCAGGCATGTTCATTCATCTACAATAACAGAGGCCAGGCATATGGGGTCATTAACTGTTGGCGGAATGGGACAAGTGCCATAACTCGGTACATGTTCCATTCCACCAACTTGAGATCCCCTCACCTTACTGAGAGATGGGGAAACCTATTGGTTTCCATCAGTGGAGCCTCAACCGGCTGCACCATCGGAGACCCTTTCCAAGTGGCCTGTCTGCCACGGTGACTACAAGGTTCACAACATTGGAAGATCTGCCCTATTTAGCGCAAAGCTCCCAATGCTGATTTGTACTTGAATTATGCAATAAAAATTGTTTTTGCAAAAAAAAAAAAGCTCCCAATGCTGATTTTTTTCTGTCGAGGTCTGTCATGCGCGAGCACTGTAGGTAAAAATGCCGTGCAGGTTCGCCTGTAATTTGTGGTGGATGGGCTGCTGTAGGTCTTCCATCCCCCAATGCTTTGGCAACCTGTTCCTCAAGTCATAATGAGCCAGTCTTTTCTAGAGTCACCTTTATCAATCGTCTGACCCTTTGAAACCCCTTCTCCTATACCTTCCCATTCCCTTTTTATGATTGAAAGGAAATTCTGCACTTTAAGCAGTTCTGATCTATCCATCCATCAATCCATCCACAAGTTATGCTCAGTGTTTATGCTCCTTCCTACTGAGAGGATACTAGACATTAGTATTATCCTTATAGGTGTTCTCCATTCACTAAAATCCCAATGATTCATATAGAATTCCTAACACTTACATACAGTGCTATCACTGCCAACACCTGGTTCAGTTGCAAACCCTGCGGGCTCGCTGTGGTCTGAATCCCACTTAACAGAATAGTACTAAAAGTCAGATATCCTTGCACCTTCATCACGCATTTGATAATGGTGCTGTTTCCATAGCATTTGCTTGTACATCACAGCGCTATCCCTTGAACAATGGATCAGGGTTGTAGTCAACGTCCATTAATGTTTGCCTATGTTGGTTGCTACAGTTGCTGTCTTTCGTGAGTGATGGAAGAGGCAGATTTCAGACTTTAGTCATTGAGAATTCGGGGCCTAGTGCCTCAGATTTCAACAATTTATGGTCCTTCCATGGTTGCCTTTGAAAAGATAGTGTTCAGGACGTGGCTGATTGGACAGCACACCTAACTCCCAAACTATTTGCTGCTGAGGCAGGTCTTTAACCCTCCTGGTATTTTATCTTGGTCTGTAAAATGAATTATTTAATTGTTTTATAAATTTATTAATGTATTTCTTAAATCAAGGCAGCATCTTTTGGTAAAACCGACCTTGTGTGTCTGAAAGCATGAAAGTGGTGTTTTGTTTTAATTTTCCTTTTCAGTGTCACATTTGAGGCCTCATACCAACTTCGCTAATTTGATTCTGTAAGAAATTGGGTTTTGGATCGCTAAAATGTATCCGGGAGCTGACGACACGTGCCCTAGGTGTCTGCAGGCGCAAGCTCACTTTTTTTTTTTTTTTTTTTTTTTTTTTTTTTAAACCGTTTATTACAGGACTCAAAAATTGTACAAGTATGGGCCTACAACCTTCCGGCCGGCCGCTAGCAATATAAGGAGCATACGGTATACATTTGTAAAACACATGGTGCCGCTGCCGAGCATTTACAGGAGATAACATTGTTGCGTGTCACATTATGCAGACCCCATCCTACGGTTCCATTTTAAATTTAAAGCACAGCAAACACAAACAAACCCACAAGGCAATCCTCAATCGAAATAGCAACACGTGCTCCCCTAGAGGGGAAATCTAGCCATCTGTAGGAGTCTCAAGAGGGGGGGGAGAGATCAGAACTAGGATTGGGGACACCCGATGCCCAGGTACCGGGGGGATGAGTTGGCTAAGGGGACGGGGCCGGCGATGGATCAGGCAGTAGGGGTGGAGCACAGATTCCCCCGCGGTAGGCGTTCCAGGGGCCCCACACTTTCACCCATGTCGCAGGCTTACCTCTCGCCACATACACCACCTTTTCCCGAAACATGCACCAGTCCATATGCTCCTTCCAGGCCGAGACTGTCGGGGTGCTCTGGGATCCCCACAGCTGGGCGATATCACGCTTGGCAACCATATATCCCAGAGTCACCCACCACGTCTGCGGCACCGAGTAGTCGGTAGGCTCCCACACGTTCAACAGGCATCTCCTCGCCTCGGGCAACAGCGCCACATGCGTGACCACTCGCAGCACCTCATGCACACCTCGCCAGAATCCCTCCACCTGCGGGCACTCCCAAAGGATATGCAAAAAGGTCCCCAGCGCACCACACCCACGCTTACACAAACCGTCCTCAGCATAGCCCATACGCAGGAGCTTTGGCCCCGTCATATAGACCCTGTGGAGTATCTTGAGCTGGACGAAACGAAGGCGAGCCGGTATGGCCACCTCTTTCGGGGAGGCCACCGCGGAGATCCAGTCCTCGTCGTCCAGCTCCAGCCCATCGGCTACCCAAGCCTCACGAAGGGCAGTCAGCAAGTCTGAGCGATCGTTGATTAGTTTTTTATAGATCAGTGAGATCGTGCTGTCAGGGACGTGTCCGTCGAGCACTCTATCCTCCAGGGGGGAGCACTCCGGGATGGAGGCGACGTCCGAAAAGACGGAGCCCAGCGCATGCCGGACCTGCAAGTACCGAAAGTACTCGCTGCCCTGCAACTGAAATTCCGTCTGCAGCATCTCGAACGTTTTAAATCCTCCCCTCGTCCAGAGATCCCCCACTCTGCTGATGCCTATTAAATCCCATTTCTCAAAGCCCTTCGAGGTCCACAAGGAGCCCAACCGCTCAGATGCGTATAGTGGTGACGCCCGGGTCAAACGGTCCTTCCACCCCATTGCAGCATTAGCCGTATGCCACACTTGCACCATGACACGCGTGGGGCCCATCAGGCGAGCGTCGGGCGCGCTAGAGTAGAGCGCTCGATTATAGTCACCACCTGGAATTAGCATCCTATCCATTTCAAACGCAGGGTTTAAGGCTGGCCCATATAGGCCCTGATTAATTGCGGCTAGCTGGGAGGCCCAATAATACCTTTTAATATCCGGGAGGGCAATCCCCCCATCATACCAGGGGAGCGTCAGCTTAGCCAGGGCAATACGTGGCCTCCCGTCCCAGAACAGGCGGCGCTGCAAACTCTCCACTTCTCGGAAGTAGCGCGCTGGGACAAGGTCCATCGTGTTCTGTAACGCGTATAGGAAACGCGGCAACGACATCATTTTAAACAATGCCGCCCGGCCGAGCGGCGAAAGCGGCAAACGCCGCCAGCGCGCGACATCCTCTTTCAGACGCTGGAGGGGGGGAAGCAAGTTCCGATCATACCGAGCCTCCGGGTCCAGAGTAATGAAGACACCCAGGTACCTAAATCCCTGCGGGGCGACCTGGATCGGACAGCCCCGCGGGAGGATAGGAGCCTCCCCAGAGAGAACGTACACACACGATTTAGCCCAGTTGATGACCAGACCGGAGTTACGACCGAATGAATGCAGAACATCAACTAGTACTATGAGTGATTTACGCGGGGAAGCTAGGTACAAGAGGATGTCATCAGCGTATAAGGATACACGGTCCTCATACTCGGGGGTCCAGCGGAGACCACGGATGGAAGGCTCCCACCGCAGCCACTCCGCCAGGGGCTCCAAGGCAAGTGCAAAAAGGAGCGGCGATAAGGGGCAGCCCTGTCGAGTGCCTCGGCCCAGCTCAAACGGAGCCGATACTCTTCCGTTCACCACCACCTGCGCCAATGGGCCCGAATACAGCAATTTGACCCAACTGATGAACCCTGGGCCAAATCCAAACTTCGCAAGCATCGCCCAGATATATGGCCATTCAAGCGTGTCAAACGCCATGGTGGCGTCTAAGGACGCCAAAATGGCCGGCTCCCGTATAAACGGGGCACGTGCGAGCACACCGTGCAAACGCCGCAGATTAAGGGCCGTGTTGCGATGAGGAATAAAGCCAGACTGGTCCTGATGAACCAAATCGCCCACCACGCCGACCAGCCGATTGGCCAGTACCTTAGCGAGAATCTTGGGCTCCGCATTCAGCAGCGAGATGGGCCGATAGGATGTAACCCGGTTCCGAGGTCTCCCCTCCTTGTGGATGACCACAATTGTAGCCAGACGCTGGTCCGGCGGGAGGGAGCCCACCGAGTGTGCCGCCAGCAACATAGCCCGGAGGTGGGGTGCCAGCGTATCCGGTCGTAACTTGTACAACTCGATAGGGAGACCATTCGGACCCATGGCCTTGCCGGAAGCGACCGAGCGTATGGCGAGGGCGATCTCGTCGGAGGTGGGAGCGGCGTCCAACGACACCCTGTCCTCCCCAGAAAGGGAGGGCAGCGCGATATCACTGAGCAGGGCGAGGGAATCCTCTTCCGAGCAGGAAGACACCGGGGAATACACCCCATGGAAATAATCCGCAAAGCAGGAGACAATTTCTTCTGGCTCGGTCACACACACACCATCCGTTTTCTCAATCTGCGGGACCACACGATTCGCTCTCTCTTTTTTGTCCAACCACGCTATAAGCTTACCAGCCTTATCACCCACATCATACAAACGCCCCTGTTGCTCTCTACTGAGGCCCCTGGCCGCCTCCGTGACGAGGGCCCTGTAGGCCGCCTGCTTGAGTTGGAGGCCATGTAATGCAGCATCCGTCACCCCACCTTCTAGATTCCCCTCCAACTCGGCTATTTCAGCCTCCATCCGGGTCACCTCCTCCCGCTCGCGCCTCCGGGCATGGGAAATGAGGGATAGGGCCTCTCCTCGGAGTACTGTCTTGAAGGCCTCCCATAGCGACATGGCCGAAGGCACAGACCCCACATTCTCATCAAAATATCGCTGAAGGGATTTAATCAATGCAGCGCGAATGGAGGGGTCGCGCAGGTACCAAGGATTGATTGGGACCACCCTACCCTCACCCCTCGGAAAGACATCAAAGTGCAGTAGGAGCGGGGAGTGGTCCGAAATACCCCGTGGCAAATGGCGTACCTCTCCCACCCTCCCAACATAGGCCGCCGGGACAAGGACATAGTCTAGTCGTGAGAGACTACCATGGGCTCCCGAGTGGAAAGTATACTGCAACTGCGCGGGGTGTTTTAAACGCCAGCAGTCCACTAATCCAAATGTATCTAAAACGCCAGGGAGCCACGCCTGTGCCCGGGGGAGGTCCCTAGGGGGGTGACGATCCAAAGACCCAGATACCACCGCATTGAAATCCCCCCCCACGACCAAAAGCCCCCCCGGAAGGCCAAGGAGAAGGCGCCCAAGGTCCACAAAGGTGGTCGACTGCAGCCCCGGTGGGATGTATATTGACACAAAGACAACCACTTTGCCCTCCAGTCTTCCCACCAAGACCGTATAGCGTCCCCTATCATCGTGGAGCACCTCATCAATCTCCAACGGGAGCGAGTTCTTCACCATGATGCCCACACCCCGTGAGCCGGACGTAAAGCCCGAGTGAGCCACTAGGCGATATCCACGCCGATTCATGGCGCAGAAGGAGTTACCAATGAGGTGTGTCTCCTGCAGAAAGACTACATCAGGCGAGATTCGCTTAAAAAATTGCAGGACCACACCCCGTTTAATCCTGTCCCCCAGTCCATTCACATTCCAGGATAACAAAGTTAGTTCCCTACCCCCCATCATATACAAGAGCCATCATTCGTACCCCGGAGAGCACTTTAAAACCAACACAATAATACGTTTGCCTTGTGGTAAGAACGAACAACACCCCATCCCAACCCACCCACCCCAACAGAACTCCCCCCTCCCTGCACCCCTGCATGAGCCCAAACAGCCCCCCCAACGTGCAGTGTGCCTGTCGCCCCATATATAGTTAGACTAACTAAGCCCCCTAGAGGAGGAGGGAGAACCCCCAAGAGACCCAACACAACTTCCATAGGAGGGGAACTTACAAAAAACTGACGCAGAATTAAAAGTGGCATCATTTTCGTCCAGAGTGAGGCCCATTAAGAGACCCTCAGTCCTGATCCAGCATGCCGTCATCCCCCGCCGCCCCCCCCCCCCCGCCCCCCCGATCACGATCCCCGGGCAGAGTATCCAGCCAGTCCCCGGCCGCCTCGGGACGATCAAAGAAATGCGTGCGACCATCCACCTCCACACGCAACTTGGCCGGGAAAAGCATGGCATACTTGAGGTTTAGGTCCCGAAGACGGCGTTTGACACCTAGGAAGCTCAGTCTCTGCTTCTGGACCGCTGGAGTGAAATCAGGATAGAAATTAACCTTCATATTGTCTAGCTTGACCGGTCCATGCAGTCTGGAGGTTTGCAGGATAGCGTCTCTATCCCGAAAATTGAAAATCCGGGCGATGAGAGGTCTCGGAGGGGCTCCGACATTAGGCCGACCCCCGGGAACCCTGTGAGCCCTCTCCACAGCGAAGAACTTGCTCAGCCCCCGTGGCTGGAGATGGGTAGCAATCAGGTCCTCCACAAAAAGATCCGCCGCCGCCTCCTCGCGTCCCTCGGGCACCCCGATAATGCGGATGTTGTTCCTCCGTGCCCGACTCTCGGAGTCCTCCAGGCGCCGATCCATTAGCGCCGTCGCCCGACTAAGCCGGCGCACCTCCGTTTGCAAGGCCGCCACATCTGTCGTTAGGCCCGATGCGGTGTGGGCCAAAGAATCTACTCGGTCATTGGTTTTGGAAAGATCGGCCCTCACCAGGCCAACATCCACAAGGACCGAGTCAATCTTCTGCGCCAGTGTATCAAACCGCTGGCCCACCGAGGCCTTCATCTCGGCAATGGCGCCCATAACATCTCGCAGAGTCAAATCTGCGGGCAGGTCTGGGGCATCAGGAGGACTCTCAGGGGGCTTGCGCGGTCCATCGGGCGATCCCTTCTGGAGGGTATAGCGGTCCATACTGTTGGCCTGATGAACGGCACTGCGCCGGGTCGATTTGGTCTTTACCCGGTCTCCATCTTGTTTCGTGGCCATGGCCGCCAGTCTCCCAGTCGCACCAGCCACGCCGTGTAGGGCAGGAAAGCAGACACAGGCTCCGGGGGGGCCCCCCTCGGGGCAGCGGGGTGGATCACAGCCGGCAGGCAGGCAGGGTCTCCCAGCAAGGCCACACCACACCAACACCAAGGGCTCCGCGACCCAACCCTGCAGAGACAACAAGGTGGTGCGAAAGCGAAAGTGAAAGTGCGGGGCACGCGAGTCGCCAGGCCCTGCCTGCCGCTGTTGTTCACTTTGTCCCTGGATCACCCCACTGCGCGAATCCGGGGTCCGGCGAGGGGAAGGCCGCACACTTCAATCGGTGCTCACTCCGGTGTCCAAGGTCCGATTTGGAAGCGGGAAACGGGTGCCACCTCAGCTCAGGTTCACCAACCTAGTCCCCTCATCCAGGGCAGGATAATGTCAGGATATTCGTAGGAGGTCGCGGAGGTCCTCGGGAGCCTCGCACCTACGCGGCCATCTTGGTTGCACGCTAGGCTCCTCCCGGCAAGCTCACTTTTAACACGATTTCTGAGTGTTGACACATTCAGTGGGTCTGAGGAGAGATATTAGAGATACTAAACCTGGTCACAGGTCTGTAGGTGCCATGAGGACCATTGCAGTGCTTGCTAGATCAGATCCGTAGACCTAAAACAATGTGGCAAGTATGTAAATTCGTTGATGTGGCATTAATAATCCCTAATAGTGATATTGCAGTGGAGGCTATGCAAGGAAGGCTATGATGTTTGGAAGTGGCTGCAAGATGTAGTGAAATGATCTTGTGCTGAAGTGGCCATGCTGACAGCTTTGTGCAGGAAATTCTTTAAAGGACCGCATGTGGACTCTTGGGGCACAGTTTTACTGGTGTTGGAGGATAAGACTCATGCAGCCACCCTGAATGTCACACACGTATGTCTTCATGGTATCGGATGTTGCCCTTGTAACGTTGTACTTGCATATATGAATAGCCACGCTTTGCGAACTACAAGTAACTGGTTAGAAAGGGTGCATGCGGGGTAAGTGAGTTTCACAGTTACTGCTTGAAGGAGGCTGGCTTAGTATGTGGTGCACACTTATTTAAGTGTAGCACCCTGTACTAACCCAGGCAACACCAATGGTGGTTTTAGTGGTCTTGGACAACCATAAAAAGCTCCCTCAGTGGTATCTGTGGAGAGCAGCCTTCAGACTTAGTCCAAAAGGAGTGTTAAGCAGCTTGTTTTACCAATCATATAGTGTAGGGTAAACGAAAAAGAACCACACAGTGTAGTTATAAAAATAGGTATAGTTATTATGCACACTCACTAACACATTGGTATATCTCCTACCCAGAGATATCAACACAATACACGCAATACTTCAATTGTAAGCAAGTGAGTAAGCACAATTACACAGTGGTCTCCAGTGGGAGACCAAACCATATACTAATGGAGTGGAATGCGAACTGCGACCAAAGTCGGGATTTGGACCAGAAGAGCTGGGGACACAAGGAACCACCTGAGGTAAGCACCCAGGAACCCCACGCAGGTTGTGTGCAGAGTGGAAACACAGCTGCGTGCTCAGTGCAAGTCAATGGTAAAGTCACAGTTGCAGTTTTCAAGAAGAAGGACCCTTCTCAGTGGACCAAGAAGCAACCCCATGGGAGACAGGAGGTTGGAGAGTTACCCCACCCGTGGATACCCCAGGAACCAGGATGCCTACACCAGGGAAGCCGGGTGCATAGGTGTAAAGTGAAGTCAGAAATTGCCGTAGACCTCAATGGAGGACTTCAGGAAAGATGCAGCTGGCGAAAAAGGTGAAAGAGTCCAGTGGAATCCAAGGGTGGATTCTTGAAGAGAAGAACTTGCAAGCGGGGGGACAGAGTCTATTCCACTCAGAGGTGACCAGGAGGCACGGAAGAGAAATGACCACCGATGACTGAAGATGGAGGAGCGCTGACAGTGACCTTGTTGCTACAGCTGTGAGGACCAGGCAATGCTGTGGAAGACCAGGAGCAGTCATGAGCTGTTCCACGTCGGAAGTCGAGAACCAGGGGTTCGGTATCCGGTGGGAGCACCAACGAGCCTTGGCAGCAGCAACAGACATGGTAATCGAAAAAGTAACAACAAGACTCTCAAGGCGACTCACAGGCCAAAGGCAACGGAGTCGCAAGAGGACCGCGGGCAGCTCACCAAAGATGCAGGCCCACGGTGCAGAGGATGCTGTGAAGATGAAGATCTTGGCAGAAAGAGATGTTGGAGCCTGGAGCTTGTTGCAGCCCGAAGATCTCTGGAGTAGAGAGCCAACAAGCCTTGGCAAAAGCAAGTCGGCGCAGTGCACATGGGTTCTGTCCCAGCGGTTCCAACGAAGGATATTGCCCTCAAACTTGCTGAGAGGACAGATCAGGCCTTGAGGGAGTTGCAGTACCCCAACCTTTGTTGCTGAGCCTTTTGAAGTCCGTGGGACTTCAGGAGGGACCGGTAAGTTTATTTGTGGTGCCTGCAGATGAAGGGGAGTGACTCCTTCACTCCAAAGGAGATTACTTCACGTGACCTTGATGCCCACCGCCTGCAGAGGAACCTGGAAGAAGCACAGACAACATAGAATACTTGCAAAACAGTTAGAACAGGAGTAGCAGAAGTCTTCCTTGGTGCAGTCTCAGTTCCAGGCGAAGTCCAAGTGCCCAGATGGTCAAAGTTGAAGTGGTTTCGGGTTTGAATCTTGTCCCCAGGTAAACCCTTAGGTACCCTAGGAAAAGGGTTGGAATGATTCAAGGGTACCTCCCAGACGAGGGGTTGGACAGAGGGGAGGCTACTCCCATGTCCTTTGTCCAGTTACGCGCCAGAGCGTGAGCCAAGGGATCCCTGAACTGCCTCAAACTGGAGTATGCAAGGAGGGAAACCAAATTTGCCTTTTAAAGCAGTCTGGTGGCAATGGCAAACGCCCCCATCCCAGCCCAATACACTAAGTCCTGTCTTGGAGGTGGTCTCACCTCTCTGTAACAGGAAACCTATTGTTCTACTTTCCCCTTCTTAAGTTCAGCTCAGCAGCAGGAGGGCAGAATCGTGCCTAGGGGTCGGCAGCAGCACTAGCTTGCTGGCAGACACTGGAAGGCTTTTACCAAGAGTACTGAGGGCTTCCTGTAGGATCCCCTCAGTACATGTACTCATACCTCCAACACCGGTAACAGTGTTAGGGTATGATTCCAACATGTTTGATGCCAAACATGCCCAGGTTCAGCAAAGCCAATATATAGTTAGTCATTGCGTAATGACACATGGCCACAATATAGAAATCAACATGGCTGGCCGCACTTACAAAGCCTGGAGAATCAACTCTGGGGTTTGTAGGGGGTGTCCTGCTCATGCAGGGCACCCTCACACTTATAACCCAGCACCTGACTTCAGGATTGAAAGGCCTGCCTTAGGGGTGACGTATAGGTTTTAAGTTTAGTGGCCTGAGATATTAGGAAACCTATGTCTGTCGTAAGTGGTGCTAGCACATGCTTACACAGGCTGCAACAGCTGGCCTGTAGTCACAGTTTGAGGTGACTCTCATGGGTGGCATAATACATGCTTCAGCCCATGGGAGACCCCTGATATACCTATGCCCTGGGTACTTCGGTACTAGGGACTTACATGGGTACACCAGTAGCCAATTAAGAAGCTATCAAAGTACTTACCACTGTTGAATTTAGGAAGATAGCATAGTGACTGGTGGCCCTGATTGGCAATATCCCAGTCAGACTTGTCATAAAGCGGAATAACACCAGCAAAAAGTGGGGGTAAACACGAAAGCAGATCATACTTTCTCACATTGCTCTATTTGGCTTTTGGGGAAGAATTTTCTAGTTTTGGTATAACGTGTTGGAAATAAACACTTTTTAACAGAAGAAAGATACCTCTTATATCATCCCTCAAGGTATAATTTTCTGTCTTCAGAGGCCAAAAGTGTGTTCAGCACAGCGCTTGATGTCAGCTCTCATTGCGTATTGATCTCTTCCGTGGACTTGCTTTCCACGAAGCAAGCTGGTGATGTTGGAATGGTAAGTATTGGGCCAAACAATATGCCCCCCATGTCTGCAGAAAGTGATTGACAGCCATGCTCTTTGGCTTTTGTGCCTATGATGATTGAGAAGTGCAAGTGGGACCGGTCGGTAAAGCTGTTAGCTCATATACGGTGTATTGATGGTAGCAAACTTTGCTTTCTGTTTTCTACATGGGACTACACACTTCTACATGTGTAATATAGTGGTCCCTTGAACTGGGGGTGTGGCTCTATTAGTGGCCCAGAGAGTTTATGGTGCCTCTCTATTGTTGGTGGGTGCTGTCATGATTCTCTCCCAGCCACATGGAGACATCCTTGTGGACCCACTCCATGGCTTTATAAACAGATGCCAAATGACCCTCATGTCAAGGGGCTGCCTAGCTCCATTCTGTGCCTCTTTTATACCAGCCGGGAGCCTCTGCTCTGTACCCTCAATAGGCATGAATCTTGTTCAACATGTTCAATGGAAAAATACTTCTCTTCCAGGGGATCCTCATCAATAATCATAAGCACTAAATAGTTCCCCACCCCATCGTGCGTGGATCCCAGAGCACTTCTCAATATGTTACATATATATGTAAAATCGTAAATATACGTAGTACATTATGTATGTATGTTTGTGTGTGTGTGTGTATATATATATATATATATATATATTTATACACACACATCAGCAGCCTTATGAGCGGGTAAAAATAGGCTGAATACATTGAGTTTTCATTTGAAAAAAAAGCACCCAATCATAAAAGTAATGTCATTCATTAAAAAAAATTGACTATAGAAAATATTTTCACAAACCTTTTATTAAAAGGAAAGGGAATATGAGAGATTGTTAACCAGTAGGCTGCTATTCAAAGCAAAAGCAAACAAAACTTGTATCGTGATTTTAGGAGCCTCACAGTACCCCCCTATCCCATCATGCCCCACAGGTGACAGTTAGGTCACTTCATTTTTCCGGCTCCTACTGTTAGTATCCTGGAGCAGTGAGCTATGCCTTTTTGGCACTTTAGTCAGTAAAATCTTTCTAAAACCTTTACATTTTTTACATTTCTCATTACATAGAGTGCAGAGACCTTTTTTCTGACAGCAAAGGTTTTAGTTTTCTCTCAAGAATGCCTTCACTTTTTGTGACGTGCCCTTCCTGTGGGAAGAAAAAGGCACAGACTGACCCTCATTCAGTCTGTATTGTCTGCCTCCCAGAGTCCCATCGTCCTGAGACCTGTGGTCACTACCAGAAGTTATCCAGGTGCACTTATAAGGATAGAAAGAAGATCAGAGTCCATGGTCTTCAAGAAAGAGTAATTGCTGGGTCATCAAGAGACCTTCCTGGACATAAATTGTTACAGCTCTCAACAGATACTTCACCCAGGAGTCCTGATCGCTGTAAAATGACCAGACCTAACTGTCACCTGTGGGGCATGATGAGGGACAAGGGTTACTGTGAGGCTGTTAAAGGCCCAGTGCCAATTGTCTTTACTTTTGTTTTGAATAGCAGCCTATTGGCTAACAATGTCTCATATTTCCTTTCCTTTTAATAAAGGTTTGTGAAAAGATTTTCTGTAGCCATTTTTTTATTAATGACATTATTTGCTACGATTGGGTGCTTTTTAAAATGGAAACTCAATGTAATCTGGTCATTTTTATTCTCCTTTTGGGGGGGGGGTGTCTGTGTGCATGTGTCTGTGTGTCTGTGTCTGGCTCCAAGTACCCAACGTACAAGGAGCACTCGAACGGGAACATGCTCCTAAAGAGCCTTTATGGTATACAGTCCGCTAGCACAACAATAACTTTCGGCAGTTCAATTTGCCATGGATGCCTGATGCGTTTCGAAGTGTCCCCACTTCTCTTCAGAGGCTTTGGCAATTGAAGGTGCATAGGACACCACCCTCATCATTTAAATGCTCCAATGCATGCTCTGAATGGGATGCTCTGCCACGACTAGCAGAGCATTATGGGCCGTGTAGTGTCCTTGGTCTCCTGATGGAGCGCGCAATGTTGCTGCTATAACATTGATTGCCCCCAGATGGGCCTCGATATGCAAAATACGTTGCGGCTCCACGGAATCGGCCTGCTTGATAACAAACCGCGTGGCCCCCACATCCTGAGGCGGTGCTCCTTGCAGCTGGGGGTGGTGCGTTTATATCGAAGCTCCAAAGTACCCAACGTACAAGCCTTTATGGTATACAGTCCGCTCGCACAACAATAACTTTAGGCAGTTCAATTTGCCATGGATGCCTGATGCGTTTCGAAGTGTCCCCACTTCTCTTCAGAGGCTTTGGCAATTGAAGGTGCATAGGACACCGCCCTCATCATTTAAATGCTCCAATGCATGCTCTGAATGGGATGCTCTGCCACGACTAGCAGAGCATTATGGGCCGTGTAGTGTCCTTGGTCTCCTGATGGAGCGCACAATGTTGCTGCTATAACATTGATTGCCCCCAGATGGGCCTCGGTGTACCGGTGGATATGCTAAATCCGTTGCGGCTCCACGGAATCGGCCTGCTTGATAACAAACCGCGTGGCCCCCACATCCTGAGGCGGTGCTCCTTGCAGCTGGGGGTGGTGCGTTTATATCGAAGCTCCAAAGTACCCAACGTACAAGGAGCACTCAAACGGCAACATGCTCCTAAAGAGCCTTTATGGTATACAGTCCGCCAGCACAACGATAACTTTAGGCAGTTCAATTTGCCATGGATGCCTGATGCGTTTCGAAGTGTCCCCACTTCTCTTCAGAGGCTTTGGCAATCGAAGGCGCATAGAACACCGCCCTCATCATTTAAATGCTCCAATGCATGCCCTGAATGGGACGCTCTGCCTGACTAGCAGAGCATTATGGGCCTTGTAGTGTCCTTGGTCTCCTGATGGAGCACTCGATGTTGCTGCTATAACATTGATTGCCCACAGATGGGCCTCGGTGTGCCGATGGATATGCTAAATCCGTTGCTGCTCCACGGAATCAGCCTGCTCGATAATAGACCGCGTGGCCCCCGCATCCTGGGGTGGTGCTCCTTCGATGCAGGGTGTGCCGCGTATTTATCCAAGTCCAAAGTACCCAACGTACAAGTGCTCCTTGTACGTTGGGTGCTTATATATATATAAAATACGGGTCCCTGCACATGGGCGGGACTATTCAGTACTTATGACTTTGGTAAGGATTCCTTTGGAAGAGTACTAGGATTACAGGTAAGCAATTTTTCCATCTTAACCATCACCACTTCTTTGAAACAAAGTTACCTCCTGAATGACCCTCCTTTGGACGTCGCAGTCATACCTTTACTTTGATTTTTCTTTTCCTACTGTGGTGCCCTAGAATATTCTTTTAGTCCAATGCATTTAATTGAAAACTGCAAATTGGATCAGCGTTTTAATGTTGCTGAAGCTTTATTAAAAGTTTGAATGGTTGAAAGATATGTTGAAGAAACAGGGACTTCAAAGTTTTACCCCAAATGTTCCCTCGTTAAGAGGATCCGAACAACATTTTACATACATTTTTTAAACCAAACGTGTACCAAATTGCCTCTTTGACCGCTAATATAATCACTTCAGTGAAGTGCACTGAAGTGGAAAGTCAGGTTGGATCATCATTTTAATTTCGAGAGTTAAGGGCTACATGATGTGGAGATGATTAGTGAATTTTTGGAAGTCCACAGTAGTATGATATGAGGGCAGTCTGACAAAAACTAATGTTTGGATAGTTACATGATTGTCTCATGTGAGAAGTCCGGCCCAAGTCAGCTGGGCTATTGAGAGTGGCCCTGGTTATAGCTCTAACCAAGTAAACACAGATCACAAGGTTGTCAGCATCACCACAGGTTCATCCAGTTCCTTATTAGGAGGTGGTATTTAGTCGTTTTCCCTTTATGTACCAACACTTTTTCGTGCAGTGGTGCTTTAGCACACCCTTGTGCCACCCCCTGCACTGCCTTTTCCCAGTGTTAGTGCCTTTGTCTCCATAGCCCTCCATGAGACTCTGCTTGATTTCTCCCTTTCCATCCACATGTACGTCTGTTCTTGCGCTCTATTGCTCCTTCTGCCTTTTGTGACTACTAAGCTCCTGCCTCCATGTCCTCCTATGTCCCCACTGAGGCTCTTTTGCATTCAGCACCTCCTGTATTCCCTGTGCCTCCCTATCCCTGCCCAAAATGCCTGTGCCCAATGGACGACACCAAATTTGTTTACCAATGCTTCCCTGCCCATGGCCTCTCTACACCCAACCCTATTACTGACCAAGCTTCGTGTGCTTCTGCGCTCCACTTGCCGCATTCATCGCTTGCACTGTTGTATCCTGTGCATTCTTCATTCCATAACCCTCCTGACCTCCCTTACTTTTCTGTTCAAACTATCTGCCCACCATAGGGATTACAGTCCTCTTTGCCTCCTTTATCTTCTGCCTACCCACACCCTGTGCTTCTGTACCTTCCTACCTATATGTTGTGCTCCTAAAACTTCATTATGCTGCACCTCCTTGCTCATTTTGCCACACCTCCTTGCCTGCCCCACCCGTATACCTCCTTGACTGTGCTTTCCCCTGTAATAAATTGGGTTGCTAGCCGAGGTGGGTAAAACACCTACTCAAGCTGGAACCACAGTCCTTGTCATGGTGAAGTCAAAGCAAACACAAAATGAACCTGTGCTCAATCCTCAGGTACCTTGGCACAGAGCAGTCAGGCTCAACTCCGAGGCAATGTGTAAAGTGTTTGTGCAACACTTCAACACTAACAAAGTGAAAACACACCACGAAAAGGATCCCACACCAGAATAGAAAGATTGACAAAACTCCAATCAGTAGAACCGGAGATATGCAATTTTCAAGATTCAAGTGAAAATAGCACCAAAAGGCACAAAGCGGCAACTGTGGTTAGCTAGGTGTGCCGGCCTGGGACAAAGTCACAAGTAAGTTCAGGCCGACTGGAGTGGAGCGCGGGCTGGTTACAGGGACCAAGGCTGGCCCACTGAGCAAGAGTATCTTAAATCCTAGTTGCGGGACTCTGCAATTTCCCCCGTCATGAAGATGGGGCGATGCAAGGTCTGGGTCAAAGATGCACCGCGCAGCTTTGGTTCCAGGGAGCTGCGAGGCTGCAGTGCAAGGTCCAGCGTTGTCGCCAAGGCTGATGTTGACAAGTGGCTTGCGATGCGATAACCGGTGTTGGGGATGCTTTGCGAGGCAGCATTTATGATGAGGCTGTGGGATGCCAGGGCGATGCAGAATCCTTGTGCTGTAATAATCCTCACAGCAGAGGAGATGTGTTGGTTCAGCTGGATCCACTGGTTGGCTGGCATAGCATCTTCAGGTCCACTTCCAAGGGTCCAGGACTGGGGTGGCACCACTTAGCAGGGTAGAACTCACAGTTGTAGAGTCCAGGTGAGGGTTACAAGAGACTAACCTTTGGAGTCACTCTGGTGATCATGGGTACATGTTTCAGGTCCAGTCCTTCTCATCCTGGTAAGAGGGCAGCAGGCAACAGTCCTTCAGGGCAGCAGTCCATCAGAGTGGCAGTCCATTCAGCAACACAGCTGTCCTTCTTCCTGTCAGAGTCTTCCACAGGTCCAGAAGTGTACTGAAGAGTTGGTGTCTGAGGTTCAATATTTATACCTGGTACCTCCTTTGAAGTGGGAGAAGCTTCTAAAGGTTTCTATTTGAAGTGCACAGGTTTTCTGCTCTCCCTGTCCTGGCTCCAGACTAACTACAGGGGGTATGCCCTCCTTTATGTGAAGGCAGGATAAGCATATTCAGGTGTAAGTGGGGCTGTGCCTAACTCCGCCCTCCAATTCTGCCAGTGATCGTGCATCCAGGCATACCTAAGCTCACTGGCTGTCTAGGAGGAATATACAAAGATCTGCTGCCAACTACACCCAGTCATTTGACCCAGAGACAGGATGCATGCACTAAATGGCTAAGGCAGGAAAATGCCAACTTTCTAAAAGTGTCATTTTCAAAATATTAATTGAAAATCTGACTTTACCTTAAAAGAGGATTTTCATTACAAATCCAAAGACACCAAACATGAACTGTTCAAGTATTCCCATTTAGGGACCGATTACGATGCGGGCTGGAATGGCTCCGACCATCAGAATCGGGCCCTTGGAAGTTCCAACTTATTAAAGATGATCAGGTAACTCCAGTGTTATCCTATGGGGGAAGCAGGCCTTGCAGTAGTAAAAAACAAATGTAAGAGTTTTTCACCACCAGGAAACGAAAAACTTAACATTACATGTCCTACTTTTTCAATACATTACATCTTTCAATGTGGCTGTTTAGGGCCTTACATAGGGATGACTTATATGTATTAAAAAGGCAGGTTTGAACCTGGCAAATCGTTTATTTTGCCAGGTCAAAATGGTAGTTTATCCCTGCATTCACAGGCTGCAATTTCAAGCCATAGACAAGTTTTAAATGGCTACCTAAGCGGCCACTAGTAGCATTTAATTTACTGGCCCTGGGTACATGTAGTACCACTTTACTAGGGACTTTTAATTAAATTAAGTATGCCAATTAAGGACAAGCCAGTGTTAGCATGTTTTAAGGAGCACATGCACTGTGACACTGGCTAGCAGTGGCAAAGTGCACACAGGCCTAAGGTCAACAAAAACAAGATCAGAAAAATATGGAAGGGTAAGGAAAAATGTTTGTGGAAAGATCACCCTAAAGCTCACAGTTCTAACAGCCACCTTTGCTATTTCCATTCACTCTTACTGGGCTCTGTCTCCATATCTCTTAGTCTGTGTGACAAATGCGTCTCCTTGCCCGCGTGTCCCCCTCTAAAGCCTTGTCAACAAGAGTCACAGGTTCCATTCAAAGCAAACAAAAATCCCATTTGGTTGTTTAGTGTTGGTGTATCTTGCACTTGATCTGTGTATGAGATGCGTGTGCTGCTGCCTGTTCTGTGCCCATGTGTCACAGAAAACGTGTACCGCTACAGCCCACCTCAGATCTGAACTTTCTGGGGCTTGAAAAAAAGCTTTTGAATGGGAAGCCAAAATGATCGACTTTGCCACCACTATCCTCTAGTCAAGTAATGCCAATGAAGAACAACATTTCATGCCTCTAAGTATTCATTGACATGATTAAAAGAAAATACAAAAATAGATGAAATAGGATTATATGCAATAAACTTGATAGACAGAGTAAAGACATAAATTGGGGTGGTTTGTGATTGCTTCAGGAGACACTAAAATAAATGTAGTCCGTCTAGATTTGGCAATGTGTGTGTGAATGTTGTGCACTTGGGCACTGTGGTGTTAAAGAAGGGGTTGCAGACTCTTGTGGGGCCTCTTTTGTAATAAGCATTTCATCTACAAGCATGTAGTACTGATACATTCTCAAAGGGTCGTTACCTTATTTGCATTGGATCACGGTCTTATGCAAATGAGGAAATACTTTGCCTTTGTGGCTGTGCCATAAAATAGATGCAGGTAAAGAGGCCATCTGATAGAGACATCTAGCCGCAAATTCCTTGACTTTGAATTCTCCCCAGGCACCAGACTGGATCTGGAAATTGTTCAGCAGTACCTCTGCACACCGGGGGACGGCATCGAACGGCTCCGTGGTGACGTCATCTCCCGATATGAAGTCAGTGGGGCCATATAAGTCCTGTCCGGCGTGCGGACGTCAGTTTCTTCTTTTCCGTGCTGCAACGCAGATCCGGAGAAACAGTTCCTTGGGCCTTCTGTATTAGGGCCTACTTTGACACCTTTTTTTCCATTTGGGAACAGGGTGCCTATGCCTTCGGTTTTTAAGACGTGCAAGAGCTGTACTCGGCAGATGTCGGCTAAGGATCCGCATTCCATCTGTATCTGGTGCTTAGGAGTGCACCACGACTCAGAGGAGTGCTACACCTGTAAGAGGCTGAAGCCTAAGTCCCTATGGGAAAGGGGAATGAAGTTACTGTCGGCGCTGCTCTGCCGATCGGAATCCAGGAAAGGCCGATCTCCTTCCCTCATTGAAGTTCCTGCGCGGGGCCATTCAAGGAGCCGTTCCCGTGGGCATCGCTCGTCCAAGTTGCAGAAACCCCATTAGAAGGGTTTGAGGTCACGGAGGTCTTCAACATCGCGAAGTCGTGACGACGTTGCTGGTTCCTCCACTTCCTTACCGGAGGATGTGACACAGGAGTTGACTCCGAGTCTCACTCCTTATCCTGGAGCCAGGGTGACTATGACCCAGATGGAGGCATATTTTCATGCTCTGCAATCCCTCTTTGGGGCTGCACCTCCCCCTGGTGTGCCTTCGGGCCCCAAAGAGGTGGAAGGGACGGGAAACAACCTTTACAACGCAGTCATTACATCGCACTACCTTTACATAGCAATCATTACATCGCAACATCCTTTACAACGCATGTCATTACAATGCATGTCACTACAACGCAGGCATTACATCGCAAGTCATTACAACACATACCATTACAACGCATAGTACCCTTACACTAGCCAACACTTACCCTACTGTTGCATTCACTGGAGTTAGAATAGTAATTTTTACCCCTACACTATCCGACACTTACCCTACTGTTGCACTCACTAGAGTTAGAATAGTAATTATGACCCCCTATACTATCCAACACTTACCTTAAATGCGATGTAATGGTATGCATTGTAATGGTATGCGTTGTAACGGTATAATGCGATGTAATGGAATGCATTGTAAAGGTAGTTTCTGAAAATGCAATGTAATGGCATGCGATGTAAAAGAATGTGCTTTACTTCAGGGACTCCAGGTCCCAGATTCCCTAGTGTCAGGAGGCTCCAGCTGTGATCCTTGGGTCGAACACCAGCTAGCACTTATAGCGCGACCCCCAAGCTCGTGGCCCAGGACACAGTGTGATTTACTCCAGGGTCTCCAGGTCCCAGATTCCTTAGCACCAGGAGGCGCCTGCTGTGGTCTTAGGGGGCAGACACCAGCTAGCGCTTATAGCGCAACCCCAATACCCGTGGCGTGGGACACATGTGCTTTGCTTCAGGGCCTCCAAGTCCCAGATTCCTTAGTGCCAGGAGCATGCCTGCCGTGATCCTATGGGGCAGACACCAGCTAGTGCTTATAGTGCGACCCCCATACCTGCAGCAAAGCCTTGGTCAAGGGAGGGCCCGTCCTGTGCCCGTCAGTGCCAGAAAGAACCAGGGCAGGGCCACCCCTCTTGGGTCTCCATCAGGGTCTCACCTACTATTCCGGTATGACCAGACTTTTTATATAGTGGTGCATCATTCATCTTTGAACTCTTTTTGCTCCCACTGGCTAGCTTGGATTGGGGCAAGCATTCGTCTGTATTTTATTGAATTAAATCTGGTTCCTTTGCATAGTGAAAGGAGGTTTTGAAGTCCTATTTTTCTTTGTGTTACACTAAGATTAATATGTTCTAAAGGCATTAGGTAATCTCTCCAACCAAGACATCTATGAACTTTGAATAAAGTGGGTGCAATTGCAAGAACTGTCTGTAGTAGAAATCCTTATGGTCTATGTTGTAATTCTTCTTTCCCCCTATTATTTCTCTGCTCATAGTTGGTTGCTGATGGTCTTATTGTCTGGGGTGCCTACGTGTGTGAGCATTGTCCCTAAACAAAGTCTGCTAAACAAAGTCAACTATCTTTACCATTACATTACTATACTATACTAATTTATTGTGTCTAAAGAGTCCAAAAAGATCCAATGAAGAAACGCAAACCTTTGGTCCTGCTATTATCAGGTTTGGTGAAACGGCTGCTGGGGATCTGTAGAGTTTAAAAGCACTAATATGGGAAGGGTGGAGGAAATTGATTTTGAGAGGCCCAAAGTGAGATCAACTTCCCTAGGGGAAGCTGGGGAATTAGCTCAAAGATAAGCAATGGGTGCAATTTTGAAATCAAATACTCTAGTAGCTAGTTAGGGGAATAGACATGCAGCAGTCCTAATCTCCAAAGTGAGCCTATCCGACTGGAGCACTTTTGTTGATGGGTTTGATATCTGCCTATTTCAGGAGATGTGGTGTACCACTCCCGTATTAAGGGTTGGGTATCTAAACTTTTTTATACCAGCTACTACTAAGTCTGCGTGGGCATCCTTCCGGAGAAGTAATAGTCTGGGTGAGGCTTTAATTGCTAAATTGAAATAGATTCTACTGACGTTTTAGGTCTTCCTTTAAGTACAGACAAGAATCCAAATGTTGAAATGTATAATGTATATGCGAGGGGGATGCAAGGAGGCAGGCAGTCAGATACAATATTGATGTTGGAATCTTTGGGAAACTAGAAATAGCTCTGCATATATTATGACAGCTGTTGATTTTAACAACACATTTGAACCTCTGAACAGGGAAGATGCAATGGTTTCCAGAGAGGAGAATGAAAGAAGAGCTTTTCCTCAACTTGATCTTCCCCCAGTTAAAAAGTCGACAGAAACCGCTCTTCAGCTTAAAGCCCTTACATTAGAACGTGTACTAAAGGCTCTACATGGTAGAACACGTTCGGACAGTAGAGAGGTAGCCACCTGTAATAAACCTTACCATGAGAGCCGTGTCGACTACATATTAGTTGATCTAAGATTGTGGCAATGTGTAGATGATATGGTTGTGGGGACGCTGTCTATCTGTGGGGCTCGGCTGGGCACCATCTCCTGCTGAACACACCCTGGCGGGAGCCTAAGTCCAGGGTGATACACCTGCCACCACCTGTTCCGTTCCATTCATTCACTTGGGCCGCCATTCACCCTGGTGGGACTACAAGTCCCAGTGTGCAACGCGAAGCTCTCCTGCTGCATTTCCGCTGCTACAGGTGAGGGAGAGGTGCCTCCATCGCACTATAAAGCACTGCCTCAACCCCCGCGGCACGGGACGTGCCCGGGCGTAGCCCGGGACAAGTGCGGGCCCGTCCTTGCCCATCATTGACAGGAAGAGGCAGGGCAGGGCCACCCCTTTTTCATCTGGCGTTTGGACTTGGACTGTTTAATGGACCCCACTGGCGTAACGAAACTGGAGGGGGCCTCCCTGCAATGCAGGTGGAGGGCCCCCCTCTGGGCTCGAACAGGAGCTCTTTGCAGCCAGAGTGCTGTCCTGAGGGGGCCCCTTGGAGCTTGGGCCCGCTCTGCACAGCGGGGGCCTGTGTTACACCCCTGATGGACCCCCTATGGACTTTGAGGTACTAAGTGCTAATATTTTTCCTATATTCACCAGTTTTAAATTACAGCCTGAGATAGAAAGATAAAAACCGGACCTTGAACTCCCTATTATTGGGCATTGCCTTTATTCTTAAGGTATTTTTATATGTTTAATGTCATTTTCATTTTAAAGGTTTGGTTGTAGCCTATACGAGAGAGCTTGTGAAGATATTCATAGGGCTGGTTCTGTTTCATAAGAATGGGCAAAAGAAAGACCATGGAAGGAAGCGGGGGCGGGGGAGGAGGTGGTGGTATTGGTAGAAGTAGCAAAGAGAAAAAGGCTAGTAAGATAACTAAACATGCAGGTAGTAACTGCGTTTTAGAACGCATTGATACTCTCACTGTTATGTTATGTTATATAATTTTCTAACGCGCACAGCTACTCCAAGGAGTGTCCCGGCGCAAGCACAGTGGGACTAAGACGCTCGTCAGTACTAAACAAAGAGGTAAGTTTTTAACAATTTTTTAAAAGCCACAGGATTTTTAATGTTGGGGAGCGCAAACGGAAGGATGTTCCATGCCTGAGCCACCATACCGGCGAGGGAACAACCACCAAGCCTGTGCCGAAAGAAACAGGGAACTTTTGCCAGAAGAAGAGCGGAGGAGCGGAGCAGTCTCCCTGGAACGTAAAAAGAGAAACGTTTCTGCAAATAAGTTGGCCCAAGACCATGCAGAGCACGATGGGCGATGGTAATAGATTTGGATTTCACCCGGGCCACCATGGGAAGCCAGTGAAGAGAGCAAAAGTGACCTCGCACACTGCTTCTTAAGGGGATCTGTAACAGGAGCCAAGACGCATTTTGCACCACCTGGAGTTTATTAAGGGAATATGCCTGAATCCCCACATAGAGAGCAATAGCATAATCCAGGCGGGAAAGAATGAGCGTGCGGACAGCTGTCTCTTTCGCCGCCCATGGGAGAAGTGGAAGAAATCTTCTTAAGATTTTGAGGAGACCAAAGCAGCTCTCTGAAAGTTTCTTGACTTGGGTGGCGAAAGATAAATTATCCTCAAACCAAACTCCCAAATTCTTCGCAGTGCTACTGCTAGAGGACGGTGGCAGGAACTCAGACGGCCAGATCAAATCTCTAAAACCAGGGGGAAGATTGCCATAAAAGAGGATCTCCGACTTGTCTTCATTACATTTCAATTGGGCGCCCGCAAGCCACTTAAACACCGAAGACAGGCAAAATTGACTGGAGGCCACGGATGCCTCATCCTTTTTCCAGGTGAAAATTAACTGGGTGTCGTCAGCATAAGCGATCACCTTAGCCCCCAAGGCCTCAGCCAACACGACTAGAGCAGTAAAATAGATATTGAACAAAAGGGGGTAAGGGACGACCCCTGAGGGACCCCAGTAGTAACTGGCAGAGGGGCTGACGCTGCCGGTGGTAACCAGACTTGTTGCACCCGACCCTGCAGGAAGGACCTAATCCAGCCCCAGGCTGACCCCGATACACCAATCTCCGAAAGTCAGTCAAGCAACAAAGAATGGGGAACCATGTCAAATGCAACCGACAGGTCAAGCAGCACTTAGGCTGCTCTCCCGCCGGCATCAAGGCACTCTTGAATAGCCTCAGATACTTCCACTAAAGCCAATTCGGTACTGTAAGAGGACCGAAAGCCTGACTGAGCTGGGTGCAGAATGTCGGCACTCTCCACAAACTCAGTCAACTGTCTATTCACCACCTTCTCACAGACTTTGGCGAGACTAGGCAGAAGAGAAATGGGCCTGTAGTTCCCAAGAAACAAAGGATTGAGGGCAAGCTTTTTTAATAATGGAAAAATTTTAGCCTGCTCCCAGTCGTCTGGGACTCTGGCTTCGTTCAGAGAGTAAATTATAATGTTTTTTCACCTCAGGATTAATAACCTCCGCTACTGCCGTCATTAGTCTGGCAGGGCAAAGATCAGCGGGCGAACCGAATTTTAATCCCTTCAAAATTTTAAGGGTACTAGGCAAATCAACCGGGGAAAAATCACCCAGAGAATGCCTAAGGGAGGTGGGAGCATAGGCGGACGACAGAGGATCAGGTGAACACAGTATAAAGCTTGCTTCAATCACACGGATTTTGTCCATAAAAAAATTAGACAGCGTGTCGCACCAGGCATCTGTGGCCAGGAGAGAGCATGATTGTGCTATGGGTGACATAAAGCTCTGTACAATTGCAAAGATTTCCTTTGAGTTGTTTTGTGCCTGATACAGCTGTAATGGGAAAGTTAGAGCAGATAGGATCAAGAATATGGCCCCCTTGATGGGTTAGCCGATTAACCCATTGAGAAAGATGGGCGAGCTGAAGGGTATCAAAGAACTCCAGTGAGTCCTTGGAATCCATCTGGTCAAGATGTATGTTAAGATCGCCCAATGTCAAGTAATGAGAGAAGCGCAGAGCCCGCGAGGTCACTGCCTCACCCCATGATTGGAGAAAGGCCTTTGCAGGGCCGGGAGGTCGATAAATCAGAAAACCCCCCAGTGTGAAATGGGCCGAAAATGCTAAAGTCAAGAGCTTCACACTCGCCCCAGGCACTGAAATCACACTTAAGAAGGTCCCACTTGTCTTTAAACATAATAGCCACCCCACCCCCCCCTTCCCTCCATGCGGTCCACTCTACACACCTTATAATCCCCGGCCAATGAAATAATAGGATCGGAGGAACTGTCCAACCAGGTCTCCGTAATAAACAAAAGATCCAATGATTTGTCAGACAACAACTCAAACACATCCAGGTAGGGGTTTTTTTAACGATCGGGCATTTATCAGGGCCGCAGAGATGGTAGGTGCCCCCAGTGGACCTAATAATTGAGGCGGGATCTAAGCAAAGTCTGAAACCACATGCAGCACAGAGAAAATCCTCTTTTAGAGATAAATCAGGACAAACATGGTGACTGCAAATTGCTGACCTTAAAAGTCTTAACGACTCACTGGTGAAGCACCGTCTGTCCAAAGAGGCGGTAGGCCGTCAGGCAGCATCACCGGCCCTGGCCACTTTCGGGACGTTGACGGGCGCAGACGGGCTTGCCTTAGGCCATTGGTGAGTGGAAGGAGATACTAGTAGCTGAGCCGAGCCAATTAAGCAATTGTCTCCCCCTAAACCTACCCAAACTGCTGATGGAAGTCCAAACCGCCACACTGCCATCCCCGCCATGTTTCTTAAAGCACGTAAAGAAGGGCCTACCACCAGTAAAGCTGAGGAAACAGCAGAGTTTAGTGAGGACAAGCGATCCGCCTATTAGCTCTCCTAGGCCAGCTGGCAATAATCCCCAACACATTGACCCCATAATCCCATGTACAGACATGTTTTCATCCCTGTCGAACATTGAGGGGGGAGAGTGGCCCCAACTATCCAAGCCATCGGCAGCCAGTACAACAGGTGTAGAAGTAAGTCAGAATACAGAATCCCATAATGTGATTTATCTGGTCCACACGTTTAGGTCTGAAATAGGGGCTTGAAAACAGTGATTGAGGACCTTACCACTATGGTGAGGCTTTTATCACAAAGGGGGTCTTCATGTATAGAGTGTGCTAATAAAATGGCGAGTAATCCTTCCTTACCTAGGCAAGCTACCAATACAGAGAGAGTAACAGCCCTGTCTAGGGGCGGTAACCACAAAGACAGTATTGTGCTCCGAGAGGTGGCAAATCCCAAAACTTCCAAAAATCCCACACCGTTATAATCCATCCCTAAGCATGTGTCTTATTCTAACCTAGACAATTGTAACCAATTTAGTGTATAAACCACAAGGGACAAGGTAATACAAGGTAGACATTCTCACTCTTCCCAGACACAACACCCACAGTGTAGCACCTTAATTGGGCAGGGGACACAGAATGCTGACAATGCGTTTGACACACATAGCATGTGTATGGTGAACGTACCTAAGTATGACACCATCAAAGGTACAGAAAATGCAGACTCCTTGACCAATAAAGGTATCCACTGGATACAGCATGTAAGGGGTTGTCGTTCAGTGATCAGGGAGGACATTGTTACGGCGCGTAGGCTTACCTCCCCCCTTCACCAGACAGATTGCATAGTGCTCACCGTAGAAAGAGAGGATCTTGTAGAAAATCGTTTTGCTCTTGAATTTCGAATTTGCTCCCCTGATTCATCATCTATCCAGCTTAGACGGTCTCCTCCGAGTAGCCAAATTGGACAGCTGGCTGGACAGTTGCCTATTGGAAGGATGGGATGCTCTGTGCTGGAGAGTAATGATTGACTCAGAGGAGCAATCAGAACACATTCGGAATCAATTGAAGTTACAACAATCAATATGGGAAAACCTCCTACTAGTATTCTCCCAAGCCTAGTCATGGTGGACTCATAAGGTCCATAACTATGTCTCCACCTCGGATTGAGACACATCGTGAGATTCGTTGTACAACACCTAACAACCCAAAAGAGCCATTATCAACTTCTCATACTTCGCAAAGGGGAACTATATTTTCATGTAATATCGCAAGGATGAATTCTAAAATATCATCTCCTGAGTGGAATGCCTTCATAAACTGCTATGATATTTGCCTCTTTCAGGAAATATGGCTAGTGGCAACACACCACTGTGCAGGTTATGTACATTTTCATATTCCAGCCCTGAGAGGGGCAAAAGGCCGACCCTCAGGAGGGCTGACGATTTGGGTTCGCCAAGAACTAGGCATTATTATCGAGGAGCTCTCGACTGAGAATCATGATATCCAGGCCATAAGACTGAACATGGTCCCACAAGGGAACGTAGATATCTATAACATTTACGTGAGGGGAACTAGAGGGAGGAAGTCGGACGTTTTAGCGGCTCTCGATGACCACCTTGACCTATACTCAGCAGATACCAACGTTATAATTGCGGGCGATTTTAACTCGACGTTCGAACGCCTTGCTAATGAGGATTGGCATCTCACAGAAGAGGAAGACACACAGTGGGGCGTCCCAAACTAGAGCTTGTACCCATAAAAAAATGGACGGATGTGGCCATACAAATTAATTCCATCTGCCTGGGAAAGGGTCTGCGGGCAATAAACGGAAGGTCTACATCAGATAGATTTGGGGCAAACACATTTAATAATGGATCCAGTGCCAGTCGCATAGACTATATATTAGTTAGCCTTAACCTGTGGCACACCCTTGGTGATATGGCTGTGGGAGAACGGATAGAGAGCGATCATAATCCCCTGTGTGCGACTATGGGATTTCTGCGGCAAAAGGCAACTACACAAAGTGGGAGCGAATTGCTTTCCTGTGATGTTGTCCCCACAAATGACATGAGGCGCCTAAAATGGGTGAAGGTAGTAGAAAAACCTGAATCTATAGCTAGTATCTCTCGGGAAATTGATCATGCTCTAACTGAGCTAGAGACTAGCACAGCTGCTATTGAAGCACCAGAGCTTATTACTCTGACCCACAATAAATTCTTAGCCATGCTGCGCACTTATTTTGTAAAACATGCAAGCCTAAAAAAACTATAAATCAGAAAGGCGGCCGCTGGTTTAATAAGGAATGCAGACAGGCAAGGGAATCACTTGGGAAAGCTATTAAAGTAGGTGAGCCAGCCGCAGTGCGAGCAGCTAGACAGATATATAGGAATACCCAGAAAAAGGCCAAGAAAAACTGGGATGAGAAAAGATGGCAAGACCTAAAGGAGGCTTGTGCCTCGAGTGACAGCAAACAATTTTGTAATATAGTAAAGTGGGATAGAGGAGGGCAACCTGAACAACCACAAAATCATGTAATGCAGGAAGATTGGGTCAATCATTTTAAATCCCAATATGCTTGTAGCCCCCTTTAGACAAATCGGGCTAAACCCGCCTACTTGCTGTATTCAGATGAGGCTTTTTGTAGTGCAGACGTTAATGTAGCACTTAGATCTGTAGCAGGTGGTAGTGCACCTGACCCTGATGGTGTTCCTGCAGATATATTCCTTTATGATAAAACAAGATGGTGTAGGTACATCTTGCTACTGGCTAATGCGGTTGCCAAGGGCGCGCCAGTACCTGACTCATGGAAAGGGGCAGAAATTATCCCAGTATGTAAAAAGGGGGACAAACCTCAGCCAGGTAATTATAGGACCATCAGTTTAATAGATTCTCTACAAAGGATAATGGGGGGGCTAATTCTTAATAAGATCCAGGAGTGGATAGAGTAGCACAGCATTTTATCCCCCCTGCAGGCTGGCTTTCGGTCATATACTAGCACCATAGACCAGGTGTTTTGTTTTATTTTGTTGTACTGGAAGACGGTGGTCATGGGCAAAGGCAGCTTGCATGCTGCCTTTGTCGATCTAAAATCAGCATTTGATCTTGTTCCCCGCTCCAAACTATGGGTGTTCCTGCAGGAATTTGGGAAGCCATCCGAACTGCTAACACTCATTATCAGAATGCATGAGGGTAACTATGCTAAAATTTAATGGGGCTCCCAGGGAATAGTTACTAGTGCTTTTCCTGTACAGAGAGGTGTGCACCAGGGCTGTGTGATGGCACCCACACTATTCTCCTTGTTAATTAATGGAATAGTGAATTGCATGGAATCTACTACTACAGACGCTCCGATATTAGCAGGTGTAAAAATCCCTATTTTAATATTCACGGATGACACATTTATTATTTCTAAGACCCCTAATGGCCTTCTGCGGGCCCTGCTAATTTTTGAGGAGTTTTGTACCGAGCGGGGTCTGGAAGTCAATGTGTCGAAAACTAAATGTATGTCTTTTAACCCACACTGATCTTTTAAAGGTAGTATCTTAGTGAACAATCGTCCATTGGAGCAAGTTAAAGAGTTTACTTATCTGGGGGTTAACATACAGAGTGATTTAAAATAGAACCAACAAATAGACCTGGTGACACTAAAGCATCGACAATTGGCGGGAGTGCTTCAATCGGAGCACAATACCTCACTTACAAAACCAATTAGTCCGGTGCTCCAAGTATAAAACACAAAAGTGGTTAGCTCAGCCATCTACAGAGCAGAACTATGGGGGTGTGAGAACCTGACAAAACTCACCATAGCAGAAAACAGGTTCCTATGTAAGATTACTAACCTCCCTCAAAGGACCCCAGTGTGTCCCCTTCGTTACGATCTTGGGAGAAAGCCCTTGGCTGATATTGCAAAATTACATCCATTACTATACTGGCGCAGATTGTGGACAACACTGGAATTGATATCATATGCGGCAGGCTTTATGGATATAGTAAAGGCTTATCACTTCCATCAAATTAAATGGTTAAGAGAGGTTCGAGACTCTCTAATAAGTATTGGCCTGACAACACAATGGGATGATCCAGGCACTGCTCGCTTTCCTCCCAAAATTCTTAAAAGAAAAATACTGGGAGATGTTAATGCACAAAACCCTGATAACTAGCCAGTCATCCTCGTTTACAGGAATTTTTCTGGAAATAAAACATATCCCTAGACTAGAATGTTACTGGAAGGCAATAAGTAAGCCACATGACCGAAAGTTATATTTCCAGCTTAGGGTGGGCGCACTGCCTCTAAGAGCTTTCACTGCCAGATGGGCTAAACAAGGCGACAACAAGTGTCCAATATGCCAGGTACATGTGGAGACGGTGGCACATCTACTGTTTGCCTGTCCAGCATATACTGCCCTGCAGCGCGCATGGCTGGTGCCCATTTGTAAAAGGTTGGGTACTAGAAGGAGTGAAGAAGCTGAAAGAATTTTACGTACCGATACGTCAACTCCCATTACTGTAGCAGTGGCAAAATTCCCAAGTTAGACATGGGCCATAGGATCGAATTTTGTATCCATATAATAAGGGGGTATTCGTCATCACACGTTCTGCACATGTACCAGGGGATATATAGCCATACACTACTTTTTAGCTGTTATTAGCTTTAGGGCCAAAGTTTGGTGCTCCTCCTGATGAAAACCTCATAAATGTTCTTACTATTAAGCATATAGTAATGGTTTTAAAGTTTTTATCGAAATGTAGTCTTTTATGATGATCTGATGTAAATTCCACAAGCATATTTTATATTCAAGCCTGGCAGTGTGTGTAATGAAATATTTTTGCACTATGCTTTTATGACTGAACTGTCGAATAAAGCTTGTTTGATGCTTGTGGAAAGTAGACCGTAAAGCGATCATAACCCCCTATGTCTTTCTAAGAAGCTGACATGGTTCCCAGGGATAAACTACAGGAAGTCATAAATATCCATTCCAGTTTCTTTAAACAGCTAATTGCTCATTTCCTTTTGCCCAACATTAAAAGAAAAAGATAGCATAAAACTACACCCTGGTACAACTCTGAGTACAGTAAATTATATAAATAAAAACATAAACCAAACTTGCATTTTGTGTAAACCCTATAAATATGCCCAGTTAAAATCCAAGCGGGATTAGGAAGACAAAGGTGGCAGGGTCTCTTATCTATTTTTCATGAGAGATATATGACAAAATTCTGCTCTCCAATTACATGGGGAAGAGTTGATGTAGTAGATCAACTAGTAAATCAGATTTCGCCCTTAGTGTGGGCCAAGTACTTTCAATCAAATTAAAAAACAAAAGTATGATGATGACCTGACAGATAGTACCAGAGAAGTCCAGGTCTTTACTAATATAAATCAGACAGACCTTGTGGAGTCATTTGATCTCCAGGACATAGAACTTGCCATTGGTGCTATTGCACAGGGAAAAGCCCCCAGGCCAGATAATATCCCCAGTGATCTCTATCTTTTTGACAAGTAAAATGGGTGGAGTACATTTTACTCTTGAGCAACGCTATAGGCAAGGGAGCACCAGTCCCAAAGTCATGGAAAGGCGCTTAGGTGTGACCCATCTATAAAAAAAGAGACTGTAGCTTATCATCCAGCTATAGACCGATTAGTTTGATTGACTCAATACAGAAGGTCATTGCCAGGTTGTTTTAGACAAAATTCACATGTGGATCGAAGAAGCGCAGATACTCTTCCCCTTTCAAGCAGACTTCAAGGAAAAAAAATAGCACAGTGGACCAGGTATTTTGCTTTCTTTTATTGTACTGGAAAACCTTGCCCGTCTGCAAGGGTTACTTATATGTGGCCCTTGTCGACCTGAAGTCTCCATTGGATTTGGTACCTTGGCAATAGCTGCGGCAAGTGTTACGACAGATGGGAATGCCTCCCAATATACTATCAATCATTGTTTGGCTCCATGAGGATAATAATGCCAATGTTTACTGGGGAGTAACAGGGACAGCTTACGAATCAGAAAGGGAGTCTGGCAGGGATGCATACTTGCCCCTACCCTGTTCGCCCTCTGTTTGAATGAAGCAGTACATTTTATTTTGACTGTACCCACAGATCTCTGTCCCTGGCTACTGTGAAGGTATCTACTCTATTATTTGCCAATGATATCCAGCTTGTGTCTCAAACACCCAAAGGCCTGCAGACGATATTATCAAACTTCAAGGAGGTTTGCTCAGTAAAAGGCCTTGAGGTTATCGCAACGAAGACAATATGTATGTCAATAAACCAACACAAATCATATAGAGGGAAAATGTACGTGGGTGGTGAGGAGCTTGAAAGGGTGGAGGCTTTTGAGTAGTTGGTCATCAAATTGTCATCTAAAATTTCATAGAAACATCATACTGACAAAGCAAACCTTAAACTCAAATAAATATCAGGCACCATCCTGCAGAAGCATCATACCTCATGTAGTAAACCTAGAGCACCCCCCTTGCAGATTTATGATTGCAAAGCTTTGGCTGCGGCATTGTATTGTGCGGAATTATAGGGGTTTTGTAATCTTTTCAACATAACCAAATCTGAACTTAAGTTCATTAGAACTCTGGTGTCCCTTCCCCCCAGCGCACTTTCTTAGCCGCTCGACCTCAAAATGGGCAGAAAACAAATTGCCGACAAATCAAGACTCAAACGAGTCTTATTTTGACAGAGACTTAGAACAACTCCCGAATTAGCAAACTATGCAGTGGCCCTTCATGGTGTAATCAGGCTAGATTGATTCCATAAAATCGAGTGGTGTAAACACATCAGAAAGGTGCTGTCTTCCCTAGGCCTGCTGAGTTATTGAGAGCTTACGCTGTCTGAGCTGATCCCTTCGAAAGAACAAATCAAGAAATGATACTGCCATTGGGTGGCTCAAAAAGAGTTTGATAACAGCCCCACAGGGTATCTTACTATGAATTTTGTGTGGTTCAAGTCAAGTACCTTATATGAAAAATATCTGGCCTGCATTACTAATCCCTTAGTTGGAAATTATATGTTTAGTTCAGGTTAGGCTCTTTACCACTTAATATGTTTACTGTGAAATGGATATCGTAATCTGAGTCCTCACTGATTTGCCCTGGTTGTGAAAGGTACAGAGAAATTGCAGCCCATGTTTTGTTTGTTTGCACGGTAAATTCTCATCTTAGACAGACCTGGATCAGGCCAGTCTGTCAATCTGATCCTATACCTCTATATGCATGTGCAATGGCAAAGTTTCTGGGTTGGAAGTAGACCATTAGATCTAAAGCCCTAGTGGTTGTTTAGGCGATTTGTACTGTATGCATATTTTGTACTTACGTAGTTTTAGAGCACCTAGGGCCAGATGTAGGTAAATTCAATTTTGCGAGTCCTTATTAGCAATTTTTACTGAATCTCTATTAAGGACTCGCAAAATGGAATGTATGTAAGAATCGCAAAAATATTTGAGATTCCTTAATATTCCTTAGTTGCGAATCGCAAATTGAGATTCACAATCAAGGAATACCTTCCCATTCATTCCTATGGGCCAAGAGGCCCATAGGAATTAATGGGATTTGCGCACGCAATTTGCGAGTAACCTAAGGGCATGTATGTTTGCCACATGGCACTTTAAAAAAAGACGAAAAGTGCTTTTTTAAAGGAAATCGCAAAATACCACCAACTTGAAGTTGGTGGTAATTTGCGATTCCTTAGGGCAAAATCGCAATTTGCGATGCCTACTAGCATAGCATTTAGGAAATCGCAATTTGCGGTTCTCTAAATGCTTGCGCAAAATAAGGAATCGCTATTTTTGTGATTCCTTATTTTGCGTGAGGGTATTTGCCTACCAACATTGCTCACAGCCAAATTGTGATCGCAAACGCTGAAATTATGCGAATTTCAAAGTCTGCGGTCGCAATTTGGCTTCCTACATCTGGCCCCTACTCCATCTAGTACCTTTGCAGTGCTGAGATTGCTTTTTGCAGCCTCGCTTTGCACATGAAGATGTGCTGCTCATCAAAGCATTTGCCACCTTTCAGTGTGGTGTTAACTATGACTATGCATGTCACTATATAGCTCTATATTAGTTGCTATATAACTCTGCTAGTTGAGATGTTATATATGAGAATGAATTCTGTGTCATTTGCACGTTGCACTTTATATGAAATATTGGAAACTGTACTGTAGATTAAAGTTCATGCCAATAGTGTATGGTCTGGTGCCAATAATGTATTCTTTCTGCCAGGTCCTCTCATCTAAGAACATCCTGGCCTCTGAATTGGTCCATTTGCACTTTTTTTTACTTTGATTTTAAGAGTTGTTTCCCCTAGAATGGTACCAATTGTTAAGTTGCTACGAATTTGGTGGCCTATAACTGATCAGATGTTGTTGTAATGCTTCTTTCAAATTGTGGTGGTCCCGAGTATGACTACTGTAAGTTGTACCTTATAAATATCATAAGTGGTACAGACTACCCTTTACATGTTAACTGTGAATGGCTTGATGCTAATAATGATAATAATTTTGTGGATGTTCTTTTTTTTTTCATCTGAGAACGACTCGTTCTCTATTTCTGTAATATAATAATGATTTTATGTCCTAATTTATTTTGTGTTTACAGAAGCTATGATGTTTTAATTGTTATGAACCCGGAGGTTTTTGCTTACTTTATATATTGTACTTCCTTCGTTTTATTTTTTATGCTGTCTTTAATGTTGTGTTTAATCCGAAAAATTCATAATTTGATGGTTTGAGTCAAAGGAAGGATAGACGAGGGAAGAGTCTAGAAAGGGTTATTAGGGAGATCAAAGTAGGACAATTAGGTTTGGGGTGAGTTGAAATAGGGATCCAGGAGGGAAGTGTCTAGGAAGTATTATTTTAGAGATCATAGTGAAAAAAATGCGGTTTGGGGTGGGTCAAGGTGGGATAGAGGAGGGAAGAGTCTAGAAAGGGTTATATAGGAGATCACAGTAGTAGACTGAGGTTTGGGGTGAGTCAAGGAGGGATAGAGGAGTAAGGAGTCAAGAAAGGATCTTAGGGAGATCATAGTAGTAGAATGAGGGTTGGGATGAGTTAGAGAGTGCAGGGGGAGGATATATTGATAGAGGTATAGGGTGAGACATAGGTGCATTGGAAAGATTTGAAGGTTCTTTTTTTTTCTTTTAACAGTAGGAGTAAAATAATAAAATGTATAGACACATAACTACATACAAAGGGTATGCTTGTTTAAGGACCCATACGCATCTAATCAAATAACTTATATGAAAACTGTGCAGTGACCTATATACATGTTAAAACATACATTAATGTGTATATATAACCATAATTAACATATATACATGTTAAAACATACATTAATGTGTATATATAACCATAATTAACATATACATTTGTTAAGCAGACCTAAAGAATATCTAGATATTTTTAAACCATAAGTAGTATACTTTTTGTACAACATACACATAATCAAATTATTTGTGTTTGAGTGTGGTGGTCATGTAGGGAAGAGACAGCTCTTGAGTAGTCTTCTGAAGATAAGATAGTTATCTATGACTCTTATGGAGAAGTGTGGCTCAATGGTTAGAGCGGCAGACCCTGATGCAGAGATCTGGCCCGGGACCAGGGTTCAATACCCGCCTCGGTGGGTCTTGGGCTCAATTTCCTCGGACCTGACAATTCTCGCCTCAGTGCCTACTCTAATCATGGGTCCCACTCTGCAACTCTGGGCAATAGCTTGCTTAATCTCCACAATGGCCCCAACAGCGCGGGGGATGCCTGGCTTCACCTTGGGGGTGCCCAGGAGTGAACATTTCACAGGGAAAGCCAGGAAGGGTTCCACAGCGGTAGGAGTACAAGCGCTAGGACGCCCCGTTGCTGGGGCAGCAGTGTGCTATACAAGTACAAAATTTCATTTTATGTATGGGGGTAATGAATTTCATAGTTTGGCTGCTTGAAGAGAGAAAGATGCACCACCCATGTTTATTTTGTATGCTTTGATTTTGATCTTTAGCGGAGGTTCCTTTTTTGTATGTATTTGGTGATTTTATTCCTGAGAAAAAGTGGTCCTGTTCATGTATTGCTTTGCAGGTGATACAAAGCAGCTTGGAGGTGGATCTTTTGGCAACCGGTCACCAATGTTGGGCCCTCAAGGCTGGAGAGATGTGGGCTTGTAGCTTCACATGTAAGAGTAGTCTGGCAGCAGAGTTCTGAATTTGTTGTAGTTTTTTCTTAGTTGATAAAGATGATTTGCGGTATGATAATATTTGTGGAGAGCTTGTGACTCGGCTACCTTATGGGCAATCTGAACCTCAGGGGTGTATCCTACCAAAAGCAATTGAGCCTTTCCCAAATGTCAGCGCTTTTAGTGCTGTGGTTACATGGTTTAAAACGAGTACTGGCAAACCCAAGAGGTCTAGCATTGGCTACCAGTCTTTTTTGCCATGGCTTTGTAAAGTATTATTGTTGGAGGATCTGCAATGCTCTAGCCAATATAGAAAAAAAAATTAAAAACAAATGTACGTTATTTGATCTAAAAAAGCATGCACTATTAAAATATTCCTTGCCACTAAATGGACCTAGTTTGTGAGAATAAGTGCTCCTTATGAATGGATAGAATGCTGTTACTCGCAGTAAAATTAGCAATTGGCTGGTGAGTCGTTCCATTGACCCATGCTGGATGCTGTGATGAGTTGAAAAAATATGGGAATGACACAGCAAGAGAACAATGGATGAAAAGGGCTCACTGAAAGCCCACTTAAGTAAGCAAGTATATAATTTAAAGAAAATCAAAAAGGTCCTGGCTAGCGCCAAATCTAATTACATCTTCCACCAATTACTTTAAGTAGCTTACCTTGCCTGTTCAATCTGCAGCATTACAAATCCTAGTGTTCATGAATGCTTTTGAACTTTTCACATCATGCCGGTGTTATAATTTATGCATGTCCAACTGCTGAGTGATTTCATGTTAGAAGGGAAATGGCTGGTTTCCCCCCACATACAGTACACATTCTATCTTCCTAACCTGCTGACCCATTGTGTGATTTATTTTGTGCTAGGTACACAGAATTACGAGATGAAGGGCCAAAAGTTCGAAGCCATGTCGCAGTTGTAAACCCTGTAATTTTCGAAATCGTGGGGTTTATGACTACTAAATGGCTTTTTACAATGCACTAAAACTTCTTTCCAAGTCTGCAAATGATTACCGAAAATGAGATTAGAAATGCATAACAAATCACACAATTTGTAAGGGTGTGTTTAGGGCATCAGATAAAAAAATCGATTCTCAATACAATGTATCAATAGTTTGCAACTGCAATTTCTGTCACAAGCCTTTGAAAAGTTACCGACTCCTCAAAGACATGGTAACCCATTCATTGAAGTAGAATGGGAATGACTTGAATGGTAGCTGTCGTGGTGCTTGGCTGAACACAATAGCCTTCAGCCAGGCCAAGGGTGTCTACATTGCAGATAGGTGGAGATGGAGGCATACTAATATTCATTCCATAGATGGAGACCCTGGGACAGGAAACAGAACTGCACTAACAGAGGTCAGAATAGGCTCCTGGGTATTTCCCTCAGATGCTAAACTGAGCAGCTAATTTTGTATATTGCCACCCGTTACAGTATCTCCATTATATGAATGAATTCAGGACTTTGAAGAGGCCTCTATCATTTGCATCTCATTATCATGGAAATGGAAAACATTAATACAATTACAGGGCCTGTTAGAGAAGCCAACTGTTCCTCGGCTCTGCACAGTCCATCAGAAATCGAGCGGAAGCTACTGTGGTGGCTGTATGAGGAGGCTGGTAAAAAGTCAGTTGCTGGAGCTGAACACATTATTTAAGATATTTTTGAAATGCACACTGCTGCCCTAAATAGTGATTTACCGGTATAATTTAATCCTAATTTAAAATATCATTTGAAGTAAGCAATTGAAGCTGTGAAAATCTAAGTGAAGGTGTGGAGACAAAAGGGGTAGGATACATCTTTTGCTTAGCCGCTTTGCGGGATTTGTTGTGACTGAGATTCAGAATCAAAAAGCTACTGAAGTTCAAATACAAATGGTAGTCCAAAATGTATGCAAACATATCTCCGCACTCAGTAAAAGCACAATCTCGAAGAAAGCCAAACACTTTAGTGGATTGCAATCAACCATCATCAGTATGTGAGCTTTTCATCTGTAAAATATTAATCACGAGATCAGAGCAGGCCTTCGGCCACAGGACTTAAACTAGTAGCTCAGGAACCATTGGTAGGTCACAAACACCCTTATAGTCGCTCTCCAAAGTGAAGCTCGGCCCAGTACCTCATGTAGAGGATTTATGCACATTAACAAGACAGCGCTGATCATCTCAAGACCCTCAGGGTCATGTTACGAGTTTGGCAGTCCGTGAACCGCCATACCTGCGGTCATGTTCCAACCACCATATTACGAGTTGGGTGGATTGCTATTGCAAAGACCATGGCTGAAGCGCTCATACTCCCAGCACACTACAGACTGCCGGGGTCACGTCAGGGAAAAGCTGCTGCCATAGGGCGGTACAGAGGAGTTTCACTGCCGTCCGTCTTACGAGTTGGCTTTCCAATGAGCCAACTGTGGCGTGGGCCTGCCAACTTCGAATTGGCAAGAGAAGGAGGATTTGGGTTGTGTACTCACCCCTTTCCTGTTCTTCCCATGAGAGTTTGATGTGGATCCTGTTCTTCAGGTCTCCCCTTCACAGGAGTATTTTCATCCCGAGGATTACGACCCTGTGTGCGGCGATATACAGGTGAGTCCTTTTTATGCCGTGTACCCATTGCCTGGACCGCCCACGTATGGGCCAGACTCCAGCAATGGGTAGATGGTATTTTTCTACATGTATATGTGTGAATTCGACACATGCATTAAACATGTTCACACAGGCATCGATATATATGGAAAAATAGTCACCACTGCCACAGTATCTCTGTAGCCACACCCCCGGCACTGTGGCAAATTTGGAATGTAAGTGGTCTGAAGACAGCCAGCACTGTGGTATACTAGCGGCCGCAGCGTTCAGGCGGTCGGACCACCATACCTATATTCAGGCCTTTAGTCTAGAAGCCAGACACAATAAAGAAAGAGCCTCATGTAAGACACAGCACAAGCTGTGTTGGCCTACGGGGCCAGTAATGTGATCATATGTATCCACAAGAAGATTAAACATGTCGTAGGCCCCACTGTCAGTCACACTATGTGTGTGACCAGTGGGCCAAGAAAGTAGAGTGGCAGCAGTAGCCAGAGCTGGAGCCAAAGTGAAGACGTCTTAGTGTGTGCCGGGAGGCGCTAGAAAAATGGTATATGGGTTGGATGCATGATGACTCAGAGCTGCGGGGAGCACAGACTTAATATAGAGGCGAGATCCATTACCTGGCCTCACTGGTATGCATCTTTGGGTGTGCATGTATGCAGAAGTAGATCTCCTTATAGATAAGGTTGGAGATGCTGTCTCAGATTGTTCGCCAATCAGTGAAACAATTGCTCTTCAATTCAATAACATGCATTATGGTGGAGGCAGTTTAATGGAAACTTCCTAAAGGCCTCTGTCAGCAATTTACAGCCTTTACTGTACATCTCTCAATGTGGTTTCAAATTAGTTAAAACTGATAACATAGCATATCAGAGTTGGTTGTCAGAAAGCAGCTTACTCTGAAAACCCTAGCAGTTCAGCCGGACAAAAGCAGTAGCATACAGAAAAGCAAAGTTTCTCACTTTCACATAGTGATCATTCGCAAATCTTCTACACATCTCACTTTCACTTATCACACATACTCATAACCTGCATGACCAATTAATTCTCATTGATCAGTCACTCACACACTTAGCTGAACACATCACTGTCATTTGGCAGGCGCATAGGTACATCATTTTAACATTAATTTGTTCGAAAGCAGTGGCATAGGCACATAAACTGAACATGCCATTGAATAGTCGCACACAGAAGATCTGAACATTTCGCTCTCAAGCAGCAGCCAAAAATACACATGATCGCAGCATCTCATTCACATCAAGCGGATCATTGATGCACGGTTCTTTTTTAAGTATTTCTCTTTGTTGAGTTTTCTGGTAGCAGAACAGTGGTACATTGAAGGCCGAGTGCGTCCACATCTAAGCATCAACTAAAGTATTGTAGACGATTTCTTGTTTGATGTCACAAAAGAATAGTAAACTAAAATATAGTTGAAATTGAAACATGAATGACTCCGCATCTGGCCAATACGCTTACTTAGTCACGATAGCCAGGTTGTTGGTATCCCAGTCGTTGGTAGCTGCACCTTTTCCCTGCTGTTGTTGCTGAGCTATGAGTGCTGTCAGCTAGGCTATACTCCATTATTTTACCCTATAGCCAATTTTTGGCGTTTGTGGCCCTACTTGACTTCCATTTGACTGCTATGTTTCGTCTGCTGATTACCGGCACTAACTCAATGAACATACAAATTTGATCTGAAAGAAACACGTTAGTTATAGATTCCTTACCTTAGAATTACCCCCAGGCGTCAGACTGGATCCAGAAAGTTTTTTCGTCAGCATTACCTCTGCGTGTCGGAAGGTGGCGTCGGTCGGCTCTGTGTCCATTGTCGGCGTCGTGGTCGCCTGGATGATGTCGTGGCAGCTACTTAGACGCCGTCCTCGCGCTGGCGTCAGTTCTTTCTTTTTCTGCACCAGCCAGCGCAGATCCGGGAACAGCGGTACCTCAGTCATTCTTTGACTAACTCTTTATCGACTTTTGTCGACGTCTTGTTTCAAGTCTCCGACTCCGAACAGGTGCACGAGGGATGTCCAGTTTTAAGGCCTGCGTTTCCTGTAACCGATTGATGTTGGTGATGGATCCGCACCGCGTGTGCCTCTTTTGCCTGGAGCGCGACCATGACCCCAAGTCGTGCTCGGACTGTCACTTATTGACGTCGAAGGCTTTGCGGGAGTGGTCCTGAAAGCTGCTTGAACACCGACAGTCAGCTCCGCGCCGTTCGAGGTCCCGGTCAAGAGGGAGGTCGACGGACCGGTTGCGGAGCCACCACCATACCGGTTCCAAGTCATCAAAGTCTTCGCACTCGGGGTTGGGTAAGTTGAAGCATAAGAAGAAGTCGAAGAAGCATCGTCGCTCTTCGACTTCTCGTCGGTCTGGCGATCTGACGAGGCACGCAGGTGGTGCCACCCGCGGCTCGGCACGCGGAGCCCGAAGGGTCGACTCCGAGCTTCCCTCCCTTTCCGGGACCCGGAATTACCCCCGCCCAACTTCGTACGTTCTATGAAGCGATGCATGCCATCTTTGGGCGGACCAGCGCGCCTTCGGGCCCCGCGGGCTCAGTCGGGGGACCTGGGTCTTTGCTGCCGGCGACTCTGGCCCCGGCACCGCAGGCTCCCCTTGGATACAGGCCTGGATCTGTATCGGCGCCGGATGACCTCATTACGCCTCCACTGGCGCCGCTTCCTCCGTCACCACTTCTGCTACCGACGCCGGTCGTGCCCCCAGCCGGCGTCAACCCCGGCCTCCATCCTGACGTGGACACGGAGCCGGACCTTGTGCCGGGTGGGGTTTTCATGCCCCTGTTCACTCCTTGCGTCCCTTTCCAACAACAGTGGCACCCAGAGGATGATGAGGAGGACTTGGAGGGGTCAGGTGACCCTTTAACTGACCAGCTAGATACTGAGCAGGACTGGCGAGAGGAAATGGGGGATGCCAGTGGTCTTGACACTTCACCCGACCTTGGCATGTTGTCTCCTCCTACCGTGGCTACGGAGGAGGGAGCATCATATGCTGTGGTGTTGCGTAGGGCGGCCGAGGCTCTCAACCTCAAGCTTCCTACGGTGGCGGTCAGGACTAACCTCCTGACTGAGGTCCTTCAACCGGCGGCGAGCTCTTCGGAGCCCCTGCTGCCGTTTAATGAGGCCCTCACCGACGTCCTTTTGGGCACGTGGTCCAGGCCCAACACGGGGGCTCCCGTGGACAGGATGATAGCCCAACGCCACCGCCCGTCTCCGGGCGACCCCACTTTCCTCTCCCCCACCCCGGAGAGCTTGGTGCTCCAAGCCTCCACCTCCAAAAGCACCTTCCCTAACGCTCCACCGGAAAGGGAATCCAAGAAGCTGGACCATCTTGGCAAGAAAATGTTCTCTTCCGCTAGCATAGGACTGCGGTCTGTAAACACTGCATGTTTCTTGGGCCGTTATTCGCACTCAGTGTTGGATACAGTGGCGCAAGTGCTGCCTCAGTGTCCGGAGGAGGCCCGGGCAGTGCTCTCCCAGACTGTTGCGGCCGGGAGAGATGCAGCAAAGATTACGATCCGTTGTGGGCGGGACACTGCCGACTCTCTGGGCAGGACTATTTCAACGCTGGAAGCGCTTCGGCGCTACGCCTGGATGAGGTCTACTGGCTTTTCAGGGGATGTCCAGAGCACCTTGATTGACATGCCCTTTGATGGTCGTCGCCTTTTTGGCAACAAAGCAGACAACACCCTAGAGCGCTTCAAGGACTCACGGGCTACGGCCAAGTCCTTGGGCCTCTCCTCCCGTCTGGCACAGTCTGCTTTTCGCCCCTTTTGTGGCTACGGAAGAGGTGCCCCGCTACGTCCCACCCAGAGCCACAGGCCGCAGCAAGTTACCCAAACTTCGCGTGGCCAGATGTGGAAACAACCGGCGATGTTCCGGGGGCCAGCAGGCGGGCCAGTCCACCAACCCCCCCACTGCAGCTGCCTCCAAACCCTCCTAGTCCAACCTTTCAGGCCCATCAAATGCCAGTCACCTCCCCCACTTGTGCACCATCACTTCAGACAGGTGGGCTTTGCAAATAGTCTGAAGGGGCTAATCCCTCCCCTTCGAGACTACCCCTCCAGCCATGCCACCACGATACTACCGCATGTCGGAGGATCATCTGGCCCTTCTCCAACAGGAAGTTACGGCTCTCTTGTCCAAGGGAGCCATCGAGCGCGTTTCTGTCCCAGAAGTAGGTTGTGGTTGTTACTCCCACTACTTTCTGGTTCCCAAGAAGGACAAGGGCCTGCGTCCTACCTTGGACCTCAGGGACGTCAATCGCTTCCTCCGGAAGGAGAAGTTCAAGATGTTGACGCTTGCTCAGGTCTTGTCTGTCCTCGACCCGCAAGACTGGATGGTAGCGTTGGAATTGCAGGACACTTATTTTCACATTCCTGTCCTGCTGGCCTACCAGCGTTACCTGCGGTTCATGGTAGGCCGCGAGCCCTTTCAGTTCAACGTGCTCCCCTTTGGCCTTACCAGCACCCCTTGGCTGTTCACAAAAGTGATGGCGGTGGTCGCAGCTCATCTGCGCAGATCGGGGTTTCAATCTTCCCCTATCTCGACGACTGGCTGTTGAAGGCCGGCTGGCCCCAGGCAGTCGTCTCCCACCTTCAGACTGCGGCCGACCTGCATTTGCTGGGGTTCTCCATCAATGTGCCGAAGTTGCACCTGATTCCCTCTCAGAAGCTCCTCTTCAACGGAGCGGTTCTGGACACAACGCGGTTTCGGGTCTAATCTCCCGAACAGCGAGTCCGGGATATTCGGGCTATGATTCCGAACTTTCAGCCTCTGTCCCGAGTTTCGGTCAGAATGACGCTGAGGCTGCTAGGCCTCATGGCCTCCTGAATCCTGCTGATCGATCATGCCAGGTGGCATATGCGGACTCTGCAGTGGGACCTGAAGTTCCAGTGGGCGCAGCATCAGGGGAATTTGTCTGATTGCGTCCAGATCTCAGAAGTCACTGCTCGACAATTGCAGTGGTGGCTTACGAACCAGGATTGGGTCAATGACAGATCCCTCTCCCTTCCCCAACCAGACCACACTGTGGTGACGGATGCCTCCCTTCTGGGATGGGGTGGCCACATGGGAGAGGCGGAGATCAAAGGCCTCTGGTCTCCAGCGGAGTCCAGGCTTCTCATCAACCTTCTGGAGCTCCGGGCGATTCGTCTTGCACTGAAGGCATTCCTTCCCTCTGTCCAGAGAAGAGTAGTGCAGGTGTTCACGGACAACACCACCACCTTTTGGTATTGCAACAAACAGGGCGGGGTGTGATCATCTCAGAGTCACAGCACAGTTAGACAATCGCATTACCTGAACTTCTCAGACTCATGGAAAATTTACAGATGCACCTAAGTAAAGTATATCATCTTCACAAGCAGTTACATAAAACATGACATTTCATTCTCATACGTTCACACCGTAACTAGTTAAGTATCGAATGAGAGGTTGGCAGAAACAAACACTGGTGTCATGTCGGGGTAGTAGTTTGGTGAAGATTTATAAAGCACAATTAGTTTAATCCATAGATGCCAATAAACTGCATGCTTCACCCATCTGTCTGTCTGCTGGGCTTTTGGCCTCATATTTTATATTGCAAGGCAACATTCCTCTAGTATGGTGTCCGAAGCAGCACATTTGAAATGCATCTTTCCTCCATTGAGATTGCGGGTTATTCCCAGCAAACAGTGCGTTTTGTGGCTGGTAATCCTCCTGTTCTTGGATACAATACATTCAGATAATTTCTCGAAAATTCGTGAAGCAGAGGGCAGGATCATATTGTGTAAAACCCTAACCTCTATCACCTATTGTTTGTGGCCCTTTCTACGTGAATGTTTTGAGGCAATAGATATGTCCTACAGACATATTTAGACCTGTCCATTTTAAACCTAGTGTTGCCAGAGGCATGTTCAATTTGCTAGGATCAGCACGCTGTAATCAACTTCCCTCTACCCTCTGATCAGGCGAGGCTTCACCTTTTAAGTATGTGCAGCGTTGTATATATGTTAGTCACTCGTCTTCCTCCTAGCACTAGTGCCAACAGCGCCCACAGTGTCTCTGCTACCTTGGGTGCTTCTGGAGGTCCATATACGTAACTTCCTGGCTGCCTGTGTGAGCTTTTCTCACCGCAGACATTGCCTGGCTGTATTTCGGATGCCTTTTGGACTTCTCAAGTGTTTCATTTATTTATGGTCTTTGACAGTTTCACACCGTTCCTCAAGTATTGATGTATCGCCATTTCATATGGATACTTCTACCTGCAGATTTCTCACCTGTAGAACAATTCCAGGTGCCAGACTGGATTTGGAAATCTTTCAAGTCACCGTGCGCCAGTCTCTGTCATGCCAGAAGTAAGGTCAGGCAGCGTCACAGAGGCCGTAAAGCTTACACCCCAGCAGAACAACGTCAGTTTACTTTTTTCTGTGCCTTTGACATGGAACCAGAGCTCAGCTCTCTTGGAGGAGTTTCCTCACACAAAATTCTTTTAGCAGTTCCATGCCTCCTCCCAAGAAACAGGTTCAAACTCTTTAGCGATTGTGAGCAACAGATGTACATTATGGACCCCACACAGTTCGTCTTTGGTGCCTGGGGTGGACCAAGATTTCTGGGCATAAGCCCATAAAAGAGCTGGAAGCTAAGCTCCTAATGGCGAAGGCAAGAGAGGACCGTCAATGCCGTTAATGGTCAAGACATTACTCTGGGTCTCTATCCTCCTCCTCCTCAGCAAGTAAGAAAAGAAACAAGCTTTGGCATAGCCAATAGGTCTCGCTTTTGGGACCTTATAAGTATTTAGTTATGCAACTGTTGCATAGTTCAACACTTATAAGGTCCCAAAAGCGAGACCTATTGGCTATGCCAATGCTTGTTTTAATCAGGACCTGTGAGATCGATGTTGAACAGGGTACTAGATGTTATTATGCTTGCCAACAAGCAGGCGTCGGTTTCTATCTCGCTTCTCGAGTGCCTTAACCATGTGATCTGGCTAGTGATGAAACGAAACTGAAACTTTGATACCCATTCAAATACGGCCGCAGGGAAAGCATTTGTTGGAGATCGGTCTCGAGGCGGATGGCTTGAAGAGGACTGTAAAGTATGTGTTCTTTATATCATATGTGTTTTTTTACGAAACGCTTCAATACTGCACTTCATGCGCCGACAACCGGGAAACGCCGGTTCACCCACATTCCCATTCTAAGGATGAGGGAAATGCCTCTCATAATGTTTCCCAGCGTCCAACTCACTTTCATTGGCATAACAGCTTTAGTTGCCGGTTTTGGAGCTGGGGAACCCGGTTCGAATCTCCGTGTCAACTATTTTGTGATTCTGCGTAAATCTCTTAATCTCCCCGTGCCTACAAAAACATGAATCCGTCCTCGTGTAATGTAACTAACTTGTGGTCATGTAAAGCGCTCGAATACCTTCGGGTCGAGTTGGCGCTGTAGAAAACTGAATTGCTGTAATTGCTGGTGAGGAAATAGAAGGTTCTCAAAATGGTTATGCAATTGAGAGGAGCGTGAAAAGGCGATGTTTGATAACATTAGAACGCAATTAAAGAACGGAGTTTGTCATGCAGAGTTGAAACCCGGTTCGAATCTCCGTGTCAACTATTTTGTGATTCTGCGTAAATCTCTTAATCTCCCCGTGCCTACAAAAACATGACTCCGTCCTCGTGTAATGTAACTGGTGGTCATGTAAAGCGCTCGAATACCTTCGGGTCGAGTTGGCGCTGTAGAAAACTGAATTGCTGTAATTGCTGGTGAGGAAATAGAAGGTTCTCAAAATGGTTATGCAATTGAGAGGAGCGTGAAAAGGCGACGTTTGATAACATTAGAACGCAATTAAAGAACGGAGTTTGTCATGCAGAGTTGAAAGTACATGTAGGATAGATAAGGCAAGAGTGATAACAAGCATTGGCCGCACGCGCGCCTCGCGCTTGAAGTTTAAAAAAAAAAGAAAAACAAGCCTGGCGGAGCGTGGCGCGTGCGCGCGCTTGGGGGCGGGGGAGCGGACCCTTTGAAGTGCTCCCAAAAGGCGGATTGCATGGCGGCACGATGCGCGTGATTGTGCGCGTGCTAGCCATGCAATCCGCTTTTTGGGAGCACTTTTGAAACCCGTATTCTATAGTCTCGCTTAGCGATCGCTTACGCGATAGCAAGGCGAGACCTAAAAACTGAGATAATCAAGGAAACACACTAAAGTTAGGTCTCCTCGTCGCTCTCTGTCTCCAACAGGACCTTTGTCCTTGGAGCTCGAGTTAATCAACTTGACCCCTGTGGTTTCTCCTCCATGCAGTACTGCTCTGCCGCTAGACTTGGCTCCAGAGAGTCCTTCAAGCCTTCTGGAGCCTTTGGCACTGGTGCCTCCACCGTCTGACGGTCCGACTTCAGTACCGGCCTACCCGGAGTATTCTATTTTCTGAAGGCTTCAATGCTGACTGGCGTCTCGTAAGGGCCAACAACCCCTTGCCAGCTCCTAATGCTCATTCACTTGCATTTGACGGCTTTCAGTGCTGCTCTGATGGATCCGGTACCAACACCACATTCTTTTGACCCAGCACTCAGGTACACAGCGCCTCAGCAGTCAACGCAGTGGAAGGGGCCACCTCCACCTCTGGTGCCAGATGCTATTTTAGAACCCAATTTGGCAGCATGGGAGAACCCCTCTCCCTCTCTGCTAGTCAACCAATTTGTAAGTCGCCGCTATAACCCAGCTCCAGGTGACCCAACGTTCTATTTTGATCCATCCCACACCAGAGAGCCTTGTTCACGCCTTCTGTTCTAGGGGCCACGCCAGAGGTGCATTCCCAACAACTCCATCTGATAGGGTATTAAAACGTTTTGAGGCATCGGGTAAAACGTTTTTTTCTGCAGGGAGTATGGCACTGAAGGCCCTTAAATCTAACTGCCTTCTAGCCAGGTACAATCACGAATCCAGATTATCTTGACACATGTTACAGAAGACAAAAAAGACCATTTCCACTAGCTCATTCTCAATGGTCAGAATGCATCCTGCCACATTATAAAATCGGGACTTGACACTAGATTCCGTGGCCTGTGCCATGTACACCTCCGTATTCCTTTGTAGACATGCTCGGATGCACACATCCAACTTTTCTGCGGCTGTCCAGTCTATTCAATGGACCTTTCTTTTGATGGGGTGATTGGGCTGATTATGATAACCAGCAAGGCCTCTGCACTCCGTAGGCCTGCAGCTGCCACTTCTGACCAAAGACTATCACTGAGTCCTTCAAATCATAGAACAGAGCTACACCCTTCTCTTTCTTCAGGCTCCACCCTCTGTCCCACCACCTCCCTCTTCAAACCATATAGCTATCCTGCAACAGGAGGTGGCAGCTCTTCTCCTGAAAAGAGCAGTGGAGTTAGTCCCAGAGCATGAGAGGAACCACGATGTTACACACATTACTTCCTGGTGGCCCAAGAAGGATGACAGTCTGCGTTCCATCTGGACCTGAACTTTTTCCTCGTATAGAAAAAGTTGAAGCTGCTCACCCCATCTCAAGTTCTATTGGCGTTGGAGCTTGGAGTCTGGATGGTGTTAGTCGACCTGCAGGAGGCATATTTCACCATCTCTATTCTGTGGTCACTTTGGAAGTACTTGCAATTTGTGGTGTATTTACCAGTGCTGCCCAGTAGATCCACCTCAACTATCCTATCCGCAGTGCCATCATGGTCTGCCGCCAGAAGGCATTGGGTAGACCCAGCCTTTTCCTTGGTTACTCAGTAACTCATACACTATGTCAATCCATAGTACTGTAGTAACGTTTGTATGCATCCTTATAAAGGGTTCATATTTTGTGTCATGCCTAGTAGTTGTTCGCCAGTTTCCACCAGGATTTTATTAGATTTGAAATTAAGGTGGAGTTCTCGTCTAGTGCGTCTTGTCTCTGTCAGTGGCTCTATCTTCCTTATTTCCTCTCGCTGATGGTCATTTCAGTTGTCAGTGAGTTAGACTGGCTTCAACAGTATCCTGCTCTCTATAAGTCTGGACAGGAACATCGTTTTGCCCTGATTAGCAGCAGTGGTTGCTTCTCTAGTTAATGGAGTAAAATTCGTAATCAATTTTCGTAAGTTTCATTCTTGTCTGGCTCTTGTAGACATCCCCATCTAAGACTCTTATTAAAAAACGTGCAGATTAACCTCATCAGTAATACCTCACCGGAAATTATAATAGCATGAGGTAGGGTAGTTCTTCAGTGCAGTATAAGTGAACCCTTACATCGTTTAAACCCAGGGATGGGGAGTAATTGCATGAGTTGGTGATGGCACAAGGATTTCCACGTTTTCCGTCATTTCATCGTGCGGAGTTTGCCACATTTTTCCTTCTGAAATATCTACAAAGAAAGTAAGTCTGGGGTACAATTTTCCCCTCAGTTTTCATTGTCGTGGTATGGGCGGAAGATCCAATTTCCACCAAAATCGGAACTTCCACACACCTTTTATGAGACTCTTCGCAAGATTCCCACTTAAATGCCTATGGGAGTAAGATCACAACATGCTTTTCTAAGAGTTATGCAATCTGGAAATACATTTCACTTATTTTTCTGGATTTTTTTGGTTAAATGTGCAGCTGCCTAGTTGTACGTGATGGTGTTTACACAGAATATCCGAACTAAAAATATTGTGGTACAAAATTTCACAATGGTAAGTTTCTTTAGGTAAGTAAAGTTTTCCTGTACATAAGTTCACCTATATGTACCTTGATGATATATAGATATTGTCAAAGTACGTGGGTGTGGAGTTAAGAATAGTAAATCTATACTTATGTATTTGCACTTACCTTCTCGATGTTTTGGTCCTTGATATTTTTGGCACGATATTCTAGCCACACAATTTTTTTGGTTCCAATATTCTGTCAGTGATCAGTCCGTAATTAGGGAGGATAACCACACACTGCAATCTGACCCAAAAACTCACCATTAGTGCTGGCTTTTCCAGTGCTTGTAAGATGGGTAAATTATTTGAAGAACTATTTTAATCTCCAGATCTGTTCAGCGCCTGTGATTGGTTGGACATGGACCAGAGTGTATCTCCCAGTTCTAGCATTAGCGCCTTGAGGAGTGTCGTTGAGGTAAGCGTAACCTGGGCTCGTCTATCGGTAAATGCATCTGTGGGGACCAGAATATGTGCTACTGCAGCTATTATCACTCTACTTTAGCTCACGCAGAAAGTAGGAAGCACTAATAATGATGGATTTCATTTCATTAGTCGCCCTTGTATAATGAATTCTCCATACTCTGAGGGTGTGCAGTAGCTGAAAGGACATTTTGAACTTTCCCTTTGAACCTCCTTCTCTTCCAAATAATGAGAAGGTTTAAACATTTCTGAATCGTTTCAAGTTCAAGGCCGGTATCCTGTGTATATTAAAATGTTATATACTTAAATACTACCCCTTTGAATGCTTTGACTTGCTTAATACCTCCTACTTGGTGTCTTGATACTAATAGGCCCCATTGTGCGTACTTTTAGGATTTTTTCTTTTGAGAGTCTGATGTCACATCATTAATTTAGCTCTAAATGATGCTCTATTTCGGCAGCTGTGGGAGTGGGAGACCTTGACAATAGAATCGGCACAGTCAGCATACCGAAACACAAAAGCACACCAACGGGTCATATAGATGGTGAATTGTAGGCTGTGTAAAACCGCCTAAGTATTACATGTGTTACCTTACACAGATCAGGGTGCAAACAACCGGGGAAGGGTGGATGGATATCTGCAACACATGTTCATGCCTGGAGCAGGCACCATCAGGTGCCAATGGCAACCCTAGTGAGAGTGACAAAATAGAACTGGCAGACACGACAACAGAGACATGTTATGAAAATTGTGACTTGATCCGAAAATGCAAAAAGACGCCGAAGAATGGACTAGAAAAAATGGGAAACAGCTTAACAACAGGAAAACGCTCATTCCACAGTCATAACCTATCCACCACGGGGGATCTCTTCCCCGATGGCCATGTTGTGCAACCAACTGTGGACCCCCGTTTGCATGATTCATCATACATGGATCTCTTCGTCTTTCTGAGACTCCACAATACTTTACGATCCCTCCTTCCCTCTTACCCACTGTCCATGATGACTTTCCACCTCTGACGCTTGTGGTGTCTGATGTGGATGGTGATTGCATGATCTCTAGACTGTACCATCTGTGTATTTCTGTGAAACCTGACACTACTACACGTGTACCGGAGTGGTGGGGGAAGAACTGCGAATCCCCCTCACAGACAAGATATGGCCATATTGTTGCTCAAAAATTCAACATATTTCAATAAGCCATAGACACAAACTATCACACTTTAAATCTCTCCACCATAGTTACCTCTCCCCATTCAGACATTATCAAATTCGACCCCAGTAGGTCTGACCACTGTCTTAAATGCCATTGTCTGGGAGCAGATTTTGCACATCTAACATGGACGTGCCCCGTGATCTCTGTATATTGAGCATCAGTCTTCACCCATAGCTCTGCCATGAAAGACAAAGAGCTTACACCTGACCCTCTGCTTGCTCTTTTAGGATGTACTGGGGATATACTGCGCTGTATGCACCAACTCACCTCAATGGCTTTCGTATTAGCCAAGTGTGGGATCGCGACAGCTTGCTATTGTTGATTGTTTGTTATAATCGAAAACTAATAAAGACAATTAAAAAACAAAAAAAGATATATCAGAACGTTGTTCAGCAACCAACACCCCAAAGAAAAATTGTATGAGGTGCAAGCACCATAAATCATGGTCTGACTCGCATCCACGTGAATCTGGTCTGCTCAGCAATCCATTGAGACTAAAAAAGAGAGGTGACAAGAAGCAGCCACCTATGCAACACACCCCATAAGGACAACCCATGGTTGTATTAACACACAAGTTAGATGGGAAGAAATTTAGATCAACCCCATTATAAAAATGGCCGTTAGAGAAAGCCCTCTCCCTGCAAACAACTAAACGTACACTTATATGGGCAAAGTGAAATGTTACGGTTAATGGAGTTCAGGCATAGGTCTGGGTGTAGGATGAGTGTCCTGAATACAACCACCCCTGGAGCATGTCGACACCAACTCAGCCCTATCCCTCCTCATCTCTTCCATGCTGGAATGCATAGAGAACACTCTGAGAATCTGACCTCTAGTATACTTGGTAGGAGTTCACTGCTGCTAAATATTATTTTCAGAACTGGCAACCATGTAGGGGGCTTGAACTCAGGGGCTGGTCTGAAAGCTGGTCTGAGAATTTGGTCTAGTTAAGAACTAATCACAATTCCCTATAATGTATGTGAGCAGTTCCTTGCTTTTAATCAAACTTCCTGCCAAACTTTCAAAATCATCCCAACAAAATAATAATGCTGTGGCAGAAATAATAATGCTGTGGCAGCCAGATTCTTTTATAGATGTGGATAGTCTGGGTTTTGCATATTTTTGGGATCAGATGTAGTCAGTTTTCAAGTTGCATACCGTAGTGTATGGTTGAAGATCATCCACTTGCTGTGGTTGTTTTCTTCTTTGTTCTTTATCCTAGGTATCACAGAATGAGATAGACACGACATACTGGCCAGTCTCTGCCTGCATCCCTTGTTATGTGAAGATTTGCACACCGTAGACTCTTTAGGTTGCTTTAGGAAGAAGTCCTGTCTGCACTCACAAGTGTACCTGCCTGGCCGCATTAAAATGACTTTCTTTCTCTGACTCTTGTTATGAAGATTGGAGAATGTCTACTCTTATCTTAAATGTAAGTGGCAGTGCTCTTCATAGGTCTTAGGCCTTCCCTCTCTCCATCCCTCGTCATTGTCATGTTATGGGGCTCTGTAAAGCACCTAGTGTTCTACCTGCATGTCTCCTATGCTATGCTCCTCTGTTTGCTTTCTGTCTACATCCAATAGCAATACCCTCTTATCCGCTTCCGCAATTTATATCAATATTTTTCCTGAATAAGCACTTCTTCATTGGAGTGCCTCTGTGAGGAACTATTTCGAGATCATGATCTCTTTAGAAGGAGTATCCCATACTTTGTAAAAGAATCCGATGGGATTGAACAACTACACAAGGAAATGCTGACTCATCAATCGTCCCGAACCTTGGCATAGGTTACATATCCATAGTTTTCTGATGTAAAAAGTCTGGGGTTGAGATTCACTCCACAGTTACAGATCAGACAGTTCTGTTTGAACCTGGGCAAATGTAAAGCTAGTACACCCCTCTTGTATAAATGCTAATGTGTCTTGGGTATTTTTTCATTTTACTTGTATCACTTTCAACTGTATGTTGTGATAATTTTAATTTAGCAGTGCCTCTCCATTTTTCTGATGGTGGCACCTCTTTTTCAGAGGTGTGCTCCCTATGCTCACATGCTTTTATTAGGTGTGCCATCAATGGTACGGCGCATTGAGTCAACATGTAATATAGATGTTCTCATAAAAGATTTATTGCAGCACATTACCATGGTAAATCAAAGTGCTGATTGCCATTCAGGGAAGGAGGAAAAGTTGCAGGCCTGTGTTGTAATGTTACAGAAAGAGTTCTCATGTTAGTCTTTATTCTTTCACAGAAGTGTTTTGAACACAAAAGCAAGAGTTAGAGAGACTGGGGCTTTTGTAAAGTCCAGCATACGGGCCCCTGCAGTTGTGAGAACACAGAGTGTACTGTTCCTATGTAGATAACTAGGTCTAGCAGATGCTAAGTGAAGGGGAGTGATCCTTTTAGGAGCAAGGACCCTCACACATCCCGAGAGGTGTTATGCTTCATCATCGGGCAGCTCTTCGTTGGGCCGGCGCTGCAATACTCAACGGCCCCCTCTAGGGGACTCTTTACCGGAGAGCTTCTCTTTTTAGTCGATGTATATTGCATGAGTGAACAGTGAAGTGTGAGTTGAATGGGTGAAAATGAAGTGTATTAAAAATTACTAAAGGGATCTGAACAAGAAACAAAGTTTTAATACTAGGGTCCCTTTGTCAAGGATAGAAATGTGATTAGCTCGTAGAATTGATATAATGGTCTATTTAGCTGCAATAAATGTGAGTCAAAAGGGTCAACATGTTTCCTGCCTTTTACAGCCCTTAGCGGATCATGGCATTTTGTCAGGACCAGTAAGACCTTATTCTACTCTTCACAAAGATGGGATGAATTGAAAATGTGTGCACCATACCTTGTGAATTTTTAAAACAGACATTCAAAGTATGCCCTGTATACTTTACATAGACATGTAGAACATCTCCTGGGGGTAGACCTAGATAAAGGGGAACAAAAGAGTACAGAGACAACATTAAAAACAGGTGCTCATGATCTTATAACAATCCAGTTACAAAGGGAAACCACCAGTACAATGATAACAGGACTTCATGTTGTGTAATGATGCATGATAGTCGCATGCATACAGTCAGTCAGTCAAAATGACCTTATTCGGTTATTCAAAACCATAAAGGCATTTTAAAGTACCCATCACATAAAAAACAAGTTTGATACAAAATACATCTCTAAAAATTCAAACGGTAAAATATAAAATACATGATATAAAGGGGAGACTCAATTACACAGTAAATAAGAAAGGACCTACATCTAATAAGGAAGAGCATTCTAAAAAATTCAAGCGATGCGATATGGAATACATATGGGATGAAGAGAAGACGTTTCATCATTAAAGGATAGATCCGCATTTAAAAAATCAAGGGCCATATGTAGAAAGCAAAATTGCGATCGCAAACGCCGAAATTCGCCGAATTTCAGCGTTTGCGATCGCAATTTTGCTAAGTGGGATGTAGGAAGGAAAATCTGCATGCAAAATAAGGAATCGCAAAATTTGCGATTCCTTGTTTTGCAAATGCATTTAAGGAATCCCAAATAGCGAGTCCTTAAGTGCAATGTAGAAAGCACCCAAGTTGTGCTATTTTGGCTTAAGGAATCGCAAATTACCACCAACTTCAGGTTGATGGTAATTTGCGATTTCTTTCAATAATGCAGTTTTTTGCATTATTCAAAGTGCCATGTGGCACACATACATGCCCTTAGGGCATGTATGTGCGCCACATGTGCACCCATGCTCATTACAGGGGCGCAAAAGGGTGTCACCCTTGAAATTGCATTCTCAATTTGCGATTCTCTAATTGAGAATCGCAAATTGAGAATGTCTTCCTATTCATTCCTATGGGCCTTTTAGCCCATAGGAATGAATGGCAAGGTATTCCTTATTTGCGATTCTCAATTAGAGAATCGCAAATAAGGAATAGGTGGGATTCGCAAACAAAATTGCTAATCCTACCTACATAGCGTTTTGCTATTCTCTAATTGCGATTCCCTAAAAATTGCAATTAGAGAATCGCAAAACACAGCCTACCTACATATGGCCCCAAGTCCCATAAGCCCACGCTCTTATTATTTCCTTTTTTACCTTGCTCTGACTGCTACTACTAAAAAGTTAGCGATATTAAACATTTCCCAAGGGCTATTCAGCATCTGCAGATATTTTAGGGCCGGCCTGACCTGCAGAAAGCCTTTCTGGCACATGCATCAACCATGCCATTTGCGATTCCTTATTAGCGAAAAATAAGGATTCAATAATAAGGAATAGCAAAAGGTTATGCATGTAGAAATCGCTTACAAAATAGCGATTTCTAAACATTCCTTAATTGCGAGTCGCAAATTGCGAGTCGCAATTAAGGAATACCTCCCCATTCATTCCTATGGGCCTAGAGGCCCATAGGAATGAATGGGAAGACATTCTCAATTTGCGATTCTCAATTAGAGAATCGCAAATTGCTCATGCAATTTCAAGGGTGCCAGGGTGTCAAAAGGACACCCTGTTGCACCCCTGAAATCTGCATATGAGTACATCTTGCACACACACATGCCCCAAGGGCATGTGTGTGTGTAAAATGGAACTTTGAAAAATGCACTTTAGTGCATTTTTCACAAGTTTTTGCAAATTACCATGAAATCGCTAATATTTTTACTTTCATGCACTGCATTTAAGGAATCTTTCAATTTGAGATTCCTTAAATGCAATCGCAATTTAAGTAATCGCAATTTAAGTAATCGCAATTTAGAGATTACTTAAATTGCGATTTTTGCATTTGGGATGATGCATCCCAAATGCAAAAATACCGGTCGCAAAGGGGCAGATTCTGAGAATCAGCCCGTTTGCGACCGGTTTTTGCTTTGATGCATGTGGGCCTTTGTCTTTTAATATTGGGACGATAAAACGCTTGCGAATATGCAAATAGTGGTCGCAAAACAGGACAAAGTGAAAGGTATCTTGCCTCGAAAAACTATCGCATGAACAAGGTCCCAGATCCTCTACCTTTCTCCAGCCCAAAGGTTCAGCCAATAGAGAATGTAATAAGTTGAACCCAGTAGCGGTCCGTGGAGGGAGTTCTGTGGGGCGGTGAGGCGGGGCAGGGCAGGGGCAGGGTGGGGTAATGTAAACACCGGAATATGGATGAACGTAGGTAAGTACACATTTAAATAAATAAAACGAATTCCTTAGTGGGCGCTGCATCGCAAAATGCGATGCAGCGCGCGCAACGAAATTCGTTTTATTTATTTAAATGTGTACTTACCTCCGTTCATCCATATTCCGGTGTTTACATTCTCCCACCCTGCCCCTCCTCCGCCCCGCCTCCCCGCCCCACGGAACTCCCTTCACGGACCGCTACTGGTTGAACCTCAGTATCGTCAAGAGAAAACGGTGTTGAGGCTTAATGCCATATGTATGAAAATGCCATTTGCGATTCTCAAATAAGAATTTTATGCGAATCGCTATTTGAGAATTGCAAAACCCTATGTATGTAGGATTTGCAGGATTTGCAATAAATTTTGCGAATCCTACATATTCTTTAATTGCGAATTGCAAATTGCGATTTGCAATTAAGGAATACCTCCCCATTTATTCCTATGGTCCTAGAGGTCCATAGGGATGAATGGGAAGACATTCTCAATTTGCGATTCCCAATTAGAGAATCTCAAATTGCAATTGCAATTTCAAGGGTGCCAGGGTGTCAAAAGGACACCCTGTTGCACCCCTGAAATGAGCATGGGTGCAGATGTGGCACAAATACATGCCCTAAGGGCATGTATGTGAGTCACATGGCACTTTGAAAAATGCATAAAAGTGCATTTTTCAAAGAAATCGCAAATTACCACCAACTTGAAGTTGGTGGTAATTTGAGATTCCTTAAATCCAAATTGCACTTTTTCTGTGCTTTTTACATTGCTTTTAAGGAATCGCAATTTGCGATTCCTTAAATGCAATCGCAAAATAAGGAATCGCAAAATCTGCAATTCCTTATTTTGCGAGGGGTGGTTTGTGTCATACATATGACACTGCTGTTTTGCGATCGCAAACGCCGAAATTCTGCGAATTTCGGCATTTGCGATAGCAAAATTGCCTTCATACATATGGCCCTTAGTGACTATGTCCAAATAGGGCTCCATAAAATAAGAGGTTTTTAAAATCTGGTGAGCACGGACAGTAGGTTTCTAGAGGTCTGTGGCCTCTCTTTCTGCAGACGGTAAGCATAAAAATTAGATCTTAACCCACACCAGATCTTTTTTGCATATTCTTTCTGGGTTATTAAATACCTCTGGGCGACATAGCAACTTTGCTGTGCTTTTCACGTAACTCAGCCATGGGATACTGCTAGCCCTCTCTAGTGCAATACAGTCACAAATGATCTCCTGATTTAGTGCTAATTCTGAGTTACACCTGATCGAGATCCATTTGAGAAAAGGGGACATTTTAATCAAATCAGCCACATAGCCAAAACCCACTTCTTGATGGATTATGTACGAAGTTTTGGAATGGGGACTGAGAGCAAACTTCTTAAAATTTGTTTTCCACAATTTGGAGCTCTGTATAGTTTTTATAGCCCCAGATTTCAGAACCATAGTTTGCAAAGGCAATACTCTTAGATTTATATATATCAAACATTGCCTGGAATTGGCACAGAGCCTCCGGGCAAAATCGAGTACCAGATCTTGCCATAGCGTTGGTCTTCGCCCTCCTTTGACCCTAGTTATTTCATTACCGTCACAACCAAGCGTTTTAAGTTTACTTGGCTTTACTCCCATATTCATAGTGTGTGATTCGGAAAAATTTACATTTAGATCCAGAGAGCCCATAAAACCGGCAAAGGGGGTCAACAAGTGCTGGAGCCTAAAGTAATTCAGGAATCAGTCGATTCCCCACGTGAGGGATATCCTTAGCGGCTCCGCACAACACAGAATCTAGATTATTGATGTATAGGGTAAATAGCAAGGGAGCCAGAATACAGCCCTGTCTGACTCCTCTAATGATATCCATCTTCTGCGTTAAGTTACCCTTTTGGTCAAACCTTACTGCTGCTGAGAGATCCCTGTGCAGATCAGACAAGAAGTACACAATATTTTTATCCATGCCCATTGCTAACAACAGGTCCCAGAGCTTAGATCTATTTACTCGGTAAAACGCCGAGGATAGATCCATGAAAGCGAGGTGAAGTGTCCCTTTCTTGGCTACTGTGTATTTTCCTATTAAAAGATAGAGGTTGAGGCACTGATCCAAAGCCGTATTGAAGGTTTCACAGGACATCACGTTCATTAATCCATCCAGTTAATTTGCTGAGAACCACTCTCCCCAACACCTTAACCGTAGAATCAATCAATGATATTAGCCTGTACCACCATGGATCCCCTGCTTTCCTTTTTTGAAAACTGGTACAATAATTGATGTTGACCAGGACTTTGGCATTCCTTTTTGGCATACCGTATTTAAAACGTTGGCCAATATCTTTGCCCATAAAAGAATATCTGCCTCAAAGAGGTAGACAGGGACACCATCTGGGCCCGGAGCTTTATTGCTGGTCATTTGGTCTATTGCCGCAGCCACTTCTTGTTCTCAACAATGTTACCCCCAAGACCAGAGAAGAAAGGTCTGTTGACGATATCCCAGAATTTCGCACTATTCTTAATCACGTCAACAGACAACAGTCCCGTCCCAGGCTTCTTGTTTAATATTTGCGTATATACCGTGCCCGCTTGTACTCTAGCCTTGCCGTAGCTATTGAATTTCTATCCTGGGGTGTTTGTTTCAGGGCACATAATAACTTCTGATGGGCAGCTGTACAATTGTGATCAAACCACCTCTCTTCCTTGTGAAAGCCATCTTTATTAGGTAGAGAGAGAGCACTGGCTACCTGCTTACAGATCCTATCAAAAGCTGCGGCAATCACCACTCCCCCTGGGTACTATCTTGACAGATGGCGATCTCGTTCCCTACAATATTTAACAAATCATTTAACAAAAGGTCAGGTACCACCTTGGCCCATTTCAATCTGCGACCTTGATCCCTAGTTTTTAGTATAGGCTCTAGGCCCTAATCTCCACCACATCTGTAGCCTTTAGGCATCCTCCTAAACTGATATGAATATGATTATGGTCGCTATAATGTGACCATTGCGCAGCATAATCCGTAACAAGGGGAATTGGAGTTGTGTTGACAAATATATAGTCAATGGTGGAAAACATACCCCTGCCCTTAAAGGAAGGGATGCCCACACCAACTTCTGCCATTATTGGAAGGGCCAACCCAAAGTCAGATGGAACATCCTCTAGATATCCCCCTTGAGAGGAATGTTCGAAGTGAGTGTCTAGGTTACTTCCTGGGCCCAGTTTATCAAAGACCTGGCACTTTTTATTGCATAAAATATTAAAATCACCAAGTAAAATAATCAAAAACTAGGTAACTTGCTTCTCCCTATATAGGTCTAAAAAGTGATTTAGGCTGCATAAGTGTTCATTTGTTGATGCCTTTTCAAACAAATTATAGAAGTTAAGAACAAATAACTTCTGGGCATGTGCAGGGTTTATCTCAACCACTAAACAATTTGCGGACTCTGTGTCCAGTTTATGCAGTCTGCCCCTCACTTTTAAAGAAATCAATGTTAATAGGCCGCCCCTCGAGCGGCCTGCAACCGACGGTCGCACGGCCTCCATATAAGTTGTGTACCCGTCCAGCCAAAATACGTTTTCAGATTCCCAAGTTTCTTGAAATCCCAGGATCTCATATTCCCTCACCAAGCCAAGCCACACGGGGTCATCACACTTGTTCTTGAGACCAGCTCAATTTCCAACTTAAAATATTCAACATTTCTGTCCCTCTTTCTGCTGCCCTTATAGGGGTACACAAGCTAGGGGTGGTCTGACTCGGGTGAGTCTGAACCGGTATAGGGGTATGACTTAATAGTCAATCATTGGCATCTAACTGGCTCAAAGGGGCAAATCTATTGGCCAATTCTAATGTGTTCCCTGGTGGTCTAAGACCTGGGGCAGCCCCAAATGTTGACAGACTTGTAGGGTGGGGGTTTGGGTTCTGTTAGGGCAAGCTATTCTGTCTTAGCAAGCACGTGGTACCCAGCCCTATGTGAGTCCTTTCTGTGGGTTGACCACGCAGAGATATAGAATTCTCAGCTAGGTTTCTCACAGGTGGGCGAAAAAAAAATCCCAGAAGAAGCGCTCTAAATCTCACCCAAGCCAAAATTACCATGCTCTTTAAACAATAAACAAGCTACATTAGCCTGGTTAAAGTTGACGACGACGCAATCTCCATCAACCGTCTTCACATCCTGTCCAACCCACCCCACTCGCCTAGCCATAATAATGTGTGATGCTGCTTTAACCCCACCATACGGCAACCTTGAGCTCCAAAACCTAACTTTACGAATCAGTTCATCAGGGGTCTCGTTTATGTTGTCTTTCAAAAAAAGGGACCCCTACTAACACAGCTGACAGGGGGTAGACTCCGGGGATAAGTGGAGCCTGCATTTATATCCCTATCCACGTGAAGACTGATTATTCCGCGCTCTACAGGCGGAGATTGCTAGCTGTTCAGGCTGTGGTTGGGACCCTGTAAGAATAGATTGCTTTGACGAATTCAACTTCTATAAAACAACATTCACGGAACTACCGGTGTCGACCTTCTTTTGATTTCTAAATTGTATTAACTTTATACCTTATACGTTTGCCCAGGACTTGTTTGTTATCATTATTAGAAGCTAAGTTATTAGGATCAGATTTGGGAATCCCGGGGTGATGGGCAGTGTGTTGGACCCCATTGGACGGTCCTGCTTGTGTATGACCTATACCAACTTGGGCATCCAAAGCCACCTTATTCTGTACAATATCCCTATTCCAACCACATTTATGATCCCTCATTTTGCTTAAATGTGAGTCTGTTGAAGACAGTTTAATTGTCATGACATCTAGAGCATTTTTAATACAAGTAGTTTAGTCCTCTTTGAGTGTCCCAAGGAAAGTAGCAAAATGCGTTTGAATGGAGTTTTTAATGACAGTAGCGAGATGAGCTTTGACCCAGGCATCTGTATACAATGCTCCTCTACTTCCCGCCCCAAGCAGAGAGCCAACAGCATTTGCCCCCGACTTCAGGCCCTTTCTGCGTTTCCTCTTGTTTACGGTCCCCGTCGTGGCAGCAGTTGCAACTCCCCCCAACCTTCCTCCGGTCTCTGCCGCGAGATGCCGCGAGATCCTGGGCAGTGGACAGTGTGTCTTGTGGCACTTCAAAGGAGCATCATCTTCCAGCTCAGAGTCTAAGTCATTGGTAGCACCATGTAAATTGGGACATATAGTGTCACTGGGTGTCTCGCTAGGGGTATTCTGTAAGATCTTATCAGGTCTAGGGCCTCCCCCTTATCCCAGTTGCTCCTCCACAACGTGAATTTCCTCATTCAACACCCCAACAGCTGTTGTCAAATATGAAATAATAGAGGCACAATTTCTAGGAATCTTAGCTTTTACTTTACCCTCATCAGAATTGCAGGGTAATTTTCGCTTACCCATGGCGAATTGCAGATGGAAGAGGGCTGGCCCAAGCCAGTCTCTGCCAGTCGCTGACGGGTGCAGATGGGCCCGCCCTTGGACCGGGCTTTCGCCCGGGCACGGCCGCGCGCGCCCCACGCCGTGGGAGCCCTGAGGGTATTTGAAGGGCGCCTTCTGGTGCGAAAATCGACATCAGAGGCTCCTGCAGCAAAGTGCTCTGGGGAATGGTGTCCCTATGCGGTTCTGGCTGCCTCTGTGCTTCCCCTGGTGTCGGTATCTGCTGCAAAGGACCTACAGTTATGAGCTGACATGTAGAGACAAGTGTCACTGATGGTTTGATTGATCGAAGGAATACAGATACATTTAAGCTGCAAGTCGAGGTTTTGCTCCTCACAGGTGATTTAATCAATAGTGAGCGAAATCTAGTTGACCACCCATTTCACCAGATACAAAGAACTGCAGGTTGCATTAATTAGTCTAAGGGCTGAACAAGTTAGGAGAACCTCCTCACTTAGAGCACCCCGGCCAAGAACATGGGGTGGTGTAGTAGTAATCGACCAACGCAACCTTACACATGCTGAGGAAATATGGATTTTGTGATCAGTTATGTCCCCTATCGTAGACCCCAACGGCTCCATGTACATGCTATAAGTACATGTATGTTCCCTCCTGCTCCAGTTTTGAAGACGCAAATATATGTGCGTCCACCGTCAACATGTCCTCTTTCAGATCTGCCATGAATGGGTCAGATATTCCATTCCTAAGTATGAAAGGCCACCGACTTTATGTGGTTCACTTTCCACATTTTACAGATTCAGGCGAGTAGGCCCGAATTCTGTCATCAAGCCTTTTCTGCCTTCTGCCTCTGAAACCTCCAGTCTGAGCCTGCATCTGTGACCATGAACTTTGTCCTACTCCCTGCGCGGCTAACGGTGCCTGATCCAGCCCGTCGCCTGCCAAAAACTGTATTTCACCTTCAAGATTATCTCCTTCGCTCCTCATCCGATGCATTCCTGTCTAGTAGTTTAGGTAAACATTCCTCCAGCTACCGTGCACAGGGCCAGGCCTCGCTGCCCTCATGCAAGTAATTCACAGCCCCGTTACCATGGAATATTCCTACCCCCTCGCATCTGGTGTAGACACTTAGACGCTTGTACACGCACTAACAGTCAGTATAGTCAGTATAGAATAAGATTCTATCCTAAGAGACCTCTCTTTTTGGATAACACAGTTCTTTAAACATAGGATATTAGATATGATTTGGGATTAGGTTGACATAACCCCAGACTTCTGTCTCCACATGTAGAGCTAAATGTCAAGTCCCCTTCACCCTCTAGTTGCACGTCAATCACACGTCATGCGGCTGCGCGCGCATCTCTGCCAACTATTTCTGCTGACATTGCAGGATTCTTTTATGGATCCACCCACTTGTGACATCATGTATGATGACGTTTATTAAATTACGCCCTCTATTAGCTACGTATGCACCTTTTATCAGCTGTTACGCCTCCTGCATCTGTTTCATTGTAATGTATTTTCTATAAAACTGCTTATCTGTCAATAATATATGCCCTTCCTTCCTGAACTTTCGTGGTGATGGAATAGAATGCCTACAATTCGAATTGTATTCCTTTGTATAGGAATAAAGCCTTTTTAAACCCTCTAATACCACGGATTCTGCCTCTCATTTTACTGAGTTGTTCTTAATAGACTTTACCGCATAAAAATAGTACCGGTAACTAAATATTTACCACATAAATTGGCGCCCGAACAGGGACACTTTCTCATCTCACGCGCCGGTGGTGCGTTGCAGGCCCGGTCTCCTGCCACAGCTGAACGGACAAAAACGCGTACCTGCAGGATTTCCTGTATCTCCTTCCGGCCAAGCGGGGACGACTGAGGCTGCGATCAACACCCAGACGAGGCGGTGAGAAGTGCGAAGTATCCCGACCAGAGCCTAGCTGAGAGAGCAAGATCCGAGGTATACAGAGACCCGCCAGGTTCCGAAGTTCCGAGTCCAGTCGAGTCCAGTCCAGTCCGGTCCAGTTTCAGTTCCGTTCCGAGGCCTTCCATTCCGAGCTACCCGGTGAGTACCATTACCGGGGAGGCATTTTACGTGCACATAGTCTGTGCCGGTCAAGACGGGTTTGGGTACACAAATCCGGTCTGCACTGTTTTAGCAGTGTATCTGTACTGTTTAGCAGTATATATATAGTATGTTTTTCATATAAATAAGTATTATCTAGTGTCAGTATGATGTCAGTAACTAGTTTTCTATTAGTTATCATTGTTCGTAAAACTGTTAAGTGTTAAATGTTTTGAAATACGTTCTATATACTGTGGTGTGAATGACTGTTCATTATTGTGTTTTTATAAAGTGTGTTCTAGTAATAAGGTCTAAAAATGCCGCTCTTTTCGAAACTAAGACAGATCAAAACTAGAAAAGGTGTACTCGAAGAAGCTGTTCCCATTCCACCGAGGGACACTCCAGGGTACTTTATGTATCATAAGCATGGCCTAGATGCCGTATTATTTCTTGATTTATGGGTGGACTACACCAAAGAATTACCAGAGAGTCAGAGATGGCCCGCAGCGGGGACCTAGGATGCAGATTGCATCATGAGAGTAGAAGAAGAATTATGGAAAAGGAAAGCCAGACAGTCACAGAAAGATGCCATTGAATTATGGCGTAAAGAATCGTATAGACGTACAGAAAAAGCACTCAGACAGGAAGATAAGGGTAAGGAGAATTCAAATAAAGTCCGAGAAAATCTGTTAATTGAGGAAGGTACCCGAGTAAAATCAGAACAAGTAGATAGACAAAGAAACGCCCTTATGAATGGTATGTATCCACTTCTGGCCGAAGGGTTACCTAAGGCTACTCCGGAAATACCAAAAGACTTGCCACCCCCATTGTTTCCGATAAAAGCACATCCCAAGGGGCATCCCAGAACCGCAGAAGATGTTTTCCTTTCCTCTTATTTAGATGACGCAGCTCCCGAGTATGCTAATACCGCACCACATAGACCGCTTACCGATGATGCTCATCGCCAAGATCCTCCGTCTGTACCTCCGCAACAACAAGCTCCGATACACATTCCGACAAACGCATCTGTTTCTACAGCTTTTCCCGCAACGACGGTTGCTGTCTCACCTTCAACAAATCCTTTCACGTCCAGCACCCCAGACGGTGCTACAGGAGGTACGACAGACATTTTTTCTACGCCACCCAGAGGAAATAAATTTTCCCTTAGAGAATTAGCACACCAACGTACGCCCAAACTAGCAACTCCCGACATGCTTAAGGAACTTCTAGTAGATTGTAGATATGATCCTGTGCCCGGTAAACGGGACGAAATGCTGCTGTCATCATTACGTATTCGGCGAGCTGCAATATATTTAACGAAGCTGCCAGGAATGACTACACATTTAGAAAATATATATCACTTTGTCCAGTCAGGGCGAGGTCCTGAAAGTATTAGCGGAGCCATGGAGTATCAGAAAGCGGAGGTACAGGGACAACTGTTACGTTTCCTCATAAACTGTGTAATCAGAAATCAAGACCGGCCTGGGGTAAATACGGAAGAAATGCAAAAACTTGTCACTTGGGGCCAGAATATATCAGAAGGGAGACATGATAAACAGTTATGTATAGTAGCTATGTACCGAAAGATCCGCAAAGAAGTAGAACGAATACACGAAGAAAGATTAGAGGTAGACGCCGCTGACCTAAACAGAGAGGAGGAGGAGCAAGAATCAGAGCAAGTAGACACGATAGCTTATGTAGGTAAAGGAAGACCCCATAATAATACCAGAGGTTTTAACGACCCAATACGTCCAATACGTCCAGAATATAATAGACATCTTCCAAACCCTATGCTAAATACAAAAACCCCTGAACATTTATTCCAAGCCGCTGATAAATTACTCCGAGATCGAAGGGGGTACCACGTGCTCGATTCTATGGACGAACAAGAATTAGCCAGGTCAGCAGTACAATGGGCTGACAGTCCCGGCGAATACAATGACGATGTACTTGCACACACGTTTCTGAATCTAGACCCATATGAACAGCGGTTAGCTAGTATATACATGATTCAACACCTCCTTATATTATATAAAAGCCAACACTCCGATCCAGGACCCTTACCTGACATATTGACAGAACTACTCACGAATATATGGAGAGGGTCAGGTACTGATTTGATTAAGGAAATTCTAGAATCCCGAAACCAATATTTAAATTTCGTATGCCCAGAACACGTTCCAGTTCCCATCATGGGAAGAAAAATGTATCACATAGATAGACAGAACCCGTTACGCGAAGTACACCCAATTAGAGGTGCCGGTGATAACTTTACACGCGTGTTTGTGTACACGCCTATAACTAAACTGGAATTATTAGAAATGAAGAAAGTAGTACCCAGCCATGACAAGGACCCAGCAGGTTTCCACCGTGAGATAAAAGACATGTTACTCATGGGAGAGTATACCTACCCCGATATTATGAAAATACTAAAAGTCCTGTTACCCGCCGGTGTTTATGAGAAACTCAAAGAAAAAGAATGGGAGGTGGGAGACCAAAAGATAGATTGGACAGCATTAGAAAACGAAGAAAAGGCCCGAGCTGCAGGAGCAGGGCTTGGGGAAAAGACTACAGCACTAGCAGGATTACTAATACAGGTACTGCCACGTTTATTGACTACGAAAAAGGAAGACTGGGGTGCAATCTCAGCCTGTAAACAAAAACCAGATGAAGACACTAGTGATTTCTATTCCCGATTTGAAAAATGTTTTAGTATAAATAGTGGCATAAAAGCCAGTAGTGAGTCATATCCACATCTGTTTGTGACAAAATTAGTTGAAAATTCTCTGCTACAAGTCAAGAATAGAGTATTGAAATTCGAAAGTACCTGGCAAGGTAATACCCCATCACAGATGCTACAGATGTTACAATATCACCACAATAGAATTAGAGAAGAACAAGAACACGAACAAAGACGTATGAAAGATACGAAAATGAAAATGCTTGTTGCACAGTCAGTTCCAGCCGATAGTCATCAAAAGGGTGATTCCGCAAGTCCTGCAAAAGGGACATGCAATTATTGTAAACAACCAGGTCATTATATACACGATTGTCCAGTCCTGAAACATAATATTGCCACAGGTAGAACGCATGAGAGACCACGTCCACCTAGACAGGATCAGAATCAACAACAAATCCCTCAGAATGCACAACCTAGGTTAGCTCCGCAACAATTAGCTCCGCAACAGGCAGCTCCACAACAGATCGTAGTACCACCACAAGCGCAGCCTACTGCTGCAACTCAAGCAACAACACAACAAATGTATCAGTATGCACAAACAGATTATCCCGATTATCAGCGATACTCATGAGATAGCCTAGAGAGGGAAGTTGGCTTACCCCTTATAGAGGTTCCTGTAGACCAAGAGGGACCTTATGTACATAGTGAACTATTAGGGGAAGACAGAAAGTTTTTACTTGATACAGGGGCAAGCAGAACAACTATAAGACGCAGTGAAGTTCCAGGGGCACCCCTCTCAGGCTCACAAAATATTTCCCTTGGATTCTCAGGAAAACCGATAATAAATGACGTAACACAACCTCTTCCACTTACAGTCGGTCCATTAACACGTACTACAGATTTATTACTTACTAAATCATGTCCAGAAAACTTGTTAGGTATAAAAACATTGAAAGCTCTAGGAGCCATAATATGTTGCTCTCCGGAAGGAGTACGACTATTTTTACGTGACTTTAAAGGTCACTATGTATCCAGAGACATGGATCACCGACTGCAGAATTTACCTACACATTTATGGGCACAAGGCCCCACTGATGTTGGTTGCATGAACATTACACCATATCGAGTTACACTGAAAACAGGAATAGTACTACCACGAATGCGACAATACAAGTTACCACCAGATGCTGTAGTGGCTTTACTGCAAATCATTGACGAGCTCATTGCACAAGGAGTGGTTGTGGAAACTGACTCCAATGTATGTAATTCCCCGATAATCCCGATCCTTAAAAGAACGGATCCAAAAGCACCACCAGTATATCGATTAGTTATTGATCTGCGCGAATTAAATAAATGTATTGTACCACAATACCCTGTGGTCCCAGACATCTCTTCATTACTCACAGCTATTGATTCAGAAGCAACGTTTTTCACTGTAATTGATCTCAAGAATGCTTTCTTTAGTGTCCCAATTGATCCGGAAAGTCAATATTTGTTCGGTTTTAGTTTAAATGGACGAAGTTTTAAATTCACACGCGCACCTCAAGGATTTACAGAAAGCCCCAGCATCTATAGCCAAGCACTGAAACGAGAACTTGACAGTATACACATGCCAGCTAACACTGCCTTGCTTCAATATGTCGATGATCTGCTGATCACCGCCCGAAGCGAACCTGAATGTGAAACAGCGTCACTGACGGTTTTGAAATTTCTGGCTGACAAGCTGCACAAGGTGTCCCCTTCCAAGCTGCAATTCTGTGTCCAGCGAGTTGTTTATCTTGGGCACTCGCTGTCCAAGGAGGGAAGGCAGCTTACATCCGACCGCATCCAGTTAATTGCTAACATGCCAGCACCCAAGACACAAAAGGAGGTGCGGGCTTTTATAGGCCTCACTTCATACTGTAGGCAGTGGATCCCTCAATATGCATTTCTAGCAAAACCACTCATCCAGTTGACAACACAGGAGGCAGCCACATCGACTGTCCTCCCTTGGACTCCAGAACATATACATGCCTTTGAAAGCTTAAAGAAAGCTTTATGCCAAGCACCTGTCCTAGCAACACCATGTTACAGTAAACAGTTTACACTCTTCGTTACAGAACGCGAAGGTACTGCTTTGTCAGTACTCACTCAGGAACAAGCAGGATCACACAAACCATGTGCTTATTTCTCTAGTACATTAGATCCAGTAGCTCAGGCACTTCCAGCGTGCCTGAAATCAGTGGCAGCAACAGCTTTAGCAATCAGACAAAGCGATGCCATAGTGTTAGGACATCAATTAACAGTACAAGTACCACACGCAGTAGAGGTTCTCTTGAACCGCACACAAACACAACACTTGACTATAGCAAGACTCACCGGTTACGAATTAACATTGTTTCAGCCACATATAGAAATCAGACGTTGTAATACGTTAAATCCTGCCACACTGTTACCAGTAGGCGGAACAGATCCATTGGCACATGATTGTGTCGAAGTCATTACTATCACGACGAAACCCAGACAAGACTTGACAGATATCCCTTTGTCAGATCCAGATTTGACATTGTATGTAGATGGGTCATGTATGAGAACAAGTACAGGAGATTTAGTGGCCGCTTACGCAGTCACAACAGACACTGAAGTCATTGAAACAAATTGTATTAACACTTTGTCAGCTCAAACAGCAGAGCTCACCGCTCTGACACAAGCCTGTATTCAAGCCACAAATAAAAAAGTCAACATATACACAGATTCACGTTATGCATTCGGAGTCGTTCATGACTTCGGCGTACTGTGGCGAGAGAGAGGTTATTTAACTTCTCACGGTGCCCACATCCAACACGGACCCCTCATTCAAGCCCTATTAGACGCGATTCATCTACCTACTGCAATATCGATTATGAAATGCAAAGCCCACACAAAAGTTACCGATATCATTTCTCAGGGTAATGACCTAGCTGACAGAACAGCTAGACTGACTGCTCAGAATCAGACTCACACAACTGACATGACAAAGACAATAGTTCCGACATCAACACATTGCATGACAGTTAAGGATCCCGCCCTTGATGTAATTGACATACAGACACATGCTACACCAGAAGAAATAAAGAAATGGACTGAATTAGGAGGGATCCAAACAGATCAAGGATGGATGACGAATGAAAAATCTATATGGTTTCTTCCCGACTCAATGGTCCAAGTCATCATTAACACTATACATAGTCCAGCGCACCTAGGAGAGAAAGCTATGCTAGACAGCATTCAACACATTTGGTTCAACAAACATTTACGAGCCGCAGCTAAACAAAAAGTTCGTACCTGTATGATATGTTGTCAGTTTAATCCAGGTAAAAGCATCCCCGTAGAACAGGGTGGATTCCAAACTCCCGATCATGCTTTTGAAGTCCTCCAGATGGATTATATCCAGATGGAACGATGTCGAGGATTCAAATATGTTCTCGTAGTTGTCTGTGCTCTTTCCCGTTGGACAGAAGCATACCCGGTTTCAGATTACACTGCCCCGACTACTGCCAAACAGTTAGTTCGAGAATTCTTCCCACGGTACGGTTTACCACGTGTTGTCTACTCAGATAACGGCCAGCCGTTCTCATCCGAACTAATGAAACACGTTTCCCTTCTATTAGGCTATCAATGGAAATTTCACTGTGTCCGACATCCCGAGGCAGCAGGTCTCGTGGAACGTCATAATCAAACTCTGAAAATTAGATTGTCCAAAATATGTAGAGAAAAAGGAGTTGATTGGATAGTAGCCTTACCAGTTGCGCTCTTTTACATGAGAATGGTAGCACATTCTCGAACAGGGCTATCCCCGTATGAGGTGATCTTCGGTAGACCACCAAATATGTGGGGGACGCCTATACCTCGCAAAATCACTGATGTTGACTGTAATATGCTGACAGATTACCTGGCTTCCTTGATGTCTGCACTACAATCTTGTCGTTCACAGGTATCCGCAGCTTTTCCCGACAATACTGAGGTGAAACCCCATGACGTGGTTCCTGGAGACCTGGTGTTGGTCAGGAACTTTGACCGGAAGACCCAACTGGATCCTAGGTGGAAGTCACCGAAGTTGGTTCTACTCACCACAAGGACAGCCGTGAAAATCGAGGGACGGAAAGGGTGGTTGCACTCGAGTCATATCAAGAAATTTTATGGACTACCATCCAGCGTAGATACTCAACCCTGTATTCCCTCACAGACAGACTCAAAGCTCCCCTTGGTTGAGCAATCGAACTCAGAAATTTATAAACTAAAATTGAGGTCTAGTAAGTCAGACAATTTGATTGTTTAAGTCCTCTCCAAGGTGAATCGGTTGAATTTGTCTCTGACATGTATCCTCTAGACCGGAATAGAGAAAGAAATCATCGAATACAGCTCAAGAAGCATGCGTATTGTAAATCATTTCGTAGTCACTGCACAGTAACATTATTAATTTTGTTTTTTCTAAGTCTTCTGATCATCATTGTCAGCATCCTATTGCACATGTATTACCCTATTCCTAAGCGTGCTTATAATATAACTGCAGAACATTCTTTTAGTGAATTACCTCCACATGAATTGTCTTATAGATTTGCGCTGCGCAATAACACTTTCATTAGCATGCTACATCATTCCCATCAAACCAGCAATGCCACAAATTGTTGGATATGTGCCGACTCCCTCCCTATCAGAACTATAAGGGAGTTTTGCCCCTCTTTCCCTATCCGTTCACACACAATGGCTCCTGTGGAGCATGGTTTAGTTTGATTAATTCCCTAGATTCGAATTCCGCAGTTTATCAAGACAACTGGGTATGGGGAAACCTGAACTTAGTTTTGCTTAAAGTCTGCTACCCTAACAAGGAGGGACTTCCCAAAAGAACAGGAACTGATCTAGAAAATGAAGTATATGGATTAGGTAATTTTACACTTAACCTTATGATCCTGAACGTTGAATCTGAAGCTACACCAATCTTGCCCGCCATGTCAGTATTCCCAGTAAAGGGGGAATTATGTATAAGAAAGAATGGCTCCATACACATGGGCCATAGTAAATGCACCACTGTAATAAAATTCAGTGATCAAGGCAAGTCTACATTTAGAGCTTCTCGTCATTCCTACTTTATATGTGGCCAGACTGCATATATACGTCTACCTTTGGATTGGGATGGTACCTGTTACATAGCATTCCTTCTGCCACCTGTTTTCCTAGCTCCTCCTGATTATCATAGAAATACCCATTTAGTACACAATAGACAGCAGAGAGATCTCCCAATTGTCGATTACACTGAAACAGCATGGGAAAAATACACAGATTTCAATAAAGGTTTCTTTCCCTATATAGGTACAGTCACTAATAGTAAGCTGATACGTAGATTAACCAGAACCCTTGAAGCAGTAGTGAACGAAACTATTTCCGCCTTAGGCAATTTAACAGAAGAGCAGTCTGCTATGCGGATTGTTGTGCTTCAAAATCGTCTTGTCCTTGACGTCATCCTGGCCGATAGGGGCGGAGCTTGTAGGGTCATCGGATCAAGTTGCTGCATTTTCATACCAGAAAATTCGCCATCAGTATATAAAGCCCTAACCCGCCTTCATAAGATTGTAAGCCAGATACACCAGAGTCCAGGCACCTGGACTTGGTCCGGTTGGTTCTGGGGCGTGTTGTCAGCCTGGGGATGGAGAATGCTCTCCTTCCTAGGTATTGGCTTTCTCATACTATTCAGTTGCTGCTTATGTCTACAATGTGGGCCAGCGATTTGTGGTCTGTGTGCCACCTCGTGTATCCCACATCCAAGTTTTCGCTCAAGATCCCGGAAGAAGAAAGAAGAACAAATGATGCTATATGAACAGATCGATGGATTGATGAAGATCGATATCTCCTGAGGGTCCGTAGGGGACAAGGAGGGAATGAGGAAATATGGATTTTGTGATCAGTTATGTCCCCTATCGTAGACCCCAACGGCTCCATGTACATGCTATAAGTACATGTATGTTCCCTCCTGCTCCAGTTTTGAAGACGCAAATATATGTGCGTCCACCGTCAACATGTCCTCTTTCAGATCTGCCATGAATGGGTCAGATATTCCATTCCTAAGTATGAAAGGCCACCGACTTTATGTGGTTCACTTTCCACATTTTACAGATTCAGGCGAGTAGGCCCGAATTCTGTCATCAAGCCTTTTCTGCCTTCTGCCTCTGAAAGCTCCAGTCTGAGCCTGCATCTGTGACCATGAACTTTGTCCTACTCCCTGCGCAGCTAACGGTGCCTGATCCAGCCCGTCGCCTGCCAAAAACTGTATTTCACCTTCAAGATTATCTCCTTCGCTCCTCATCCGATGCATTCCTGTCTAGTAGTTTAGGTAAACATTCCTCCAGCTACCGTGCACAGGGCCAGGCCTCGCTGCCCTCATGCAAGTAATTCACAGCCCCGTTACCATGGAATATTCCTACCCCCTCGCATCTGGTGTAGACACTTAGACGCTTGTACACGCACTAACAGTCAGTATAGTCAGTATAGAATAAGATTCTATCCTAAGAGACCTCTCTTTTTGGATAACACAGTTCTTTAAACATAGGATATTAGATATGATTTGGGATTAGGTTGACATAACCCCAGACTTCTGTCTCCACATGTAGAGCTAAATGTCAAGTCCCCTTCACCCTCTAGTTGCACGTCAATCACACGTCATGCGGCTGCGCGCGCATCTCTGCCAACTATTTCTGCTGACATTGCAGGATTCTTTTATGGATCCACCCACTTGTGACATCATGTATGATGACGTTTATTAAATTACGCCCTCTATTAGCTACGTATGCACCTTTTATCAGCTGTTACGCCTCCTGCATCTGTTTCATTGTAATGTATTTTCTATAAAACTGCTTATCTGTCAATAATATATGCCCTTCCTTCCTGAACTTTCGTGGTGATGGAATAGAATGCCTACAATTCGAATTGTATTCCTTTGTATAGGAATAAAGCCTTTTTAAACCCTCTAATACCACGGATTCTGCCTCTCATTTTACTGAGTTGTTCTTAATAGACTTTACCGCATAAAAATAGTACCGGTAACGAAATATTTACCACAATGCGTGCGTGGGCCCCCCTGGGGTGTGTTGGGAGGGAGGGAAATGGAGCTCAGACAAGTAAAACTCACAAGCGAGGATGGGAACTTACCCGTGAATACAGGAAGCAATGGCCCCAGTAGGACAGGACAAGGTGTACACTCAAGAGCGTACCGTCAATGCTGTGGAGGCAAAAGAAATATGAAGATAATAAGGTAAACAGGGTAGATGCTGTGCGGATAAACAGCAATAGATCGGTAGCCATGAGTCCGAAGTGCCAAAGCAGCATGGACTACCTACAGAGCTGCTGTGTATATCGGCGCCACCAGTGGGGGATAAAAGAGGAAGGGGGCAGGGAGGAATGTCACTTACCATGTTGAAGCGAGGAGCGGCTATCTACCTACCCGGTCCCTGCCGGTGCTGGACTGGAGTCACCAGAGGGCGGGGGTGTGTCCTGAAGTTCTTCCTGTTAGTACATCGGAAGCTAGGACTAAACCTGAAGCGACAAGCAGCCGACGCAATCCTGGTAGTGGCGGTTTGCATGGGGGGAATGATTTGTCTTGCCGATTAGGAAAGGGCAGGGCGGGACGGGCGGGGCTGAAGGTAGAACAGGGCACCTGGGATCGAGCCAGAAGGGACATTCGCGGGGTAACAGACGTCCTGACTTCAGGACGCCGGGGGCAGCCCTTGGTAAGATGACACATGGTTGGTGAATAGCAGATGTTAAAGGAACCCTGAGGACAGATAAGCAGCTAAACCAGGAAGGGAACCACAGGGGCAGCATGATCTCGAACAAGGAAGACACACAGGGATATTCAATAGGAAACATAGGAAGTGAGGAGCAGAATGAAATTAGAGATGCAGAAACAGATCTAGAAGGACCACTCAACATCAATAAAGTATTGGCTGAAGGACATACATCCTTAGCCATAGTTTCATGGAATGTCACAGGTCTAAAACACAAACTTGAGGACCCAGATTGAGATAGTTATATAGAACAATTCAATCTCTGCCTCTTCCAGGAGACATGGCTGATAACTCCACCATAAAAGTTAGGGTACAAAATATACTATAAAAATCCTATCCTCGAGAGGCAGGCCCTCAGGGGGGCTTGTAATCTGGGTTAAAATCACTCTGGGAATAGGAACTAGCATTCACAATATAAATTCATCTGATATACTTGTGGTTTTTCTAGACGCCAATACCAATACCAAAGACATTTTGTACCTATTTAATGTCTTTAACAGACCAGCCAGACAGAATCTAAATTCTCAGAATATTGACTTATTAAGCAGTGCCCTCAACTACATAAATTCACATGATACAGTAATTGTATGCGGTGATTTTAACTGTACATGTGATTAAACGGCCTAGAAATGTTAACAGAGGAAGAGGATATGGCCAAGGGCCTGCCCCAGCTAGAAGCAGGACCATTGGAACCATGCCCTGTTGCTACAATACAGCTAATGCAGCTTACCCTAGAACATGCTCTAAGAGCTTGCAATGGAAGGGTGAGTAACAGCAGGGACGTCAACTTCCCCTTATAAACATTCAAATGGGGGTAGATCACAATCGAAAAGAGACTACATCATGCACAGCACGCATAGTTGGAGCAAGATTCTGAGCTTTAAGATAAATGCAAGAGATGATAGCGACCACCTTCCCGTCTGCCTAGAAATAATAGGGTATACGACAGGAATACGTTACCCAAATTAAGCTCGCCGACAATTCAGCCTCTGATAGGGAATAATCACAGAGTGGCTAAATGGCCACACATCACTGATGATATAGAGATCATGACTCACATTCCTCATGTAAACCAAAGGGGAACATCAGTAATTGCAATGCACCAATTGTTGGTGACAAAACTAGAACCCTTTCTTACTAGAGCAGTTACAGAGAAACCTAAGCATAAATGCAAAATTGAATTAAAAAGTAACCCCTGGTACACCCAGGACTGTAAGAAGGCCAAAAAACGTCTACTGAAGAATCTAAAACATGGAAGAGCCCAATTAATAAGTGGAGCTAGGGATAGCTGTAGGAAAATATTGGCCACTGCAAGAAAGGACTGGGAGGAAACCAGTTGGATGGACCTCCTCCAGGAAGCAAAATCCAATAGTGCGTCAGAATTTTGGAAAATAGTGGTGGTTGGCAGCAAGGATAAAGTAGCCCATAGTGAGCACCACTTGGATCCTGCAGCCTGGAATGAACATTTTCCTAACTTATATTAAGATCCCAAGCTCCTTACCCACGAATATCGTCAATCTGCAAACAGTGTGGGACACGCAATTCATCTCAGTATAGAAGAAGCCACAAAAGTTATTAACACTATCAAGCTGGGAAAAGCCCCAGGACTAGATACACTCCATGTAGACTTGTTTAAATCTGATTCAGAGATGTGGGTTCCATATGTTAATGTGTTACCAATGCTATAGCTGTAGGAGCACCAATGCCAAGTTCATAGAGGGGGGCCAAAATTGTCCCCATCCATAAAAAAAGTAGCAAGCACAAGCTAGAGAATTATAGGCTAATTGGCCCAATAGACGTATTACAAAATATTTACGTTAAACAACTTTTAAATAGGCTAAAGAAATGGATAGATAATAACAACATACTGTCCCCATACCAGGCCGGATTTAGATCTCCACAAGTACGGTAGACCACGTTTTTAGACTTTTGTGCATCCTCTAAAAATACACTAAGACAAAGGGGCGCCATATCTACATAGCATTTGTAGATCTAAGGGCAGCATTCGATCTTGTCCCTAGAGGATTACCGTCGGCCTCGCTGGAGAAACAAAGAGTACCCACATACATGCTAGACCAGATGGCAAGGCTGCATCATGATAACTATGCAAGGGTATGAATGGTAAGCTCACCGAACCAATTCCTAAAGAAAGAGGAGTGAGCCAGAGATGCGTGCTTGCGCCCACCTTGCTCTCACTCTGTATTAATGATGTGGTTAGTTAACTTAAAAGATCACAAAAAAACAATCCCCCAAGGTCAGTGGAAACTTGGTCCCAGCATTACTATTCGCAGACGATACCATTTTGATCTCACAAACGCCGAAGGGTCTTTAAAACCTTTTAATATGTACTCAGTGCTTTAAATGGGAATAAATAAGTGTAGGTACTCATTGAATTGAGCTGGGGGCGTGGCTAGTGGGCGGGGTTTGAGGCGGGCGAGACATGATGATACTAAGACATTTCTATCGAGTATTCATTTTGCCCGTGCATTTCATTTGATAGTAGTTTCAAACTTCCCATATATGCGAATTAACAGCTGCATATGATGATAAAAGAGTGGTGTGAATACCTGTTGGGAGCAGTCCCTTAATCACAATAGAAGGAACTTTTAAATGAATGCAATCAAGCCATCATCAGCACTATTCAGGCTAATTATCAGTGTGCCTCAGAACAAAAGAGATTTTGGAATAGCAGCATTAATAATGAGTACTGCGCCAGTTGCAGGACATACCAAAACATGTGGGAAAATTATCAATATAAACAAAACGTGTTAACTCGATACACAAAATAAAGACCTAACACGATATGTCAAGGTTTCCTTGGTCTGCAATGTTTGCAGCTTCTCACTGTCATACTGTTCCTACTTGGTTGCTTTTGGTACAATACTTCTTATACACACAGAAACAAGCAGACATGCACACACAAAAGCATTCCACGCATTTCTTTAAAACTACCTCCTAAGAGTGTCCCGATTCTCTTCCTCTCTCTGAACTCGCTTTCTCTCTCACACTCAAACACTCACCCCCCACACAAAAAAAGCCCTTTGAGCCCAATGGGCTTTGCACGCTTGATCCCTTGCATAACGCACATGAGCCACTGCGGAATGGTTCAGCAGTTACTCACCTACGAACTAGAGAGGCGCTTTGGCTGTGAGAGTGCACTACAGATCTGCTTCACTCTGACTGCCTCGAGTTCCGCAGCACTAGCAGCAATGAGCTTATAATTCTAGAGTACCGGTACTCTCCTTGGGAGCGGAGAAGTGCCGGTACTCTGATCAGTAAAAATAAGAAGCGCCGGTACTCAGTACCTGTGAGTACGAGCCCATTTAAAGCACTGTATGTACTGTAAGGAAAAAGGGCTAGATATAAATATTGGGAAAACCAGGATTTTAAAGGTGTAGAAATACAATACAGTACCGTACATAATATTTGCTATGTCTAAATTCATATTAGCAGTAGGATTTGCATGGAGAAAGATAGGGTTGAAATTGTGATGCTGTAGCGAATAATATATGTTTTTTTTTATTGAAGCACTTTACTACGAATGATGCCACTTTTATTGTACATATTGTATATTGCCTACTGTATTAGTTTTCATTATACATATGTGCATTTTATAGGTTTTAAGCAAAACAAAAGACTACTACGTACTTCGCAAAGTATGGCTTTCCTCTAAGATCAAAAGGTAGACTCAAGGACTGGTATTTCTTTTCCTGGTCTGAATACGTTGGATTGAAACGCAAACAGAATGTCGCATATGTTATATACACTGAGCTGTAACTCACCATGAATGATTTATAGTTGGATGTGGAAATATTTTATTTTTGTTTTATTGTGAAACTTTTTATGGCCTATGGCTGAAATACAAGTATTTTGATGATGAAAGGAAGAGTAGACAGTATGGAACAAGGAGGTGTGTACGGGCAGCGGGGAAAGAATCCAATAGTGCCAGTCACGGTGCTGCGGCAAAAGTGGTAGGAGTGGATCTAAGGTTGCACGGTATGAGGCATATGGGTGTGTACGGGCCGTGTAGCCAAGCGCCCAGTAGTATCAGTCAAAGTACCACAGAAAAAGTGGTTGGAGTAGATGGGAGAGTACACAGAGTGTGGAATAACCGTGTATGGTCACAGTGCTGAAGCTAAAGTAGTTGGAGTTAGTGGAAGGATACACGGTACGAAGCATAGCCGTGTATGAGGCCTCGTGGTCTAGTGCCCAGTCATGCAGGTGGCGTCTAATGGGTCATATAATGAGACCTCAGCCTGTGGTATGATGTCGTTAAGACCATAGATGTGTTGAGAGTTGAAACACCCATTGTTCTTTGCAAAATAGGTCATCACTGCAGATGTTTGTGTGTGTCTTAATGATTGTCCAGCGGAGATCTTCCACGGTGTGACCACTCTCAATATAATGGGTACTCATTTTGGTAGTGACTCTCCTGCATCTCACAGTACTGCGGTGTTCAGTGTTTCTGATCTTCACTGCTCTAGTTGTCTTGCCTATATATTGTTTTCTGCAGGGGCATGTGATGATATAGACACCGTTTTTAGTATTGCAGTTGGTGTGTGAATGTGGTACCCATGGCTTTGAAGTGTCAAAATGTAGTTCTTTAGAGGTCTGTGTAAGTGTGCATACTCTACATGACCCGCATGGGTAATAACCCATGACCAAAAGGAGGCCCCAGAGTGTCTATTGGGTGTCAGGTCTGTTGGTTTTGGGTGTAGTGTGGACAGTGGTGTCTCTGAGATTGCCGGTGCGCTTAAAAGCAAACCGTGGTAGGGCTAATGTTAGGTGCCCAGTTTGTTTAACACATGCAAACACTAATTCTGCCCATGGGTCACCACACCATAATGGGCCCCAATATTCCAACCACTTTGATCCTTCAGAAGGTGCCAAAGCACTACTCACCATCCCAAGAGAGCTCCCATTGCATTATCAATGCAGCCACCTCTCTATCCTGCCCCTCGGAGAGCTGAGCAGCCCTGCCAACTGTGGCCATTGAGGAACAGTGGATTACTTTGGAGCCCCTTTAGTGGCGGCCATGTGATGTGGCAGCCTGGCAGGAGCAGTCTGAAGTGTTCACGGGCACTGCATGTAAGGCCGGAAGCCCAGGGTGTGTCAAGCATTCCATGTTTCCACAAATGTGCAGTTTTCCAGAGGTCATGCACCCTTCATAACCCACACTGCCAATCTACCTGTGGCACTACACAATGCACTGTGGACCCTGCGGCAACCTGAAGGATCTTGGCCTTCATGCTGGGCAGTGGCCAATGCGGCTGCAGGTGAAGCTGTGGGCCATGCTGCTTTCGGGGGGGCGCACACACCAAAGGCTAGGGGACTACCGCCTCCCTGCTGCAGACTCTAAAATGTATCAACATTAGGAATTGCGATTTTCACTTACCGATTCTCAACAAATCACTTTTTTTAAAATAGCGATTCCTAGTGGGTTGCAAATTGACCTAGCTCTTATTAATATTAATAAGGTAGGTTGCAGTTTTTGATCAACTAGGAATTGCAGCCTTCACAGGGATGGTGGCCTGCTGGTGTCAGCAGACCAACATGTCTGTGATTGCTTTTCAGTAAAGCAAACCTTTTTCAAATGCAGTCCGTTTATTTAAATGGAAATGGGATGTGCTTCAAAAAAGAAAAGAAAACGTGTAAGTTTCATTTTATAATGGTAGGCAGTGGTCCCACTTCCTGCTCTTAAAAAATATTTTGTTTACCATTCTCAAAGGGGAGTTCCCATTTGTGAATGGGTTGCCACCAATTTTGAATTGGTGGTAAAATATTACTGTTTTACAACTGGAATTCGGTCTCAAAACATTAATACATACCACTGCATTTTGGTATTTGGAAGAGACGCCCTAAACACTCCCCTTTCAAATACCATGTCGGGGCTTATGTATGAGCCCTTTGAGCCGCTGCTGCGTCACTTTTTGTGATAATACGACGGCGTAGAAAATGCGCCACGTTGCGCCATATTTACAAAGTGACTCATCTAAACAGATGTTTCACTTTGTGAAGCCCTGCGCTACATTATACCTGCGTCCGGTATAATGTATGCAGGTTGGGGGCTGAGGGATAGGGACTGGGATGGGGGAAGTGATGGGGGGGAGGAGGGGGGAGGAAACTTCAAAGTGGAACGCAGACACCCTACTATGTTCGCGGCAAATGTACAGATTGAAATGTGGTTCAATACAGGGATTTCCTTACCATCGCTGCCCGGCCTCAGGGATGTGGGCTCACCAGCTGTGTACGACTGCCTAAATAGCCACGTACGATATGGCACTGGCAATAGCAGTGCAGGAATGTTATGGCTGTACGATGCTTATTACATTACATTGTTCCACAATAAAAACGGTTTAAAAAAAAAAAAATGCATGCAGGTTGGGCGTTCCTCCACAAAAAGGGTTGTAGAAGTGGTGCATTGAAATCTATGAGATTTCACTATGCCACTTCTAGGACACCACTGCGTCAAAATCTTACGCCTGCCTCACAGCTGGTGTAAGACTGACGCAGGCGTCTTTAGCATGGGACTTGCCCATGTGTAATGACCCTCTGCTGGAGTTACGTCACTTTTGCGACACACTCCAACAATGCGTCATTACTTGGTCTACAGATACGTCCGGTTTCCGGATGTATCTGAAAATGCTTGCGACATGGAGCACCTTACAGTAAATACGGCGCATCCATAGTGTTGCAAGGATGACGCTATGAAAAGTGTTGAATTGCTGTTGTTACTCAGCAATGCGACACTTTTCATAAATAAGGACCTAAATCGGAATCGGATCACAAATGCAAATTGCAATTCAGTAACAAGTTACAGAATCACAATCTGCCACTTGTACTCTAAAAAATGCATTTTGCAGTTGCAAAAGAGAATCGGGATGTAGGCAACCTCAAAAAAGCTTTGTACATCTGGGGACAGATGTACGGCAACTCCAAATTGCGAGTCGCAATTAGCGCTCAATTGCGAGTCGCAAATTGCGAGTTGCAAATTGGAATGTACAGCAGTGTCAGAGACACTGATTGTGATTCCCAATGGGGTCGCAAAATGCGAGGCTCATGAATATTAATGAGCCACTCGCAATTTGCGACCCCATTGGGAATGGCTGTCCCTCCCAGGGATGGTGGCCTGCTCGGTTCAGCAGACCTCAAAGCAGTTTTTTGTTTTGTTTTTAAATGCAGCCCGCTTTCCTTAAAGGAAAACGGGACGCATTTTTTTTTTAAAAATGAAACGTTTTCGTTTCATTTTTTAGGGGCAGGTAGTGGTCCCTGGGACCACTGCCTGCCATTAAAAAATATTTTTAGAGCCAGTCACAAAGGGGAAGGGGTCCCCTGAGGACCCCTTCTCATTTGCAAGTCCATTACCACCCTCTTGAAGAGGGCGGTAAATTGTGAATGTTTTGCAACCGCAATTGCGGTCGCTAAACATTCATACATGGCTAGAGACTCGCTATTAGGAAGGGAACTCTCTTTCGTAATAGCGAGTCGCAAAACATTACTTTGCGAGTCGCAATTTTTTGCGAGTTGCAAAATAGTATTTGTACATGGCCATGTAGGTTTTTGCCTGCGCAAACGGGTCGCAAATCCGTTTGTGCACGCAAAAACTGGTTTATAGTTACTTTTAAAAGTAGGGCTTTTACAAGAAATGTGTAAAGTAGCCAGTTTGTCATCCATGCATGCATTTACTTAGAAATATTGGCTAAATTTAGGTAAAATTGCAAACTCTTTTGTTATTCGAGGATCTGTCGGCCAAATTATTAGTTATTACCGGTGTATTTTTCAAATATAAAATGACTGCAGAGGAAATGATGGAACGAAGAATCCTTTGCTTCCTCTTCAAATTCTTCATTGCCTAACCCCTTGCTTTATATTTCATGGAACCTTGGAGTCTTTCTGCATCTATACAAGTTTGATAGCTGCAGACTTTTGTTCAGTAATCACTTTCCTACATAGGGTATAGTCACACCTGTCGGCATCCTCACTGTGACACCTTGGAAAATAAGTGTCTCTATCCCCGGTGCAGTGGCATCCGGAGGAAAGGTTTCTAAAGTCCCAGCTTTTAACTGCATATTTCTTCATCACCTTTGTTTAATTCGGGTATAAACTCAAACCTTGAAACTACAATATTAAATCAAATAAAAAAGAGTTTTTAATATGGTGGCTCCCTTGACAGGTTTAAAAGACCCTATTTAAGGGCAGGGGTGCTTTAGGTGTGTGATGTACCTACGTAGCCACAAGAAAACCCGCATTTTGTTAGGTCTGTCAAGGGATCCATAATATTAAAAACTCTTTTTGGCATCCCTAAGCTAGTTTTATCTCTCCTTCACTTGTACATACACTTGCACTGTACCCCACACATGTAGGACACCCTCATTATTTCACCATTCATCTTATGGCTGAACAAAAAAAGATCTCCGCTAAAGTGACCTTCGTGGGGCACATAGGACATTGCAGTGCCGGTCCTACGAGCAGCACACCCAGTGATGAAGCATGACATCCCTAGGGATGTATGAGGGCACCAAGGAATAATCCTTAGGATTCCCTCTTCTTGTTTCATTCTCCAACCTACATCCTTTTTCTTATAAGAACAGTATCCGCCCACTTGTTGTACTATTGCTTTCGGAACCTGGGTCTCGAACCTTTATTGGTTACTACTCCCCCTTCCTTTTTTGACACACTTAAAGTATGACAGTCACAAGTGCTCAACACTACAGCAATATGTTATGACTATGCATTTTACACCTTTACATTTCACACACAAATGTAACATGTTGCTTGTCTCTGCTAAAGGCGCCCCTTCATATTTCTTGCTCACCTTGTGCTGTGACGGCAACTCATAGTGAATTGAATGTTGCCCAGCCATACAGAGATGTTACTTGTGTTATGAAGGCATCAACCTTATTTTTAGGTCTCGCCTGACCCAGCGCATGCGCTGGTCTGGCGAGACATTTTGTGAGGGCTCCAAAAACTGCTACCAGGCCAGCTTAGAGCTACAGTGCATGTGCGCGGGCGCCCGCGCCGCACTTTACCGCGATTACTTTCACTTTCACGGCCACACGGCCGCTTTGATGTTTGATCGTGATCGCGATCACTTTCACTTTCGCGGCCGCATGGCCGCTTTGCATAGCCAATGGGTCTGACTTTTGGGACCTTATAAGTATTTAGTTATGCAACTGTTGCATAGCTAAACACTTATAAGGTCCCAAAGGCGAGACCTATTGGCTATGCCAATGCTTGTTACTACTTTGTCAATTACCACAAGCCTAGCTACTAGTAGATAGAAACGAGGGCTGAAGGAGTACAGCTCCAAGCACAACCATGCAGCAGAGAGCAGGACTCATGTGGCTGCATTACTTGTTAGCAAAGGGACCTGTACTTACCATTGGTTAGCTTTACTGTCATTGTCATTGGTTTGCTTGTAATTTGATGGCTTTGTTTGTCGTAGCTTGTCCATCGTCTCTCTGTCCCTCCCCTGAAACAATCTTCTTTATCATTTCTCTAATTGGCTGGCTTCTAAACTTCTGCAATCCACTTTTAGGGAACTACTTTTTTCTTTTTGGTAAGTATTCCATGAGAGTTCATGTTTTATCAAGTTCTCTTTTTCTATCCCTCTTATGCTCCTCCTCAAATGCCCACCTCGGCTGTGTGTGTTTCTACCTCATGTGCTTCTGCCCCTCATGCCCCTTGTGCTCCATGTTCTCGCTCTTGTGTGCTTCCCCCTGCTTCTTGTGTTGCTGTCACTTTTGTGTGCTTCTCTTTCTCTCATATATCCCCAACCCCCACAATGCTTTTTTCTTTCACCATGCTCTGTGTTCTTCTCTCCATGTGTCCTTCTCCCTGTCCATCTGCGTTGTTCTCTCCCTTTTGCAATGCTTCCTGGCAGCGCTGCCAGCTTCTACCCCCATATGCTCCTCACTTACCATGCATTACCTGTGGTTCTTTTTTTAACTTTGCTCCTTTGTGCTCAAGTATTTTTATAATTTACAAATGCAAGTGGCAAACCTCATCTTGGCTTAGTAAATAAAAAGTTTCAACAAATAGTACTGGCGTCATTCCGCTGGCATGTACATGTGTTCTAACAGATGCACCAGTCGAATGTTGACATCGCCTATTGTGGTTGTATCATTGCGCCTTCTTTCATTTTCTTTTTCTGATGATGCACATCATCAAGAAAAGCCTGGAACAAAGAGGACTCTGGCTCAGCACTGGGGAGCGCCAAGTGTCCCCCTACATCAGCATTGGTGTCATGACTTAGACAGAGTAATGGTGGCAGAAAAAGAGGTGTTTATACATAGAGGGTGCCCCCGTAAATGGGTGCGGATCTGGGGGAAATGGATTCATTCAGAGGAAACATATGCACCCCTCCGCCGGAGGAATCCGATACAGACCTAAGTGACTAATACCTACTTCCGATCAGGGAGCCACAGGGCCTCACCAATATCAGTGCTTGAACAATGCAAGTCGGAAAAAGCGGAAGAGATGCAAATATCCACTCCTTGCCACATCCAATGCACTACCTCGTACAATGTATGATCCTTCAATTGTAAATGATGTTTATAATCAGCAATGTTTTATGAAAATCACAATAAAAATCCCCCCCCCCCCCAAAAAAAAGCCTGGAAGTTGTAAAGCATGGCCAAACGGTATTGCAAAGGGAAAACAGCCTTTACAATGTAAGCGTTACAATGCATGCATTACAACGCATGTTGTTACAACGCGAAAGGCTTGTTGCAAGGGGTAGGAGGTGTTAGAGTTAATTCCAACACCTTTCCTACTGTTGCACTTACTGGAATTGCAATAGTAAATTATACTATTCCAACTTCCAGCACACCCCCGACAGCAAGTCGGGGTTAAAGGTATGCGTTGTAACAGCATGCGTTGTAATGGCATGCATTGTAACGTCATACATTCATTGCAAAGCCAATAGGTCGCATTGGTGAGAACCCATGTACTTCTCCTCCCACTGCCTTTTTGCCTATGTACTTTCACCCCACCAGCTTCACAATGCTTCATAGTGCTGTTTTTGCCCCCTTGATCCCCCCAACCTGTGCCCCCCAGTGTAGCTTCCCCCCTCCTGTGGCCCATTGTTGCGTCTACCTTTTGTCCCTGTGTTGCTTCTGACATCCACTGCATCTCCCCTGGTCCCCTAGTCTCTCCCCCTACACCCGCTCCCATGTGTTTTTGATCCACCTACTTAAAAAGAAAGATTGCTTTTCGCACATTTTTTAGTTATAGCTCCAACTCTGATCCGTAGCTAAAAAAAGTGGATGCTTTAATTTATTTTTATTTTTTACATTCTATTGCCATGTGGCAAAGCATCAGGGATGGTGTGCAGCATGGCTAAAACCATTCACTCACACTTTAGTGTCTAATTTGGGTGTCTCCAGCGGGTAGCTCGTGAGCTACCAGTAGCTCTCCAGCTACCTGTAAAGTGGCCCTCCTGTGGTCAGCCTAGCCTACCAATATAGAAGCATTTGCTAGGTTGAATTGATATATGTGTAGCAAAATTAAAAAGCACATATTTGAGACAAAAATGTGTAAATGTTCAAAACTCATAAGCTGATGCTTGGAGAAAAATGGTTGAATGTTCAAAATGTATTTAAAGCTATTATTTGAGTGCAAGTTCATGGGATTTTGGAGAGACATCTTGCTGATATTATTACCTGGGGGTGGTACTCGCATTGCAGCTATACCTGTTACATATTACCCATGTAGAGGCATTCCAAATTGACAATTCTTTTTTTACTTTACTGCTGACAACCTTGCCTAATGCACTGATGTGATCACTGCTGACAGTCTTGGATGGGGTGGTCACTATTACATCCCTAATATTAGTAGACCGGGTTTATTTTCATTGAACTTAAGTAGCTCTTATTGCAGAAAAGGTCGGAGACTCCTGGTCTAATTATAGCCCTCATCAAACACAGAACCTAAAATGATTGTTCTTTTGAGGTAGCAGCAAGCCGTAGACCTCACACTTTCCTCTCACGACCCATGCAGTCTTGCAAGTGTAACTGGCAGCTTCCAAATTAGCTGAAACCTCTCTCAGTGATGCCCTTGGCTGTCTTCTTTGTATCCTTCTTGCTGTGCCGGAAAAGATCATCGTTGGCTTCAGACGTCCAAGAGGATGTGATGCATCATCTGACTTGGAGCGACTTACGTTGCAAATAGTCAGATGACGCTAATCTTCCAGGACATTTGGGTGCTGGCAACTGTCGACTAATGTCAGTTGGAAAGCTTATTGCACAGGGAAATTCCAGAACTAGCTCAAGGAGAAGAAAGAGCCAGCCGCTTAGAGAGCGCATTTGGGCACTTAAAGCCTCTGCAAAGGGAAACCTTCAGTTCGTCGGCCTTTTTAGGTCTCGCCTGACCCAGCGCATGCGCTGGTCTGGCGAGACTTATTGAGAGGGCTCCAAAAAGTGCTACCAGGCCAGCCTAGAGCTACAGTGCATGTGCGCGGGCGCGCACACGCTGCGCTTGACCGCGATTACTTTCACTTTCGCGGCCACGCGGCCGCTTTAATGTTTGATCGCGATCACTATCCTTGGCCGCTCAGCCGCTTGGCATAGCAAATAGGTCTTGCTTTTGGGACCTTATAAGTATTTAGTTATGCAACTGTTGCATGGCTAAACACTTATAAGGTCCCAAAGGCGAGACCTATTGGCTATGCCAATGCTTGTTCTTTTTCTTGCAGATTTATATAGCGCAAACTTGACCCGAAGGTATCGGAGCGCTTTACATGAGCATCACTTACGTTACACAAGGACACATTCATTTTTTGGTAGGTGTGGGGGGATTACGTGATTTGCCCGGAATCACAGGTTGTCGAGCCCACGCTGAGGCTCGAAAAGTCGGCAGCTCTAGCCATGAGACCATATCCTCTCCTTCTTCCCCGAGAGCTGCACCCTTTCCGAAAGATTGAAAGGAATAATGTTTTTGATGGCATTGCAATATGTTGGGTTACATTTTGTGTATCTGTGTAAAGTCCTCGTTTACCCAGCAGTGGTAAAAGGCTGCTACTGCTTCAAAACATTCTCTGCTGTAAATTTGTCAGATCTGAGGGCCAGTGCCTGCTTGTCCTCATAGGTGTGTGAGGAGGCCCAACTGCGTTCCTCCCATCTCATTCAGGGGGTGAAGAACTGCGCAGCACTGACTCCCGCACGTGGCAGTGCTGCACTGCTCCATATCCTTGGAGTGGCATTAAACCATGAATACATGTGACGTGAGCGCGGGTGAGAGAGCTACAGACTATCTATCATTCAGGGTGTGAAGAACTGCGCAGCACTGACTCCCGCACGTGGCAGTGCTGCACTGCTCCATATCCTTGGAGTAGCATTAAACCATGAATACATGTGACGTGAGCGCGGGTGAGAGAGCTACAGACTATCTATCATTCAGGGGGTGAAGAACTGCGCAGCACTGACTCCCGCACGTGGCAGTGCTGCACTGATCCATATCCTTGGAGTGGCATTATACCATGAATACATGTGACGTGAGCACGGGTGAGAGAGCTACAGACTATCATTCAGGGGGGGGAAGAACTGCGCAGCACTGACTCCCGCACGTGGCAGTGCTGCACTGCTCCATATCCTTGGAGTGGCATTAAACCATGAATACATGTGACGTGAGCACGGGTGAGAGAGCTACAGACTATCATTCAGGGGGGGAAGAACTGCGTAGCACTGACTCCCGCACGTGGCAGTGCTGCACTGCTCCATATCCTTGGAGTGGCATTAAACCATGAATACATGTGACGTGAGCGCGGGTGAGAGAGCTACAGATTATCATTCAGGGTTGAAGAACTGCGCAGCACTGTCTCCCGCACGTGGCAGTGCTGCACTGCTCCATATCCTTGGAGTGGCATTAAACCATGAATACATGTGACGTGAGCACGGGTGAGAGAGCTACAGACTATCTATCATTCAGGGGGTGAAGAACTGCGCAGCACTGACTCCCGCACGTGGCAGTGCTGCACTGCTCCATATCCTTGGAGTGGCATTAAACCATGAATACATGTGACGTGAGCGCGGGTGAGAGAGCTACAGACTAACATTATTTGTGGCATCTTTTCCATTTTGTCTCTTAAAATGTATTTTCTCCGGTGCTCAAATATTAGCTCTGGACCAGGCTTCACCAACGAGTAGCTTGTGAGCTGCTTGTAGCTCTCCAGCCACTTGCAAGTAGCTCTCCTGTGTGGAGCCCAGTGGACTAAATTAGAAGCATTTGCTGGGTTGAATTATATATGTATAGCAGCGTTGAAAAACGCATATTTTGAGAGGAAAACGTGTGTTTTCAGAACTCACAAGATGATGTTTGAAGAAAAACATTTTGAATTTCCAAAATAAAGCTAATATTTGCGTAACACAATTCAAACTGTGTTGGGGAGACTTATTTCTCATTACCTAGGTACTGGGGGCAGTGCAGCTATGGCTGTTATGTGTTACACGGGTAGAGGCATTGCTTCAATGACAAAGCATTTCACGTCACTGTTGGCAATCATGCCTGATACGCTGAGGTAATCTCAGCTCATAGTATTGCATAGAGTGGCCACTAATGTAATCTTGTCTTATATGGTTACTATTACATCTCTAATAATATTTGTAGCCCGTAGGATTTTTATCGAGTGTAATAAGCTGTCATTACAGAAAATGTTTGAGAATTCTACTCTGGACACTGATAAATTCTACTTCCTTCCAAACCCTATTGTTTTTATTAACTACTGAAACAGGCCTCTTACTCTCTTCATAAATAGCCTACTCAATGTTTGGTCATTTTAGGTGAATTGTTTAAACACATATAACGGGTACATACCGTTTGTATGTATCCATTTCATTGTCATGCCATTTCTATATGGGCATTTCCTTCTGGACTACAATTTTGCCATAGACCATCTCAAAATACATAAATTATATTATATGGATTATAGTTTTTAGGATATAGTTGGGTTTAAAAGTAAAATGAAAAAAGTAAGAAGTGAAATATAAGGCATTAAATGTAAGAATAAGAGGCAGGAGTTAAGGGGTTAAGGTAATAGGGCAAAGTGGTATGTGCAAGGAGTTAATGGGTAATTGGTAACGGGATACAGGGATGTGGGTATGGTTTGGGGGTAAGGGTGTAACAGTAAGGGTATTACCCTTTAACAGTAAGATAGTAAGGAGGAAAGGGGTTTGAGGTATGGGGCCTTGGTAAGGAATTAAGGGTTGAAAGGTAAAGGACTAAGAGTAAGGGGTAAAAGTTAAGGGTCAATGTTTATGGGTAAGTAGTTAGGAGTACATTTCAGGGGTTAAGGGTATTGAAGAAAGGGGCAAGAGAATAATGGTTTTAAAGGTTAGGAGATATGGGTAGGTTACAGAATTATGTGCCCTAGGTACATGTAGTGCCACTTTACTAGGGACATACAGGTAAATTAAATATGTCCTTTGGCTTTAAGCCAATTTGACCATGTTGAAAGCAGAGAGCACAAGAACTTTAGTACTGGTTAGCAGAAAACAGAAGGGTGAAACCAAAATGTTTGGGGTTGACCCTACTAAAAGAGTCAAGTCTAACACATAAAAAAATGTATGTTTTGCTCTTTCAATACAAAATTCTGCATTTTATTCTTCAGTTTCTTAAAAATAAACTAAGGGCAAATGAAATGAGCGTGGTCATCTCATATCAACAGCTCAGCCACCGCCGCGTCCTTTCTTGAGGGAATCAGCAGCCATTTCCACATATGATTATCTTTATAGTCCTGCAAGTCATTAACACCTGTATTCCTCTAAAGTCATTATACCTAATCTTTATTAGTTTATCTCCACCTGTTATTTAAGGGAAAGGCCCTATCTTATTTTCACAGGTTCATATCTTGAAATAATATGCAACTGCGTCACAGTTTGCAATCGGTCATAGTAACTGAAATCCACATTTCGTCTAATCGCGAGGGAGGGAAGCATATTCAGCATATTCAAAGTGTACACAGGGTCCGTGCTACCACAGCGATCCGATCTCAGATGAGCTTCTGGAAGAATCTCCCGTTGGCAATCTCTGGTAGGATCGCGCTGGTTAAAATGGTGGTCCTCCCCCGCCTCCTTTATTATTTTGCCAAGCTACCCCTCATTATCTCCCCCCCCCTTCTTTAAGCAGTGGAAAAGGGTAGTACGAGATTTCATATGGGGGACTTCACGCCATAGAGTGTCCATGGGAAAGCTTTATCTTCCATCCGAGCTGGGCGGACTCGCGGTGCCCAATTTTGAGCATTATTACCTGGCCTCCCAGCTGCAGTGGGTCGCCAGGTGGATGTCCTCCTTTTATCTACCAGACACGGCCTCTCTGCGACCCCCGCTACTACTAAAAACCTTACTTCAGATTTTCCACCCCTGCTCCTCATTTAGGCCTCCGGATATTTTCCTCCTCACTGTAGCACACAAATGCTTTCGCAGGTGCCTTTTCCTCACTAGAGCCACCATTCCATACACACCTGCCATCCCTCTTTTGGGAACTCCACAGGCGGACACCTACACGACGGCAGCGGAGTAACATCACTGGACCGCAGAGGGGGTACAGGATGTGGGGGACCTCTTTCAAGAAGGCGCTCTTATTCCATTCCAGGACCTCATAGTAGGAGGAAATATACCCCCAGGGCAGTTCTTATTACACAGAGTACTCATAGCCTCATTAGCGTCCAAACGGGGAGCACTCGCCCAGGAGCCTCCCATACATCATACCTTGCAGTACCTTCACGTGATGGGGAGGGGGAAACACCTTACGCGCTGGTTCGCATCCTCACTTCGACAACATACGGAAGCAGATCTCACTCGTCTTCAGCTTCACTGGGAGGGGGCCCTGGGTAGAGCGTTTACTGATAGGGAATGGCTAGTTGCCCGTAGTGGTCCAACCTGCATCCCACGGAATCAACGGTTCCGAGAGATAAAATTTTTCATACTGCACCAAGCCTACCTTACCCCAGCCCAAATAAACAGGTACTTCCTCCACATAGATGCGGCTTGCCCCCGCTGCCGACAATTGGATGCCGACTTGATACATATGCTTTGGGGATGCTCGGTCCTGACTGACTACTGGCGCACCGTGACAACCACTCTCATAAGCTGCACAGCCCGCACCATTCCCCCGAAAATCCCCCCTACCACCTCACCCTCTTGCTTGGCACCAGTCCTTCTCCAATTGGACGAGGGTGGAGGGTGCGGTGCTGCGCAGAGAAGATCTGATTGGCATTCGTATGTTCCCCCTGGCGCCTCAGTTGGATGCAATTGTCTTCAAGCTTTCGGGGGCAGACACAGACACAGGATCCCTGCCTGCATCGCAGAGGGCTACCACTCAGGGTGCCCCTTCCACTGACGCGACTCAGGCCTGACACCAATACCCAGACTGCCATTACCCTTCTGTCGTGACACCCCGCTGCCGCTGAGCCTTAGGGGAGTTTTGAGGTCCTCCAGCAAATTTAACTATGGCGGCAGGTCTTGCGCGACTCTATCCTATCCTTCGTTCGCTTTCGTTGCCCTCATTTTGTTGTACCCTATGTCCCCGGTTACGTTTGAACTGCACTGCTCCTACATTACTTGCACATTACTCGATGCAGCGACTTGTCAACACCACTCTGTCTTTCCTGAGATATTGCCGCAAGTTTTGACGTAATTGCCGCGCACTGAATGTTTTATTGTCATGTAGCTATCAACTCAGCTGTACACTGTTCCTTTCTCATCTGTTATATGAGTGCTATTCTGACTGTATGTTTTATTGACCAATGCGCAAACACAAACAAAAGAAAACGTTAATAAAAACGATTTTACACAGGGTAAGAGTAAACAAGAAAGCATATTATAATTGTTGCTAATTGCTACTCGAAAAAACAACCTACTCAGAGCCTTCCCTAAAGGGTAACTTCCCTCCCATCCTGAATGTAGCCTAAGTGGTGTGTGGAAAAATGACCAGATTTCATGTAAAGCTCTAAGTTGCCTTGTTTGTGAAGCTGCACCCTTCAACTTCCATTCTCCATCAATTGTATTCTGTGTTTGACTCCAATGGTTGTATTGTGCTGACCTACCTGGTTTCATGTGAAGAGCTTTGTTGCCCATGCGACAAAACAAATATTTAAATTAAATATATACAATTATACTTCGCCTGTCCTCTTTCTAACTGCACACATACAATTTGCAACATGTCAATAAATGAAAAGAATTGTACAGAACATTTACACCAGATGCTTCTTGGCACTAACACCTAATGAAAATGGAGAGGTTAGCAGAAACGTTTCAGCAGTATTGTGGAAGAAAGGGATGTTAGAGATCGGATGAATGTCTATTGGAAGCGAGTTCCAGATTTGGGGGGCAAGAACAGACAAAGAGCGGCTTGGACAAGTAAGAAGAAAGGCGGGCTTTGGCAGATCAATTGTCTTGCAGGCTAGGGGAGCAAGTAAAACAGTGTTTGCGGAAGTGACGGCTTGGATGCCAACACAGTGTGGTGAGTGTCATAAAGGTAGTATGGGTGTGAACTTTAGGCCAGTAAAATGCCAACAAGATGTTGAAGGGCACAGATGAGAGAATCGTCGGAGCCTTTATGCACTGAGGTTATTGAATCTGAAAGTGAGGTAGCCCTTATACACGGTGTTGGAGTAGTCTAAGTTCAAGATGAAAATCGCACCATCCCTGTCTGATGATAGGGGAATATAACAGAGAAAGGAGATTCCCGAGATACCTGAGAAGCACGCAGAAATACGTGTTGATCTAGGGTTATGAATTAAACATTAATAAAATAGACATCTCAGATCCTATAGTCCTATATGAACAGCAAGCTGTGATTGTTTTTTTATATAGTCTCCCTCTGATTGACATCACACAGGGCATATCAGCTCTCAAGACTACCGTTTTCTAAGCGTTGTTCTGTTCATTGTTTTACAGCTCAAACATACTGAGAGCACAAGCTCTTCCAGGGACTCCAAAGTCCCAGTCCCTCCAGTGACAAAATGTTTGCGATGCACTTAACTAGTCTTCTTCCAGGCTTTCTTCCCTCAATAATTCATGTCTATCCCCTGTGTTCAGATTCTCCCAATGGTATCCTGCTCTCTATTTCCAGAATCCTGCTTTCTCTCACCTGACAATTGTCATCCATCCCATGTCGACCTGCTTTCTTTCCATGATTTCTTATTACATATGAGAGACATTATTTATCTATCCCTGAGTTCCTGCTCCCATTTCCAGGCATCTTGCTATTGCTCCCTGACAAAGTGCCTTCTGTCCTTGGTACCGTCTCGCCACAATACCCTCCTTTTTCACCCTATGGTCTTACTTCCTGGTCCCTGCGTTCTTCCTCCACTTCCTGGGCTCCTGCTTCCTCTCCCCGATGTCCTGCTTCACCTCCCGGGACTCCTACTTGTATTTCCTGCTTCATTGCCGTGAACTTTCTTCTACATCTAGGCAGCTGTTTCTACTCCCCAAGGTTCTTACTTACTCTCCTCAAAGCCCAATTTTTCTTTCTCTCTTCCTTCTCTTCCTGCTTCTTTATTAAAGATGTTTCAGTAAACTAGAGCCTTAACTAGGAACATTGTGGCGCTGTACAAAATGGAGTAAATTACATTGTTCTTTAATTAAACAAAACATAGTTGGGGACACAATATGGCTACATAGGAATAAAATTATCATTTCATTATACAGTTACAGAAAACAAGTACATGTGGATTTCTATAGAAACAAGGATGCAAAGTAGCTCTATTTGTGTATTGCTATCAGTAGCGACAGAACCACCAGGGGTCTGAAGTTTTATTGTGTCATGTAGATTGCTTGGATACTCAACTTTATATAGCCCAATTTAAAATGTAAAAGTAAGGGAAGGCCAACCAGTAAGGGCCAAGTAAATGAGAGTAATTGAAGAGTTGCAAACACTGCTTATCAAGCGTACTGTCGAGTACAGAGTCACCTTGAGGAGGAGAAATGTAGAGGAAGCGAGATCTGTCAATATAAGATTGACACCATCTGGTCTGAAAAAGATAACTACTCGATGGTGGAGTAAAAATGTGCCTGTGTTAGAAAAATACTGTCCTATAAAAGCATGTTCTACAAAGATTGCATACACCTACATGTAATTTTAAGGAGTAGAGGAAAGTCATGGAGTTTCAAAGTTCAGAGAGTAAGGAAATCATTTGCTGAGTGCCAAGCTGTGCAAGCTCTGGCTGAAATAAGAAGACATAATCACACCAGGGAAGGCCTGAGATTCAGAAAGGTAGAGGGCATCTATGTTTCTCTTTTCAGCATGCTGCTGCTTCTGTCAGGGATACTAATTTACGTACCTAAAGATCTGGTTCTTCTACCACATGCAACCTAAGTATCTTCCCAACCAAGAGATCTTATCCAGATCCAACCTTGGTATCTTACTTCCTGTAGAACAAAGGATGGCTGAGCTGAGTTCATGTGGCCAGTTCGTAGTAGGCATGTAGTTGTTCCATTCACTGCGGGTTAAGTCAACTGTGTTGGTGAAGCTGAGTTTCAGATGGTTCCTTAGTGTCCAGAGGTTGGCAGCACGAAAGTAGTCCAGGCCTAGGTCGTTGGGGTTTCCAGTTGCAGGATAATATTTGGGTCATTGATGTAGTTGTAGCGAGTTAGGTTGAAGGTCTTGATGAGGTCCATGGGGGGGGGGAATGCATCTGTGCTTGGTGCTGAAGAGCAGTGGAGAGGTGATAGAGGGGTAGTGGACTGTGTCAAAGGCGGCAGAAAGTTCAAGCAGTGGAAGGGCATCAACTATTTTTCTGTGCACAGTTGTCCTAGGTCTTCCAATTTGGAGATCAGGGTGGAATTAGTATGTCAGACGGTGGAAACCCGTTTAATGCGAGGAGAGTAGGTTTTTGCTTACATGAGATTGGAGATGTGAGTGAAGGTAGTTTTGTCAATCATTTTTCCTCAGAAAGTGCTATTGGCGATTGGTCAGTTGCTGCCTGGGTCTGCTGGATCAAGGTTCTTTTTGATGATCAGCCTGATGTATGAGGTCTTGAGTTTAGTGGGTTTAGTGCCTGAGGTTAGAGAATTTTGACAATGGTATTAATGAAAGCATGGGATGGGGGGGGTATGTGTGGCAGTGCAGCCTCGTTTGCAGAATTCTGCAAAGATTCTTTGTAGTTACATGAAGGTAATTTGTCTTTGAAATCCACTGAGAATAGTGGATTATTTTTCCCTTCTTGATAGATTATTTGTAGAACCTGGTCTGTTATTGGACTTATGTTTTGGAATTGTGGTTGCTTATTTATTCTTTTGACTGTTGATTGCACTGATTCCTGCCTTTATCTCTTTTATTTCTTTGTTGCGTAATGGGTTCTATGGTCAATCGTTAAGGCATCTTTAGGGATACCAGCCTGCCAAAGCCATCTGAAAGCCTGCTACAGAATTGCGGCACTTCTCATTTTTAGTTGGATGTGGGAGTCGAGTGCAGTGAAGCTGATCTTATTCCATTGTCTCCGTGTAGTCTTGTTGATCAGAGTTGTTGTGATTGTTGTCAGGCAGCCATCGAAGAAGAGGTGGTGGTCACTCTGGACAGTGGTAATGCTTTTTTGTAACTGAGATGAGTCCAATCAAAGAGAAGACTGGCACGAAGGTATGTCCACCTGAATGTGTTGGACCACGGGTAAGTTGAGAGAAGTTAAGGGCATCTACTTTCCTCTACGGGTCCTTGTTTGGGTGAGGTTTCATTGGTTGCACTAGAAATTCCAGTCACAGAGGATACAGACCTTCATGTGGTTCAGGGTGCAGAGGTGGCATTTAGTAAGGCGAGTGTGGTAACTTTTCTGGTTTCATATGCAGGGCAGTGCTAGGTAAGTACTGCTTTTCATGCCTGTTGCTGAGAATGGGAAAGGCAATATTCGAATGAAATGATCTAGAGATTGTCTTTTCCATTCATCTCCCCGTACTACTTTTCCATCCATTGCGCCTTTAGGTGAACTGGCAGCATGACAAGAGCTTTCAATGAAAAAATAAAAATACGGGTATATTGCCTGGGAAAACAAGGCCCCAATTATGAACATGCCGCAATATTCCAATTCCTGTGCAAACTGTTGTATGTGCAGTGATCGGAATTCCAAAACTTGCAGAGTTCATCCGATGGGGTAATTCTGGGCGCAATAAGCATAGATCCATTTGAAATTTACCAGGGAAAAGCGCTCGGTAATTAAATGCAGAATTGTGTGGGGTACTTAGTAAATTTGATACATTAGGCCATATTTTGGAATCAAAACTCGGAATATGACATATTCACTGGAAACTGGTAAATACCTCAACCCCATGAAATTCTCTCATAATTGTGGCCCAAGTGGCATTCTAAACAGTCTTTGTACCGCGAAAGTGAAAGCAATCGCGGTAAAGCGCGGCGCGCGCGCCCGCGCACAAGCACTGTAGCTCTAGGCTGGCCTGGTAGCCCTTTTTGGAGCCCTCTCAATAAGTCTCGCCAGCCCAGCGCATGCGCTGGGTCAGGCGAAACCTAAAAAGCAGGACTTCACAAATGATCTGGTAGTGCTTTCGAACATTTGGCTACTTTGGCCCTGATTGCGAATTAGCAGGCTTTATGTGTGGAGAATCCGGCTGGCCGGATCAGCATTTCCATCCAGTGTCCTCCCCACTAATTCCTGCTATTGTGAGTTGTTGCCCCCCCCCCCAATGGGGAACTATCATGCAGATTCAGAATTTGTGGGTTCAAATCTGTTTGAGACGTCCCTATTTCAGGGACAAATCAGTTCTCGTTTACCACCGACTCTAAATTAAATGGGAGCAGGAGGTTGTGGTGGCAGAGGTTGTAATGGGAGGCTGGTGCCAGGCAATGGACAGTCTTCCATGTTCCTCTAGTGCCTTAGAAGGGGGACCAGTGGGCGCTGGGCAGAGCTTGTGCCTGCATTTCCGCTTGTCACTTCTGGCGTGGTCATGTAACCGCGACAGGCATCATTTCTGAAGTCTGGGTATGAAGGCTTATCATAATTCAGCTCAATGCTAATAAGTTCAATATTAAAAGACGATTTACAAGTCATTCTTTATGGATTATTTTAGCTCAATGTATTTGACTAAAGAATGTTCCCAATTGGAGTCCACTTAAAGGGGTTGTGTTAGCCATTCTGGCCATTGCGGAGGGTAGCCTTTTTATTTGGGTGAAAATATGCAACCCCCCCGCACCCCCCTCTCCCCCCCCCTTGATTTACAAAGAGGTTTCAGGCACGCCTGTGAGGGCCTTGGTAAAGATACAATACTTTTAAAAAACAAGTCATTTGAAATCTCAGCAGAACTCAGGAACCCAGCGTCTTAGCTCACTGTTTGAAAGAATCTCGCGAGATCAGACAGCAGTGGATCACAGCCGAGCCTTCCGGCTCAAGAACCATCAAAACATGGAAAGAAAGAAAGGCTCCTCAAATCACCCCAGGCTAAAGAACTGACAGGCCGCATCTCCCGCTGCGACTGACAATAAGGACTTGTCCCTTCAGATCACTTTATTCTTTATTTCCTTCGCCTCTGCCAGCCAGGTTTAAATAGTGAAAGCACCGTGGCTTGAATCCATACATACCAACCTCCGAGGGATAGGCTGGCCTGCTCTGTCAGGGTTGTCCGTGTAGCTCACTCCTCAAGGAAGTGCATTTGTGATGCGAAAAGTATTGTACGTTTTTGAAAATCATAAAATATGCATCAAAGATTGTTTCTTTTCTGCCTTCATTCAGTGTACTCCTGATGTGTGTTGTGGTGGCTTTGCGCGGTTTAATAAAAGCGACTGTCATAGCTAAAAATTGTCCTGAAGGACAGAATTGTAGCCAATAACTGTTGAGGGAGTGGAGAGGCATCAGCACCAACTGTTTAGGGAGTGGGGGGGCGGGGGGGTCATCAAGACCAACTCGGGGCTTCAACTCCTGTGAATCATGGCCCCTACCCACACTCAACACTAGAAATAAATAACATATTACACTCTCAAAATCGCCATATCAACTGTTATTGGCATGTGTGCGTGCGTCTGTTGAACAAAAAATATTGGTTTAATAACCCACATTTAGCACGGAGGTGATTTTATTTCACTTATGTAACACGATTCCCCGGAAATGGGGTTTTCATCCATTATTAGCCTCCATCAGATTTCTTTCCTTTCAGTTAATTATTTTCCAAGAATGTCAGTGTATTCATATCAGGGGTCTCCAGCCTTTTCTGTAACGAGCTATTTATGTTTAATGATAATCATCCTGACCTACTAATATTATAAGCAACTTAATAATTATCACATCCGACATGATTACATTAGTGGGCACCCTATGCAAAGATTGCCAGCAGTGAGCACTCCAGCGCATCAAGCATTGTTGCCCGCAGGAGTGTAAAATGGTTGATCCAGGTGGAATGCCTTAACATGCGTAATACATGACAGTGATAGCTGCAATGACCTTACCACCAAGTTGATGTTATTGGGAAAGAGTCACCCCAACACCTTTTGATTTTGTCACTCAAATATCAACTTTAAATATATTTTGGAAATTGAACCATTTTTCTCAAAACATCACTTATGAGTTCCAAAAATACACACATTTTCATCTCAACTACCTGCTTTTAAATGTTGGTATACATATAGAAGTTAACTAAGGAAAAGCTTCTAATTTTGTAGATTAGGCTGCACAGAGGAGAGCTACTAGTAGCTCACGAGCTACTCGTTGTAGAAGCCTGACTCATATAATGACATTCGCAGAGCTCCGCCATTGCCTTTTATTTTATTACTATTCCATTCATGATATCTAAGCAAAATATAAACATTCTAACTGTACTTAGTGCACATTGCTAACTGAAACTTGCAGGCAGCTGCCTCAGTCTCTCTTAGGGCCTTTTTACAAGTTTAGTGTTCTTGGAGCAGGCCCCCACATCACACCAGACCCCTGCTCCAAGACCACCAAACACGACCTCCGGCCCCCCGCCAGATCACGAGTAATCACATGGTCTAGCGGGCATTCCTTTGACGTTCCCACTGCAGTGCCTATTGAAAAGGCATCTCAGTGGGAGTGCCAAAGCCCATTCAATGTCGACCTCCGGCCGCCCGCCAGATTACAAGTAATCCTGTGGTCTAGGGGCAGGCCTTTGGAGTTCCCACTGCAGTGTCTATTGAAAAGGCATCGCAGTGGGAGTGCCAAAGCCCATTTAATGTCGTGCGGGGAAGAAGGTGACTGCACACAGGGGCGCACAACATGTGTTGCCCTCCAGGCACCCCATGGTCCTAAGGCAACTCACCGCCATGAAAACTGTGGTGGTGAGGAAACTCCTAATATGCTAATATGCTCGGCGGTGCCCCAGCAACACCGCCAGCATATTAGGGCCTCTGACTGCTGCGGGATCCATGATCCTCGGCGGTTGCGGCGGTGCTGTGGAGTTCCCACCGCTATATTCGTAATGCGGCAGATGGAATGCCAGTCTGGCGGTTCAGGAACAGCCACCACGAGTTTGGCAGTCCATAATCATGCCCTAACTTCTTTCAACAGATTAAGAATAATAAACCAAGCAAAACAAACATTGTTTCTAAAACATTATATTTTTCTCTTAACTATTCAACTAAACAGTGTTGTTTGTTATTTCACCTCCTTTTTTAATAAATATATCCTTACTTGGAAAAGACAATGTTTTATGCCTAGTGCACCATAATAAACGTACAGGAAAGTGGCATGATTGGTAGCATGTGTAACATGGTCCAATATTGCCATCTTCATCCTGGTGATTTAGCAAATCACTTTGCCTTTGGCCTCATAGTTTATGATGTCACCAGAACCAAAAGCATTGCAAGGCATAAATGGGTAGAAATTCAACAAGATGTAGTCTACCTTTTAGAGGCTTTGTAAACGTAATGGATTAAGGACGCTGGGGAAAAACTGGCCATACTCTCAGAATTGAAGGCCACCTTCACTTTGTCAGTGCAGTATAGGCGCTGGAAGTAAGGGTATAACCATGCTGAAGTTCCGAAGAGGAACCAGGTAAGACGTTTCCAGTTGTGGGCAAAGTGTGCTCTGGCCCAGGGCCTCAGACTTTCAGCTGCCCCCCAAGGAGCCACAGTGGCGTAGCTTGCCCTATGGCGCCCATAGCGGTCTCAGCGTTTGGTGCCCTGGGGCGGCTGCAGTGAAGAGCAGGGGTGCTGACGAGTATTTTCTTCATTTGCCGCCCCTTCGCGGCAAACGCATTGAGGGGCCCGTAGACGGCAGGTGATAGCGGGGAAGACCGCCCCCCACTTTCCAGCTAAGCCACTGAGGAGCCAGCGGTGTTTTGCAGAGAGTCTTTCCCTGAAGACCTTGGTTCATTCTTAAACAGATTGTTTCAAATACCATTTTCCTTTCATTTACTTTTAATCTGGGTGATGCATGAGAGTCATGCCACATCCATAAAAAAGATTTTTTAGATCAAAACAGGGCCTGACATATGAGAAATTAGAGGGTGTCACAGAGATTATTTGCAGCAGAACTAGTGAGCTGCTGCTGTTAAAAACACACATCACTATCCCTCAATATTAGACGTAAACACATTTATAATCTGGATGAGTGTGTCTGTGCACTGTCCGTAAGCTGACCACACAGGGCATGAAAGAGCTGAAATCGGATCATAAATTCAAAACTGTTCAGAACGGGGGTCCCCAAAATACTTTTGGCCCAAGGCCCCCAAAATCCCTAAATTGTCCCTGAATAAAGATGCCTTTACAATTTGTTTTTATCTTGTCACATTTGCTGTGTGTTCATAGACAAAGGTCAAATGTCAGGCTATGTCTTCTGACACATTGCTGCATAATCTTTTAATATGGTGATTAGTGTTTATTTTTCTTTTGCTCACTGCAAAGTCATAGGATTTTGTAAAGTGAACTATGTGACAATCTGGCTGCAGTAAGGGAAGTGTGAAAGAAAATGCTTTAGGATGTCAGTTTTTTCTAACACAGAGCACATTTTAAATACCTGTAAACAAACTTTATAAATATTTCAAATATGTCAGTAAATAAGACATTACTTGGTGATATGAAAATAATGAATATTTGCAGAATCTGATCTCTACACATTATCATTTGTGCGCTATATAGTTGTAGCAGTAAAACCGCATGTCAGTACGAATTTTGTGGCCATTTCAATGGACAACATGCTGTCTGTAAATGACTGTGAGCTACCACACCATGTTTTAGAAATATATTTGCAATAGTGTACTGCAAAACACATCACTGGCTACATTCCACACTTTTACCAATCTGTTGCTGAAATAGTGTGGCTCATTGCTGTACTTGTTATTTGTGAAACCCGTGGATTTTTTCACATTCCCTATGACTTCAGTGATGTAACACTGATGGCAGCACCCAGACTGCAAATTGTTCGAGCACCAATGCAGTGCTGGTGTGAAACACTTATTCTGGTCACCTATCTCTGATTTCCTCCAGACCTTCCTTCCATACAATATTGCAGCCCTTTGCAAGGTTCGCCAGGCTGGTGTGGCACTTCAGGTGCAGCCCGGTGCACTTGTGCTATGTTGCCTGGCATTTGGTAAACCTACCATCCTGACCTTATGCATATATGTATCACTTTTTACCCGTCACACATTCATTCAGTCGGTCAATAGCTTCATTACCATGTACACCCTCCACATGCCTGACATAGAGAGCCACCATGTCTGCACTCATACACGTGACGTGGCACAGCACATTGTGGTGTGGTTTTTGTTAGTGACAGCTGTACAAATAGCCATTCAGGTAACTGTGGTACTTGCCGCAGGCATGGATGAGCAGTCCACCCATCTCTGAAAGCAGCCTCCTAGCCTGCAGACCAGCCTTGTTTTCCAGGCTGGCCATGGCGACAGCCTCTACCTGATTTCATTTCCAGTGATCAGTGGTCCAGTAAAGCCTTTTTGGTATTTTTAAGGGAATAAAATAACAAACTAAGACCCTGGAAGTCAAAGACATCCATAGGTCACAGTGTGTTATTATTAGATCTTTAGGATCTGGAGTTTCAGAAGTATCCTTCAGCTAGCTTACTTCTATATTGATTGTCTTTCCTAAGCCACAAAATAAAATATCAAACCATGAGCTAGGAATTCAGACTTCCGTGGGTCACAGTATGTTAGAATTAAGAATAATATTGTCTTTCAAAATATTGAGCATGGAATTGTAGTACCCGTCTCCAAAAATGTTAGTTGAAGTGTACGAGTAAACATTTTGAACATCCCAAGGCTTTCCCAACTGATAAATTCTAATACTTTGGACTGTGCAATTTCATGTGCATCAGTTCGTTTGCTACATGTAGGGACTGAGATCACACTAAGATGTCCTCCCTAGAAGGGGACACCATCCACCAGTGACACCTTCAGATGAAGCTAAGTTTTGCGCTGGTAAAGGCAGATAGGAGGCTTGAGCCAAACACCAGGTCCCCAGTGTGCCAGATGAGGTAAAACTGCATGGGTGCCACCATCGACCCACGGATGCCCTCTGTGAACAAGGGAGTGGACCTAATATGCTGCCACCTCATGTCATTGTCCCATATTTGAATGAAAGGCGTGTCGGTAGCGCGTGATAGCCTGGACACCTGATTACCAGGAGAGGGTTGAGTGCTGTGGGTCCCTCAGGACTCTTCTTTGGGAAATTGAGATAAATAGAGTCAAAGTTTGGAAGATCTGGGTAGCAGGATCTTGTTTTTCTTTTTCTTGGTATTACTGGCCTATTTTAAACATACTGGCAAAATTAACTTGCAGCAAAGGTGCATTTAATGTAGAGAGCAAAGTGATGCATTTGTATGTAAAATCAATTTAAGTACGAAAGCACAGGTATAGGAACTAGCCCTTTACGAAAGATCGCAAAGTTAGACAACAAAGAGGACAAGGAAAATTGCAAAATGCTCCAATTGTGTTATTCCCGAGGTCGCTTTGAAGCCTACTGCGATCCATGATGCACCATATCCTCCCACCTTCCACGCCGGGCTTTGGAAATTGTGTTGGTTCTTGTTCTAGGCCACAGAACTGACAATAGTGAATGGTTTGTGAGCAAGAGCCTCCATATATTCACTGCTTCAACCACTTTAAACTATTGCAAGCGCAACGGTCAAAGCAAGGGAAAGTGTCAAGCGGGGGCTGCCGTAAAAGAAGTAGATGCTCACGGGTATAATGTTAGACCTAACTGATGTGTCAGAAGACTGGTAAAATAATGTGCCATGGTCACCTCAGTTTGCTGACTATCAAGTGTCTGAGAATATTTGGGATGATATCATAGGTAAACGTTTTGAATACTGAAACGTTACTTCAATTCTTTAGGTTAAAGCATAGTAGGAACAATGTAGTTAAACTGCAGCAAAGTCAAATCTCAGTGTCTAGCTCAAATAAAGGAGACTTTGACTTTGAGGATCTAGCTCACAATAAAAGAATACAGAGAGGAAACCCTAACATCTCTTGAATTGAGGTCTCTCCATATTCCTTGAAAATTGTTTGGATGTGCCAGATTTTGCAATTCAGTTGTGGTGGCTTCAATTAAATGTCTTAGATGGTGTTTGTTTTCTTCACCTGTCTTGCATAGTGCTTGGTGTGGGGCATTCGCCAGAATGTTTATTGCAGTTTTAAAAATAAAATACTAGACGTTTGCGTGGGCTCTCTCCACTCCTCCGTAGCCACTTTTCAGTGGAATCCTATGTTCATCATTAAACTACCGAAGCTTGCACATTCCTCAAGCCAGAATTAACTGTTTGCTTTGCACTCTTTCTTTGTAGGAAGCGGAAAATACACTGCGTTTGATGCAGAACAAGCTGAAAGAAGAGGAGAAACGACTGTTGAAAACTGGAAGTAAGTGACATAAATAGAGAGTCCTTTATTGCCAAGAATTTGAGCCTTGGTGTACAAATAGCAACACAATATAACAAAAGAGAGAGAAAGGGATTTCACAACTAAGTTGTACTCCCAGTACCCTGAGGTATACAAAATAAACAAAGAAGGGGGTATCCTTAAATGAGAGAAGGTAAAACCCTTCTGTCTGTTAGAGAGTTCTCAGAGAAGTAAAAAGAGAAATTATTTCTTTTTTATGAAACCCCTCACTCACCAACCTAGTTGGTGACGTGCTTCATCATCTGGGTCCACCCGAGCAGCCGAATACCACCCGGGTGTGCTTCGACGCCTGATTACAGCGGAGCAGGTTTGTTATTATGTCAGTACGTGTAAGTGACGTGTGTGAGTGAGTGAAATAAAGTTAAAAGTAATCCTACTGTACTCCCTAATAAATGTAATATCGAGCAGCAGGGTCACGGTTAAAAAAGTGGTGAGGTGTAATACTAATGTAGGTTTGATTTGACCTAAAGTATTATCCAAATATTGATGGTCTACATGTTTCAACCTTTGAGTGTAGTCACAGGTTTTCGTCAGGACCTATCGACACACCGGGCGGTCTACACACACTAAGGTGCATCCAACCCTGGAGCGTCTGTGTGCCACCTACATATACTTGCGAAGGTGGTAAAAAGGGTTCAGGGAGTCCTCTGCGTACAGATGAACCTGAAAAAAGAACATACAGTTCTGGGCAATCAGAAAATGATCTATTTAAAATTAGAGTGAACAGTGCCCATTTCCGAGTGAACTCTCATTTTTGCGCATATAATCACCTCATTCTGAGTTATGCGCCCCAGGTAATTACCAGTGATTGTTGGAACCGAACATCCATTCCATATTATGCGAAATTAGCATCAACCCACTAAATCATTGTGGAAGTCGTGGGTGTCTTACGGCTACACAGCAATTGTGAGCATACTTGATGTGTGATTCTATAGAGCGGCCAGACGCACGTGAAAAAGACTCTATTTGTGACATGCGTGCGCTAAGGAAATTATTTAAAAACAGAACACGGTGAAAATAAGGAAAAGACTCAAAACTCACTCGCGATTCTTACTCGAATCGTATCATGGGCTCATAAGGGAGGCAGACGGTGCTGCGTTATTGTTGGACAAAAAACACAAAACACGGGGGGTAATGGTCAGAACACTCAACTCTAAGTGCCTCACGTGTGTGTGGCCACCAGCTCTTCCCTACACACTCTTACCTCAGCTCACCGACTGCCTGCCACAAACCTGCGGTGCTTCCCCCAGGTGCCCGGATGTTACTGAATGGGCAGCAAGGCTTCAACTAAATACTCCTCACTTCCTGGTTATACGTCACATGACTAGTGGGCGTGGCCTGGAGTGAGGAGACAATTCTTAAAGGGGCAGGTCGGTTTTACCGGTGAATGGCTAGTCATAGGTGAGAAAATAAAAAGGAGTCAAGAGTGATTGTTAAAAAATATATTTACATGGAATAGGACATTCCACACGTGGGAGGAATGCTCCAAAAAGGAAAACAGTAGTTCAGCTAAAATTACATGGCACATTGAGGTTACTTGTTCTGCACAGAGTTCCAAGGTATGCAATTGTTCATACCATGTTTGTGGGTGGACAATCTATGTATCCAGCGTTGTTCTTTCTCATACAGATATTTCTGTGTGTTGGTACCAGTCACAGTTTCAATTATCGTCCAACACATGTCGTTAGGTGTATGATGGTGTTGAAGAAAGTGTTCTGTTAGACGTGTGGTTTGTTTTTTGCATCTAATAGTGCTCCTGTGCTCACAGATTCTCTGCTTCACTTTCCTTGTTGTCATCCCTATGTAACGAAGTTTACACGGGCAGGTAATTAAATATACTGCATTGGTGGTATTACAGTTTGTATGTTTTCTTTGTGACCATTCTCTGCCAGGTTCTAGGGATAGTGTTTTTGTGGCTGTGGTGAGATGGCACACGCTACAGTCACCGCATGGAAAATGACCTGTAATGTTAGGTAGGCCCCATGAATTAAGGACAGTACATCTTGTTGGTGTTTCTGGTTGTTTTGGTCTGGTGTGTACCAATGCATCTTTAATACTCCTTGCTCTCTTGAAAGAGAACAAGGGTTTTTCCCATTTTAGATTGCCTGTATTCAGGATGTTCCAGTGTTTGTTAATTGTCCTTGTGACCTGGTTAGAGATAGTACTGTATGTGGTGACGCACGTAAGAGGCGTGTCCGTCACTTGTTTGGGATTGGGTTCCAACAGTGCCTCACGGTTCTGATTAGCAGCCCGTTTTTTGCAAGTTGCTAATATCTTTTCGGGATATCCTCTGTCTGACAATTTGAGTGACAGGTCATTAGCTTGGGAGCGGAAATCAGAGCTCTTGCTACAATTTCTCCTAATTCTGAGATATTGTCCGAAGGGGAGGTTTTCCCTGAGGGGCCTGGGGTGGAAGCTATCAAACCTAAGTAGATTGTTTTTCGCAGTCGGTTTGTAGTGTGTGCGGGTTTCAAGGGCCCCGTTCTCTATGGTGATCACAACGTCCAGAAAGACTAAGGACTGGGTGTCACTGCAGTGAGTAAATCTGAGATGGTCATCACAGGTATTTATCCATAAGAAAAATTCAATTAGAACATTCTGAGGTCCATTCCATACTAGGAGTACATCATCAATGTACCTGCGCCATAGTGTTATGTTTCTAGAGAAGGGGTTGGCTGTGGTCAGGATGAATTTCTTCTCAAAGTCGTAGACATAGAGTCCTGCCACACTAGGGGCGAAGGTACTACCCATAGAAGTACCGCCCATTTGTAAATACAGGGTACCCTCGAACTCAAAAAAATTCCGTTTCAGGGCTAGGGTGGCGCAATCGATGATAAACCCCTTGGGGGTTCTATGGGACCATTCTGAGTTCTCGAGTGACTGCTCAAGCACGTTTAGGGTGGCATCCTGAGGGATGCTGGTGTAAAGGCTTTCAATATCCAGGCTGACGAGGATGGTATGCTCGTCAACCAGGATTGTTTTAAGTAATGACAGAAGACTTTTGGTGTCCTGGAGATATATTTCCGATTGTTGGACCATAGTCTTGAAAAAGAAGTCACAAAATCGTAATAGTGGCTCCAGGAGTGAACCAATCCCAGAAACAATGGGCCTCCCTGGTGGTGGGAACTTATCTTTGTGCATTTTGGGAAGGATGTAGAAGTAAGGAATTTTGCCTTCCGTGGTGGTCAAATAATCTGCCTCCATTTTAGAGATCTCATTGTTACAGGCCGCTGAGTTAACCAATGAACTGATGTCGCATTTTAGGTCATTAGATGGATCAGAGGGGAGTGGGAGGTAATTTCTCCTGTCAGATAACAGTCTCAGACATTCTGCTTGATACATTGCTTTATCCAGTATGACCACCCCTCCACCCTTGTCGGCTTGTTTTATTACGATGTCCTCACAGTTCTTGAGACCCTCTAAAGCAATTTTGCAATCTTTTTTGAGATTGAAAAACGGCTTCTTGTCTGGTAGTCTCTCGATTTCATTGAAGACTGCTTGTTCAAAGGTGCTTATTTCACCTGGGACCATGTGTGGTGGTGGTGTAAAACTAGATTTGAGTCGTAGTCCCGTCTCATTAGTGTCAACATTTGATGTGTCGTTACTTTTAGTTGCAAAGAACGCCTTTAGTCTTAGTTTACGGAAGAAAGTGGCAAGTTCACAGTGTAGATTGAACTTATCTAGTTTAGGTGTCGGGACAAAGCCCAGTCCCTTTTCCAAAACTTGTTTTTCTGCCGATGTGAGCTCTTTTTTCGACAGGTTTGTGACTAGGCTCTGTTGCTGCTTGTCCCTGCCTGGGGTTCTTTGGTCTTGCTCCTTGTGTTGTGTCCCACTGCCCCCTCCTCTTCTTCCCAATGGACCTGTTGTTGATTTTGCGGCTTCCTTCGTCCTCTTCGCCTCCTGCCTCTCCCTAAAAAAGGCGGCCTGAACATGTTTTGTGGGAAAGAGGGTTGCATGAAAGGTGGTTGCCAACCGTACATGAGATATTGCTGATGTGGATTGAAAAGGCCGGGTGGTCCCCCCATCATTGGTGGTTTTACGGTGGGCCAGCCACTGAATGGTCTTGATCTGCCCTTGTTTCTGTACCTCCCACTGTTCGTACTGGAGGTACTACTATCGGATGAGTCATTACTAGACTGATCTGAATTCCTGTCAGTCCTGGGGGGGGGGGGGGGGGGGTGAAGTCTGGGTCTGAGTAGGGATAAGTTTTTACAAATGAAAACCGTTTAAGATCTTTTTGGAATTTCTGGATCTTTTGTTGTGTCAGGTTTTCTTTGTATTCATTGAGTTCTTTGTTAATTTCTTCTAGTTTTTTCTTATAGCCAGTGATGGTGGTTTTAATGTGTGTCTCAGTGAGCTGTATTTCGATAAGCATAGCGTCTGATAGTCTTTTGGCGGTTTTTACTATCAGCACTATCCAGTCTTGTGTACAGTGCCACGCTATCTGGGCCCAATCCCTTCTAAAAGCTGGGTCATCTAGAAAAATTTGTGGGGCGTTAGTAACTAGGAGACCTTTGGGTGCTATATTCGTCCTTAGATATTCTGTCAGAATTGTGCCATGTAATATAGTTCTGATTCTGTTCCTCTTGCTTTCTGAGAGTGAATCCCAGTCAGTGGTCTGGGAGATTGTCTGCGAGATGTTGGTATCAGCAAACAAAGAAGATTCTGCCAGAATGGCATCAACATCCTCTGTGGAGAAAGTGAGTCCTGGGTTTTCCCCCATCCTAAGCCGTGTCTGAATAAATAATGAGTAATCTCTCACAGCTGTGCGCTGCCTGAATACAATATAACAAAAGAGAGAGAAAGGGATTTCACAACTAAGTTGTAAGGGGTACTCCCAGTCCCCTGAGGTATACAAAATAAACAAAGAAGGGGGTATCCTTAAATGAGAGAAGGTAAAACCCTTCTGTCTGTTAGAGAGTTCTCAGAGAAGTAAGTTGCTTTCTAGTCTATAAGTTATTAAAATGTCATGCAATCTGGATACTGAAGATGTTCCCTGTACTCAGTGGCTATAGCTGTAGCTACCAGTCATTTTAAATATTCAGTACTTGTAAACAATCAGGTAGTCCCAAGTATTGCTGTATCAGTGCATATCGTCCGGCCCTATGGAAGCATAATGCCTTTGTAATAAAGCCACTTTCCAATATATTTTGCATAGCTGACGGGTTACTGGTTGAGAGGTGGTTATCCAATAAGGAGTGGTAGACAAAATTGTATTTTCTTTTGTGAAATGTCATGATCATGCAAAAAATATCATTAACTGTACTTATGGGTATGTTGTGCTAAAAATTGAATGGGGCATATCATGCGTTCAGAAATCACACAAGATGCCGGCAAAAAACTGGGTTACAGAGAAAATGCGTCGCAAAAGAAGTTTTACTACTGGCATTATCCAATTTCTACTCAAACTAGTTCCCTCATGGGCTAAAATCACGAAAAGAAAGTTCACTTCCAAATATCTTGTAAAATTCGTATAAGGTGAAATTCTCCAGATTTCGCCTGCGTAAAAAAATAATATATGTGGACCTAAAAGGAAGACAAATCGGAGAGAGAGAATTATAGAGTTTTTGCAGATGTGTGCGTTTATATGTGGATGAGCAAAGACACAGCATAGGCTTCCATGCGGAAACATCTCTGTGCTGCTCAGGGAGAGGACCCTAAACACTATATGTAGCAAGAGGTGTCTCCTGCTCATTATTTCCAGCAAGATGGACAAGAGATCACTTTTGGGATGTCAGTATTCATGTAGAACACAGTAGTGCTTTTGTCTCCATGCCCATATATCTAGACAGAGAGATCGATTCTTACCCACATTCTGCCTTGTTGCTCTCCTCAATTCCTGTGTAATCTATAGATTACGCAGTAAAATTTGTAGATTCACCTCAGGCATAACTGTTCCTATGTAAAAGAAGAGGCTTCCTGTCTGAGGAGTAAGAACTCTTATATGGCATGATTTTCAGATCTGTTGCTGGAAGGACCGATATCCTTTTTAGGTCTCGCCTAGCGAATGCAGCGCATGCGCTGCTTCCCCTTGGCGAGGTGATGTGCACGCGCATGGCGTCTCCTCTCTGCTCCCACCGTGCGCTTGATTTAGCTTTCACGCCTCCCCTTCCCCGTGCCTGTCCCTCTGCCCCGCACTATGTTCTAACACTTATCTTCATGTTAACAACTTGCCGTGCTTACCCTCTGCCCCAAACTCTATTTTGCCACCAAAACATATGCACGCGCTCTACCTTTCCTTCCACATCGTTGTTCGTTTAAAAATGTTAGCAGCCCCAAACTGTCTACTATAGACAAACACCGCATGCTTGCGGCTTTTCTTGCATAAGTGGAGGAGGGCAGGGGCACCTCAGTGCTGATAAGGAGTGGCGCGGTTCTCTTCAGTCCGCAGCTGTTCGAAAATCATCAGTCTCGAAAATTAGCTAATTCCCATTGAACACAGCGCACCGGTTCCTGCTTCCTCCAACCACAAGAACACCAAGCCTATCTGTGTGAAGCTATCAACCTCGGAAGAATGAAAAATGGAGTTGTGCATTTCATGGCGTTTAAATTTAGGAGACTAGTGGCACAGATCTTCACAGCAGATACTCACCGCGTTATTGAGTATTACAGGACCAGACTTTTGCTGTGACATGTCATGGCACCCAGTTCCATGTGTGACGCAGACAGCTTTTACTTACACATTAGGTACCGGAAAGAGGTTAAGCTGATCTTATCTGCCGCTCACCAGTCTCATCATGAACGGGCAAAGTGCCACTGTAAAGTGATAATAAATAAACCTCACCCAAATATTCCTGTACCCCATTACTAGCAGATTACTGTCCTGCCCGCACTGTTTAAAAGCCCACGTTTCAACATGACACACATTTCTCATGTTTAAACTGAAAGCCGCCTTTCAGAGAATCCTGATGTAGGCACTAAATAATTATTTAACAGCCCGCCGCATTTGTCAGTGATCAAGGAGTCTGGTGCTCTACAGGCAAACAAACACCACTGGTGAAATGCATTCCAATAGAATCTCCTCGCTGAGGGCTGCCTTTCTATTAAGGCGAAGTCAGCCATGAAAATGAACAATTTACAGCGCTTCTAAATTAATGACAGTTTCCAGTTCATCTTAAAGGAAGCAATTGCTCTTGCAAGAGGAGAAATGCATTGCGATCTTAGGTGTGAGACAAGAATATGTATTCGCAATATTTACATGGACTTTGCGGTCATATCACTCGCCTGTTAGAATAAAGACAACATTTTCACATCCATAATCCAGCACAGAAATTCTGCACACTGCTTACTGTATCTGACAAGCGGCCTGCAGAGGTCGGGCGTGGAAGGAACTGCAGGCACACAGTTAAGGTCCCTTCCCAACTGGTTTTCTTATCTGCACTCGGAACATATTCTGGCAATCTTGAGAATAATTTACAGTGCATGTCAACAAATCAAAAAAACACTGGTCTTCGAGACATGCCCAAAGCTGCACTCCCTTCACGCATGCATAGAAGAACAAGCATTGAAAATGCAATAGGTCTCGCCTTTGATTAAGTTAAGGCCATTTACTTTACTAATGGTATTGTATAGCAAAGCAAATGACTTTAACTTAATGAAAGGCAAGACCTATCGCATTTTTAATTTGCTTGTTAAGTGAAAATCTGTCGACACAATGTTCTTTTATAGCGATAACCCATGCTCTGTCGGTGTTTGTTCCGTTACAATGTATGATTCACTGAATGCTAGGGAGCTCTTGGATTGTATAGCATTTTCCTGGGTCATTTATAAAAGTCTTGGTGGAGGGGCAGTTAATTGGCTACATTAGGACTTCTCATTTGAGAAAGGTTTTACCCCAAGCTTAAGGGTGGGGGTACATTAGTGGGTACATTATTAAAACAGTTAAAGGTAAAAGTAACAAGGTAAGTACACAACCAACTTGATGATGGAGATGAAATGGTAAAGAAAGGCTTACTTACAGAATGATGAGAAAATGGTAAACAATGAAAAAGCTGTAATGAGATAGTTGGCAAACAAACAGCAAGTGATAAAACTGTATGTATCTCACATAACTAGTTAGACAATCAAGTCAATGGGGATCAACTACCAAGGTTTGAGAACATTACATTAGAAGCATTTGTAGTCCATCCGAGCAATTGTAAAGAGGAGCAGCTGTTTGTCTTCTCCTAACATTAAGATAATTACCTTGGGACATGTGTTTCTAAATCTTCTGGATTGAGGATTAACTCTGTGGCTTTACCTGGGGGTGCAATAAAAGTACAAGAAACGTCTGTTATAATGTTATGAGGTAAATATAAGAAAATCAGAGCAAACAGGAGCTTTTATTTGTCTTCTGACAGTATACATTTTTCCTGAACACCAGAACTGCTAATATGAAAAAAAGATCAGAGTATCCATGCTTCTATAGTGTAGGACATTGTGTTACTAGCTGAGGAGGTGAAACACTACTCAAGCAGCAACTACAATTACCATCAGAGTGAAACACAAGCAACCCCCAAATTACCCTGTGCTTGATCCTCTGGTAGCTTGGCACAAAAGCAGTCAGGCTTATTCACTTAAGAGGCAATGTGTAAGGAATTGATGCAGCAGTCGCCCCACCTGCCAGCATCCGAAAAAATGACAAATAAAACGATAATATACTCTTATGCATTATCGTTTTATTTTTCTCTCTGAGGTATGGTCATAGACAGTAAAGTAGAATGAGGGTAAATTTGGGAAAAACAAAAGCTCAATCAAGGAGAATTAAAAACTTGAATTGGTATAAAATTATTTATATAGGTTTTTTAGTGTAACACAAAATAACTGAATTGTACTGCACAAACACAAGTCCAAATCGCACAGCTGAACAACAGTGTAGGAAATTGGGTTACTGGTTGACAGGAGTGAAACCCTACTCAAGCAGCAACCACAATTATTGTCAGGGTGAAACACCCGGTTGTAAAAGGCCCTCCACCTCATTATCGGCCCTCGCCTTCTGCTTAGGCCTATAACACGGGTTCAGCGCCTTTAACAACTGCGATAGCCCTCTGCAGCAGGCTATAAGACTGTATTAAATGTAATAAGGTAACCCAATGTTATTGTATCGGAGAGGTAGGCCTCACATTAGTGAAAACACTTTAAAAGTGTTTCACTGCCATGATATCCAATACTTAAAAGGACACATTCAACGTTTCAAAAAGGAAGGTTTAGACCCGTCAAAAGGTTTATTTTGCCAAGTTGAAATGGCAAAAATGGCAGGCCTGAGACACGTTTAAAAGGCTACTTACGTGAGTCGCGCAATTAGTGCTGCAGGCCCACTAGTAGCATTTAATTTACTGGGCCCTGGATACATGTAGTACCACAAGTAAATGTACTGTGCCTTTTGGGTGTAAGCCAATAATATCATGTTTTAAGGAGAGAACACACACACTTTAGCACTGGTTAGCAGCGGTAAAGTGCACAGTCCTAAATATCAACAAAAGCTGGTTCAGAAAACAGAAGGGTGAAAGCAAAAGTTTGGGGATGACCCTGCAGAAAGGGCCAAGTCCAATAGTAATGATGTGGAAACAACATAAAAACATCTTATTCCTTCTATGTGTTTATTCAGATAGCAATGAGGATTCTGACATGGAGATCCAAGATGATGATGGGTCTGACAGTGATGTAGAAGATCGACAACCGTTGAAGCCAAGGACTGCTAGAAACATGAGGATGCAAGGTACCTCCTCAAATCACATCCTTCGATTAATTTTAGCTTACCCTCATCCGATGGTTTATATTGAAAATCTTGTGTTGAGTCTATTGTAAGTCACCCCTTCTCAAAGAAATCTTTACAAATTGGGCCTGTAGTGTATTCTTAATTAAATACCTTTTCGGTATTGACAATGTATGTACACCACAGCCTCTTTTCAGGCACAGCTTGGTTAATTCATTGTGGTTTGTCGCTTTCAAGTTTGTTTGTTGTAAAACTCTGTTATTTTGATAAATAGTGTGATTCCTCAGTTGCAAAATACTTCATATTTAAGTCAATAGAGTCTCAGTCTTTTGTTCACTCAACCACGGCAGGTGAGGAATTATCTCTTTACTTTGCTTGCACATCCATAAAAGGCTATATTTCCAATATGCATTCCAAGAAGCATCTGTATAATTTTCTGTTGGCAGGCCACTTGCCAGGATGCAACAGCAAATTGGCAGTCAGCAACTGATATATGCGTGGGATCACCTGTACATATTTCACTTAAAGAGCGCAAGTTTTCAAAAGCACTTTGAGACCATACTCGCTCTCTCTCGCTTTCCATGTCCTACGATGATTGACCACAATGCTCCAGCAGTTATCTGACCCAACACCCACCTAAAGAATTGGGTTTTTCTACTTTTGAGACACCACAGCTTACTTTTCGCCATAGGACATTTCACCTTTTACATAGCACAGGAATGCACTGGTAGTGGGATGGCAGTGCTTTGATATCGCAACTCTACCGGTTGTCCTCTGGGTCTTTCATCACTCCAACATTGATTTCTGTTGCAGCGATCAATGGAAGTTCCTTTTCTTCCTGTTTTGGATCAGGATAGAGTTTCAGTTTTCTGGAGATTTGCTTAATATTGCTCTTTGGGCAAAATGTGGTGAAAGGACATCAATGGTTTTGGAAAAGCCTGCACTACAAGAATCACATTGACTCACAATACAGTATTGGTATTTTTGGCGAGTGGCAGTTAAGGATTCGTATATTGAGAATAGACTGTTTTCATATTCCAGCACTTTCTTTACACCATTACACAACTTCAATATGTCTTTGTCTTTTAATGACCCAAACTTGACAAAGCCGTTCTTTTGCAGTCCTAATGTAAACACTTGGGTTTGCATCTATTATTGTGAGAAGCCAACCCAATGCCATGCAAGTTCTGTTTTTACATTGAAGAGCTAGACAGTTTTCAAAATCGAATGAACCAGATGGATTTATCGCCTAAGAAATGAGGAACATTTAAACCAGTCTTATTTTCTATTCCTACAAACATATATCAATGATTTCATCTTCACAGAAGCCACAAGTTTGGATATTCCAAAGATCTATCATAAGCCTCTACTCCTGTGGCCAGATATACTCAGATGATAGGTTAGCAGCTGATTGTGCTACCAGGTAGTAATTGTTCCTCAAATGTAGAATACTTTCAGGCCTGAGCAAGATCTTTCCCAATCAAAAACATGAACAGTTTTTGCAAAGGATGGTTTCTGGCCAGTGAAAGCCGTGGTTCATGGGATATCTGGCACAGTTTAATGGTAAACAATATCATTGACAAAAATACTGTGTCAAAAATATTGTTTACCCCAATATCGTGCTCCTATACTTATAATGGTAAGTACAAAAATATCGGGGGGACAATATCGTTGACACGGATATCGTCCAAAAATAGATAAACATATTGATTTTAAAACTATATAAATAGAGTTTAAAGTAGTAAATGTTAAAGATTTTAATAGGTACTTTTAATATCATGTAAATTAAGTATATTCCACTAATATTTAATACTATATATAAATATATACTGATACAAACACACAAGCAAATATATACATATGTGTTTGTACTTCTATGTAATATATATAGTAACATAATTAATTCAAATATTTATTTTACATTATTATTTTTTTAATTATCCTATATTGGATCTTCTATATATTCACATGCTTGAATCGTTCCCCTTCGTCAAGCTGGGAATACTCGGTACATTAACATAGCACTATATAGTGTAAAATATGCAGCATACAGTATATGATGTAAAATGGCCAAAGGCCTGAAACAAAATAATATATTTAGTAGCACATCCACCACATCGATCTGTTTGCCACTCCAAACAACAGGAAATGTCTGTGCTTCATATGCAGGTTTTGGCATTCAGGAACGATGGGCAATTCTCTTTCGTTCAGCAGGTCCAAGATATTTGCCTACTCCTTTCCTCTTTTACCCCAGAACCCCATGGTGTTGAAGAATGCAGAGATAGACCATTGCACTCAGATCCTCATTGCTCCGGTGTGGCCTCGCCAGTACTGGTACAACAAGCTGCTGCAGTTGGGAGCATGTCCCCAGGATATTGTCCAGACATCATGGAAATATTCCTCACTATGATCCCAAGTCGCTGGACTTGACAGCATGGTACCTGACCACCTACAACTTGGCCATTTGGTTCTATTGCAAAGTGTAAACAGTTTCTGGTGCATGCTCAAGCTCCAGCAACCAATAAGACTTACAACTCTAAATGGAAGGGTTTCGGTGTCTGGTACATGAATAATGGTCATCATCCACTTCAAATAAAGCTTTCTCAGGTGCTTCCATATGTTAAGTTTCGCCAGATTTGCTCTCAAATATTCTTCAGATGGGCCATCTGCCTGCAATCTTGAGATTTAGAAGGACTCACACAACGTTGTCAACTCTATTTTCCCAAAGGATCATTAAACAGTTTACGAAAGGGCTTTTCAGAGCATTTCCACCTTTTGACATCCTTCAGTTCCATGGAAGCTGAATACAGTCCTCGGCCAACTTATATTACCTCCTTTTGAGACTCATGAAAACAGCACTTCTCCTGGCTCTAACATCTTCTAGGAGAGTGGGAGAGATTCAGACATTTGCCATCAGATAACCTTTTCTCCTCTTCACTAAGGACAAAGTGATACTCAGAACCACTCCTAAATTATTTCCTAAGGTGACTACTGACTTCCATTTGAATGAGCCTGTCATTTCTAGATCCTTCTTTCCCAATCCATCTTCAACAGCAGAAAGATCATTACATTCTCTAGACTTGCATAGATGTCCCACATTCCATATCGACAAAACAAAGGACATAATCACATCAGACCAGCTATTTGTATAATTTGTTCAGCCACGGAAAGTTCTAGCCCTGTCCAAACAGGGTATACAGCGTGGCTCTCAGACTGTATTGCTTTCTGTCATGCCAAAGCCAAGCGTCCTCTCCAGGGAAGAGTGAGGGCGCATTCCACCACGTGCATGGCTTCAATTGCAGCACTCTAAGCTGGAGTGTCTCTGAATCTGCTGTGCAGCCATCCGGAGGAGCAGGAATACTCTCATTAAAGCATTACTGTCTAGATGTGGACGCAGAAGCTGATGCAGCAGTGGGACAGACAGTCCTGAGAAACCATTTTTCATTAAAGGTGAGCCTGCTTCCCGCTTTGTTGAATTTCTTAATGTAAACTGCTTGGTATTCTGATTCAAGCATGTGAATATATAAAAGATCCAATGTTGTAGAAGGAATTACACATCACATGCGACCCTCCCTTCTCCCCGGTCAGAAGTTCATCCTATTTGTTCTCATACTTGTGCTTTGAAACCTGAGCTATGATGGCCTCTATGGGGAATAGGAGACCTTAAGCGTGCACGTAATTGGCTGAAGTTTTGGTTCTTTCAAATGAGGTGGATGTGCTATTAAACATACTATTTTGTTTCAGGCCTATGGCCATTACACATCAAATAGTGTCTGCTATATATTTTAATGTAGCAGGGATTCCCTGCCTAACGATGGTGAAAGATTCAAGAATGTTAATATTTAAAAGATATCAATTTTGGAGGACTGGAGCTACAGGTAAGTAACCAATTCAATGTGCATGCATATAGCAAAATCCAGCTCCGCGCAGCACTACATCGTGAGGGGCGAGCACATGATCAGGAGCTCTGTGTGCTCCCACCAATAGGAGGGATGCAGGACTGTTCAAAACATGGGTGGGGCAGCATCCTGGCTTAACAGCGGCACCTGAGGAAGGCAGATATAGCCGAAATGCATCATGCCTGACAGCTGTTTTAATAAAGGGCTTCCAGCAACATTTTCCCCGTGTGGCCTCTTTTCCTGTCAGCAATGGAGGAGTTTTGGTGCATATATATAAATATCCCGGGCATAACAGGAATTTGGAATCTCATATATAAATATATATATATTTTTTTTTTTATCCAACAAACGCCGAAGCTTCTCAAGATGCACTCGACAGTGCGTCTGCCATTCGGCATCACGGTTCAGCCCGCCCCAGCCATCCAAGTTCGTTGTATTGCCTGACGCGTTTCTGTGGCCAACGTACCACTTCATCAGAGGCATTTCTCCTGTATGCATTGGAGCACTCTTTATACTGCATGCTGATTGGTGAGGGTTTTTTCAAAGAACATATCATTACATAAATATACTCAAAAATTCATTTGAATCGTTATCTATAAGCTATCACCATGGTCAGCTTATAAGAGGCTGATTTCAAACTCAACTATATATATATAAGCAAAATCCTCGCCTTCTACAGATCCCATCCGCGGCAACAAACGAGAGTGGACCAAGTTGAGTGCTATTTTTCATTTATTTCTCCAAAAACAGCTCCGTCATGACGTGTTTCGGCAGTTCACCTGTATATATATAATTATTTTTCTCACTGAAAACAACAAAGGTTACAGGGACATTTTAGTTAGGCTCAGAATCACTCTTACAAAACCATTGATATTCAGCAGTTATAGGTACCTGAGCTAAGTATAACTTACGCTCATGCAATGCACTGCATTTGACCTTACATATTACATAACTCATGACATAGTCTTTTACGTAGGAGTTAGATTTACTATTCACACTCCAGTGAAAGCAATTATAGGGAACGCGTTGAACTTTGGAGGGGTGAAATTTACTGTTCCCACTCCAGTCTACACAGTAACAGTAGAGAAAGTGTTGGGCTTTGAAGGGGTTACATTTAGTATTTCCACACCAAACAGCGCAACATTAGGAAAAGCGTTGGATTTCGGTGGGGGGAAATTGACTATTAACAGTGCAACAGTGGGGAAAGTGTTGGACTTTGGAGGGGTAACATCAACTATTCCCACTCCAGCTTTGGAACAGTTAGGTAAGTGTTGGATTTCAGAGGGGTGACATTTATTATTCCCACTCCAAACAGTACAACAGTAGTGAAAGTGTCAAATTACAAAAAGGTTAATTTCACTATTTCTACTGCTGTCTAAACAAGTGTCGGGAAAGTACTTCACTTCAAACACATTACTTATAATAAGTAACTTCATGAATGTAGAAAAATTATTAAACTCTCAATAATAAAAAAAACTAAAAACAATCAATTTACCTAATTACTATTCAAAAGAATTATCAATTTATAAATATTTTGTACCCAATTATTAATTAGTTAACTACCCCCCCCCCCCTATATCTCTAACTTTTTCTTTAGAAGCGAGAGCTTGTACCAGGCTGTCTTTGTTCTTTTGGCATTGTGTGTTTTTGAGTGTGAGATTGGTGTCTAGGGTGAATCCAAGTGACTTGGCATTCAGGGAAAGTTGGGGTTCGAAGCTGTCAAGGTTCGTGTCATTTAGCCAGGTTTATACGATTTTCTTTGTGTTGTTTTTGGCAAATAACAAATATGTTGTTTTGTTTGGGTTGAACTTCAGTTTGTGCTGAACATCCAAGTCTGGAAGATAAGCAGGCAGTGTTTAAAACATTGGAGGTCTGAAGCAGAGGAGGCTTTCAGGTAGAATTGTGCATCATAATTATCATATTGGTGTATCTTGATGCTGTTATTTGTGAGAAGAGCACCAAGTGGCTTCAAGAAAATGTTGAAGATGACACCGGACAATATAGAATCCTGGGAGACTCTGCATATGATAGGGATCTTTTAGGACCTGGATGTGGCAATGTGAACAAACTGGTGTTAGTTCGAAATGTAGTAGGGGAACTGGTGAAAGATATTTTCCGGTAAATGCAATTCAAGACTCCATTGTGCTGGAGGTCCAGGCAGCATAGAGGTCCAGTAACATCTTGAGGTAGAGGGTTATCTTCATATGTGTTACGGAGGGTATGCGCTACAATGTGTAAGGCACCAATCTACTTGCTTCAGTGTTATCAAAAACCAAATGTGTAGTCATGCTGGAGATGGTAAGCATTAATGTGATATTGGAGTTGAACATAGACTGCTTAATCAGTCATCATACTTATAAATGATATGTGAGTGATGGGCCGATAGTTAACAAGGTCATCAAGGTCTAGTGTTTCTTTAGGAGTGAGAGGTTCTCGCCTGTCTTGAGAGCCTGAGAGATGATACTATGTGTGGGGGATAAGCACAGTGATCACAGACACTCCTAATTGATAACAGGAAAACAGAGGCAAGGATTCACAATTCCATGATAGGAATATGGAATTCAAGTGGACTTTGCAAGAAATCAGTTTGTGAAAGCAGGGGTTAGTGATTTCCAGAAGAATAGCAATGGGAATGAAAACAGGATTGAAATGTACAATTGATAGGAAACTCCAAGAACACACACTTCACTGATTAAAATCTTCAGATGCTAGTAGCCTGTATTCTCTTTTTGTCTTTTTTGGACTGGCTTCTTGAGCAGCTCTTGTCGTATCGGTGACATATGCATCTAAGCATCTGGCTGAAAATCATTGTCTTAGTAATGGAATTCGATAGGTGCAGAGATGTTCCATATTGGTTGAGAATTTAGAATGCTCATTGAATGCCTAAGTGTAGTTTACTACAGTCAATGTCAGTATATAACTTCTTGACATTGAACACCAAAATCAATTCAAACCTGCAGGATGTTTTCCATTGAGCATGTGATCTTTAGCTTTGCCTTAAGATTCTAGACACTGTATCAACCTTAGTCTGGCCAAAACCATTTGTTGGCTAGAATGTATGCTGGCTTTGGATTTCAGACACAGAGAGGAGTGACACCTCAGAACCACTAGGGATATTTTATTTTGTTGTGAACATTGGATGAGAGCTCCTATCACTTGGGTGTCGTGCAGTAGTACTATCCTAACCAAAGGTAATCAGGGAGTGATATGGCCAGTATTTTTGTTTTGACACCTAAGATGTATGTGTCAAGGTCTAAGGCTAAGATTTGACCTGCTTGGTTGGTCACACATAGGGACTCCTGTTCCTTAATTATTTAAAATGCTAGTAGCTCGTAGGAGTTGGTTTGATTGCCAGAGACAATGGGTTTCCGGGAGAAAGTAGATCTGAAGCCTGCACTATAGGGACACTGCTGTTGTGATGAATGACGAGTTTGGTGCTAGGAGTCGGACTACGTCCATAAGAGAGATAACCCACCCATTTTACTTCACAGCCCATTCTTGTCTCTAGGGAGATCAGGGCCACTCCCCGCAATACCCCTTTATTCCTGCTTCTCATAAAGATTTTATGCTTTGGTCGTTAGGGAGGGTACTACTGTTGGCCTACAAATCATAAATACTGTGCAATACACTTGATGATTTTCTTTGTTTGCTAATTAGTTGGGATTCACCAGAAGATGATCAACCCTCCCAGTTTTAGAAAGCTACTTCACATGATCAGCATCTGGTTTTGAATGGTGCTGGCAGGGTGCAAACTCTGCATGCAGAATTTACAATACCATGTGATTACTGTGCCAATAACTAGTGAAACTCCATGGAATGGGAATATCCGTGTGTGGCTGTATTTACTGATGGTAAAACCACACAGAATACCTCTGTGTGGGGTGATGGTAGGAGTACAGGAGGAGTACAGGAGGAAAGGCAAGGCTAAGCTCTGGTGGGAGGAGAGTTATAAGCTCCCCTCTGTAGCAACATTATGGGAAAAGAGGCTTTACTGCTTCTGCTGCAGCCAAAGCCTAATGCGATTTTGTGGGCAAAATTACGACCTATTGAAATTGGGTCTGGTGTTCCAATATCCGGAAAATCCAGGTTCAGGAACACAAGTCCACTCCAGATCAGGCAGAGTGGAATTGCATGCATTCATTTTGCTCTGCCTGACTCATAATCAGGGCCTAAGAAGGCTCTAATACTCTTCTCTCCTCTGGAAGAAGCTGTGATATTAAATAAATCCTTTCCTCCTGCACTGTATCTAAAAAGGATGGTGCGCATTGACACATTCCCCAGATTAATGGAACTAGGGCTTGTGTGAACAGAATATACTTGTGAACATCCTGAAAAGTGAACTTTTTGACTCCAAGAGGGCTAATGTTGCGACTCTCGTGCAGCTGGCTCCTGATGACTTGATTGGGTTGTCTTCTCAGTGCCTCCTCCATGCCTTCCCTCAAGGCTCTCAGAGACGTCCTTAGATACCACTGATTCTCTCCATATCTGTGCAGCTGCATATTTAGACCCCAGAGCGTTTGTGACTACACGCTCACAGATGGCCAGTGGAAACTGAGCTCTCATATGAGGGGCTGGAGCACACTGTGCATTAAATGTGCCCCAACACGTTTACCTCTTTCATGCAAAAATCTCTGGACCCCCTTTTAACCATTGCTCTGCCATTACATCCCATAATCAGCTGGGCTGCCTAGGCACTCTTGACATGCCCAATAGACACATAGTATTCACTTACGGACTGCCAAACAAGATAATCACCTGCCTTAATCTTTCAGCTGGCGAAAGTTAAGACTTTAACATTTTCAGTTAAAACTGTTTCGCTCAAAGACAAGAAATCCAAACCAGTGGGACACAATTGCCTTTTTTAAATCCCTTTAACAAACCTGATTCCTCCAACCAAAGTTCTCCAGTATTGGGGTGTCTTTCATAGATTCACATGCTTGAATATTCCCCGTCGTCGGAGTGGGAGTCCCACGGTAAATAATATAGCAATATATACAGCCAAAATATATATATATATATATACATATACATAAGTAATCATATAAAAAAAAAAGAGATATAAGTAAGTAATAACATCAAGAATGTCCCTATATGAAATTTCCATAGAGATACATGGAAAGAGAAAAAAGACATTCGTAGTCTATCTCTGTCATTATGTTAGTCCAAACTACGGCTAATCAGGCGCCAGCTCCTCTCTAGAACCTTCTCCTCAGAGCTTCTCACCTCAGATTTTCTACCGCACGTCGTGTGACAGGGAGTCTCCCTGAGCTCTGCTCAGTTTTTGTCAGTCAGAATGTCTTCAAGTAAGAAATCTTTGTTTAGACCATGTTCTTCGTGTGGAAAGCTGCGTTTATTTTCTGAGGACCCACACAGTAAGTGTATTTACTGTTTGTACCCAGATCATGAAGTGGCAAAATGTAAATTTTGTAGAACTTTTTCTACAAAGACTTTAAAGGACAGAGAAGGCCGTCTCTTAATATGGCTTCAGAGACTGAAGGATAAGGATGACCCAGTGTCTGACACGGAAAGTCTTCTTTCTGGCCGTTCTCAGACTGCCTCTAAGCGCAGTAGTGTGCAGGAGTTACCATCTCCTTTCCTCAAGAAAAAGAAACTGTCAGCAGCCACTTCTGCAGTCTCACCTACTGTTTTGTCGCCTTCGGGACATAGTTCTCAGGCGGTAGAGGCGTCTAGTTCCCAGTTCTCAGGAAAAAGACTGTCCGCCTCGTCGACGATGCTGCCGACGACGAGATCTGCTGTATCTGGCTCGTCGACGGTGACTCTGACGACGACATCGGCTGCTTCGTCATCGACGAGTGTTCTGTCGACGTTATCCTCGTCGACGGTGACCATCAGTACTTCAAGGGCGGTGACTTCTATTTTGCCCATTACATCGTCGTCGACGAAGAAGGTAAAGGTACCGTCGACGCAACCCGTGTCGTCGACGAAGACGTCGTCGATCTCGTCGGCGTCCACTTCGTCGACGAAGAAGAAGAAGATCCCGTCGACGGGATCGTCGACGGTGGCTTCGTCGACGGTGGCTTCGTCGACTAAAGCCGCGACGGCTCCGTCGACGACGGCTCCGTCGACGGCGGCTCCGTCGACGGCGGTTCCGTCGACGTCGATTTCGTTGGCACAGATTCCGCCGACGTTTATTCCGTCGACCAGCGTTCCATTATCAACAGCTCCGTCGACGAGGCCTTCGCTGAAGGCGTCCACAGTGCATACCATGCAGCAGTCGACGGCAGATTCTTTCATAAGGATAAAGGTGAACAAGATATCGTCTGCCCAAAAGTCAAGGAGGGAACAGCTACCTCATGCAACTTCAGCCTCGCTTTCATCATTCACTGAGGTTCCTTTGACGCCATTACCAACTGGTTCTAGCCTCGATAGGCAGGAAGAGATTATTCCTGTAGGGGATGCGCAGCCTCCCTCCCCTTTATTTGCTACGGATTCTGATCAGGAGTCCGAGGGTTTACCGGAGTCCTTTGGAACGGCGCAAAGCCCATCCGACTTGATAATTAAATGCCAGGATGACAGCAGTGAGGGTGAAGACCCAGTTTACATACAGCAAGTGCCTGTGAAACATGCAACGGCGACTCTTCCATTGTCGCTCATAACGAATCTCGCATGTTGGACGACTACAATCAACGCTTTCCTCTATCTCCACAGCGTTCTGAGGTCCCGTTAACTCCTGCGGTTCCAACAACTATACCACCGATACCAAATGTAAATCCTTTACCTCTGCTACCGTCTGCACCACCAAGACAGGTCCCAGAGAGAGTGTTGCCTCACTATGAGCCTCCGCAGGAAGTCCCTCAAGAAACAGAAGAGGGTGAAATCCCAGATGATAGTGGGGATGTGGATAACGATGACGATGATATGGCGGAGTGGGACAATTACCAAGCACAAACTCCATCCCCCTCTCAGATAGTAACAGGGGATTCACCTCCAGTGGACATAGCGAATTTTCACCAACTAATGGAGAGGGCGGCGCAACGTTTTAAACTGACAACGGAGCGCAGAGAGGAAGATTGTTTCCTGTATGATTTTAAGAGTCAACCTTTTAAACAGACTCATGCTATTCCTATTGTGGAATTTATTTGGGAAGAAGGCAAGAAGTTGATGCAAACACCGAATACCTTGCCGGCACAGGTGCCTAGATTAGAGAAAAAATATAAGGCACCAATAGGAACCCCAGCATGCCTCACGGGACAGGCTAAACCTGAGTCAGTCGTTACGCAGGCAGCGCAACGTAAGGCAAAAAATCCGGCGTCGACTGTCACCGCACCACCGGATCGTGACGGACGTCGAATGGATGCCATAGGGCGTAAGTTCTCTTCAATGTCCTCTACTGTGGTTAGAGCAGCTAATGGCCATTTTGGGTCGCTATGACCGACAAGTGTGGGCTGATATTTCAGATGTGCTGCAAGAGTTGCCGGAGCCATCTAAGGCAGAAGCAATGAAGTTGCTTCAAGAGGGAGAAGCAGCATCGGCGGAGATAATTGATTGTGCAGTAGACATCGCCTGCACGGGGTTCCGTCAGCTTGCCGGAGCGGCTGTTCTGCGCAGGCAAGGATGGTTAAGATCAACATCCTTTCGACAGGAGGTACAGTCCATGATCCTTAACATGGCTTACGACGGCGAGGCGTTATTTGGAAGTCACGTTGATGAGGCACTCCAGTCCATAAAAAAGGATACTGAAACAGCTAGATCCTTAGGAAACCTGCAATTTCAAAGGCAAAATTTTCGTGGTACACGCGGACGCGGCACCTCCTCCAATTTTCGAAGGGGTAGTAATCAATACAGACTCTATTATCAAGGATCCAACCGATATTCGAATGGCCAGCAACAGCAATCTTCACGACAGCAGGCCTCCAAGTCGTATAGAGGGAAATCCTCATACAGAGGAAATGCATCTAAAAGACAGTGACTCTTTCCGGAGGTTGGAGGTCGAATCTCTCTGTTTTTTTTTTTTTCTCAATGGTCCTCCATCACAAGGGACCGTTGGGTTTTGGACATTGTGAAAAGAGGACACGCCTTGGAGTTCACCAAATTCCCTCCTCCCACACCACACTCCGGACCACCACCTGCTCACATGAAAGAACTTTTGCATCAAGTTCGACTTCTAAAGCAGAAAGGAGCTGTAGAATTGGTGCCAGTATCTCAAAGGGGAAAGGGTTTTTATTCCCGATTCTTTCTGATCACGAAGAAGAACGGAGAGTGGAGGCCCATCCTCGATCTAAGGGCACTAAACAAATACCTAAAGAGCCAATCCTTTCGTATGATGACGCTAGTAGACATCTTGCGTCTACTCTCGCAGGAAGATTTCATGGCAACTATAGATCTCCAGGATGCCTATTTTCATATTCCTATATTACAAAGGCATCGCAAGTACCTGCGCTTTCGAGTGGGTCAACACGATTACCAGTTCAAAGTGTTACCGTTTGGTCTGCGCTCGGCCCCTCGTGTGTTCACGAAGGTACTAGCTCCAGTAATAGCGTTTCTGCGACTTCAGGGAGTGCAAATTTTTCCATATCTGGACGACTTTCTCCTGAAATCTCAGTCAAGCACTCACCTAAGACAACACATACTTCTATGCCAGAACGTGTTTCGCTCCTTAGGTCTGTCCATCAATGCAGCGAAATCCCAACCTCATCCTGCTCAGCAAAGGGATTTTCTGGGAGCAACTCTGGAAACGGTATCAGCAAGAGCGTTTCTTTCCCAAGAGCGTCTGCAAAAGATTCTACGGTTGGTCGCTTTGATCAAGTCAAAAGAGTCAGTTTCTGTGAGGTTGTTAAAATCGTTTCTGGGGATGGCGTCATCCTCCATTGCCTTAGTTCCCCATTGCAGGCTGAGAACACGTCCTATTCAGGAAGCACTGGATGTTCAGTGGCGTCAAGTAACGGGCTCTTTCCACGACATGGTACGTGTCACAGATCAAATGAGGTCAGCACTCGCATGGTGGGCAAATCCAGCCAACTTGACAGAAGACACGTCTTTTCTGTTGGTGCCGCCGGACTGGACAATCACGACAGACGCCTCATTAGAGGGATGGGGCGCACATTTGGAGGATCTCTCGGTAAAAGGGAGATGGTCAACACACCAAAGAACTTGGCACATCAACAGGTTGGAGTTGATGGCGATTTATCTCGCTCTAAAGTCCTTTCTGCCCTTGATCCAAGGAGAATCAGTGCTAATACAGACAGACAACACAACCTGTATGCACTATGTGAACAAACAGGGCGGAACAAAATCCCCAAGTCTGTCCAGGTTAGCTCAAAGAATTTGGGACTGGTCTCTCAGTCATCAAATCATGATTACAGCAGTACACCTGCCAGGAGTATCCAATGTCCTAGCGGATTCCCTGAGCAGGTCCTCCTCGTCGACCCACGAGTGGGAATTACACCAACCCACTCTAGAGAGGATATTCCAACTATGGGGTAGTCCGCAACTGGATCTTTTTGCTACGCCGCAGAACCGGAAATGCCGGAATTATGCAAGCTGGCATCCCCACAAGGAGTCGCTGGGGAATGCCCTTTTGATAAACTGGTGCAATCTATTTGCGTACGCCTTTCCTCCAATTCCCCTCATACCTCGGGTCCTTTGGAAGATGAAGAGACAACCTTGCCACCTGATTCTAATAGCCCCACGCTGGCCACGACAAGCGTGGTTCTCAGAACTTCTCCTGATGTCCCAATGTCAACCAATCCTCCTGCAACATCGGACAGATCTGCTCACAATGAGCGAAGGGAGAATTTGCCATCCGAATCCCTCCTCACTGAGCTTATCGGCCTGGAACCTGAACACCATGAGTTCGCCCATCTAGACATCCCGCAGGATTGTAGGGATATTTTGGCCCAAGCAAGAGCACCCTCTACAATCAGGACGTACAAGTTCAAATGGAAAAGATTCTGCCACTGGTGCGTTTCTAACGGAGTCCACCCGATACACTCCACGGCGCATCAATTACTACCTTTCTTCCTGCACCTAGCTAATTCTGGACTGTCTTATGCAACCCTACGGGTTTTCCTAGCAGCAATTTCCCGTTTCCGGCAGGATGGATCAAATTCCCTTTGTTCCTCAAGAATAATCCGTCAATTTTTTAAAGGTTTGTTTCGGAAATTCCCGCCAATTCGACGGCCTCCTCCGTTGTGGCATCTTAACGTTGTGTTGGCGCAATTGATGAGACCTCCGTTCGTGCCCATTCACAAGGCCGACTTAAAATATCTAACTTGGAAGGTCGCACTACTTCTGGCATTAACGTCTTCACGTCGTGTCAGTGACATTCATGCTTTTACCGTCAAACCTCCGTTCCTGCAGTTCAAACCGGATGCTGTAGTGTTACGCACCAATCCATCATTCCTACCCAAGGTGCTTACTGATTTTCATATTAATGAACCAGTAATATTAAAGACCTTCTTTGCCAATCCTCAGACACCTGCAGAGCAGAGATTGCACTCTTTGGACGTGAAGCGATGCCTAAAATTCTACATCAGTAGGACAAGTTCGTTTCGAAAATCCGATCAACTTTTTATAGCAAATGGACGTTGTCATAAAGGACGTCAGGTTACTAAGCCGACGATTGCACGCTGGATTTCGGCAGCTATTGTTTTCTGCCACCAAAAGGCAAACAAACCCCTACAGTCTTCAGTGAGAGCACACTCAACTAGGGCAGTATCATCATCTACTGCCTTATTTGCTGGAGTACCTTTGCAACACATCTGCAGAGCAGCTACGTGGTGGACCAGACACACGTTTACTAAGCACTACTGCTTGGCAACTTTAGGCGAAGAGGACGCTGCAGTAGGACAGGCAGTGCTACGCAATCTTTTTAAATAAGGTGAGCCTCTTCCTCCCGCCTCCATATTGTTTCCATTTATAATTGACATATGATGCATTTATACAATTACAATTATTCAGTACTGTCATATGCATAAGAAGATTGATTGTCATTATAATTTCAAAGCTGTGTGATCATGGAAACAATGATGATTGTTACTGCTAGCTATTCTATATTCAAGCATGTGAATCTATGAAAGACACCCCAATACTGGAGAAGAACAATTGTTACTTACCTGTAAACAGGTGGTTCTCCAGTATTGGTGTCTTTCATAGATTCACATGCGACCCTCCCTCCTCCCTTCAGAGGCTCTCTTCTCCTCATACACTCTAAGGTCACTTTGGTGCTACGAAAATCTGAGGTGAGAAGCTCTGAGGAGAAGGTTCTAGAGAGGAGCTGGCGCCTGATTGGCCGTAGTTTGGACTAACATAATGACAGAGATAGACTACGAATGTCTTTTTTCTCTTTCCATGTATCTCTATGGAAATTTCATATAGGGAAATTCTTGATGTTATTACTTACTTATATCTCTGTTTTTTTTATATGATTACTTTTGTATATGTATATATATATATATATTTTGGCTGTATATATTGCTATATTATTTACCGTGGGACTCCCACTCCAACGACGGGGAATATTCAAGCATGTGAATCTATGAAAGACACCAATACTGGAGAACCACCTGTTTACAGGTAAGTAACAATTGTTCATCTAAACCAGATGCCCCCTGACAAAGTGTCTCAAGCACCAACACAGTGCTAATGGCCATACACATGTCAATGTGCACCTGACACTGGCAAGGGAGTAGCCAGAAAATTAAAATAACTCCCCACTTTGAAACAAGTGTAAAGCTAGTAAACCATTCATTTCCTAGAATTGTTCTCTTCACCGCTATCCTTTCATTGTCCCTCGCTTCCATTCATCCATTCTTTGATCCTTCACTCCATTGTTTGGTTATTCCAACAATTCATTGACATTCTGTCCATCGGTTTACTGATTCATTCATCTACCCTTCCACTGGTTTTTATTATTATTATTTGTTAGGGGCACAAATCATCCCCAAGGGGATCTCTCGGCGCCATAGCTGCAGATGACAGTTTGCCAAGCAATGCCAAGGTTAAAGACCAAATAGCCAGGTTTTCAGAGATTTTCTAAAAGAAGTTAGAGCCGTACAAGAACGGATGTACATAGGCAGCCGATTCCAGTGATGCAAAGCCAAAAAAGAGAAGGAGCGACCCCCAAATCTGGTATAACGACTACACTTGTGGGCACAACAATAGAGGTTTACTGGATCTAAGCTAGTGGATTGGGATATAAGGCAATAGTTTGTTTTTCAAATAGCACAGCCCCCTTCCATGCAAGGTTTTAAAGACCAAACATAGAAGTTTGAAAAGTGCCCGCTTTTTTATAGGCAGCCAATGAAGGAGGCGCAGTAGGGGTTCAGATGAGAATCGTGGAGGAGATTGTGGATAAGGTGCGCTGCAGTATTCTGCACCACCTTAAGCCTGGCAAAGAGGCCTTCATTCATACCGACCATAAGGAAGTTTCCATTGTCAAGACAACTCACTTTCAGAGCCTGGACCAGGGTCTATTTGGCATGCAAAGGGGTCCACTGAAACACCTTCCTAAGCATGCGCATCAGGCGGAAACAATTATAACGTGCTCTTTCATAGAGAGATTGTCATCTAATAGGACACCTAAGTTTTTGACTCATTTTTTAGGTGTCGGAGGTGATCCCAGTTCAGGTGGCCACCAGTCTGAGGACCAAACTGAATGAGCTTTCCCAAGTAACAGAATCTCTGTCTTATTTGTATTAAGCTGAGGAAAGTTAGCAGTCACCCATGCAGCGATCTTTAACGTACAATCCTTAAATTTAACATTGGTGAGTGTTGGATTAGAATCCATGGTAATGACCAGTTCCGTATCATCAGCATAAGAAATGGCATCAAAGCCACATGACCTAATGAGCTTCGCCAAAGAGGACACATAGATATCAAAAAGAGTGGGACTCAAAATCGATCCCTGTGGCACCTCTTTGTCCATAGCCATGGATTTTGAAGTGAAAGCGTCCATCTACACCGAGTGTGTGCGTTCTGATAGACAGTTTTCCACCCATTTCAGAGCTTTACTACTGATACCAATCTCCCCTAATCTTTGGACTAGGATTTGATGGGAGATGTTATTAAAAGCCGCTGATAAGTCCAGGAGAATTAGCATGGCTGAGGCCCCCTTGTGTAAGGCAAGTTTGATGGTATCAGTGACCTCGATTAAGGCTGATTCTGTGCTGTAAGAAGCACTGAATCCTCAAAGGCTTTTAATGCGAGATCAATGTCTCCAATATCACTCACAGCAGGAGTAAAGACAGGAAGGAGGGTTGAGGGGACCACTTTCCTCCAAGGTCTCGAGAGTTTCAAGGCATCATGAGGACCAGCAATGGGTTTCTGGATATCTAAAAGGAAATTTAAAGAAAAGTGATCAGTCCACACCTGGGCAACGGGTGGATGCACCACTAGATCCGAAGCATTAGTGAAGACTACAGCAAGGGTGTGTCCAGCTATATGAGATTCGATATCGGCCAGAAGACGAGTTGAATCCGGGTAGGATTGGTTATCTAAGTGGTAGTTAAAGTCTCCAAACAGCAGAAAATGATCTGCTGCTAAAATGTGGGGGGCTAACCATTCCATGCGCTTCGAGCTGAAGTATTTTTTTTTGCCAGGTGGGTGATAGACCAGCGCCCCTCTCCAAGTTAGATTGGAGGAGGTAACTAATTAAAAAAATTATCATTTCCAACCAAAGGGTGAAGCAGGAGTCCAGGAGTTTGACCCTTAGTAAATTTTGTACAGCTGTAGCCACTCCGCCTTCTTTTTTCAACTGTCTGTCTCGCCTAGTTACCCTATAATCTTCAGGAAACACTACAGCTGTAGAAGCAGAAATGCAACTAGGTTTCCGTGATGAAACAAAAATCTGGCCTGATTGTATCTAGAAGGTCCCAGAGCTCCAAAGCATGTTTTGTAATGAAGTGCACATTGAGGTAAAGGCCCTGTACCTGAGGCAAACTAAAGTTGGCGTTATCCAAGGGTATACTATTATTGCTAGCCAGAGGCTTGCCCATTAAAAGACGATGTCTTGTGGGCCCAAATGCCTCATGCTTGAATTGGGGGAGGGAAAGGGCGCAAGAGAATTTGCACCTATTACATTGCAGAGGTCCATCCTTATTAAAAGAAGGTAGTTTCCCAATACAAAATGCACTAAAATTGTGACTCCCTATCTTTATGAGCTCAAGCCTGGAGTACGAGAGGAGGCACATGCCTTACCTAATAAGAGATCGTCCAGGCATGGATGGGCGAAGACGGGCTTGCCTTAGGACCGCTCGCTGTTCGCGTCCGTGTCAGTACTCAGTTTAAATAGAAGGGACAGAACCCGGGAAAGAGCTGTGTGAACGACTAGTGCGTCAACCGCCCAAAATGGCAGCAGCCGACATCCCAGCCGTTTCCTTCCGAGGCTGACTCTCTCCGCTCAAACGGCAACAAGCAACAGCCTTGGCGCACCGGAGAGCATCACTGTTATAGGAAAAGTGAATGAGGGCAATTGAAATTATTAAAAGGTCCTAAAATAGCACTGGTCAGTAATAAGAATAAAAAGTAAAAGCATGTGCAAAGTTAAATTTAAAAAATCAATACTGATAACCCTACCCTTTCACCTTTCCATCCATCTATCCATCCATCCTTTCATCATTCCATCCATCGACCCACATTGATCCATCATTTCACACTTCTATCCATTTGTCCTTACACACTTTCGTGTAACCTTTCATCCACCCTTCATTACAACCTATCATTAATTGATTCTTTCACCTTTGCATCCAAACGTTCGTCCTTCCAACCACCCATCCTTGGCGCCGTTCCTTTGTTATTTTTAACCTTCCTTCCTTTCCTTTTTGGTTTCCAATTCCATCTGCCATCATTTTTTCATCAAGGGATTTGTTTGTTCACTAGGTTGGAAAGAAAAGCATATGCTTTTTAAGACGACCTATATGAACCATAACAGTTCCTACACCAACAATTTGTGAACAGAGTCACTGAGGTACAGGACGTTTACTTCGTTGAGGACAGAGTTTTATTTGGAGCTACCACAATTGGTTTTTCGAAAATGATTTCTATCCATCACCTAAATGTTTCAACCAGTCGTTCATTACTTTGACATTGTTGGGCAATGTCACTGTCACTGTGGGACTTTGGAAAAGGAGCCTCTCGTGCAATGGTGGAAACAAATGATTGATGATGCAGAAGTGGGTACTGGGCCTAGGCCTTCTAATCGATGCCCACAAAAACTGTGGCCCCAGTGGTAATTGTCAGTGACAGGTTTCTTTCCCAGTTTTGGGGTTACTGCAGGCAGATCCTAACCCTTTCGGATTGAGACAGAACAAAGTCTAAGAGTTCAGTAGTCAATCTTTTTTTAATTCTTGATTGGTTTAACAATCAGTCCAATCATGAATGGTTGTATAATATATTTAAACATATATTTTCCTCTTCTCTTTTTCTAGAGAAATTAAGTGAAAATAGTATTTTAAAATTCTCAGGTAGTGTTTTAAGAGCCTTCTTCCCCCTTATTTTCAGAGAGGGAATGCACATTAGAAAGTATTCCTATTGAATGCCACTGACTGAAAAATGACTAGCATAAAAAATGCAACATTTTGATGATTATTGACTAAAACATGGGGAATGTTCTATCAAACGTTGGGTATTAGTCGGGTCCTGTATTTTTCCTATGAACTGCTACAGCATATTAACCCTTCTCTTTTTTGCTCATAGTTTCATCAGCTGTTAAATGTACATCACGAGTGATTAGTTTACAAGCTTTACTCATCGTGGGAATCTTTGAAAGAACATTTGCAAGCTCCCCTGAAGGCGCATTCAGCAGGCATATGAGCAACCTCTTACTGACAGCAGCAGCGGCAGATTAAGCGATTGATTAGGAAACTGCGGGGACTCTTAAAGTCGATGTACTTTGCATCTACATTAATTGAGACCCATCAATTTGTGAGTCAACAGGGCCTCTTTCCCAGACTGGACAAGCTAGTATCACACTTGAGAGAGTGCAGGTGCATGATTTACAATCTCTTGTCTGATGGATTTTTTTCATTTGACTAAGACACCACTGGAGTTTGCAATGATAAAACAATTCAATCTTCGTGTGGTCCATTTGGTCACACAATAAGTACCAGGAATCAGTGATTGAAGTTAAGGAATTTTATTTCCAATTAATAGTCAATCCAATATATATAAGCATGTCAGAAGAATATTAAAAAGATAGAGAATTACAGCTGGCAAGCTGGAATTCACAGTCGATTCAGTCTCAGTATAATAAGATATAATTTCATCACAGCCACAGCAATATACACGCAAATAATTAGAAACAGGTGTTCCTTAAAGAACTCCAATTCTCTCTCCAAAACATGAATTAGTTCTAAAATTATCTAATCAAGGTTCTAAGTTTAGAATAAGGATGGTTTCTAGAGTGGAGTCTCAAGGAAATTCGGAAATGCAAGAAGGTGTCAGCAGTGAAGACACCAGTAGGAGTCTTCCAGAATTTGAATAAGATTTTAGCATAAAGCTTCACACTTGCAAGGATAAACGGAAGCAAAGAGGTCTGTGCCCCTCAAAGTCTAAGGAAAATCTGCTCTAAATCCTAACAGTGTGAACATTAATTAAAGCAAACAAACTTCAGCAACAATCATATTTCCTCCCACCCTACCAGGAACCAATTATTTCATTTCTCGTGGTGTGCATTTGCAACATCCCCTGAGTTTCCTATCCCACATAACTTGGACAGTTACTGCAACCTTTAACATCCCTCTGTTCCTGATACACAATAATGAATAGTAGGCATCATCTGCTCATTGTGTCTTCACGTTTCTTGTCAAGATTTCTCTTCTCAGACCTTACTATCACAAAACTAATACAGACAATAATAATCCTTTCTCTAGCTGATGAAACCTTGAAAATGCACCTGAAAAAGAAAGTACACACTGACCAAGCAAAGTACATTTCAAAATTAAGGCTTTTATTCAGGCTAACTTTACCTAAGCAACTGAGGATAATGCGGAATGGGTAAATTTACTCGACAATACCCACCCCTGCCTTACCAATGAGGTTGATTCTGATGTGGGGACTGTCAACTCTTGGTATGTAGGGGCAGCAGATGCACTGGCCCTTCCACAAGGACGGAAGAAGAAACAGGGAGGCTCCCGGCAACCTGGTATCCTGACTCTTTGGCTGCAGAACGCAAATCGTGTAAAAAAACTTGAACGCACTTGGCAGAAGTTATTCCCCTGACAGTAAAGAGAATTATAACGCTCCACTTAGAGCTTACCATGCTTCTCTTGAACAGACTCAAAGTATGTTCTTTGCGCACAAAAGTGACGCGGCTGAACACACTCCCCAGGCAATTTTTAAGATCGTGAAAACCTTTCTCTCACTGCTGCCCTGTTACAGGGCATCTGCCCCATCTCAAGAGTTCTGTAATGGTCTAGCTACCTTGTTCGAGACCAAAATCTTTGATATTCAGAGTTCTTTGCCTGCTCTCTAGGAGAACTCTCCTCCTGTAGATGTCCTGGTCTTAAACAGCCATTGCTGCAGGCTGACCCAGTTTAGAACAATTGAGAGAAGCAATTCTGAAATGTAAATCGGGCTCCCTGTTAAATGTTTGCCCTTCTCCGAAGCTACCTGCAGCGATAGATGTCATCAACCCGCTGGTCAACTTCATTTTTAATCAGTCTCTTTCTTTGGGGACTTTTACCTGCCACTTGGAAACTGGCCAAAGTGGTCCACCTGCTTGAAAAGACAGCCTTAGATCCTAACATCTAAACAGGTCAATATCACTTCTCCCAGCCTTCACTAAAATGCTAGAACATTGAAAAACGTGCTGCTCTTGGAGTATCCCAAGCTAGGTAAGCTGCTTCATTCCAGTCAATCCGGCTTCCGTCCCTGTCATAGTACAGAGTCGGCTGTTCTGGAGATATCTGACCATATTAAATGGTCATTGGATGCAGGATAAACTGCGATTCTGATCCTTCTTAATTTGTCTGCTGCCTTTGACACCATTCCACACTCTATCCTCCTGCACCAGTGTCTTTGGTTTGGGGGGTATTGTGTGGGACTGGTGTAATTCCTTTTTGAACTTCAGAGGCCAGTCAGTTTGGCTTGCTCCTTTTTTATCTGAAGTTAAGACAGTCAAGCAAGGGGTGCCGCAGGGCTCTTCTCTCAGCCCCCCCCCCCCCTTTTTAATATCTTCATGTCGACATTGGCCTCTGTGGTGGAGCCTTTTGTATGTTAAATCATCTCATATGCCAATGATACCCAGTTGCTTTTTGCGTTGGGTGGCTCCCACGCTTCTATTGCAACATCCTTTATCCAGTATTGGATCTTTCATAGATTCACATGATTGAATCATCCCTGCCGTCGGGGTGGGAGTCTCACGGTAAAATAATAATAACAATAATAGTAATTCATATCATAATAGGCAACTATGCATTGCACAGTCATTGCAGTAGCCCATCTATATCTTTTTGTAAAAAAGAACCAACGTTGAAACACAGCCAATCAGGCACCAGCACCCTCTAGAACGCTCTACAGAGAGGCAAGACCCTTAGATTTTCTACCACACGTCGTTGTGACAGGGAGTCTCCCTGAGCTCCCCTCAGTTTTTCTCTTCATTTGGATTTCTGTGAGTACAAGATTTCTAAAGAAGGACTCTTCAGGCCTTGTGGGTCATGTGGGAAGAAAAGGCTGCATTTTGAAAATCCCCACAAGTATTGTATTTATTGCCTGTACCCTCTTCTCAAGGTAAAGGATTGTAGAAAATGTAAAACCTTCTCCTCTAAGACTCCTAAAGACATGGAAGGCAGATTGCTTATCTGGCTGGAAAGGCTGAAATAAAAAAACTCTATTTTATCTGATAAGAAAGGCAGTGTTAGTTCCAAAGCTTCAACCCACCTTTCTAAGAAAAAAGACAGATCTGCAGAATCCCCTGAGGGATATAAGAAAGCTTATAAAAAGACCTATAATGAGTGAGAGCATGCTGCCTCAAAAAAGGGGAAGCTTCCATACCCTTCTGAGGAAAAATCTGCTTCAAAAACTGCCTCAAATGCTGCATCAAAAACTGCCTCTGAACAGCCTAAGACTCGGTCAGAATCTGTCAAGACCTCTTCGTCGTCGAAAAAGACTTCGTCGATAACAAAACCACTGTTGGATTTTGTACCTCAGCATTCGTCATCGACGCTTGCATCGTCGACGGAAGCTTTGACGAAGACTTTACCGTCATCGATGACAGCCATTATGCCGTCGGCACCTGGACTGCAGATGGTGCCTCTAACGATGACGCCACAGTCGGCGTCTCTACCGTCGACTGCACTTCCATCGTCAACACCTCCATCGTCGACGACGACTTCTTCATCGGCGGTAGTTTTGCCGTCGATGGCATTGACGATGACTACACCGTCGTTGACAACTGTCTTTTCTACATCGACGGTGTCCATTTCACTGTTGACAAGGATTAAGTTGACACCGCAACAAAAGAGGCCCTCCTCATTACAATTCACTCCGGTCTTGTCCTCTAGATTCTCGTTGAAAATCCCGTCGTCAAGAGAATTTTACTGAGATCCATCATACATCTCTCCTTTGCCTCCTAGCACATTTTTGGAGGAATCTGAGGATGATGGGTTGTTTAGTCCGCAGCCCTTCTCAACTTAATGTAAAATTTCAGGAAGAGGAGGATGAAGATGAGTATTATGAGCCACATAATCATCAGCCCATGGAAAGGTCACACGTGTTGATGCCTCGCCAAGAGCCTGTGATACAAATGCTTGTTGCATTAGTGCAGGATCTCATGGCTATGCTGCATGATTACCACACCCGCTTTCCTACAGCAGCAGGAAATGTGGAGAAGGAAAGGTCTCCCCTGCCTGTTTTGGACTCTGCAATAGTCTCTGTGCCCACTACTAAGTCACAAGATTCTATACCTGTACCACAAGATCAAATGCCACAGGTTGACGACGATGACGCAGAGGAAGGTGAGATTCCTAAGACACCTACTATTGTAGAAGAGTGGGTAAATTATCTAATCCCTACACCTTCTCCACAAGCTCCTCAAACGATTGACTCTCAGCCTGAAGATATTGGGGGCTTCCATGCATTAATGGAAAGAGCAGCAAATCGTTTTCACCTGCTAATACCAATTAAACAGTCTGACTGTTTTATATATGATTTTAAAAATCAAAATAGAAAGTCTGTACGGGCAATCCCCATTATTGATCATATTTAGGAGGAAGGAGTTAAAGTCATGAAGAATCCATATTCGGTGCCTGCAATCCTTCCTAGGATTGATAAAAAATACAAAGCCCCTGACAATGCACCTGCATGCTTAGTGGGACAGCCTGGACCAGATTCTGTTATTAGTCAGGCTGCGCAACGAAGATCTCAGAATCCTTCTGTACCCATTACGGCTCCGCCTGATAAAGTTTGAAGACATTTAGACAACATTGGGAAGAGGTTCACTACTATTGCTGCTGCGTCATTGCATGCTGCAAATTCCCTAGCAATCCTAGGGAGATATGACCGCTAAATGTAGTCTGATGTGGCTTCGTATCTCGATTTGTTGCTGGACGATAAAAAAAGAGGGAAGGAAAATATTGCTTGAAGGGGAACGGTCAGCCTCTGAGATCATCGATATATCCATGGATATGGCTTCTCTGGCTTTTAGACAACTAGCCAAGGATGGCTCAAGGCTTCTACCTTCCGACCAGAGGTACAAAGTAAAATTTAGGTAAGCTATTCGATGGAGACGCACTATTTGGGAATCATATAGACGATGCTTTACAAGAAATAAACAAGGATACTGATACAGCTAAAGCATTCGGTACACTGCAATAAAGGAAGACACCTTTTCGAGGGGCACGTGGCAGATGGTCATATTCCTTTCGAGGGAGCTATCAGAAGTACCAACCGCAATCATATCAATATAGATATGGCTATCAACAGCAGCAGTCGTATAGAGCCCACCATCTGCCACTTACTCCAGACAGCAACCCTAGAAGAAAACAACCTACTGAAACGAAACACAATCATAGAAAGCAGTGACAACTTCCCAGCACCTGCTGTGATTTGGCTAAACACCAACCTCAATTCGACAAATATTTCCCTTCACTACGATCAATTGAAAAAATTACAACAGACAAATGGGTCCTGGATATCGTAAAGTATGGTCATACACTAAGATTCGTAAAAGTCCCACTGCTTCATCCACCTCTAAAGAAGCTTCAACCTCATCTCAAATTGCTCATAAAGGAAGCCATTATTATGTTCAACAAAGTTCCTGGTTTTCAGATGGGAAAAGGTATTTTTTCTCGCTTCTTCCTAATAAAAAAGAAGTCGGGAGAATGGAGGCCAATTCTGGATCTCAGAAAACTAAACAAGTATCTGCAGAAAAAATCTTTCCTCATGGTCACCCTGCAGGAAATATTCAGCTTCTCATTCATGCGGACTTTATGACAACTCTAGATTTGCAAGATGCGTATTTCTATTTACCTATTCATCCCAAACATTGAAAATGTCTCAGTTTCACTGTGGCAGGTGCTCATTTTCAGTGCAGAGTCCTCCCTTTTGGTCGTCGTTCAGCCCCAAGAGTACTCACCAAATGTCTAGCTCCAGTGGCTGCTCATCTCATGCTTCAGGGTCTGCAACTGTTTCCTTACCTCGACGACTGACTAGTAAAAGCTCAATCTTTTCAGCAGGCCTCAAAGGCAACTTCAATCTGCTTACAAATGTTTAGTTCCTTAGGGCTAACTCTCAATTATCAAAAGTCAGTCCTGAGAGAACGTTTTTTCTCTGAGCAATCCTAGACACTGTCCAAGACAAGGTATTCTTATCTGCAGAAAGGCAAATGCACCTCATTTCTCTAGCGACATGGCTAACAGGAAAAAGTTTGCTTCTGTGAGACTGTTAAATCACTGCTCGGCATGATGTCCTCAGCAATCCTAATGGTTCCTTATGCTCGTCTCAGAATGGCATCATTACAGGAGGAGCTGGACAATCAATGGCTTCAAGCAACGGGATCGTTTGTCTATCTAGTGCAGATAACTCCAGCCATGAGAACAGCACTTCTTTGGTGGCAGTCCTCTAGGAATCTCTCAACAGAGATAACTTCTCTTTCTTGGATGGCAGATTTCGTCCTCACTACGGATGCTTCTCTAGAAGGCTGGGAGACTCACCTTCAAGACCTCCGAATGAGAGGCAAGTGGTCCAAGGCACTCTCAAAGATGCATATCAATTTCCTGGAGCTATTAGAATTTCTCTAGCCTTACAGCCATTCCTTCCAAGAATACGAGTTGCCTCGGTCCTTATAAGAACAGACAATACTACATGCATGCATTACCTCAAAATGCAAGGAGGTACTCTTTCCCATATCCTACCTCTGAAAGCACAGGAAATTTAGAAATGGGTTCTCTCACACCACATCTCTATCGAGGTGGAACATCTTCCAGGGGTGAACAACAGTCTGGCAGATGCTTTAAGCAGGACTTCCAATTCTTGCTACGAATGGGAGCTAGATCAGAAGGCTCTCAATTTCATCTTCCAGATATGGAGCAAACCCAGCTTGGATCTCTTCGCTTCCGGAATGAATTGGAAATGGCAGTTCTTCGCCAGCTGGGAACAGAAAGAGGATCATGGGGAAACGCTTTTCTAATGAGGTAGTCGGGTATGTTCAGGATTAACTACCAACCACTCATGACAGACCCTTCTGTAGTACTCAAGACTCGGATCACCAATCTTGTGAGAGAGGCAGAGGAGAATGGCCACATAAGTAAACACAAGACAGATTTTTTGACAGCAGGGGATAGAACAGTGCCCTATTTTTACACTCTGCCAAAGATACACAAAAACAAAATGCCTCCCCCAGGACGCCCGATTGTCTCGGGCATTGGCTCTCTACTTGAGCCCCTTTCTCGCTTTTGCGACCATTTTCTCAAACCTTTAATCCAGAAAACTCCCACCTATCTTAAGGATACTAAGAACCTCCTTAACTTACTCCAAGAACTATCGATTGACACTGAAGCCACCATACTTGTGACCTTAGACATCGAAAGTCTTTATACCAGCATTACCCAGGACGACACCATCAGAGTCCTGGGAGAAGCCCCCGATGGTATAAATTGGGAATACCAAACACCCAAGGAATTTATTTTGGAATGTGCCACTCTGGCACTTAAACAACATTTTTTTTAATACAAGGGGGATATCTACTTACAGTCAACTGGGACTTCTATGGGCAGCACTTTTGCCCCCAGTGTAGCGGGCCTCTACGTCCATGATTTTGAACGTAGACACATTCTAAGTGCTGCCAATCCCTATTCCTCTTCCATCATATTTTGGAAGAGATACATAGACGATATCCTCCTTATCTGGAAAGGTGTGGAGATCTACCTAATACCCTGGATCTTAACTTAAAATTTACTCACACCTGTAGCTCACAATCAGTGGGGTTCCTGTACGTTGTGATCTCGAAGTCCAATGGTTGTCTAACAACCAAAACTCACTACAAACCCACTGCCAGGAACAACCTTCTCGAATTCTCAAGTTTTCACCCAAGACCTCTACGAGAAAACCTACCCTATGGCCAATATCTCAGGGTAAGGAGAAACTGCAGCAATCTGGAAGACTTCCGTAAGCAGTCCACTGATCTTACAACTAAGTTAAAACATCGGGGTAACCCAGACAAAATTCTAAACAAAGGCTATAAAAGAGCGCGCAACCAGCCAAGAGAGGCGCTCCTTGAAGATAACCCCAAAGTAAATAAAGACCCACCTCTGACATGCGTAACAACTTACAGCAGTGCTTCCAACTTAGTGAAAAAAGCAATCAATAAACATTGGGGTATCCTCACGAGCAATAACCACATCTGGTAAAAACCGCTTTTTTCATTCAAAAAAGGACGTAGCCTGAAAGACTCTCTAGTCCATACACGTCCTCGAGAAAATCTCACCAAAGATCCAACTATCACTGAGGCATGGGGACTACCCAAAATCATGGGCCACTTTCCTTGCACCAACTGCAGCGTCTGTCACCTGACTAAGCATACTAAAGTCCTTAATCTAGAACCAGGAAAGACGTGGACACAACGAGCCCACACCAACTGTAACTCGACCAATGTGGTTTACCTGATAATGTGCCCATGTGATTTACGTTATGTGGGCATGACGACTCGAAAAGTGAAATTACGAGTTGGTGAACATCGCAGTAATATCCGTTGTGGTAGAATTACCACCAAACTTAGTGAACACTTTATACAGCAGAATCATACTGCCAATGATCTCAGATGGACAGTCATCGAACATGTGCACACACAACGCAACACTCAAGAAATCCTTTTTGAAAAAGAACAAAGGTGGGTGTACCGATTGGGCACTCATAATAAAGGGCTAAATGATAACATTCCCTGGTCTTCAGTGTTGAAGCGCTAGTTATTTGCACTTCTCTGGGCTTTATATGACAATATTTGACCATACTATTAATACCTTTTTCCACCTAGCACTTCTCCTGTGCCAGAAAAGAAGGATGACCATTTCACTGGACCCTCCCGTTTGCATTGCTTAATAATATGCCCCCCCATACTCGCACTAAGTACGAGTGATTACTGAATGATTGACTTGGGCGACAGCTCCATGAATACCTTTCTTGTGTCCCACACTCTCTTTTTTGCTCGGTCTTCTGTTCCGTTTTTTTTTTTTTTTTTTTTTTTTTTTTGAGGTTTTAAAAAGTGTTTATTCAACATGAGGCACTATCCAATTGACATTTTGAAACATTGTTTCAACAGTCCAAAAAATCAATTTTCTGATGAAAAAAGATGACCCCGGACCTGTCGGACTTTATCCAGGTGGTCAGAAATGGTCATTTTTTAATGTTTCATCTTTTTTTTTTTTTGAAAACCTTTATTTCAGAATTCAGGACACAGCTATTCAGCCGACAGCCCGGAGGTTCGGCAGCATTAAGAGTTGGATACAATGATGTGTCCTCAATACAGTTCAAAGAGTAATGCAAAGGTCCAATTTTTAAGTAAATAGTGAAAAAACTCACAACAAACCCCAGCAAGGCAAGGACATTAAAAGCCCATGGCGAAAGCCCCCAGGGGAGGCAGGACCCCACTCGTCTACTAGTTACAAAACTGTGTACGGAGGAAGAGGGGGGACAGCAGAGGCCCAAAGCGGTTCCCAGAACCCAACTGTGCTGGAAAGTAGGTCAGGGGGAAAGCTGTTCCTCGGGAGGTTCCAGATCCGGGGCAAGACATATTCCCCCCCTGTATTGGTTCCATCACCCCCAGATGGCATGCCACTTCCGGGGGCGACCTCTAGAGCAGTAGACCGTCTTCTCCCTAAACATGCTCCAGTCCATGTTCTCCTTCCACGCAGTCAGTGTAGGGGGTCCCGAGGAGCCCCACAATCGCGCGATATCCCTTTTTGCTACCATGTTACCCAGAGTCACCCATTGGGTCTGCGCCTCATCGAGGTCAGTGGGCCCCCAGACGTTCAGGAGGCAGCACCGCGCCTCCGGCTGTACCGCAGTGCCCGTCACCTCCCCCATAACTGCATGGACTCTCCTCCAGAACTCCACAATGGCACTACATTCCCAAATGATGTGCAGGAAAGTACCCACCATACCACATCCCCTTCTGCACAGGCCGTCCTCCGAGAATCCCATGTGGACCAGTCTTGGCCCCGTCACGTACACCCGGTGCAGTATTTTAAGCTGCACCAGCCTCAGACGCGACGGGATCGCAACCTCCTTAGGAGAAGAAACCGCTGACTGCCAGTCCTCATTATCCAACTCAAGGCCATCCCTAGTCCACTGTTCTCTCAGCCCCAAAAGCATGTCTGCCCGGACGTTAATCAACTTCTTATATATAAGCGAGATCGTGCTCTCGGGCATATGGCCATCAAGGACTCGGTCCTCAAGGGGAGAGGACTCCGGCACCTTCTCACCCTCAACGAGGACTGATCGGAGGGCGTGACGCAGCTGTATATACCTGAAATACTCTGAGGGCCCTAGCTCATACTCAGTCTGCAACTCCTCGAAGGACTTCACCCTCCCCTTATGCAGCACATCTCCCACCTTGGATATACCTATCAGGTCCCACTTATCAAAGCCCTTCGTATGCCAGAGTCTTCCCAATCTTTCCGATTCAAACAATGGGGTAGCGAGGGTGAGCCTACCCTTCCAGCCCAACGAGTCAGTCGCCATCTTCCATACACGCACCGCCACGCCTGTGGGCCCCGTAAGGGACGAGTCTAAGGACCGCGAATACAACGCCCTGTAGTAGTTGCCGCCACGCAGGAGCCACCTATCCATGGCATATCCAGGGCTGAGGGCAGGGCCATAAAGCCCATGGTTGATCGCGCTCAGCTGCGTGGCCCAGTAATACCGTCGGATGTCTGGGAGCGCGATGCCCCCATCGTACCATGGGAGCGTCAACTTTGAAATAGCTATTCGCGGCCGCCCATCCCACAGCAACGTCCGTTGGAGGCCTTCGACCTCCCGAAAGTATTTGGCCGGTACCCAGTCCAAGGTGTTCTGGAGGGCGTAAAGGAAGCGGGGAAGAGACATCATTTTGAACAGGGCCGCACGCCCAACGAGGGAGAGCGGCAGCCTCCGCCAACCTTCAACATCTCGCCTCAAGCGCGCCAAGGGGGGGAGCAGATTCCTCTCATAGCGCACTGCAGGGTCCATGGATATAAAAATCCCCAAATACACGAAACCCTGCTGGGCAACCTGTATCGAACATGTTCTAGGGATCGGTGGGACCTCGCCACTAAGAACGTACAAGTACGATTTGCCCCAGTTAATCACAAGCCCCGAATTCCTACCGAACGATGCGAGTACGTCACAGACCACTATAAGTGACCTCTTAGGTGAGGCAAGATACAGTAGGATATCATCGGCATAAAGTGAAATACGGTCCTCGTGATCAGGCGACCACCGAAGGCCCCGTATATCGGGGTGCCAACGTATCCACGCTGCCAACGGTTCAAGGGCGAACAACAGAGGCGACAGGGGACAACCCTGCCGAGTACCCCTACCAAGCTGAAACGGAGTAGATGCCCGACCATTCACCACAACATTCGCTAGTGGCCCCTCGTACAGCAACCGAACCCAACTCACAAAACCGCGACCGAAACCAAACTTGGCCAGCACGGCCCATAAGTATGCCCACTCCACCGTGTCAAAGGCCATCGTGGCATCAAGAGATGCCACAATAGCCGGTTCACGCAGCGTGCTCACCCTGGCGATGACGCCATGTAGACGCCTAAGATTTAATGCTGTGTTTCGGTGCGGGATGAAGCCAGATTGATCCGGGTGTACCAAATCGCCAAGTACCCTAATCAAACGAGTAGCCAGGAGTTTGGCCAGAATTTTCGGCTCAGCGTTGAGGAGTGAAATGGGCCGATAGGAAGCGCACCTATCTCGGGGTTTACCCTCTTTATGTATGACCACGATCGACGCCAGCCGCTGATCCAACGGAAGGATCCCATCCCCCCGCGCCTCCAAAAACATGGCGCGCAGGTGAGGGGCGACCCTATCCGGGAACAGTTTGTACAGGTCGATCGGCAGTCCATTCGGTCCAGAGGCCTTACCCGAGTTTAAAGCGCGAATCGCCCCCGCCACCTCGTCAACCGTGATGTCACCATCCAAATCGTCCCTATCTATGTCAGAGAGGCAGGGCAACTCGATATCACGGAGGAGATCAGACGAGTCCTCGGGCGGCCTGTCCGACACCGAGGAATAAACCTTACGAAAATACTCCGCGAAACACTTCACAATCCCCTCAGGTTCCACAATCGCCTCTCCCCGCTCTCCCGTCAACTCTGGCACCACTCTACTGACCCGTTCCTTCCTGTCCAACCACGCCAGGAGTTTCCCTGCCTTATCACCAACGTCATATAGGCGGCCCTGTTGTTCCCTACTAAGGGTCTTAGCGGCGTTCGTCACCAGGTCCCTATACTCCGCCTGCTTCAAGCAAAGCTCGTGCAGTGAGGACTCTGTAACCTCCTCCTCCATAGCCCCCTCAAGGGCCGCGATCTCCTCCTCCACCTGCCGCACCTCGCCATCCCTCCGATTCTTGGCAGCCACCACCAGGGAGAGGGCTTCCCCCCGAAGGACGGTCTTAAAAGCTTCCCACAGCGACACCGCCGAGTCCACGGTTCCCAGATTGTCCTTAAAGTAATTATCTACCTTCTTTACCAGGGCGCTGCGCATCTTGGGGTCTCGGAGATACCATGGGTTGATGGGGGCCACCCTCCCTCCTCCCTCCCGACCTAGATCCAGCCGGATCCACACTGGCGAATGGTCAGAGATACCGCGTGCCATGTGCCTCGCCTCGGATATCAACGAGGCATGTGCGGCCAGAGTGAGCAGGTAATCAATCCTGGAGAGGCTACCATGCGCCCCGGAGTGAAACGTGTATTGACTCTGTGTGGGGTGCCGGAGCCTCCAGCAGTCTATCAGACCAAACGTATCCAGGAAGTCTGGAAGCCATTTCTGAGCCCCCCCTGTGTCCCTGGGCGGGTATCTATCCAACAGTCCGGAGCCCACAGCGTTGAAATCCCCTCCCACCACCAGCAGTCCCCCCGGGAGAGTCAGCAAAGCCCTGCCCAGTTCAGCAAATGTGGAGGCCTGCAGGGCCGGCGGGACATAAACCGAAACCAAAACCAAAGTCCTTCCTTCCCACCGCCCCGCCACCGCCACAAACCTCCCCCTATCATCAACAATGGTGGAGTCCACCTCAAAAGGCAACGATGCTCTAACGAGGATGCCCACACCCCTAGACCCAGAAGAGAATCCCGAGTGTGCAATGAATTTATACCCCTTCCTATTCAGGGCATAGCACGTATTACCTATGAGATGCGTCTCCTGCAGCAGGACAACATCTGGCATTGAGCGTTTCAAAAATTGCAAAACAATCCCCCTCTTGATGCGATCCCCCAAACCGTTAACATTCCAGCTTATAACACTTAAGCCCCTACCCCCCATCCTCAAACGGAAAGAGGCCCACCCCACACCCGAGGAGCCACCATGGAACAGCCCTGAGGATAATCATCATGCCTTGCAGAAATAAACCCCCCAACAACAAACTCAAAATCCCAAAAACTCCCCCCACCCTGCACCCCTGCTGCAGCTTACAAAACCCCCCCAACTTGCAGTGTGCCTGTCGCCCTACAAAAACAAAAAATCTACAAAAAGTACCCTAAGGGAGGAAAAGAGCACCCCTCGTCCTCCCGCAACCCTCCACAGTTACTGCACTCCGTTCGATTCTGCAAGTATGGTCAAATCAAGTCAGGCCGGCTCTAAAATATCAACCCTGTCCATCTCGGCCACTGTCTCCATGCTCGGCTGTGTCGTCCCCCGTCCGTCGCCTGGGCAAAGCGTCCAGCCATTCGTCGGCCATAACAGGAGAGTCAAAAAAGAATGTCCGATCTTCATGCACCACCCGTAGTCTGCCAGGAAAAATCATGGCATACTTCAGATCCAGTTCCCGAAGTCTCCGCTTCACCCCCAGGAAGCTCTGTCTCTGTCACTGCACCTGCTGGGTGAAGTCCGGATAAAAATTCACCGACGCATTCTGGAAGGGGACTGGGCCCGTCACCCTCGAAGCTTGCAGGATAGCGTCCCGATCTCGAAAGTGAAAGAGCCGGGCGACAATCGGCCGCGGCGGGGCACCCGCCTTGGGCCGCCCGCCCGGCACCCTATGGGCCCTTTCCACCGCAAAAAACTTTCCAAGGCCCTTAGGCTTCAGATGATTGAGGACCAAATCCTCCACCAGCAGGTCCGCAGAGGCCTCATCCGAGGACTCCGGGACCCCGATGACGCGCACGTTGTTGCGCCTGGCCCGGCTCTCGAAGTCCTCCAGCCGGCGGGCGGCGAGGTCACTCTCGGCCCTCAACTTCCGAACCTCGGTCTGCAGATCCGCTACATCATCAGTGAGGCCCGTGGTCTTGTGGTCCAGGTTCTTAACGCGTTCGTTCGTCTTGCCCAGATCCGAGCGGATCAGATTGACATCTACCAGGATGGCATCCACCTTATGCGCCAGGGCCTCGAACTGTTTCCCCATCGAGGACTGCATCCCGTCGAGCGCGCCCATGACATCCTGGAGGGAGAGCTCCGGTGTCCCAGGCGAGTCCTCCTTCTGGGCATCCGGCGCCTGGCTCGACCCACTCGGCGATGTTTTCAGGAGGGCGTAGCGGTCCATACTGTTGACTTGGGAATACGTTCCCCGCCTGGTGGACTTAGTCTTCAGCCGATCCCCTTCTGCTTTGCCCGACATAGTGGGCTCCAGGCAGTTAAGACTGTTCACTCTCAAAGAGAGGAATAAGGAGTGAGCAGGTCCGCCCTATGCCGCCAGAGCAGCCCGCCGAGCGTCCCTGGGGTAATAAAGCCACCCAGAGCTCTGCAGTGTCCGGGCAGACAAAGGGAACGAAACCGAAAGTGAAAGAGCGAGGACCTCCGTCCGACAGTTCACACCTCGCCAGGCCGTTGTTGATCAACTAGGAGTCGGGCATCCTGCCAACTCAAGCCCCTGGCATCCCCGGGAGTTAGGCCACAATCTTCTGCCGGTCGTAAGTCCGGTTCCCGATGGGCGATCCGACCGTGGGTAGCATCAATCGCCTCCCTGACTACTCAGCAACACGGTGCCATGCATACCATCAGGATTGGAGACAGGATAGTCGACGGAGGGCGCGAGGGTCTCGGGAGCTCTAAGCTCACGCGGCCATCTTAGCCAAGCGCTACTCTGTTCCGTTTTTTATCCTATTTATTTTATTTTACATTTACCCCATGTAAGCTCACTCACAAATGTGTTTCTCCATGTGCGAACTGCGGAGACATCTAGCAGAACGAACTTGTTTCTGCCTCCGTGCTGACCGCTATGGCTTAATAAAGTTTCCCACTTTGCTGCTCACATAACCGCATTTCCAGCGCTTCATTTCCATGACTACCAGACTCATTGTCATATATACTCTGATTCGTCCAACCTCCGGCCTCCAGAGCCTCCGACTCCTGATTGGGAGATAGCGTGTGACGCCTTTCAGCGCCCACGTGACCACGCCACTCGGGACGTGACCCCGCCCCCGGTAAGCCTTCGGAAACTTGTCTTTATATACATGCCGGTCCCCCCTTCACTTCGTCATCGGGGTCTGGTACATGAGGGTACTTGCAGGCACCAAGCGGGTGTTATGCACTGCAGGCGTGAGTCCTCCTTTCTCGACAGCTAGGATAAGTAACGCGGCATTCTGGTCGTTCTCTATTAATCGATTTCTTTCTACTTTTCGTTTTCTTTTCCTTCTAATTCTCTAGGGTGTGCCATTGTTGCTGTCACCCCCCTCCCGAGAACCAGGATGTAGTTAATGGCTGCGTCTTAAGTGAGATTTTGCGCTATGTTTAAAAGCTTTACGCATAGCGTTTCTCACTCCAGTTATGTTTATCGATGCAACTCACGATGGGCATATAGATTCATTGACTCTGCTGTGAGATTCTTTCACCAAATTGATTTTGGTTTACCTTCTTTAGTGCACATTATTTCCCATAAGCAGCACGTCCTGTTAAGTGTTACTGCTTATTAGTGCACTGCGTAGAGCATCAGTATCTGTTTATTCAACTGGATTTTACGGAATGAATTACGGCTAATGACTATGTCTGTCTTTTTCTTTGTTTGTCTGTTTATGTTATGTACAACCAGAATAAACTCTGTTCCTCCCATGCACGAGGGATACCAGATGACACGTGTTAAAAAACATTTTTTTACACTTTTTATCTTTTTTACACTAATAACCTCAGGTTAGGGTGGGCCTTAGCGCGCCCATACCGCCGGGGTTTACACCTTATGGTCCTGAAGAATGCCCGTTAAAATTACAACACATAGGCAGAAACATGTTGTCCACCTCTTAAGCGGACTCTGCTGAACAATCTCAGCTTGTTGTCCCACACTTTGTTTTTACTGTGTCCGATTGGCCTTTAATAAAACTATTTTTCTGGACACAATCGTGATACTTATAACTCTCACCTCTTCACTATTCACCACACACGAATAACCAGCTCCGCAGTAATTCTGGCGTTGCAGCACACCCGGGTGGCACTCGGCCTCTCCTGGTGGGGGCCAATGATGAAGCATGTCACCAACCAGGTTGGTGAGTGAGGGCTTTATAAAGAACCAAATTTGGCTTCTCCTGTCGTGCTCTACATAATTTGTTACAAGGCACACTCTTCTGTTGTTATGACTAGTCGGGTATCTTCAATTACGCCTTTCCTCCCTTCCCATTAATACCAAGGATTCTGATGAAAATGAAAAGGGAGGCATGCCGCCTGATCCTCATTGCTCTACGTTGGCAACTACAACATTGGTTTACGGAGCTTCTTCTGCTCTCAGAATGCAAACCTTATCACCTTCCAGTATCTTCGATCCTGTTAACAATGAACAGGAGCCAGATTCTCCTTCCACATCCAGCGCCACTACAGCTGCATGCGTGGTTACTGAGCTTACTGATTTTAAAGACCTAGACTTGCCGCAAGACTGTAGAGACATTCTTTCTAAAGCAAGGGCACTGTCCACTATCAAAACTTACAGTCTCAAATGGAAACGATTTGTTCATGGTGCCATCATAACAATGTACACCCATTTGAGTCTTCTCCTGATAAAATTTTGCCTTATCTTCTCACTCTGGCTAAATCCAGCCTTATGTTCACTTCTATTAAGGTACACCTTGCTGCTATCTCTACTTACAGACTTTCCTCTGGAAATGTATCCCTTTGTTCATGTTGACTGGTAAAACAGTTCATGAAAGGGATTTTCTGAGTGTTCCCTCCTATAAGAGCTCCTCCTCTGGAATAGAGACTTAATTTAGTTCTGGTACAACTTACGAAACACCCCTTTGAGCCTATACACAGAGCTGAACTCAAATATGTTTTCTGGAAAGTGGCTTTATTGTTGGTTCTTACATCAGCCAGGAGAGTCCGCGAAATTTAAGAATTCATGAATAAAGAACCATACCTTCGCTTTGCAAATGACTATGTACTGCTTAGAACAAATCCAGTATTTATTCCAAAGGTACCATCTGCTTTCCACCTTAATGAGCCGGTTACTTTGAGAGCTTTCTTTCCAATTCTTTCTTCCCCTACAGAGAAGGCGCTTCAATGTCAATGTCAAATGTTCTTGTTAAACGCACATATCACCGGGAGGTCTCATGGCGCTTCATACATTGGACACTAAAATATGTCTCAATTTTTATTTAACACCTACTAAGAGCATCCAAAAATCTGATCAGCTTTTTGTTTCGCATTGTTCGCAAAAGCCAGGTATTGCAGTGACTAAAGCAACGATTGCCAGGTTGATTGCAACTGCTATTCTTTTCTGCCATTCTGAAGCTGGCAGACCTCTTACTTTCAAACCGAAGGCTCATTCTACGAGAGCAGTATCGTCCTCAGCTGCGCTCTTTGTGGGAGTGCCACTGGATAAAATTTGCTGTGCCACCACATGGAAAAAAGTTCATACATTACTGCTTGGATTTGGCTGCGGAAGCGGCAGTTGGACAAGCAGTCTTACATAATCATTTTCAATAAGGTAAGCCTCTGCTTTGGAGGTGTTATCTTAATTTACTTTTAAGTCACTGTACTTTGATTCGCATATATTTATATATTCATATTTATGAGTAGATATGTACATGTATATCTATTTATTTAGACATCAATTAGATATTAATTATTTCTTTATATGGTACCCACCATCCCCTAGTATTAATTCAGAATAATTATTTTTTCAATAACTGCTGGCTATTCTGATTAACATATGAATCTATGAAAGATCCAATACTGGATAAGAAAACAAGTTACTTACCTGTAACTTCAGTTATCCAGTATTGGTATCTTTCATAGATTCACATGCTACCCACCCTCCTCCCCGGAGAGGCTTCCCTTATTATTATTATAAATCCTCGTGCTGGAAAATCTGAGGGTCTTGCCTCTCTGTGGATTGTTCTAGAGAATGCTGGTGCCATGATTGGCTGCAATGACTGTGCAATGCATTGTTGCCTATGATGATATGAATTACTACTATTGTTATTATTATTATTTTACCATGAGACTCCCACCTCGGCGGCGGGGATGATTCAAGCATGTCAATCTATGAAAGATACCAATATTGGATAACTGAAGGTAAGTAACTTGTTTTCTTATGGATTGCATGCATGCCGTCTTTGACTGGATGCAGGGTAGCCAACTTAAATGCAACTTGGAGAAAATGGAAATGATCCTATTTGAATCTCATCTGTCTAACTGGTGGGAAGCTCTTTGGCACCCCATGATGACAGTCTCATCCCCTCCAGCTTCTGTGGTTAAAAGCTTAGGATTGAAGTTGGATGCTTCTCTTTCTGTGCAGTCGCACATCTTGGCAGTGGTGGGCCAATGCTTCGCCATCTTCCTCACTCTGAAAAAATTACTTCCCCTCCTCGCTTTGGAAGCAAGGAGAGTAGTGGTTCTTGCATTGATCACTTCACATCGCGATTACATCTATTTAGGTGCTGCAGAGGTGTTGATGAGCTGCCTACAGATGGTCCAAGTTGCGGCAGCCAGGCTCCTACTATGTCTTCCTAGGCGTTTGTCCGTTTTATCAGTTTTGAAGGTTCTCCTTTGAATGCCTATCAGGAAACAGATATTATTCGAAGCCCTGGTCCTTGTTCATAGGGCAGTGTATCTGGCCAGTCTGGAATATCTGGCGGAGAGTTTTTGCACAGATTCATCCTTCCAGAATATTACGCTCTTTCTCTGCCTCTCTTCTAACAAATCCATGCTTCAAACGTGTCCGTGGGAGGGTGAAGCTTTCTCCTTCATGGCGGCCAAAGCCGGGAATGAACTCCCAAGTATGTCTGATTCCCCTCGAGACTACATTCCGTAGGAAACTGAAATCCTGGCATTTCTCAGTAAGTCAGTAAGGTGTGTGTCAGTAGGTGTGTACTTATGGGTTTTTCTGCTCCCTCTAGCGCGTGGACACACCTCGGAGTAGCCATGCACTGTATAAATCCCTTTATTGGTTCATTAAGCATTTAATGTGCACTTCGATTCCATGGTTATACATGCCCACGTGTAACTTTTAATAAACTGCAAAACGTGAGCAAATTATTAACATCATATCTTCATGTTTTGCATCCCTCTTTCCCTTATCTTGATTTCTCTCACTTTCTTCATCTGTCTCTTCCTCTCTATCTAGCCCCTCTCTCTTTCTCTCCATAAGAAGTTGAATCTGCCACTACCTGTCCTTGAGAGGTCCTATGAAAAGCCAGTACAATTACACATCATGTCATTGTTCCAGCCTGTCACTTGGTCATTTGCAGTGAGGTTTTGTAGCCATTATGAGTTGGACCCCGAGAACTCTGCTAAAAAAGGTGGAGTTATCAGGGCACTCAGCAGCAGGGCCGGCTTTAGGGCGGTGCGAGCGGTGCCGCCGCACCGGGTGCTGGCTTCCTGGGGGGCGCCGTGTTTGCAAGTTTAGTATGTTTTTCAAGCACCTGCTGCAGTGTTTCTTTCCTCCAGCAATTACCAGGCCTCACATAAATGTCAAGATAACTCGTGTGATTAATTATTTTCCTGGAGCGGGATCAGTGTTTTGTGTAGTTGAGGTTTTGACTTAGGTGAAGTTAGTGCAGAGGGTTAATATGCCTGCTGCAAAGAACGTGTACCAAGTAGATTACAGAGTGCGTATGATGTAAACAGATCAGCAGGCTACTGCTTTTAAAAGAGACATCCTTTTGTTACTTGCAATTTATAACTTAAAGTCCAAATATAGAATAGTGAGCTATTAACTTTCTTTCATCCTAGAACTGCATACACACTGCAAAGTATACATTATTAGAACATTGATTAATGTTGCAAAAGGGTTAATTTGGCTAGAAATCGATTCTTATTATTAAAGAAAACTCCCAAGTATGCTGTTTCTTTCTCGACTCCGAGTTTGTGCTTTTCCACACCAAGCACTCTTAAACTATACTGCCTACCAGTATGGATGACATGTGACTCCTACACTTTTAGTCCTTTGGCTTATGTAACATTTCCTATACACTGATTTACGCACGTATGATTGATTGTCTCTGTAATGTGCGTGTGATGCAAAGTGCCCGGACACCCTACACTGGTATGAGTGGCGCTATATAACTAATTCAATGCATCTGAGAGAGTGTGGTTATGGAGACTTGGTCACTGTTAAAGTGTGCTAGTGAGAGAATCCGTGGTGGAGGTGGTCATGGGGGGGGGGGGGGCAACAAACATTATCACACAGGGCACCACTAGCACTAAAGCCGGCCCTGCTCAGCAGTTCCAGATCAGATGCTCCCTGTCATTTCTCATTTTACCCCTTAGTTTCACACAGAGATGTCAACTCTCTCTAGCCTCATAACATTCATTTTGACTTCTGCTTACTACAGAAGTGTATGTATCTTATTTGTTTTACTACTATACCGCTGCTCTCTACAAATGATCCATGGATGCTGATTACAAATGGTTATATTTTTTAAATGTCCTACTGTTATACTGATGCAGACCACCTCCAACTTGTCTCACTGTTGTACACTTCCTATATATATTTATGACCTGCAGGTGTTGTGTAAATTCTTATCCTCTCTATGAACCTTTGTTGTAAAGTGCGCTGGATCGTATCGTTTATTGATATTTCTAAACGTTTCATAATCAAAATAGTATACATCAGTCAAAAGTATCTTATAACAAAAATAAAAAACACATAAAAACAACACTAAATAACATTAAATATCCATAAGCTATGTAACTGTTCGAGGTCTAGCAGCAATATTTTAAAAACCTCAAAATAAAGAAATAAGTTTTCTGTGCCAGATTGTTTAGGCACTCATTTGTTTTTAAAGTACTTTCTTAGTAAATGAGGCCACAGTCCCACTTCCTCAGTATTCGATATGGTCACGCTAAAGAGTTTCTCTATGGGTGTCTGGAATTCACCTTTAGGAGTAAAAGCACCGACGTACACCTCTGGGTCTTCATTGCACTTTATAAATTCTCGAATCCAATAATTTAGGCATCTATATGGAATTTAGTAGTATGCTATTGGTTGTCAGCATTGTGCATGCCTTCATTCCTTGCTAAAACATTATTGTTGTTGTACACAATATTTGTAAGGCTTTATACAGACGTTTCGTGTGCTGAACATCAGTCATTGCTTCTTGTACTTGTATTGCATTCTTAATCTCAGGTGGATCGCAAAGTTATGCAAACTTGAAAATGACCACACATACAAAACAAAGTCCCATAGTTAGCAAGTTATTGATGATAAAGACATCTTGATAAAATAAGCCTTCCCTGAAATTTGAAGCAGGACATGCACAAGCCTTTCCACCTCCAAGGACATTTTTTATCATGAAAAGGCTTTTATGTTAGGAACCATCTGGAGAACTAGCCATCATTAAAGTTCTCAAAGTGTGTTGTTTCAACATCTGAATGAAGAGTTACTTTGCAAAATAGCCAAGGCCTACAAAGTGAAGGGCCATAGAGACACCTTGATTTTAATGTAAAATCTCCAAGTTGGCCTTTACATGTAGCTGAGATGAAGGATGTAGGCCTAAAGCGGTTTAAACATTTTGACCTTAATATGTTCATTTTGTACCTTTGTATGATTGTTTTTTGGAGTCTTGCTACAGTTGTTTTAGGTAGAATAATGCGTGCGCAGATAGTAAAATAAATCACTTCTGCGGTCTAGTTAATAGTTTGTTATCTTAGTCACTGATGATGGCCATATACTTGTAAATCTATCCACCCATTCTTCAGCCCAAGTAGGACAGCTACTTGTCTCATGGATGTGTATGGCTGGGTGACTGTCTTTGAGTTAAAACTCAACGCTACAGAGTCTGCATTGATTATATTTGGGTCCAATCCCTATACCCATATTCTGTAACTTAAGCCTATCACTATTGCACTTGCCCTGGCCCACTTCTGCCTCTTAAGAGTTTGGGTTTTTCTAATTTGGGCTATTTACTTTTAGTACCAGATCACAGCTTACTGCTAAATCTGGCTTTTTATTGGCTGTGACCTAGGAGATTTTTTCCCTAATAGGGTTTCCTCAACTTATACTTGCCTGTTACAGCCCTTGTGGTGTGGCGCTTTTCATATGCTAGTGGCACCATTCTGGTTATACTGCAGTACCTGTTTCATGGGCGTCAGAGGGTACAATATGCAGCTGCTTAGTTGCTTCATGACTTATACTGTGTTGATTATTTTGTATTTTTTTAGTCTCCCCACCCTGCTCGGACATCCGCTTCATCCAAGAACCGAATTCAAGATCTTACACAGGTTAGAAACAGAAGGGGAAGCATGCTTTCTCAAAGTAACGATGCAGGCTCTGTAAATGATATGGTAGGCGCTGCCACACCCAAAGAAGTGTGGGAAGATCTGCATACACCGACTTGCAGAACACACTCTAAGTAGGTCGGTCACAGGCGATAAAAAATAGTGCCTTGGGTAATCCAATTTCAGGGCTCCTCTCTGAGTACCCATTTCCAGTCTGTTCCTGCCTGACAAATACTAACCCTTCTTCAAAAGAGCACTAATTCATAACGTTTGATGGATCTAGGTAAGTATTGCTTCCATTGATAGGTCCTGCATCCGATCTAATTTCGTCTTATTTTAGGCTCTTGCTGACCCTATTTTTTCAGCAAAAGTCTCAAGCAGCGTTCATTGAAATGTGACTTTTTTTAGCTGTAACATTACCTACAAAATATATCAGTTTTTAATTCATGAAAGTAATTTCTGACTTTCATACTATTTAGTCAGTATATTTGCTGATTGCCTTTTTTAAACCTTTTTTAAAAAATACACAAGCTTTACCAACAAAATTTGTTGCGTAGGTTGAATGCTAAGAGATCTCTCACATACTACCACCATAAATGTGTTTTTATTAAGATCTTACCAGTTGAGCTATTAATGAGGCCTTCCAGTGATAATTTATTTACCATTATGTTCTGCTACCAATTTGGCAATTGGTCAGTTTGACAAGTTTCTCCTTTTTTTGAAAAAATGTTAATTGAGTATAACAAAATAATATTTGTCCCATGTTGCGGTACATGTGTATGTTGCACAGGCCTTATATTGGCATGCCTCTTAATTTTAAATCAAACATACAGTTATTGCTGTTGGTCGACAGACACACTTCTTGGTTCAAATATTCTCTTCAACTTACAAACATTTCACATCGGGTTGGATCTGGAAATGTTGTATGAGAAGTACCCCTGCACGTGGGTAGATGGCGTCATTCGGCTCCACGTGTCATTGGTGTCGTATGTGCACGGTGCCTATATAAGCACCACCCCAGTTTGCTGACGTCAGTTCTTTTCTTTTTGCACCAGTCAGCGCAGATCCGAAGAAGAGCTACCGCCAGTCTTTTTTTGGCTGGCCTTTTTTTCGATGTTTTGTGGAGAATTTTTCAAGACTTTGTCTCCTGGTCTACGAAGGCCGGTTTCAAGCCTTGTGGCGCCTGTCCCCAACAGTTTTTGTTGATGGACTGATATTTAGTGTGCCTCTGGTGCTTGGATCATTACCTCAACACCATGACATTCATCAATTGCTGTGCCATACACCTCAAGGCCTTGAGGCAACAGTCCCTCAAACTCCTCTCCGCTCAACCTGCAATGCCACAAAGCTCACTATCTCGCTCAAGAGGAAGGTCCTGAAATTGGTCACAGAGTCACTCCAAGTGCTCGTCGTGGTGGTCGAGATTGTCGGGAAAATCAGGTATGCCCCACAGCCACAAGAAGAGCAAGAAGTCGAAGAGATCTTCGACTTCGCCACATCCGTTGAAGTCATCTGACAAGATGAAGGAGCATCAGCACTCATGACCTAACTCTGTGGTGGAGCTCTACAGCTGAGAACAAGGCCTCTAGGCAAACAGGTGGAGAAGGAATTTTGAGTACTTATCCTTCCTATGTGCCCGTAGGGTTAGTGCATATTATATGTGCATTACATTCTGTATTGGAAACTGGTGTGTTTCTAACATGGCGCCCGAGGCAGTCCAGATACAAAGGTATAACTTTCGATCAGCTAAGGAGTGTGAGGAAGGCCTTAAGCTCCAAAGTCAAGCTTCATGTAGTCTTTCAAGATCCAAAGTCAGGCATCATGGAGTGTCTGTGATCCATAGCTATTGTTGGCGATTATACCTTGTTTAATTTATGTGTGCTAGTGACACATTGTGCTTGCTTTAAGGACTACAATAGTTCTAATCTAGCAGCAATGGAGATTTATTTCTCGATAATTTTCCGACTGCCCCGATAGGTATTTGAGCATTGTAAGATCTGAAGAACAAAACGTTTTGGTAAAGAGTTTACCTTAGTATCAACCCGTAGATGTTAGATGTAACATATATGGGCTTCTCTGCATAAGGGAGAAAACCATTCTAAAATGGAGCTCATGTTGATTGTGAGCATCAGGTGATCTAACTTTGTTAATTCGACCGAGTGTGTGCGTGACCTCCGCATACCTGCGCAATACAGAGGGTTGAGATGAGCCGCACCGTACCAACCTGGAGGCCACTGGTCAGGAACTGTACACAAGAAGAGGAGGTAAGGCACATAAACCAAAAGCATTTGATGCAGCTCTGCATACTTTCAGGCTTTTCTTTTGAGGACTAGCAGGCAGTAAGGTGACAATCCAGATGAGACACCCCTTGTGATATGCTGGATATGCTATGTAGTTACAGAGAGTGCTGCAGTTTAAATTTTGATGGGATTACAAACTCACTAGAAGGGATGTCACTTGAGATGTGCCTTACACGAAATGTAGTTGTGGAGAGTGCAGCAGTCTTATTCTTGATGTTATTGCAAACTTACCAGGAATAGTGCCTTTAGGAGTGAAACTAGCATGATTAGGACCACTCAGTAGTCAGGATTTAGATAAGAGATCGTTTCTGATAGATCCGAAGCTGTCTGATCTTTGACTCTCTACTTGCGTAGAGTGCGGTCAAGTTGTCATGATGACATCTTGATTTCAAGGTACGTTTGTCTCTCATTTCGAGAGATAAGTATTCGAAGTTTATAGTGGTGTGCAACTCACGAACTTCTGGACCTGTGTTGAAATTTTAACGGCAATCACTCTATAGAGTTTGGTTACAGACATGCCATCATGGGACATCGGTATGATCATGTTATTGCAGAAAGAATCATGTGTTAATGATGCAGTCTTTTTACCTCTTCCTAAGGTACCCCTCAGCTTGTGTATACGATTAGCCCTAACAGGGGTGTTATTGCTGTTTGTACCCTGCCATCTACATGGATCCTAGCACCAGATGATGGGGACGTTGGACCGCTACTGGGGTAAATATCATCCCGGTCAGGCACAGCTTAGATGTTGTCTCCTGGGAAGCCAGTGGGAATCTTTCATGTGCCCTTATTTCCTCCATTAGGATGCACTGTTTGGCCATAGTGGGCCACTACGGATTACATATGAATTATTTGGAAATCTCAGTAATACGGCTATAGTCTATGTAGTACATGACCTAGATGACTGAGTGTAATATCTATTAACACTGGGTATAAGGTTCATAGGGGTGTATGATGGTGATTTGGTTCTTCACTATTGGCACTACGTTTGTATCTAAAATGTACTGCACGGGTGAACTTTTGAAGTGGTAGTAGTCTTTACTCCCATTCTTTCCATCTCTTTTACTCTTCTCACCATGGTTGGCCTAATGGATACAAATGTCTTCCCACAATATTTCTCATTCTTTCTATTTCTCTCAAATCGATGAGGTGTGATCCAGAGCACCCATATAAAGATTTTTCCGATCCTTTGCTCTATTGAAAATGTGGTTGTGACCCATATGTTTCTGTTTTAATGGCAATTCTCACGCTTGTCGGATTGGGTGAATTAAAAAAACACAAAGAAGGCAGGTCCTGAGGAAGGTGGCCTAAAGTATATATGTTCCACTGAAATATGCGTTGGCCGATTTTCAAAGCATACCTAGTTCATGTCATGAAAGGGTTAAGAAGAATGGTCTCCTTTGTTGTGTGTTCATGATTTTTTTGTTCTGGAAGTTTGAAAGATTTGTTTATATGGAGTGCAGGTATGTTTTGTGTGAGTGATATATAGTAACTGGTGAGTGGGGGGAATCCATGTCATATTGTTCCATATTGTATTGTCGTGATTTTTTATTGTAGTACTGTTTGTAAATCTATGAATCAGTTTTAAGCTCCGTATTTATGAGAACGTCTTTGCTAAAATGTAAATTAATTAAAAAAATAAATAGTAATAAACTATATAAAATCAAATAGATCTGTAAATGAGTTTGTTTGGGTTCTTTCCACATTGGATTAGGTCCATTGATGAATGTAGATAGGTTAAGCAGGAAGTGTTATTATTGATTACTGTTGTTCTCCCCCGAACCTCAAATTATATTTTGGTCGGTGCTCTTTTGTGTGAAGGCTAGCTCTGCGATGGAGCCTGTGCCAGAGCTGTCTCCGCGCCTCCCATAGTTTCTGGGAGCCGGAACAACCCCTACCCAGCTATGCAAATTTTATGAGGCAATGCACCTTATATTTGGGGGGGCCTGTCCCTGCTGGAGGTCCTTCGGGCCCCCGGGCTTGAGAGGGTCCCCTACTGGTCTTCTGCTGGCTGTTTCACCGACAACCCAGTCAGACTCTTTGGATCTATGACAGAACCAGAGTGGTGCCAGTGAAGCCAACTTGACCCTCCTTTGTGCCTTCTCCAGTGCCGATGCCCCCCCCCCCCCCCCACCCGGCGCAGCCATCCCTGACTCCGTCACAGAGCCGTATGGGCGTCATTTGACGCCGGCTTCTGTATCAATGGGGGGGGTAGACTCCCCATGATAGAGCCAGAGCCTTTTTCACATGGTAGGCCTGGATTGGTGGATAATTTAAAGGGATCTGCAAACCCTTATGGATACCAGTTAGAAGAGACAGAGAACAACTGGTACGAGGATCTGTCTGATCCAGTGGACTGGACACCTCCCCAGACACTTGCCTGGTCTCTCCTCCTACCGTGGCTATGTAGGATGTTGCCTCTTCTGCAATAGTGGTGCCAAGGGTGGCTGAGGGCCTGGACCTTACACTGCCCTCGGTGGAAGTCAAGACAAATGTCTTGATGGAGGTGCCTCAACCAGGAGTTGTCCCCACAGAACCATTTCTCCCATTTAATGAAGCCATTATGGTGGTCCTACTCGGCCTGGTCCGAGCTCTGCACAAGGACAATGGCCCACCGCTCTGCCCCAGTGGACCCCAGTTTCCTTACCCAGTACCCCACCTCAGAGAGCTTGGTGGTTCAAGCCTCCACCTCCAAAGTTAACCCCTGCGCATTCCTTTCCACTCCATTGGACAAGGAATCCAAAATGCTTGGTTACCTTCAGGAAGAGGATGTTCTTTTCCGCCAGGCTGGCACTGAAGTCGGTGAACACCGCATGACTCTTGGGCCGATACTCCCATAGCATCTGGGACTCAGATGCACAAGTGCTGCCCATGGTCTTGGAGGAGGCCCAACCGTACTCTCTCAAGTAATTGCTGATGGGAGGGATGCAGCCAAGTTCAACATACAATGTGGGCTGGATATGACTGACTTGCTGAGCAGAGCGATTTCATCATCAGAGGCCATTCGGCACCAAGCCTGGCTGAGGGCCACCGGCTTTTCGGGGGATGTCCAGGCGGCACTCATGGATATGCTCTTTGTTGGCTCCCGGCAGCTGCAGCCTCCAAATCCCTTTAGTATGCCTTCTGACCAAAACAGGCATCCAGTTGGGGGCAGTATATGCCATCACTTGAACCACTGGAGGTCAATAACCTTCAACCGTTGAGTTTTGCGGCTCGCATTTGTTATCTCTCCCCCTACCCTTGCCACCTGCTTACGACAAGCTAATGGAGGACCACCACCCTTTGCTTTGTCAGAAGGTGTTGCTCTTTTGGTCATGGGAGCTACAGAGAAGGTGCATCCTTCAGAAGTAGGTTGTGGTTGCCATTCCCTCTACTTTCTGGTGCCTAACAAGGATGGAGGACCTTGTCCTATTTTAAACCTGTGCCTTCTGAATCTCTCCCTGAACAAGCATTGGCAAAGCTAATAGATTTCACCTATGCCAAACCTATTGGCTTTTTCATTGTTTTGCTCACATGTTACTTAGCAGTTGGGTTGCTGTGTAACATGTTGTAAAGTAAACAAAAAAGAAAGTGCTATGATGCTGCCAGCATTGGCTGTGTAATATCATTTTTTAAATGTTCTTACATAATAGGAGTCTAGAGGCAATTAATTGTGCAGTGAACATTCTGCAAACAGGTAAATTCAAAGAAACATATCAGAGGGGACACAAAAGATTGAGTGGGGAGAAGGGAGGGTTGGAAGTAAACACAAAAGAGTACCAGGACTTCTCAGGGGCAAACAGGTACTCCAAAGAATGAGTACATGCACTCCTATATTTCCATTTCGAAACACTGTTGGCATGAGATATTGGAAAACATCATAAAATAATTAAAACTTGTTTACTTTCTAAGCATTTAAGGAAGTTCGGAGAGCGCATAAAAAAATGTAACCTTTCAGTCTCTCCTTCAATTGAGATTATTCAGGAACAGGGACGATGCAGAAGAATACAGAACTTAGTGTATCTCTCTTCTGAATGAATGCTACTATTCCTTCATCTGACCGCGCTCTAAAATCAAAGGACAACATCTAGAGCTATACAATAGTCAATAAATAAATACCTCAGAAACATGAAAGGCTGGGTAAGTCCACCAGGATTAGAAATGCAACCTTCATATCAGACAAATATCTCAGCAGCAAACACTGACCCCGCCGAGCTATCTTACAACTACAACACAAGTAACATATTGCCGAAGCAACAACATCTGAGTAGATGGTGGGAATGTGTAAAGCAGAAGCTGTCAGTCCCTTGCCTTCATTTGAAATCCTGTGTTTATGCCAATGTTTAAAAGGCAAATCATTTATAATACGAAGAATGAAGTTGTGTCCTATTTTCATCCCTTGCAGAAGAGTCCTCTGAATGAGACTCCAAGCTGTAAACTCTCTGTGGATTTTAAGCCCTGATAAAAGCATTCCTTGGCCTCCCTCAGTGGGCCGAACTGAGCCCCTCCACTTGTCATACACCTTAGCCGCCTGCGCCTTGGCCTCAAAGATTACACAGCTACACCAGGCTGCTGTTGCTAAGGACACTGGGCATATGTATTTATATTTTTCCATGGCATAGTTACCAGGTGGGTGTCAGCGTGAGTATGGCTTAAAGTGCTCCTCAGTTGTTCACAAAAGTAATGGCGGTGGTTGCAGTTCATCTGTAGAGTTCAGGAATTCCAGTCTTTCCCTACCTCAGCGATTGGCTGTTGAAGGCGGGCTCACCCCAGGCAGTAGTCTCCCACCTCCAGACTATGGCAGACATTCTGCATTCACTGGGGTGCCAAAGTCACACCAGACTCCCTCCCAGATGCTCTCTTTCATCAGAGTTGTTCTGAATACAGTGCAGTTTCGGGCCTGTCCTCCTGAGCAGCAACTCCAGGATATTCAGGCTATGATACAGATGTTTCAGCCTCTATCCTGGATTTTAGTGAAACTGACTCTGAGGCTGTTGAGCCTCATGACCACCTGCATGCTGCTTGTTGGCAATCTCTCTGACATGGTCCAGATCTCGGAGGGACCTGCAAAAGACCTGCAGTGGTGGCTGACAAACTACGACTGGGTCAGTGGCAGTCCCCTCTACCTTCTCCACCCAGAGTTAACTGTTTGACAGAGGCATCACTTCTGAGCTGGGGCGGCCATCTGGGAGAGTTGGAGATTAGAGGAGTCTGGTCTGAGGCAGAAGACAGACTCCACATCAACCTGTTGGTGGTCTGAGCAATCTGACTTGCATTGAAAGTCTTTCTTCCTTCATTTAGTGGGAGGCTAGTTAAGGTGTTCACGGATAACACCACCACCATTTGGTACAGCAACAAAGAGGGCGAGGTGGGGTTGTGGTCCCTTTGTCAGGAGGCTATGTGCCTCTGGACATGGCTGGAACATCAGGGCATATACCTGGTGGTTCAACACCTGGTGGGCTCTCTGTTCGGCAGGGCAGGCAGACTCAGCTGTTGATGCCTCGTGGATCACAAATGGCATCTTCAAGAATGGGGAGAGCTTTGGTTGGATCTATTTGCCTCCTCTGAGAATGTGCAGTGTCAGCATTTTTGCGTGTTTGAGTTTCCAAGGTAGCTCTCGCTCAGAGATGCTTTTCGTCTCGAGTGGAGTTCAGGCCTCCTGTATGCCTTTCCGCCAATACCACTCCTGCCCAGAGTGTTCTCAAGAAGATCAGGACCGACCGGGATCAAGTTATTCTTGTGTCTCCGGATTGGGCAGGGTTCTGCTCCCAAGCTCGACACGGCTTCGCCTTCGTGAGTGGAGAGTGAGCTGCGACAGTCGAAGGTTTTGGATCTTCCACCCACAGTTTGCAATGTTATCTTGGCAGCGAGGCGACCCTCCACCAAGATGGTATACGTCTGCTGTTTGAGCAAAGTCATGGCGTGGTATACAAATAAGCAAGTTGACCCCATCTGCACTAATTTCACAGGTTCTTCTGTTTGTTCGTACTCTAGCCCAGCAGAGATCTACTTCAGGCACCTTAAAAGGCTATATTTTGCCAGATCAGCCATCCCTGTTCAAGTCTCCTATTGTACATAGGTTTTTGAAAAGTCTCCACCACATGTTCCCACCTTCACCCTTCATTATGCCTCAATGGGACCTTAATTTAGTCCTAACTTTTCTCATGTGTGCTCCTTTCAAGCCGTTACACAACTGCCTTACCAGGCTCCTCACTATAAAAACGGCCTTTCTAGTGGCAATAACATCTGCCCAGATGGTCAGTGAGCTACATGCTTTGTCATCTCAGCCTCTGTACCTTACCATCTACCCAGACAAGCTGGTTCTTCAGACTAGCGCATCCTTCCTACCGTGGGTGGTCACTCCCTTTCATGTTGACCAGTTCATCACCCTGCCTACTTGTTAGTCGATCTGCATTGACTGCACTAAACTGTTTCGGGTGGACAATCAGTTCTATCATCAAAATCTGCTACGCATTGGCCAAAAAGCAACCTCCTGAAGGTTTGCGAGCTCACTCTACCAGAGCCAATGCTGCGAACACTGTGTTAGCTTGTGTAGTACACATCCTGGATATCTGCCAAGCAGCAATGTGGGCTTCTCTTCACCTGTTTGTGAAGCACTACTGCCTTGACAGTCAGGTCCGTCGAGATGGGCTTTTTGCCCATTCGATCCTACAGGACTTTCTAGTATAATCCATGTTGCATTCCTACCTCCGGTGAGGTATTGCTTGGGTATCTAATTTAACGTAAGGAATCTGCAGCTAGAGGTCTCCATTAGATGAATATGTTACCTTTGGTAATGCCTTATATGTAAGAGACTTTGTCTAGCCACAGATTGATTACGACCCACCTTTCCTCCCCTCTCTGTGAACGAATTAAGAGTAAAGGGCTGGTTCCTTTTTAAGGGCCCTAGTATAACACATAAGTGGTCAGTGTTTTTCGAGGCTCTGTGCTCCTGGCGTGGAAAGTTTCAAAACAAAAATGATTTCAGCGCGCTGGAGTGGTGCCTATATAGGCACCACGTACATCACTTCTGACGTCGACGATGCCATGTGAAGCCAAATAATGCGTCCTACTGGCGCGCAGGAATACTGCTCATAAAAACTTTCTGGATCTAGTCTGACATCTGGAGTTATTTCTAAGGTAAGGAATCTGTGGCTAGATAGTCTCTACCAGATAAGGCGCTACCAAAGGTAAGTAACTTGTTTGTCAAGCAGAACCTTTCACCCTTACGGCTTCATTACGAAGTCGGTGTTGCTATGCCTGATAATTCTGCCCCGAATTACTAATACTGCTCGATTGGTAACTCCGGTCGGGGTGCAAGTTACAGGGCATTACAAGTTGGGCCTGTAGGACCCCTTAAAAATGTTGAATTACATGGGAATTTTCAGTTCGAAATTTTGCCGCAGGTTGAAACAAAAAAAGATCTGTAGTGTTCTACAGATCTCAAAATTCCCATAGACCGGTCAAATACTGTTACGGCCTACTAGAATTAAAAGGAATCTCTTAATGAGACCTTTAGTGACAAGTGTCCTCAGTAAGAAACAGGTCAGATTTCATCTGTAAATATATTCTCTAGCAGAGAACATGAAAGTGGCAGGAGATCAAATCTTAAATTTGAGTAATACTCTATGTTGCTATGATGGATTTGATTTCTGACCTCGATAAGGTCATAAAATTACATTGTTTTAATTACTATCTGCACCGCATAAAAGACCCTCTCTAGAGCCCGTGCTTATTCTGAAAGTCACTAGCCAAGGTTGTATTGGTACCTTCTTTGCCATGACATGTCATAATTATGCTCTATCATTCATGCACTTTAGCTACCTACGCCTTTACCTAGTAGTGTTAAATGTAGGTCAAGGAAGGCCAAATGCATGCCAGACATACAGAATACCCTCATATACTTACACAAAATGACTTTGATTGGAAACACCTGCCTAGACAGTGGTTATCCTGAAAATCTGACATGGATCCTTCCTTCTAGGTTTACGTTGGACACTCTGCCTGAAGCAGTGTAAGCTGCAGAGCGATTTGCTGTCTTTGGCGACTGACATTACCCGACTGTTGAGCTAAAATGCTTTTTTTGTGGATTTAAGTGAAGAGAACTAGGGGTAGGCGTAACTTGCATAATTCCATGTAGCGTAATCACGCGGCATTACCAAATAATTCTGTGATACTATGCATGAAGACTAACTCTGCATATAGTGCTTTTATCTCAAAACAAAAGTGACACCAGAATGCATTTTGCATTAAAAATAGCACTAAAGGCAACAGAACAGGAATAGCGAGCAGACGTTCACGCTTGTTAAATGTGCACTTGGGGTAGGATTTCCTTCCAATTTACTCCCAGCATTTAACTCTATTGACTTGGCACAAAATAAACACTTGTATCCAGAATGAACGCGAGGATGCATTTTGCACTAAGAAAATAGTGCTAAATGATACAGAACATTAATATCAGCACGAGCAGCCGCCCGCACTATGTATGTAAATGTGCTCTTGCAGTAGGAAGTTTCCCCCAAACGTAATCCTGATTACTCTAGCAGCGTAATGTGTTATTGTTATTTCCACGGCAAAGAGTAACCTGGAATTACAGAAATTACTTGTATTACTATGGTGCAATTGAAAATCTGCCCAGGCCTAAAGAGACGGAGGCACCATTGCCAGCCTCCCATGGCTTAAGAGAAGCAAGATGTAAAATGTCTTGCCCTTTACTAATTGCATGCTAGATTTTCCTGGGGAGGCCTTCCTATATGAACAATAAAAATAGGCAGCCCTGCTCCTTTTGGTTAATAAAAGAAAATTATATTGGAGGGGAAATGGGCCCCACACGTCTCTGGGTCCTGGCGCTATTGCTTTTACGGGGGCTACACTCTGATGTATGGTTTTGGCTGCTTTACAATGTGTGTTTCCTCTTTCCTTCTTCTCCACATGGTCTCCCTAACTTCCACTCGATTCTGGACTCTTTATTTTTATTTACATAAGGCCAAGTCATATGCCCCGATAGAGAGAGCGGAGCTTTTGTGCCTGAAATGACTAATGTTGGCCTCCATTGTCAGGCCTAAATCCAGCCATCACATTTTCGTGACCCCAGGCCACAAAGGGGAATAACCATGCGGTCCTAGCGATTCTGGTTCCTTTCCACATGGCTATGCCCGATTTTGTAAATAAATCCCCTAAGATTTACCACCCGGTTTATCTACTTTGGGGTCCAAGGTGAAGTGGGGGCTAGGTGTTGGAGAGGTATGCCCTGCGAAGATACCACTCGCCCGACTCGTAATGTGGCCGAAAGTTTTCATAATGCCAGGCTCTCTTGAACTTTGTTGCATGTCTGTGTTCCCTTGCACTCTCCTAACTCTCTCACCTTCTCCCTCTTCTCTCCCTCTCTCTACTTGTCTGTTTATTCACTAATCCTCATGAGGTGCACCCGTGATCCCCCCCCCCCCCCCCTCCGTTTAAAGCATTGGAACCTTTCGTTGACATCCGCAGTCACCAATTTCTGCAGTACAAGTACATGTTCGCATGCAGGATGGTTAATTATTTGATCACTTGGTATGTTTCACGAAGTAGCATTTTCATAATGTATCTTTCACTAACCTTCCTGTGAGTGCCATAGAGAGGATTACAAATCCTGTGAATTCACAGTTTCTTTTCGAGGGCAGGGGATAGTAGATGGGGAGATAGGGCACAATGTCTGGAGATTAGGCCTCAGCTGCTGAGATATTTAGCTTTGCATTCATATTTACCTTTATTTTTGGAAGTCTGTACCCATCTTAATCGTGTAACTTTCTGTGATGTCCTAGGATGGGGCTCATAGATCATATAATAATGACAAAAACATTGATGCCACAAGTGCCAAAAATGCTTTCACTCCCCTTTTTGTTCTAACTTAATATTTTTCTAGTTGCTAGTATAGTTTACGTAGGGTAAGAGCCTTAAGTTCTGCTAGTATAGTTTAGGTAGGGTACGGGCCTTAAGGGCTGCTACTGTATCGTAGGCAGGGTGAGGACCTTAAGGGCTGCTGATATAGTTTGGATAGGGTGAGGGCTTTAACGTCTGCTAGTATAGTTTAGGTAGGGTACGGGTCTTAAGTTCTGCTAGTATAGTTTAGGTAGGGTAAGGGCCTTAAGGGCTGCTACTGTATCGTAGGCAGGGTGAGGACCTTAAGGGCTGCTGATATAGTTTGGGTAGGGTGAGGGCTTTAAGGTCTGCTAGTATAGTTTACGTAGGGTAAGAGCCTTAAGTTCTGCTAGTATAGTTTAGGTAGGGTACGGGCCTTAAGGGCTGCTACTGTATCGTAGGCAGGGTGAGGACCTTAAGGGCTGCTGATATAGTTTGGATAGGGTGAGGGCTTTAACGTCTGCTAGTATAGTTTAGGTAGGGTACGGGTCTTAAGTTCTGCTAGTATAGTTTAGGTAGGGTAAGGGCCTTAAGGGCTGCTACTGTATCGTAGGCAGGGTGAGGACCTTAAGGACTGCTGATATAGTTTGGGTAGGGTGAGAGCTTTAAGGTCTGCTAGTATAGTTTAGGTAGGGTACGGGCCTTAAGTTCTGCTAGTATAGTTTAGGTAGGGTACGGGCCTTAAGGGCTGCTACTGTATCGTAGGCAGGGTAAGGACCTTAAGGGCTGCTGATATAGTTTGGGTAGGGTGAGGGCTTTAAGGTCTGCTAGTATAGTTTACGTAGGGTAAGAGCCTTAAGTTCTGCTAGTATAGTTTAGGTAGGGTACGGGCCTTAAGGGCTGCTACTGTATCGTAGGCAGGGTGAGGACCTTAAGGGCTGCTGATATAGTTTGGATAGGGTGAGGGCTTTAACGTCTGCTAGTATAGTTTAGGTAGGGTACGGGCCTTAAGTTCTGCTAGTATAGTTTAGGTAGGGTAAGGGCCTTAAGGGCTGCTACTGTATCGTAGGCAGGGTGAGGACCTTAAGGACTGCTGATATAGTTTGGGTAGGGTGAGAGCTTTAAGGTCTGCTAGTATAGTTTAGGTAGGGTACGGGCCTTAAGTTCTGCTAGTATAGTTTAGGTAGGGTACGGGCCTTAAGGGCTGCTACTGTATCGTAGGCAGGGTAAGGACCTTAAGGGCTGCTGATATAGTTTGGGTAGGGTGAGGGCTTTAAGGTCTGCTAGTATAGTTTACGTAGGGTAAGAGCCTTAAGTTCTGCTAGTATAGTTTAGGTAGGGTACGAGCCTTAAGGGCTGCTACTGTATCGTAGGCAGGGTGAGGACCTTAAGGGCTGCTGATATAGTTTGGGTAGGGTGAGGGCTTTAACGTCTGCTAGTATAGTTTAGGTAGGGTACGGGCCTTAAGTTCTGCTAGTATAGTTTAGGTAGGGTAAGGGCCTTAAGGGCTGCTACTGTATCGTAGGCAGGGTGAGGACCTTAAGGGCTGCTGATATAGTTTGGGTAGGGTGAGAGCTTTAAGGTCTGCTAGTATAGTTTAGGTAGGGTACGGGCCTTAAGTTCTGCTAGTATAGTTTAGGTAGGGTACGGGCCTTAAGGGCTGCTACTGTATCGTAGGCAGGGTAAGGACCTTAAGGGCTGCTGATATAGTTTGGGTAGGGTGAGGGCTTTAAGGTCTGCTAGTATAGTTTACGTAGGGTAAGAGCCTTAAGTTCTGCTAGTATAGTTTAGGTAGGGTACGAGCCTTAAGGGCTGCTACTGTATCGTAGGCAGGGTGAGGACCTTAAGGGCTGCTGATATAGTTTGGGTAGGGTGAGGGCTTTAAGGTCTGCTAGTATAGTTTAGGTAGGGTACGGGCCTTAAGTTCTGCTAGTATAGTTTAGGTAGGGTAAGGGCCTTAAGGGCTGCTACTGTATCGTAGGCAGGGTGAGGACCTCAAGGGCTGCTGATATAGTTTGGATAGGGTGAGGGCTTTAACGTCTGCTAGTATAGTTTAGGTAGGGTACGGGCCTTAAGTTCTGCTAGTATAGTTTAGGTAGGGTAAGGGCCTTAAGGGCTGCTACTGTATCGTAGGCAGGGTGAGGACCTTAAGGGCTGCTGATATAGTTTGGGTAGGGTGAGAGCTTTAAGGTCTGCTAGTATAGTTTAGGTAGGGTACGGGCCTTAAGTTCTGCTAGTATAGTTTAGGTAGGGTAAGGGCCTTAAGGGCTGCTACTGTATCGTAGGCAGGGTGAGGACCTTAAGGGCTGCTGATATAGTTTAGGTAGGGTACGGGCCTTAAGTTCTGCTAGTATAGTTTAGGTAGGGTAAGGGCCTTAAGGGCTGCTACTGTATCGTAGGCAGGGTGAGGACCTTAAGGGCTGCTGATATAGTTTGGGTAGGGTGAGAGCTTTAAGGTCTGCTAGTATAGTTTAGGTAGGGTACGGGCCTTAAGTTCTGCTAGTATAGTTTAGGTAGGGTAAGGGCCTTAAGGGCTGCTACTGTATCGTAGGCAGGGTGAGGACCTTAAGGGCTGCTGATATAGTTTGGGTAGGGCGAGGGCTTTAAGGTCTGCTAGTATAGTTTAGGTAGGGTACGGGCCTTAAGTTCTGCTAGTATAGTTTAGGTAGGGTACGGGCCTTAAGGGCTGCTACTGTATCGTAGGCAGGGTGAGGACCTTAAGGGCTGCTGATATAGTTTGGGTAGTGTGAGGGCTTTAAGGTCTGCTTGTATAGTTTCGATAGGTTAAAAGCCCTAAGGTCTGCTAATATAGTTTAGGTAGGGTAAGGGCCTTAAGGTGGCATATGATTTCTATTTTCTCAACAGAAACTGTGCGTTTGTTGGACAACAGAAACATAATATTGGTACCAGACTGATTCTATGCACCCTCCTCAGGATATGTTGTCCTATAGTCCTGCTAGCTCACAGTGCACCTATAAGTACACCTGAATCTAGGAAGGTAACAAATGGATTGTGCAACCTCAGAACATGACAACCCTGTCTCCCCAAGGAATTGCAGTAACAGATCTAGAACCATTTCACTCAGTCACTCATGCATATCCAAACAGATATATAAGAAGAACACAACTAGGCGTGTTAATATTTATTGAAGCATTGTGATTGTTGTATGAAATATGTGTTTTGCACCGATTAATAGACAGAAACAAATGAAAGTTATTAGCACAGTTCCACCATTGTGCTAAAGCAGTGTGTATATGCTGGCATCCACGTGTAAACGGCTAGTCATAGGTTCAGGGAAGGGGTGTTCTGACTCATCCGGTGGTGTGTTGAGGATTCATCCCAAAATTTGGCAAATAGTTTCATGTAGCTCATCATACAAATGTTTTGAGCCAGAGTCTTCATTATCATAACAGGAAATAATGGGAAACCTTCTATGTGAGATGCCACTGCTAGTCAAATGGATGAAGTGTGTGCGTCTGTGCAGTAGCGTGTTAAACTCCCCGCTTTCACAGCTACAGCGGTAGTGGGGTTCTTTATAGGCCTCTTCTGTCTGCAACGCGGCAGACAAAAGCTCATAGTCAATGCTATAAAGGAATACAGCGTCAATAGAACGGCAAACAGGAGCAGGAAAGAACAGATGGGTAAAAGGAAAAGGATGAGACAGGGAATACTGAATAGAAGGAAGGGTGAAAGAGAGGATGGCTTGATGAGTGGGTGGATGAATAAGTGGGTAAAAGGATGAGTGAATGTATAGACTGGTGATGGGATGGCAGGGGGAATAGATGGATGAGTGAGTGACTAGATAGGTGGATGGTCAGGCAAAAAGATGGCACACTAAAAGGGTGGATGGATAGGTGGCTGAACAGGTGAAAGGATGGCAAAGTAAAATGATGTATGTATGTGTGGATGAAAGGATGAATGAATGGATAGCAGAGCAGATGGATGCATGATGGGTGGATGGATTGTAGGACAGGGTGGGTGGATTCATGTAAGAATGGACGAATGGATGTATGGAAGAGTGGATGGATATATGCATGGCAGAGTGGATGGATTGGAGAGTGGATGGAAGGAAGGCTGGCAGAGTGCATGAAAGAATGGATGGATGCAAGGCAGGGTATATGGGTGGACAGATAAATAGCAGAGTGGATTGATGGATGGATGAATGACAGTGGATGGATGAATGGATGGCAGAGTGGATGGATTAAAGGCAGAGTGGATGGATGGATGGAAGGATGGATGGCAGAGTGGATGGACAGATGGATGAATGCAGAGTGGATGGGCAGATGGATGGATGGCAGAGTGGATGGACGGATGGATGGATCGATTGATGGCAGAGTGGATGGATGGATGGCACGGTGGAAGCAGCGATTGATGGCAGAATAGGTGGATGATTGCAGAGAAGATTGATGGAAGGGTGGCAGAATGGTGGGCAGAGTGCGTGAATGAATGAATGATTGAGCATTTGTAAAGCACACTGTTACTCCATGGAGTGTTCTGGCGCTGTGCACCTCTGCCCACACTTAGAAGTCCTGGTCAATGTAGGCCCGGTTAAACAACTAAGTCTTCAATCTTTTTCTTAATTGAGACATATCGGTAATGCTACAAATCTCTGAGGAAAGTTTGTTCCAAGCTGACGGACCTTAGAAAGAAAAGGATCTACCACTAGTCCTAGCACATCTAATCTTAGGCATTTTGGGTAAGAAGGCTTTAGCTGACCAGAAGCATCTGGCGAGAGCATAAAAATGAATGCGTGCCCTGAGGTATTCAGGACCTTTCTGATTAAGGGCATTATGAACCAGAATAAGAGTCTTAAATAAGAGTCTCTTTTTTATAAGGAGCCAATGTAGTGTCTTTAGATGTGGCGACACATGCTCTCAGAGGCAAACCGAGGAGAGTATGTGCTGCCGCATTTTGGACCACCTCCAGTTTGTTAATAAGGTAGCCAGGCAGGCCTAGATACAATGCATTGCCATAATCCAGCCTAGATTACATAAACGCCTGTATCACCTGTTTCCTGTCTGAGAAAGACAAAAAAATAAGAAACTTTCTTGAGCTACGTAGTAGACAAAAGCAGGATCCTGCTACTGTATTCACCTGTGATGAGAATGTTAGGCATTCATCGATTTTAATACCTAAGTTCTTCCCCGAGTTCGCTTGGCGCCATGGAAAGGGAATATCCGCTGGCCAGAAGGATTGCCATAGTTCCTGGGCCTTAGTTCCCAAAAATAACAGCTCTGTGTTTTTTTCTGCATTGCATTTGAGGTGATGAAAAGTAAGCCACTGGAAGACCGCTGCCTAATAGGTTCTAATATTTTCACCAGGGAACCCTGTCTTACAGTCCCATGAAAACAGTAGCTGGATGTCATCAGCATATAAACATTATTTTTGCTCCCAAGGCCTCCACAAGAAGCACAAGAGGAGTAAGGTAGATGTTGAATAAAGTAGGGCTCAAAGCCAAGCCCTGCGGTACTCCAACTTGCAAATCATGCGGTTCCAATAAGAAAGGACCGATCCAAACCTCTTTCCCACGTCCTTCAAGGAATGATGACAGCCTGTCGAAGGGTGTACCCCTGATTCCAGTGTCTTTGAGATGGATCAGTAGAGCGGCGTGGGGAACTGTATCGAAGGCCGCGGAAAGATCTACCATTATCTACAATGCCTTCCCTCCCAGAGTCTAAAATACTCCTGATGTAATCTACCACCACCAGTAGCGCCGTCTCAGGGCTGAAACATGGGTGGATGCCAGACTGACTAAGATGTAATAAATTGTTAGTTTCCGGGTATTGGGAGAACAGAGAATTGACATGTTTTTCCAAAACTTTTGCTAGAATTGGGAAGCAAGGAAATGAGTCTGTAATTAGATGGTTCAGCTGGGTCTGCCTGTGCTTTTTTCAGCAGGGGCAGGATCTTAGCCTGCTTCCAGGCCTGGGGTACCACTGCTGACGACAGTAATTCATTCAAGAGTGTATAGGGTAAAGCGTTAAGCGCTCTGGCTCCCAGTGTCAATAGAAAATGTGGAAAGAATGGATGGAGGGATAGATGGATGGAAGGAAGGAAGGATGAATAGCAGAGTGGATGGATGGAATAAAGAAAGATTGAATGATGGATGACAGAATGTAATGGTGTATAGTGATTAAACAATGGAGAGAGTGGGTGGATGGAAGGATGAATAGATAGATGCTTGGATGGAAGAGACAAGGTAGCTATTGTAGGGAGGTAGCTCCCATTTCTTTTGTTTGCATCGTGCCACCAGAAATTTAGTTCAAAGTTGGGGGGGGGGTATTTTAATTTACTGGCTATTCCGTTGATTCTGTATGTACTCCCTTTACAAGTTCAGTAAAGTACCTCAGTGGATTAAAGTGCTTGCTACATTGAACGTTTTCCATTCTATTGTGGAAGATACAAAACACGGACCACAGCGAGAGGAACGGATTTGCACAGGATCACACAATTTGTTCAAATGTGGATCTCTGCATAGTCACCTTAGTGAGCAGTGCCTGCAGCTTGATCTTCAGGTTTGCTTGAGTGGCGAGCCATAATACACTTGATGTTATGAGACATGTTTTACTGCATTGCAGCAAGTTAGAATTGTAGGAGAAAATGCGATGATAGATAATTGTTTTGGTCAACAGAATAACATTCAATGTAAACAATCAAACTCGTACTTTGTGCTTTAGGTCACCTTTGGCCTTCAGTTTTCTGTGAGTTTGGGACATGGGGTCAGCCTGTTATCCCAGCTGCTGTAAATCAATCTAATAAGAACAAGAGTATGTTTTTTCTATAGTGCTTAACAACACGTTTTCCTTTCAGAGGAGCTGTAAATGATATGTGTGCATATTGGATTTTTTAAGGTGGGGAGAAAAGGGGTGTCACAGGGGCCTAACAACATACCTTGCAGAAATGTTGTTAACACCACTGAAGGTCGCTTAAGTAATCCTTCTCTGGGCATGACCCATGGGCTTTAGCACTCCATCCTTCCTACCGTTAGAACAGTTCTACTCGTGGTACATTTAGCAAGGAATGAAAATGCTTGCTGTTTCAGCGCCAGCTGTCATCCCGAGGTTCCCCTTAGTATACAGTGATTCCTTAGTCTCTGGGAAGTTTTAATTCTGTAATTGTGATTGATTTATTCCCATATTGCTACACAATTTCTTTAGATTGTCTGTAGCACACCACCAGACGGTTTCTTTTCTATCGATATTATTTGTCATGTGTAGTTGTTAGGATATTATGTTACTCTTCTTATTTTATGGTGAACGTGTAGTTTTGTTTGTAGCCAGGAACGATCAGCTTGGCCTTGGACTGGGCCTAGTACCCGGTATATAAAACCATAAATAAGTGGCTGGGGCATTTTTCAGTGTCAAAGAAGACTGGTTCTCACAGTTGAGAGCTGACACTTGATTCCAAAGAAACATTTCTAAAAAAAACGTTGTAAAATGTACTGTTTCCCAAGGTGTTGAATTTTTGTTTAGCCTATTCCTGTTGTTGAGTCCCATTAACTCTCACTGTGCCATGCGTATATTGCAGTTTTAATAGAATTTCTTCTCTCCCCACTTGTCCAGTTAGTCCACTGAATCTAAACATGTCGCCTCAGCAAACATTGATTCGCTCTCTTCCTTACCCCTACCTGTTCCTCATTGATTCCTTGAGAATCAACCTTGAAGTGGGTGTGTGGGCACTTAAGACCATTCGATTCGTTGCCGAGAAAAGCCGGAATCAAGTGGACCTGCTGTCCAGAGCATATCACATCTGCATCCCAGCCATTGATTTCCATCCAGCTCCTGAGAAGATTGCGAAAGTGGGGGCAAGCGGCTACTTGCCGCTTCCACGCAGACGAAGATTTGTGTCTGGACTATAAATGTGTGATCTTCATGCAGAACCAGGACTGTAAACAATTGCAGGAAAGTCATTCTTTTGCGACCCGTGGAGGAAATCAGAAAATCAATTGACGTGTAGATGAGGAAAGATTAGAAACTCTCTTGCTCAGGGCATGACGTGTCCTTTTTGCTTTGTACTCTCACTTTGTAGCTTAATGTTCACTGATGGATATATTCTGTCAGTTTTTCCTCAGGTTGACTCTGATCTGGGGGCAGCTCTTAAACAATGGTCTGCACCCGCTAAAACTCAGAATCAGCCATGGTGGGATACCTCCAGGGATGCTGCTCCCCTGAACCCGTAATGAGACCTTTAGTCTGTTTTAGTACTGCCCAATTCTAGTATCCGCACCCTTTGGGCAGTGCACATATACATAATTGGGCCAATTCAATTCTGAGCCTGTTCTCTTTACTGCTGTATAAAAAGGCCCAGTACTTTAATCCTTGAAGGTAGAGCGATATCCACTTATCATAGGGGTTATTAATATTTGGCCATGTTCTAGGACTCATCTGTCTAGCGTTTTGTACCCCTTTCGCCTTCAACATATTGCCCAGGTATACATATTTTCCTAACCTCATTGTAATTCGGATTTCTCATCCACCCCATGTATGTTGTCACAGTTACTTCCTCTTTCTTTCACTATGTTCATTTCGGGTATCCATCCTGCATCATCCTTTTCCATGACCTTGATCTGCAACCTTCCACATTACCAGATGCTCACGACTATCATGCTAGACTTTCTGAAGTGGGTTCCATGTTTTGGAAATTTGTGAGAATGGTGCAACAAGATCCAGGAGCGGACAAAGATAGCCAGTGCTTGATTTATAAAAAGATTATGTGCAGAGGCACAAGGTTTTTCTTAGATGCTCGCTGCTGGTGCTGCCGAATACCACTGTTGCTGATAACCAGGTTTTCTTAGTTTTGATTCCACCTAAACCTATTTATATCAAAACCATACATTTCATGCGTTGGTAGCTCATTTTTGCGGGTTCTTTTTTTATTTTAATTCCTGCTTTCTCCCTTTGTAATTGCTTTCTGCCTCCCCTCGCCCTCTCCCATTTCTGCCTTTCTCTCCCTTGCCCTATGTCAAATTCTAATGATAGAAAATATGTCCCCATCCTCAAGAATAAGTGCCAAGGCCCAACACATGCAACCCCACCGGCACAAGTTAAGCAATGCGTATGAAGTTTGAAACCAAATGAAAACAGTGGAACCTTCTAATGGCCAGCACCTAACCTAATATCACTCCCTCAGTCCTGTCCCTTAAGTTTTAATGGGAATTCGCGTGGACACTGAATAGCACCCACTGTCACAGTGCTTATTCCCTCTGGAATCCAGATATATAAAATCAAAACACAGGTGCACCACACGAAAAAATTAATATTAACAAACATAAAGTTCATCTCCAACAATGAAAGTTCTTCAAAGTTTTTTCTTTTATTCCATTTTCATTTTACGTGGGACAAACAGAGTTCACTTCTTGTAACTCAACAAACAGAACAGCCGACGCGTTTTGTCCTGATACAGGACTTCTTCAGGGCTGTTGATTACAAACAAATAGATACATGTATGAGTACAACATGCACAGCAAAAAACAGAACAATAGTATGTATGGGCCAATAGGCACTACAGAAACTAATTACAGTCATATAGGCGATCCTATCTTATTGGATGCATAACACTAAAGGAGAAAACATCTTATGTATTCATCCAATTACCAAATCCTCCACTAATGTCTGAATTTCTAAGAACATTGTGGGGAAAAGAGGAGATGGACTAAAGTCAAAGGAAGAACAGGGAGCAAGAGATAATGATATATTGAGAGACGGGGAGAGGTAAAGGCATAGAAAAAAACATGGGATATGAAGTTTTACTGTGCTGGGAGGTCGTGATTGATTTTGTATAGGGAGTATTATCCCGTCCGGCAAGATCTATAGTGTAAGTAACTACAGTGAATATCACCAGGGTCATTTATAGTATGGTTAGAACTAATAAAAATAGAAGGAACAGAAGAGCTGCCATATATGTATCCACTGTTTAAAACTTACTTTGTATCTAAGTTCTAGTACTCATATTAGTCCAGTCGTATCCAACAATTCAATGACACGTGCAAGCCACAATATGGAGTACCAAGCGTGCCAAAATGAGAGTGGTACTTAGTTGTAAGGAAAAATCCATCCCGATTCTCTAAAATAAAGAGAAGCGTCTTATAATGACAGCGTCTTTGAATAAATCATTTGGGTCTAATAAAAATAACCTATGTATTCGGTGCAAATATAATATTTTTATTTAAACATAATTAATAATATATCTCACTAGAGTGTCCCACTTCAAAGTAGAGGACCTAATCCTCCATCACAGTCTGAAATATAACCACGCAATGTTACCCATCAATGTAAAGATGGAACATATTGTGTTGGATAATGAGCCAGTACTGATCTCATAGTAAAACACTGAGTCAATATCCTCCCTATCTTAATGCAATTGAGCTGGCAAAATAAAACAGAACAAATAACAGACAGAGGGAAGATTCCATGTAGTTCCAGACCCACATTAATAAGGCCCTTACCTAGGGATTACCCAATAACAGCATAAACATGAAGCATCTCTGTGTATGTACCAATTAAGGCCGGACCCGAGGCAATCTAAAAGTAGGAAAATGCAAAAGCTCAATATAAGAGTTCTTGTATAAAAGTCTCCATTATCAATAAACCGCACTTCTAGCCATGTGAGATGTAATTGATGACAACCCCCAAAAAAGGCCAACATTCCTATGTTTCCTATAAGTATGTACGTAAGTAACCGTCAAACGGGCTAATGAAATGTAATAGATGCAGCTCAGAGAATATAATTTCAGCGTCAACAAGGTCCAGGAGCGGACAAAGATAGCCAGCTCTTCATTTATAAAAAGATTATGTGCAAGGGCACAAGGTTTTTCTCAGATGCTCGCTGCTGGTGCTGCCGAATACCACTGTTGCTGATAACCAGGTTTTCTTAGTTTTGATTCCACCTAAACCTATTTTTATCAAACTATACACTTCATGCGTTGGTAGCTCATGTTTGCAGGTTCTTTTTTTTTTTTTAATTCCTCCTTTCTCCCTTTGTAATTGTTTTCTGCCTCCCCTCGCCCTCTCCCATTTCTGCCTTTCTCTCCCTTGCCCTATGTTAAATTCTAATGATAGAAAATATGTTCCCATCCTCAAGAAAAAGTGCCAGTGCCCAACACATGCAACCACCGGCACAAGTTAAGCAATGCATATGAAGTTGCTGCTTCTGGTAGTATGGAGTGTGCAGTACCCCTTCACATTGACATGTTGTGGCAGAATATTTCCATGTATTATGTTTGCTGCGTGAAGCAGGGATTCTACCACTGTCCAAACTGATGTATATGCATGCATCATATTTATGTCAATGCCTGACGGGGGTGTTTTTTCGGCTGGACCATATGTCTAGCGTAACACTCTTAACCACCATCAAATCACAGTCAAAAGCAGTTCATCTACGGTTTAGCATTTATAAATCAAAAATAATCTGAGGGTGGGCGTGAACATAAAAGTTGGGGTTTCCATCTAAGGTGATGAATTTTGACGTGGTTTAGAATTACAATGAGTGAACAGATGTGTGGCTAACTTGAATTGTGATAATATTTGCCCTCTTTGGAACCGCAATTCAAAGCACAACCACCGGTGTTTGCATCCATTCCCTGCTCTCCCTGCAGAGCTGCAAACAGGCCAGTTGGGGCAGTGTTCTACGGACTACGTTCTAGCGTCCCAAGACCCAGTGCAGAGATGGCTGCTCTTTCCTGCTCCGGGTGTGGGAGGGTCTTAAAGGTCAGATACCTTTGGGTGAGTTTATCAAGATGGCCTTAGTGGTGATCTTATCGAGGTAAAGCAGCACTGAGAAAGACTTCATTCAGAAGATTTATTCAGGAAGGTGGGTGGCTGTCTTTGTATCGTGATATAAGTGAGTTGTGGCAGCATTGGCTGACAAAACAGACTCCTCTCCTATGGCAAGAAAGGTCTCCCAGGTCACTGTGGATGGTAGCAAGGATTGTCAGCAGTGGTAAGACATGAGTAGCCAGCAAGATCTAAATTCAGCAAAATCATTATGTTCACTCCAGGATAGCAAAACTCTTTCCTCAATTCCTGGGATATTACCTAGTTTATCCCTGAGAAAAATTGGCTGGGATTGCTTTAGGTTGTGCACTGGGCATAGATGAGTAATCGGGAAGCAGTTTGGCTTCAGCCAATCATGCTCCTTTCAGAGAGCATCTCTTGCCACTGGATTGTGTGGGTTAGTTTGTAGGTAACAAAACCTCTCGACTCTTGCTGCTTGGGGATTCAGAAGCATTCCATCCTGTGTGGCCTACCACATGTGAAGCAGTTTCCAGTGGTGTCTAAGGACATTTGTGTGTGTAATGTTTCATGGTGGGTCTTCAGCAACCTGTACAACATCAGTGAATGGGCTGTGACATGAGCATTTAAACTTCTGTTGTAGATCATTGATTGGTCAGAGAACAACTGAATCGAGAATATTAAGTGCATTTATCAGATGAGGTAGATCTTTGAGTATCTACTAGCAGGGTTTTTTGTTATTATTATTGTACTATTTATGTATCACAGACCTCACTGAATGGGTAGCGGAGTTCATCACATAGAAGAACAGATAATACAGAACAAGCTACCAGCACAGAGGACCATCAATCTATAATTGTAGAGGAGAATGTAGCTAATATATTTGATTCCTTCCATTTTTCGTTTTGAAGATTTCATGATTTACATTTCACGGCTCTTATTTTTTCTGAGCTGCATTTGTGTTCTTTTCAGAAGTCATATGTTAGACACTACCAAAGGGAAGTGAATCGTTGTGGCAACTTAAAATAAGCTGTATTAAAACTAAATCCAACTGTGGTGCTGCACTTGAGCACCGAACTCTCGAAACATTTTTTGCAAGGACTCTGTTACTCCTATACCCCTCCCTACCGACTCACTAGCCACACCAAACGCTGACATCAAATGGCCATTAGGAATACTCTTGCATCTTACTTACTGCCCTCAAAGTCATCTGACACATTCACCCTTTCCTTCATTCTTTTGTATAAATCAATAGTGTCACCCTCATCATTGATGAGTACACATTAGCGTTATATGTAGAGAATACTGATGAGGCAGACAACTTTTCTGCCTCATAAGCTGAGCCAAAAGGGACCAAAAGAGCGGAATAATCTACTTTATTCATTGTTTTTAATATTTTTGTGCTACGGTGCAGTGAGGATTCCAGATATGGAGATTGGAATTATTTAATGCATGCAGTTGGGGGACATAATATTAGAGAATTGTAGTTACAAGTTAGTAACTATGTTCTTTCTGCTGTCAAACTGCATTGAAACTTCTGCAAACCATTTCAAATGAAGAATTGCTCAATTTAAATATTCAACTCAACTCTGAGAGGGCGCTCATTTTGCGTGTCTCAGCTTTTCTTTGGTGAGACACTGGTCCTTAAACTAGAATTATGTTGGCAGGCCTCGTGAAAAATTGTCTTAATTGAATCTATTCAAAAGATACTACTAAGTCTTGGAGGCTTCAATAATGGAAAAAGTGAAACACGATTGAAATGAAGGAAACTTCCACTCCTACTAGGATTGTGGATTGTGTAACAATGAGTAACCAAGAAAAAGCTACTACCAACATAAATAATGTGCATCCTTAAAGCATGAATCTAAGAGTCATGCAGTCAGATGCATTCATTTCTAGAGGACAAACTCCATGAAGTTTTCTTCCTGCAAAATAAAGAATGTGGCTATGTTATTCATTTGTTGCAATGAGAGAGTCTTAATGTTCTTCAGCCTTGGAGCGTTCATTGATTCACGTGCTTGAATCATTTACTGCTATCATGACTGGAATCCCCAGTATATTTCAAATAGCAATAAACGGTGTTATAATGACCATGAGTAGTATACCCACCACATTTAAAACAACCCATGCTTCAGCCAATGAATTGGAGGTGCTGTGCACTCTACTCCCCCTAGAGGCCACCACAGCTCAGATTTGTACTGTATGGCATGTGTGAGAGAGTGCCTGGACAAAGCTGTGCTCTTACCCATCTCAAACCTTACAGGTACTAGATCTTGCCTTCACCTTGGGCTTCAGCCAGCTCTAAATTCAGCTTCAACAAACAGTGAGTTGATTCTAGGATTTTGATCCTTAGACCTTCTGACCTACTGGGGCACCACTAACTTCCCCCATTATGGAGAAAGAGAAACGGTCTTTGTTTCTTCAAGGCTTGCTGAAATTGTGGACAAAGGAAGATTTATATGGATGATCCACACAATCAGTGCATTTATTATCCTTATCCATCTGACAGACCTTCTTGTTGTGACATCTGCAGGATCTTTCCTTCAAAAGCACTCTAGGACAAAGAAAGGGGCTGGTGTGGTATCTTCTTGAGTGGAAGAAGAATTCCCCTTCTTAAAGGGATTGCCCTTTATCTGGGGATCATTCTGTGAAAAGTGCTTCTCCAGGCACTTTCTCGAAGATTGCGCAAAAGAAGCATGAGGAGGTACTCAGCTGGAATTTGCAACCGAAGCACCTGCATCTGCCTCCATGAAGGGCATAACCAGGAAATCATCAGATAAAGCATTAAAAAAGACTGAAAATCAGCCTGCGCCGAAAATTGCATGAAAATCCAGCTCTGCTGATGCCCTGTCAGCTATTCCATCTAAACCGTTGACCACGACTCTACTATCAACTCTGCAGAAGCAACTGTGATCAATGAGCCTCCTGTCAACAACAGCTTGATTGCCAAAAGCCATCATATTGGCATCAAAGATGATCCTATTGATGACAACCCACAACTCAAAAACTTGTTGAGTTGTATCACCCTTGACAGTGACTGCTTTGATGATGACCACTTCAATGGCCACATCCCCTCCAGCTATAGCTGCATATACAATGCCAGCAAGGGTGTAGATGACTGAGGGTTTGCCATATTTAACATCTGTGATGACACCACTAGCCTATTCTTATTAACCACTGAATTATTTTGCTCACTTGCCACTGCAAATCCTTGACTCTGAGTTAGAGGCTGATGTTGATGATTAAAAACAGGCCAGTTATAAAACCAAAATCCCTGCACAGTTGGATGTGTACTGCATTCTAGAGTATGAGAAAGGTAATTATAAGCTGGAAGGAAGACACCCAGAGTTTCAGCTGCAAGGTTACGAGTATTATCTCAGGAATGTCCTTTGAAGGCCGCAGAAGAGGCTATGGACCTTCCTATGAACCCATAATCCTTATAGTAAATCCCCTGTGATGCAAGGGATGGTTTCTTTACTATCTACAGTACAGCACATGATGGAAGCTTTTCAGATGCTGGTTCCTCAACTGCATAATCATTTCATCCCCCCACCCCCAACCTCCACTGAGGCGTCTCACAGGACTACTGCAGCCTCATATTTGGCATTTACCACAGCTGCAGACTTATGTGCCGCAGTTACCCCCTCAGCCATGCCCACTGTAACTGCCTCCAGTGCCTCAGTCAGTAACCCAAAGCCGAGCAGTATGGGCGGGATGAAGACTCCCTGATAGTGCTCAGGACACAGATCCTTACAAGGATAAAGGGGAGGTCATGGAAGAAGAGCAGGAGGATGATGGCGATGGCGCATATGAGCAAGAATTGAAGAATTTCATCCTGTTCCAATAAGGAGACACACCCCACCAACCATACTCTCTGCCGGATGACATAGCTTTTAAGTTTTGTTAGAACGTGCGGCGTAGAAGTTCAATCCTCTAACGTTTTCAGTCCAACAGAAGTATTTTTTCTCTGAATTGCAAGAACAACCCAGAAAGAAGTTGAAACACATCCATATTGTACATTATATCTTACAGAAAGGGCTGAAACTTATGCAGTCACCACTCACTGTACAAGCAGTAGTGCCACGCTTTGAGAACAAATACAGGGAACCCTACAAAGCATCAACATATTTAATCGGCCACCGAAGCCAGACTTTGTCATTGCAGCAGAGGCTCAGAAGGCATCAAAAACCCAATCACTCCGAGTTCCATCCTTCAAATTGGGAAGTGAGGTGTATTGATAACCAGGCCTGCAGAGCCATTTCCATGGTAACCACATCCATAAATATGATGCACTTACCATCTTAGGCCAATACAACAACCAGATGTGGCATGATAAGTCACCTTTGATATACTTAATCTAAGAAGAGAGAAAGCTAAAGCCATTGTGAAAGTAGGGGCCAATGCCGTTGCTGCCATAATTAGTGCAGCAGTAGATGTCTCTAATACTGGTTTCTGATTCCTTTCTGGAGAAGAAGTACTCGGGACTCAGGACTTCCTCATGTCCACCTGTTCTTTCTGTGCCGAGGTGCAAGCAAAAATACATGACGTGCCTTTCAATGGGTCCACCTTGTTTGGAAGCTTGTGGATGATGCCTTGAAAACTATTAAAACAGATATTACCATCGGTTGCAAATAATCAGTCCTGGCCAGCACTTAAAAATTTGTGCCTGATGTCATTCTGCATAGGACTGGTGCCTTTCTGCTGCTTTCGGTATAGGCTGATTGAGCAAAAGCTAAACCACCAATAGCGACAGTTATCAGTGTGATATCCATATGCCTCCAAGAAACACTGGTATGGTGAAGCTACCTGGACAGCCTCAATACAAGCCTTCATTTTCAACCAATGGACATGATTATTGTGACAACAGATGTTCTATGGAAGGCTGGGGAGTTCACATGCAGGATCTGTCCATAGGAGGGTTCTAGTCTGATGAATAGAGGTCACTCAACATAAACATCTTTGAATTATGAGCTATCTGGCTTGGCCTAAAAGCATTCCTGCCGAAACTGGTGGGTCACACCTTCTTGAACAAAACAGACAACATGACCTTGGGATACTATATTGCCAAGCAGGGAAGCAAAAGGTCTTGTTGTCTTTCTAGGAGTCACTGAGGCTCTGGGACTGGACCATAGTGAAAAAAGTGGACCTTTCAGTGGAACACCTGCTACCTGACCACAATGACCTGATGTAGTCAGTCAAACCTGTGAGGTTGCCATGAGTGGGAGATCCTCCAGGATCAGCTTCAGTATGTCTTCCTTTAGTAAGGTCAACTGACTATAGAACTATTTGTCAAGCTGCAGAACAAGAAATGTCTGTACCATGCAACCAGGTAATGACAAAAGGAGACCAAGGTCACTGCCATTTCTATGACATATTTGTACATTTTTGCTTAGCTGTTCTGTTCATTCCCAGAGTGCTGAGCCGGCCGAGGCAGATTGCTGCTCACTGATACTTTTTGCCCCTGCAAAGCCTTGCCAATTCTGGCACACTGACCTAGTGTAACTTTACTGATTCCGACCAAATCAGTCCAGGAACCACCCCAAGCTCCTGTCTATGCACAACAACCAAGTCCTTCATCATGATTTAAAGTTACTTAATCATTGTGTTCAAAGAGAATCACCAAACAGTTCATGAAGGTCCCTTTTTGGTCTTTCCTGTCCGTAAGATGCCCTCCTGTCACTGGGGCAATTGAGATAATGTTGGTAAACTGCTGGAGATGCCCTTTGAGCTTAACTTTAGGGCACATATCAAGAACCTCTCATGGAAATTGTATCTACTGCTGACTTTCACCTAAGCAAGGAGGGAGAGTTTGAGGACTCCAGGGTTTCACAATCAAGGAGCCATATATTTGCTTCACAAGAGATTGTCGTCTTGTGCACCAACCCTTTGTTCATGCCCAAAGCCCTATCGAACTTTGCATTAAACAGTCGCTATTTTCAACCCCTTGTTTCCAAATCTGTCCATATTAGCAGAAAGCTTTCTACATTCTTTGGATGTACAGAAGGGAATCAGGTTTTAAATAGGGTATCGCCCATTGGCTGTCGGCCTGCATCACTTTTTACACTACAGCTAATCATCCACTTTAGGGCACTATGAGGGTGCACTGCTACCTCGATTTGAATGCAGCAGCCAACCCTTCAGTTGGTCAAGCAGTTCTACTCAACTTGTTTTGGTAAAGGTGAGCCAGCTTCCATTTTTCTTTACATATAATATACTGCTTCTATGAAAGATCCAGTGCGTGTAGAAGATTTAAGTTACTTACATGTACTTTCAGTCCTACGGCATTGGTAACTTTCATAGATTCTCATATGACATGCCCTCCTCCTTAATTAGAGATTAACTCCCTATTTTGTGTATCCTTCTCACTATTGTTACAAAATCTGAACCTTTGGGGTCTCTGGTGGGTAGGTTAGAGGGCTTGCTCAGTACTTGACCTCATTCGCTGAAGTTTGCAGATGTTTTAAATAAAGTGGATGTGCTACTAAAAACACTGGTGTTGACCCTATTGACTGTTCATTGCTATTTTAAAAGCAAGTTAATTTCCAACCTGATGATGTTTAATGATTCAAGCTTGTAAATATATCAAAGATACCAACTCTGGAGAATTGGATTTATAGGTAAGGAATTTCTTCTCTTTCTGAAGATTTGTTATGAGTGTAACTTTGTCTAGAGAAGAAATTGGTTTAGAGGTTGTTGAACATATTTGTCACTCAGTCATTTTTGCTCTTAATCCTCAGGGCGTAGTGGTGTGCACGTTGTGGGGACAATGCATGGCAGCATGAGTGACGACGAGGTAAGTGGACACTTTAATCTGCCAACAACACTATTGCATTGAGCTAGAAATTTCCTGTCTCCTTCCTTGGTTACTGCATTATGAATCTCTTGACCCTTCTTTACATCTGCCTCTGACACTCCACAAAGTAATCTCTTAATTTTGGAAAACAAATGGCAGTTTTTTGTTGAAGGAATCCCAAATGAGAGTCAGTCTATTTGTAATCTCCTTTGCAGGCCTTTGTGGACATCAAGAGCTTTGAAGGGTTTTAATTTGAATATTGTCATTCATCATATCGAGCCTGTGGGTTGTTAAAGCAGACCTGTATAATGAAGGGCCAAGGTTTGCCAATGCGCCACAGATCCATTGGTCCCCCCTCTGACCAGGGCACTTCAGATTCCACTGTTTCCTCCGGAGCTTGTGGCCCAATTTCCCTTTTGCGTACGTGTGTCCCTCCTCATCTACCCATCCCCTTGAGGACTTGTTTGTTGGTTTTATTTGGAGGGACTACATAAGATTAAGAGATGCAATGAAGGGAGAAAGAATTTGGAGGCTCATTCTATCCCAATCTTGATATGTTCTCTAATCATTCACAGCAGTCCTTATTGATGGAGTTTATTTGTGTAAAGTAAGCAGTAAACCAAGGTTTCCCTGCTGCCAAGGATGGTGCACATCTTTCCCTTCAGGAATAATAGGTGACGGTGGACGACAGATAATTTAGTACACTCATCCCAGAGAAAGAAGTCTCCTTCATTTTAACCCCAGTTACAACCTTGAGCTCTTGGATGGGATGTTCTGTTCTCTATAAAGGAGTTCACTATTGATCCGCATAAACTGGCCTCGCCTGTTTCTGACATTTCAACGATCAGAGGGTGAACAATTTTTTGTTTCCCCTTCACCGTTCACCATGTTTTGTAAAATGTCACCATTATTCAAGCTCCCACCTTCCAGTTACTTCACACAAGCCATTGCGTGCTCAACTCTTCTTGCTGTCTCCAAATATTCCTATAGGAACCAATCCCCTTTTCAACCAGAGACCATCACTTACTTTGTAGTCCTAGAGGAAATGAGTCCCCTTTCAACCAAAGACCCTCACTAACTTTGCAATCCCCGAAATGAGGCATATATTGATCTTGCAAACTTTCTTCCAATGTGGATCTCAACCCTCTTGTCATGACTAGTGTACGTAAAGCAAACATGTAATTCTCCACACAGATTTCATTTCCTACCACTCAGCACAGGAAGTAACATCTTTGGATCTCCCATCATCCACCTTCACAGGAAGTTACATCACTGAATTTCCCATCATCCATTTAGACAGAAAGTGACATTACTGGTTTTCTTGTCAAAACTGTCTTTAAAAGAAGAAGCCAAGCAAGAGAACGTCATTTCCCACCACCCATCAGCACGGAAAGTGACGTCACTGGGTCACCCATCATCCACCTGCACAGCAAGTGACATCACTGAATTCCCCTCACCCGCCTCAACAGGAAGTGGCATTAACCCTCTTTAAATGAAAAAGCCAAGCAAGAGGACTTAATTTCCCATCACCCATCATCACTGGAAATTACATCATGGCACCCTGGACTCCTCCCCCCTCCCAAGGCATACTTAATGTCAGCTGCAACACGGACATGCAGCAGATACGTGCTGGCTCACCGAAGGCTCACCAAAGACAAGCTCCGCCCGCGCCCAGTGCTAGGAACCCTAGTTTGATCACCGCCCTACACAACACAGGACCAGAATACCTGAACAGCAGCATACTCTTTCTACAACCTACCAGACATTTAGACTCTGCTTCACTCTCATGCACACTCCTCAAAACCGCAAAAGCAAAATTGGAAGGCGCTCATTCTCCTACATCACACCCAAGACATGGGACGACCTCCCTCAACACATCAGAGCCTCCTTCTCATTTCTTGAGTTCTGAAAAAGCTGAAGACCTGGCTGTTCATAAACTCACCTTGGGACCACACACCTTGCACAAGTGCCTGGATACTCTTTTGGGTGGTTAGTGCGCTATACAAATCAACATAACATAACCTTAACACACTCCAGTGCAGTTTGCACTAGTCTTCGAAAACTGCATTGGAAGGCCTACTCTCACTCTGGGATTGTGATAGACATCTAATCCTATAATACATACTTCAAATCAGTGGCACTGGTAGCAGGCATAAGTGGTGAAGCAAAAAAAATCAATAATTTTAACTCACTGACCGGCACGATGAGACATGAGAATGCCATTAGTGTCAACGCCAAAGCTCTCCATCATGGCTTGTTATAAGTGGTGTTTATAACGGAGCTCAACCAAGAGCTCTGGAGTTGAGGCTGAAGGCAGTGCGAGTTTTTCACAGTGCCTGTCAGCGGGTGACAACATTAAAAATTAAATATGTACTTAACTACTGGCTCTCCTCCTCTGGTCCTCCTTGGAGTTCTTTAGTCGGTTGGAGAGCACATGTTTTGTTTCAGAGCCAACACCCTTAAGCACTTCAGACGCTGCTTTCATTCTGCTGATAATACTAAGCAGCATGAGAGAAGCTCCAGGATTGGTTGGTGTGGGCTAGCTTGACGCTTCATCAGGCACTAGGGGCCTGTGCCTGCTCTTTACTCAGCTGTCTAAGGCAACTTGGGTTAGAGTGGTTTGAAGTGCGTATGTCAGGCTGGATGTTGCAAGACAGCAGGCCAAAGTGACGTGCACTCTTTAAACTGAAGTGCCCGCCACTCCTCCCTGCTGCTACCAATCTGCAGCAATGGCCCCCACTCTGACACTCAGCTCCTGCTGGGAACAATGATAAATTAATGTTAATACCATTGTATTTTTCCAATTTGGAACATTTTAATGAGTGGGATGATGCTCCTCTGCCCTAATGGAGGAGCTGTGACTGTGTAAACTTGTACTCCTGAGCTCCTTGTCCCCCCAATAGGTTTTGATACACCCAATGCCCTCTAGCCCAAGACAGCGCACAAAAAAACAAGTTACTTACCTGTAACTGTAGTTCTCCAGTATTGGAAGTTTTCATAGATTCACATGCCTGAATCATTCCCCGTCGCCGAGACGGGAGTCTTCGGTATATAAAAAAGCAATGCTTAGTTGGATAGCAAACTGAAAAGAGGCCTAGGCCCATTTCCCTTTTGCAACCCATAACCTTTATTATGTAAAAGAGACCAAACTAGTCCCTGAACGACTCAGAGCTCCTCACCCTCTAGAACCCTCCTGAGAGAACCTTCTGCCCCTCAGATTTTCCTGCACTTGTGCCCTAGACACCTTTTGTGCTAAATCCAAGGTGAGCCGCTCAGGGGAGGGGGGTGGGTCGCATGTGAATCTATGAAAGCTTCCAATACTGGAGAACTACAGTTACAGGTAAGTAACTTGTTTTCTTACTCCAGTATTGGAGCTTTCATAGATTCACATGCCTGAATCAGAATAGCGAGCAGTAAAACATAGCACATTTTTTGTTACCCAAGACCTGGAACAAGGGAACATATGTAGCTCGAGAAAAGCGGTCTTCACATAGCAATACACACAGAAAACACTTTCCAAATTGCATATAATACAATATACAACAATAAAATGTGCATATGTAACCAATAAATGGAAGGAGGGATGGTAAAGAGGGCTCACCGTCACTGGAGAAGGTTCCTCAGTACTGCTTGTCCTACTGCCACATCTTTCTCTGCAGGTGCATCGAGGCAGTAATGTCTGGTGAAGGTGTGCGTACTCTTCCAGGTAGCAGCCCTGCAGATATCCTGGATAGGTACTCCCGCATATAAAGCAGTAGAGGTGGACACTGCTCTTGTAGAATGAGCATGGACACGTGCTTTCAACGGCTTCCCTGCAGCCTGATGACAAAACTGTATTGCAGTCAAAATCTATCGGGCAATTCCCCACTTTGACAAAGGGAACCCCTTCCTGGGAGCACTATAAGCCACAAACAGTTGGAAAGACTTGCGGAAAGGCCTTGTTTGCTGCAAGTAAAACTTCAGACAACGTTGAACATCGAATGAATGAAGAGCTCTCTCCGCTGCTGTTGACGGATGAGGGAAAAACCTCTTAAGAATGAGCGGTTCATTCAGATGAACGTATGTAGGCACTTTCGGAATGAATTTTGGATTAGTCCTGAGAACAACCCTGTCCTCTTTGAACTGCAAAAAAGGTTCTTGTATCATGAGAGCCTGTATTTCCCCAACTCTTGTGGCTGAAGTGAGAGCTATTAGAAGAGCTATCTTCCAGGATAAGAACTTTAGAACCACCCTGTGAATTGGTTCGAAAGGCTGCTTCATCAATTGAGATAGAACAATGTTCAACTGCCAGAGAGGTGGAGGAGGTCTTATGGGAGGAAAAGTCCGAAACAATCCTTTCATGAACTGTTTGATAATCCTTTCAGACCACAGTGATGGACCCGAGGAAGTTCTTCTATATCGAGAAATCGCAGCAAGATGCACTTTAATAGAAGCATGGGCTAAACCAGACTTTGCTAACATCAAAATATACGGAATAATCTCATGTGCCGCTGAGCTTAGAGGATGTACATTACGTTCTTGGCACCACAAACAGAATCTCTTCCATTTCATCCTATATGTCTTGTTTGTACTTTCCGCTCTGGCATTCGCTAGTATATCTCTGCATTCTGATGAAATATCTAGGTGTTGAAATTCGCAGTGTTCAGGAGCCAGGCCGCTAAGCGTAGCGATTTCGGGTCTGGATGAAGCACTTGTCCCCGGGACATTGTCAAGAGTGATGGTATTGGTTGCAGACGAATCGGATGATCCTCCGACAGCAGGAGCAACTCCGTGAACCAGTGTTGCCTGGGCCACAACGGAGGTTTCAGTATCACTTTGCACTGTCCTTTCTTTATCTTTGTTAGAACGCGTGGCAGGAGGAGAATCAGAGGAAAGGCGTAGGCAAAGACGCCTGACCATGCCATCAAAAACGCATTCCCCCAAGATCCCCTTTGGTGATGCCAACTTGCGAAGAACCTGCATTTTTTGTTCTGAGCTGTCGCAAACAGATCCACTGTCGGAACTCCCCATTTGAAGAAGATGCTTTGTAAAATCTCCTGGTTGATTTCCCATTCGTGGCATGTGGACTTCAGTCTGCTGACAGTGTCCGCTTTGACATTCTGATCTCCCGGAAGATGTTCCGCTTTTAGAGACACCTCGTGTTGAACAGCCCATTTCCATATCTTTTGTGCTTTCTGCGACAGGGAGAGTGATCTTATACCTCCCTGCTTGTTGATATAGTGCATTACAGTTGTGTTGTCTGTTCTTTTCAGAACAGATGCTCCCTGAATTCTTGGTAGGAAAGCCAGCAATGCCAAGCCTATCGCTTTGAGCTCCAGCAAGTTGATGTGGAGCTGCTGTTCCTGCAATCCCCACCGACCGATGACCTGTAGATCCTGAAGGAATGCCCCCCATCCTTCCAGGGATGCATCAGTGGTAATTAACAATGGAGCTGGTTCGGTCAGGAAGGGAAGGCCCACCGAAATGTTCCTTTTGTGGGTCCACCAAGTGAATGCTTGCCCCATAGCCGGCGTGATCTTCACCTTGTCGTTAAAGGATCCCTCTGCCTGGTGCCATTGCCGGTCTAGTTCCTCCTGTAATGGACGCATCTTTAGTCAGCAAAAAAGGAATCAGAGGTATGCAAGAGGACATTGTCCCTAGTAGCGACTAGTACATGCGTACTGAAATACACTTTTCTCTTGTGAAATTCTTGGCAAGCGTCATGAGACCCAGTTGCCTCTCTGTGGAGGGAAATGCCTTGTTTACAGAGGTGTCCAGAATCTCTCCCAGGAACGTGATCTTCCTTGAAGGTTGAAGGGATGATTTCTCTATATTCAAAACCAGTCTCAGTTCGGTAAATAATTGTATGCATGCCGTAGTTGACACCTAGGCTGCAGTTTCTGATGGTGCTTTTATCAACCAGTCGTCCAGGTATGGAAATACCTGGTGTCTTAGCTTTCCGAGAAAAGCTGCCACTGGCGCCAGACACTTTGTAAAAACTCTCTGGGCTGATTTAAGGCCAACGGTAGTACTTTGAACTAGTAAATGTCTCTGGCTACAGTAAACCGAATATACTGTCTGTGGGAAGGATGAATGGGGATGTGAAAATATGCATCATTTAAGTCTAGAGTGGTCATATGATCCTCTGGGTTTAAGAGCAGCAGAATGTCTTGGAGGGTCACCATCCGGAAAGACTGCTTCTTGAGATAAGTATTCAGCGACCTCAGGTCTAGAATAGGACACCATGGAGAGCATTCTTCCGGACTAGGAAGAAACGGGAGTAAAACCCTTTTCCTTTTTGGGAGATGGGCACCGGTTCTATTGCTCCCTTTCGGAGCATTGTCCGAATCTCCCGACGCATCTGAGATAGATGTTTGATCTTCTGACTTGTCGGTGGTGTGCAAGGAGGGAATTGAAGAAATTCTAAAGTGTGTCCGAATGGTATTATATTGAGGACCCATCTGTCCGTCGCTATTTTCTGGCAATGATGCAGATGGGAAGCAACTCTTCCACCCAGTAGAACTTGTGGAGGGGAAGAAATACATGTAGCCGGATCCAGGAGGTTGTCATTGTCTTCTGCCATTGTCCTTTCCTTGATGACCCCCTTATCCTCTAGGAGCAGACTTTGTATAGTTGTTTTTGACCATATTGCTGTCAGTATGGTTGTGATGATGAGGAATAAGAGGGGTATCTCCCCTGCTGGTAACCCCCTCTATAGGATGATTGGCCTCTCCCTCTGGCACCCCGAAAAGGCACTTTACGGTATTGTAGCGAACCTAGGGCTTTTGCAGTATCCGTATCTTTTTTGATACCTTGAAGTGCGTCATCCACTTGTTTTCCAAACCAGTCTTCTCCGTCGAAAGGGAGATCTAGAATCTTATTTTGCACCTCTGGTCTAAAGACAGTCGCCCTTAACCACTCCTGACGCCGTAGCACCACCGTTCCTCCAAGCGACCGAAAGGCTGTGGTCGCGATATCCATCGCACAGTCAATGACTTCAGCTGAAGCCCTTTCTCCTTCCTAAAGGATCTTTTTCGCCTCCTCTCTATTGTCCTCTTGGATGAGGTCCATGTAAGGTGCCATATCACACCACATCTGCCTATCGTACCTGCCCAGAATGGCAAGGGCATTTGCAGCTTTAACAAGGAGAGCAGATATGGATGAGAACCTCTTTCCTGCATTGTCTAATCTTCTCCCCTCTCTGTCAGAAGGTGCTGATATAGGCGCAGATGGATTCTTAGATTTTTGTTGCGCCGCTTGCGAAATCACAGAATCAGGTTTTGGATGGCCCAGTAAACACGCTGGTGCGTCCAAAGGAGCTTTTTTATTTTTTCTCCAATCTAGCAAGCACAGGTGTAACTGTCGCCGGTGTCTTCATCACTTTTAAACCTTCTTCCCACACATGGCTCACAATTGGGATAGACCGGACTGACTTGTGGTATGTTTCCTTAAAATCGTATAGGAAGCATTCCGTTTGTGTTGTAGCCATAGGAAGCTAGAATCTCTTTCCAGCAGATTATGGAATCCGTCAATATCCACCGGCGGGGAATCCACGGGTACGGGTGAGGGAGATGCCAGAGATGGAATCTGGTAATCATCTCATTCTTTGTTGTGATCTGTTATCTCCCCCTCTTCCTGGTCATCATCGTCCGTGGTGACAGGATCCTGGTGGTGTATAGTTTGAGGAGTTGTAGGTGTAACGTCGTGTAGTGGTTCCCTGCTTCTAACTGGAGTAGCAGGAATGGAATGTGGATGCGAGACCGGAATTTCCTGAGAAGCTGGTGTCGGTGGAAATCTCCTTCTACAGTCTGCGACCATAAACTGCAGATCCATCATCATGGAAGATGGACTACCCACCATCTCTTCTTGGAACCCTTGACGATAATGTTGTTGCAAAGGATATTGGTACTCCCCATAGCCCTCCTCATAGTCATCATCCTGACACTTCACATGCAATTGTGAGGGACTACTGGCGTATCCAAAGGGTCCGTCGTCCTCCTCCTCCTCTGAATTCTGCTCCTCTAGCAGGTGTGATGGCACCAGAGGAGTGATCTTGCTTGGGGAGGTGACTTCTGGTGTAATTCCCCTCTTCCTAACGATTTCCGGTTTATCTGGAATCTCCCTCGTCGACGATCCCGTCGTTGTAACCGTTGACGACGATCCCGTCATCGATGCTGTCGTCGTCGATGCCGCTGTGGAAGTAATCGGCATCGACACCACCGTCAATGATGACGTAGTCGACTGAGAGGCTGCAATAGTCGATGATGGTGTCTTTGATATGAGCTTTACCTCAATCTTCGTCGTCGGCGACGATGTTTTCTTCGTCGACGATGCCTGTTTCTTAGATTTTACCTCAGGAGGCATTGAAGATGGCTTCCTGAAGGGTTCCTTGACCTGAGGAGGAGACTTTGACGGTTCAGAACTCGTCTTTTTTTTATTGTTTCTCTCCAGAAGCATGTCCTTTACTCTCCTTTTCCATAGATTTAGGAGATTTTGAAGGACTGCTCCCAGAAGACCCATGAGTGGTCTTTTTAGGGCCTTATCAGGATGTTCCTCTGAGGAATGAGTTTGAGGAGATTTTCTTCTCTTTTGAGATCTCCTAGATGTTGAGGAGGACTCTTCCTCACTGTCACTGGAGATAACCTCCTTCCTGGCCTTTAGCTTCTGCAGCCATATCAAGAGACGTCCTTCACGATCTCTCAGAGTTTTACTTGAGAAAGTGCGACATACCTTACAGTCTTTGGCCTGGTGATCCGGGTATAGACAGTAGATGCAGTCAGAATGAGGGTCATCAGTGTAGAGCCTCTTCTTAGAACAAGTTGCACAGGCCCGAAATAAACCTTTCTTCTCCTTTCCAGACATTTCCTAAAGAATGTATTTGAACAGAATCCAGTTGAATTTCTAAGAACAAAGTTCTTCAAAGAAGTTGAAAAAAACAGATTTTGAGCAGAGCTCAAAGGAGACTCCCTAGCACAACGTGCGGTAGAAAATCTGGGGGGCAGAAGGTTCTCTCAGGAGGGTTCTAGAGGGTGAGGAGCTCTGATTGGTTCAGGGACAAGTTTGGTCTCTTTTATATAACAAAGGTTATGGGTTGCAAAAGGGAAATGGGCCTAGGCCTCTTTTCAGTTTGCTATCCAACTAAGCATTGCTTTTTTATATACCGGAGACTCCTGTCTCGATGAGGGGGAATGATTCAGGCATGTGAATCTATGAAAGTTCCAATACTGGAGTAACAGAGTTTCTTTTCCAATCATCCTCACATTAGTCCCTCTAGCAGTTTGTCATATAATGTTGGAATAGTTTCTCCATTGTCCCCGTTGAAATTGTGTTTTTCCTGGTGAAACTGGAAAAAAGAGGATACAGTTCTTTCTGCATCTCAAACTCCATACCCAGAGGCCCAACCACTCCCACACACACTTAATATGAACACATTGCGGATTGCTCAGTCAGCACCCGAGATGCTCAGAGCATGATTAAGCAGCTGAGTACCCTTTATCTACATGGTGTCCAACTAAGCTTAAAAGTAGCATTTGAGCACATATTATTAGACCAATGTCAGCCACATTAAAAATATAAATGATCACTTTTAATCAGGTGTGCCCAACCTGGCCATGGCTTTCAGTACCCTCTTCAGCTTGGCCTTTCTATGGACTATATTGGGCTTCATAAAGGAGGAGTCCACATAGCAGATGTCAACAACCTTATCAGGTACTCCCACTCTCCCTTAGGATCGTATGTTCATCAGGCTTTCTCAACCCCATCTTCCAGGCCTCCAGGTCTTTAACACCAAGCAATTGACCCCTTTGTGACCCACAAATCACCATGCTTGAACACTTCACATCTTGGATGATCTAGGGACCCGCATTCCTGAGGCTCAGTCTGATGTTGGATTGGACAAAGAGCCTTACATCCTTCCTCTCTGATTCTGAGAGAAGTACTTTCATCTCAGTATCCAAAACCTGGACACATCAGGCTTGCTTCTTAGACACAGAGGAATACACATGCTTCCCTTAGGCAACAGGCCTCCTTTCCAGTAAATGGGAAGAATTCTAGATCCTTCCCTAATAACATTGTCCAACTTTAGCACTTAGTTTCCAGTGGTTAAGCCTTTCCCCAGTTAGGTTTGTTCTCAGTCAATTTAGGAGGGTAGCTTTCAGTCCGGACTCATCACAGTGAACAAAGTATGGTTTCCCTCCAACTTCTTTGGTCATCCTTTGAGGTATACTCGCTGTCTCATCAGGTATCTAATTTTAATTACCTTAGGCTCTTGGGTGGACTAACAAATTCAAGTTGTGACCTGTATGCCTGCTAGGACTCGGATATCTCATTTTCTTATGGGTGATGGTGTTTCAGTATTGAGGAAGATGCTGCTTTGTTAACCACTATTCTTCAACTCAATAGTCTGGGTTTTAAATATTTTTTATCACCATCCTGACCTTGTGAACTCTAAACTAGGAAGGCTACTTTTAAGAAATCTATTCTGATGGTCTTCCATATTCTATTAGTGATGTAATCGTTCTGATGAAAACCCGTAAATGTCTTCTCTACTGCTACACAGCTCGGTGCATCGTGCCACTCTTCATTTTATTGTTTCCCAGAGAGTTACCAAGTAACCGAAGAACAGGTCTCTGTAATCCCCGTGTTGCACGCAGCCATCTAGCCCACAAGCCTAGACCTGCAATCATAAGGTTATGTCTCTTTTCTGTTATTCAGTAATATAACGAGTTCAAGCCACAATGTAAAAAGCCTTTTGTTATAGTTGTAGATGCACATTTTGCAATATTAGGTTGAAATAGTGGCAGAATAACCTCAAAATCCTAAAGGTAGCTCAATTGAGACACCAATAATACGTCTGAAAAAGAAGGTTAAGCTAATCAAAGTTTATACCTAGGACAATGGGAGTGGAGGCATTCAACGCTGTTTCACTTAGCATTACAAAAACACTCCTCAAAAGCACAGCAGCCCTTTCTATGTTTTTTATGTTCGATGCACCTGTCTGGTATTTTCCCTCATCTTTTCCCTCCTATGAGGGGTCCTGGTCAGCAGCGAGCTCTGTGTATCATCAGATAGGACTAGCCAAAACTACACTTGAGCCTTGCACATGTTTGGCCTTAAAAAGCCTATCTGTCAGCTTTGTTGTGTTGAGCGGGTCAAGTGTTTTTACAGACTGGTTCACAGGTGTGAAATGGTCCTCCTGGGTCTACATTTCTATCTCCAAACTTTGCTTTGACTTTTCACGAACGAGGAGCTACCTAGTCTACCTTCCTTTCCCCAGCTACTAGGTGCATCTTTCTGAAAAAATGTTGCATGGTATTTTTTGCGTTTATGATTTTTATTCTTGAACATCACAGGTGATTATTGGTTAGGGGGAGGGTAGTGGTGGTGTAACATTGTCCATCATAGGAAGGAATCTGCACATTCTGTTAAAAGCAAACCATGTTACAAGAATTAATCTGAATGTGTATTTATAATAACACTAATCTTCATTCTGATTGGAGAGAGGGCATGCAGACGTATGGTAAAGTAGTAGGAGTAAGCAACAAAGCTATCGAAGTTAAGAATTAATCTGAGCTTGTATTTATAATAACACTAATCTTCATTCTGATTGGAGAGAGGGCATGCAGACGTATGTTAACTTAGTAGGAGTAAGCAACAAAGCTATCGAAGTTAAGATAGGAACTCAAGGAGACTGATTGCCTTGGAGTAACAGAAAGACTCTTGGAGATGAGACAGTCTGTTTAATGAACGAGAAAGGGAGAATATGAGTCACTGGACAGAAGGATGTCTGACTGTTTTGGGAATACGGCCTGCCACTATTTCTATGAAATTATGAGGGGACTGCTAGTCTGCTCTGGGAGAGTTGATCAACCCATTGGTTTTGGAGAAAAGAGAATCAAATGACCCCTGAAGAAGTGCGTGGAGACAGAGTGCCTTTGATGGGAGTAAAGGAGAGATTCTGTGCTTACTTTAGCAGTGTAAAGGGGGCAGCTAATTAATTCTCGTGTGTGATAGAAGAGACTACATGACTTGACATGTGAGGGGCAGGTTTATACTGAGAGGGAACATGGCTACAACCCACTCATTGAATGAATGAGAAATGATAACTCTCCAGAAAGTTTAATGTGTTGAACATCTTGCGAGGTGAACCTTGACTGGACTAATGAGGGAACTCGCCAACTTGATTCATTTGAAAGTGGAATGTCTTTATTGGATGTGGAAGAGAATGATTCCGAGGGTGAGAGCTGATGAAGGAATGAACCGGGTAACTGTGCTCCAGGGAAACTAATGGGCCTCCTATCTGTTCGCAGACAGACGAGGCTTGACGTGCAAGTTAATATGACTAACTACCTCTTTATCCCAACTGATATCACACTGTCTTAACTCTTTTATCTGATTGCTTTCGCTTTTGCTGCTTGCATTGTGCTCCCTGGCTTGGATGATGATTGTGGTTTTCTGGCTTTGCACATTCCATTTTCTTTACTTTTGTTTCCACTATTGCTGTCTGCGAAGGCCAGATCCGCTCGTGTACATTTAAGTAAAGACCAGTTCTCCGGCAGCAGAAATCAGGTTGGTGTGTGTTCTCAGTCGAGCTATCTTTGCCATTCCTTGGCTACAGGTAGTAATTATGCAAAGCAATTCCCACTCTGTCAACATTATCGCAAACAGAACAAAGTATTTAATCATATTGTTTGAAATTACATTTTACTCTTCGAGTAATCTAGTTGTTGGAAGTAATAGTTTTTGTAAAAGGCTAGCTCAATTTTCGTAAGCAAGAGTCTCATTTGTGTTGGAAGTTTGTAAATCCCAAACTTGCAATCATTATATCATTATTCTCCATTCCATGACAGGCAGCATGTCACCAAGTGCAGTCCTTGAGCATTTCAGATTGTATGACATATAAAATACATGCAATGCCATGGAGGGTTGGCTCTTGATTACCGAAATCTGTTATCTTTGAATCTAGGTGATCTGGTTCCACCAGGTAACCCACTTGGTGTAATGTGTAAATGGTTTGCATGCACCTTAACCAGACAGTCTGCTGACCATGAAATACGGCATTAGAGATCTAAAGTAAACTATCTTTCCCAGTATTAAGGAGGCTATGGATGCTCTGAATTTCACTCTATTTCAGAAAGTGAGAGTTAAGTACTAGTACAGGTTTTCCTGGTGAGCATTACCAGTAGAATGAGTGAAAATATATTTACTACAGATTTCAAACGTAGAGAGGCCAACAAGGAATTAGTACGGAGTTAGGTCTACATGCCCATGCATCCTAAGTTTCTTAGTTCAAGCCCACTTTTACAGCACTGGCCACGTTGTGGGGACATCAAACTCTCTCCCCCATGACTGGGTGTAAGAAAGAAATATGCAATCTATTAACTGTTCTGCATTACCAAATCTCCCCTCTGGTTAAGGGTATTTTAGCATTTGTTCCAAAAATATTCCTTCTCTGTTTCAAGGTCTTGTTTGAATCACGTTTTCTTATACTGTTGTCTCGATAAATTATGTGCTATTCCAAATGTCTATCTCTTCTTTATCTCTTTTTCACCCATTTCCTTTTTTTAATAAGATCCAGGGTCCCAAAACTACTTATGCAGTTTGATTAATAAATGTCCCCATTTTATGTCTTATTTGAGAATGCAGCCATGATTGTGTACTTCGGTTAGTGCAGCTTTACCTAGAGCCCAGGTTTCCACACCCTCTTCTAAGAAACTGCTAGTTCTAATATGCAGACTCGAGATCCCACTTCTCCTTTTATATAATACCTGCTTTGTCTTATCCACTAATGGCAACATTATATGAAGAATAGGCATCCCAGAGGGTGAAAACCTGTAGTTTCCTGTAATTATTTACATGATAAAATGTGTACTAAAAGTTGATAATAGATAGCATACATGAGTTTATTCTTGCTGTTCAAGTTCACACAAGATGAGTAATTAACTCACCGGACTCCCAACATTTCTAGCCTCTCCTACCTCTGATTTGTGGTGACAAATCATCTTCTCATAAGAATGCCTTTTCTCAAGTTGCTTTTTTGGCTTGTTGTGATGCATTTTGCTGGTTGCCTGCCTCAGATGCGGTTTTATACGATTATCATCAAGTAATTAGGTACTGACTTCAACTCTCCCCAAATTAGGTGAATATTATGTGTGCCCCGAAGTGTCTCCTTCATGCATGGTAGGAGCATCACCTCTGCGTTATGCTAAAGAGGCTTTCGATGCAATTGAAATTCTATATTCTGAAGACATCACTTCATGGACTAAAATCCTTGTTTTGGGAGCATTCGATGAAAATATCACTCGATCTTTACATGCAGAATATCTGCAGAAGCCCTGAATATATTGCCTTTCCTATGAAATAGAAAACACAGGTAATAATCCTGCAGAACCTCTAGATACACACTATTATCCAGAGAATGAAAACCCTTTGTTTCAGAACAATCCACAATGGAATGCCGTGGTAAAGGGGGTTTGTTGTGTGTTGAACTATCTGGTTTTGTTGTGTGTTGAATTATCTGTGGTGTGTTGGATTTCCAGGTGTTATACTTAGATCTTCTTAAGCAACGTTCTGTGAAACAATTGATGAACAATATTTTCATTTTGATTGTTTGGTTCTAGGACGTAGTTCAAAATCCTTAATCTTAATAATAAATTTTATCAGGATCAAAGGTCTTCGCAGAGGAGCTACTGTTGGCATAATCGCGTCCAATTTGAAAGTTCAAATGCCCCATGGGCAGAAATGTTGACAAATAAGTTGGCTTTGTGTGAATGTTCACCATTCTTTCGTCTCTAAAATATAGCTTCTGTTTACCTGGGAATCATTGTCTTGAAAGCATTTAATCTTGGGTTTTCTTAGAGGTTTCAAAGACTATCACTAGCTATCTAGTAGCGGCCATATTTATATTATCTAGCTTCTTCGACTAAGATACATGTTCTGGTCCTTAAAGGTTTAGACCATTTCAACCCCACCCCCTCCCCCCTGGAAAAATTTTAATTATCGCAGGAATTACAGCTTACAAATGCATTTTTACAGATGGACCCTGGTCACTTTGTTCCTCCAATTCCATGATGTGGTTACCATGTAAGGATCTTACTAGGAGATCCATCAGTGCAACCTCTCTCTGGTTTAATATCTATTTAGAGGCACTTGCGATCCCTGATCTTTGGCATCTATCCCTCTCTGATCCTAATCCTGAGCATGGGCAAGAGAGCCTAGCCCTTGGTTCCTGTTTCCAAGGCAACAGTTAAATTACTTTAACTTCAACCTCCTGTGCATTTAGGAGGAATTGCAATCTCAAAGTTTGAGGGCGCGGAAATATTTAATTTGCTATAATAAAGCGGATTGATTACATATTAACAGACTGCATTTCCTGTCTTGCATATATAAAATCCAATATAGATTGGTCTGGAAGTCGTCCCGTCTCATCTGAAATGCTCAACTATCAAAATACAAATTCATGCTGATAATAAGATTGCTAATGCATAGGCAAACAATAGTGGAAAAACACACATTCATTGGATGGCTTCATCTGCTCCGTCAGCGTTTTTGTAAATTGAATTTTTCACTCAATAGTTTTCCTGGTGATTTTGTGCATTTTCAGCTGAGGTTAGCTACATATTGTGCTGGAGCAGTTAAATACACTGTGATTTTGTTTGCTAATGGACTAGCATTTCTACCTCTTTTAGTTAATTATGCAAAAGTCTTTATGGGAAAACAATAATGTGCTCCTGGTGACCCAAGTCAACCATTATGTGAGATAAAGGTGCGGTAATAGAATGTAGGGAGATGTGCTAGTTGTCAATGGTCCTGCCTCTTGACAGCAGTAAATTTCAAATAGCGGTAAACTGCATAGGCCACAGGATTCAGTGATCCACGGTTGTAGGTGCATATGTTTTCAGGAAGTTTCTTCTTCTAAAAGCCTGACCCTCCTCATGTGTCAGTCTACAGGTTAATTTGCCACTTTTGACAGTATTTTGGTTACAAACGCATACCATTCACCTCTGGGTGTTTCTTTGAATATTTGTAACCCCTTGAGCCTTTATTAGTCACTGAAATGTAACTTGCATTCTATTTTTTTGAATAAGATAAATCCGCCAAAGTTCGCCTCTCAAATTGCCTCAGTTTCCTTATTCTGTTGCTTCTGTCTCATAAACTATGTCACTGCTCCTCTTTAGATGGTTTACTATTCTAGTATCCCTTTTTCAATTAATCTGAATTCATCATCATGGTTATATCTCTCCCTATCTTGCTAAACTTTGCTGGCTCCCCATTTGTCTTCGGTTTAGGTTTCTCTTTTTGAGCCTTGCTTTTAAATGTTTTCCCTTACTTACTTCAACTTGCTTAATGATAATGCAGTTTTTTATACTCTTGCCCAATCTCTTCGCTCTGCTTCTCTGTTTCTTCTACATAGCGACTCCTAATTTTCTGCTGATTTTTTTTCTGCTTTAAACCAAAATTATTCGAAGGAAACTCTATTCATATCAGAAGAACTACCTTTGCCTGGTGTAACATTTTACTCAAAGCCCATCTTTTTGAACTAGCTACCCAACCTGTGTGTAAACTGTTTCTGATGGATACTTATAACTTCAGATTCCTCACCTGGTGACTAGCCCCAGGTTCCAGACTAGATTCGGAAAATTCAAAGCACTGCTCCTGTGCACCAGCTAGTAGCGTCATGCAACTCTGCATTGACGTCATTAAGCCTTGTATGGCTAACACGAACAGATGTCTGTGACAAATCTCCACAAGATGTGCGTTTGGTGCCTGTGTTCGTTGCAAGACTCCAAAGCCTGCAGCAACTGTCTCAAGGTGAACCTGAAAGTCGTCCAAGATTGTAAGGCGAAGCTTTTCATGGCAAAGCACCAGAAAAGCTCTGCACTGATCCCTCTGCAAATCAAAATCCAGAGCGTGAACCTGCTCCCGGTCCTGATGTCATTCCCGAGGCCGATCCTTCTTGTGTGCAGTCAAAGTCTGGGTAAGTCAAAGAAGAAACATAGGAAGTCCAAGCAGAACTCGGCCACTTCCCACCCCTCTAGGAGAAAGCATGAGGGTGTTTATTTATTTATTTGAAAAGTTTTATATAGCGCTGGCTAGACCCGGAGGTATCAGAGCGCTTTACATGAGGATGAGAATTGTTTTAGAACATGGTCACCAGTTACAAGTTACACAGTTTTAGAGCATAGTTACAAGTTGCTGGAGAGGAGTTACATGTGTTAAAAACATATACATAAGGGAAAAAGCAGGCACGGGGAGAGATTCAGGGGAGAGAGGATAGGAGCAGGGGAGATAGACAAAGAATGAAAGAGGGAAAGAGGTGGGGGGTGAAGGAAATGCAACCGGTAGACGAGGAAAAACAGTGTCCAACGTCCGGAGTGCTGTGATCCCAGTGGAAATAGTGTCATTCCCACACCTCCGCTGTGTGTGGCTCCCTTTACGCTGTGGACTCTCTCAGAGGGGTCTCTGAGACTCCAGGGCATAAATACTGGATCCTTCCCCAACAAGGGGAGAGGGAGTGCTTTGGCAAGGGGCACCATTCCCACACCACCGCTATGTGTGGCTCCCTTGATGCTTTGGACTCTCTCAGGGGGGTCTCTGAGACTCCACGGAATAAATGCTGGACCCCTCTCCAACAAGGGGAGAAAGGAGTGCTTTAGTAAAGGGCACACATCTTGGTGGTTACTTTAGGGATAATGGTGTATTGCGTGGTAACACAGTTTTAGAATGGAGTGGACAGTTTCAAAGTCTGCAGAATTGTGGGGCAACCCCTCGTTCCTGCCATCAGCCCTCTTGGCGGGAGTGAATCTGAAGAGGAGTCTGTGGATAGTCGCCATTTTCAGGCGTGTCAGAAATAGTGGATTATGGCATTGGGTGTCTTTTTGGTGGCCATTTTGAAGTCAGGCTGTTTACTAGTAAAACTAATGAATCATAAGAAATAAGAAAATACCTGAAGGGTCCGTGTTCGTAGTGGTCATTGTGCCCTTTCCTGAGATATCACTTTGCCTCCAGTTCTACCGAGGAGCTGACTCCATCTTTGGTTCTGATGCACCCCAGGCACATCGGTGACCTTGCTGCAAGCTGAAGCCTTTTGTGAGGCTAAGCTGCACATCTTTGACACGCTTCCAGGTCTCTAAGCTGTGCCTATGGACCCCACGGCCCACAGGCCCCTCCAGTTGGGATAACCGTCGGGTTTGTCCTCGATTCCATCTGGACCTCTTGAACACACCTCAAGTTCAGTACCTGTAATGCACTTGGAGCCAATACCTGTTCCAGCCTCTCATTCATTGATGCCATTGCCAGAGGAGTAGGACCACCAACCCATTGTTCTGTACAACTCAGAGCCTGCTTTAGCTAGACAGAGGCAAGGTCCATATCTGGACATGACACTGCTTATACGGAACCCTTCAGATTAAGCTATATTTCCACTTATGAGTGGCCACGCACATATATTGCACCAGCTTTTTGGTTGAAACTTCGATCAGAGCCAGCCATATGGAGATGACAATGGATGGGATGGGGAAGAACTTTCCTCTTATGATGCAGAAAGCTTGTACATTGATTTACAGGTAAATAATGGACTGACCACCTCAACCGTTACTATGTTGGTCCACAGCACCCGGACCAGCAACTGAGGAGAGTGCTTCATTTGCCACAGTAATGTTAAGGGCTGCTAATGTCCTTGACTGTCACCTCCCAACTGCAGATCTTAAAATGAATATTCACAAAGAGGTCTTACAGCCCAGCCAGGTACCGCCTGTACCTCTTTACCCTTTAATAAAGCCCTTACTGACACACTTTTGGACACTTGGGCTAAGCCATTCTCTGGCACTTTGCACAACCGATAAGTCGCCCTTTGCTAAAGACCTGCTCCAGATGGCCTAGATCTGTTGACCTAGCAAACAGCACCAGAGAGCTTGGTAGTACACGCATGCAGCAGTAAAGTAAATCCTAATGCTTTTCCAGCCACTCCACCTGACATGGAGTTAAATTGAGTGAACACTTTTGGCAAGCATATGTTATTTTCGGGCAGTCTTGGCCTGAGGTCAGTTAAAGCGAGTTGCCTTTTTGTCCATTATACCTACACATCATGGTGAGTGGGATCATGGTGAGTGGATCATGGTGAGTGTGATCCTACTTGCGGTCCCAGGAGACCTACGACCTTAAATAGCTCAAACCATTCAAGATGGTCAGGATTAGAGCGAATTTGTCATCCGCTCTGGCCTGAAACCCACAGATTGTCTAGGAAGGGCCATAGAAACTAGTGTGGTTCTTCGGTGCCATGCCTGAATGTGGTCCATCAGCTTGTACAGGGGCGTCCAAGCATCCTTAATGGACAAGATTTTCAACAGCTCCAGCCTATACGGTGAAAAGGCAGACTCAGCCCTGGAACATTTTAAAGGAAGCTAAGCCAAGGCGTGTACTCTGTGCCTGTTAGACATGGGATATCTAGTTGGCAGTGGTTTGCACTCCGTCCAAGCTGGGACCCACACTCTAGTGAGGGTAAGTGGAGTACACAAAAACCCTGCTCTCCCTCTGGTAGCTTGATTCAGAGCAGTCAAGCTAAACTAAAAAGGCAATGTGTAAAGTATTAGCACACACACACACACAAATAAGAAATATTTATTTGGGTGAAACAAGCCCAAAATGACAAATATCCAACATACTTAAGTCAAGATATGATTTTTTTAATATTAAATGCAGTGATAGGGTTTAAAAACACAGTAGCTCCGGTTAGGGCTATCTTGACGTGCTTGATGGAGTCCAATCTACAAGTTCGGACCGACTGCGATGAAGCACCGGCCAGCTATGGAGTTACACTGACCCCAGCACAGTACATTGTAAACTCTGAGAAACAAAGACGGTGCGAGGCGCCGGGGAGGTGAGGACATCTTTCCTGGCAGTACAACAGCTCTTTTTCCTAGCAGAATGTCCTCAGTCCAGAAGTGTTTTGAGTATATAGTGTGAAAGGTACAGTACTTATACCCATTTTAGCCTTTGAAGTAGGGGAATCTTCAAAGAAAGGTCTTTGTAGTGCACAAGACCATGCCCTCCTGGCCCTGACTCTAGACACACTACAGGGGGGTATGCGGCTATTTGGGTTGGTGCAGGCACAGCCCTATTCAGGTGCAAAGGTTAACTCCCCCCACCACTCTAGCTCAGGAAGACCTATCAGCTTGGTTATGGACCTTCAGGATATGCAGAACACACCTCAGCTTCCTTTGTGTATGACTGTCCAGAGTAAATTCACAAAGCCCAACTGTCATTCAACCCAGATGTGTATTCTAGGGACTGGCAGAGGCAGAATGGTTAAAGTAAGAAAATGCCAGCTTTCTAAAAGTGGCATTTTCTGACCTGCAATTTAAAGGACAACATCACTAAACAATGTGTTTTTAAATTCTGAGTCCAGAGACACCAAACTCAAATTCGCATCTGCTCCCAATTGGCAGATACACTTGTAAAATGTTACAAGGCAGCTCCAATGCTAACCTATGGGAGAGCTAGGCCTTGCTGTAGTGAAAAGCACATCTTGTAGTTTTTCATTACCAGGACATGTAAAACTCAAAAGTACAGGTCCTACCTTTTAGATACACTGCACACTGCCCAATGGGCTACTTTGGGCCTACTTTAGGGGTATCTTACATGTAATAAAAGGTAAGGTTTGAGCCTGGCAAGTACGTGAACTTGCCAGGTCGACATGGCAGTTTAAAACTGCACAAACAGGCTCTGCAGTGGCAGGCCTGGGACATGTTTGAAGGGCTACTCGTTGGTAGCATAATCAATGCTGCAGGACCACTATTAGCATTTGACATATGTAGTGCCCTGTACTAGGAACTTACCAGTAAATCAAATATGCCAATCATGGAGAAACCATATGCCATCACATTTTAAACACTGAGCACATGCACTTTAGCACTGATCAGCAGTGGTAAAGTGCCCAGGGTCTTAACACCAGCAAAAACGAAGTTTAGCAGAGTAAAAAAAGGAGGTCAGAAGCAAAAACACACCAAATGATGCCAGGTCTAACAGCACCTCTCAGCTCCAGTACAGCAGTCTCTACAACAATTTCTTCATGTTTGGTGATATGCCAGGGGCTAGCATATCAACAGCGTCAGCCGCCACCACCCGCACAACAGGCTTCCCAGCCCTTTCGAGGTTGGGGCTGAGGGTCCGGCAGGCAGCGGCCCAGCAGCGACAGACAGCATTCCTTCCAATCTTCTACCCCTCTGGCCACAGCCACCAAATCTATTTATTGTGCCCTTAGCGGCACACTGCCAACCAGTGTGAGGCAGGATCAGCCACTTCCTGCAGGAATGACAAAACATCACATCAGACAAATAGGTCCTGCAGATTGTCCAACTGAGACACGCCCTGCCGCTCCTTTTCGAACTGCCACCAACAGTGGAAGCCTGTCCTAGAACTACCTGTCCATTTTATGCCAGGAAGTTCAGGCTCTTTTGGCCAAAAGACCCATAGAGAGGGTACTGGGAACTGGGTGTTATTCCTGCTACTTCTTTGTGATGAACAAATCCAGAGGCCTCTGCCCTGTCCCAGATCTTGGCCCTCTCAATGCTTGCGTGAATAAAAATTCAAGATGCTCACTGTGGCCCAGCTTCTATATGCCCTGGATCTCAGAGACTGGACAGTGGCATTGGATCGGCAGCACTTGTATTCACAACTCCATTCTGCAGGCCCACAGCCTTCATCAGCAGTTCATGGTGGGCTCAGGTGTTCACAAAGGTGGTGGTCACTGCCTATCTGCGGAGGTTGGGGGTACCAGTCTTCTCCTACCTTGACGATTGGCTGTTGAAGGCGGGTTTACCGCAGTCAGTTGCGGACCACCTCCAGGCAGTGGCCAACCTCTAGACATCTTTGGGGCTCTCAATCAACCTGCCTCCTAACCTAACTAGCCTAACTCCTTATTAGAGGCTTCCCTTTGTCGGATCCTTCCTGCATACGGTGCACTTTCTAGTCTTTCTTCTGGACCAACAGGTCTGGGCTATTATGGCTATGATCCTGATGTTTCAACCTCTGTCCTGGTTTCCAGTGAAGATTGCACTGAGGCTTCTTGTTCTACTAGCTTCCTACACCCTACTCGCGAACCATACCAGATGGCAGATGTTCGCTTTGCAGTGGGACCTAAAATCTTGTTGAGTGCAGCACCAGGGGAACATGTCCGATTCTATTCAAATGTCTGGGAAGACTGCAAACGATCCGCAGTGGTGGCTACTCGACCGTAGTTGGCCCAGCAGCAGAGCCCTCTCCCTGCCCCACCCTAGTTGACAGTGGTGATAGACGCATCACTAATGAGTGGGAGAGGTGCTCTGGAAGACGTGGAGATCAGAGGGCTCTGGGCTCCGGTGCACACCCACCTCCACATCAACCTGCAGGAGTTGTTTGGTGATTCCCTTGCCTTTAAAGGCCTTCCTGTCAACCATCAAAGTGAGGCTGGTGCAGATTCTCACGGACAACACCCACAGCATGTGGTACTAACAAGCAGGGTGTGGTGGTGCCCAGAGTCCTAAGCCAGGCGGTTATCTGCCTCTGGAGCTGGCTGGAACATCAAGGTATTTTCCTGGTGACAAACCACCTGGAAGGATCTTTAAACACCTTGATGGACAAATTCAGCTGCCTGTGCCTAATGGATCACAAATGGCAGTTACACCTGGAGGTGGCACAGAGGATCTTTCAACAATGAGGAGGACATTGTCTAGATTTGTTCGCCACCACCAAGAATGTGCAATGTCAGCACCTTTGGCACTTAAGTCCCCCAGAAATCTCTCTCTGTCTGAGATACGTCCTTCATAGAGTGGAGTACGAGACTCCCGTATGTCTTCCTGCTGCTACCACTCCTACCCAAGTTCTGAAAAACATCAGGAATGATCTGGTGTAAATCATCCTAATGGCAACGTATTGGGCCAGGAGAGTGTAGTACCCAGAATGTTTGGGCCTGAGCATCTGCCATATTATCAGGCTTTCAATGGAGAAGGATCTCCTGTTGTAGTAGCAGGACACATCCTTGCACCTGAGTGTGCAATGTGCACCACCATGCCTAGAAATATGGCAGCAAATGTATTTTGCCCTTCATCCCGTGGTTATCATTCTGTCTGCCATGCACCCTTCTACAAAATCTGTACATGCAATGCACGTGATAATTTTGTGGCGTGGAGGGTTGCCTGGCAATTAGACCCGTTGCATGCAAAACTGTTGGATAAGTTGTCTGTGACCCAGCAATACCTTGCTCTGGGCACAGTTAAAGGTTAACTGTTGTCTCTATCAGCCCATTTAGCTTTGCTGGACTAACTGTCCTTGTGCAAATCACTGGTTGTGATGCATTTTCTAAACGCTTTGCAACATACGTTTCCACCAACACTTTTTGTAATGCCACAGTAGGACTTAAATTTAGTCCTCACCTTTCTGAGGCATACTCCTTTCGGACCAATGCACAATTGTTTATTGTGCCTACTCACCTACAAAACAGTTTTCCTGGTTGTGATAACATCCATTCACCGGGAGATTAAACTTCAGGTCCAGCCTCTCTATTCCACCTTTTTTTTGCTGAAAAACTGATGTTCAGGACTGCAGCAGGTTTCCTGTTGAAGGAGGTATCACTTTTTTATTTTGGACAGACCATAACTCTCCTAACGTCCTTTGCCATAACGCTTCCAACTTCCTTTGCACCACTTCATCCCTGAATGAGAGACACCATTATTTGCACCACAATAGATTGATTGCACCAAAAAACATTGGGTGGATGATCAGCTCTTTGTGTGACTCTCTGTGATGAAGAAGGGTAAGGCAGTGCAGAAACAAACCATCTCTCGAGGTGTAGACTACTGCATTAAAACCTGCTACATACTGGCTAAAAAGCTGCCCCAGAAGGTCCAAGGGCTCCTCAACCAGGGCCAAGGTGTCTGCCACGTGGAGTACCTGTCCTGGATATTTGTCAGGCTGCTACGTGGTCGTCAGTGCACACGTTCACAAAGCACTACTACCTCAACATCCAGGTCTGTCGAGAAGGCCTGCAAGATATTTTTTTTCAGCCATTCCACAGTCCTACCACCTGGGAGGTACTGCTTAGGTATCTAGTCACAAGATGAGGAATCTGTGGTTGGAAAAATCCATCAGAGCAACAAGTTACTTCACTTTAGTAACTCTCTTTCTTGTGGATACTCGTCTAACTGCAGATTCCTCCTTCTGCTTCTCCATTCTGTGGTATGGTCTCTTCCATCTAAAAAGATCCTAATTTAGGAATCTGCACACTGGTTTTTGAATGGGTCAGGCGGCTCTGTATCTCAGGGCGAATTAATGAAAGGAACTGACATCAGCACGCATAAGTAGAGCTTACATGCGACTTGGTTTGTCACTTCTGGAGAGAATGACGTTGATGCGGAGTCACACTGCGCCACCGGCTGGTGGACAGGAGCACTGCTTTGAATTTTCCAAATGCAGTCTAATACCTGGGGATATTCACAAGAAAAGGAATATAAATAATGTATCCACCATAAAGATTATTACTGAAGGTAAGTAATTTGTTTGTTTGTTTTATAATCCTTTCTACCATTTTCTTTTTTTCTTTTAAACGAACAGCACCTTGAACAAAACCTCTATAATAAAGTAAAATGAAAGAGGACCTGTTCATGTGACTGAAGGGCAAGACAGGCAGGCGTAATCATTTTTTATGGTACACATGAGGAATGTTTGTACTCTCCCAGGATCTGCATAAATAGCTTATTTTCAGCTGTATGATTATCAGGAGGCTTTTGGACACTTTGGTCTTTTATTATTAATGAATTAATTGCTAATGTTTTGTCTCTTTATCGCAACCCATTAAACTACTTGCGATTACAGTATAAACTAGGAAAATGATTAAAAGAGACATTTAAGTGATCATAGAATGCTAGCAAATTGACTGTCACAACTAACTAATAATCCCCAGATCATTCATAGGAGTATCGAGTTGAGGCAAACACAAATTTAGCTTTCATTCACATACTATGCCTTGATATTTGAGCCCAGGATCCAGTATAAGCGCTTCCTGTACATACTTAGCTTTTATCCAAGATCCAGATCCATTCTTTTAGTGCATTTCAGTAATTGTTCCCACAGTTCCCCCCAATTCATTGTCTACCTTCCCAGTGCATGCTGGTAATTGTAATCTTAATTTTAGCACTGATGTGTGCCCCTTCTCCAGTGCATGTTGGTTTTTAGATTCCTGACAGCTGAATTATCCATTGTCTAGCGGATGTCAGAGTAAAATCCATGTCTTCTGTTCCCAGTGCATGCAATCATTGTGAATCAAATTCTCCTGTTATTCTTTTTTAGAATACACTATGTTCAAGGTCAACACACAGAAAGTCTTACTTTTGCGCATTGCAATACAATTACCAAAGACTGACACTTTTGCTTAAGGACATGCATGTTGGTGAAACCACTAATTTCTTTTTCACTCCTTGCTTGATCAGGATGATTCAATGGACAGCGAAATAGACATGGATGATGAAGGAGATGATGATGATGAGGAAGATGACGATGAAGGAAGGAACGATAACCGAAGTATTGAAGTTGCACCTTCCAAACCCACCCGCCGTACTCAGAAATCAGAAATTCTTGATGACAGCGATAATGATTTCTGAGAAAGCGACCTCAGAGTCAAACTTCTGAAAGAGTTGCCTCTGCAAGGATACCTGGGAACAATCTTGTCTGGGTGGGGGAGAGACTGGGGTTTTCAGTCAGGTCAGGGTCTTTGCAGGGACTCTTGAATGAGCTGCCTCTTTGTGGACTTTCAGTAGACCTTCATTTATTGAGAATCATGAGGAGAGAACTCTTTGAAGTTAGTACAGATAAGGTCTAGTCTGTAACAGACACCCCTGTAAGAACTGCTGAGAACAAGCTGGTTCCCCAGGGGTCCATAAGAGCACGTCCCAAAGAAGTGCCTCTACTGGGACCAAATAGAACATTATTGCCTTGGTTGCATCTGCAGAGAGCACCGCTTAGATAAGAACCCCCTGAAAACACAGCCTCTACTAGGACTCCTGAGAGAACATCTTTGGCAGCTCCTCACCCACTCCTCTCAAGTTTGGCGATTTAAAATTACTCTTCCTGATTTTATATGAATTGAGCCATAGTTTTATGCCCCAGTTTTTGTGTTTCTCAGTTAGCTTCCCTTTCCTTATTCTATTAAGTAAGACATGCAAGTTAGAGACATTTGGCACATGGATTAAAACAATTATTTATCTGCTGCAGGAAGAATATGCCTTTGTAGTTAGGAAGAAAGTACCGCTGTGAAATAAAGATAATTTAAAATGTATTCATGACATTTCTGTATTTGGAATTACTTGTGGGACCTGTCTGCAACACAGTATAATCGTAAGCCTTAATGGCATAGCGCGTTGGAAGCTGGTGGCCTTCGCTTGTAATGAAAACTTGCAATGGCCAGTCTTTACCATTGTGATTTCAAGTACTGTAAATTGGAAAGGCTTTGCCATTGCAATTTCAGGTACTGTATCTACGTAATGCCTCAATAATCCTATGGTGGGCATTTAACAGCAGAGCCAACCCCTACAGTTCAGAGGAAATGTTTTTTGAGGTTGCACGTTCTTTAGATGTCATGGGCTTTACAATAATTTGAAACCTTGCACCCAGTGTTTGGTTTGTGAAAATTAAACCTGTTCTTATAATTAAAAAAACAAGTGCTGGGGTTGAAAGGTTCTATTAGGAACTCACTGGACGCTCTAACTAATACCAAAGCAGCCTAATCTGTATTCCAACTCATGTCTCTTTCTTCCACCACCCTACACTTCCTGTATCTTTACCTCGCACTTACAGATACGTTTACATTCTCATTTTCCCCATTTGCTCTTCTTTAACACATTCTCATTTTCCCCATTTGCCCTTCTTTAACAATCTACCTATTCCCCCTTATTTTTCTCTTTTCAACCTTTCACTCTATTGCTCTTCTCATGAAGAAAAACTAGTCCTGGTCCCTAAGTATGAGTGCCGGTGCCTACCACTTGTAACCACCGTCCAAGGGTGTACCTTAGTCAGTGAGATTCAGGGGGGTGTGTGAATCTCATATTTCCCAACTAAACAAAGCTGTGCGCTGCAGAGTAGAGGTGTGAGATGACCAGGGTCGGGTTGGACTGTTCCCAAGAGTTACAGGGGCAGTACTGATTTGCATTAGGTGGACCTCTGTCTAGATTGCCACAGTGTCAAAAAACGATGGGTTGAAATGCTACCCAGAGCGATTGCCACTAGTTATCCTATTTGCAAGCATTCATCCCATTAACTTTTGGATGTTTGATTGCTAGCAGTATATGTGGAAACCTGAGGCTGGCATAGTGTTACAAGCCTACTACTGCCTATGTTTTTGAATGCAATAAAGTAATACATTTGCACCCATTCAAGAAGTACTTCAATGGGAGCAGATTTACAAAGTTTTTTGGGGGGCAAACCAGTCCATATATATTTTTAAGTTTGCACTCCAAAATATGAACAACTTCAAAACTCTTTGTGAAATGAGAACAATGAGAAAAACAGACATGGCATATCCTACTCAGGCTTCCAGACTCAACTACTAAGCCAAGAATGCATTTTGGAGGTGTCACACCGCAAACGCTGCCCCAAAGCTACACCCCTACCATCTCAACTGGGTCTAGTGGTTCTCCCTAGGAACTCATGACTTTAGTCACATATTATGCAACTGCCTTGGGTTCCTGCCCTGGGATCACTTATTTTCAATATATTTTCACTGCACTAACTCTTCTTTATCTCTACTATGTGAAGCCTTTATGGTAGAGTTGTCATTTCAGTGCAGGGCTTCAAGTTTTTAGTCCTTGCCTTTAAAAAATCATTTTACCAAGTAACCGTCGACCTGATGTGCTAGCAAATTAATAGGATGAGCCAAGCCAGAGAGAAGTCAAGGGTCTGGCTTGACTTAAGAATCTGTGCACAAGTCAAGCCATGAAAACATTTGAGATGTATATCGTACAACAAACAATGTAAAAATATTATACAATCTCTTCAAAATTCGAAAAAGTGTATTTCTTTAACATTCAAAAATGTTTCATTTGAGTTCATCAGATTTTATCGCCAGAACATTAATGCTTCCCCCCCTCGACAATTAGCGAACTAAGGGGCAAGTCAGTAGTCATGTAAACCCTAAACCTAAAAGTGTTCTCCTAAGTGATATTAAAGAAAAGCATTGGCAAAGCCAATAGGTCTGGTGGCCACCAACCTTTTTTCAATTATTGTTTTAATTTGTCATTAGTTTTACAAAACTAATTTGTTGGGTAAGCTGTTGGACCGTCATAATCTGAACAAAAACACCGGCTAAAGGCAAAAATGTTGCTTTAGTCTGAAAAAGCACACATTGCCATCGTACTCTATGGCAATGCAGGGAACTACTTTGTGTGTTGATGTGCTCCTTGTGAAAGGGCAGCAAGCAATAACTCATAGTGAAGTCAGCCAGTGGCTGAAGTGGGCTGACAAATTGCTCCTTCATGCATGCTGGAGTAGATGGAAGAAAAATGTGGATGACAGAACCACAGAATAATGGATGCAATCTGACTGAAAACCCCTGTTTTGTTGTACACATAATTTAGTGATAAAAAAGGCCTTGACTAACAGAGACTTAAAAAAGTCAATCAGTCTGGCATTGATGCCAGCCTCTTGCCTTTGGGAAAGAAGGCTAGAAAGAAAGAAAGACAGGAAGGAAAGAAAGAAAGAAAGAGAGAAAGAAAGAAAGGAATAGGCAGGAAAAAAGAAGAAAGAAGCAAAGAAGGAAAGAGAAGAGCAAATAAAGTAATTACGAGATAAAAGAAAGGAAGGCAAGAGAATAAAGAATGAATGAAAGGGAAAGAACATCGGAATTAAAGGGAAGAGGAAGGCAGGAAAAAAAAAGGGAACTGGAAAGAGAAGGAAACAAGAGGAAAAGAAAGGAGGTAAGAAAGAAGGAATGACAGGGTTGCAAAGAAAGAGCACCCTCATGAGCTTATGTGCTCATGTGAGCTCCTGGTACGGTGTGAAAAATCAGCAGTCAAATAAACAGGGCACTTCTAAAGGAATTTACAACAACATTGGCAGGAGACATGAGTTGATAAAGCTGAAGTGTGCCCTGTACTCTCATTTGGTAGAAAGTCATATCACACCAGCTGTTACAAAGGCAACACTAAAGCAATAATGAAGTAAAAACAAAACCACTGGCACTAAAGAGAACTACCTTGTGTGCGGATGTGCTCCTTGTGAAATGGCTAAATGCAGTTACACTAAGTGAAGTTAGCCAGAGGCTGGAGTAGGCTGAACCATTGCCCTATGCTATAGCGCTGTAGAAGGCGGAAGTAAAATGTGAATGACACAACAACAGACGAACGGATGAAGAAAAGTGGCTGAAAGCCCCTTTATATAAGTAAATTATACATCTAATTTTAGTCAAATCAAACGGTCTTGGCGTTAAGACCTAAAAAAAAAGAAGGATCTGTGAAATAAAATGATTGCCAAAGACCACACAAGTTGGACAAGTGGGAAACTATTGAATCTAGGTCATCTAGTTTCACATTTGTAAATTCAGCCCCCCCATACAGAGATGTATGCAGGGCTCGAGTCGGGGTACCACGCAGGTGGACAGCGTCCCCCCACTTATTTTACCGGGAGCTCGATAACTGGAGCAAATGGAGCCACACATTCATTCTTTGGCCTCTCTGGGGCGAGATCGGAGCTCATTCAGAACGCTGCTCACGGGCTGGCTTCTCTGATGCAATCGCATCTAAGGGGTGAGCGAGGGGAGGCAATGAGTCTGATGGTGCAAGCCACCTTTCGTGACGTCACTTCCTGTTGTGACGTCAGCGTCCCCCCACTTCTTTTTTCAGGACTTGTGCCCTGCATGTATGTATATTTCTGTCTTTCTCTCCTGTTTTATCCACATCAAAGGTCACTGATTGCCTTTCATTCTTGGTTCACGGCGAGAAAAACGGACGCAGACATAGGAAATCCAACTACCAAGCCAAGAACGCATTTATTTGGAGGGGAGGTGTCCCCCTACCAACAGTGCACCTCTTAATATATGCCCGAGTGGAGCACATTCGAACAAACAATATGAATATTTCATATGGTGTTTTGGCAGCCTTCAAGCAAAGTGACTTCCTCGCAGCAGGAGGAAATTGAACCAAATATCAAAGCGGCAAGCGGAACAAAAACAAATTAAAAGAAACGTCATATCGGACTGAAAGTGTCTGAATCTTGTATTCTGAGATGTGGCGAGGTTGCCTCGTCTCAGACCCGAGAGAAAGCAGCCCCCTGGCAGTTTACTCAGAAAATTCTGTGATGCGCACGGTGGTCAAACGAGAAGGCTGTGTTTGTTGGAAGGTGTAAGGATGGTGCGTTATGCTGATCTTTCGAAGTTAATATTACCCGTTGTACGCGTATCCCCTCATTTACACCTATGTGCACTTAGCTGGCACAAATACAATTTCTACAAGGTATTGTGCATCTTTTTGTAACCCACTTTTTAATTCTTTTTATAAAGCACAAGCGTATTCCGGATGCGTGTCCGATTGGTTAATCAGGATGACAGATCAAAGGTTATAGAGCAGTTTTTATTCGAAACTGGCGGTTAAATAGTGCCCCCATCCATACAGGGAGCAGAGTCCAAAATTTCGCCAAGACATACCTGCCTAGAACTACTGGGTGAAATGTGTCTGGTAAATAATTGATACCAGGACATCGGGATTATGGTGCTTAAGCATAAATATGTTCCTGTTCTTTCCCATTTTCACAGGTAGCTCATAATTACCGCAATGTATCAATCGCCAGGGTATTGTTATAGATCGGGTGTGATAAATAGCACATCAATTACGCAGGATGCTTTATTGAGGCGCAGGACAGTTTTTTGGCGTCTTGTATTGTATGTGCAATTCCACATCACAATGGCACCCCATCATCTGGGGGACTTCAGCCATTAGATGTTAGGCCCTCCCGTCTTCCATCACTCGTCTCCCTCTGAGCAAGTTAGAGGACTACCCTTGTGTATAGCTTGTTTTTAAGAACATAAAGAAAGACCTTAATGGATTCGGAAATGACAAGATTTTTTTCATGATTGACCAACAAGTTTTCAGGATTGTGCTCAGTTCTTAGTGTCCTAAAATGTGTAGCGAGGAGATAAAATAATGCATTTGTTATGCAAATGTAACCTGTATACCTATAAACTACTGCATGGGAAAGCAGGGCTAACGTGGGACCAAGCAAAAAAGTTGCAGAAGCAGACTTCCTGTGACAGTGCTGGCAAAAGCAAATTATCAGCTATCACTTCACCTATCAATAGATTTCAGATCAGTGAGTTTGCTGACGGGCATCAATGATATTTCGCCACATTTACAGCAATGCGTAACCTCAGTCGGGGCATGCTGTTGGCCATGAGGTGAGCAGGGGTGTTTCACATGCTGAGCTGGAAATCTGGGGACTCAGTGAGGTACCAGAATGTACCAAGCCTTTCAAGAGCATTGATCTGTACCTTCTGAGACATCCTACGGTGCAATGTCTTTCGCTAAAGCTGGCTGGATGTGACAGGACCTTTGCGGGTGGTTGGAAACGTTCGGACCACACCAAATGTTTACCTTCTACACAGTAGTAGCACAAGTTTAATAGCAGTTGTCACTGGACCTTTGGAAGTTCTTGGATGTGTCTGACTACAGAAGTGTCAATCTGGCGGAGATGTGGACAGTGTAGAATGTAAGGCCAGCATGACTTTTACCACTCACAAGTTTTAATTCACAGTTAATGCTACTATCAGTGCTCAAAACCTAAACAAAAAAATATCTCTCTATTGGCCATTGACACGCTACAGAACAATATGCCCCACCCGAAACTGAGCGTGGATTTTGTACAACTAAGCAGAAACCAACATTAGATTTGTTGCAGCATCTTTATAATCAAAGTCATTGTCGATTATTTTATTGGGAGCCAGACATTTGGGGGTGATTCCTTGACATCTAATCAGGGTTACGTGATTGAATACTCTTTGGCAACATCATGATAACAACCTTTATTCTGCACCGAAGAGATTCAGGGACTAGCTAAACTTGGCAACTGGTGTGAGTCTGGATAACGTGTTGGGTAGCTTTGAAGCAGGAACGTGAAGTAGGATGATTAATACAGAATATGAGTTTAATAAGGAGTTACAGGTGCTAGTGAAATAGCAAGACTGCTAACTTTGGAAAGAGACCCAAATGTTTTGTTCATCAACAATTAGTAGTATAATTGACTAATATGGGATTATGTTTGCTGTTCTAGAGGCAACGGCCGTAGACGCTTTTTGGCCTTCACTTTAAAATCACAGTAGTGTACAGTACCAACCCTTCTATGCACATTAGGTCCAGTGCTCTAACATAGCCAAGGGAAAGCTATTTGAGTAAATGGCTCCATCTTGAGACCTCAAAACAAGCTTAGCCATGAAACCTTCTTCTCAGGCATGGTCCACATGCTAAGGAACTGTCTTACCAAAAATCTGAGGATGGCAACAAATCTTTTGACTTTTAGAAAAGCTCTAAAAACTCACTTGTTTTACCTATACCTCAATTAAAATCCAGCAGCAGTTGTATGGGGCAAAAGAACAAATGTACTTCTCAGAATCCAATCAAATAATTGTATTCCAACCCTACTCTTCATTATTCTGTTAAAGTTGAACTTGATTTGCCGTTCTCTCTGATTACTTTTGTTCCATAAAGAGTACTAATACCTTAGGATGCTTGGTGAAGTCAGTGGTATATAAAACCTTAATGAATACCTTTGCTGAATGTCTGCAACACGGGAAACATGCTTTGTGCTATGATTTGATGGGCATAGAAATGAGTACTGATGGAGGCTGTCACAGAAAAGGACACATTTTTTTCTTATATCGTACTGATATCTCCTGCTGTCTAATGTTAACCATTGTATATTTTAGTTCTTCAAAGATTCCTTCCGCTCAGCCCATCAACTTGTCAATCAAAAAGTGAAGTTGAAATGCCCAGCCAGGAAAAGCATCTACTCAAATTTGCACAAATTCTGACTCTGGGACGTACACTAGGCGCTTTTGAGCTTAATGCAGACTTTACAAACCCTGCGGTACTCAAACCAGGAGGGTCTTCAAAATAATATTGTTTGTGGGTTGGCCCCAGTCACGCACATTTTAAAGAATGTTAGATCTTAGTCTGTCATAATGAATATCAAACATCTGCAGAGAGAAGAAGCAAAGCGTGACATACAATTATTTTTATTTTGTGTTAAAATTAAGTACATATATACACATATGATATTTTCATGTCAGTATACTCAAAGGAAACATAACAATGATATTTTGTCTGCCACCCGTAAAAAATGAATATCAAACTGGATCACCAGTGTCCTGCTGGGCAAGATGTGCAGGCAGAATCATAGGTACGTTTTTACAAAGCCAATGATCCTAAGAAGGCCTAATAGATTCATTCTCCAGAATTGGGTCTTGAACAGATTCACATGCTGGAAATCATCCCTGTCGTCAAGGTGGAAGTCCCACACTAGTGATGGTGAGCAGATGCAATGTCAAAGATAGCCTGTGAAGCTTTAACTTAGCCACCTTTTATCCTACCCCCTTCATTTTAGAAAGAACCAAAGTCCAACACATCAGGAGTAAGCTTATGGATTATCACTTCCCTAGTGGCCACTGTGCCTAAGATTTCTACAGCATCACTGCTCAGTCAGGTTACAGATAAGTGAATTGTTTTAGCTAAGACTATTACTTTTCCACAAACATCTCAACACATCTGTGGATTTATCATCCTACAAAAAACATACAATGTCTAATACATCTGAAAAGGTTCTTTTCAGACCTTGTGCAACATTTATAAGGATAAGGGATCACTATGAGGACCCTCACAAAGAGCGTATTTAACGCCTCTATACGAAATATGAGCTAAGGAATATCAGGTTTGCTGTACCTTCTCAAAGAAAAACCCTCAAAGACAGAGAAGGAAGACTTATGATTTGTTCACTAAAATCAAAATATAAGGATTTACCATCCTCTGTGGAAGATGATGCTTCAAGAGGCATAAAAACCTCACAAAAAGGCACATTTAGATGGAAGACATTCTGAAACACCAAACGCCAAGGAAGTGCCATCCACATCAAAAGAAACTCCAAGAAAGGTTCACAGAAAAGCAAGGGATGAAAGCCCTTCATCAGAAAAGAGAATTCTGTCTGACACGACCAAGTAAGAATCAGCATCTAAGCAACCAACCCCAAGGTCACTGGTACATTAAAAGGGAAAATCGCTGTGAAGTCAGTCTTTTATCAGGACCGTCACCCATGATGACATCATTAACAAAGATACAGTATAGATGAGAACACATGAGTTGTAGCTTAAGGAACGCTTGCAAATGCAGTCTGTACAACTGACCACGTGGCAGACAGTGGTTACAAGAGTTTCCACTTCAGTGTAGCAGGTGAATACACCTAGAAAGATGATAACCTGTATTTCATCAACGACCGCCTCATCAACAGCAAAGATTAACGACAAAGACAGTACCATCTTTGTCAACCTTATAGTCGACGATAAAACATTCTTTTTCGTTGAAGGCTTTGTTAATATCACCCTATCTTAAAATCAAGTCTTCAATGGTCACGCTGATCTGGGAGATGTGTACCTCCATTCCTTAAATCCCCGAGCACACATCTCAAAGCAAGGGATCACCAAATCTACCTCAACACCTTTATGATTCAGATGACTCTAAAGAAGAGCAACTATTTGGACTAGCCTTTAGTCCTACCCACCTTATCTTCAAATATCAAGACCCTGATGATGGCTATTTTGGAGAGACTAATCCAGTATACCAACATGAAAAGGAGTCTGAAATTCCTACTTCCCTTTTCAAACATTTCAAGAGCATCAAGCATAAGTATGGCAATACACTGTGAGCCCTATGAGTGTGGCACAGAAATCTCCAGCCAACCCATGATGAAAGTATTATTAAACTTAGTAAAAGATCTGTGGTTAATGCAAACTATTACACCCATTTCCCTGAACCTGCATGAAGTATTCCAAGAAAGCAACTGTCTACACAATATTTGTCACTTGCTCTGGCACCTCAAGGTCAACCCACCACTCCTCATGTACCTTCTATTGTTTAACACTAATTGGCCTCACTACAAACTTTTGTTTTAGACAATAAGCCTTTGTGGCAGTGTTGTGATGGCAAGGGTGGCTGAGGTTGTCATAATTTCTCCTGAAGTTTTAGGTTGAATATTAGATAGGCACTATGATGGGAACTCCTGATATGCCTCGCTAGGGGATTTATAGAGCACATGGCGACCCGTAGGTATCCCAGTGCTAGCAGAAGAGAACCACTCAATAGAGGACAGAGGAGTCACCTAGAAAATCGGTTCTTAAAAAGCAGGCTCTTAAGGGATTTTCAGAAACAAAGCTAATTATTTGTGGATCGAATGGCCAAGGGACGGGCGTCCCAGAGCGTGGCCACATTAAAACAGAAGGACCATCCTCCAATTCTAGCCCTCCTAATAGTGGGGACGGAGGCCAGGCATGAACTGGGGGATCTAAGAAGCCTCTTGGGGGAGTAGGGAGTAACTAGTTGGAGGGCTCCGTGTACTGTACACAGGAAATCAATTCTTTGAGCAACAGGAAGCCAATGTAGCTCCCTCAAACCCTGTTTGGCTGATGCATGCCTACGGTTTCCTAACAACCTCCATGCAGCAGCATTTTGCATGACTTATAGTTTATGAATAACTGCCCTTGGGGGCACGCTGGTAGAGAGAGTTGTCGTAATCCAGGCACGAGAGAATCAGAGTCTGGACTACCAGCCTCCTCTAGGGCTGGGAAAACAAGAGGCAAAATCTTGTGCAACATACAAAGGATTCTAAAACAGATGAAGAAAGTATAGTGGCCTCTGTCTCCATGGACAGAGTATTTTCCAACCACACTCCCAAACTTTGTATAGCTGGTTTGGTGGCAGGAGGGGGATGGCAAACATGTTGAAGATTGTGGCTTTATTGCGATAATGTCAAACCCAGCCCTGTTGCGCAGCTATAGGAAGAAGCCAGTACTCTTATAGAAGCAGGTATAGATATCAACTATTTTAAATTGCACCAACAGCCCTATCATCAGCAATTTACACCTCATCACAGGCCACCACTACGTGGTGCTTATTATCGACAGGCACTTTGTTGAAAGGCCGGCATCCAAGCCAAAGTCAGGAATCTACAAGAAGTCAGTGACAACATTCTGCTGATGGCTACACCCCATCTAGATACTTCTTTTGGTGGAAAGCTTCTTCTTACTACAACCGATTGGAGGAGATAGCAGTAGAATAATGGGTTCTAGATCTAATGAGCCTGGGGTATACATTGCAGGTTATACAAAAACCTCAATTTATGCTATCATTAAAAAACACATCACTATCTACGGTTGTTGCAACCAGAAATCTCCATTATTTTAAGAAGAGACCTTAGAAGTAGTCCACAAATTCCAGTGAAATTTAGGCTTCTATTTCACTTTTTTCCCTTAAGGAAAAAGTTGGGGGAATGAAAAACAATTAAAGATCTGTGCCAGTTTTATATAGCACAAACTTGACACGAACATAGCAGGTATCAGAGCGCTTTACATGAGCACTAGTTTTGTTACAGATGGACACATTCTTTTTTGTTAGGCACGGGGAGATTGAGGGTCTCATTTATGCAAAGTGAAGCATCGCTGTGTGAAAACAGTGATGCGTCACTTTTCATTGTGCCCTCCTTGCGACATGTTGGATGCGTCATATTTACATTATGACGCATCATGTCGCAAGGTGTTACAGATATATCCGTATTTCTGACGTATCTGTAGGGGCAAAAATGACTCATTGCTGGAGTGTGTCACAAAACTGATGCAACTTCAGCAATGGGTCATTTCACATGGGCAAGTCCCATTTCAAATGTGCCTGCCTCAGGTTTACACCTGCTGTGAGGCAAGCGTAAGATATTGACACATTTGCGTCCTAGAAGTGGTGCAGTGAAATCTCATAGATTTCACTGCATTACTTCTACGAGCCTTACTTGCGTCAGAATGCCCACCCTGCATACATTATACCTGGCGCAGGTATAATGTGGCGAAGGGGTTTACAAAGTGATGCATTTACCTAGATGCGTCACTTTGTGAATATGACACAACATGGTGCATTTTTAACTCCGCTGGTGCGTCACAAAAAGTTACACACCGGCGGAGCAAAAAGGACACAAGGGCACATAAATAAGCCCCTAAGCGATTTGCCCAGAATCACAGGATGCTGAGTGTCCCTGCCAAGACTCTAACCTGGTTCCCCAGCTTCGAGGTCGACCGCTCTTGCCGTAAGGCAACATCCTCCCATTTCACATGGTGCTCCTATAAGAAATTCTCCAATTGTTGAAAAAAGGAGACTTTATTTCCACCCTGTATATACAGAATTCCTATGTACTCCAGTATTGGAACTTTCATAGATTCCCATGCATGAATCATTCCCCGTCGTCGAGATGGGAGTCCCCGGTATATATGAAATAGCAATAGAAACCATTACAAAAGAAGAAACCAGGCCTAGGCCCATTCTAGTTTTGTAACATTTCCACCTCTTTTTGTAAAAGAGACCTAATAAAATGAACAACCAATCAGATTAGCCTCACCCTGTAGCACCTCCCTGAGAGAACCTCAGAGCCTCAGATTTTCTACCGCACTTTGTGCAAGGGAGTCTCATCTGAGCTCTGCTCATTTTTTTCCTGTTAACCTTACTTCTACAGTTTTTCACCTGTTGTTTCTTCAAAACCTGCTTGGACTTTGTGACAAGATGTCTGTTAAGGAGAAGAAAGCCCTCTTTAAAGCCTGTGCAACTTGTGCTAAGAAGAGGTTCTATGTGGAGGACAAGCACAAGGATTGTATTGACTGACTGTACCCAGACCATAAGGCAGCAGACTGTAAAATATGCCGCACTTTTACTAGCAAGACTCTGCAAGACCGTGAGGGGCAGCTCTTGACCGGGCTCCAGAAGCTCAAGTCAAGGAACGAACCAGTCTCCAGTGACAGTGATGATGCATCCTCTGCTATATCTTCCAGAAGGTCTGAAAAAGGGGTAGAGCTTCTCCTTCGCCTTCTGAAGAACGTCCTGGTAAGGCCTTAAAAAAGACCTCTCATAGGTCTGAAGGGCGTAGTCCTGGCGAATCTCCTCACTGAGGTGTAAAGGAGAGGAAAGGACTGTCAAAAGGAGTGATATCTGAGAGGGAATCCAGCTCTGTTCCTCCATCTTCTCCTCCAGCGGCTCCAAAGACTTTCAAAAAGTCCTCACTCTCTTCTGAGGTAAAATCTGTGAAGAAAGTTCACTCGTCGACGAAGTTACCAACAACTCCGTCGACGAAATCATCAAAGGTACTGTCTAAGTCTTCTTCAATTCTGGCTCCGTTGACGGGCTCGTCGACGGTGATTTCCTCGTCTCCGGCGCTGGCGCTTCAGGGTTCTGCGTCGACGACTTTGACGCCGGTGGTGGCTGTGTTGTCGTCGATGGTGTCGACGACGTTGACGAGAATGTCGACAACTATGGGGACGACGGCTAACACGTCTACGACGACGACGGCTGTGGTGACAACGGTCTTGACGACAGCTGCGTCAACGACGTCCATTTCTTCATCGACGACTCTCTCATCGTCGTCGACGGTCCCGTCGACGACCTCGTCGACGATGGAAAAAATGGTCATTTCTGTCAGAAAGCGCCAGATTACACCTGAGATGACTTCCCCCAGGAGGGTGACTCCTTTACCTCCTGCACTCCTTCTCGAAGAAGAGGGATCTGAAGAGGATGATGGTCCGTTTGTCTATGCGGATAGCCCTTCTCAATTACAAGTCAAGTGTCAGGACACAGACTCTGATGGGGAATACGTGGAGGAACAGCAATATGATCCTTCCACGGATTATCAGGACGACTACCAACAGGAGATGGTCTCTATGCCTTCTTCCCTACTAGCGGACTTGCAGTCTATGCTTTTGGACTATAGGAGGAGATTCGCAACACAACCTCCAGCTCCAGTTGTGATGGCAGTTACTGCTGTTCCGCCTGATCGGCCTGCTACCCCTCAATTGCTGCCACCACCTCAGCCAATGCCTGTGGCCCAGGATGCACCACCTATCGTGCCTCTCATTCAGCATGACACCTCTGATGAGGACCACGGCAACGTCACAATACCAGATCCAGACACAGAGTGGGATGACTATGTCAGCCTGGATCCGGCTTCTCATTCACCAGCACCTGTCGATTCCCCCCCGCAGACATAGGGGGTTTCCATAATTTGATTGAAAGGGCCGCTAAGAGATTTGAACTGCCCATGCCCATGGTGCAGTCTGAATGCTTCCTTTATGACTTCAAGGAGCCTTACAAGAAATCCGTTGGGTCCATCCCTATTGTTGGTGACGTCTGGGATGAGGGGTTGAAAGTGATGCGGAGACCAGCCATGGTAATTCTGGTACTGCCTCACCTTGAGAAAAAATATAAGGCTCCGGACGATAGCCCGGCCTACTTGGTCAGCCAGCCTAAATCAGACTCTGTCATCTCTCAGGCTGCCCAAAGAAAGTCCAGGAATCCTTCTGCTCCCCTCACGACAACTCCAGATAAAGAGGGCAGACGCCTCGATAACACGGGCAAGAGGTTTTCCTCCATGCCCAGCCTGTTGGTCAGGGCTGCTAACGCCTTAGCGATACTTGGTTGCTACGATCGCCAGATGTGGTGCGACCTTCTATCTGGACCAATTGCCGGAAGATGCGAAAAAAGAAGCGAAGAAGATTCTTCAAGAGGGAGAGATAACATCTGCTGAAGTCATTAACTGTGCAATGGACATTGCAACGACTGCGTTCCGCCCCCTTGCGGGCGCTGCTGTCCTTCGTCATCAAGGCTGGCTGCGGGTTACATGGTTTCGTCCTGAGGTCCAAAACAAGATCTTGGATCTTCCCTTTGATGGGGAGGCGCTCTTTGGGAAACATATTGATGATGCGTTCCAGGACATTAGGAAAGACACGGAAACCACAAAATCCTTAGGGACTCTGCAGTACCGCAAGGTCCCCTTCCGTGGAGCCAGAGGTCGAGGTAATGCCAAGTACAGAGGAGGATACCAGCAGCAACGGTATTCCTTATATGGATCAACCTTGCAAGCTTACCGGATGAATTATAACCAACGGCAAAATCAATCATCCTCTTTCTCTAGATCAAACAACAGAGAAAGACAAGGACGCCCGGGGAGGGACTTCTCTAAGCATCAATAGCGGCTTGCTGGCTCTTACTACTGTCCCTTCTCCTCCTGTAACATCAGTGGGAGGAAGAATTTCAAATTACCTCCACAACTGGCAGCAAATAACATCGGACCGTTGGGTGCTGAAGATCAATCAATGCGGCCATACTCTGGAATTTGTCCAAGCCCCCTCTCGCCTCTGCATCAAAACATCTCCATCTTCTACAGTTGGAGATCCATCAAATGCTCCTCAAAGGAGCGATAGAACCGGTTCCTCTCTCTCAGCGGGGAGAGGGTTTCTATTTTTTTTAATTTTTTATTAAGAGTTTTGCAACAGCATACAGGATAATCACAGTCCAAGAATACAGTGCAATAATATTCTTTGTTATAAAGAACAACATAACAATAAAAAAAAAACAGTGATAGGTACCTTCTATTGATTGGTATATAGCATACATGTACATGGCTCTCTTTGCTCTCTCTACGTAAATTGCTAGTCCGGGGGGTTGTGGTTCCCTATTAATCACCCTTCACAGTTATAAATTATACAGAATCTACATCATTTTGAGTCAATAAATATTCTCTCAGAGGTGTCCAGATATCTGTGGGTCCGGAAGTTGACAACAGTTCCTCAGCATATAATTCCAGCTGGTCACGGCAGTATATCATATCTTTTACCCACATATTAGCTTTTGGAACCAATTTGCTTTCCCATGTAAATAAAACTCGCCTCTTTGCAAGTAGGAGGGCCACTCTCACAAACCTTCCCACAGTGACCTTGATTTTGGGGACATATCCCAGGAGGCACTCCAGTGGCATGCATTGTAAAACCTGTCCCGTCATAGTGTGTATAATAGTAACAACAGTTTCCCAATAATTGAACACCGGAACACATTGCCATGCAAGATGAAAGAAGTCAGCCCCACCCTGGTCACATCTCCTACAAGTGTCGGAGTCTCTAAGGGCCATTTTGTGTAATTTAACAGGAGTGTAGTACACTTGATGCAAAAACTTAAAATGAACGATTCTCAGATTACTGTTGGAAGTCAAACAGCCAGTCAGCGCACAAATCTGTTCCCAGTCCCTGTCTGTGATCGGGGGAGTCAGTATAGCATTCCATCGCTCCAGACTCCTGTCTGGTCCATGGACTGTGTCCCCCTGAACCGCTTTGTATAACTTAGTGATCAGGTTCTTCCTCGTTGGGGCTACTATCAATAATTGTAGGGCCTTAAGTGGTTCCGGCTCATCAGGAAAAGTAGTGTAATGGTCCCTCACTGCACGCTTCAATCTATAGCAGGTGTACTGAAATTTCGGGGTGGGATTTTGGATGCAATTTAAGTCGTCGTCTGTGATGTACTTTCCCCCAGAGTAAAGATCACTCATATGTGTGATTCCGGCCTCCCTGAGAGCAGTTATAGACCCAGTTTCACGTGCCACGGATAGTGCCGCATGCCCATCAAGAGGCAGTGCTGGCGCGTACAAGGGGAGCTTGTCTGCCCGCCTGCCAATCGCCTGCCATGCCGCAACAGTGGTGTCTATTCTGTTGATCTCCGTCCTGGGCGTCCGTCTATGAGTATTTGTGATGACGCTCCTCAAAGGCACAGGGTGAGCATCCCCATCTTCACAGCCACATGTGGGATATAGTCATGGGATTTAAACCAGTAGTATGCATACTGAGCCTGCGCACATAGGTAATACACATAGAAGTCTGGAGCAGTGAACCCTCCCTTCTCATAAGTCAGCATTAAGGTAACCATCTTTATTACAGTAATGCGATCTGCCAAGGACAGCGGCAGTCGGGCCCACCGGTCAACCTGCTGCACCAAGGTGTTATTGGGGAGAGGGTTTCTACTTCCGGTTCTTCCTGGTCCGGAAGATTTTGGAAAAGTGGCACCCTATTCTATATCTGAGGGAGCTCAACACCTATCTCATCAAACAATCATTTTGGATGGTTTCTCAGCAGGACATCCTCCATCTTCTCAACTCAGGGGATTATATGGCCACATTGGATCTAGAGGACGCATACTTTCATGTACCCATCCATCCAGCCCTCAGGAGGTTTCTGCGCTTCACAGTAGCCAAGAGCCACTTTCAGTTCAAGGTCCTGCCTTTTGGACTCGTCTGCTCCGCGGATCTTTACAAAAGTATTAGCTCCCGTGGCAGATTTTCTACGAAAACAACAGCTTCAGGTTTTCCCGTACCTGGACGACTGGTTGCTAAAGGTTTCTACCAAGCACGCGGCAGAGGAATCAGTTGCGGCGTGCACACGCGTTTTCGACAGTCTCAGTCTGACTCTCAACACAGCAAAATCGTCTATCTGTCCATCCAGAACAGCTCGATTCCTGGGAGCCATTCTGGACACGTCCCTCAAAAAAAACTTTCCGACCCTGAAGAGACAGGAAAAGCCGATGGCCATGGCCTGTCTCCTGTTAAAAAGACGGTCTCTTTTAGTTCGCCTCTACAAGTCCCTCCTAGGGTCCATTTCCTCCTGCATTCCTCTAATTCCTCACTGCAGGTTGCGGATGCGCCCTATTCAGGAGGAGATGGACTTGCAGTGGCGCCAAGTCGACGGATCCTTCGATGACAAGATCTTCGTCACCGCGTCCATGAGGGACGCCGCATCATGGTGGACAAACGTAGACAATATTTCTCAGGGTCTATCCTTCAGGATTACCACAGCTCCTCAGATAATAACTACAGACGCCTCGCTGGAGGGCTGGGGAGCGGTCTTGCAAGACCTTCATGTAAGTGGCCGTTGGCTACCCCAACATTGTCTTCTACATATCAACCTGCTGGAGCTCAGAGCGATTCGTCTGGCCTTGCAGGCTTTTCTTCCGCGGATACGGCAGTCTGCAGTTCTAGTACGTACAGACAATACGAAGGCCATGCATTACATAAACAAGGAAGGCGGCACCAGATCTCGTCTTTTGTCACAAGAAGCCAGGATGATTTGGGAACGGGCTATCCAGCAGGGGATATCGCTCAAAGCGGAGCACCTTCTAGGCGTTCTCAATGCGACGGCGGACACACTGAGCAGACTGAAATCAGTCAGCCACGAATGGGAACTGAACCAGTCCACTCTGGAACAGGTTTAGCACCTATGCGGCAGGCACCCGATACACCTCTTTGCCACTTCGGAGAACAAAAAATGCAGATTTTACGCAAGCAGGCTTCACCATCCGGGATCATTGGCGAATGCACTTTCGATGGCCTGGTCAGGCGCATTTGTTTACACTTTTCCCCTATCCCGCTGATTCCCAGGCTTCTCAGGAAGCTCAAGGCGGAACCTTGCAAGATGATTTTGATAGCTCCTGCGTGGCCTCAACAGTTTTGGTTCACAGAGCTGCATCTCCTCTCCCTGGACCTTCCACTTCCGTTGCAGCCGATTCCTTTGCTGCTGACAATGTCCCAGGACCAGGTCTGGCACCCGGATCCTCAATCCCTGCAGTTGTCGGCATGGCTCCTGAGCAGCAAGAGTTTCTTCGTTTGACCCTTTCAGCAGAATGTAGGGATGTATTTTCTGAGGCACGAGCCCCAAGTACCAACAAGACTTACCGGTTGAAGTGGAAGGGTTTCTGAATTTGGTGCCAACAGGAGGGTATCAATCCCCTTTCTTCTGAACCGCATGAAGTTCTTCCTTACATTCTTTCATTAGCAACATCTGGGCTGGCTCACTCGTCCATCAAAGTTCATCAGGCCGCCATCTCTCACTTCAGACGCACGTCTTCTGTTCCTTCCCTCTGGTCAGCAAGGATAATTAAGCAGTTTCTAAAGGGTCTATTCAGAGTCTTCCCTCCAGTCATGCCTCCGCCTCCTCTTTGGCACCTTAACTTGGTTCTCACCCAGCTCATGAAGCATCCCTTTGAACCTGTTCACCCAGCGGATTTGAAATTCCACTCCTGCTGGCCTTTACTTCGGCTAGGAGAGTAGGTGAATTACAGGCTCTCACCATTCAGGAACCTTTTCTCCAGTTTAGAAAGGGGACAGTGATACTCCGTACTAACCCAAAGTTCATACCGAAAGTGTCTTCAGACTTTCACTTGAATGAGCCGGTCATATTCAAAACCTTTTCCCCTCAGCCTTCTACTCCGGCAGAAAAGGCACTCTACTCGCTGGACAGTCAGAGGTGCTTAAAGTTCTATCTCCAACGTAGTAAGGACTTCAGGAAGTCTCCTCAACTATTTGTATCTTTCAGCACCCCTCGTAAGGGGTTTCTCTTTTCCAAACAGGGGATTGCTCGTTGGATTACCAGCGCTATCCAGTATTGTTACAGAGCAGCGGGCAAGCCCCTTGAGGGTCGGGTCCGTGCTCACTCCATGAGGGCGATTTCTTCTTGAAAGCCCTCTTTGCCAGAGTTCCTATCCAGGAGATCTGCAGGGCAGCAACCTGGAGCAGTACTCATATGTTTACTAGACATTACTGCCTGGATTCTTCAAAGCAGAGTGACATGTCAGTGGGCCAGGCAGTCCTGAGGAACCTCTTTCATTGAGTGGTGAGCTTTCCCTTTCTACCCTCCTTCCGTTTTTTTCTACTTATCCTCTTTGCACATTTTTTAAGTCTATTTACTTGTTTCTTCATTGATTTTCCTTATGTGTATAAATGTGTTAATTTTTCCATTGACTTTGATGTTAATGCTTATATTGATAGTATAAGGAATCACAGTTCAAACAATTTGCTCATAACTGCTAGCTACTCTGATTCAAGCCTGGGAATCTATGAAAGTTCCAATACTGGAGTAAGAAAACAAGTTACTTACCTGTAACTTTGGTTCTCCAGTATTGGAAACTTTCATAGATTCCCATGCGACCCACCATCCTCCCCTGGGAAAGCTCAGACTTCAGCTGTTTAAGTTATTCTTTTACTCTATGGCTACGAAAATCTGAGGTTCTCTCAGGAAGGTTCTACAGGGTGAGGCTAATCGGATTGGTTGTTCATTTTATTTGGTCTCTTTTTCAAAAATAGGTGGATATGTTACAAAACTAGAATGGGCCTAGGCCTGGTTTCTTCTTTTGTAATGGTTTCTATTGCTATTTTATACATACCGGGGACTCCCATCTCGACGACGGGGAATGATTCAAGCATGGGAATCTATGAAAGTTTCTAATACTGGAGAACCAAAGTTACAGGTAAGTAACTTGTTTTCTTTCATATCCCCATTCATCCCAAGCACAGAACATATCTCACGTTCATAGTGGCTGGTCACCAAAATCAATTCAAAGTTCTTCTATAGCCTCAAATCAGCGCCAAAATATTTCAGAAAATGGCTCCAGTCACGGACATCTGAGGAAACAGGAACATCATATTTTCCCTATCTCAGTGAGTGGCTAGTCAAGGAACACATTTAGAATAACAAAACGATCTGTGAAGGCCACTCCAAGACTTTAAAAGAAATTAAGTCTAATGTTAAAGGAAGTCAAATCAGTGTTAAATCCATGCAAGAATATACAGTTTATGGGAGCAATTTTGGATACAAATATAGGCAAAGCATTCCCATCCAGAGTGCTATTGACAAAAGTAACCAGCTTAATTCAACAAACACAAAAACTAAAAACCGTCATATAAGTGAGACTGTGCAAGTCTCTTGTAAAGATGATGTTGTCCTGCATTGATTTAAACCCAACTGGTGCATGAAAATGCTACCATTCCAAGAGGATGTAGACAAACACTGGTTACAGAGTCAAGGACATTTCGGTGGCCTTTTCTCCAGAATACCAAGAATGAGACAATGCCCACCCTGGTGAATTAAATGGACGAATACAGCAGGAGAATTAACTTTAATGCAAAATAAATCCTGTTTTGTGATGACAACGGATTATGGTAGGCGGGCACAGCTAATCTTCACATCAATGTTCTGGAAATGCAAGCCATTACTCAAGGCTTGCAATCATTCCTACCAAGATTAGAAGGACGTTCTATATTGATCTGCGTGTACTTCAATGTATTACATTAATAAGCAAGGAGGTGCTCGTTCTCCTCCACTATCCAAAGACACTCAGAAGGTACAGGATTGGGCCATCAAACATCACATTTAGATAACAGCTAAACATGTTGCCAGAATGGACAATACATGGGCAGATGTCATAAGCAGAACATACAAAGAATGCCATGAATGTGAGATACCGCAAGTTAAAATGAACAGGATTTTCAGCGTTGGGGCAAGCTGAATTTAGACCTGTTTGAGACAGATTGTAACAAGCAATTCATCTTTTTTGCCAGCAGTCTTCCTCTACTGGGGTTGTGGTTGAATGTGTTTGCAATAGCTTGGTTGGAAACCTTTGCCTACTCTTTTCCACCTCTTCCCCCAAATCCCAAAATTTCTGAATTCGCAAAAAACAGATTGCCCCATGGTGGCCAAGGCAAAACTGGTTCCTAGAGCTTCTCCTATTGGAGCAACTGCAAATACATCTGCTACCTCTATTGAACATGCTAGCTCACAACAAAGGCCAAGTTCTGCACCTTGATCCAGCATCACTCGGTTTATCAGCAAACACTGGCAAAAGCCAGAGCTGTGTCAACAAACAAGCCTTATAGAGCAAAATAGAAACATTTCTGTGTTTGGCGTAACCAACAGAAAGTGCATTCACTTTTGTCTGCTACACATCAAATCGTTCTGCACCCACCACAATTATGATGATCAAGCATTTGCTATGCTTCATTGACCATTTGTCTGCAATCTCACATTGTAGAAGAGCAAATAGTTCGCCCTCTCTTGTCCAACAGAATTATAAAAGAATTTCTAGCATTACTGCTTAAATCTTTCTACTTGTGAAACATTCACCGATTGCTTGTCAACTCAATACAGTACCTTCTCAGCGTATGAAAAGCCCTTTTGGGTCAATACACAAAGCAGATAGAACATTTCTCTCTTGGAAACTAGTTTTTTTGTTGGCTCTGACCTCTGCTAGACTAGTGAGTAGTAGTGAACTATGAGCCTACTCCAGATAGGTGAAACTGCATTTCTTTCTATAACTATGTGTGTAGGTTAATAATTTGTGGCTATATCAAAGCTTTACAGGCTATGTTTAACATTGCAACTGCTCATTATGACTACTGTGGGACTCCAAGTTCGATGAGAGAGATGATTTAAGCATGTGAATCTAGGAGAAATACCAATTCTGGATAGCTACAGTTACAGGTAAGTATTGTTTTCTTTTGCACAAGTGACATTTCAGTGTCTTGCATGCAACATTTTGAGTGGCAATATAACATGAAGAGAGAGCACTGCTTATCACACCCAAAATGCTCTAGAATGTAAAATATCTGACACACTTTAGTTCTTGCCCCTCCCACTCAGTAGAGGCTCGCTTCACTGTACAACCCCTTCTCCCCTCACAATCATCTCGTTTTAAAGGCTCATAGCGCGGCTTTTCTAAAACATTCTCTACCCAATGCTGCAGGTTAGTTATGAGTGAGAAGGTAAGTATAGAAAAGTATGTACCAATATTTGTAAACTGGCATTTTAGGCTGTGAACTGGCATATTCCAGTGTTAATTTTATGGCAAGGCACAAAGGCCAGTATTATGCATTACTCCTTTATTGCGCTCATACACTGCAGCAACAAAGAATTTAGAATTAGAATAGAACATCCTTAAAATTTTAGAACTCTTTAGAACATGCACAAGAGCATAGAACATGCAGCCGTCTTCCTTCTTTTGTTGCTTCTCATTCCCAGATAAGTACTATTCAAGCTACGTCTGAGGTGTATGAGAAGATGTGTTGTTAATGGGTGATTGAAGAAATAGGTTTATATGAAATATGTTGTATGAGGAGTAAGATTGAGCATGTGGTATGGTTCCAAAAAATAATATGTGACAAGTGTATTTGGTAAAAGAAACAGAGTGCTTTCAAGGAGAGTTTTCACTATGTATGATATGTTTTAGGCTAGGCTTGGCATGTTAGCTTGGGAGGCAGATTAGGAATATTCCCGGTTTGTCAGGGGTTTGAGTTGGTTTCCGGGCGCATCAAAAATAATGCATGGGGTAGTTAATTGTTTGTGAGCTAAGGCAGAATAAAGAACAGAGTTGGTTTATTCATTGTGTGAGCCCATAAGTACGCTAAGAGGCAGGCTGGTATTTAGGTGATTTTTCTGTTTTTGAGAGATCAGTAATTTGTTTGGCTGGGGGGCCATTGGGAATTTCCAAAATCACTTACCGGCACAGTTTGCACGAGAGGAGGAGTGTGGGGGGACGGGTGCAGATGGCAAGTAGGCCGATTGGAACGTGGCCACTATGGATGGTTTCTTCCAGTGTAAGTCTGTCTATTGTGGTGCACGTCGGAGACTGGAGCTTTGGCAATACAGGGCTGCCTAATGTGTTGCATGTGGTGGTCATTTTATGAAACTGGGATTAAAGGGACTTCCAATCTTGAAGGCCTGGCTGCTGTATTTTGGGCAGGAATTTCTGTCGTAAGGTTTTACCTAGGCGCTCCATGGAGTATTTTTTTGTCAGTCAGCTGCAATTTTGACAGCGACACATGGGGGAGTTTTTTTCACTCATCTGCGATTTTGTCAGCTAGAGAGACTCGGAAGGCTGAGGGATTTGCAAGTATTCATTTTTAGTAGAAAAACTACAGTTTAACTATGGAGTAGGATAAACGGAATGACTTGGAGGATAAAATAAGAGAGTATATGGATAAAAGTTTGGAGATTGGAGGAGCAAATGACAGGAAAATAGTAGTGTAGAGAGGCATTTGAAGGAAAAGGTTTATTTAAGGAATGTAGAGGAAAAATTATTTTGGTCAACTGGAGAAGTTGATGCGGGCGCTAGTGGTTCTAAGGTGGATGGCACAAAAAAAGGTTTAAAAAAGAAAGCATACAGCAATGCATAATGATTTTAGAGGAATTAGGCGTACGGCTTCAGAGTTAGCAGGGGCTATGAAGGCCAAAGGGGATGCTATGAAGGGGAAAGGGAAAAGCCATAATGTTGTGACATGTGATGAGTTATCATGCTCGTTATGTCTAGACGAGACTGAGGAAGAGAGTGGTAAAAGTCAGAGGAAAGATAGGACAAACAAAATAAATTTGAAATGGGTGGTTTTGTGGACCCACAAGGAGGAAATGTTTGACCCTCTACTAATACAGCACCATTTTTCATCTCAGTAGTTGCCAGCAGAGCATGTGGCTCAGTATGTATCATATTGGATATGCAGGGAGATCCCACAGGAGGTTCGGACAATGCTATGTTCTGAGTGCCCTAGGCCTACCATGCTGTCCAAGGTGGCCTATACTCGAGAGTTGGACCGAAAATGTTGAGTTTCCTCAACAAACCTGGCAGAGACCCCAGGAAAGGGTTACATAAGGGCTTGAAGGGGTGCAAAGATAGGCTCTTGGATATTTTGGGACCACTTACTAAAGTGTTTGATCTTCGCAAGGAGTCAAATACCAATAATACTGATATGGATGTATTTGAGCTTCATCAGTGGGTCCAGAGAGCAATATGCTTACTGGGCAATACCAATGCGACCTTGTGTATGGAAAGGCGCAAAAGCATTCTAATGAAGTTAGATCCTAAATTAGTGGAGTTAGCAAGCAAAGGGTTTGGCGAAGAAAGTAATCGGATGTTGTTTGGCGAGAAATTCATCAAGGACATGTCCAGATATGTCCGCACATTTAATTCATTACATAAAGTGCAAATGGACATACATTGGTAGGAGTCAGGAGAATGTGGGGTCAATTCCTTGGCCGAGGACAAGGGCTCATTCGTGGCTGTTTCACGTGAGGGTTCAGACCCTATGGTTATGGGTATAGATCTCAGTAAGGAGGTTTTTATCCTCATAGGCAAAGAACAAGGATGCGTAGGTCAGGGAGTGAGAGAAGAACAAGAGGTGGAGCAGGTGAGTTTAGGAAACAGCATTTCATGTACCCTTGTAGATCTTGGCGGCAGACTAGCTCAGTTTGTTTTGAGATGGAGAGACATTACACAGGTTCCTTGGATGATAAGGATGGGTTAGGGGTATCATATAGTTTTTGTAGGGGTACCAGTACAGGAATGCTGTCCAAGGATTCTACGATTCTCAAAGAAGCAGGAGAGGCTGGTAACGAAAAGCTGGGTGCACTTTTCAAGATAGGGGCCATAGAGAGGGCAGAACAGAGTGCAACAGGTTTTGTTAACAATATCTTTTTAGTGGAAAAGAAGGACAGAGGGATCAGGCCGATAATAAAACTGAGAGATCTAAATGATTGGGTTTTTACAGTCACTTCAAGATGGAGGGGATTCATATGTTGAGAAACTTGTTAAGGAAAGGGGATTAGTTAATAAGGCTGGACTTGAAAGATGCTTATCAAACAATCCCAGTGTGTGTAGAGCTCAGAGATTACCTACTGTGCAGATGGGTAGGGAAGCGATGAAGATTCAAGAGTCTGCCATTCAGACTGATATCAGCTCAGTGGTGTTTCACGAAGGTCATGAAATCTGTGATGGCTTGGTTGAGATCGAGAAGGGTATGGTTGATAGTATATTTGGATGATGTGCTGATCATGGCAGAGAAAAGGGAGTTAGCAGTGGATCAGGAAGAGTTAGCTGTGAGGATGTTAGAGGATCTAGGTTTTGTGATGAACAAGTAGAAGTCATGTTTGATACCAGCGTAGGAGATTACATTTTTAGGTTTCCAGATTCAGACCTAGGAGGGTGTGTTGAAGTTACTTATGGAAAAACTTGTGAAGATCCGTAAGGAGCTGAGGAGAGCGAGGCAGTTTGTTAAAATATCTCTGCATCAGATAGCAAGGTTATTCAGACTCTTGTCTGCGTCAATTGAGGCGATTTTTCCAGCAACTCTACATTATATGGCTCTTCAAAGATTGAAATGTTGTCATTTACATTTTGAAGCAAAATATTCGCAGAAAATAGAGATGAGTCAGGAGGTAATGTAGGAGGTGGTTTGGAGGGTAATGAACATGGAGGCGTGGAACAAAAGGGCCATTTTCTGGGAGGTCCCAGAGGTGGTGATAGAGTCCGATGCAAGTCTGTATGGTTGTGGAGCAAGGTGTGAAACGGTGACAACGGTAGGCCGTTGGTCAGAGAAAGAGAAGGAGATGCATAGCAATTGTTTGAAGTTACTGGCAGAATCAATAACAGTGCAGAGTTTTGTGAAGAATCAGCTGAAGTGTTGTGTGCTACTAAAAATGGACAATGATTCAGTGGTCCGCTATGTCAACAAGACTGGGAGGTCCAAGTCGAGGGGGTTACCGGGGTTGGCAAAGGGGTTTTTGAGTTAGTGCTTGGACAAGGAGATTATGGTTCCGGCTCAACATATTCCTGAGAAGAGCAATGTAGCGGTAGATTGGTATTCGAGGAATCTAAAGGATGCCAGCAATTGGAGGTTGAATGAGGAGGTGTTTTTGAGTTTGTATCAGAGATGGGGTCCGTTGGAGGAGAATATATATGCAGTCAGGATGAATGCACAGCTTCAGAAGTTTTACATTTGGAGACCGGACCCAGGAACATATGGAGTCGATGCTTTCCTTCAGGATTGGGGGGAAAGGAGGCTGTATGTGTTCCCACCTTTCTTGCTGATTCAGAGTGCTCATGAAGGTCAGAAGAGAGAGGTTGGAGTTTGTGTGAGTACCTCCATTTTGGCAGTCACAGAAGTGGTTCCCAGATATGATGAGTCTGTTGATGGATGATCCGGTGTTGTTACCTTGTTTTCCGCAGCTACTGGTGGATGCCCAAAGGAATTGTCATGAGTTGGTAACGGAGGTCAGCTGGTTCTGATGGAATGGTTGATTTCAGGAGAGTATGGCAAGTGTCTGGGTTATCACAGGATGCTACAGAGCTGGGCACCAGGAACATCAAAGGCATACAGGTCGATATGGAGGAGATGGTCTGGTTGGTGTGCAGCAAGAGCTTTGGATCCTCTATCAGCAGCTGTGGCAGAAGTGGTGGTTCATTTAGCAAAACTGTTTAAGAAGGGATTAGCATACATTTCAGTGAACTTGAGAAGATCAGCTATTTCAGCAGGGCATGAGTTGGTAGATGGAATTTCGGTTGGACAGCACGCTTTGGTTAACAGAATAGTAAAGGGGGTGAGAATGAAGTTTTCTCTCCTAAGGCGAAGTATTCATCTTTATGGGATGTGTCGCATGTATTGAAACAAGCCAAAGGATAGAGAAGTAATGAGACAATGTCATTGAATTAGTTGTCATGGAAGATGGCCATATTGTTGTGTTTGGTGTCTTTTAGGAGGGTTTCAGATATAAGAGCCCTGGAGGTAACTGCTAGAAGTTTTCAGCCAGAGGGTGTGCGTTTTGAGTTATTAAAACACACCAAAACTACGTCTAGAATGATTTTCTTTCCAAGAATGGAGGGACATGATTTGCTGTAAGCGTTTGGATTTCTGAAACAATAGGAGGAAAGGACAGTGGGATTGAGAGAGCAAGAATGTTCATAGTTGCTAATTTCCTATGTAATGGGCAGAAATCTAAACTCAAATACGAAGGCAGCTGATTTATCAAGTGAATCAACATTTAAATGTTGTTACTTTAAACCTGTGAAAAATGCTGTGCAGAGAGTTAAGGATGAGCTTCGAACATGCATAATATTGGCCTTCATGGCTTGCCATAAAATGCAGATTTTCCACAGTTTTAATAGAAAGAAAATCATGATTTTATTACAGATATGGTGGCTATTATTAACCCTTCCTGTGAGTACCCAAACCTTTTGATGTGTTTGATTTTTATTGTTTTTCTGTGATGAATCTGAGGAGAAAACAGATGAGAAGATTTTCGGCAACTGGATAAACCGGTGTGGATTGCAATGAATGAAGTTTACGTTTTTTCTGGTTTTTGGACTGTTTTGAAGCAAGAAAAGAAGGAAGATGGCTGTGTGTTCTATTGTATTATTCATGTTCTAAAGAGTTCTAGAATGTTAAAGAAGTTCTATTCTAATTCTAAATTCTTTGTTGATACTGTGTATGAGAGCAATAAAGGAGTAGTGCATAATATTAGCCTCTGTGTCTTTAATAAAATCATGATTTTCTTCCCATTAAAACTGTGGAAAATCTGCATTAAATAACTCTGTTAAATTAAAGTGCCACTACGAACCAGAGTGAGTTCTACACAGGTGCTTTTATAATCAGCACTAGTTTTGTTATGCCCCCTAAATTTGTACTATAATCAACTCTCAACTTATTCCACTGGATAAGTCAACTTTTACTTTACATATCTGGAGACAGATCTCCTGCAATGGTAAGTAAATGAGCACTGAACTGAATACAGTTGCATGATGATTCGAGTATCCATGGCTGTAAGTATCAGATTCTGTTATACTCTAGGATAACCCCTTCATACACTGGATGACTGTCAGATTTCGACCACACAATTTGGCGAGTTGGTTTTGATGGCATCAGCGATCATCTTGGCTCCTGATTGGCCAATACGGTTTCCCTGGAGGCTGAAAAAGGAGCACACACATTGATTTAGTTGCATAGATAGCAGTCCATCACTGGCTTTGAGTTCAGATTCAGACGGTCTCCTTCTATTCTCATACCCAATAAATGCTTGAACCCTTACACTGATATACTGTACATATACAGAGGCAAGGGCTATTTATTTCCACCCAAAACTCTAGCTTGGAATCATATTGCACAATTTAACTCTGGCCTGAAGTTCAGATATAACGTAAATGGGTTGCTACCTGACCTCAGATCATCATTTCGCTACCCTCTGGTTCAACACAGGCTAGGTGACCCTATATAATATATAGTACATAGACATGGGTCCATTACTGCCTGTCTCGTAACTTCTAGGTGTCATTGAAACCCTTTATGAAACTCCATAGGTGTTTTCAGAATGACCAATAAAGTTTATAAACACCCTCTACTATTGAAAGTCTATTATATATAAATTTTCCTCATGCACACTGACAGGAAATCCTGAAAACCTCACTGGAATGTCCTATTTATTGGGTTAATCAGCCTTCTTTACAAATCACAATAACGACAACATATTAAAAGTGATGGGCTAGCAGTAAGTATGAGGGTATGCATGTTGGGAGCTGTGTGACTGCAACTGCTGCAGTGTCCAGGAAAACACAAAGTGCACCACATGCATTGGAGACCCTGGACAAAGCTAAAATTGTATCACCTACTGAAAGGGAAGATGATGATAGTGGCTGTAATGTAACTGATTTCAAGATGATAAATAAAGATTGCTTTTGCCTGGTAGCCTGTGTGTGTGAACCAAGGTTCATATTGTGAGTAGAAGGTTTCAGCTATAGAAAATCAAGACCTGGTCTCAGAACATATAGGATGGCGCTCATGGGCACCGTCAACAAGGCAGCTCTGCCCTGTGCCCAGCCAATGGTCAGCATGGACTGCATCGGGCAGCCATCAATAGTTGTGTGAGGACCACGGCCCCGGGCTTCGTCCTTTGTGGGAGGAACCCTGAGTGAGCAAGGCATTTACCCATTATGAAGGACTGGATATGAACGTAAAGGTAATGGATGTCAGAAAATTTGTCTTGCCGAGCCGCCGTCAGGCAGACTCTCTGAAGTTCAGAGTGAGCAGTCTGTTCTTGCACTGCATACCAAGAAGTAGAGCATGAAAAGGGTTTGTCGGACTCAAACCCACTAATTGCTTGGGTAGTCAATAAGTGGGCAACATACATTGAGTAATAGCTTCTAACTCCATGGGTGAGTTCAGGCCATCAGGAGGGAGAATAATTCTCTGAAGGAGAAGAGGAACAAGCCCTGCACAGACTTTGGTCCACAACTTTTTCTACATGCTGTATATGTTTAGGAAAACAACTTTAGGCGCTCCCCATGTCTCAGATGAACCCATGAGGAAAATGTGGAAACTGATCTCAAATCTGCTTGTTTGAAATAGCTACTGCCTGTTTAATGAGCTACCTTCCCAGACGAGCAGTAGGAAGCTTTTGGTGTTTCTATTAGGGCGCGAAGAGGTGCCCCTGCCCATAGTGTAAGGAGAGAAGGATTGCTACTCAACAGTATGCATGTGAGACCAGATTCACTACGAGTGCTTATGTGTTGCCCATTTGCGAGTGCTGGGTTGTTGCTGAAGGGCCTTGACTGTTGTTTTAGTTATATTCACTGCTGTGACATAGGCTTGTCAATAAACTTTCTACTGTCTTGCACTCAGCCATGCTGTGTATCATTTCGTTCCTAGAGGAAGGGGTTTTGTGGTGGATGATTTTCTGGATCCACTCACCTGGATGGAAGCACTGTAGATGTTTATTATCCCATAACATATGTTACACACTATAACATATGTTACCCCTATAACATATGTTACACACGCAGGCCAGGATGTAACCGCTTCTGTACAAATTAGATCAACCAGATGCACAATGTGATACGTGCTGCCCAGGGTGCATTTATAGAGCACCTTTGGGGAAACCAAGGCAACAAAAACATGGAGAAAAGTGTCTAGTTCCCTGCACTTCTAACTCTCCATCCTTTAAAACTTTTTGCCCTGCTTCTTTCCAGGAGGCAGATGAAAGAAAAATCTGCAAATGCTTCAAGGCCTATTTCTTCCTTTGGAGTATTGAATGAAATGATCTGATGTTCATGTGCAGTGCTAGGTAGGATATTGAGGACCAAGAAGAGGATTCTGGTGTTAATTCCGTAATTAACCATCAGCAAGTAGAGGGACATTGGTACTCTTGATAGATAAACAAGCAGCATTTGTTCCATCCTTTAAAGGCTGCATAACATTTTAGTGTGAAATTCTATGTAAATACTGTTGCAGAAGTCTAGGCGAGAAAGAATCATTGCAATGGAGAGCCATTATATTATATTATATTATTATGTCTTGTATCCCTGCAGAAGATGAAGAACGCCTGGGATACAAGACAGGTTATGGAAATCATTCTCGGTTACATTATTTACTTGCAGAATGAAGGACAACTCGGAGACAAAGATAAAACTCATGAACCTGACCTTGCTGGACGGAACTATAGGAACTCCTTTTTGCCTAAACACTTGATGAGAATGCAGGTGTTTTTCACCTCTCTCCCTCGTGTGCTTCTCTCACTCAAATATCCATCCCGTTCTCCGTGTTGTTTACATAGTGTGCCGCAAGCTGTCTCTCTTGTGCTTCTCCCCACCAACCTCCTACCTCTACTGCGCTGTTTTTCTTTCTTCCTCGTGTGCTTCTCCCTTGCCCCTGTGATGCCCTCCCTCATTTGCTGCTTTTCCCTCTAAGCCTACTCTCTGTTGTTCCCGCACATGCTCTTTCATTGCACCCCTACCAAAATGGTAGTTTTTTTTATCCTTTAAAAAAAAAAAAAAAATTTTTAATTTTTACGTAATTTTATGGAGAGACCCAAGAAGCAAATAGCTGCTGGCCGCTCTGATTTAAAATAGCACTTTTACGATATTTCTGTTTATTTATTTTTTCCATGTCGGGTCAGTAAATTTAAAAAAATGGCACCTGCATTTTAATTTGTAGGCATGCACAAGCATGCCTACAATAAATGGTGCTCCGATGTAAACAGTAAACCTAGTACAAATATAATACTGTAGCTTTAAGAAACTTAGCAATCATCTCATCCTCCCCTGCAGGATGACAGGCAGTTCGCTTTATTTCCGCTGTGTGGTGAAGATTCTGAAAACAACACTTCTTTATTAAAAACATATTTTTGGCTACTAACCTTTTGCCCTATTTCCTAGGGATGTTTTCTAACCCCTATGCTGGTGCTTTTTGATAATGTGAAGTAAAGATGGACACGATGTCTGTGTGGTGTGTTTTCCTGACTCTCACTGCTTCAAGGACTGGATTTATCAGAAAATATCTTACAAGCAGCTGAGAACCAAGACAAGGGGTACGCCTCAGGCCCAAAAAAGGAGGAATTGGGCTCGGAGTATTACCTTTTGCTTCAGGGAAGAAATACCACCATTCCACTCTCTGGGGCATATCAGCAAGGGCCAGTGATAATTATCGCCGGCCAACTCTGAATTTTATCACGGAGATGGCATGCTATCAGCAACGCTTAACTCCAAAGCAATAAAATTCAGAGCGCAAGCTGCCAACTGTGCGATTATCGCTGGAAATCCAGCGATAATCGCACAACTTTTGGCAAAAGCTTGCTGATAGGGCTACACATACCTAGCCATGATATCCACCTTCCACAGGATATCATGGTTAAGTCAGTTTCAAAGCAGGCGTAAGGAAAGTAGCGATAACAGAGGTTATCGCTACTTTTCTTGTCGCTATGCCTCTTTGTGTGAGGCTTGATAATAGGAGAAATGTCGCTTAGCGACATTTCTCCCGTTATTCTGGGGAGGAAAGCCCACTTTGCATCTCATTAGAGATGCAAAGCTGGGCGTTAAGGAAAAGGGCGAAGAAGCATGGATTCACGCGTTAGCCTGTCCTTGCTAATAGAGCGTTAAAATTATCGCCGCTTTTCGTCCGAAAACGAACGCTAAAGCGGCGATCATTTTAACTTCGGCCCTTGCTGATATGCCCCTCTATTCTTCCCAGGAGGGCTCTTCTGCCACTTCAGAAGTTAACGCTGAACATAAGATGGCCACCGAACAAGAGCGCCCCGAGGAAGCTCCCGGGTTTGGGATTACCAATCGGTAGTTATCCCTGTGTTACCCCCGCCATCTACCACTCCATCTTAGAACATCATTTGAGTCCCTGGCTCTACTCATGTGTGAGATCGATGACTTTCTCTCATTGGAGCTTCAAAGCTAGGTCGGAAGACCAGCTGCCCCTACAGGTCATCCTTCCCTGCTGCGCGTAACTACTAAACTTGGCAGGGCCGTAGTATTCTGACACACCAAGACCCGGAGATTTGCCAGGGCATGCTCCAAGTCCAGTAAGTGTGCCGTTTTGAGCCCTCCTAACACCCGTAATCCGCGTGAGGGGGAAACTGCATAGCGCACTGCTGATGCGAGTGCAGTGCGAATGGGGCTCTCTTCCGAGGTCAATCGGTCCCGAGGCTTTCTCCGGGAGGCCTGCTGACTCCGCGGGGCTACCGACCCCAGGAGTCCCAAGAAGGCTGGCTGGGCTTGGCCACTTCCGCAGCAGCAGACAGGGAGTGGAGCTCAAACTGAGACTGAGGAGTGCAGCTGCCTCTAAGCAGTCTTCCCTCTAGAACACCCTAAGACAGCACAAGAACGCCTGCAAACTAAGTCACACCAACAAGGTTAGAGTCACAAGATAGCTACCACCCGCACTCAGAGGACAACAACACTTTCATAGACCACCTAATGGAAATCATCACTGCAAACTTCTTCCCAATCCAGTGATATATTCGTGGGGGGCTTCAATCTGCACTGGGATGATCTTAACAATATTCAGGTTACTGTCTTTAAAACATTCCTAGCCGACCAAAGACTCACTCAAGCCTGCACTCTCCCAACTCACAGTTAAGGATCTACACTAGATTGGATCATCTCAAAGGAAAATTCAGTCAATTTAATCTCGATTTCTCATTTGATTGGTCAGACCACCATATTATTACCTTCCAAATTCCAGGCGTGTGAAAGAAAAGAGCTACACAAACTGTCACACCAAAGAGGTGGATTAAGGATACAAAAGGCTTAGACTATGAGAAACTGGCAGCACGTTGCAAGAAGGATCTTCCCCCGCCCTGTAATTTAACACATTTCAGCAAACTTACAGACTACTACAATGTAACAATGTCAGATATAATCAATTCATAAACTTCTTTAAAACTGAGAAGAATCACGATAGAGACAAAAATTCTTGGTTTAGCAGATCCCTAAATGAGGAAAGGTGAAATCTGAGACTAGCCGAACGGAATTGGAGACAACACCCATCATCTCCCCAACTAAAACTGCTAAGAAAGATCAGAAACGCATACAACAAAAGCATTCTCAAATCAAAAAAAGAATTCTTTAGAATGGAACTGGAGGACGCTCAAAATAGACCACATAAACTCTTCGAAATGTTAAAACTACAGTCAAATAAATTGGCTAAATCAAAACCCCTAATAGGATGAGAGGAATTCTCGTCTTTCTTCACAGACAAAGTCAATTCATTGGGAAATGAGCTTAGAAAAGCCCCTATTAACCTACCTCCCCTGATGGCTTCACAAATCGTAAATCAACACATTCCTATCAAGCAATGTCCAAAAATGAAGCTCAATGGTATATCTTCAATTTATATGACGAGAACGACATTGCCAAAATGCTTTCGTTCACAAAACCAAATAACCACTTCAATTATCCTCTCCCTTTGAAATGCTTGATGACAACCAACCAATTTGTCAACCCTATCTGGACAGCGATAATCAACGCCTCTATGTCTCAATGTTCTATGCCTGACTGCCTAAAAAAAAGGCAAGTTATTCCCTTCATTAAAAAAACCACAAAGAACACTGCTGACCCAAATAATTTCAGGCCAGTATCCAATATTCCCATATTAGCGAAAGTGCTGGACAAATGTGTGCATCACCAACTGAGCAACCACATCTCTAAATGTAATTTGCTAGACGGCTGCCAATCGGGATTCAGAACAGACCATAGTACGGAAACTACAATACTTCATATAGTGGATGACGCCTTGCAAGCACCAGACCAAGACAAAATGTGTCTATTAATTCTTCTGGACCTTTCGTCTGCGTCTGATACTGTAAACCATGATAAACTGCTAGATCGACTTGGAAACAGGATGGGATTATCGGGAACCATTCTCGAATGGTTTAAATCTTTCTAGGAACACAGAACGCAAAGATTTGTAGTATATCAAAATCTATCATCACCGTCCCCTATTACGACTGGAGCACTGCAAGGCTCAACTCTTTCCCCAACTCTATTTAACCTCTACCTGGAACCACTGGCTGAAAGACTTCGTCACACTAACATCTCGTTCCATATGTATGCAGATGACACAGATTTACATGAAAACTTTGCCACTGGAGGAGATCAAAACAATGAATGAATCACTAAAGATGACCATTCAAAGGCTAACAAGTAATCAGTAATCAGCTTAAACTCAATGTGCAAAAAACCTGAATTCTTACTAATATCCCCCCCCCTCCCAAAAAAAAGCTCTTCAGGCATAAAGGAATGGACCAAACTGATCACTGCGCTTAACTGCACCCTGATCTTAGTAGACTCAACCAAATCACTAAGAATCACACTGGACAAGAACCTGAACATGCAAACCCACATCAATTTGTTGGCTAAAAGTGCCCGGTTTCACCTGAGTTCTCTTAGAAAACTGAAACCATTTCTAGAAACGTCAGACCTCAAAATGGCAGTTCATGCTTTGATCATCTTGAAAATCGAATACGGATGTACAACTCTATCTGGCCTGCCCAAGATCTCAACAGCTCCGCTAAAAGCCTGTCTCAATGCAGCTGCAAAGCTCTAGAAAAGGTGATCACATCTCCCTGCACTTAAAGGGTCTGAACTGGCTACCATACAAAGCCAGAATACAACTAAAACTGGCTTGTATCACACACAAGGCATTACACTCTAAAACACTTTCGTATCTAGCTCAGAAAATTGTGATATCTGAGGAGGTAGGTACTCCCGGAGCGCCAAAGATCTTGTGCTGAAACCACCATTCTTCCAGAGAAAGGAAACATACAACAGAGCTGTCTCAGGTGCGGTACCTAGAATCTGAAATTCACTACCGCCAAACATTAGAAGAATACCATCCTCTTCAAGATTCAAGAAGGAAGATAAGATCTTCCTAATGGCTAACTTCCTTCCATAACTCCCAACAGAGCAATCACCTAATCGTTTGATTATTGATCATCATCCGTTCCCTACAGATACATAATCCGCTAGCCCCTTAAGACTTCCTAAATGAAGCTCACTGGGATCTATACAACCTCTTTCAGAGTCCCCTACCACGTTAACATACTGAGGCGGATGCTCAGCTAAACTGTAAATTTGAGTATTTTCTTTTTGGTGTTCAGTCGATTGTAGAGAAATTTGTAATACAATGTATTCTTTCAGGTTCAAATAATCTTGTAAGTGCACATATCTTTACCTCACCACTGAATGTAATTTTTACACTTGTGAGTTTGTTAAGATGCTTGTTACTGTCGCATTTGGGACCACTATATCACTATTAGGGGTCTGACAGCCTAACAGGTTACGTTTGCGCTATATAAAGCACTAAACAAGTTGGCAGCCTCCATCTTGGTCGATATCAAGCAGCGGAAAATCGATGTTGAGAATCACCTGCATGTCAATATCAAGGGGTCCAGAGCTTTTTGGGTCAACATCGAGACACCCGTCTATGTGTGCAATATGTCGACTTTGGGATGTACATCATCATTCAGAATCTCTCCCTCTTCCACTTAAACTGAGATATCATCAGTTCAGAAAGCCAAGAAGACAGTAGTTCTTCTGTCGCTATCTCTTCAAGAGTCCACTCACGTGGTAGTAGCAGTTTTGTCTGGTAGAAAGATGATCAGCCACACATTTCTGCAGCACCTTCCTCTCAATGGAGGGTCCAGCCTCCGTAACAGCCTTCTGAGGTATTGAAGCCTGTTGTTTTTCCTCACCATCAAGAAGTCAGTCAAGAGAGAATTGTCACTGAGACTACATAGAGAAATCTACCTCGGGTCATTCTTGCTAAATATCCAGGGAGCGAGAAACGGAATACATTTCCTAACATAGACACTTTTGTTTTCATTGGTCTCGGTCTCACGGTCCAAGAGGAGTCATAAGTATAGAACGTCACCTCTTTATTTAAGTTCTGGTTCGGCTTCCTCTTCTAGTTGAAGGAAGTTTTTGATAGCTTCCCCGTAATCCATTCCTTCTACGATTTCTCCAGTAGATGATATTTAGCCTTTATTGACTTTTCCAACAGGGCTGAAAGGAAGTTGAACATACATACCACAATCACAGAAGTCAGTCCCTCATTTGCTAAATGATAGCAATGAAGATGCAAGCTTGTCCTATTGTTCCTTTGGTCCTAGGATTAATGGAATCCATCATGAACACCTTCATTAATCCTTTCTCAGAATGAGCAGCCAAGTGGCGTCTGGAAAATAAATTCAGACCTCCACAATCAGACCCAAAATTTCGAAAGGAAGAGGTTCCTCCTGATCTTTGGTAATTGTTTCTGCAAAAAGAAATTCAGTACAGTGAACGCAACATTTTAAAACCGTCTAAACGAGGAGAGTAGAAGATAGGATGCTTTTGCCAAGAAGAACTGCCAATCATCAGGAAGCATCACTAAAGCAGCTATTTCCTCTGCTTTTCTCAGCTGTTATAATCAGTTGCTTTGGGACTCTGAGTCAATTTGTCGAATATCTTACAAGTAAGAAGAGTGAGATTTTCTTGGATTTTGTCAAGGACGACGTGTTAATATCTGACAATGTTTTCAGAGTAGCAAGAGACACAGAAGACCTAGCCACAGTTAGATTTGTGTGTGGGGGGAATTCTTGCTGGCCAAGGTTGACAATGTTTGTCTTTGCATGCTCAAAATAAGATACTGGAGTTGACCTTCAATGGATCTTCTCTTTTTAGTATTCAGACCGATGGGAAGTTTCGAAATTAAAGTTTGAAGCTAAAATCCTAAAGTCTGTTACTCTAGAGAGAAAGAAAGAATTCATATGAATTCAACGTTCTTCCTCCTGGAATGGGAAACAGAGATCCCATATCCCTTACTGGAAAATGCAGCAAACGGAACAAAGACAACATCAGCAACAATTGTTCCAAATGCAAAAACCATACCTGTGGGAGAGGAAGCCTTCAGAAGCCTTCCACCTCCACAGGGGAAGTTCCAACAAAACATTGAGTCCAGTAGTCTGCCTCTACCAATGAGCACTGTGGTGGTTGGGAGAATTTCCAACCATCTCCTGTTTCCATTTTCAGAACTGGACTGGGTGCCTCCTGAACGCGGCTTTCTGCTGCCTCTGCACGTACCTTGGGCCTGGGCGTCATTGTCCCCGAGTGTTCTGCTGCTGCTCTGTCCTTCCCCCCCCCTCCCGCCGCCGCGTGTTAAACCTTCGTGGCCGCAGCGTGGAGGGAGGGCGTGCAAGGACTACATTACCCAGGATCCCCGGGCCCACCTCGGAACCAGCGTCACCGGATTAGCGCCCGGAGGCGCTTAAAAATCGTCATCATACCCGGCGGAGCGGGTGCCTCCTGAACGCGGCTTTCTGCTGCCTCTGCACGTACCTTGGGCCTGGGCGTCATTGTCCCCGAGTGTTCTGCTGCTGCTCTGTCCTTCCCCCCCCCTCCCGCCGCCGCGTGTTAAACCTTCGTGGCCGCAGCGTGGAGGGAGGGCGTGCAAGGACTACATTACCCAGGATCCCCGGGCCCACCTCGGAACCAGCGTCACCGGATTAGCGCCCGGAGGCGCTTAAAAATCGTCATCATACCCGGCGGAGCGGGTGCCTCCTGAACGCGGCTTTCTGCTGCCTCTGCACGTACCTTGGGCCTGGGCGTCATTGTCCCCGAGTGTTCTGCTGCTGCTCTGTCCTTCCCCCCCCCTCCCGCCGCCGCGTGTTAAACCTTCGTGGCCGCAGCGTGGAGGGAGGGCGTGCAAGGACTACATTACCCAGGATCCCCGGGCCCACCTCGGAACCAGCGTCACCGGATTAGCGCCCGGAGGCGCTTAAAAATCGTCATCATACCCCGCGTCGCGGGACGCGCGCGGGCGGCGCCGGGCTGAGCCCGGGCAGAGGGCGGGCCGTCTGTGGCCGTCCGGGGTCGAACTGGGTCGGGTCGGCCTGGTCCTTGACAACGTGTTCCCGGTTTATCAAGGTCTGTATATTTGTCATCAATTCTTACAGCCATGGGTAAAAGGAAAACCCCTGAGGGAGATTCGGACTCTTCACGTTCCCTGCCTGTGAATTCTAAGACAAGGAAGTCTAGAGCAAAGAAAGCTCGCCAACATGCAGCCAGTAACTGTGTAATGGACCGCATTGAGGTTATAGTTGATGAATGTGGGGAACTACTTAATGCCACCCCTTTGCAGGCTATTGGTGGTAGAAATGTGTCTACTAAAGGTACTGTTACAGTTCCGGATATGTTCCTCTCGAAAAAGGGTGGGGAGGAACAAACAAGTGGGGTAAGGGGCATAGCTGTGGTCTCTATCACCCCCACAGTATTAACGGATGCGGGTCAAGTTCACTCAGACAAATCCCCTTCTGACTTTAACTGTCCCCCGGGCATAGCTTGTAGCAACAGGTTTTCAATTCTGAGTGAAGTTGATATTGATGCTAGTTGTCCAGCTCTACTTTCTCCTGCACGCTTGGATGCAAATGTAGGCCCTCTTTTACCTCAAGATAGCTCTATCATTAACCTGCCCGAGGGATTCATGGGGACTGAATCCTGCAAACATGATATAAAATCTCTGTTGGTTCTAGTGAAAAACCTGCATTCCCTGATTGAGACTATGCAATTCAAGATTGATACATTATCAACCACTGTCATGAAGTTGGGGGAATCTAAGCTGGTTACCGATACTCACTCTAAGCTAAACTCTGTTAACTCGGAGAGGGGTTTGGTAAAGGCCCCCATAGAGGTGCCTGATGGGCCGCCAATAACATCTAATGTTAATGCTAAGAATCGGCCCCATGTTTCTCACCCTGTGAATATCCAGTCTCGTCTCTTAGCTCCATCAAGGGCTAACTTTGCCGCTGCTTGCACCCCACCTTCTGTTAGACATCCTATCAGAGTCTCTCCTGGTATGCCCCAGGTATTACCACGCGCTGGAAGACCTTCCCTTATTAATGAGAGAACTGGAACCACTTCTAGAGGTAATCCCTACCATCAAACTCAAAGATATGGGCCACACAGTCGTACTTTTCACCCACGAAAGGTCCTTATGGTAAATGTTCCAAAATTGTCCTCTGGGTCCCAATTTGAAAGTAGTGAATCTCTGGTTAACAAGGTCATACACTGGCTCAGGCATGTAAGGGGTTGCTGCTCTGTAATCAGAGCTGACATAGAGGGAGCCAGAAGGATTTCTCAGAATGGTAATAGGATGGACCTTATAGAGGTCACTTTTTATGATCCCACCTTAGCAGATAACCTCATCAATCTAGAGTTCAGAAGTTGTCCTCCTGACTATTCTTCAATCCAAATCAAGTCCTCCCCTATTCAAACTTCTTGCTCAGGTGGTGCTTGGCCACAGTTCCTGGGAGAGTCCGGCCTAGAATTAAATGATTGACTTTGTAATGAAGTTAGGCTAGTGGTTTCCCCTGTTTCTCCTTTTTTGCCTAACAAAGTCCTTAATACCGGTACCCCGGCTAGTAGGGATATACAACATGCTTCCACAGTTCATGAAAGGATTACTTTACTGAGCAGTATCCCAGAGATTAACAAAGTCCCTATCATTGGTAACTTGGGTAGTCTGGATATGCAATGTTCTTTTGTAAACCCGATAGAGATCACTCCACTGAATGGTACCCCGGAATCCATTCAAGAAGATAGTGTAACCCTCTCTGAGCATGGCACACTTCTGTCCTGGAATATCGCAGGATTGAAATCTAAGTTGAATGATCCTAACTGGGTACGATTCATTAATTCTTATGACATTTGCTTATTCCAAGAGACCTGGCTACTGGAGGCTCAGTTTGTAGCGGGTTTTTTGAATTTTAACGTCTTGGCCGTAAAGGGCAAAAAGGGGCGTCCTTCAGGTGGTCTCACCACCTGGATTAGACAGGACCTAGGTATTATTGTTAAGGAGCTTCCCACCTCTCACCCAGATATCCAGCTACTTAAGCTTAAGTTTAGAAACGGTAAATCGCTGGATATCTACAATGTCTATGCTAGAAGTACTGGGGGCAAGAAATCAGATATTATAGCACGTTTGGAGGAACTCTTGCTTCTTCATTCCCACCACTCTCATGTAATTGTAGGTGGTGATTTTAATCTAACCTTTGAACCCCTTTCTGGTATTGATTGGAGTATCTCGAAGGTTGAGGATGACTTATGGGGTGTCCCATGTTTAGATCTTGAACCTGTCACTCGTTGGTCTGAACTGGCAATCCAGATCAACGCCCTTTGCTTAAGCAAGGGGCTTCGTGCAACTAATGGAAGGACTGAACAGGATAAATCCGGATCTATCACCTTTAAGAGTGGTTCCCGTACAAGCAGGATAGATTACATCCTACTATCTTTAGATCTATGGGAATCCCTGAAGGGCATGGAAGTTATAGCCAGATTGGAGAGTGATCACAACCCTCTCTCTCTGACTACCTCGCTTTGGGTGACTCCCATTGCCCATAATAATCTTTCTCCTCAGCTCCTTCAAGACGTGGTTATTTCTAATGTTATGCGTCATGTAAAGTGGGCAAAGGTTGCTCAAAGCCAAGAAAGCCTTACTCATATTTTTAATAGATTAGTGCTTGCCATTCAGGATATGGGGGCCGTACTTAACCAGTGCCCATTGGCATCTCATTGTAATCTGGGAACTTCGATCCATGAAACCTTCTTCTCAGAACTTAAAGATATCTTTGTTAGACCCATCAACAAAACTAAACCTAATGTCGACTCCTCACTACGTTGGTATTCTACCGATTGTAGAGAAGCTCGTGCTAATCTGGGCACCGCACTGAAATCTGGTGACATCTCCTCAGTTCGTCCCGTTAGGTATGCATACAAGCAAGCCATCTTTAAAGCCAAGAGAGCATGGGACTTCCAAAGATGGCAGGAACTTAGGGAAGCAGGCGCCCATAAAGACATGAGACGATTCTGGTCAGTTTTTAAATGGGGGGCTGGCGGTAACCCTGATAAACCACAAAACTGGGTTACACAAGATGACTGGGTCAAGCATTTTGAATCCTTATATGCAATTGACGAAAACACATGCCCATCTTTAAATTATCAATATACTTTCTACAATGAAGATGCCTTTAGCTTGGGTGATGTTGTTATTGCCCTTAAGTCATTGGTTCCTGGGAGGGCTCCTGGGATGGATGGAGTTCCTGCTGATATTTTCTCCTGTAATAGAGAGTTATGGGGTAACTACATTTTAATTTTAGCCAATTTGATTGCTAGAGGCGCTCCGATTCCGACGTCCTGGAAGGGAGCAGAAATTATTCCAGTGTTCAAGAAGGGGGACAAGTCTCTCCCCGCTAATTATCGTCCTATCAGCCTGATTGATACTACACAAAAGATCTTAGGCAGGTTGATCCTGAACAAAGTGTTGGATTGGGCCCTAGACAATGCAATCCTTTCCCATCTACAAGCTGGCTTCAGAGCAAGAATAAGCACCATCGATCAGGTGCTGCATTTTGCTATGCTCTATTGGAAGGTGGTTTACTTGGGGGGAGGCAGCCTATATGCAGCTTTTATTGATCTTAGGGCAGCCTTTGATTTAGTTCCTCGGCAAACCCTATGGGCTGTCTTAGACAACCTGGGGATGCCAGCTGTTCTAGTTTCTCTAATTGCTAGACTCCATTTAGATAACTTTGCGCAGATTAGATGGGGTGGTGTTGGTCAAGTAACTAGGCAGTTCCCCATCCAAAAGGGGGTCAGGCAGGGCTGCGTCCTCGCGCCAACCTTATTTTCTCTATATATCAATGACATAGCAAAACTATTAATAGATGCGAAAGTGGATGCCCCTTCTCTGGCAGGTGCGAAAATTCCTATTTTAATGTTTGCCGACGATTGCCTTATAATTTCTAAAACCCCGAGTGGCCTACAGAGGTCCTTAGGTTTGTTCGAGGAGTTCTGTTTAGCCCGTGGGCTCGAAATTAATGTTTTAAAATCCAAATTCATGTCTTTTAATCAACCAAAATCTTTGAAATGTAAGATATTTATGAATAGTTTGTTACTGGACCAGGTCCAAGATTTTACTTATTTGGGCATTTGTATTCAGCATGACTTGAGCTGGAAAAAGCAGGTTAACCTGCCATCTCTTAAGCACTCTCAACTCTCTGGTGCTTTGAGTAAAGAACATGCCAAATCTTTGACCAAACCTATTGATCCTGCTCTTCGGGTGTATGATGCAAAAGTGGTTGGAGCTGCACTTTATGGAGTTGAATTGTGGGGATTTGAAAATGTACATAAGTTATCTTCCTCTGAAAATAATTTCTTTCGAAATTTAACTAGTCTACCTCAGAGCACTCCCCTTTGCCCTCTATTCTATGACCTTGGTATGAGACCGATAGCATTAATTGCCTCATTCCGCCCTATTCTATACTGGAGGCGGTTATGGGTCACCCCCGAACTTAGGCTTTTTGCTCTTGGCCTCATGGACATTATCAAACTGGACATTTGCCGAAAGGTCAAGTGGCTCCGTAGGATCTATGAGTCGCTTCGGGACCTGGGTCTAAAAAACCTGTGGGAGGATCCTCAAAATGCTTGTTTCCCTACCAAACAAGTCCTGAAGGCTTTGTACTGGGAAATGGTAGCATCCAGAGTTTTCAGATCAACAGCACCGCTTTCACTATCTGGCATCTTCTTGGACTTTAAGGACACCATTTCCTTGGCACCTTTTTGGGATGATATAACCAGTCCTTTGGACAGGAAGCTTTATTTTCAGTTCAGAGTTGGTAGTCTCCCAGTAAGAGAGTTTACATCTAGATGGTCCACAGAAAATGTACTTAATTGTCCTGGATGTACTGCATCTATCGAATCTGTTAATCACTTTTTGTTCCAATGCCCTTCCTATATAATCCCTCGACAGACCTGGCTTAAACCAATGTGCCGGACCTTGGGTACCATGAATACCAAGGTGGCAGTTCGCATTTTACGATCTGCTGAAACTTCATTTGTCTATATATCTGTTGCAAAGTTTCTTGGCAGGGCATGGGTGATTAGGAGCAAAATGTTGTTTTGATTAATTTTCCTTCCCGTGAATTGCTAAATTAGTCTGTAAATATCTCTATTTATTTATTGTTTTAAACCATTTTAAAATATCTTAAAATGTTTTATCTTGTAAATGTATGGTATAAATATGCTTTTATGACAATCGTCGAATAAAGCTTTCTTGACTTGACTTGACTTGGACTGGGAGATTATGCATAAAAGCAGTGTTTCGTGATCTCGCACATGTGCGGAAATATTCTACTGTTTATGAATTCATATCAAATTTCTATGTTGAAGAACTAGTATTATTACAAGTAACTCTTGTCTTTGTCAATATTCTCAGTGAACTTTCTCTGCTCACTTATGCTGCTTCTCCCCTTAGGCGGGCCAGCCTCAAACTACTGTCACCCCCGCTACTCTCCTTATGTGGGTCCTGAAGCCTCAGGCTTTCCCCTATGGTGCCCTAGTCCCTCTCCCTTGTGCTGTCTTACCTATGTCAAACATTGCTAGTTTCTTCACCCCTGTTAATCAGAGCCTTCCCTTCCCTGCTTCACTGATTACCAACGTCTTACAGAAACGTCTGGCTGAATATCACCCACCCTTCACTATTAGCCAGGGCTTTCACAGTCATACGGTCCCATCATATAGTTCCTGCATGCTTGACGTTCTCTCTCACTTATTCCTTACCTCACACCACTCACTGCCATGTAGTCCTAGGATGCCTACCACCACCAACTAGACTATAATGTCTCCGTCCTCTCCTCCCACGGGCTCTGATCCATCCACCGAATGCGGCCCTGAACTCACTGATTCTGTCTCCCTCTTCGTTTCCTCCCTCTTGCACTTCAGCCTCGTCCTCTTTTCTCACACTTACTTGATGTGGGTGAGGCCATGGTTTCCTGTCAGTGCAGTGGCAATGCAGATCGCCCCATCCATTCCAAGGGCATTCTCCTGCAGACTGTGAGCCAGACAAAGAAAATAACACTGATGTTTAAAAGATAAAATGGGGGAAGAAAAAAGTGATGCAATCAGATAAATGGATGAGTGCGGCCCGCTGACACAGGGTAAGAAAAACATTATACTCAGTCAACGAAAACGGCACAAGGAGAGAGTACTATTAAGTCAAAAGGCTTGGACAAATAGGATGGAAAGGTGAAGTGAGATGAAGGGGGCCGTTTGGTTAAAGAGTGAGAGGAAGACTGGCAGATAAAGAGGCTGGCACACCATATGTGTATGGGATAGAGCGAGACAGAGAAAGTGTTGGCTTCAGCAAATATCGCACTGAGAAAGCCATCAGTTTGGCTTTTGCCTAGTGCTTGCACAAAGAGGCACACACGTGCACACAGATGAAAACGCCTTAAGACATTGGCATTTTTGTGTTTACACCTCTAATGTTAAAAGCAAAACTTCAATTCCCACAATGTAACTGTGGCTGAAAAGCCAGAAATGGATGTCAAATAGTACATAAAGCGCATGTGGATAGAAAATATATTGCACTAAAACACACGGTACACTTCCGCCTTACAATCCTGAAAATGTTACTTGTTTTTGGTTTGCTGCTTAACGTACTTCTTTGGTGTTTTGCATTGAGAACAAACAATTTTAAGTTCCAATGTCATTTTTCTGGCGGGCCTACAAGAGCACAAACTGTCTGGTTGTCAAAGACTTTTTGAGAGCATACCAGGAGTGAAGCCCACCCAATGCTTATCACGGTTGACTTTACTGTCACTCTCATTTGCTTGCTTCTTATTTGATAGCTTGCCATGTCCCTCTTGTGTTTGTCCCTCCCCTGGAGCATAGCCTCTTTATCCGTGTCCTTCCACTGCTCACTATTTTTTTCTTTTTGCTTAAGCACTCCAAGAGTGTGCATGTATTTCCCAGCCATCTCCTTCATATGGGTCTCGCCCTCCTACCAGTCTGTGCTGTCCACTCTTCTCTTTCTCATTTTCACCCCACAGTAATTTTGCTTAAGAACTTCAGGAGTGCATGTGTTTTCCAGAGGTCCATGTTGTGCTCACTTATCCTTTTTTCCCTCTCCTCCACCCTGAGCAACCTGATGCCTGCACTGTTGTCTGTGTGCCTTTGTGGTGTTTTCTCCCACTCTCTTCCACTCCACTCTCCTTGTGCTACTTTTCTTTTTCTCCACCTCCTACTCCTTCATTACCCTCCACACCACCAACACCACGCTCCTTTTTGTGTTTTAACTTGGTGCTTTCAGGCTAAACAAATCCTAATTCTTTTAATTTACCAAGCCAAGTGGCATCTGCCATTTTGAATCGGTATAGAACAAATGAAAGTAAGTGGTGGGAGCATCATTTCGCTGGTGCGCACATGCATTCTGGGCCCAGCAATTAATTTGCAAAAAATTTAATGCCAAAGCCCAAGGTATGAATCACTAGTCCACTGCAGCTGGCACAACCCACGTCGCTTTTTAACTGCAGGTTGAAATTCAAGTTTTATCACTTTTTTAAAGCTATATTAATTAGTTTAATGCTCCACTGATGAAAGTTGCTTAAAAATACACACACAGTGCCACCATGTGGTGATTTTTCCTAAATATGTGCCTGTGTTCACAAATAAGTGCTGGTGTCGAGCATCGGAAAACACTGGCACAAATTAAGCACTGATTCTGGTGCATGCGTGTGTCAGTGGAATAACGCAACTGCCGTCTCGTAGGGTGGTGTTCATAGGTCCTGCCAGCAGTACCTTACTATTGTTTACATTTCACTACACCAATGATCACCAGTTTCCACTTACTTGAGAGTCCTCAGGCTGGTGTTGATCTTCAGTGCGTTGGCCATGGCCTTGGCTCCTGTTACTTCAATTGAGTTGCCTCGAAGGCTGCACAGAGAAGAGGCAGATCAGAAAGGTCGATTGGCACAGGAATGGGTCCAGTATACTAAATGCCATAGCTTAGTAGCTTCACCTCATACACACAAGGATTAATACAAAAGGGATTTTAGAGGTGCCTGAGTCTCAGCCCTCTGATCTGCCTGTAGAAAGTAAACCAAGCTACACTGACATAGTTTTTTTTGTATAGTGCACCACTTGCCAATTCCTTGTCCTCTTGGAACATATAGCTCTCAGAAGGCAGACCGAGTTCTGTGATGTGTGGGTTGCCTTGAGATAGAGTCGCCCATGGCATCTGTTTTTTGTTTGCTAGGATAGGTGTCATTGTGTTATTTGTGGGGGATCTTATCAGGACCGGCATTAGTGCTGGTGGCGCCCACAGAGACAATGTTTGTTGATGCCACCAATGACCATGTCAGCCATTGATGCCCTCAGTACCACCCTTTAACAGTGCCGCTCAAGTCTCCATAATTGCTCTCTCTCAGATGCATTTAATTAGTTTTAAAGAGCCGCTCACACCAGTGTAGGGTGTCAGAGCACTTTATATCACATTACACAGAGACAATCAATCATACATGTGTAAATCAGTGTATAGGAAATGTTACATAAGACAGAGGACTACAAGGTGTAGGAGTCGCATGTCATCCATACAGATAAGCAGTATAGTTTAAGAGTGCTTGGTCTGGAAAAGCACAAACTAAGAATTTAAAATGGAACAAACACCATGGTTGGGGGTTCTCTTTAATAAACAGAATTGGTTGATATCCAAATGAACCCTTTTTCCAACATTAGGATAACAAAAGACTGGAGAAAAAATCATAATGCTCTAATCTATACCTTGCAGTTTGCTTGCAGCTCTTTGATTACAGTTAATAGCTCAATGTTCTATATTAGGAATATAACGTATAAACTGCAAGTAACAAAGGATCTCTTAGACAAAAGCAGTAACCCACTGACCTATTTACATTATATGTAGTTTGTGATCTGCAAGGTACATATTCTTTGCAGCAGACACATTAACCCTCTGCACGAGCTTTTCATGAGTCAAAACTTCCACCGGGTAGGAGGGAGGAGGGGAGGTAACATGGGGTAGGTTTTAGGATTTTATGTACTTTTATCTTATTGAGGTATGGAACATCCGAGTGCACTCACTGTTATTCGCATTGTTATGTTGCATCTTGCTATGAAAAGAAGATGGTACAGTTAGTGGGTGGTGTATCACAGGATGTTACAATGTGTAAGGACAACGTTGACTGTAAACCATGGATCACGAAAAGTCTTGAGTGTACAAGGAGTATTGTGTATTAGGGTACTGGTATGTGAGCGGAAGCTCCTGATTGAAGTGCTCCTGAAGTATTGTACAAGGTTAATCAATAAACATATTTTACAAAAAAAATGAGTCAAAACTTCCACGAGACAAACCTCTGATCTCTCTGTAGGAAGAACGTTAAACACCGGAGTTATCTTGATATTTTTAATGTTGCCTGAAAATTGATAGAAACGTGGCAGCAGGTGCTTTTAAAACCATAATATACTTCAGACACGACAACCCACCCGAAGTCAGCGCCCGGTGCGGTTGCACCGGTCACAGCGCCCTAGAGTCGGCTCTGGAACTTGTGAACACCCCTCTAACACAGATGAGTGCTATCTTTGATGTGGGTTTTCACTGTGGGGTGTTTCATATAGTCCAACCTACGACCTAACCTGTATCAGCTATCTCACTGTCGGAGTGAAAGTGGGCCTCAGTACGAGTGCTGTGTCTTCGATCCTTCCAGCAAACCTCTGTGTGTGATTGTCAGAGTATATTTCCTGGATCCTTTAGCAAATACACTAAACTCCATGAACATTCTTTTTCATATGTATGTGGATGACACGCAACTTTATCTGGAAATCACCTCTTCTGATGACTTCACTTCACTGAACTCTACCCTGACGAATACCCAAAATTGGCTAACTGAGAACCACCTCCTGCTCAATACCGGCAAAACAGAATTCCTTCTTATATCTCCTCCTAATCACACCCCCAAGATAGACCTCAGGATGAAACAACTCACTGCCTTCAACTGCGTCCCTCTTATCATTGATTCAGCTAAATCTCACAGAATCACCCTGGACACTCACTTGAACATGAAGAATCATATTAGTAAGATGTACAAGGGTGCTAACTACGAAATGAGGATTCTTAGAAATCTAAAACCATTCCTTCCACAAGAACACTTCAAGCAGGTGTTTCAAGCACTTGTACAGGACAGCACTTGTAGAGGCTAGATTATGGAAGCGCTATGCTCTGTGGCCTTCCCAAATATACCTTGGCCTCTGTCAGGGCCTCCTTGAATGCTGCTGCCATATTGATTACGGGTACAAAGAGAAATGCTCACATATCCCCAGCCCTAAGATCTATAAACTGGTTACCCTACTAAGCAAGAATATAGCTAAAGATTGCCTGTATGACGCACACAGCCCTCCATTTCAAACCCCCCGTGTAGCTGGCTCAATAGCTAGAACTATCTGGAGGGGGTAGATCATCAAGAAGTGCAAATTCTCTCCTATTGAAACCTCAGACCTTTCGCAAAAAGAGAATGAGGTCCAGAGCCTTCTCTGGTTCTGCACCGAAGATCTGTAACTCTCTCCCACCGGACGTCCACAGAATCCCATCCACGGCTGCCTTCAAACATGAAGTAAAAATAATCCTAATGAACAAGTTCTTGCTTTAATTGATCATGGCTCGTCTGCTTTCTCAATGACCCTCTGACTACATTCTTTTGGGTCTATCAACGGTATAGCTCAGTGTTGTCTGTTGTACCCTATTAAGTACTATTTGCTTTCATCTTGGTACTTTATGGTATTAGCGAAATAAGTTATTCTCTGTTACCCCCTTTGCCATTTCCCTGTACTATGTTTTTCCCGTTCCAAAATGTGAGGCGCTCTGATAACCTTCGGGGTCATGTTCGCGCTATACACAATGTAAATAAATAAATAAATAAATATTGCATAGTGCTTGCTGCTCATTGAACGAGTGTGGGAGTGATTTATTTTATTGATCTATATTCTATTATTACTGTTGCTCTATATTTGTCTTCTGGTCTTTGAGCCTGCCTGGTCACCATTGTCAAATTAGTTCTCCCTGGCTGGTGTAACTCAAAGGCACTTAAGGCAATCCTGGTGACAAGTGTTGCAACTGTCCTTGAAAACACACAAACCAGATACAACTGCGAGGTAACTGAATTGCCAAGTACCACATCTTTAGGATTTTACTTGTATGGTCCAGTGTGGTCCAACAGTCTAAGGTGTCTATGTATCTTGAAGGGTTACTATGCGAAACAATCATTTCTTGAGGAATATGTTCAGAGGCCCCTGATCCAATATGAATAGCCATTCTACTGAGTTCTTCCTGATGAAAAATAAACTCAAATGGCACCTCTTGTTCTGTTTATCCTTGAGGACAGGTTCTAGGGCCCCTTCGTTATAATGTAAAGAACTTCTGCCTATAGAAGAGAAAGGTGTTGATGCACTACCCACATGGGGGGGGGAGAAGGGTTACAGGGTTTTTGTGTGAACTTCAAGATGTGTTCCCAGCCAGAAACCAGTTGTTGTTTCATGATTAAAGACCACTCTTGAAGAAAGGCCGCATTTGTTGGCCCAGCAAAGGAGGGGTGGGGTTAAGCGTAGTCGGTGTCAGTATAAAGGTAGTGTTGATTCCTGAACCCCCGGAAGAGTCTGCCTTTCGTAGTCAGACTATTGTGAGCCTGAAGCTTCTCTGATCTTTTGAAAAGGATAGCAAAGTCTATTATAGCAGGAATACTTTAGTTGTCCCTGTGGTTGATATGACTGATATCTCTAGTATGGATTTCTGAATGGCTGGTAGCCCTGAGGTCTTTAGGCCTGAAGAGATTGCTGCCTACGTGTTTGAATCGAACCGAATGATCTGGCTGCGTCAGTCTCCGCTTTCAAATACTGAAGGGCATCATCACCATGATGGACAACCAATAATTTGCCATCAAATGTGCATGTCTAGAATATGGTTCTGCACCTCAGGCTGAAATGTGGTACACCTTAGCCAGCCGTGACAGCATAGTGCAACACCTCCACCGAGCTGACAAAATCCTATGTTACATACATGCATTGATGCATCAGTGACAGCTGTGGGAGCTCACTCTCATTCTTTATCATGAAAACCTCCCTCTCTTCCCTTCTGGAATATACTCATGGTAATAGCCAATATCATTCCACATTTTGAGGTCATGGCATCCTAAGATTGCCATTGCATGAGCAGCCAACATGGATCTAGCTGCCCATGAAAGTCAGAAGTCTTCCTTCTCTTTCAGGAGGTACATTACCTGGAGAGGAGGGATTACACTAGCAGTATTGAGCAGCTTGTTGAATGCCCAAAGCTGACCTGGAATGACTAATCAGGCATGATGGCATACAGTCTGGGTTATTATTTCTTTTTCTCACTCCACATATGATCCACTACAGGTGGAGCCTGTGAAGTTCTCTTCAGCAGCTTTTTACAATTAAGGAGGAAGAAAGTAGTTTGCTGAACTTGGATCTGTAGGACAAACCTTTTAGATGCTAGTCCTATGAGAGAGTGACAACTCGAAATGTCATGTGGGGGAAATCACAAGGGACCAGTCCATTTCCTCTGTTGGGTTCATAACATAGTCGTCCCACTCTTGTTAGGCTTCCTTAAGGATTTCCCCTTTTTCAATGTAATTTTTCTCTGTAGTATCTGCTTCTACCTGTGGAGGCGTTAAAGGCTGAGGTGGCAATATATGCTGAATCAGTTGTTGCGGTGGTACCTGCTTATGTGATAGGTGCAATGGCTGCTGTACATAAGTGGATGGCACGGAGCAAGCAGAATCCAGTTGCATTTGTAGAAATTTTGTATATTAATTGGTTACTCTGGTCTGAAAATCTTTAATTCGTTTTAAAGACACACGCATCATAGGAGGCACATTTCAAGGTTCCTCGTGATATGGTTCAAAGTGTTCGACATAATGGGAAAGTTCACTGTCAGGAAGGCCTAATCTGATAGAGGTATCTAGCCATAACCCAGGTGCCAGACTGGATCCAGAAAAATGTTCAGCAGTAACTCTGCGCATTGGTAGAGGGTGTCGTGTGACTCAGTAGCAATGCCGCCCATCTGAAGTAACGGCGGAGTCCACATAAATCCCCTCCCCAATGTGCTTATGTCAGCTTCTTCTTTTCTGCGCTTCCAACACGGATCTGAAACGGCTCCTCAGGCCGTTTTTTAGCCTGTTCCGCCAATCTTTTTCCTCATATCTTCGGTGTTCAAACCTCGTGCGGCCACGGAACCTCATTCTATTTGTATTTGATGCCTTGGGGAGCGCCACGACTCTGAGGATTGGGGTTCCTGTCGTCGCATTCACCCAATGGCGTTGTGGAAATGACGCATGAAGATCCTGTCAGCACGAATGGTAGAGGCCCCACAAAGGCTTTGTTCAAAGTCCCCTGAGTGCTCGGGAGGCCGCTCCAGAAGCCGTTCCTGGGGCATCCATCGCCCTTCAAATCTCAGCATCCAAGGGCAAATGGTCAAAGTTGCCACATGTCTGGGCTCCGCCACGAAGGCCCTGCATTTCCGGCGTCCTTTCCCAGTCTCTGGCTGTGGTATCGGAGCAAGGGTTAATCCCACGCCTCCCTGACTTCCCTGAAGCCGGGGTGACTCTGGGCCAGATGCGGGAGTATCATACTTCCCTCCATGCCATAGTTAGACCTCCTCCTCCCTCTGGTGCATCTATGAGCCCCTAGGAATTGCTAGATGTCCTCACAGAAGGCTCACCGGCGGGTTCGCCCATGGCATCCATTAGGCACTCTGGACCTGTAGTGGGACCCGTATCGGCTCTGATGCACTAGCCCTTCTGGGCTCCCACCTGCAACGCTGGAGTACGGTCAGCCGACACAGATGGCTCAGCTCAACTCTGTGCTGATCGCTCTTTCCGACGCCGCAACCACATTGGATGGCGTCAGGTGTGGTGCCGGTAGTACCATCCCCCTCGGGCACCTTCCCTCCTCCTTCTAGACAGCCCCTTGCTGTTTTTTCTTTGGGGTAAAAGGCTTTTGGAGGTCAAGGTAAGGAGTTGAGGTTTGTGAACCCCATGAACAACACCATCTAGCCTTCTCTAGGGCTAGTTGACTGACACAGCTGGGTGAGGCTAGTGGTCGAGTCCTCGCCAGCTCTGGACCTTCTTTCCCCCCATCCTTGCTACAGAGGTGTGTTTCTCCCTCGCCGAGGTGCTGAAGAAGGCAGCTGTAATCCTGGACTTGCAGCTCCCCTCTGTGGAGGTGACCACTGACCCCATGATAGAAGTGCTTCATCAGGGCCAAACGGTGGTGGAGCCTGTCCTCCCCTACAGTGAGGCCCTCTATGGGGCCCCTCTGGACCAGCCTGCCCCAGGGGACCTGGTCTGTCTTTTCCGGCATCCAACTCCGTAAAGTTTTGTGGTGCAGGCTGCCAAGGCCTCCACTGACCCCAATGTCCTTCCTACCATTCCAATGGACATGGAGTCCAGAAGGTTGGAAACTTGTAGAATAAACATCTCTTCTTCAGCCAGTTCAGCATTGCGATCAATAAATACTGCATGTGTTTTGGGGCGATTTTCCCATTCATTGTGGGATTCGGTGGCATGCCTGCTGCCTTTACTCCTGGAGGAGTCATGGAGAGAACTTACTCCAGGATGCCAAGGACTCAGTGGGTCATGCCATTGCTCATTCGGTGAACTATAGCGGCAGTTAGCATTGTCTTCACTGTCCCGTCGGTCTTTTCTTTTTGCTGGGGCGCATGATGTTTTTCACTCTCTCCATCTTATATTAGTATTATGTTGCTGGTTACTCAGCTTGTTCTTATATATATTTCACATATAGTAGTAGTGATGTCTTCAGTCTATGATGATCCATATATATTCATTGAATAAAATAAAGGTTATGAGGATGTTATGGTTAGGAAATAGAATTTAAAAAGCCGTAGAAATTCACTGAAAAAAATATAGATTACAGGGACGTTATAGTTAGGAAATAGAGTTAAAAAAAACCTTAGAAATTCACTGAAAAAATAAAGGTTACAGGGATGTTATAGTTAGGCTCAGATTTCACTTGAAATAAACCAGTGAAATTACCTCAACTAACTATAACTTATGCCCCCCGCAATGCACTGGTTATGACCTCACATACTACATCATTCATGACATGCTCAGTGACATCACTAATGACATCTCAAATGACATCACTGATTACATCAGCCAGGGGGGGTGTTTTCTAAGAGTTTATGAGTGTTAAACATATGTACTAAGCTACTACAAAAGTTTAATTAGTATACTAGGTGTACTACTGAGTGATACTATTCTAACATAAATTATGTGAGTGACTGTGAGTATCTGTGTGTGAGTTGGTGTCTGAGTGGCTGTATGGGTGGCTGTATGGGTGTGTGAGCAGCTGTGAGGGTAAGCAAGTGGGTGTGTGAATAGCTGTATTGGTGAGTGGGTGTGTCGGTGGCTGTACAGGAGGGTGAGTGGGTGTGTGAGTGATGTATGGGTGAATGAGGGGGTGAATGAGGGGGTGTCGGAATGCCTGTGTGAGTGGGTGACTGGGTGTGTAAGTGGCTGTTAGGGTGAGTGAGTGGTTGTTTGAGTGGGTGTTTGAGTTGGTGTGAGTGGCTGTATTGGAGAATAAGTTGTATGGGTGAGTGAGCAGATATATGAGTGCTGGTATGGATTTGTAAATGGTTATGTAAGTGGTTGTGTGAGTGGTTGTATGAATGTGTTGAGAAGCTGTATGGGTGAGTGAGTGGGTGTGAGAGAGGCTATAATGGTGAATAAATGAGTGTGTAGTAGCTGTTTAGGAGACTGACTAGTTGTATGAGTCGCTGAATGGTTGAGTGAGTGAGTGGTTGTATGCGTGGCTGTATGATTGAGTGAGTGGGTGTGTGTGTAGCTCTACTGATGAGTGAGTGGTTGTGTGAGTATTTGTATGGGTCTGTAAATGGGTATGTGAGTGGTTGTGTGTGTGAGAAATTGTATGGGGGTGTGAGTAGTTTTGTGAATGATGTCACTGACCATTTCATCAGTGATGTAATATGTGAGGTCATAAGGAGTGCATTGCAGTAACGTAAATTATAGTTAGCTCATGTAACTATAACTGCTGAATTTCTATGATTTTGTACAAGTGAAACCTGAGCCTAACTATAACATTTCTCTAATCTCTGTTTTTTCAGTGAATTGCTAAGGTGTTTTTTAATTCTTTTTCCTAACTATACCACCCCTGTAACCTTAGTTTTTTTTCAGTGAATTTCCCAATTTTTTTAAATGTTATTTCCTACCTGTCATGTTTGAGAGTGAGTGTGTGAATGAGTTCATGAGTGTCTCAGTGGGTGTGTGAGTATCTCAGTGGGTCAGTGAGTGGGTGCGTGAGTGTCTCTGGGTGCATGTGTGTCTTAGTGATTTTGTAAGTGCCTCCATAAGTGTCAGTCGGTCTGCGTGTGAGTGCATGAGTGTGAGTGGGTGAGATAGTATAAGTGATTCTGTATGTAGGTGCATGAGTGTCTTGGTCTGTGACTGTGTGTACGTGTCTGAATTCATCTGTGAGTGGGCGCATGAGTATCTGTGAGAGTGTCTGAGTTGTTCTGTGCATGGGTGCATGAGTGCCTTAGTAGGTTCTGCTTGTTTTCTGCCTTTTTCTGCCCACTTCTTTTATTTTGCTTCTTCTTGCTAATTACTGACCTTTATTTTGCTTCTTCCTGCTAGTTTCTGACCTCTATTTTGCCACTTTCTGCTAATTTCTGACCTCTATTTTGCCTTTTCTGCTTGTTTCTAGCCTATATTGTGCCTCTTTCTGCTCGTTGCTGATCTCTATTTTGCCTCTTTCTGATTGTTGCTGGCCTTTATTTTGCATCTTTCTGCTTGTTTGTGATCTCTATTTTGTCTCTTCCTGCTCTTTTTTGATTTCTATTTTGCCTCTTTCAGCTCGTTGCTGACTTTTATTTTGCTTCTTATTGCTCGTTTTTTACCTTTATTTTGCCTTTCTGCTCGTTTCTAACCTCTATTTTGCCTCTCTCTCTGCTTAGCTCTGATCTCTAATTTGCCTCTTTCTGCTCATTGCTCACCTATATTTTACCTCTTTCTCCTTTCTGCTAGTTTCAAACCTCTATTTTGCCTCTTTCTGCTCATTGCTGACCTTTATTTTGCCTCTTTCTGACCTCCCTTTTGCCTCTCTGCTCGTTTCTGACCTTAATTATGCCTGTTTCTGCCCATTTCTGACCTCTATTTTGCCACTTTCTGCTAGTTTCTGACCTTTAGTCTGCCTCTTTCTGCTTGTTTCTAATCTTTATTTTGCCTCTTCCTGTTCATTGCGGACCTTTTTTTTTGCCTCTTCCTGCTCGTTTCTGACCTGTTATTTTGCATCTTTCTGCTTGTTACTGAGCTCTATTTTGCCTCTTGCTGCTCGTTTCTGGCCTATATTTTCCCTCTTATTGCTAGTTTCTGAACTTTATTCTGCCTCTTTCTGCTAGTTTCTAACCTCTATTTAGCCTCTTTCTGGTCATTTCACACCTTGTTTTTGCCACTTTCTACTTGTTTCCAGCCTTTATTCTGCCTCTTTCTGCTTGTTTCTCACCTTTATCTTGCCTCTTTCTACTCTTTGCTGACCTTTATTCTGCCTCTTTCTGCATGTTTCTGACCTCTATTTTGCCTCTTTCTGCTCGTTGCCGATGTCTATTTTGCCTCTTTATGCTCGTTTCTGACTTTTATTTTGCCTCTTGCTGCTCATTTCTGACCTCTATTTTGCCTCTTTCTGCTAGTTTCTGACAATCATTCTGCCTCTTTCTGCTTGTTTCTAACGTCTATTTTGCCTCTTTCAACTCATTTCTGATCTCTATTTTGTTTCTTTCAACTCATTTCTCACCTTGTTTTTGCCTCTTTCTGCTGGTTTCTCATCTCCATTTTGCCTCCTTCTGCTAGTTTCTGACATTTATTCTGCTGATTTCTGCTAATTTCTCACCTTTATCTACCCACTTCCTGCTCGTTGCTGACCTTTATTCTGCCTCTTTCTGCTCTTTCAGCCCCTGGGACCGTGGAGTCAGCCTCAAGGCTCCCGCGGTCCCAGTCGGCTCACCACCTCCTGAAGGAGTCAGCATTGCTCTCGCACAAAGGGAGCTGATGGAAATGCAGCTCCTTGCATGCAAGAGCATTCTGTTTCATCTCTTTCCCTGCACGCATGTCTGCTGGCAGGCAAAGAGATAAAAACCTCCAATTCCAGCGGGTGGGAGCACTTTGACAGCTCCCACCCGCAGGAACCAGAGTGTTTGCTTTGGCATCCCGGGACATAGCAAGATCTGGCTCTTGATAATGGCGGTCCCCAGGGTCATAAATGACTCCAGTAGGGGGCCCATGCAGCCCCACTCCTTTACTATTCACGGGCTGGCCCAGGGGATTTGGTGGTCCCTGGGGCAGTAAAAGGCCTTGAAGTTGGGCCACGTAGCTCCCGTCCCTCTTTTTAAAGTTATGTGCCCTGGGCATGTTGTGATCCACTGGGCTCGGGGGGGTCTACGAGCCTCCCCCTCATTACTTTCAAATACATTCTGGGGAAGTGGTGGTACCTGGGGGGGTCTGAGAGGCCCTCATGACATTCAATTTATCGCTGGGGAGGGGGTGGTCTCCAGGGGGGTCCACGTGCCCCTGTCTTTTTTTTTTTTAGTACTGTAGCCTAGAGGCGGTGGTGATCCCCGGGACCCTGAGGGGTCTGCAAGGATTCACGTTATGGTTCAAACCTTTTCTATAGAAAAGAATGACAAGAACAAAGAATGTACGTCATTATATGTGTCTCGGTTAAACACTAGTGCTTGAGTACATGGCATTAATCAAAGGAGCAAGAGTAAGAAAAAGGGTGAAAAAACAACCCTGCACAAAAAACATTCCATCCCCCACCTACAAAACTCAGTTTACTTGTGCTCTCAGCATTGAATCGTACACAAGGCGGAGTGTCATGGTCGGTCAAGTGCTGGAGGTCACTTCTGGTAGGCGCAAAAGACGCATACATTTCAGGGACGTTGATTCCCTACAGTCTTTCGCAAGGAGAGACAGATAGGGGCGCCACAATCTCCCAAAGGACTTATCCTGGTTTGTGAGTGTCAAGGAGATTCTTTCCATGCTAAGGATGGTCCATAACGTATGCAGCCCTCCTACGTGAGTAGATATTTGTGGTGTGCCCCAGTGTGTTACGATGTTCTGTGTTGCTGCCCCTAGAGCAAGGCGTCCTACCTGGACTTCAAGGCATATGTTAAGGGGTTTGGGAGGCCTAACAAAACTTAGGAAGGGAATCTAGGTATTTGTATCTCAATGTGGGTGTCGATCTCATCAAGGATTTGGGTCGAATATGGCTGAAGCGGTTCACTGACAAAATAGCGATATTAAAAATATGGAAGTAAAAAATATTGAAGCAAAAATATAGACTGCAGAAAATATCGACTCCCTATACTTAAACAGGTAAGTACAAAAATATCGGGGAAAAAATATTGATGTAAAAAATATAGTTGTACAAAATATCTAATTTTATATATATATATTTGTGTGAATGGGCAGCTAATAGTGCCAATAGTTCTATGAACATAATTCACATTTTAATTAAATATGCAGAAACAGAAAGACAAGATGTAATGACGAACTGAATGAATTGAATATTATCCTGGGGAAGTACAGTGATCAAGCAAAAGTGGCCAAATTTAAAAGGAGATCTCAAGAACAGACTAGAGAAGTATGAGAAACGTATAAAGGACACAAAAGCTATGAAATTCCTATGTGACCGTGTAGACTATGAAACAGGATGTATATACACCTTTGCTAAAAGGTTTGATTCCACAAGAAGGCAAAAAGTCCTGAGCGGCGTGGTTACGCATCCGGAAACCTCGCAAAGTGAAGCAAGCTCGGACACAGGTTCTGAGGTGGAACAGGAAGAATATGGGAGGAATGGTGTTATGAATACAAGACTCACGGTCACAGACAAACTTCGTTTTTTACAACTGGACCAAAGAACAGACCATCGTACAACGAAGAAAAGGAAACATAGAAGAGGAAGGAAAGGATACCGGAGAAGCACGAGGAGGGCGAATGCCAAGATCAATGCGCTCCATAACAAAGAAAACAATGAAGTAATAATTCCAAGCACTACAGTAATTAGTTTGAGTAATATTGCGCTATCAGCAGAGGATAAATCAGTACTGGAATTGGGCCTTTCCTACTGTGATGAAAATGAATTTAATTATGCTAACAGTAAAATGGACCTATATGAATTAGAGCGCATACTCAAATTGTCTAAATTGCACAGTAGTAAGAGCCTCCAATTGTCCTCTACATCGGTAACAGCTGCTAGTCCCATAACGAACAATCTTCTCTAGCTGTGACTGATGTACCAATTCTTGAAGATCTTTGGTCCCTTTACAATGAAAATAACGAGGACGCAATGAATGAGAATAAGCAACATGAAAATAATGAGGGTGAATATGATTCCTCAATTTGAATCTAGAGAATGAAGATCATACTCCATTTCGTCCTCACTCTTGATTCATACCCCAAATGGCACAAGATAATTTGGACATTTTTTCAGACTATGTGATATTGGATTTGAAGAATGTACACTATAAAACAGCGCATCAGAAGAGAAAGTTTAATCCAAAACGAGTCCAAATTCAAAGAACTATAAAACGAATTCAGAATGAGGAAGCAATTCTGGTGAAACCCTTGGATAAGGGTGGGAATGTCGTGCTTTGGGGACATGAACTATATAAAGAAGAGGCATTAAGTCAACTGCACAACAGAGTGTGTTATAAACGAATTTAAATGAAAGAATATGAAATGGTTAAAGATCAATTCTTTGAAAGACTGGAATTTTGGAAGCAACAGGAACTTTTAACTTGGGATGAGTATATGTTTATAAAACAAGATAACCCAGTGATACCAGTCTTTTACATAATGCCTAAAGTGCATAAGAATATTAACTGTCCACTGGGGAGACCCATAATATCTTCATGCAGTGGCTTATTTGAGAATGCGTCAAAATATATTGTGAAATCATTGATGTCGCATCTAAAGGATTCTACAGATTTTTTAAAATATATTTATGATGTCCGTTGGGATGATACTATGGTTTTATTGACCCTTGATATTGCTACACTCTACACGAGTATAAAACATAGTGATGGATTAAGAGCCACTGAATACTTTTTGAACAGAAGACCTATGAGATTTTTAAAACACCATAGAATGATTTTGGAGATGATGGAATGGTGTCTTACAAGGAATATTTTTAATTTGGTAAACAGTTGTTTCAGCACGAACAGGGAACTGCCATGGGCACCTGCTTCGGCCCCAGTTATGCTAATTTACATCTTGGCTGGTGGTAGGAGTAGGTGCTCGGTGGTCTGCTGCTGGAACATTGGACTGATAATGTCCTACTATGGGTAAGATTCATAGATGATGTTTTCGTGCTGTGGCAGTGCACGGAAACTGATTCAGACAATTTCATCAGGGACCTTAACTCTAACAACTTGAATTGTTTCTTGAACAGATTTCCTAGACATTAGAATTAGACCTGAGGGGAACAAACTGGAAACAACTGTCTTCCGTAAACCGACTGCTGGAAACACTATTTTGCATGCGGGGAGCACCCACCCTGTACCACTCATCAAGAGCATCCCTTTTGGTGGGTTTTACAGGGCACGGAGGGCCTGCAGCAATTTAGTGGAATATGATAAAATGGAGCAAAAGATGACCAGCCTGTTTTTACACGTGGAGGCACTGCTAAAGCAAGGAATCTGGATAGAGGGAAAGTGCTATTTGAACCATCCCGGACACAACTAAGAAAGAAACAACAAGGGTGAATGGAAACTCATAGATTCATAACGACTTTTAACACAAAACACAAGGATGTGAGAGCCATTTAAAAAAAACACTAGCATCTCATTAAAGGAGATCCGATAATAGGCCCTAAGATTAAAAAACATTCTGAAATAACAAACAAAAGGTCTAAGTCACTAAAGGATCAAACAGTAAATAGTGAGTACAAAGAGAGAGTAATCCTACTTGGCTCCAACAAAAGATGGGTTTTAGAAATTAGTTTAAATGCAAAGAGTGTCAGCATGGAGTGAATTTAACACATTTTAGACCACCTTTTAATAAAACCATTGAAGTCAGGGGCTTTTTAACATGTAGATCAAGTTTTGTGGTTTACATGCTGAAGTGCCCCTGTGGAAAAATATATATATAGGCAGTACCACCCATCCTGTGTATAAAATAATACTGCAACACAGGAGGGCATATGCTAATAAAGACTGAACATACCCGGTAGCTAGGCATTTTAAAAAAAATCATCAAAGCAACCCTATATTCATGCAATACAGTTGTATTGCAGAGATCCCTAGAAAAAAGAGAGAGGGAAATAGAGAGAAGGAACTCCTGAGGTTCGAGACATATTATATCCTGGAGTTTGACAGTAAGGAACTGAATGGTTTAAATATAGATGAAGATTTATTCACTTGCCTAGGTTAAGAAGAGCTGACGAGTTTGCACATTCAGATGACCAATTTCTTTCAAGTTAAAAAATTGTTATATGAAGAACGTTTTAACAAAGGACGCTTGGCACTTTAAGACTTGGCACTTTAACCTACTCATGTGAATACATTTGCACTAAATATTTTTAATCTTGAAAACAGGTTAAAATAAGTATATGAATTTTAATGTACTATTGCATTGGATATATGTATTGTGAAGAGTATATGAAGTGGAATATACTGAAGCACTAGCACTTTATTCAGCACTGACACTTTGAATTTGCACATGAATTAGTCTAGTACTGAAAAAAGTATATGAATTGTAATATACAAAAGCACTAGCCCTTTAATTATCTGAGTACTGTAAAAACATGAAAAAAGAAGAAAAGTTGATAATAAGGCTAAGCACTTGCACTTTCTTGTAAATAATTTTTGTCATCACTAAAATTGGTATATATATATTTTTATCAATGTTAAGGGCAGCTATTGAACATGTTGAATAGTTGTGTTTACGCAATAATTTAATCCCTGGGGTGTGATTTACTATATAAGTATTGAGTAAATGATACATTTTGTTGCTCAAATCCAAACGGGGATTTATATGTAATCTGCATTTGCGTAGCACATGAGAAAACACACTTAAAAAGGAATGTTTTAAACACGTTTTAAAATGGCGCCTGAGAGAAATCATGAAATGACGAAATTCAAATGTGCCAGCACAACGCTGTTGTTGTCCTTTGTTGTTGTTCATGATTTAGTGTTCTAAAAATCTTTGGGAAATGGCTTTCTGCATTGTGAACAAGGCAGCAGGCTGCTGCAGAAACGTGTAGATGCCGTTACTACAAATGAAATTAAGACGAGTAAAAATTGCCCCACGGAATGCTGGATTATTGCTGCGTGAGCGGTGGTTTTGTTCGTATATATATATATATATAAATCCACTGAAAAAACCATAGGTTTCAGGGGCGTTATAGTTAGCTGGACATTTCCCTCATACAAAACCCTAGAAATTCCCCTGTTATAGTTAGTTCAGCTAACTATAACTCACGCCCCCGCAATGCACTGCTGATGACGTCACATATTACATCACTCATGACATGGTCAGTGACATCACTGATGACATCATCCAGTGAGTATGTGTTTCTGTACAGTTTAAATATGTTTAATATATATAGGGAAAGGTCTGTTGAAGAATGAGTGGGTGTACAAGTGTGTGAATGGATGATTTTCTAGGTGAGTAACTGACTCTATAAGTGAATCATTAAATGTATCTTACTGCAGACTAGTGACTAAACTGTGTGAATGTCTGTATGTGTCTGTGTGTTGGTGTATAAGTGGCTGCATGGTTTTGTGAATAGCTATATGAGTGTCTATATGGGTTATTGATTGGTTGTCTGAGTATCTGTATGGGTGCCTCAGTGTTTGTGTGGGTAGGGTGTGAGTGACTCTATGCATAGATGTGTGAGTGGGTGATTCTATGGGTGCATGCTTTTAAGAGTGCATCTGTGATGGACTGTATGGTTGGGTGAGTGTATGTATGGGTGTGTTAGGAATTGAATGTATATCTCAGTGGTACATTTGTGACTAACTACATATGTGCAAGGCAGTATATATGTGTGTAAGAGTATATAAGTGGGTATATGTGAGAGTGTGTGATTGTGAGAGTGGCTGTATGGATGAGTGTGTGCTTGTATCAATGATTGTATAAGAGCGTAAGAATGTGGTACTATTTTTATGAGTAAGTGAACTTGAGTGTGTTTAACTGTATAGGTGAGTAAATTGGACTGTGTTTAATTATTTCCACGACTGACTAGGTGTGTCAGTACCTCAATGGATGATTGGCGGTGTGTGAGTGTCTATATAGGTGTATAAATGCATATGATAGTCTTGTACGGAGTGACTGTAAGTATGAGTGACTGTACAGGTGAGTGAGTGGAGGTGTATGTAGACCTAAGAGTTAATGAGTGGGTATGTAGTTATTGGTATTGGAGTATCTATGGTTTTGAAAATGGCCGTCTGAAATTTTGAGTCAGTGTATCAAAGGTTATATTAGGGTGTGAGAAGATGCACTAATTTATCACATGGATGACGTCATCAGTGATGTCATCAGTGATGTCATTTGAGATGTCATCAGTGATGTCATCAGTGATGTCACTGACCATGTCATGAGTGATGTAATATGTGACGTCATCAACAGTGCATTGCAGGGGCGCGAGTTATAGTTAGCTGAACTAACTATAACAGGGGAATTTCTAGGGTTTTGTATGAGGGAAATGTCCAGCTAACTATAACGCCCCTGAAACCTATGGTTTTTTCAGTGAATTTCTAAGGTTTTTTAAATGCCAATTCCTAACTATAACGCCCCTGAAACCTTTGGTTTTTTCAGTGAATTTCAAAGGTTTTTTAAATGCCAATTCCTAACTATAACGTGCATGAAACCTATGGTTTATCAGTGAATTTCAAAGGTTTTTTAAATGCTAATTCCTATCTGTAACTTATCTCTAAAGATATCATGTTTAATGATTTTCATTGGATTTCTATATTTTTCCAATTCAGTTTGTCAATTTCATTAATTATGGTTTTTTGAAAATACTTTTTTATCACCATTTTTTTTTTTTTTTTTTAAAACCTTTATTTCTTCAAGAGTCTGGACACAGCTATTCAGCCGACAACCCGGAGGTTCGGCAGCTTCGGTAGAGAAGGACAGAGAAGCGTCCACATTGCATTAAGGAGCAGTGAAAAGGTTCCATTTTTAAATAAACGCAAACACACAACAAACCCCAGCAAGGCAAGAACACTGAATGCCCATGGTGATAGCCCCCCAGGGGAGGCCGGACCCCAATCATCTAACAGTCACAGTACTGTGATAAGAGGAAGAAGGGGGACAGCAGAGGCCCAAGAAGTCAATTAACCATCACATCTTATATACTGAGCTGGAAAGAATTTCAAGAAGAAAGCTGTTCCTCGGGGGGATCCAAATCAGGGGCAAGACATATTCCCCCCCTGTATTGATTCCACCGCCCCCAGATGGCGTGCCACTTCCGAGGGCGGCCTCTAGCGTAATATACTGTCTTTTCCCTGAGCATACTCCAGTCCATATTTTCTTTCCACGCGGTCAATGTGGGGGGCCCCACGGAGCCCCACAATCGCGCGATATCTCTCTTAGCGACCATGTTACCCAGAGTCACCCATTGGGTCTGTGCCTCATCGTGATCAGTGGGCCCCCAGACATTCAGGAGACAACACCGCGCTTCCGGCTGCATAGCAATGCCCGTCACCTCCCCCATCACTGCATGGACTCTCCTCCAGAATTCCGTGATGACACCACATTCCCAAATGATATGCAGGAAAGTACCCACCATACCACATCCCCTCCTACATAGGCCTTCCTCAGAGAATCCCATATGAACCAGCCTTGGCCCCGTCACATACACTCGATGCAGTATTTTGAGCTGCACCAGCCTCAGACGCGACGGGATCGCAACCTCCTTGGGAGAGGAAACAGCAGACTGCCAATCCTCGTCATCCAACTCGAGTCCATCCCTAGTCCACTGGTCCCGCAGCCCCAGAAGCATGTCCGCCCGGACATTTATCAATTTCTTGTAGATGAGCGAGATCGTGCTCTCAGGCATATGGCCATCAAGGATCCGGTCCTCCAAAGGAGAGGACTCAGGCACCTTCTCACCCTCCACGAGCACTGACCGGAGGGCATGACGCACCTGAACATAGCGGAAAAACTCGGATGTCCCCAGCTCATACTCCTTCTGCAACTCTTCAAAGGACTTCACCCTCCCCTTAATCAGCACATCTCCGACCCTGGAGATGCCGATCAAGTCCCATTTATCAAAACCTTTTGTATGCCAAAGCCTACCCAATCTTTCAGATTCAAACAACGGGGTAGCAAGGGTGAGCCTATCCTTCCAGCCCAGCGAGTCAGTTGCCATCTTCCACACACGCACCGCCACCCCAGTGGGCCCCGTGAGGGACGAGTCCAGGGACCGCGAGTACAACGCCCTGTGATAGTTACCACCACGCAGCAACCACCTGTCCATGGCATAACCAGGGCTGAGGACAGGGCCATAGAGACCATGATTAATCGCGCTCAGCTGGGCGGCCCAATAGTAGCGTCGGATGTCTGGAAGCGCAATACCCCCATCATACCATGGAAGCGTCAACTTAGCAATTGCTATTCGCGGCCGCCCATCCCACAACAACGTTCGTTGGAGGCTTTCGACCTCCCGAAAGTAGTTGGCCGGTACCCAATCTAGAGTATTCTGCAATGCGTAGAGGAACCGGGGAAGAGACATCATTTTGAACAAGGCAGCGCGCCCAATGAGGGAGAGCGGCAGCCTCCGCCAGCCCTCTACATCCCGCCGCAGGCGCGCCAGGGGGGGGAGCAGGTTCCTCTCATACCGCAAAGCGGAGTCCGTGGAGATAAAGATCCCCAGATACATGAAGCCCTGCTGAGCGATCTGGATCGAACAAGTTCGCGGGATCGGTGGAGCCTCGCCACTCAGAACATATAAATACGATTTACTCCAGTTGATGACGAGACCCGAATTCCTACCGAAAGATGTAAGAACGTCACAGACCACTATAAGTGATTTCTTGGGCGAGGCAAGATACAACAGGATGTCATCAGCATATAGCGAAATGCGGTCCTCGTGCTCGGGCGACCATCTAAGTCCCCGTATATCCGGGTGCCAGCGTATCCACGCTGCCAGCGGCTCAAGGGCGAGGGCGAACAACAATGGCGACAGGGGGCAACCTTGCCGAGTACCCCTCCCAAGCTGAAACGGAGTCGATGCCCGGCCATTTACCACCACACTCGCAAGGGGTCCCTCATACAGCAACCTCACCCAGCTCACAAAACCATGGCCAAAGCCGAACTTGGCCAGCACAGCCCACAAATATGCCCATTCCACCGTATCAAAGGCCATCGTGGCATCGAGAGACCCCACAATAGCTGGTTCACGCAGCGTGCCCGCCCTGGCGATTACACCATGAAGGCGCCGAAGGTTTAACGCAGTGTTACGATGCGGAATAAAGCCGGATTGATCTGGGTGGATCAAGTCTCCAAGTACCCTGACCAATCGGGCCGCCAGGATTTTAGCCAGAATCTTCGGCTCGGCGTTAAGGAGTGAGATAGGCCTATATGAGGCACACTTATCTCGGGGTTTACCATCTTTGTGTATAACAACAATTGTCGCCAGTCGCTGATCCAACGGGAGGGTCCCACTCCCCCGCGCCTCCACGAACATGGCGCGCAGGTGAGGGGCGACCCTATCCGGAAACAGCTTATACAGGTCAACCGGCAAGCCATTCGGGCCCGAGGCCTTACCCGAGTTCAGCGCGCGGATAGCTCCCGCCACCTCATCGACCGTTATGTCACCATCAAGATCATCCCTATCTACGTCAGAGAGACAGGGCAAAGCGATATCACGCAAGAGGTCACGCGAGTCCTCGGGCGGCCTATCCGACACTGAGGCATAAACCATACGGAAATAGTCAGAGAAACACTGTACAATCCTCTCAGGTTCCACAATCACCTCTCCCCCCTCTCCCGTCAGCTCCGGCACTACTCTATTAACCCGTTCTTTTTTGTCCAGCCAAGCTAGGAGTTTCCCGGCCTTGTCACCAACATCATACAGGCGGCCCTGCTGTTCCCTACTGAGGGTCTTAGCGGCATTCGTCACCAGGTCCTTATACTCTGCTTGCTTCAAGCTCAGCTCATGCAGTGAGGCCTCTGTAACCTCCTCCTCTAGCGCTCCCTCCAAAGCCACGATCTCCTCCTCAACCTGCATAACCTCGCATCTCTCCGCCGCTTGGCCGCCACTACAAGGGAGAGAGACTCCCCTCGCAGCACGGTCTTAAATGCTTCCCACAGCGACACAGCCGAGTCCACGGATCCCTGATTTTCCTTGAAAAAATTATCAACTGTCTTCACCAGTGCGCTGCGCATCTTGGGGTCTCGAAAGTACCAAGGGTTAATAGGAGCCACCCTTCCCCCTCCCTCACGGCCGACATCCAGCCTGACCCACACTGGCGAATGGTCCGATATACCACGCGCCATGTGCCTGGCCTCGGACACCAATGAGGCGTGCGCAGCCAGAGTGAGCAGGTAATCAATCCTAGAGAGGCTACCATGCGCCCCGGAGTGGAAGGTGTATTGGCTCTGTGTGGGGTGCCGGAGCCTCCAGCAGTCTATCAGGCCGAGTGTGTCTAGAAAGTCTGGAAGCCACTTCTGAGCCCCCCCTGTGTCTCTGGGCGGGTATCTATCCAGCAGCCCAGAGCCGACAGCATTGAAGTCACCCCCCACCACAAGCATACCCCCCGGGAGATCCAGCAAGGCCCTACCCAGATCTGTAAACGTGGAGGCCTGCAGGGCCGGCGGGACATAAACCGAAACTAAAACCAAAGTTCTTCCCTCCCACTGCCCCGCCACCGCCACAAACCTCCCCCTATCGTCAACAATGGTGGAGTCCACCTCAAATGGTAACGAGGCTCTGACTAGGATGCCCACACCCCTGGACCCAGAGGAGAATCCCGAATGAGCTATGAATTTATAACCCTTCCTATTAAGAGCATAGCACGTGTTACCTATAAGGTGCGTCTCCTGCAATAGGGCGACATCCGGCAATGACCGTTTCAAGAATTGCAAAACAATCCCGCGCTTAATGCGATCCCCCAAACCATTAACATTCCAGCTAATAACACTTAAATCCCTACCCCCCATCCCCACACGTGAAGAGGCCCACCCCACCCCCGAAGAGCCACCATGGAACAGTCCTGAAAATAATCACTACGCCTTGCAGAAACGAACCCCCCAACAACAAACCCAAAATCCCAACTATCCCCCCCACCCTGCACCCCTGCTGCAGCTTACAAAGCCCCCCCAACTTGCAGTGTGCCTGTCGCCCTACCAAACCCAAAATCTACAAAAAGTACCCTAAGGGAGGAAAGAGCTCCCCTCGTCCTCCCACAACCCTCCGTATTTACTGCATTCTGTTCAAGTCATTAGCTAGAGTCAAATCGAGTCAGTCCGGTTCCGAAGACATCAACCTTGTTCATCCCGGCCACTGTCCCCGTCTGCGGCAGTGACCTCTCCCGTCCGTCGTCGGGGCAGAGCGTCCAGCCATTCATCGGCCATGACAGGCGACTCAAAGAAGAATGTTCGGTCTTCGTACACCACACGTAGTCTGGCAGGGAAGAGCATGGCATATTTCAGTTCCCTCTCCCGAAGCCGCCTCTTCACCCCCAGGAAGCCCTGCCTCTGCCTCTGCACCTGCTGGGTGAAGTCAGGGTAGAAATTCACCGACGCGTTCTGGAAGGGGACCGGGCCCGTCACCCTCGACGCTTGCAGGATAGCGTCCCGATCTCGAAAATGAAAGAGCCGGGCGACAATCGGCCTCGGTGGGGCTCCCACCTTGGGCCTCCCACCCGGCACTCTATGGGCCCTCTCAACTGCGAAAAACTTCCCAAGACCCTTAGGCTGCAGATGGTTAAGCACCAAGTCCTCCACGAGCAGGTCTACAGAAGTCTCGTCCGAGGACTCCGGGACCCCAATAACGCGCACGTTGTTGCGCCTGGCCCGGCTCTCAAAGTCCTCCAGCCGACGGGCGGCGAGATCACTCTCGGTCCGCAACTTACGGACCTCGGTCTGTAGTTCCGAGACTTCATCAGCGAGGCCCGTGGTCCTGAGGTCCAGGGTTTTAACTCGTTCATTTGTTTTGCCCAGATCCGCGCGGATCAGATTAACGTCCACCAAGATGGTATCCACTTTGTGCGCCAGGGCATCAAACTGTCTCCCAATCGAAGTCTGCAGCCCTTCGAGCGCGCCCATGACATCCTGCAGCGAGAGCTCCGAGGCCAAGGGTGAGGCAGTCTTCTGTGTATCCGGCGACTGGCTCGATCCACCCGGTGACTTCTTCTGCTGGGCATAGCGGTCCATATTATTGGCTTGAGTATAGGCTCCCCGCCTGGTGGCCTTAGGCTTCAGCCGATCCACCTCTGCTTTGCCTGACATGGTTGGTTCAAGCAGGTCGGTTCAAACAGGACGGCCCTCTCTCAGCGAAAGGAATCAGGAGTGCTCAGTCCTGCGATGGGCCGCCAGAGTAGCGTGCAGAGCGTCCAAATGATAATAAAGCAGCCGAGAGCACTCCCTGGGCAGGGCAAACAAAGGGCGAGAAAGTGAAAGTGAAAGGATGGGGACCTCCGTCCGGTAGTTCACACCTCGCCTGGCCGCTGTTGTTCAATTAGAGGTCGGGCATCCTGCCAACTCTAGCCCCTGGCATCCCTCGGAGATAGGCCTCAATCCTCCGCCATGCGTAACTCCGGTTCCCGGTGGGCGATCCGACCTCGGGTAGCATCAATCGCCTCCCTGACAAGTCATCTGCACGATGCCATGCATACAGACAGGATTAGAGACAGGATAGTCGACGGAGGGCACGAGGGTCTCGGGAACTCAAAGCTCACGCGGCCATCTTGGTCAAGCGCTAGGCTCCTCCCCCTATCACCATTTTTTAAACTTATTTTTTCAATTAATTCTTTTAAAAATTTAAAAATATTATTTGAATTTAATGGGGTTTTCAAACATATTTTTTTATATTTTTCAAAATATTCTGTTCAAAACTTTATTTTATATATTTTTTTCCATGTTGTTTGGATCCGCGCACCCAACGCAAGAGGATCCGTGCACCAAACGCGATAGGATGCACGCACCCTGCGCGCATTTCACCGTTTAAAAAAAAAAACAGCTAAAATTAAACGGCCTTTGAATGGGATATTGTGCTTGTAGGTGTGTCACCAACTCATGGGGTATCGGGAGGCCTAGTGCTTGCGATTTCTCTACATTAACTTAAAAGCCTGATACCCGTCCAAATGCCCTCAGTTCCTCCAGGAATGTTCGCACTGTGGAGACAGGCTTATCCAAGATGAGCAATACATTGTCTGCATATAGATTTAGTGTGTGATTAACCCCCCTCCCCCCCTTGAAGATGGCACCGGTGATCTGGGGATTGTCCCTAACTCGCTATGGGTTCCATATATAGTGTGAATAACAGAGGGGACAGCGGACAACCCTATCTTGTACCCCTACCTATCTCAAAAGGGTCTGAGATGTGGCCATTCACCTGCACTGTCGCCATGGGAAGGTGATAACAATTCATGATGCACATCTTGAATTTCTCTCCCAGGCCGAAGTGTGTTATTACCTGCTCTAGGAAAGGCCAGTGTACTATATCAAAGGTCTTCCCGCGTCTATAGCTAACAACATAAGCTCACTTGGGGTCCGTGCTGCCTTTTCAATAATGTGCAAGATACATTTGGTGTTGTCACCAGTTTGTCTATGCAGGATAAACCCAGCCTGGTCCGGATCTATAATTGTGGGCATAGGTGGACCCAGTCTGTTTGCTAGGATACCAGTGAATAATTTAAAGTCTACATTTATTAAAGAGATAGGTCAGTAGGAACTAAACCGTTGTTTGTCTTTTCCTAGTTTGGGCACCACAGGGATTGAAGCAGCTAGTATCGAAGCAGGAATCACACCGGGGTGTGTGAAGGAGTTGGTGTCTTGTTAATATGGCGGCCAGGGCATGAAAGAACGTTTTGTAAAAAGTGAGGGGATATGCATCAGGGCCCGGTGATTTGGAGAGTTTTAAGAGAGAAATGGCTGAAATTACCTCTTCAAGTCGTATGTCATCTTCTGTGCCAGGGTGAGGCGAGATGTGTTTGCTCCTTTGAGATAGGCGGTGCTGTCCAAGTGGACTGTGTCCTGTCTCGTGTATAGCTGTGTGTAGAAATTCTTAAATGAGTCCGCTATGTCTCTATCGCTCATGATGAGCCCCTTTTCCCGTGTATGCAGGGAGGTTATTCCTGTCGCTTGGTGATTCATGCGCAGTTCATTGGACAGAAGCTGGCCACCCTTGTCCGTTTCAACATAGTATGAGTGTTGTAGGCGGGGTGCCGCGTATTCAGCTCAGTCGAGGTCTAGGCCTGCTAGCTGAGTGCGTAATGCAGTTAACTGGCGCCACACTCTTGCCGCACCAGTGCATTGGTGAATGCTTTCTAGTTCTCTAACCTGAGTTGAGAGACTGTCTTTTTTTTCCCTTCGCAGCGCATTGTCAGCAGCCGAGATAGAAATGAACGTCGCCCTAATGACTGCATTTAGTGCCTCCCACAGCGTTGCGGTAGATACTTTGGGTGTGTCATTGAGTGAAAGATAGTTTAAGATAGCTGTTTGTATAAGGGACACCACCGCAGGATGTTGCAGCATCGTTGCACGCAGACATCATGTCTGGGGGTAGGTAAAGATAGTGAGAGTGTTCCAGCTGAGTGGTTGGAGAGAGCCACCAGGAGAATTTCAATCTCTGAGACCAAGCTATGTATAGCTCTCTTGCCCAGGAAGGAATCTTATCTAGCGTATGTCTTGTGCGCATGAGAGAAAACGGTGTATTCATGTTCCTGTGGATGGAAGTCTCTCCGTATGTGACGAAGCCCCATGTCTCCAACCCACTTATGATCCCTCTTCAATAACGCCCCTGTGTGTCGACCTATCTAGATCAGTATTGAAAACTAGATTAAGGTCGCCCCTTGATAAATCCTCTATGTCCGCTGTGGAGAGTGCCTTGTGTAGGAAGGTTTCTTGAGCTTCATTTGGCGCATATAGCGATCCAAAATGAAAATCCTATCTCCTAATGTAATCTGATATGTGAGCAGTCTGCCCCTTAACTCTGTCTCCTTGTGTCCTATTGTCCTCTTAAAGGAGCGCGCCAGCAGGTTGCCACTCCTGCCATTCTTGGATAGTGCGGAGGAGAAGAATTGATGTGGGAACGCCCGTGAACGTAGTCGCTGACAATCCCCGGATAGGAGGTGTGTTTCCTGGAGCAGGCATATGTCAGCCCCAGACTTCTCAAGGTAGGTTAAGACTGCTTTATGTTTTACCGGGCTATTGAGGCCTTTTACATTCAGGGTTAGTACTTTAAGGGTTGTGTCTAGCATCATGTTTGAGAAAAAGGTGGATGGCACTAGCTTGGGCCTGAGCATTACAGTTAAGTGGTCCAGCACCGAGGTGCGGTTTGTAGAAGTGTCGTGTGAGGTGTGAAATGTAACCATGGTGAACCTGAATATAGTGAATATAGTCCCCAAACCAAAAATCCCTAACAAGGTATAAATCATATATAAAACATTTGAAACATGAGTTCCGAAGTCGAACTTCGGTCTCCCAGGTCTGTAAATCGAGATAAGGGGTCCAAAATGTGGCCAATGATCCCATCCCTCCCCCGCACCACCTGGACCGCGTGCACCTTAGTTACTCATCGCTGCCGGAGCCCTACGGGTCATCTGTATTGGCCAGGACTTCTGGGATAGACCTGAGCTCCCCTTGCTGCCCCTCCGCTATCACTGCTGGGTCCGGGCATGTTGCTCCCTTCCTCACCTAGCGGCTCCTCCCTCGATTTCTGGGGGATCTCATGTGAGAAGGCGAGGAAGCTGGCGACTATCCCTCCGGCTCAAAGTTGATGCTGAGGATTTGGCAGGGCTCGGCCAGGGAGCGCAGCTGGTGGAGCCTACCTTCTGAATGGCAAATGATGTGGAAAGGGTAACCCCAGTAGTAGGCCACTCCCTCGTTTTGTAGGTGCTGCATGGCAGGTATGAATTCACGACATTGTTGTAGTGTAATCACAGCCAAGTCCTGAAACAATGTAGGTGTCTGATCCCAGAAGCTAAGGGGGTGTTTCTCTCAAGCCTTGCGAAGTATATCCTCTTTCATGGGGATATCATGTAAAGAGACTAAAATGACTGCAGGGGAAGCCCCTTAAGGTCGTACTCTCCTGACCCGACGGGCGAGATCAATCTTAATAACCGTCTCAGGAGGCATCCCTAGAATATGGTGAAACATATCCCCCACGTGTGAACATATCCTCTCCCTCAGCTTTGGATGCCACACCTGGTATGCACATGTTGTTGCATCTAGATCTAGGTGTTGCTTGCGGAATCGGAGGACTTTCTGCTGAAGGGAGTCCATCTCCTCTTTGTGACCATCTCCACGTTCTTCCAGAGCTGCAACCCAATATACCAATGAATCCATAGCTCTTCTGACTTCCCTAATATCCTGCAATAGATCTCGCTTGACTGCCTGCAAGTCATCCCTGAGGGAGGTAAACAAATGTTTCAAGGAGGCATGGGTCACCGGCTCCTCGTTTGTGGCGTCTTCTCGAGTTCGCTACAGTTCCAGGGGCGTGTTCCGGTCCCCACTGGGTGCCCCCGTGGGTCCAACGAGCATGTCTTTTTATTGGGCGGTCTTTCTAGGAACAGACAGAAACCATCTCCACTGCTGGCCGATCCAGTCTGTACTATTGCAGGGTACTTGATGTGGTGTTGTCGCCTCTGCAGAGCTCCCTGTCCCCCTTCTTGTGTTCAATTTAGAGCATACCAGCTCCAGATGAAGTTAAGGGACTGAGGCTCTTCCCCTTAGTTCTTGCCCAGACAGGTGCAGCAGTCGACCTTGTCTGAGTTTTGCACTCTACAGCCAGCAAGTGGTGGTGGTCCATTGGTGGCCCCAGGCGTGCTCAGGGTCTCAACTTGTTGCGAGTGGGAGTCTCACCCCCAACATTGGTGTAGAGGGCATCAGCTCCGTGGTTTATTGGAAGGGGCGCCCCCCCCCCGGGTCTTACACAGAGAGTGGCTCGATCTCCGATTGCTTCAGGACCAGCCCCAACCGTCTGCCGATCACGTCTATCCCTGGGGCCCTGTGACGCTGTTCCGTCCCAGGCCTCCCCGTCCACATTCTCTCCTCTCCTTGGGCAAACTCACCAAGGCTCTCACTCTCAGGGGTCCCTCCTCTGCTGTGCTCCTCTGTCATACTATTTTCGGTCGCTGCCTCACCATTCAACTGTTGTTTCACAGCCCTCCGGGAAGTTCCATAGTCGCGCCGAGGGACAGAGGCGGGTTCCTCATCATCAATCACATCTCTCCAGTCGAGGCCAGCCAACTGGACGAGGACCCAGGCAGTGGGGTTCAGGGGCCTGTTCGAGCCCAGCCGTAGCCACGGCCCGCTCGAATGGTTGCAAGCCGGCTTCACAAGCCACGGCCGCCTCGCTGCATCACGGCCCTCCAGCGGGCCAGAAGCCGAGCCGAGGGCAGCGAGGTCCTCCCACCGTCACCCTCCTCTCTACGGTCGCAGTCAGTCGACAAGGCAAGAATACAGGCACCGGGGCTTCACGGGCCTGCCTGGGCGCAGCCGCAGTCCGGCTTGGGTGATTGCGGGCCACACTTCTTCTGCTCTGTCTGTTCTCTCCGGCCTACTTCAGGTGTTTGTCCTGTTCATTCCCTGGGTGCCACCTTTGAGCATTGGCTCCAGGGCTGCGTTCGCTGAAGCCTAAGGCGTGTTTCTTTGTTCTGGCACGGTAGGCTACAGGCTATAGGGTGGCCAGATTGGTGACGGAGAGACGGAATCGAGATGTCCTACCCCTCCGTCATCTTGGCCACGCTCGAGGCCCCCCGTTATTATATTCATAAGCCCTGGAAGGTGGTGGTCCCCATAGCAAAGTAAGCCCTTGGAGTGGTACCCGATGCGCCCCCCTCCATTTTTTATAAAATCGCCGCATACCCCCGGGACCTGGTTTACCCGGGTGGCCTTTTCAAAACAAGCACGGCAGCCCGCACTTTTTTATTTTGTGTGACACAAATTCGTTAATTTTGTGGCAGCATTTTAAAAAAATGCTTGTTTTACCCTGCCAGGGTCCCTCTGGGATCCCAGGAGCAAGGCTAGGAGTTTAGGGTATTTGTACCCTGCCCCCTTTTCTATTTATTGTGTTTTGTTTTAGGACTTGGCTGGAGCCGAGTCCCAGGATGGCTGCCAACACTTCCTGAGCTTGTTATTAATCATGAATTACTATTGATCGCTTATGTTCTTATTTTGATTTCTATAAATTTCTCAACAACTACTGAACGGATTTACACCGGATACCTGAATGTGTGATCTGAAAACCAAATATACCTTCCTGCCAAATATGGTGCAATTCCGTCCAGCGGTTCGAGCTGTAGTCCGGTTCAAAGCTCCTATGGGAATTTCTCGGCCCCCACTTATCAGATCACCCACCCCAAGGACCCTCAGGAGTAAAGTGGACTACATTCCTCAACCAGTAGTGAGCCAAGGGGCGCATTTGCAGAGTGGTGGAGAAAGGGTGCATGGACTCCAAAGACCTCGCAGCAACTTACTCGAGGTAACAGAAAAGGTTCTTGGCCCCAAGGACTCTCAGCATCCAAGGGAACCTCATCCCCCAACCAGTAGTGTGCCATGAGGCGTGTTTGGAGAGTGGTGCAGAAAGGGAGGTTCCCTGGCGACTTGCCAGTCTCTTTTTTTTATTTATTTATTAGGGAAGGGGGGATCTGTGTGCCCCTCCTGCCCCGGGCCTATTTCAGCCCCAGGGACCCTATCCCTCATGGCCTTTTTTGAATGGGGAAGGAGTGCTGCTGGGCGGAATTCAGCCCCCTGAGCCCCATCCCCCAGAGCCTGGCTCGGCCTCTACTCCGGGTGCCCTGGTGTCACCCAGGGCACCTAGGGACTTTGTTGGGGACCGTGGGGGAAGCCTGAAGGCCCTGCCGGCTCCCCACGTTCTGCGGGTGCTGGCATTGCTTTAGACACAGGTAGATGCTGACCATGCAGCTCCCTCTGTCTAAAAGCAATTCTGCTCCACTTCGAGCAAGCAACAGCATTATTCTTGCTATCGTTTGCTCGAAGCAGAGAGTTTGCTATTGCTTGGTAGGAGCAGTAAAGCTCCTGCCAAGCCACAGCAAACAGCTATGTCCCAGGGGTGTTCACCCCGGGATATAGCAGGAGCTGGCCCTGGGGGTGGCGGTTCCCAGGGCCATGTATGGCTCCAGGAGTGGGGCCATGCGGCCCCCCTCTAATCTTTACTTTAGCCCCGGGGAGGTGATGGTCCCCGGGGCCAGGGTTTCACAACGGACTACCTCCATTATATTATTTGAGCACTGAGGGGGGGTGGCGGTCCCCAGGGCTGCAGGAAGGTCGCACAGGCCCCCATGCGTTTCTATAAGTTAATTGCTGGGGAGGTGGTGGTCTCCAGGGATGCGGGGGCCCACGTGGGCCCCCGCACTTCTAAAATTGATTGCCCTGGGGATGGTAGGGGTGGCCAAGGCTGCAGGGGAGCAACGTGGGCCCCCCTGCATTTCTATAATTGATTGCTTCGGATTGCCCACCCGGGGGCTTTTTTTAAAACACAAGTGCGGGAGTCTGCGCTTGTGGGTTTTTAAATTTTTTTACTGCATATTCGCGAATGCGTTGCACCTCGCAGAGACATTTTTTTCAAAAAATGCTTTTTTGCCTGGTGGGGTCCCACAGGGACCCCAAGATTATGGCTTTGGGTCAAGATATTCTACTCTAACCCTATTTTATTTATTTTCAGTTTTTCAGGGGGGACACGGTGAAGCAGGGTCCCAAGATGGCTGCCAACACTTATTAGTTGAAGTGTTGGCCGCCAATCAGAGCTGTGCATTTCCCTGCACAAACTTTTTTTTTTTTTGCAAAGGCTTTGCGATCAAAAATATATATATATTTTTTCTTCATTATCATCATTTTAGCTTTATTTCGGCTCAAATAAACTTCAAAACACATGATAACGTCTCAATAAAATGCATGTCAGATAAAAAGTTATCCAATTCATTAAAAAACATCTCTGTAGTAAATCGATATCATAAAAGGTCTGTGTACAAAAATAGATCACAAAATGCATCTCCATAATAAGGTGATTCCATATTAGCTGATACACGATTTGTTACAGAAAATAGTTTAAGTGATAAAAACAAAGTAAATTCGGGATGAGCCCCCACATACCCTAATACATTAGATAACTACCATGGGTGGGGACACGGTGTATACCCAACAGGAAATCAATGAAGCCTTTTGCGAATATTATCAAGCACTTTATCAATCGCCCCCACCACTGGTGAAAGACTCTTTACATGCATTTCTAGCTGACCTAACATTCCCAAAGCTGAACCAATCAGCCCAAGACGACCTATCCGGCCCCATCACAAAGGCGGAAATTAAAGCTGCCATTCGTGACTTACCACGCAATAAGGCCCCCGGCCTTGACGGCTTGCCAGTAGAATTCTTTGATTCGTTCTCGGAGGCTCTGGTACCTCAGTTAGAACGCCTCTACAAATCCACACTAGAAACGGGTATACTCCCCCTCACTACAATGCAGGCCTTAGTAATATCTCTCCCAAAGCCGGGCCGCTTGGCATCAGACATTTCGGGATACCGGCCTCTGTCGCTCCTTGCAACGGAATACAAAATACTAAGTAAAATCCTATCGCGCCTACTACTCCGTTACCTAGAAAATTAATCCACCGAGACCAATGAGGCTTTGTGCCAGCGCGTAACACCTCACTCAATATCAGGAGACTCTACCATGTAATGGAATCTACCCTTACAGACTGTCACAACGCCGGATGTATTACCCTAGACCTAAGACAGGCATTTGACACCCTTAGATGGGACTATATGATCCAGGTGCTTGAAAAATTTGGCATACCATAGGTCTACCTGAAATGGGTAAAACTATTATATTCAGCAACTACAGCGAGGGCCCGCACTGGCTGCCACATCTCGCGTGCATATCCGGTTGGTAGAGGCACCCGACAGGGCTACCCCTTATCTCCCTTATTATTTGTGCTTACCTTGGAGCCCCTAGCCATTAAGCTACGATTGTCAGCGGAACGGATGGGCATTCGACTGGGTAATTCCACGCATGTGCTGTCCACTTACGCAGACAATATAATTCTGTATGCTAGTGACTTGACCAAAGGCTTAACGCTGACACCGGAGATCTTTTCACAGTTTGCAGAACTCTCAGGCCTCACCATAAACGAGACAAAATCTCATGCCTTTTTCTTCCAACATGGTGCACGCCCGAACGCGATACCGTTTAGACTGCTCTCACTATTGGTAGCTCTGCACACCTTCAAATACATAGGCATTCGAATTTACAGAAGCTCACAGAACCTCATAGATGGCAACCTAAACAAAGCTATAAGGGCACTCCATTCACAGACAACATTCTGGACTTCATTACCACTATCAGTGATGGGCCGAGTGGCAATCTCGAAAATGGTGGCCCTCCCGCGGCTGCTATACTTCTTTACAAACTTACCGGTAGTTATCCCCACTCCCGTACTTAAATCGCTGGATACGCTACTGTCAGATTTGATATGGGGTAACGGCCGCCGTGGGGTGGGACTGCCTAAACTACAATTAGATACAGACAAGGGTAGCCTCGGTGCACCAGGCCTACGTGCATACTGCTACGCGAGCCAACTCCAATGGTTGTTGTACTGGCTTGCGGGGCGTAACCTACATGAAATGGGATACACAACCCTTGACATCGACCGAGGTATTTTACATGCGCTACTGCTTCCGCAAGCTACAATACACCCGGGTGCCCCAACACTTTTACAAACCATGCTTACCTACTGGAAGAAGTCCCTACACTATACACGTTGCTGCCCCCCATATGCAGATAACATACCGCTATTGGGTATCCCAACAACTGCCGGTCTAATCACTAAACCGAAAATCCTCACCTGGTCTGAAGGGGGAGTCACCACAGTGGGAGCACTGTTTGATAACGGCACCCTTATGGACCACGGTAACTTCACCAGGCAACACAGGGTATCAGAAACCCTATACCTCACAAATGCTGCAATCCTCTATTATGTCAAAAAACACTGGGCCCCACACAGGGCGGAACCCCCACAACACAAACTGGTACATGCAACACACCTCATGAGTGAAGGATGCCACCTCACGAAATGGCTGTATAGAGGCATTAGAGCACACACTGGGATCTCCCTTACCGACATACTTACTAAGTGGGCTACGGACCTTGAGAAAGATCTTACTGACAAAGAATGGAATATGATAGTAGAATACCCCAGAAAAATATCCCGTAATACTAAATTCAAATTCATCCAATACATGATATTGCACATGGCATACCTCACTCCACACCGCCTACAGCGAATGTTGCCTAACACACAACACCACTGCCCTAGATGTAAGACAGCGGAAGCCGATATGCTACACATGCCATGCCATGTCCTTACTGAATTTTGGAAAACAGTAATCACGAATGTTAATGCAGCGACAGGCTTCGCAATACCGGAAACAGCTGGGAGCTGCCTCTTGGGTATGACCAGGTGCTCAAAAACACACAAAGTACATCTTCGCTTTATCGATTTAGCACTGCTTATGGCTAAACGCTCCATAACAATGAGGTGGAAATCAGCAAAATCTCCGCTAGCTCGCATATGGCATTGGGAGGTGGTGAGATGGGGTAGTGCAGAAAGTGGTGCTATCTGGCGTGAGGAAGCCCATGGACTGGGCAAAACAATAATCTCGATGGACTGGGACATAATCATGGAAGCTTTCTAAGCACTTGAACCTGCTCCTGCCCATATAGCACAGGATGTTTAGACGTGCTTAATAGGCCAGTCCCCCATGCATATACAGCAACCCTATACATAACTATACAATACAAAGTTACCACATAGACATGTCCGGCGTCTATGTAGACTGGGGTGGGCATTAGCCAGGGCTGGACGACAAACCTGTGTGATAGAGAAGGGCCAGAAAAGTTGGGGAAGGGGTGGGTGGGGCGGACAAGTTACGTAGTTTTCTTCTTTCCCTTGTTCTCTTTTACCTCCTGCAATACTATTAGTGCAGTTATATAGCTATCTGGAAACCCACATACAAGTACAATGGACTTGTCTAGAACGGTCAGGAGACGGTATGCGGCATGGACACTGGACATTCTAATTGTGATTGTATTATATAATCCAATGTACCAAATATACGTGTTTATTTCCTAATGGATGTAACATTTTAAAAACCCAATAAAATATGTTTTAAAAAAAGTGATAAAAACAATGTACAAACGTTTTCCATCTATTCATGTTAGAACACACAAGAGTACCTCCCTGCTAAACAAAGTCCAGTTTAGGCAAAAACCTCAAGAAGGGACTATTAATATAAAATAGGCTCTAGGAGGGTCTGCTATGCCGACTGTAATGTCTAGCAGTGTGCACTGGTTCAAGAATACTCAGGTGTTAGCTACATAAAGTGCGTAGAGCATGGATAACAATGCTAAAACATCAATCAGGACATCTTTTGTTTCGGTTGGAATCGACCTAATAAAACACATTAGCATATAACACAGATTAAAATTAACCACAGCTGTTGGCAGATATTCGAAATTCGTCATTGTGTGGTGTGGTGTCAGAGAGAATGTGAAACAATAAAACATAATTTGCTCTGCAAATGGTAAAATTGCAATCCTCTCTTCCTATATGACTCATGGCATTCAAAAGTCTACTGACACCAAATACAATTAATTGTGAGCTATCTGTTTTCAAAATTCTAAAGGCCTCTGAAAAGGTCCTAATCCTCAGACCCAGGACCATTGGTTTTATCCATTTCCTTCTTATGACAACATATTTTGGACAAAAAAATAGGATATGTGCAATGTTTTATTGGGCGTCTAGCAAACACAAAGTGCTTTTGGTTTCCCTCCCTACTATTTGGCCAGGTGACCATTTGGCTGTAATTGAGTTAATCTGGAGAGTCTTGTATCAAAACTTCATAAACGGTTTTTGCTAGTTGTGGTTGGCATTTCCTCCAGATAAGGGATTGTGTAGTGAGTCTTTTCATTCTGCAATCAAGAATGACCTTGTCAGATATGAAATCCCAATAAAAGCATTTTAGTTTGTTCTTAGAGTTTGTGGTCAATGAACTAGGCTCAGAATCTACTCAAGCCCAACTGATGGAACCAGTTACGCATGTGATGGAATCAGGAAAAGGTAAGCTGGCTGTCAAGTTCCAATAGCTCTCTCAGTCCTTGTCTATAGGGGTTTAGTTCTTCCGTGACCCAGATTCTTGTCCAGTTTAGTAGGGGTTTCAGTGTGGCTAGATGTTCCAATCTCTTGATACCAATATCATAAAACAATGGAATCAAGGGTGTATTTTGGGGGGAGGGATGTTAACATCCAAATCACTTTGTTTTCTCCCATAACAATTTTATTCAAATTCTCACCACCCCATAGTTCTGCCCCATAAAGGGCTGCTGTCTGGGCTCTATAACTATAAACCTCCAGAGCTGGGGAGATCATCTTGGTCTCTGTAGCTTGCTTCTTTTTAACAATTGGCAAAGCGTTTTGAAGCAGCACTACCTTAGCCCTATTAATATGTGGTTTCCATGAGAGTTTCAAATCAATTGTTATACCAAGATAACTGAAATTGGATACGTGCTCCTGTGGTGTTCGGTCGATCTCTATTTCAGTCTTAAGACATTTATGTGGTCTAATGGCCATGTATTTGGTCTTACTGGAATTTATTTCGAGGCCCTTTAATCTGCAATAGTTGTTAAAATTATCAAGTAGACTTTGTATCCCCCTTGGAGTCTGGGACAGCAAAATCGTGTCATTTGCGAACATTAGTGCACATGTAGGGCCCCTCCTAGTTTCGGTGAATCTTGGATTCAATTTTGTAGGTGCTGGACTACGTCATTGACATGCAGTAAAAAGAGAGTGTGTGCCAGGATGCAGCCCTGCCTCACCCCCCTCATGACATGAATGGCCTCTGTAAGTCTCCCCCCCGTCCTCATTACACTCTTGCATAATTGTCTTGGTGAAGCATGTCTATCTGTGTCAGGATCTCTTCTGGTACATCTTGATGTCGCAATGATTCCCATAGGAGATCCCTTGGTATTAGATCAAACGCAGCTTTCAGATCAATGAATGCAACGTACAAATGCCCAGCCTTTAATTTGGCATATTTCCAAGCTATACATGACAGTCTGAACACCTGATCAACCATGCTTGTCTTGGTTCTAAAGCCCACTTGCCATGCTAAGAGAATATCATTCTCTATTATCCAGTCGATTAATTTGTTCAGTGTCTGTTTTGCATAGACTATTAGGCTTTTAGGCCTATAATTGGCCGGGTCGTCCTTGCTGCCCTTCTTGTGGATGTGGACAATTTTGGCCCCCTTCCATGATTCTGGACTAGGTGCCCCTGACACCACTGAATTACTTAATACATTGACATACAGTACCCATATTTCTAAGTCAGGCTTCAAGAGGTTCCCATGTATTTTGTCAGGTCCTGGGGCCTTCCCTGGTTTAATGGAATCTACAGCTGCTCTCGTCTCTATTTTACTAAAGTGAAAGGTTAGTTCTAGCAGTTATGGGATGAAGCTTCGAAGGGTTCAGTAGGATTTATGCGAGACTCGGGGGGCTCTAGAGTATAATTGGTTCCTCTCTTCTCAGATATCCACCTTGAAATCGTTCAGCTAGCCCCAATGTGCGGCGCTCACCATAATGTAGTCTAGTCTAGACTTTTGAAAGTGTAGGCACATTGCCTATCTGAAGGAAACTGACGTCGTTGGTAAAGAGGACTAGTTGCATGGCCGCTGTTGAACACGGAACCAAGGAATTTATACTTTAAAGAGGCTATTCCTCTGGCCAGGTCTTCATCCTCCAAAATCGGTTCTAGCCCTGGTATGGGTTCACATCTACAATTGAAATCTCCCCCAATGAAGGCAACTCCCTCTGGCTGCATAAAATCAAAGACTCCATCTAACAGATGTATCACTGGGGACTCTGTAGAGGATAATCTTGGTCTTATATAAACATTAAAAACATACAAGCCCATTCTGTGGGGCATTCTCAGCTTCAGACCTAGGATATCTGGGAAGGAATGTTCATAACATATATGTTAATGTTAGGTTGATCTTTCCCCATATAACAAACCCGCCCGAGAGCCTCCCTTTTTTAGAGGGTGTTGCCCCAACACTAAATGTCCTATACTCTAGTTTATGTGGGAGTTCAATCAGCCAAGTTTCTTGGAGGAAACAAAGGTCAAATTTCCCTATATATTCCTGCCAATCGGGGTCTGTAAGTTTTTGTTTTTGTTTTAGCCTGCTATATTATAAGAGATCCTAAGAGCGTTTGGTGCAGATATCTCAGGGTTCGAGTCAGGGCTTCATTTGGATTGTGTGTTTCTGTTGCCCGTAGTACCAAAGTGTACTCCACTCTCTGCCTGAGTCTATTGTCTCTCCAGTCGACACCATGACAGAGTTTAATGTAGATCCACTGTTAGCACTATTAATGATCCATCTAGCCAGTCAATCTACAGATTCCTTGGTATCAACACTCAGGGAGCTATACAAGGGGTTGCCTGATCCCTGCCTTTTTCCGAGATTATCGTTCTTCTCAAAGGTAGTCTTAGTCATTTTAAATCTAATTCTGGGCTCCATTAGTGTGTGTGTACATAAATCAAGGGCTATCAGGCCATCCGCGATGGACTTGGACCAAAATACTAACAGTATGTCATATAAATTCCCAGTGGTGCTCTGAAGACGTTCAGCTTTGGCTATATCAGATCTTATAATGGGTAAACATTGGCGGCTATGCCTAATCCAGTGTATCACCTTATTCTTTCAAGAATCCTCGTCCTCCTAACCACTCTATTTTAATTTGGGAGCATTTGTCAGAAATACTTTGTGGTCTCCACTTCTTTGTCTGTTGTTATCCATTTCTTGATGCTGGGCGGGGGGATATCTGTTTCTATATATGGCTGGAGCCTTGTCGACCCTCCTTGTTCTAGTCAGTAGTTCAAACATCTGTCCGTATCTGCGGGATTTTGGGGATTAGTTAAACTGCGGGTGTTTGAGTACATCTCAGTATCCAAGCCCCTTGTCGTAACTGGCATCCCCACCCTCAAGTGGCCGCCTTGTGTGCTTAATCCTATGTTTCGATATTTATTTCTGGCCCTGTGGTTATGATTGGGTGGTCTGAGTATTCGGTATTATTGGTAGATGCTCCATGGGTGTCAAAGTGGGGTTGTATTTGTGGCCACTGGTTCTGTGGGCTACCCCCTTGACCTGTTCTAGTTTTCTCTGTGATGTATTTTTTGGTAGCTCTCTCGTTTCCGCTCCCAGCATTGCTATTTTGCAGGACTAGCTCGCCGATTAATTGTTTTAGGGCTATTACCTTGTTGGTCAGAGAGTCCAATGCCAGATGGAGCCCAGTCTTTGATTTGGCGTTCTCGACCTTTTCTGGAGAGTAATCTATGAATAGGGCTTGCACCGCCTTGTCTTTGCAACTAATTTTATTGGGCTTGTACTTTTAAACCAAGCTTTTGGTTCTTGAGCTCTCTACCCCTTCTAGGGTGACTAATGGTTCATATCTGTTTGACCAACTTACTGATATTATTTCCCCGCCGTTTACTCCCATTTGTAGCGAGGATTGATGTGCTGGCCTTGGAGGGATTAGCCTAGAGAGAGTCCTCTGCACTATATTTCCCCGAAGGAGAAGGAGGTGAATCCTGTGGCCCTTCGTCACAGGAGACATGGTGGTGAATTTTATTTCGTGTAGAGGGTTCTGCAGCGCATGTCCTCTCCTGTTAATTATAATCTTTTTGTTGTGTGTGCTGGATGCTTTCTTCCCATCAGACAGTATAGACTCTACCTCCTCGATTAAATCGTTAATTGCAGCTAAAGGGGAGTTCTCTGCTGTGGTTTTCTTCGATTTTACTATCTTTGCTATCTTTCCCTTCCCAGTCACGGCCTCAATGGCCTTTCTCTTACCCATTTTCAAGGAGTACTCTGAATTTACGTGTTCCCTGTCCCTCTTTGCAGTGTGCTCTTATTTGGCTAATCTCCTTGCTATTTCTACAATTTGCAGTTCTAACAAATTTAACTACTCCTATTTCACTGTTGGCTAATGAATGTGAAGTATAGAGTAGATAGTCCAATCGAGGCCAGGACCGCAGGCAGGAGAATACTAATAGGTAATGAAGAGATAGGTCAGATAGATGCTCTCACACTGAATTAGGCCAGGCTCCAGTTAAAGAAGTCTGTTTGTACCAAGATCCCGGCTCCTCCTATTATATAATTGTCAATGTGAAGGACTTTGTATGAGTAGCAGTAGTAAGCTGTTTACCTACTTGTGTCTGTGTAAACCACATCAGTTTATTTAACGACGAGCCAAGGGAAATGGCCCTGCCCTGCCTCTTCCTGCCCCTGATGGATACGGATGGGCTCGCCTCCTTGGCCCGGGCTTTGCCCGTGCGGGACCAGCGCTGCAGAAGCAGCGCTATACGTCCAGTGGTCACGCCTCCCCGTGATGTCAGTGGCAGTGGTGGTTGCACCCTGGGACAGAAAGTCCCACCAGGGTGAGTAGGGTAGGAGCAGACAGGTAGATGGCCCCACAGGAACAACAAGGCATCCTGCGCCGTGGGTGAGAGGCAGCACTATAAGCGCGGGGGTCAAGTCTCCCCTATGACATCAGTGGCAGTTGCACCCTAGGACAGGAAGTCCCACCGGGGTGAGTAGGGCAGGAGCAAACCGATAGATGGCCCCCCAGCAACAACAAAGCGTCCCACGCTGCGGAGGGGTGGGGGTAGGTAGCGCTATAAGCACGGTAGTCACATCTCAGCCGTGATGGCAGCGGCGGTTGCACCCTGGGATAGGAAGTCTCACCAGGGTGAGTAGGGCAGGAGCAAACAGGTAGATGGTCCCCCCAGCAACAACAAAGCGTCCCATGCCATGGGGGACGAGGCAGCGCTATAAGTGCAGTGTTCACACCTCCCTGTGACATCAGCAGCGGTTGCACCCTGGGACTGGAAGTCCCTTCAGGGTGAATAGGGCAGGAGCAAACAGGTAGATGGACCCCCAGCAACAACAAAGCTTCCCACAGCGTGGGGGTAGAGGCAGTACTATAAGCACGGTGGTCACGCCTTCCCCATGACTTCAGTGGCAACGGTGGTTGCACCCTGGGACAGGAAGTCCCACCAGGGTGAGTAGGGCAGGAGCAAACAGGTAGATGGCCCACTGCAACAACAAAGTGTCCTTTTTTCTTACATTTCTTCTCAAATACTGAAGAGATTTACACCAAATAACAAAAAGCACAATGTGCGTACCAAAAGCTAGCTTTCTGCCAAATTTGGTGTAATTCCATCCAGCGGTTCGGGCTGCAGGCTTGACTAAATAGGCATTACCATCGGAAATGCAACTTTTTGGACCACCCCCCCTTTTCTCTGCACTCACTTGACAGATCTCTCTGAAACTTTCCATGCGCAATACGACTCAGTGGGACACCTTAAAAAAAAAATTTTCGTAAGGGATCGTCAAACGGCGCCAAAGATATAGGCAAGTAAAATACCACTTTTCCTATGGAAACATGGTCTTGAATATACACACACACAACGGATGCGTTCAACATTCAATTTTCATGCAGTACTTCCGTATATTTTAAACACGTGATCAATTATGACTTCCTGTGTTGTCATTGATCCACTGACATAAACAAAGGACATTCAATGCATAATCAGCAATATGTTTTTTCAGCGACATATTGGAGCATGTCTAACTCCCATAGAAAATTAATCAACATTGATATATTATCATTCCTAATCAATATTTTCATATTATCTGCAAGGGTATCAGTGTCAATTAATTCATTTCATAGTTATATCCGATCAATTGTTGTTTCTAGGGGATCACATATCAAAACATTTGAATAAGCATTTTAATAACGCATGTGCAAGCATAATAGTGCTCTGTATGAGCCTATGTGTCTCTAAAACCTATTAATGTATTATCATTCCCAATCAATTTTTGTTATATAATTCATTGCATGAGTATATCCCATTAATTGTTTGTTCTAGAAAATTACTCTAGAAAACGATTTTTTGAGCACATGCAATTGTGATTCAGCTCTGTATGAGCCTATATTACTCTCAGAATTAAATTCACATCATTCAGAATTGATTCTGACTGCAAGATGTCTTTCACACGTGACGATTCCTAATATAGCTCTGTATGAGCCTTTATTACTTCATAAAGAATTAATTAACATTATTAATTTCAATTCTAACTTATAGGATTTCAACTCATTGCCACTAATGTACAAAACAACTTAAGTGAAAGGAACTCTATCTGTCATATCTTATAGGACGGTTGTAGATAGTGAATTTTCTTTGACTCTTTCACTATTATTTTTACACCCTAAGTGGATGGCTAATTCTTCCTCAGTATTCTTCCTCAGTATTGAGGCCGATTGGTGCCACATTTTGTGACGCACCAGCGGTGTAAAAAATTCACCTTGTTGCACCATACTTACAAAGTGACGCATCCAAGTCGATGCGTCACTTTGTAAACCCCTGCGCCACATTATACCTGCGCCAGGTATATTGTATAAATGGGGGGGGGCGTTCTGACGCAAAAAAGGGTCATAGAAGTGATGTAGTGAAATCTATAAGATTTCACTGTGCCATTTCTAGGACGCAAATGCGTCAATATCTTACGCCTGCCTCATGGCAGACATAAAACTGATGCAGGCACATTTCACATGGGACTTTCCCATGTGTAATGACCCATTGCGTCACTTTTGTAACCCACTCCAGCAATGCGTCATTTTTGCGCCGACAGATACGTCAGAAATCTGTAACTCCTTATGACATGATGCGTCATACTGTAAATATGACGCATCATTGGTGTCGCATGGAGGGCGCAATGAAAAGCGATGCGTCACTTTTCATAAATGAGGCCCTGAGTCTTCAGGTCTATGCTTAAGTTTCAGGTCTAAGTTTACCTTTGTGAATTGGGCCCTAACAGTTCACTGAAACATGGTATTATTGAGCAGGTTGCAGGGACCACTCCATAGGTTTCCCTGATTGTTCTATTGCCCAAACATTAATGGTGGGGGGGCGGCTCATTTGCATGTACATCGAGCAGCCAAACATCACCATTCAAAGACTGCGCTAACTTGCATATGGTATGATACACCAGCTGAATAGTGCACAGTTTCACTCCAGGTTCGACCTGTGGGTGTACTTGTAAAGCGCACTGTGACTCCATGGAGTATCCTGGCGCTCATAATGGTGTATCACAGGTTTCTCCAACGAGAAGCGTAGGAGCTACTGGTAGCTTTCAAGCTATATTTGAGCGGCTCTCCTGTGTGGAGCCCAGTCTACTAAATTAAAGTTTTTACTTGGTTGAATTAATATAAATATACCAAAATTTAAAGTGTGTATTTGAGATGAAAATGTGTTTATTTTCAGAACTCATTAGCTCATATTTGAAGAAATGTTCTGAATTTTCGAAAAATATTTCAAGCTCCTATTCGAATGACAAATCATGTGGCATTGGGGACACTTTTTACAAATGCTATTATCTTGGTGCCAGAGGCATTCCAGCCATGACTTATGTATTATCCACATAGAGACATTCCATATTAACAAAGTCTTTTTTACATTACTGCTGACAATCATGCCTGATGCACAGAGGCGATCGCTGATAGTAACTCTACATATGGTTCCCACTAATGTGATATTCATGGAAGGCATGGCTTGGCAGGCTGAAGACGGCTGAAATGCCAGAAACCGGTCCTAGGAAGCTTGTTCCGGTCCAGGGAAGGCATGGCTTGGCAGTTCGGGCTGGACTGTTCCCATGAGGCACAGGGTCAGACTGATTTGCATATGGCCATGTCTGAACTGGGGTGGCAGAGTGGGCTAAAGAACGGTGATGGATCAAACCCAGATCTGTTGACTGGGTGTGAGTGTTTGATTGGTTCTGATGCTCCGTCCATCATCACCCCCGTTTGTACCGCTTTGTTCGCCATAAGTTGGCAGGGTATGCTCAGACGTTGAGTCCCTTGCTCACTTTGCCACTGGATTCAAGCAAGCCTGACTGAAGACGGCTGAAATGCCAGATACCGGTCCTAAGAAGCTTGTTTCCGGTCCAGGGAAGGCATGGCTTGGACTGTACTGTTCCCATGAGGCACAGGGTCAGACTGATTTGCATATCGCCATGTCTGAACTGGGGTTGCAGAGTGGGCTAAAGAACGGTGATGGATCAAACCCAGGAGGGTGGTGGAGTCAGGGTCGCTGCCGTTGTCGAGGTGGAAGTTCAGGTCCCCGAGTAGAATGTAGTCTGTAGAGGTGATGGCGTGGGGTGCGGCGAGCTCGGCGATAGTGGTTGCATGGTGCGTGCGAGGTTCTGGCGGCCTGTAGATGAGGGTGCCGCGTAGCGTGGTCCTGGGGCTAGTCTGGATCTGGAAGTGGAGGTGCTCTATGTTGGAGAGGGGGCTGCTCGTGCGATGGTGAGGCCTCTTCCTGGGCGGTGCGGACGGTCCTTTCTCTGTATCTTGTATCCATCGGGGATGGCCGCTGCGATGTCGGGGCCGGAGTTGGCCATCGTCCAGGTTTCTGTGAAGAAAGCAACGTCAGGCGAGAGGGTGTCGATCAGGTCCCAGATCTCTATGGCGTGATGGTGCAGGGAGCACACGTTGAAGAGGATGCAAGTAAGGGTTTCGGTGGTGCGTGCATCAGGCGTGCCTTTGGTGGTCAGGAGAGCTTCGTCGATGGTGAAGGATCTGCGGCAGGGTCTGCACGAGAACTGCCCGTGGGTGGTGTTGGGCACGGATCTTGTGCAGTCGGTGTGTTTTCCGGGGTTGAGTGCGTGGAGGGTGGTTGAGTCGTAGCGGTGGGGTCTCAGAGAACCAGGGTTCCTGGCGCTGGTCGCGGTCGGGGGCAGACGGTTTTGCCTTAGGCGCGCCTTCGGCGCGTCAGCAGCGGGACCGCACAGCGGTCGCCATAATGTAGGGGAGGGGGGCGGGACGTGCAGCTGGGAGATGGGAACGGGGTGGTAGGGGAGGGGTCAGAGGTCGGCGGAGGCGGGAAAAGGAGGGGGGCCGTGGGGGAGCACCAGCGAGGGCAATGAGCAGTAGGGAACTGAAAAGAAAAGAGAAAAGGAACCAGGCACACTAAGTACAATTAAACAATACACCAGAATAATTAATTCACAAACGTGCAAAAACTTTGACTTAGGTCAGGGTGCTCTCGAACCCTGCTACTGAGGAGCTGCTGCCAGAGGCGACGCAGAGTACCGCGGAGCTGCCGGGGAGAGTGCAATCCCAGGACCTGAGTGTGAGGATTCACACGCGCTCCCCCGCAGCGGTCGCCATAATGTAGGGGAGGGGGGAGGGACGTGCAGCTGGGAGGCAGGAGCGGGCGGTAGGGGAGGGGTCAGAGGTCGGCAGTGGCGGGAAACAGAGGGGGGATGAGGGGGAGCACCAGCGAGGGCAGTAGGGAACTGAAAAGAAAAGAGAAAAGGAACCAGGCACACTAAGTACAATTAAACAATACACCAGAATAATTAATTCACAAACGCGCAAAAACTTTGACTTAGCTCAGGGTGGTCTCGAACCCTGCTACTGAGGAGCTGCTGCCAGAGGCGACGCAGAGTACCGCGGAGCTGCCGGGGAGAGTGCGATCCCAGGATCGGAGTCTGAAGATTCACACGCGCTCCCCCGCAGCAGTCGCCATAATGTAGGGGAGGGACGTGCAGCTGGGAGGAGGGAGCAGGCGGTAGAGGAGGGGTCAGAGGTCAGTGGCGGCGGAAAACAGAGGGGGGACAAGGGGGAGCACCAGCGAAGGCAATGGGTAGTAGGGAACTGAAAAGAAAAGAGAAAAGGAACCAGGCACACTAAGTACAATTAAACAATACACCAGAATAATTGTTAGAATCCGGGTTCTCTGGTTGGCACAGGTAGGTACTTGTGACAAACAGGGAACCTTTCCTTCAGTCAGGGTAAGGGGTTACACTCCTAAAATGACCCCTGCTCACCCTCTAGGTAGCTTGGCGCGAGCAGACAAGGATTATCTCAGAGCGTCATAGGTTAAGCATTTGTGAACACATACACTAACCAAGTGACAACACTACAGATGGACACCACACAGGTTTTTATATTAAAAATAAGGATTCTTTATATAGAGTTACCACAAGACCATTAACGACAAAAATACACAATACTGTTACTTTAGATGGTAGAAGTTTGCTTAGTTCTCTTAAGTTCTTAAATGCTACACTTTAAGTCAATGTACCTTATATGCGACACGCAGGGCAACGAAAGTGTTGCAACGATGCTGATGCGATGAAGTTTTTGGTGCAAAGAAATAAATACGTGAAGATCTTCCTGATGCGTTACGCTTCTCCGATGTTGCGAGAAGACTCGTCTCGATACGTCGGCGGCAGCGGCGTCACCCCTTTACGCGATGCGACGACAGCGGCCTTGGCAGCGGCACTCTTCTCCGACGTTTGCGAGACGCTTCCGCTCGATGCGATGCTGCAGCGGCGTCACCCCTTTACGCGATGCGACATCAGCAGCTCCGACGGCAGCACGCTTCTCCTTCGTGAGTCGCGCTTCCAGCTCCTTGCGACACGCAGTCCCTCAGAAGGCCCAACAACAGCAGCAGGCACTTCCAAAGAACTCTGGGGAGCTGGGGGGTGAAGTCCACTGGTCCTGGGACTTCGTTCAGGGGGAAGCTCAGCACAAGCCCTTGGAGATCTTTTAAGCACAAGTTGAAATAAAGTCTTTGTAGTCTTTCTCCTCTCCTTCCAGCAGCAAGGCAACCACTGCAGGCCAATCCCCCAGGTCAGGGACAGTACTCCTCCTTACAGCTTTCCCTGTTCCTTCTCCTCAGGCAGAGGTTCTTCTTGTCAAGCAGGATCTAATTTCTTGGGAGCAGGGTCCCAATACTTATACCCCTAATTCCTTTGTTCCTCTGGGGTAGAGGGGCCTTTGCCCAGTCCAAACCAGTTCTTGAGCACTTTGTTGACATGACTCTGCCTTTCTATTCAGGGTGCAGGGCAGAGACATCAGCCGCTCCACAGGAGGTGGAGCCAGCATTGTGGTGGCAGAGCACAGCCCTATTCAGAGTCCAGGTGCACTCCTCCCACCCATCTGGATGTCAATCTCTCTATTCACCACTAGGCTACCTAGCCCTGCCCCTCTGGGTTTCCCCAGCCCTGTCACTCACACAAGCCAGACAGGCAGATACACATCATAGCAGAGGCGGGTTGAAATGGTTAGGCAAGCAAATACCAACTTTCTAAAAGTGGTATTTGCAAACACAGAATATTAAAATAAACTTTACTAAAAGATGTATTTTATTATTCTGAGTTCAGGCATACTAAACTCGATTTTCTATCATGTTCCCTGGGTCTGTTAGGATCATAGGATGTAACAATTCTAACAGCCCATTCTGGCCTATGGAGAACAGGTAGCCTTACAATAGTGAAAAACGAAAATGGCTGTAATTCACTATTAGGACATGCCACACACATCAGGGCTTGTCCTACCTTATGCTTACAATGCACACTGCCCTTCGGCCTACCATAGGGGTGACTAATATGAAGTTAAGGGAAGGTTTAGGGACTGGGAAGTGGGTGCACTTGCCCAGTCAGCATGACAGTACCAGACTGCACGCAGGTTCTGCAATGGCAGACCTTAGACACATTTTACTAGGCCGCTTCTGTGGGTGGCACAACCAGTGCTGCAAGCCCACCAGCAGCATTTGTATTTACAAGCCCTGGGCACTCCTGGTGCACTTTACTGGGGTCTGACAGTAAACCAAATAAGCCAATCATGGAATCCAACCAACATATACATTTTATATAGCGAGCACTTGCACTGTGGCACTGGTTGGCAGTGGCACAGTGCTCTGAGCAGCTAACACCAGCAAAACACATGAGGCACAGCGACAAAAAGTGGAAGGGAGACTCACGCCAAGGTGCCAGGTCTAACATGTGTCCCCTCCAGCTGAAAAGTGGGGAGAACTACCCTACCCCAGGGAGTTCCTCATCACTAAGGCGGAAAAATCTGGACAGACCGTCAGCATTGGCGTGATCTGTACCAGGGCGATGTTCCACCGTGAAATCCATACCCTGTAGGGAAATGGACCACCTCAACCGCTTTGGATTCTCACCCCTCATATGCATCAACCATCTGAGGGGCCTGTGGTCTGTCTGAACCCGGGAGTGAGACCCAAACAGGTAGGGTCTTAGCTTCTTCAGCGCCCAGACCACAGCAAATGCCTCACGCTCAATAGCACTCCATCTCTGTTCCTGTGGTAGTAACCTCCTGCTAATAAAGGCTACAGGTTGATGTAGGCCCTCTTCATTGATCTGTGAAAGAACAGGCCCCACACCATGCTCTGAAGCGTCTGTCTGAACGATAAACTCTTTGGAGAAGTTGGGAGCCAAAAGCACAGGCGCCGTGCACATAGCAGCTTTCAGGGCCTCAAAAGATTTCTGACAGGTGTCAGTCCAAATCACCTTCCTGGGCTGCTTCCTTGAAGTCTGCGCTGTCAAGGGGGCAAATATTTGCCATACCCCTTGACAAACCTCCTGTAGTACCCGGTGAGACCTAGGAAGGCTCTCACCTCTGTCTGGGTTTTGGGCGACTCCCAATTCAGGATGGTTTCTATCTTGGGTTGAAGGGGTGCCACCTGGCCACTCCCAAATTAGTGCCCCAAGTACACCACTAAACCCTGCCCGATCTGGCACTTACTCGCCTTGATCGTGAGGCCTACCCTCCGCAGCGCCATCAACACTTCACGTGGAGCTGAACACTGCGATGTCATCCAGGTAGGCTGCACTGAACGAATCCAGCCCAACTAACACCTGGTTGACCAACCTCTGGAAGGTGGCAGGGGCATTCTTCATCCCAAAGGGCATAACCCGGAACTGGTAATGCCCATCAGGGGTGGAAAATGTTGACCTCTCGTTGGCCCCCTCGGTCAAGGCGATCTGCCAATACCCAGACGTCAAATCAAACGTGCTGAGGTAGGTGGCAGCCCCTAGCCGATCTATGAGCTCATCAGCTCTGGGGATGGGGTGTGCGTCAGTCCTGGTGACCGAATTGAGTCCTCTGTAGTCCACACAGAACCGGAGTTCGGGTGTGGCTCCCGGCGCTGCAGCCTTTGGGACCAAGACCACTGGGCTGGCTCAAGGACTGCTTGAGGACTCAATTACCCCAAGGGCAAACATCTTGGAGACCTCCTCCTTGATGCAGGCCCTTACCCTGTCAGTCACCCTGTAGGCCTTGTGCCGCAAAGGTGTACTATGCCCAGTGTCCACATCATGGACACACCAATCAGTGACACAGGGAATCAGAGAAAACGGGTCAGAAAATTGTCCCAGTAACTGGCGACAATCGTTCTGTTGCTCAGGGGTCAGGGTGGAAGAGAGGATAACACCATCCACTGACCCATCTTGCTCCTCGTCGGACAGGAGGTCAGGAAGAGGCTCGGTCTCCTCCTCCATCCCAGCATCTGTCGCTAAGAGCATGCCCACTTGGGACCTCTCTAAGTGGGGCTTGAGGCGGTTGACATGAAGGACCCTCAAGGGGTTCCTTGGAGACCGCAAGTTCACCAAATAGGTGACAGGGCTCTTGCGTTCCACAACCTCAAAGGGACCGGTCCACTTATCCTCGAGCGCACAGGGCTCCACTGGGGCCAAGACCCATACCTTCTGTCCAGGCTGAAGCTCTACCAGAGTGGTATTCTGGTCGTACCACCGCTTCATCTCCTCCTGGCTGGCTTCCAGGTTTGCCTCGGCAAGTTCCCTGAAACGCCTAGTCTGGTTACTGAAGGCCAGCATGTAGCTAAATACATTCTGGGGAGGTTTCCTGGGAGATTGCTCCCAGCCTTCCTTGACCAGACTTAGAGGTCCTCTCACTGGGTGTCCGTACAGAAGCTCAAAGGGACTGAACCCTAGAGACTTCTGTGGCACCTCTCTGTAAGCAAAGAGAAGGCATGGTAAGAGGACGTCCCACTTACGCCTCATGGGATCCTCAAGACCCATTATCATGCCCTTTAGGGTTCGGTTGAATCTCTCAACCAACCCGTTTCCTCGGGGGTGGTAAGGTGTGGTGAACTTGTAGGTTACACCACACTCTTGCCAAAGGGATTTCATATATTTAGATATGAAATTGGTACCCCGGTCAGACACCACCTCTAGAGGGAATCCCACTCGGGAGAAAATTCCCATCAGCGCACGTCCCACCACGGGGGCCGTCACTGTCCTCAGAGGGATGGCTTCCGGGTACCGGGTGGCATGGTCCACCAGGACTAGGATGAACCTATTGCCCATCGCTGTCCTGGGGTCCAGTGGCCCTACAATGTCAATCCCCACTCGCTGGAATGGGGTACCGACCACAGGGAATGGCTGGAGTGGAGCCTTCTGCTTCCTTCCACTCTTCCCACTTGCCTGGCAAGTCTGACAGGTCCTGCAGTGAGTGTCTGAACCACTGCACATTTGGGGCCAAAAGAAGTGGGTGACAAGCCTTTCAAAGGTCTTGTCCTGCCCCAAATGTCCTGCCAATGGCACATCGTGAGCCAGCCCCAGTAGGAAGGCTCTGAAGCGCTGGGGTACCACCAGCACACGGGCTGACCCAGGCTCAGCAACCTTAGGCTCAGAATACAGGAGGTCGTTCTCCCAGTAAATGAAATGTGTTCCAGACTGATCACCGTTAGCCTGGTCTGCAGCCTGCTGCTGCATACCCACGAGAGAAGGGCACTCTTTCTGCCTCCTGCAGAATTCCTCCCTGGAGAGTCCTCCTTCTTGCTGCCAATGGGTCAGCTCAGGCAGGTCCCCCAGTTCAGCTATCTGTTCCCCTGTAGGTTCCAGGGCATCCCCCTCAAGGTCTGCTTCCTCCTGGACCGTGGGAACTTCAGGGGCCGGTTTCCCGTGCCCCCCTGCCTCTTCTCCCTAAGGCCGGTTACTGGGCCTCCCTCTCAGGCTCCAGGTCCTCTTGAGCACCTCTACTCACTGTCATGGACCGTGTGGTGACACACGCCCAATCTGGCATACCCAACATCTCCAAGTGAGCACTCCGCTCCACCTTAGCCCAAGGTGAGCTCTCCAGATCGTTCCCTAACAGACAGTCTACAGGCATGGCGGGCCTCACAGCTACCTGAAGAGTACCAGAGACCCCCTCCCCACTCAAAGGGAACCTGAGCCAATGGGCAGTGACTCTTGGTGTTGTCGGCAGCAACAACCGGATAGAATGCTCCTGGGACAACCTGCTCCTGAGACACCAGGTGGCGCTTGACAGCCGTCACACTGGCTCCTGTGTCTCTGAGAGCTTCCACCCTATGGCCATTTATGGTCACCCACTGCCTGTATTTTTTAGTGTTCTCAGGCAGCTGGGTTTTGGGGACCACTTCACGGTCTCCTAATGAGACCAGGGACATTTCTACTGAACCCCACCCACCTTGGAAACCCATCTCTCCACCCAGGGCTACACTAGCCGTCTGCCGGGGGGGTTGCACCAGGGGGTGCTGGTTTACCAAACTGGCGACACTTGAGATCATTGGCAAAATGACCCAGCTCACCACATCTGTAACAGGTTGGGGGCCCTCTTTGAACAGGGGTACCTGTCGGGCCCCAGTCGGTTTCTGGGGTGGTGGAGGCTGAGAACCTTTCCCTTGGTTCCCTTGGGGATTACTTTGGGGCCTCCTCTGGAACTCCCTCTGTTTACCCTTGTCCCCCCCGCTCTTCTGCTGGGGACCCTGCCCACCTTTGGCGGAGTCTCCCACGGGACTTCTTGTTGACCCTGGTACTGACCCAGCGGTCCGCCTCCTCAGCAAGCTTCCTAGGGTTAGTCAGCCTACTATCAATCAGGTGTTGGCGTAGCTCAGGAAAACAATTACTGGACAAGTGCTCCCATGCCATTAAATCAAGAAGCCCTTGAAAATTATCAACCTTGCTACCCTTCACCCAACCATCCAGTGCTCTGCAAAAAAAAGTCACATACTCCACATACGTACTATTGGGAATCTTAGTGCAACCCTTGAACCTCTGTCTATACATTTCAGGGGTTAACCCATACCTAGCCATTAAAGCATCCTTCATATGGGGGTAAGAGTTATGTGAATCTGAGGGCAAATCTAGCAGTGTGTCCCGCCCTTCACTCAAGAACCGCCCCCACAACCCCGCTCCCCATTCCTTTTCAGGGATCCGGTGGGAGGACATGGCTACTTTGTAGGCTTTGAACCACTGCCCTATGTCATCATTTAAAAAAAATCCTTCACTACATCTTTGGGTATGTACGCTCTGGACTCTACCTGCACTGGGGGTGTGCTGCCACCAGAGGGAGTGCTTCCCAAGCCCTGGGCTTTCAACTCCAGCTCCCTCATTTTCATCTCATGCTCCATTTGGCTTTTTCTCTCTTCCATTTCCAGCCTTTTTTGCTCCATTGCCAGTTGTCCATTTAGTTTCGCGATCTCTATCTCATGAGCTCTGGTTTCCTTCCTGTCTGCCAACTCCTCTGGAGATAAACTTTTACTAGAAACACTGCTACCTGCAGGGGAAGGGGTTCTCCTTCCTCTTGGACCCACTGGCCCATCCAGCTGCTCATCTGCATTATCATCATCAGTGGCATTCCTTGCTTCTACCCAGGCCCTCAGCGCCTTGTAGAACTCTGGCTTGTTTTTACATCCAGTTGTAGAAACATTACATTTCTTGCAGAAGAATTTCAGCTGCTTGGCAGTGTAGCTATCCAATTTCTCTTCTTCCCATTCAAATTCAGTATTAACAGAGACTATGGATGCTGCTTTGTCCACATGGTTAAGCTTGGCAGTGCTCAAACATAGACAGTCCCAAAAGAAATCTACCAACAAGTATTGGTTGCGTTTAAGGTCTGCACTCAGTAAGTAGTGTTCACCAATTACTGTACATGAGTCACAAATGCAAGTTCAGAATCCTCACCGCTGACCACCAATGTTAGAATCCGGGTTCTCTGGTTGGCACTGGTAGGTACTTGTGACAAACAGGGAACCTTTCCTCCAGTCAGGGTAGGGGTTACACTCCTAAAATAACCCCTGCTCACCCTCTAGGTAGCTTGGCGCGAGCAGACAAGGCTTATCTCAGAGCGTCATAGGTTAAGCATTTGTGAACACATACACTAACCAAGTGACAACACTACAGATGGACACCACACAGGTTTTATATTAAAAATAAGGATTCTTTATATAGAGTTACCACAAGACCATTAAACGACAAAAATACACAATACTGTTACTTTAGATGGTAGAAGTTTGCTTAGTTCTCTTAAGTTCTTAAATGCGACACTTTAAGTCAATGTACCTTATATGCGACACGCAGGGCAACGAAAGTGTTGCAACAATGCTGATGCGATGAAGTTTTTGGTGCAAAGAAATAAAGACGTGAAGATCTTCCAGATGCGTTACGCTTCTCTGATGTTGCGAGAAGACTCGTCTCGGTGCGTTGGCTGCAGCGGCGTCACCCCTTTACGCGATGCGACGACAGCGGCCTTGGCAGCGGCACTCTTCTCCGATGTTTGCGAGATGCTTCCGCTCGATGCGATGCTGCAGCGGCGTCAACCCTTTACGCGATGCGACGACAGCAGCTCCGACGGCGGCACGCTTCTCCTTCTTGAGTCGCGCTTCCAGCTCCTTGCGTCACGCAGTCCCTCAGAAGGCCCAACAACAGCAGCAGACACTTCCAAAGAACTCTGGGGAGCTGGGGGGTGAAGTCCACTGGTCCTGGGACTTCGTTCAGGGGGCAAGCTCAGCACAAGCCCTTGGAGATCTTTTAAGCACAAGTTGAAATAAAGTCTTTGTAGTCTTTCTCCTCTTCTTCCAGCAGCAAGGCAACCACTGCAGGCCAATCCCCCAGGTCAGGAACAGTACTCCTCCTTACAGCTTTCCCGGTTCCTTCTCCTCAGGCAGAGGTTCTTCTTGTCAAGCAGGATCTAATTTCTTGGGAGCAGGGTCCCAATACTTATACCCCTAATTCCTTTGTTCCTCTGGGGTAGAGGGGCCTTTGCCCAGTCCAAACCAGTTCTTGAGTACTTTGTTGACATGACTCTGCCTTTCTATTCAGGGTGCAGGGCAGAGACATCAGCCGCTCCATGGGAGGTGGAGCCAGCATTGTGGTGGCAGAGCACAGCCCTATTCAGAGTCCAGGTGTACTCCTCCCACCCATCTGGATGTCAATCTCTCTATTCACCACCAGGCTACCTAGCCCTGCCCCTCTGGGTTTCCCCAGCCCTGTCACTCACACAAACCAGACAGGCAGATACACATCATAGCAGAGGCAGGCTGAAATGGTTAGGCAAGCAAATACCAACTTTCTAAAAGTGGTATTTGCAAACACAGAATATTAAAATAAACTTTACTAAAAGGTGTATTTTATTATTCTGAGTTCAGGCATACTAAACTCGATTTTCTACCATGTTCCCTGGGTCTGTTCGGATCATAGGATGTAACAATTCTAACAGCCCATTCTGGCCTATGGAGAACAGGTAGCCTTACGATAGTGAAAAACAAAAATGGCTCTAATTCACTATTAGGACATGCCACACACATCAGGGCTTGTCCTACCTTATGCTTACAATGCACCCTGCCCTTGGGCCTACCATAGGGGTGACTAATATGAAGTTAAGGGAAGGTTTAGGGACTGGGAAGTGGGTGCACTTGCCCAGTCAGCATGACAGTACCAGACTGCACGCAGGTTCTGCAATGGCAGACCTTAGACACATTTTACTAGGCCGCTTCTGTGGGTGGCACAACCAGTGCTGCAAGCCCACCTGCAGCATTTGTATTTACAAGCCCTGGGCACTCCTGGTGCACTTTACTGGGGTCTGACAGTAAACCAAATAAGCCAATCATGGAATCCAACCAACATATACATTTTAAATAGGGAGCACTTGCACTGTGGCACTGGTTGGCAGTGGCACAGTGCTCTGAGCAGCTAACACCAGCAAAACACATGAGGCACAGCGACAAAAAGTGAAAGGGAGACTCACGCCAAGGTGCCAGGTCTAGCAATAATTAATTCATAAACGCGCAAAAACTTTGACTTAGCTCAGGGTCGTCTCGAACCCTGCTACTGAAGAGTTGCTGCCAGAGGCGACGCAGAGTACCACGGGGTTGCCGGGGAGAGTGCGATGTCAGGACCGGAGTCTGACTATTGATGTCTTGCAGGAAGAAATATCTACGGTGGTCCTAGACATCTCCAACTATTACAGTGATGACATTTTGTTACATAAGTTAAAGTCTGCAGTGCCTTGGTCGCTTCCAAACTGACATTTAACAGGAATGAATGTGAGTACACTGAAACCTTACTGACATGTATTCTCATATGAGGGCATGTGGCTTGATCCAGAGAAAGTAGAGGCCCTCCTGTTGGCATTTGCCTTAGCAAACATATCCTCTGCGCTCAGTTTTGTGCTTGGCCAGGTATTGTACTAAATACATTCAGAGCTTTGCTTCAATTCGTACCTCTTTGTGTGATCGCACAAAGAAGGCACCAGCATGTGTGTGGTCTCCGGAGTGCTAGCCTCCTTTCAATGGCATCAAATCCTGTATTTCAGCCATGATCAAACTGTTTAAACTATGGTATTGCAACAAATACAAGCGGTTGTAAGTAGTGTCTATTTTGACATTACATACACCGCATTTATTCTACATTTCAGCAATTGCACTACCTCTTTCATATGAAGGAACAAAGGATCAATGATTCTAGAGGCTCTCTAAAAGAATTAACTTGTATAATAGGAAATAAAATACCCTCGGATTTACTTTAAAATGAGGTCGCAAGTTACCTTGGATTTTCATGACCTCTTAAAGGAACTCCGCGCAGCATAGGGTTTGTCCTCTGCGTCCCACTCCCTGCAGGCAGCCACCCAGAGGTAGCCAACCTCATGCCGCGCACGGCCCTTGGTCATCTGTGGGGTTAAACTGTGATCGCCATTTTGGAGCCAGAAAAAATACATATCATTTCATATATACATATACATGCTCTGATTGGCTGCCAGCAACATGAGAATAATGTTGCTGGCAGCCATTACAGGTCTTGGAGAACAAAAACAAAAAAAAGGCGGCTAAAATTTTATAATTTATGGAAGGGGGAGTGGGGCATCAAAAGGGCCACCCTCGTAAGCCCATTTAGGGCTCCGGCGACCCCGTCCTCTGGGGTCATTTATATTTAAAGGAAGGGGGGCTCATGGCCCACCTCCTTGAGCCATTTTCGGACCTGGGCCCCAAGCCCTTGGAGCCCAATCTAGTTCCTAAAGGGAGTGTGCATGCAGCCCGTGCTCCCTGAGACATATTCGGCCCCAAGGACCCCATCCCCCGGGGCCCAATAACATTTTTTATTATACTTGACCCTGGAGGATGGGGTCCCCAGGTCTTAATAAGGCTCAGGGAGGGCGGGGAATGCGACCCCTCCCCTTTCAATTAGAGCACGCCTTAGGGGTTGGGGTCTCCAGGGTCTATAAAGGCTGCGGGAGGGGGACACCCCCGCTCCCTTATTAATTACTCAGCCCCGGGGGAGGGGTTCCCGGGGCCTAATAAGGCTCTAGGAGGGGAACTGCATGTCCCTTCCTCCCTTTTTAAAAAATTTTTTGGCCCCAAGGGATGGGGTCCCCAGGCCCATAAAGGCTCCCCCTTTTAATTGGCTTTGGCTCCAGTGGTTGGGGTCCATAGGGCCTGATAAGTGTACCCCCTCCCCTTTTAATAAAAAACCGGCATGAGGGGATGGAGTCCCTGTGGCCTATGAAGGCTCGGGGAGGGGGACCACACTCACCCTCCCCTTTTTGATTGGCTTTGGCTCCTGGGGTTGGGGTCCCCGGCGCCTGATAAGGCTTGAAGAGTTGGACTGTGTAGCCCCACTCCCCTTTCAAACAAAAAACATCCCAGGGGGTTATGAAGACTCAGAGAGGGGGGCACCAGGCTCATCTCCCATTTTTTATTTGTTTGACCTTGTCCCCGGGCCTATTAAGGATCGAGGAGGGGGGCTGCATGCTCTACTCCTTTGTTTAATTGTATTTGGCCCAGGGGATAGGATCCTCTGGCTATTTAAGGCTTGAGGAGGGAGGCTACAAGGCCCAGGTAGGCAATTAAGGGTTGGGGAGGGGGCTGCATGCTCCCCTCCCCTGAATATATATGTTTTGGCAATAGGGGATGGGTGCTTGGGGGCCCGAATTCCAAACCTATGCTGTGCACGCCAAATGTTGTGCCCGGTGTGTAATTGGCAGCCTACAGGGGGTTTGGCCACAGGGCCTGACAGCAGGCCAAGCCCTGTGTCCAATTACCCTGCTACGCACAGCCAGTGTGGGGTTGTGTGCCTGAACGGAGTTGTAAGCACGGTGGGCAGCAAAATAGGTCCTGCAGTTAACCCCACACCATGGATGACCATAAGCCATGTGCGGCATGAGGTTGGTTGCCTCCGGGCGGCTGCCTGCAGAGAGTTGGACGCAGACGACACACCCCACATCATACACAATCAAAGGCCATGCACAGCATGGGGTAGGCTGTCTGCAAAAGGTGGCCAGTGGGGGGGGGGGGGGGTTTGGCGGCCTGCAGGTGGGTTAGCTGCATCCGGGTGGGTTGGCAACAGAGCCTGGCCAAAGGCTGTGTACTGAGGGGATTGGCTTTATGTATAGTAATACAATTATTTTACATTAAAAAACTAAAAATTCACTGGAAAAAAAGGTTAAAGTGGCGTTATAGTTAGGTGTATGCTCAGTCCTGAAATCAATAACATGCAGGCTCTGGAGGCGGTGAATAGGTCTTGGGCCGAGTGGGGACTTATGACGTGAGTACATAGCCATTTTCCCGAGATAGAGATCGTGCTGTACCAACTATGGCGAACTATTTACAATACTGTTTCTCCCTACAGTGTGTGACTATTGGGAACACTTTCCTCCCGAGATCCCTATTTGGCACCAGGCATCCACTAAATAAGTAGGCATTTAATGTAACTATCCATAAGTATGTATATCTGTAGTATGCATTGAACCTCTCACTTATTGCTTGTGTTTTCAGTGTTTTCACTATGTTTGTATCTGCATAGTAGACACTGACACATGCACCAGCTTCTGTTTTATCGTTATGGCCTAATGGTACACACAGTACCTTTCTGTTTTTTCTGCTTATAAAGGTCACCCCAGAACCATGTTTTGGACCATACTCATGGTACTCCTGCTGTGACTAAATGTGTTTCTTATCTACAGGTGGACCCACTTCCAAGAAAGGTTATTACGGTAGCATACCGTGTATGTGTGTGGCATGGTATGAATGATTAAATAAATAGCCAGCCACCCTTTCCCAAAAGGTTATTAATAGAGACATGCGGTCCTGACGAAACCCACAAGATTGGAATAAGTGGCAGAAACTAGCTGATCACACTTAAGGGCCAAGGAGTGATAGTAACTTCAACTAGTCTGTTTTCCCCAGTTTTTACCCTGGCCAGACGGACCTGTGAATAAATACTGATTTGGATACTGCCTTGGCAATTTTAAAAATTACTTTATGTAGATCACACAACCTTTTTTCTGAAAAAGTGCTCCCTTGTAAGGAAAAAAGTTGCAGCATGCTTGGACCCTCAGAGGGTTGGGAAGAACTTGATGATGAAGCATGTTACTGAATAACATTCACCCTCTGAGAGTTCCTTTAATAAAAAGGTATTTTCCCTATATCCAGTGGGCCCACCCTAGATGACTCGTGGTCTACTCTCTCTTGATTGTGCTATTGTATACGAGGAGGGTGAGTCACGACTTCCGTTTCCCTCTTCCCTCCCTCTCCTGATTTTTACATAGTGAGAAGTTTACCATTTTACTGTAAGTATACTGCTGATTTCTTAATCAGGATTCAAACTATTCATTTTTAAATCACAGACAGTGCACACGAAGATGCTGTTGAGCATGATTAAATTTTTGCTTAAATACAATTGGATTCTCTTCGAGGAGCAACTTTATAGGCAACTATCTGGAACAGCTATGGGCACCTGCTTTGCCCCAGTTCCACCAATATTGTTTTGGGCTGGTGGTCAATAAGCATTTGGAACATTGGATCCAAAAGATACCTCTATGGATCTGATATAGTGATGATCTTTTCATCCTATGGGATGGAAGCAAAGATGAGGAGGCGCACTTCCGTAGCGATATTCAAGAAATTATTTGAACTTATCATTTACCTCATATCATTGATCATCAAGAAGAAATCTTATATGTGTCTGTGTGTGTAAAGAACAAGTTGCTTACCTTCGGTAACGCTTTTTCTGGTGGATACAGTATCTGCCTGTGGATTCCTCACCTTGTGAATATCCCCTGCGCCAGCAACATTCGGAAACTTTTGTAGCTCTCCACGCCGACGAGGAAGAGGACGACGTCACAGAGGCACGGCTCCGCTCGCGGCTCCGCTGACGTCACTGGATCCATAAGAAGACCTCGTCAGCGTGATGACTTCAGTTCCGCCCTTTTTTCCGTGCCTTCGAGGCACACGGACAGACTGACAGCAATATATATACAGTATACACAGTACATAAAATACAAAACAACACACACAGTGTGGAGATAATATAGGAAGACAAAAGAAATAACACACTGCCTTTGACAGTAACAAATACATTATGAAACACCATCATCAGAATTGTAGGTATACAAGGGTGGACAACGGGGAGGCGGGTGGGTCAGTGAGGAATCCACAGGCAGATACTGTATCCACCAGAAAAAGCGTTACCGAAGGTAAGTAACTTGTTCTTCTGATGGATACATCTGCCAGTGGATTCCTCACCTTGTGAAAGGATTCCCACAGCAGTCCCACTCCCGGAGGAGGGTATCCACCCTTCTATACCGGAAAGTCCTGAAGGACGGAAGGAGCAAAGTGTCCGTCCCTCCTCACCTCGGAATCTAAGCATTAATGCTTCGCGAAAGTGTGGAGGGAGGCCCATGTTGCCGCCCTACAAATGTCCTCCACAGGAACACCTCTAGATAAGGCAGATGTAGAAGACTTTGCCCTGGTAGAATGAGCCCGTATACCCTCTGGATGTTCCTTACCGGCCAAAGAGTAACAAATCTTGATGCACAAGATAATCCATCTGGAAAGGGTGCGCTTATGCACCGCTCTGCCTTTCCTGCAGCCAACAAAGCCCACGAAGAGCTGGTCGTCCACTCAAAAGTCCTTAGTCCTATCAAGGTAGAAGCTCACCGCCCTCTTAGGGTCCAAGCAGTGAAGCCGCTCCTCCTCCTTGGAAGGGTGAGGGGGAGGATAGAAGGTAGGAAGGGTAATGGACTGCCCCAGATGGAAAGGAGATACCACCTTAGGCAGAAAAGCAGCCCTTGTCCTGAGTATCATTCTTTCAGCATGAATGGTCAAGAACGGGGGTTTTGAACTTAGAGCTTGAAGCTCCTTGCCGAGGTAATATCAATGAGAAAGACTGTTTTGAAAGATAACAGGCTCAAGGGACACTTGTGCAAGGGCTCAAAGGGAGAACCCATCAAGTAAGTTAAGACAAGATTTAAGTCCCATTGAGGCACAATAAAAGGAGTAGGCGGAAACTGATTGGTAAGGCCCTTAAGGAATCGTAATACAATAGGTGACTTAAACAAAGACGGCTGATCCGGCACGCAAAGGAAAGCAGACAAAGCCGATAAATATCCCTTTACAGTAGCTACAGCAAAGCCTTGCTGAGCAAGAGAAAGAGCAAACTGAAGGATGTTGATAAATGAGCCCTCAAATGGTCAATAGACTTCTCTCCGCACCAAAGAACAAATTTGGACCACCTATAGGAATAGAAAGATTTGGTGGAATGACGTCTAGCCGACAAAATTACATCTACCACATCTGTCGGGAGAGAAAAAGAAATCAGGTTGCCCCGTTCAATCTCCAGGCATGAAGGTGTAAGCTCTGGAGGTGGGGGTGTAGAACCTGCCCCTCCGACTGCGAGAGGAGGACTGCCCTGAGAGGGAGACGGAGCGGAGGGTACGAGGAGAGGTGGAGAAGATCTGTATACCACACCCATCATGGCCAATCCGGGGCGATCAATATGACTTGGGCCCGGTCTTGGCGAATCTTCCTCAGAACCCGAGGAATCAAGGGTATGGGAGGAAACGCGTAAAGGAATTGTGAGCTCCAACTCAGCTGAAACGCGTCCCCCAAAGCTCCCTGCATCGGATACTGGAGACTGCAGAATGACGGGCAGTGAGCGTTCTCGTGAGTGGTAAACAGGTCTACCCGAGGAGTTCCCCACATCCGAAAGATGTGCTGAACTACCTCTGGATGAAGCCTCCACTCGTGGTCGGCAGAAAACTGCCGACTGAGACGGTCTGCACGCACGTTCATAACTCCGGCCAGATGATTTGCCATCAGACAAATCTGATGATCCTGAACCCAGGACCAGAGACGCAGAGGCTCTCTGCAGAGACAACGCGACCCCACTCCTCCCTGCTTGTTGACATATCACATTGCGGTAGTGTTGTCCGTCAGGACTTGAACCGACTGACCGCGAAGGGAAGGGAGAAAGGCCTTGAGCGCCAAACGTATCGCCTACAATTCCAAAGTGGATGCATCCGTTATCACTGTGGCCACCGATGGAGGTAGATGGAAGGGCTTTCCTTGAGACAGATTGCCCTCCACGCTCCACCCAGACAGATCCGCTGCAGCTTCTCTGGAGATCCTCACAGACTCCCTGAGATCTCCCTTGTGCAGTTACCACTGCCTGCGGAGGCACCACTGGAGGGCCCTCATGTGCCAGCATGCATGGTTGGCCAACAGAATGTAGGAGGCAAACAGACCGAGCAGACGAAGGACCATCAGGACTGGAACAACCGCTCCATTGTAAAAGAGGGGAATCATTTCCTGTATGTCGAGAACCCTTTGTGGAGGTGGGAATGCTCGACACACAGTAGTGTCCAGTACCGCCCCTATGAACAGGTTGCGCTGAGAGGGCACCAGGTAAGACTTGGGCACGTTTATCGAGAAACCCAATTTGTACAACAGCTGAGTTGTATCCTGCAGAAAATGAAGCACCTTCTCTGGTGTCTCCCCTTTGATCAGCCAGTCGTCCAGATAGGGGAAAACTGGAATCCCCGACCTTCTGAGATGGGCTGCCACCACTGCCATCACCTTGGTGAAGACTCGAGGTGCAGTAGTAAGACCAAACAGAAGGACCGCAAACTGATAATGTTGCGACCCTACCGTAAAACGGAGATACTTCCTGTGCGACTTCAGGATAGGGATGTGAAAATACGCATCCTGCAGGTCGATCGACACCATCCAGTTCTCCTGTTGCAACGCTTGAAGAACCTGCGCAGGGGTGAGCATCTTGAATTTCTCTTGCTTCAGAAAAAGATTCAAGATACTGAGGTCCAGGATTGAACGCAGCCTGCCATCCTTCTTCGGAATCAGGAAATACCCCTTTCCTGCTCTGGAACCACCTCTAGCGCACCTTTTTTTAGTAACGTTAGGACCTCCTCCTGCAGGAGAAGAAGATGATCCTCTGAGCAAACACCTTGGCAAGGAGGGTAACTTGGAGGGAATTCCCGAAAGGGAAGGGCGTACCCATTTTCTACAAGATCTAGAACCCAAAGGTCTGTAGTAACAGATTCCCAATCTTGTAGAAAATGAGCAAGCCGGGCCCCCCACAGGACCAACATGATCCAGAATGGTGGATCTAGGGCTGCTTTGCAGTGGTGGGAGGGACGGAGGAAGAGGAAGAGGAAGAGGAGAGCTGCCGACCTCTGGCATGACCTCTGATTCTGCCCCAGTAGCTCTTATACAGGGTGTTCTGTTGCTGTTGTTGCCGCTGCTGCTGGGGCTGCCTGTAGGTCCGAAAGGATGACCTTCCAAAGCCTCTGTACCTCCTAAAAGAACCCCTAGGTTGTGTCTGCATACCCAGAGATTTGGCAGTGGCTTTGCTTTCTTTAAATCTCTCCAATGCCGCATCAGCCTTTTTACCAACAGCCCAGAACCGTCAAAAGGCAAGTCCAGAAGAGTTGCCTGCACATCAGGGGAAAACTCAGATGACTTCAGCCACGCACTCCTGCTTGTGGCAACAGAAGAGCCCATGATTCTAGCTACAGAGTCCGCAGTATCCAGGCCACTCTGGATAACCTGAGACGCAGCCGTCTAAGTGTCTGATAGCACCTCATTAAAGTTCTGTCTATCCTCCTTTGACAACTTAGGGGCCTGTTGTGTCGCTGAATCCATTAGAGCATATTGGCCCAAAAGACAGGTGGCATTTGTTGATTTTAAAGCCATACTGGCAGAGGAGAAGACTTTCTTGGCTGATTGGTCAAGTTTTTTAGCATCCCTGTCGCTAGGGAACTAAGGAAAGGCACCTGAAGATCTTTTAGAACAAGCAGCCTGAACCACCAGACTCTCCGGAGAAGGATGGGAAGTTAGAAAGTCTGGGTCCCCTGGAGCCGCCCTATATCTTCTTGCTACAGTTTTAGAGACCGCAGGAGCTGAAAAGGGCTTATGCCATACCTCCATGACCGGTTCAATTATGGGGTCATTAAATGGAAGTGAGGGTTCTGACACAGAGGAGGGAGAATGCAAAACCTCTGTAAGAATGTTTGGCTTAACCTCAGCAGATGGTAGCTGCAGATCCAAAAGCTCCGCTGCTTTTTTAATAACTGAGTGATAGGGACCCACATCTTTTGAAGAAGTATCAACTGGAGGAGTAATCTCCCACTCTGGTGACAAGTCCAAGCCACTAGCTTCTTTCAACTCCTCAAACAAATCATCAGACTCCATAAGCTCGCCCTCTTCCATCTCCTCAAACTGGTAGCTTTGTTCTTCCAGTACCCTTTGAGCTTCTCTCCTGGATCTAATTCTCACAACAGGAGTCGGTGGCACCGTAATCGACTCCGACGGCGCCGGAGCCGGTGTCAAACCCGAATCCAAAGGAGCAGCCGGAGTTGAACAAGGTCGAGCCGGAGCCGGTGAAGATGGAAGCGGCGTTGATGTACTCGGCGCCGGGAAATGCCAAGACGGCGTCACTGGGAAAAAAAGGCATAATAGGAGCCTGAGGGTAGGCTTGAGGAACTCCCAAGTTGAAAGCCATAGGACCAATGGGGCCCGAAGGCGCACCAGAGGGGTACATTGCTCTAGAGAAGACCCCATACATCGCATTTAAATAATGCGTTGGATCTTGACCTGGACCTGGAAAGGGAGGCTATGGCTCCGGCTGAGGCATAACCGGACTCGTCCGGAGCCGGAACTTCCTCAACTGGAGCCGGAGAAGGAGTCGGCGTCAGAGATGGAGCCGGAGAATGTACCGGTGAAGCCGCAGGCGAGGTCAGGCCAACAGAAGAGGCAGGAACAGAGACAGGAGAAGGAGATACAAAGTCCTTACTGTGAGAAGTTGGCCTGATGTATGATGTCACTAGTTCTAGTGTACACCTTATATCAGTCCAAATACCCTTATGGTGATTGGTTGTAAAGTCAACCTTATAGACCAGCTATCCTAGTGGTAGCATGGACAAGAGCAGTCTTAGGCTAAACTCTGAATGGCATGTGAAGCCAGCTGTGATACCATATATAATCCCTTGAATACCAAATGAAAGGACACCACAACAGATATATATATAAAATAAAGTGTATTTATTCTAGTCAAACCCTCAGCACTCTTTATGAGATTAGAGGTAAGTACAACACAGTCTTATTTAAGCATACATTAAGTCACACAGGTAAGTAATACAGTTAGGCCCTAGGGGCCACGCAAACCATATACTAAGTAAGTGGTATAAGGACCACTGTCACGGAAATAGAATAGGCCTAGGCCTAGGGAATCGCTGGGGCTACACTATACTACCAAAGGTTAGGAAGTGGGAGGCCCACGGGATTCGTGTGCAGAGTGAAAACACTCACGCGTAATGCGTAAAAGTCAATAGCAATAGTACAGTTTAGAACTCGATAGATTTAGGACACTTCCAGAGTAGCTAGGAAGTCGAGACTGGAAAACTAGACACAAGGATAGTCACTATCCTGATGAGCACCGGAGTACCCAAGTTACCTAGCCCACAGGCTGCGGGTGCATAGGGGTGAAGTTGCGTCGGTTTTCGTCGTCGACTCCTATGGATGCCTGAAGAAAGATGCTGACAGGCAGTCAGTGAAGAGTGTCCGGTGGATCCCAAGGCTGGGATCAAGAAGAGAGGAGACCTGCAAGCAGAAGGGACAGAGTCAAGGTCACTAGCCAGTGACCACGTGGAACCAGGAAGGAACCAGGCGATGTCGTGAAGATTGCAGGTGAAGGTGAAGCTTGTCGCTGCAGCCAAGAGGACCAGGAAGCGTCGAGGACGACCAGGACCAGGAGGCGAGCTGTCCCACGAAGGCTCTTGCTGTCGGCGGCGTCGAAGTTGGACTAGGACTCACCAAGCCTTGGCAAGCGGAACCCACGCAGAACGGAGGACTTGCTTCTGGTGCAGACCAGGAAGGTCTGGGATGCTTCTCTTTTTCAAAGGAGCAGGAGCCAGTCTGGAGGAGCCAAACCAGCGATGAAGATTTCAGGGTGCGTCGTCACAAAGGCCACTAGCCAGCGGGCAAGCAACCGGACAGACGCGGCAAGCAGGAAAATGCTGAAGGGCCCCACGCAGAACTCGTGGAGTGTGGGGGGCTGATCTTCGGTGCAGATGGTGCTTGGGGGTGGGGCTTCCCAATCCCCGGTGCACAACTTCGAGGGGGCCTCAGAAGTTACGCTTGAAGATACTAGCCACATTTCCCAGGTAGCCGGTCCCACGTCGCTCGTCGCCTCCACGGATCTCAGCTCTGCTGTGGATGTGGATCAGGGTCGGAGAAGTCTGGAAGTCAAGGCTCTGGTCGGGCTCTGCAGTCGGTTCCTCGTAGAACTTGGGCAAAGCAAAGGGTAGTCTCTTGATGGTGCCTGTTTGCACAGGGTAGCCACTCCTTGGCCACAAGGGAGATTCTTCAGTCTTCTTCTTTCGTCGAATGTCGAAGGTCCAGAGTTTCTGTTCAAGTTTGCAGGTTCAGGATAATCTAAAGTCTTGAGGCCCAACTCCCACTCTTATACTAATCTGGGGGGGCTGGGATACCTGCTAGGTCACGCCTTATGGGTGGGACCTGGGAGGGGGTGGTTACACCCACTTCCCTTTGTCCAGTTTCGCGCCAGAGCTGGGGCTGGAGTGCCCCAGCGCCGGTTTGAACTGGACTATGCAAGGAACACCTTGTGTGCCCCAGGCATGTCTCATTCCTTTCAGCCCACCCTGCCCCAATACACTAAAGGCTGTCTGGGGAGGTGCTAGCACCTCCCCAAGCAGGAAACCTATTGTCCAGGCCTCCCTGGCTGGGATCACTCCCAGCTGCAGGAGGTCAGACTTGTGTCGTGGCAGCAGCATCCATTTTGTGATGCTGAGGCTCTGGTCAGAGGCTAACAGTGAAGTATGATTTTAACATGTCTTTCCCTCTAGAAGGGGGGAATAATATCCTCATGTCCAGAAATGGTATGGGGGTATTATTCCACAGTGTTAGACACCTTACACGACATGTTTCGATAAAGCCAAACCATAGTTACCATAACCGTCTAAGATTATAAGGCACTTTAAGAGTATATGGTAGGCTATATCATAGAACAGCTATAAGGACATGGTTCCGAAAGCTGCAGACAGGCTCAGCTCATGCTAGAGCACCATCTCACATGTTACCAAGCACTCTGCCTCCAGGATTGTTAAGGCCTGCCATAGGAGTGACTGATAGGTACACATGTGTCTTTATGTAAGTTAGGTATAGGAATACTACACCTAAGCAAGGGGTGATTACACGACCTTGCCCCAGCTGAGTGATCAGCCAGTTGTGTCAAAATGGAAGGCCAGGCCAGGGGTGGCATAATACATGCTGCAGCCCCTGGTAGGCCTAGGGTACACCTATGCCCTGGGTACCTAGGGTACACTGTACAGGGGCCAATAAGGTGATCCTATCCAAATGGGTTATGCACCTAAAGTACATAGTATTAATTTAGAGAGAGGACAGCAGGGCTGTGGGTCTGATTAGCAGGCCCACAGCCACATCTAAGTCGAAAACCAGTAAAGCAAAAGCAAAAAGTGGGGGTGAACATAGAAAGCAGACCCTACTCTCCTACACAACCCCCCCCCCCCCCAAACTTAGGGACATTAAACTAACCTTGACCAGTTGAGTCTTCATGTTCTAAGTGGAAATATCTGGAGAGTCCATCTGCATTGGCATGGTCAGTCCCAGGTCTATGTTCCACTGTGAAGTCCATCCCCTGTAGGGAAATGGACCACCTAAGAAGTTTGGGATTTTCACCCTTCATCTGATTTAGCCACAAGAGGGGCTTATGGTCTGTCTGAATCTTGAAGTGAGTGCCAAACAAGTATGGCCTCAGCTTCTTCAGGGCCCAAACCACAGCAAAGGCCTCCCTCTCAATAGCTGACCAACGTTTCTCTCTAGGGGTCAGCCTTCTACTTATAAAAGCAATGGGCTGGTCTTGACCATCTACATTCAGTTGTGAAAGAACAGCTCCCACACCTAACTCAGAAGCATCTGTCTGGACAATGAACTCTTTGGAGTAGTCTGGACTTTTCAGAATAGGTGCACTGCACATGGCCTGCTTCAGGTCATCAAATGCTTTTTGACAGCTTACTGTCCACTGAACTTTCTTTGGCATCTTCTTGGAGGTCAAGTCATTAAGTGGTGTCACTATGGACCCATAGTTCTTAACAAACTTTCTGTAGTACCCAGTCAGGCCCAAGAAAGCTCTGACCTGAGTCTGGGTAGTTGGAGGAGTCCAGTCCTTTATGGTCTGGATCTTGCTCTCTAGTGGTTGAACCTGACCCCCACCAACTAGGTGGCCCAGGTATACAACCTTGCTCTGCCCTATCTGGCACTTAGTGGCCTTGATAGTGAGGCCTGCCTTTTGCAGGGCCTCTAAAACATTCCTCAGGTGGACCAGGTGATCCTCCCAGGTGGAGCAAAAGACAGCAATATCATCAAGATAAGCTGCACAATAATCATCCAACCCAGTAAGGACTTGATTCACCAACCTTTGGAAAGTGGCAGGTGCATTCTTCAAACCAAAGGGCATTACCACAAATTGATAGTGTCCTCCTGGGGTCGAGAAAGCAGTTTTGGCCTTTGCACTCTCAGCTAGTCTGATTTGCCAGTAGCCTGCTGTCAGGTCAAATGTGCTCAAAAACTTAGCAGCTGCCAGTCTGTCAATGAGCTCATCTGCCCTAGGTATTGGGTGGGCATCTGTCCGAGTGACAGCATTGAGACCTCTGTAATCCACGCAAAACCTCATCTCTCTCTTGCCATCTTGGGTGTGAGGTTTTGGCACAAGGACTACAGGACTAGCCCAAGGGCTCTCTGAAGGTTCAATGACTCCCAGCTCCAACATCTTTTGTACCTCAACTTTTATGCAGTCCCTGACATGGTCAGGTTGCCAGTAGATTTTACTCTTCACAGGCAGACTGTCACCAGTGTCCACCTCATGGGTGCACCAGTTTGTCTGACTTGGGGTCAGAGAGAACATATGTCTGTAGGACTGCAGAACCTGCCTGCAGTCCTGTTGCTGATGGACAGTGAGGCTGTCAGAAAAGACCACACCATCAACTGAGCCATCATCAGGGTTCTGAGTCAACAGGTCTGGGAGAGGGTCACTCTCTTCCTCCTGCCCCTCATCTGTAGCCATGAGTAGCCCCATGTCTGCCCTGTCAACATATGCCTTCAATCTGTTGACATGAAGCACCCTGTGGGGGCTTCTGGGAGTCCCAAGGTCCACCAAGTAGGTGACTTCTCCCTTTTTCTCAACAATAGTGTGGGGTCCAGACCATTTGTCTTGGAGTGCTGCTGGGGCCACTGGCTCCAACACCCACACTTTCTGTCCTGGCTGGTAAACAGTCAGTACAGCCTTTTGGTCATGCCAAGCTTTTTGGAGTTCTTGGCTTGCCTCAAGGTTTTTAGAAGCCTTCTTCATATACTCTGCCATCCTGGAGCGGAGACCAAGTACATAATCCACTATGTCCAGTTTGGGTTGTCTGAGAGGTCTCTCCCATCCTTCCCTTACCAAACACAGGGGTCCTCTTACAGGATGCCCAAACAAAAGCTCAAAAGGGCTGTAGCCAACCCCCTTTTGTGGGACCTCTCTGTAAGCAAACAGAAGGCAGGGTAAAAGGATGTCCCATCTTCGCCTAAGCTTGTCTGGTAAACCTTTTATCATTCCCTTTAGGGTCTTGTTGAATCTCTCAACAAGCCCATTGCACTGTGGGTGATAGGGTGTGGTGAACTTGTAGTTCACACCACACTCCTTCCACATTGCAGTCAAGTATCCTGACATGAAGTTGGCACCTCTGTCAGAAATGACCTCCTTTGGAAAGCCCACTCTGGAGAATACTCCAAGCAGGGCCCTTGCCACAACAGGAGCTGTTGTGGTCCTCAGGGGAATTGCTTCTGGATACCTGGTGGCATGGTCCACTATCACCAGTATGAATCTGTGCCCAGATGTTGTTTGTGGGTCCATTGGTCCTACAATATCTACGCCCACTCTTTCAAAGGGGACCCCCACCACAGGTAGTGGTATGAGGGGGGCCTTTGTGGTGCCACCTGATTTGCCGCTGGCTTGGCCGGTGACACAGGAGCGACAAAACTCCTTGGTATCTTCTGACATATGGGGCCAGTGAAAGTGAGGGACAAGCCTGTCCCAAGTCTTGTTCTGGCCTAAATGTCCTGCAAGGGGAATATCATGGGCCAAGGTAAGAAGGAAGCCTCTGAACTTCAGTGGTATGACCAACCTCCTGGATGCACCAGGCTTGGGGCCTCTAGCCTCTGAATACAGTAGCCCTTCATCCCAATACACTCTATGGGTACCTTGAGCATTCCCTGCAGCCTCAGCAGCAGCCAGCTGTCTGAGGGGTTCAAGAGAGGGGCAGTCTAATTGAGCCTGCCTCAGATCTGCCCTTGAAGGTCCCCCTGTCCCAAGAAACTCAACCTGATCAGGTTCAAGTTCTTCTAGGACAGTTCCTTCAGGGCTCTCAGAATCATCCTCCTGGGAGGGCTGATCCACCACCTGAGGCAGGGGGGAAGGCACAGCCGTAACCCTACTGCTCTTTCTCTTGGGTTGTGACTGGTCCATAGTTTCAGGATCCAGCACTTGTTCAGTGGTGCACTTTTTGGCCTGTGACCTGGTCACAGCAAGGACATGTGCATCTATCCCCAGCATTTCTGCATGGGTCCTATACTCCACTTCAGACCAAACTGAAGTTTCAAGATCATTGCCCAGTAAACACTCTACAGGAAGGTCTGAACTAACAACAACTTTCTTGAGGCCAGTTACCCCTCCCCAGGAGAAGTTAACAATAGCCACACTATGGGAGGTAGTGGCATTGCTAGCGTTGGTCACTAGGTAATTCTCACCTAGTATGATCTGTCCAGGGTCCACAAAAGCAGGTGTCACCATTGTGACACTAGCCCCAGTGTCCCTGTAGGCCTGAGCCATTCTTTGGTTGATAAAAGGAGTCTGTCTGTACTTGCCCAGGTTACTGGGGCCTACAGTAGAGGACAAAGCTAAGTCCCCATCACAGATCAGAACAGCCTGAGTAGGTAGTCTGACTAGGCCAGAGTCCTCCTCAGTTCCCAGGGTTAACCCTACTACACCCTTTTGCTGGGAACCACCACTTACAGCTGAACTAGGGGGTACAGTTGCCTTAGGGGCAATGGTGGCTGGGGGCTTATCCTTTTTGGTGCACTCACTAAACCAATGTGAGTTGGACTTACAATAGTTGCACCATGGTTTCTTTTGGCCTTCTTTCTTTTTATCCTTTTTGGGACCACCCTCCCCCTGAGCCTTTTGGGGGCCTGGTGAAGACTTACGGTCTTTTTGTTTCTGATTATTACCCTTCTGGTCTGCCTTTTTCTGATCACCGCCCTGGTTCTGGTTTTTCTGCTTAACTCTAGTCCTGACCCATCTATCTGCCTTCTTTCCCAATTCTTGGGGAGAAGTCAGATCAGAATCAATCAGGTGTTGATGCAATAGCTGTTTTTGACAGTTGTTAAGTATTTGTTCTCTCATGATCAAATTATACAATCCTGTTTAGTCCTTAACCTTACTTCCCATTAGCCAGCCTTCCAGAGCCTTAGTGGCACAATCTACAAAGTCAGTCCAGTCCTGAGTCTGTGTCTTCTGGGTATCCCTGAACAACAACCTGTATTGTTCAGTGGTTAGGCCAAACCCATCAATCAGAGCACTCTTCAGGACAGTGTAATTATCTGCATCCTCATCACTAACTGTGAGGAGCTTGTCTCTACCTTTCTCAGAGAAGGAGAGCCACAAGATAGCTGCCCACTGACTTTGGGGTACCTGCTGTACTTTGCAAGCCCTCTCCAAAGCAGTTATCCATTTGTGGATGTCATCCCCACACTTGTAGGGAGGGACAATCTTGCTCAGGTTTCTATTATCATAGTGCCTGTCTCTATCCTTAGGGATATTGCTGCCACCAGTGGGTTCTGACCCACTTAACTTTTGCTCTCTAGCCAGAGCAAGCTTCTCCTTGGCAAGGGCAAGTTCTTCCCTCTGAATCCTCAGATTAGCTTCCCTCATTCTGGCTTCATGTTCCTTTCTCTCAGGGGAAGTCATTCCCCTGTGAGAGGAAACACTAGAGATGCTAGAGACATGGGAGTGGATGGATTCCCTTGAAGGGGATCTGTCCTTCCTGCTTCTCTGTGTAAGCCTACTTGGGGGTCTGTATGGGGGGACCCCATGCAAACTTCCATGTAAGCTTAGGTTAGCCTGGCTAAGTCTTCTTACTTGGCCCTGGCTGTCTACCTCTTCATCTGAAGTCCCATCTGACTCATCTGTGGTGGGTAGACCCTCCTTTGTACCTAGGGTACCTGCCTGAGAGGCTTTAAGAGCATCATACTCCTCTAGGAGTTGTCTTAACTGAAGGAGGGTAGGGTTTGCACCCTGTTTTATTCCTCTGGAGGTACACAATTGTCTCATCTCCTGGAATGTTAGGGTATCATATCTAGAGGGGGTCTTCTGCAGACCTGATCCTCCTGAGAGAGCATCTACTTGATCTCCTCCCAGAGACATGATCTAGTGAGGGTGTGGTGTGTGCACCTACCTACACTAGTTGTTTCTACTAAACCTCTCTGGTAGTTGTAGTCAGGGTGTGTTACTCCCTTCAACCTACAACTACTAAGTCCAGTAGGACTTAAGTATTATAATCTATGTTATATGTACCTAGACAATATCTGTGTGATCTTTCAATTTAGTATCTCAAGATTACAATGGTATTACAACAGCAAGCTCAGATCCCAACCGCTGCTCACCAATGTGAGAAGTTGGCCTGATGTATGATGTCACTAGTTCTAGTGTACACCTTATATCAGTCCAAATACCCTTATGGTGATTGGTTGTAAAGTCAACCTTATAGACCAGCTATCCTAGTGGTAGCATGGACAAGAGCAGTCTTAGGCTAAACTCTGAATGGCATGTGAAGCCAGCTGTGATACCATATATAATCCCTTGAATACCAAATGAAAGGACACCACAACAGATATATATATAAAATAAAGTGTATTTATTCTAGTCAAACCCTCAGCACTCTTTATGAGATTAGAGGTAAGTACAACACAGTCTTATTTAAGCATACATTAAGTCACACAGGTAAGTAATACAGTTAGGCCCTAGGGGCCACGCAAACCATATACTAAGTAAGTGGTATAAGGACCACTGTCACGGAAATAGAATAGGCCTAGGCTTAGGGAATCGCTGGGGCTACACTATACTACCAAAGGTTAGGAAGTGGGAGGCCCACGGGATTCGTGTGCAGAGTGAAAACACTCACGCGTAATGCGTAAAAGTCAATAGCAATAGTACAGTTTAGAAATCGATAGATTTAGGACACTTCCAGAGTAGCTAGGAAGTCGAGACTGGAAAACTAGACACTAGGATAGTCACTATCCTGATGAGCACCGGAGTACCCAAGTTACCTAGCCCACAGGCTGCGGGTGCATAGGGGTGAAGTTGCGTCGGTTTTCGTCGTCGACTCCTATGGATGCCTGAAGAAAGATGCTGACAGGCAGTCAGTGAAGAGTGTCCGGTGGATCCCAAGGCTGGGATCAAGAAGAGAGGAGACCTGCAAGCAGAAGGGACAGAGTCAAGGTCACTAGCCAGTGACCACGTGGAACCAGGAAGGAACCAGGCGATGTCGTGAAGATTGCAGGTGAAGGTGAAGCTTGTCGCTGCAGCCAAGAGGACCAGGAAGCGTCGAGGACGACCAGGACCAGGAGGCGAGCTGTCCCACGAAGGCTCTTGCTGTCGGCGGCGTCGAAGTTGGACTAGAACTCACCAAGCCTTGGCAAGCGGAACCCACGCAGAACGGAGGACTTGCTTCTGGTGCAGACCAGGAAGGTCTGGGATGCTTCTCTTTTTCAAAGGAGCAGGAGCCAGTCTGGAGGAGCCAAACCAGCGATGAAGATTTCAGGGTGCGTCGTCACAAAGGCCACTAGCCAGCGGGCAAGCAACCGGACAGACGCGGCAAGCAGGAAAATGCTGAAGGGCCCCACGCAGAACTCGTGGAGTGTGGGGGGCTGATCTTCGGTGCAGATGGTGCTTGGGGGTGGGGCTTCCCAATCCCCGGTGCACAACTTCGAGGGGGCCTCAGAAGTTACGCTTGAAGATACTAGCCACTTTTCCCAGGTAGCCGGTCCCACGTCGCTCGTCGCCTCCACGGATCTCAGCTCTGCTGTGGATGTGGATCAGGGTCGGAGAAGTCTGGAAGTCAAGGCTCTGGTCGGGCTCTGCAGTCGGTTCCTCGTAGAACTTGGGCAAAGCAAAGGGTAGTCTCTTGATGGTGCCTGTTTGCACAGGGTAGCCACTCCTTGGCCACAAGGGAGATTCTTCAGTCTTCTTCTTTCGTCGAATGTCGAAGGTCCAGAGTTTCTGTTCAAGTTTGCAGGTTCAGGATAATCTAAAGTCTTGAGGCCCAACTCCCACTCTTATACTAATCTGGGGGGCTGGGATACCTGCTAGGTCATGCCTTATGGGTGGGACCTGGGAGGGGGTGGTTACACCCACTTCCCTTTGTCCAGTTTCGCGCCAGAGCTGGGGCTGGAGTGCCCCAGCGCCGGTTTGAACTGGACTATGCAAGGAACACCTTGTGTGCCCCAGGCATGTCTCATTCCTTTCAGCCCACCCTGCCCCAATACACTAAAGGCTGTCTGGGGAGGTGCTAGCACCTCCCCAAGCAGGAAACCTATTGTCCAGGCCTCCCTGGCTGGGATCACTCCCAGCTGCAGGAGGTCAGACTTGTGTCGTGGCAGCAGCATCCATTTTGTGATGCTGAGGCTCTGGTCAGAGGCTAACAGTGAAGTATGATTTTAACATGTCTTTCCCTCTAGAAGGGGGGAATAATATCCTCATGTCCAGAAATGGTATGGGGGTATTATTCCACAGTGTTAGACACCTTACACGACATGTTTCGATAAAGCCAAACCATAGTTACCATAACCGTCTAAGATTATAAGGCACTTTAAGAGTATATGGTAGGCTATATCATAGAACAGCTATAAGGACATGGTTCCGAAAGCTGCAGACAGGCTCAGCTCATGCTAGAGCACCATCTCACATGTTACCAAGCACTCTGCCTCCAGGATTGTTAAGGCCTGCCATAGGAGTGACTGATAGGTACACATGTGTCTTTATGTAAGTTAGGTATAGGAATACTACACCTAAGCAAGGGGTGATTACACGACCTTGCCCCAGCTGAGTGATCAGCCAGTTGTGTCAAAATGGAAGGCCAGGCCAGGGGTGGCATAATACATGCTGCAGCCCCTGGTAGGCCTAGGGTACACCTATGCCCTGGGTACCTAGGGTACACTGTACAGGGGCCAATAAGGTGATCCTATCCAAATGGGTTATGCACCTAAAGTACATAGTATTAATTTAGAGAGAGGACAGCAGGGCTGTGGGTCTGATTAGCAGGCCCACAGCCACATCTAAGTCGAAAACCAGTAAAGCAAAAGCAAAAAGTGGGGGTGAACATAGAAAGCAGACCCTACTCTCCTACACAACCCCCCCCCCCCCAAACTTAGGGACATTAAACTAACCTTGACCAGTTGAGTCTTCATGTTCTAAGTGGAAATATCTGGAGAGTCCATCTGCATTGGCATGGTCAGTCCCAGGTCTATGTTCCACTGTGAAGTCCATCCCCTGTAGGGAAATGGACCACCTAAGAAGTTTGGGATTTTCACCCTTCATCTGATTTAGCCACAAGAGGGGCTTATGGTCTGTCTGAATCTTGAAGTGAGTGCCAAACAAGTATGGCCTCAGCTTCTTCAGGGCCCAAACCACAGCAAAGGCCTCCCTCTCAATAGCTGACCAACGTTTCTCTCTAGGGGTCAGCCTTCTACTTATAAAAGCAATGGGCTGGTCTTGACCATCTACATTCAGTTGTGAAAGAACAGCTCCCACACCTAACTCAGAAGCATCTGTCTGGACAATGAACTCTTTGGAGTAGTCTGGACTTTTCAGAATAGGTGCACTGCACATGGCCTGCTTCAGGTCATCAAATGCTTTTTGACAGCTTACTGTCCACTGAACTTTCTTTGGCATCTTCTTGGAGGTCAAGTCATTAAGTGGTGTCACTATGGACCCATAGTTCTTAACAAACTTTCTGTAGTACCCAGTCAGGCCCAAGAAAGCTCTGACCTGAGTCTGGGTAGTTGGAGGAGTCCAGTCCTTTATGGTCTGGATCTTGCTCTCTAGTGGTTGAACCTGACCCCCACCAACTAGGTGGCCCAGGTATACAACCTTGCTCTGCCCTATCTGGCACTTAGTGGCCTTGATAGTGAGGCCTGCCTTTTGCAGGGCCTCTAAAACATTCCTCAGGTGGACCAGGTGATCCTCCCAGGTGGAGCAAAAGACAGCAATATCATCAAGATAAGCTGCACAATAATCATCCAACCCAGTAAGGACTTGATTCACCAACCTTTGGAAAGTGGCAGGTGCATTCTTCAAACCAAAGGGCATTACCACAAATTGATAGTGTCCTCCTGGGGTCGAGAAAGCAGTTTTGGCCTTTGCACTCTCAGCTAGTCTGATTTGCCAGTAGCCTGCTGTCAGGTCAAATGTGCTCAAAAACTTAGCAGCTGCCAGTCTGTCAATGAGCTCATCTGCCCTAGGTATTGGGTGGGCATCTGTCCGAGTGACAGCATTGAGACCTCTGTAATCCACGCAAAACCTCATCTCTCTCTTGCCATCTTGGGTGTGAGGTTTTGGCACAAGGACTACAGGACTAGCCCAAGGGCTCTCTGAAGGTTCAATGACTCCCAGCTCCAACATCTTTTGTACCTCAACTTTTATGCAGTCCCTGACATGGTCAGGTTGCCAGTAGATTTTACTCTTCACAGGCAGACTGTCACCAGTGTCCACCTCATGGGTGCACCAGTTTGTCTGACTTGGGGTCAGAGAGAACATATGTCTGTAGGACTGCAGAACCTGCCTGCAGTCCTGTTGCTGATGGACAGTGAGGCTGTCAGAAAAGACCACACCATCAACTGAGCCATCATCAGGGTTCTGAGTCAACAGGTCTGGGAGAGGGTCACTCTCTTCCTCCTGCCCCTCATCTGTAGCCATGAGTAGCCCCATGTCTGCCCTGTCAACATATGCCTTCAATCTGTTGACATGAAGCACCCTGTGGGGGCTTCTGGGAGTCCCAAGGTCCACCAAGTAGGTGACTTCTCCCTTTTTCTCAACAATAGTGTGGGGTCCAGACCATTTGTCTTGGAGTGCTGCTGGGGCCACTGGCTCCAACACCCACACTTTCTGTCCTGGCTGGTAAACAGTCAGTACAGCCTTTTGGTCATGCCAAGCTTTTTGGAGTTCTTGGCTTGCCTCAAGGTTTTTAGAAGCCTTCTTCATATACTCTGCCATCCTGGAGCGGAGACCAAGTACATAATCCACTATGTCCAGTTTGGGTTGTCTGAGAGGTCTCTCCCATCCTTCCCTTACCAAACACAGGGGTCCTCTTACAGGATGCCCAAACAAAAGCTCAAAAGGGCTGTAGCCAACCCCCTTTTGTGGGACCTCTCTGTAAGCAAACAGAAGGCAGGGTAAAAGGATGTCCCATCTTCGCCTAAGCTTGTCTGGTAAACCTTTTATCATTCCCTTTAGGGTCTTGTTGAATCTCTCAACAAGCCCATTGCACTGTGGGTGATAGGGTGTGGTGAACTTGTAGTTCACACCACACTCCTTCCACATTGCAGTCAAGTATCCTGACATGAAGTTGGCACCTCTGTCAGAAATGACCTCCTTTGGAAAGCCCACTCTGGAGAATACTCCAAGCAGGGCCCTTGCCACAACAGGAGCTGTTGTGGTCCTCAGGGGAATTGCTTCTGGATACCTGGTGGCATGGTCCACTATCACCAGTATGAATCTGTGCCCAGATGCTGTTTGTGGGTCCATTGGTCCTACAATATCTACGCCCACTCTTTCAAAGGGGACCCCCACCACAGGTAGTGGTATGAGGGGGGCCTTTGTGGTGCCACCTGATTTGCCGCTGGCTTGGCCGGTGACACAGGAGCGACAAAACTCCTTGGTATCTTCTGACATATGGGGCCAGTGAAAGTGAGGGACAAGCCTGTCCCAAGTCTTGTTCTGGCCTAAATGTCCTGCAAGGGGAATATCATGGGCCAAGGTAAGAAGGAAGCCTCTGAACTTCAGTGGTATGACCAACCTCCTGGATGCACCAGGCTTGGGGCCTCTAGCCTCTGAATACAGTAGCCCTTCATCCCAATACACTCTATGGGTACCTTGAGCATTCCCTGCAGCCTCAGCAGCAGCCAGCTGTCTGAGGGGTTCAAGAGAGGGGCAGTCTAATTGAGCCTGCCTCAGATCTGCCCTTGAAGGTCCCCCTGTCCCAAGAAACTCAACCTGATCAGGTTCAAGTTCTTCTAGGACAGTTCCTTCAGGGCTCTCAGAATCATCCTCCTGGGAGGGCTGATCCACCACCTGAGGCAGGGGGGAAGGCACAGCCGTAACCCTACTGCTCTTTCTCTTGGGTTGTGACTGGTCCATAGTTTCAGGATCCAGCACTTGTTCAGTGGTGCACTTTTTGGCCTGTGACCTGGTCACAGCAAGGACATGTGCATCTATCCCCAGCATTTCTGCATGGGTCCTATACTCCACTTCAGACCAAACTGAAGTTTCAAGATCATTGCCCAGTAAACACTCTACAGGAAGGTCTGAACTAACAACAACTTTCTTGAGGCCAGTTACCCCTCCCCAGGAGAAGTTAACAATAGCCACACTATGGGAGGTAGTGGCATTGCTAGCGTTGGTCACTAGGTAATTCTCACCTAGTATGATCTGTCCAGGGTCCACAAAAGCAGGTGTCACCATTGTGACACTAGCCCCAGTGTCCCTGTAGGCCTGAGCCATTCTTTGGTTGATAAAAGGAGTCTGTCTGTACTTGCCCAGGTTACTGGGGCCTACAGTAGAGGACAAAGCTAAGTCCCCATCACAGATCAGAACAGCCTGAGTAGGTAGTCTGACTAGGCCAGAGTCCTCCTCAGTTCCCAGGGTTAACCCTACTACACCCTTTTGCTGGGAACCACCACTTACAGCTGAACTAGGGGGTACAGTTGCCTTAGGGGCAATGGTGGCTGGGGGCTTATCCTTTTTGGTGCACTCACTAAACCAATGTGAGTTGGACTTACAATAGTTGCACCATGGTTTCTTTTGGCCTTCTTTCTTTTTATCCTTTTTGGGACCACCCTCCCCCTGAGCCTTTTGGGGGCCTGGTGAAGACTTACGGTCTTTTTGTTTCTGATTATTACCCTTCTGGTCTGCCTTTTTCTGATCACCGCCCTGGTTCTGGTTTTTCTGCTTAACTCTAGTCCTGACCCATCTATCTGCCTTCTTTCCCAATTCTTGGGGAGAAGTCAGATCAGAATCAATCAGGTGTTGATGCAATAGCTGTTTTTGACAGTTGTTAAGTATTTGTTCTCTCATGATCAAATTATACAATCCTGTTTAGTCCTTAACCTTACTTCCCATTAGCCAGCCTTCCAGAGCCTTAGTGGCACAATCTACAAAGTCAGTCCAGTCCTGAGTCTGTGTCTTCTGGGTATCCCTGAACAACAACCTGTATTGTTCAGTGGTTAGGCCAAACCCATCAATCAGAGCACTCTTCAGGACAGTGTAATTATCTGCATCCTCATCACTAACTGTGAGGAGCTTGTCTCTACCTTTCTCAGAGAAGGAGAGCCACAAGATAGCTGCCCACTGACTTTGGGGTACCTGCTGTACTTTGCAAGCCCTCTCCAAAGCAGTTATCCATTTGTGGATGTCATCCCCACACTTGTAGGGAGGGACAATCTTGCTCAGGTTTCTATTATCATAGTGCCTGTCTCTATCCTTAGGGATATTGCTGCCACCAGTGGGTTCTGACCCACTTAACTTTTGCTCTCTAGCCAGAGCAAGCTTCTCCTTGGCAAGGGCAAGTTCTTCCCTCTGAATCCTCAGATTAGCTTCCCTCATTCTGGCTTCATGTTCCTTTCTCTCAGGGGAAGTCATTCCCCTGTGAGAGGAAACACTAGAGATGCTAGAGACATGGGAGTGGATGGATTCCCTTGAAGGGGATCTGTCCTTCCTGCTTCTCTGTGTAAGCCTACTTGGGGGTCTGTATGGGGGGACCCCATGCAAACTTCCATGTAAGCTTAGGTTAGCCTGGCTAAGTCTTCTTACTTGGCCCTGGCTGTCTACCTCTTCATCTGAAGTCCCATCTGACTCATCTGTGGTGGGTAGACCCTCCTTTGTACCTAGGGTACCTGCCTGAGAGGCTTTAAGAGCATCATACTCCTCTAGGAGTTGTCTTAACTGAAGGAGGGTAGGGTTTGCACCCTGTTTTATTCCTCTGGAGGTACACAATTGTCTCATCTCCTGGAATGTTAGGGTATCATATCTAGAGGGGGTCTTCTGCAGACCTGATCCTCCTGAGAGAGCATCTACTTGATCTCCTCCCAGAGACATGATCTAGTGAGGGTGTGGTGTGTGCACCTACCTACACTAGTTGTTTCTACTAAACCTCTCTGGTAGTTGTAGTCAGGGTGTGTTACTCCCTTCAACCTACAACTACTAAGTCCAGTAGGACTTAAGTATTATAATCTATGTTATATGTACCTAGACAATATCTGTGTGATCTTTCAATTTAGTATCTCAAGATTACAATGGTATTACAACAGCAAGCTCAGATCCCAACCGCTGCTCACCAATGTGAGAAGTTGGCCTGATGTATGATGTCACTAGTTCTAGTGTACACCTTATATCAGTCCAAATACCCTTATGGTGATTGGTTGTAAAGTCAACCTTATAGACCAGCTATCCTAGTGGTAGCATGGACAAGAGCAGTCTTAGGCTAAACTCTGAATGGCATGTGAAGCCAGCTGTGATACCATATATAATCCCTTGAATACCAAATGAAAGGACACCACAACAGATATATATATAAAATAAAGTGTATTTATTCTAGTCAAACCCTCAGCACTCTTTATGAGATTAGAGGTAAGTACAGCACAGTCTTATTTAAGCATACATTAAGTCACACAGGTAAGTAATACAGTTAGGCCCTAGGGGCCACGCAAACCATATACTAAGTAAGTGGTATAAGGACCACTGTCACGGAAATAGAATAGGCCTAGGCTTAGGGAATCGCTGGGGCTACACTATACTACCAAAGGTTAGGAAGTGGGAGGCCCACGGGATTCGTGTGCAGAGTGAAAACACTCACGCGTAATGCGTAAAAGTCAATAGCAATAGTACAGTTTAGAAATCGATAGATTTAGGACACTTCCAGAGTAGCTAGGAAGTCGAGACTGGAAAACTAGACACTAGGATAGTCACTATCCTGATGAGCACCGGAGTACCCAAGTTACCTAGCCCACAGGCTGCGGGTGCATAGGGGTGAAGTTGCGTCGGTTTTCGTCGTCGACTCCTATGGATGCCTGAAGAAAGATGCTGACAGGCAGTCAGTGAAGAGTGTCCGGTGGATCCCAAGGCTGGGATCAAGAAGAGAGGAGACCTGCAAGCAGAAGGGACAGAGTCAAGGTCACTAGCCAGTGACCACGTGGAACCAGGAAGGAACCAGGCGATGTCGTGAAGATTGCAGGTGAAGGTGAAGCTTGTCGCTGCAGCCAAGAGGACCAGGAAGCGTCGAGGACGACCAGGACCAGGAGGCGAGCTGTCCCACGAAGGCTCTTGCTGTCGGCGGCGTCGAAGTTGGACTAGAACTCACCAAGCCTTGGCAAGCGGAACCCACGCAGAACGGAGGACTTGCTTCTGGTGCAGACCAGGAAGGTCTGGGATGCTTCTCTTTTTCAAAGGAGCAGGAGCCAGTCTGGAGGAGCCAAACCAGCGATGAAGATTTCAGGGTGCGTCGTCACAAAGGCCACTAGCCAGCGGGCAAGCAACCGGACAGACGCGGCAAGCAGGAAAATGCTGAAGGGCCCCACGCAGAACTCGTGGAGTGTGGGGGGCTGATCTTCGGTGCAGATGGTGCTTGGGGGTGGGGCTTCCCAATCCCCGGTGCACAACTTCGAGGGGGCCTCAGAAGTTACGCTTGAAGATACTAGCCACTTTTCCCAGGTAGCCGGTCCCACGTCGCTCGTCGCCTCCACGGATCTCAGCTCTGCTGTGGATGTGGATCAGGGTCGGAGAAGTCTGGAAGTCAAGGCTCTGGTCGGGCTCTGCAGTCGGTTCCTCGTAGAACTTGGGCAAAGCAAAGGGTAGTCTCTTGATGGTGCCTGTTTGCACAGGGTAGCCACTCCTTGGCCACAAGGGAGATTCTTCAGTCTTCTTCTTTCGTCGAATGTCGAAGGTCCAGAGTTTCTGTTCAAGTTTGCAGGTTCAGGATAATCTAAAGTCTTGAGGCCCAACTCCCACTCTTATACTAATCTGGGGGGCTGGGATACCTGCTAGGTCATGCCTTATGGGTGGGACCTGGGAGGGGGTGGTTACACCCACTTCCCTTTGTCCAGTTTCGCACCAGAGCTGGGGCTGGAGTGCCCCAGCGCCGGTTTGAACTGGACTATGCAAGGAACACCTTGTGTGCCCCAGGCATGTCTCATTCCTTTCAGCCCACCCTGCCCCAATACACTAAAGGCTGTCTGGGGAGGTGCTAGCACCTCCCCAAGCAGGAAACCTATTGTCCAGGCCTCCCTGGCTGGGATCACTCCCAGCTGCAGGAGGTCAGACTTGTGTCGTGGCAGCAGCATCCATTTTGTGATGCTGAGGCTCTGGTCAGAGGCTAACAGTGAAGTATGATTTTAACATGTCTTTCCCTCTAGAAGGGGGGAATAATATCCTCATGTCCAGAAATGGTATGGGGGTATTATTCCACAGTGTTAGACACCTTACACGACATGTTTCGATAAAGCCAAACCATAGTTACCATAACCGTCTAAGATTATAAGGCACTTTAAGAGTATATGGTAGGCTATATCATAGAACAGCTATAAGGACATGGTTCCGAAAGCTGCAGACAGGCTCAGCTCATGCTAGAGCACCATCTCACATGTTACCAAGCACTCTGCCTCCAGGATTGTTAAGGCCTGCCATAGGAGTGACTGATAGGTACACATGTGTCTTTATGTAAGTTAGGTATAGGAATACTACACCTAAGCAAGGGGTGATTACACGACCTTGCCCCAGCTGAGTGATCAGCCAGTTGTGTCAAAATGGAAGGCCAGGCCAGGGGTGGCATAATACATGCTGCAGCCCCTGGTAGGCCTAGGGTACACCTATGCCCTGGGTACCTAGGGTACACTGTACAGGGGCCAATAAGGTGATCCTATCCAAATGGGTTATGCACCTAAAGTACATAGTATTAATTTAGAGAGAGGACAGCAGGGCTGTGGGTCTGATTAGCAGGCCCACAGCCACATCTAAGTCGAAAACCAGTAAAGCAAAAGCAAAAAGTGGGGGTGAACATAGAAAGCAGACCCTACTCTCCTACACCCCCCCCCCCCCAAACTTAGGGACATTAAACTAACCTTGACCAGTTGAGTCTTCATGTTCTAAGTGGAAATATCTGGAGAGTCCATCTGCATTGGCATGGTCAGTCCCAGGTCTATGTTCCACTGTGAAGTCCATCCCCTGTAGGGAAATGGACCACCTAAGAAGTTTGGGATTTTCACCCTTCATCTGATTTAGCCACAAGAGGGGCTTATGGTCTGTCTGAATCTTGAAGTGAGTGCCAAACAAGTATGGCCTCAGCTTCTTCAGGGCCCAAACCACAGCAAAGGCCTCCCTCTCAATAGCTGACCAACGTTTCTCTCTAGGGGTCAGCCTTCTACTTATAAAAGCAATGGGCTGGTCTTGACCATCTACATTCAGTTGTGAAAGAACAGCTCCCACACCTAACTCAGAAGCATCTGTCTGGACAATGAACTCTTTGGAGTAGTCTGGACTTTTCAGAATAGGTGCACTGCACATGGCCTGCTTCAGGTCATCAAATGCTTTTTGACAGCTTACTGTCCACTGAACTTTCTTTGGCATCTTCTTGGAGGTCAAGTCATTAAGTGGTGTCACTATGGACCCATAGTTCTTAACAAACTTTCTGTAGTACCCAGTCAGGCCCAAGAAAGCTCTGACCTGAGTCTGGGTAGTTGGAGGAGTCCAGTCCTTTATGGTCTGGATCTTGCTCTCTAGTGGTTGAACCTGACCCCCACCAACTAGGTGGCCCAGGTATACAACCTTGCTCTGCCCTATCTGGCACTTAGTGGCCTTGATAGTGAGGCCTGCCTTTTGCAGGGCCTCTAAAACATTCCTCAGGTGGACCAGGTGATCCTCCCAGGTGGAGCAAAAGACAGCAATATCATCAAGATAAGCTGCACAATAATCATCCAACCCAGTAAGGACTTGATTCACCAACCTTTGGAAAGTGGCAGGTGCATTCTTCAAACCAAAGGGCATTACCACAAATTGATAGTGTCCTCCTGGGGTCGCGAGAAAGCAGTTTTGGCCTTTGCACTCTCAGCTAGTCTGATTTGCCAGTAGCCTGCTGTCAGGTCAAATGTGCTCAAAAACTTAGCAGCTGCCAGTCTGTCAATGAGCTCATCTGCCCTAGGTATTGGGTGGGCATCTGTCCGAGTGACAGCATTGAGACCTCTGTAATCCACGCAAAACCTCATCTCTCTCTTGCCATCTTGGGTGTGAGGTTTTGGCACAAGGACTACAGGACTAGCCCAAGGGCTCTCTGAAGGTTCAATGACTCCCAGCTCCAACATCTTTTGTACCTCAACTTTTATGCAGTCCCTGACATGGTCAGGTTGCCAGTAGATTTTACTCTTCACAGGCAGACTGTCACCAGTGTCCACCTCATAGGTGCACCAGTTTGTCTGACTTGGGGTCAGAGAGAACATATGTCTGTAGGACTGCAGAACCTGCCTGCAGTCCTGTTGCTGATGGACAGTGAGGCTGTCAGAAAAGACCACACCATCAACTGAGCCATCATCAGGGTTCTGAGTCAACAGGTCTGGGAGAGGGTCACTCTCTTCCTCCTGCCCCTCATCTGTAGCCATGAGTAGCCCCATGTCTGCCCTGTCAACATATGCCTTCAATCTGTTGACATGAAGCACCCTGTGGGGGCTTCTGGGAGTCCCAAGGTCCACCAAGTAGGTGACTTCTCCCTTTTTCTCAACAATAGTGTGGGGTCCAGACCATTTGTCTTGGAGTGCTGCTGGGGCCACTGGCTCCAACACCCACACTTTCTGTCCTGGCTGGTAAACAGTCAGTACAGCCTTTTGGTCATGCCAAGCTTTTTGGAGTTCTTGGCTTGCCTCAAGGTTTTTAGAAGCCTTCTTCATATACTCTGCCATCCTGGAGCGGAGACCAAGTACATAATCCACTATGTCCAGTTTGGGTTGTCTGAGAGGTCTCTCCCATCCTTCCCTTACCAAACACAGGGGTCCTCTTACAGGATGCCCAAACAAAAGCTCAAAAGGGCTGTAGCCAACCCCCTTTTGTGGGACCTCTCTGTAAGCAAACAGAAGGCAGGGTAAAAGGATGTCCCATCTTCGCCTAAGCTTGTCTGGTAAACCTTTTATCATTCCCTTTAGGGTCTTGTTGAATCTCTCAACAAGCCCATTGCACTGTGGGTGATAGGGTGTGGTGAACTTGTAGTTCACACCACACTCCTTCCACATTGCAGTCAAGTATCCTGACATGAAGTTGGCACCTCTGTCAGAAATGACCTCCTTTGGAAAGCCCACTCTGGAGAATACTCCAAGCAGGGCCCTTGCCACAACAGGAGCTGTTGTGGTCCTCAGGGGAATTGCTTCTGGATACCTGGTGGCATGGTCCACTATCACCAGTATGAATCTGTGCCCAGATGCTGTTTGTGGGTCCATTGGTCCTACAATATCTACGCCCACTCTTTCAAAGGGGACCCCCACCACAGGTAGTGGTATGAGGGGGGCCTTTGTGGTGCCACCTGATTTGCCGCTGGCTTGGCCGGTGACACAGGAGCGACAAAACTCCTTGGTATCTTCTGACATATGGGGCCAGTGAAAGTGAGGGACAAGCCTGTCCCAAGTCTTGTTCTGGCCTAAATGTCCTGCAAGGGGAATATCATGGGCCAAGGTAAGAAGGAAGCCTCTGAACTTCAGTGGTATGACCAACCTCCTGGATGCACCAGGCTTGGGGCCTCTAGCCTCTGAATACAGTAGCCCTTCATCCCAATACACTCTATGGGTACCTTGAGCATTCCCTGCAGCCTCAGCAGCAGCCAGCTGTCTGAGGGGTTCAAGAGAGGGGCAGTCTAATTGAGCCTGCCTCAGATCTGCCCTTGAAGGTCCCCCTGTCCCAAGAAACTCAACCTGATCAGGTTCAAGTTCTTCTAGGACAGTTCCTTCAGGGCTCTCAGAATCATCCTCCTGGGAGGGCTGATCCACCACCTGAGGCAGGGGGGAAGGCACAGCCGTAACCCTACTGCTCTTTCTCTTGGGTTGTGACTGGTCCATAGTTTCAGGATCCAGCACTTGTTCAGTGGTGCACTTTTTGGCCTGTGACCTGGTCACAGCAAGGACATGTGCATCTATCCCCAGCATTTCTGCATGGGTCCTATACTCCACTTCAGACCAAACTGAAGTTTCAAGATCATTGCCCAGTAAACACTCTACAGGAAGGTCTGAACTAACAACAACTTTCTTGAGGCCAGTTACCCCTCCCCAGGAGAAGTTAACAATAGCCACACTATGGGAGGTAGTGGCATTGCTAGCGTTGGTCACTAGGTAATTCTCACCTAGTATGATCTGTCCAGGGTCCACAAAAGCAGGTGTCACCATTGTGACACTAGCCCCAGTGTCCCTGTAGGCCTGAGCCATTCTTTGGTTGATAAAAGGAGTCTGTCTGTACTTGCCCAGGTTACTGGGGCCTACAGTAGAGGACAAAGCTAAGTCCCCATCACAGATCAGAACAGCCTGAGTAGGTAGTCTGACTAGGCCAGAGTCCTCCTCAGTTCCCAGGGTTAACCCTACTACACCCTTTTGCTGGGAACCACCACTTACAGCTGAACTAGGGGGTACAGTTGCCTTAGGGGCAATGGTGGCTGGGGGCTTATCCTTTTTGGTGCACTCACTAAACCAATGTGAGTTGGACTTACAATAGTTGCACCATGGTTTCTTTTGGCCTTCTTTCTTTTTATCCTTTTTGGGACCACCCTCCCCCTGAGCCTTTTGGGGGCCTGGTGAAGACTTACGGTCTTTTTGTTTCTGATTATTACCCTTCTGGTCTGCCTTTTTCTGATCACCGCCCTGGTTCTGGTTTTTCTGCTTAACTCTAGTCCTGACCCATCTATCTGCCTTCTTTCCCAATTCTTGGGGAGAAGTCAGATCAGAATCAATCAGGTGTTGATGCAATAGCTGTTTTTGACAGTTGTTAAGTATTTGTTCTCTCATGATCAAATTATACAATCCTGTTTAGTCCTTAACCTTACTTCCCATTAGCCAGCCTTCCAGAGCCTTAGTGGCACAATCTACAAAGTCAGTCCAGTCCTGAGTCTGTGTCTTCTGGGTATCCCTGAACAACAACCTGTATTGTTCAGTGGTTAGGCCAAACCCATCAATCAGAGCACTCTTCAGGACAGTGTAATTATCTGCATCCTCATCACTAACTGTGAGGAGCTTGTCTCTACCTTTCTCAGAGAAGGAGAGCCACAAGATAGCTGCCCACTGACTTTGGGGTACCTGCTGTACTTTGCAAGCCCTCTCCAAAGCAGTTATCCATTTGTGGATGTCATCCCCACACTTGTAGGGAGGGACAATCTTGCTCAGGTTTCTATTATCATAGTGCCTGTCTCTATCCTTAGGGATATTGCTGCCACCAGTGGGTTCTGACCCACTTAACTTTTGCTCTCTAGCCAGAGCAAGCTTCTCCTTGGCAAGGGCAAGTTCTTCCCTCTGAATCCTCAGATTAGCTTCCCTCATTCTGGCTTCATGTTCCTTTCTCTCAGGGGAAGTCATTCCCCTGTGAGAGGAAACACTAGAGATGCTAGAGACATGGGAGTGGATGGATTCCCTTGAAGGGGATCTGTCCTTCCTGCTTCTCTGTGTAAGCCTACTTGGGGGTCTGTATGGGGGGACCCCATGCAAACTTCCATGTAAGCTTAGGTTAGCCTGGCTAAGTCTTCTTACTTGGCCCTGGCTGTCTACCTCTTCATCTGAAGTCCCATCTGACTCATCTGTGGTGGGTAGACCCTCCTTTGTACCTAGGGTACCTGCCTGAGAGGCTTTAAGAGCATCATACTCCTCTAGGAGTTGTCTTAACTGAAGGAGGGTAGGGTTTGCACCCTGTTTTATTCCTCTGGAGGTACACAATTGTCTCATCTCCTGGAATGTTAGGGTATCATATCTAGAGGGGGTCTTCTGCAGACCTGATCCTCCTGAGAGAGCATCTACTTGATCTCCTCCCAGAGACATGATCTAGTGAGGGTGTGGTGTGTGCACCTACCTACACTAGTTGTTTCTACTAAACCTCTCTGGTAGTTGTAGTCAGGGTGTGTTACTCCCTTCAACCTACAACTACTAAGTCCAGTAGGACTTAAGTATTATAATCTATGTTATATGTACCTAGACAATATCTGTGTGATCTTTCAATTTAGTATCTCAAGATTACAATGGTATTACAACAGCAAGCTCAGATCCCAACCGCTGCTCACCAATGTGAGAAGTTGGCCTGATGTATGATGTCACTAGTTCTAGTGTACACCTTATATCAGTCCAAATACCCTTATGGTGATTGGTTGTAAAGTCAACCTTATAGACCAGCTATCCTAGTGGTAGCATGGACAAGAGCAGTCTTAGGCTAAACTCTGAATGGCATGTGAAGCCAGCTGTGATACCATATATAATCCCTTGAATACCAAATGAAAGGACACCACAACAGATATATATATAAAATAAAGTGTATTTATTCTAGTCAAACCCTCAGCACTCTTTATGAGATTAGAGGTAAGTACAACACAGTCTTATTTAAGCATACATTAAGTCACACAGGTAAGTAATACAGTTAGGCCCTAGGGGCCACGCAAACCATATACTAAGTAAGTGGTATAAGGACCACTGTCACGGAAATAGAATAGGCCTAGGCCTAGGGAATCGCTGGGGCTACACTATACTACCAAAGGTTAGGAAGTGGGAGGCCCACGGGATTCGTGTGCAGAGTGAAAACACTCACGCGTAATGCGTAAAAGTCAATAGCAATAGTACAGTTTAGAAATCAATAGATTTAGGACACTTCCAGAGTAGCTAGGAAGTCGAGACTGGAAAACTAGACACTAGGATAGTCACTATCCTGATGAGCACCGGAGTACCCAAGTTACCTAGCCCACAGGCTGCGGGTGCATAGGGGTGAAGTTGCGTCGGTTTTCGTCGTCGACTCCTATGGATGCCTGAAGAAAGATGCTGACAGGCAGTCAGTGAAGAGTGTCCGGTGGATCCCAAGGCTGGGATCAAGAAGAGAGGAGACCTGCAAGCAGAAGGGACAGAGTCAAGGTCACTAGCCAGTGACCACGTGGAACCAGGAAGGAACCAGGCGATGTCGTGAAGATTGCAGGTGAAGGTGAAGCTTGTCGCTGCAGCCAAGAGGACCAGGAAGCGTCGAGGACGACCAGGACCAGGAGGCGAGCTGTCCCACGAAGGCTCTTGCTGTCGGCGGCGTCGAAGTTGGACTAGAACTCACCAAGCCTTGGCAAGCGGAACCCACGCAGAACGGAGGACTTGCTTCTGGTGCAGACCAGGAAGGTCTGGGATGCTTCTCTTTTTCAAAGGAGCAGGAGCCAGTCTGGAGGAGCCAAACCAGCGATGAAGATTTCAGGGTGCGTCGTCACAAAGGCCACTAGCCAGCGGGCAAGCAACCGGACAGACGCGGCAAGCAGGAAAATGCTGAAGGGCCCCACGCAGAACTCGTGGAGTGTGGGGGGCTGATCTTCGGTGCAGATGGTGCTTGGGGGTGGGGCTTCCCAATCCCCGGTGCACAACTTCGAGGGGGCCTCAGAAGTTACGCTTGAAGATACTAGCCACTTTTCCCAGGTAGCCGGTCCCACGTCGCTCGTCGCCTCCACGGATCTCAGCTCTGCTGTGGATGTGGATCAGGGTCGGAGAAGTCTGGAAGTCAAGGCTCTGGTCGGGCTCTGCAGTCGGTTCCTCGTAGAACTTGGGCAAAGCAAAGGGTAGTCTCTTGATGGTGCCTGTTTGCACAGGGTAGCCACTCCTTGGCCACAAGGGAGATTCTTCAGTCTTCTTCTTTCGTCGAATGTCGAAGGTCCAGAGTTTCTGTTCAAGTTTGCAGGTTCAGGATAATCTAAAGTCTTGAGGCCCAACTCCCACTCTTATACTAATCTGGGGGGCTGGGATACCTGCTAGGTCATGCCTTATGGGTGGGACCTGGGAGGGGGTGGTTACACCCACTTCCCTTTGTCCAGTTTCGCACCAGAGCTGGGGCTGGAGTGCCCCAGCGCCGGTTTGAACTGGACTATGCAAGGAACACCTTGTGTGCCCCAGGCATGTCTCATTCCTTTCAGCCCACCCTGCCCCAATACACTAAAGGCTGTCTGGGGAGGTGCTAGCACCTCCCCAAGCAGGAAACCTATTGTCCAGGCCTCCCTGGCTGGGATCACTCCCAGCTGCAGGAGGTCAGACTTGTGTCGTGGCAGCAGCATCCATTTTGTGATGCTGAGGCTCTGGTCAGAGGCTAACAGTGAAGTATGATTTTAACATGTCTTTCCCTCTAGAAGGGGGGAATAATATCCTCATGTCCAGAAATGGTATGGGGGTATTATTCCACAGTGTTAGACACCTTACACGACATGTTTCGATAAAGCCAAACCATAGTTACCATAACCGTCTAAGATTATAAGGCACTTTAAGAGTATATGGTAGGCTATATCATAGAACAGCTATAAGGACATGGTTCCGAAAGCTGCAGACAGGCTCAGCTCATGCTAGAGCACCATCTCACATGTTACCAAGCACTCTGCCTCCAGGATTGTTAAGGCCTGCCATAGGAGTGACTGATAGGTACACATGTGTCTTTATGTAAGTTAGGTATAGGAATACTACACCTAAGCAAGGGGTGATTACACGACCTTGCCCCAGCTGAGTGATCAGCCAGTTGTGTCAAAATGGAAGGCCAGGCCAGGGGTGGCATAATACATGCTGCAGCCCCTGGTAGGCCTAGGGTACACCTATGCCCTGGGTACCTAGGGTACACTGTACAGGGGCCAATAAGGTGATCCTATCCAAATGGGTTATGCACCTAAAGTACATAGTATTAATTTAGAGAGAGGACAGCAGGGCTGTGGGTCTGATTAGCAGGCCCACAGCCACATCTAAGTCGAAAACCAGTAAAGCAAAAGCAAAAAGTGGGGGTGAACATAGAAAGCAGACCCTACTCTCCTACACCCCCCCCCCCCCAAACTTAGGGACATTAAACTAACCTTGACCAGTTGAGTCTTCATGTTCTAAGTGGAAATATCTGGAGAGTCCATCTGCATTGGCATGGTCAGTCCCAGGTCTATGTTCCACTGTGAAGTCCATCCCCTGTAGGGAAATGGACCACCTAAGAAGTTTGGGATTTTCACCCTTCATCTGATTTAGCCACAAGAGGGGCTTATGGTCTGTCTGAATCTTGAAGTGAGTGCCAAACAAGTATGGCCTCAGCTTCTTCAGGGCCCAAACCACAGCAAAGGCCTCCCTCTCAATAGCTGACCAACGTTTCTCTCTAGGGGTCAGCCTTCTACTTATAAAAGCAATGGGCTGGTCTTGACCATCTACATTCAGTTGTGAAAGAACAGCTCCCACACCTAACTCAGAAGCATCTGTCTGGACAATGAACTCTTTGGAGTAGTCTGGACTTTTCAGAATAGGTGCACTGCACATGGCCTGCTTCAGGTCATCAAATGCTTTTTGACAGCTTACTGTCCACTGAACTTTCTTTGGCATCTTCTTGGAGGTCAAGTCATTAAGTGGTGTCACTATGGACCCATAGTTCTTAACAAACTTTCTGTAGTACCCAGTCAGGCCCAAGAAAGCTCTGACCTGAGTCTGGGTAGTTGGAGGAGTCCAGTCCTTTATGGTCTGGATCTTGCTCTCTAGTGGTTGAACCTGACCCCCACCAACTAGGTGGCCCAGGTATACAACCTTGCTCTGCCCTATCTGGCACTTAGTGGCCTTGATAGTGAGGCCTGCCTTTTGCAGGGCCTCTAAAACATTCCTCAGGTGGACCAGGTGATCCTCCCAGGTGGAGCAAAAGACAGCAATATCATCAAGATAAGCTGCACAATAATCATCCAACCCAGTAAGGACTTGATTCACCAACCTTTGGAAAGTGGCAGGTGCATTCTTCAAACCAAAGGGCATTACCACAAATTGATAGTGTCCTCCTGGGGTCGAGAAAGCAGTTTTGGCCTTTGCACTCTCAGCTAGTCTGATTTGCCAGTAGCCTGCTGTCAGGTCAAATGTGCTCAAAAACTTAGCAGCTGCCAGTCTGTCAATGAGCTCATCTGCCCTAGGTATTGGGTGGGCATCTGTCCGAGTGACAGCATTGAGACCTCTGTAATCCACGCAAAACCTCATCTCTCTCTTGCCATCTTGGGTGTGAGGTTTTGGCACAAGGACTACAGGACTAGCCCAAGGGCTCTCTGAAGGTTCAATGACTCCCAGCTCCAACATCTTTTGTACCTCAACTTTTATGCAGTCCCTGACATGGTCAGGTTGCCAGTAGATTTTACTCTTCACAGGCAGACTGTCACCAGTGTCCACCTCATAGGTGCACCAGTTTGTCTGACTTGGGGTCAGAGAGAACATATGTCTGTAGGACTGCAGAACCTGCCTGCAGTCCTGTTGCTGATGGACAGTGAGGCTGTCAGAAAAGACCACACCATCAACTGAGCCATCATCAGGGTTCTGAGTCAACAGGTCTGGGAGAGGGTCACTCTCTTCCTCCTGCCCCTCATCTGTAGCCATGAGTAGCCCCATGTCTGCCCTGTCAACATATGCCTTCAATCTGTTGACATGAAGCACCCTGTGGGGGCTTCTGGGAGTCCCAAGGTCCACCAAGTAGGTGACTTCTCCCTTTTTCTCAACAATAGTGTGGGGTCCAGACCATTTGTCTTGGAGTGCTGCTGGGGCCACTGGCTCCAACACCCACACTTTCTGTCCTGGCTGGTAAACAGTCAGTACAGCCTTTTGGTCATGCCAAGCTTTTTGGAGTTCTTGGCTTGCCTCAAGGTTTTTAGAAGCCTTCTTCATATACTCTGCCATCCTGGAGCGGAGACCAAGTACATAATCCACTATGTCCAGTTTGGGTTGTCTGAGAGGTCTCTCCCATCCTTCCCTTACCAAACACAGGGGTCCTCTTACAGGATGCCCAAACAAAAGCTCAAAAGGGCTGTAGCCAACCCCCTTTTGTGGGACCTCTCTGTAAGCAAACAGAAGGCAGGGTAAAAGGATGTCCCATCTTCGCCTAAGCTTGTCTGGTAAACCTTTTATCATTCCCTTTAGGGTCTTGTTGAATCTCTCAACAAGCCCATTGCACTGTGGGTGATAGGGTGTGGTGAACTTGTAGTTCACACCACACTCCTTCCACATTGCAGTCAAGTATCCTGACATGAAGTTGGCACCTCTGTCAGAAATGACCTCCTTTGGAAAGCCCACTCTGGAGAATACTCCAAGCAGGGCCCTTGCCACAACAGGAGCTGTTGTGGTCCTCAGGGGAATTGCTTCTGGATACCTGGTGGCATGGTCCACTATCACCAGTATGAATCTGTGCCCAGATGCTGTTTGTGGGTCCATTGGTCCTACAATATCTACGCCCACTCTTTCAAAGGGGACCCCCACCACAGGTAGTGGTATGAGGGGGGCCTTTGTGGTGCCACCTGATTTGCCGCTGGCTTGGCCGGTGACACAGGAGCGACAAAACTCCTTGGTATCTTCTGACATATGGGGCCAGTGAAAGTGAGGGACAAGCCTGTCCCAAGTCTTGTTCTGGCCTAAATGTCCTGCAAGGGGAATATCATGGGCCAAGGTAAGAAGGAAGCCTCTGAACTTCAGTGGTATGACCAACCTCCTGGATGCACCAGGCTTGGGGCCTCTAGCCTCTGAATACAGTAGCCCTTCATCCCAATACACTCTATGGGTACCTTGAGCATTCCCTGCAGCCTCAGCAGCAGCCAGCTGTCTGAGGGGTTCAAGAGAGGGGCAGTCTAATTGAGCCTGCCTCAGATCTGCCCTTGAAGGTCCCCCTGTCCCAAGAAACTCAACCTGATCAGGTTCAAGTTCTTCTAGGACAGTTCCTTCAGGGCTCTCAGAATCATCCTCCTGGGAGGGCTGATCCACCACCTGAGGCAGGGGGGAAGGCACAGCCGTAACCCTACTGCTCTTTCTCTTGGGTTGTGACTGGTCCATAGTTTCAGGATCCAGCACTTGTTCAGTGGTGCACTTTTTGGCCTGTGACCTGGTCACAGCAAGGACATGTGCATCTATCCCCAGCATTTCTGCATGGGTCCTATACTCCACTTCAGACCAAACTGAAGTTTCAAGATCATTGCCCAGTAAACACTCTACAGGAAGGTCTGAACTAACAACAACTTTCTTGAGGCCAGTTACCCCTCCCCAGGAGAAGTTAACAATAGCCACACTATGGGAGGTAGTGGCATTGCTAGCGTTGGTCACTAGGTAATTCTCACCTAGTATGATCTGTCCAGGGTCCACAAAAGCAGGTGTCACCATTGTGACACTAGCCCCAGTGTCCCTGTAGGCCTGAGCCATTCTTTGGTTGATAAAAGGAGTCTGTCTGTACTTGCCCAGGTTACTGGGGCCTACAGTAGAGGACAAAGCTAAGTCCCCATCACAGATCAGAACAGCCTGAGTAGGTAGTCTGACTAGGCCAGAGTCCTCCTCAGTTCCCAGGGTTAACCCTACTACACCCTTTTGCTGGGAACCACCACTTACAGCTGAACTAGGGGGTACAGTTGCCTTAGGGGCAATGGTGGCTGGGGGCTTATCCTTTTTGGTGCACTCACTAAACCAATGTGAGTTGGACTTACAATAGTTGCACCATGGTTTCTTTTGGCCTTCTTTCTTTTTATCCTTTTTGGGACCACCCTCCCCCTGAGCCTTTTGGGGGCCTGGTGAAGACTTACGGTCTTTTTGTTTCTGATTATTACCCTTCTGGTCTGCCTTTTTCTGATCACCGCCCTGGTTCTGGTTTTTCTGCTTAACTCTAGTCCTGACCCATCTATCTGCCTTCTTTCCCAATTCTTGGGGAGAAGTCAGATCAGAATCAATCAGGTGTTGATGCAATAGCTGTTTTTGACAGTTGTTAAGTATTTGTTCTCTCATGATCAAATTATACAATCCTGTTTAGTCCTTAACCTTACTTCCCATTAGCCAGCCTTCCAGAGCCTTAGTGGCACAATCTACAAAGTCAGTCCAGTCCTGAGTCTGTGTCTTCTGGGTATCCCTGAACAACAACCTGTATTGTTCAGTGGTTAGGCCAAACCCATCAATCAGAGCACTCTTCAGGACAGTGTAATTATCTGCATCCTCATCACTAACTGTGAGGAGCTTGTCTCTACCTTTCTCAGAGAAGGAGAGCCACAAGATAGCTGCCCACTGACTTTGGGGTACCTGCTGTACTTTGCAAGCCCTCTCCAAAGCAGTTATCCATTTGTGGATGTCATCCCCACACTTGTAGGGAGGGACAATCTTGCTCAGGTTTCTATTATCATAGTGCCTGTCTCTATCCTTAGGGATATTGCTGCCACCAGTGGGTTCTGACCCACTTAACTTTTGCTCTCTAGCCAGAGCAAGCTTCTCCTTGGCAAGGGCAAGTTCTTCCCTCTGAATCCTCAGATTAGCTTCCCTCATTCTGGCTTCATGTTCCTTTCTCTCAGGGGAAGTCATTCCCCTGTGAGAGGAAACACTAGAGATGCTAGAGACATGGGAGTGGATGGATTCCCTTGAAGGGGATCTGTCCTTCCTGCTTCTCTGTGTAAGCCTACTTGGGGGTCTGTATGGGGGGACCCCATGCAAACTTCCATGTAAGCTTAGGTTAGCCTGGCTAAGTCTTCTTACTTGGCCCTGGCTGTCTACCTCTTCATCTGAAGTCCCATCTGACTCATCTGTGGTGGGTAGACCCTCCTTTGTACCTAGGGTACCTGCCTGAGAGGCTTTAAGAGCATCATACTCCTCTAGGAGTTGTCTTAACTGAAGGAGGGTAGGGTTTGCACCCTGTTTTATTCCTCTGGAGGTACACAATTGTCTCATCTCCTGGAATGTTAGGGTATCATATCTAGAGGGGGTCTTCTGCAGACCTGATCCTCCTGAGAGAGCATCTACTTGATCTCCTCCCAGAGACATGATCTAGTGAGGGTGTGGTGTGTGCACCTACCTACACTAGTTGTTTCTACTAAACCTCTCTGGTAGTTGTAGTCAGGGTGTGTTACTCCCTTCAACCTACAACTACTAAGTCCAGTAGGACTTAAGTATTATAATCTATGTTATATGTACCTAGACAATATCTGTGTGATCTTTCAATTTAGTATCTCAAGATTACAATGGTATTACAACAGCAAGCTCAGATCCCAACCGCTGCTCACCAATGTGAGAAGTTGGCCTGATGTATGATGTCACTAGTTCTAGTGTACACCTTATATCAGTCCAAATACCCTTATGGTGATTGGTTGTAAAGTCAACCTTATAGACCAGCTATCCTAGTGGTAGCATGGACAAGAGCAGTCTTAGGCTAAACTCTGAATGGCATGTGAAGCCAGCTGTGATACCATATATAATCCCTTGAATACCAAATGAAAGGACACCACAACAGATATATATATAAAATAAAGTGTATTTATTCTAGTCAAACCCTCAGCACTCTTTATGAGATTAGAGGTAAGTACAACACAGTCTTATTTAAGCATACATTAAGTCACACAGGTAAGTAATACAGTTAGGCCCTAGGGGCCACGCAAACCATATACTAAGTAAGTGGTATAAGGACCACTGTCACGGAAATAGAATAGGCCTAGGCCTAGGGAATCGCTGGGGCTACACTATACTACCAAAGGTTAGGAAGTGGGAGGCCCACGGGATTCGTGTGCAGAGTGAAAACACTCACGCGTAATGCGTAAAAGTCAATAGCAATAGTACAGTTTAGAAATCAATAGATTTAGGACACTTCCAGAGTAGCTAGGAAGTCGAGACTGGAAAACTAGACACTAGGATAGTCACTATCCTGATGAGCACCGGAGTACCCAAGTTACCTAGCCCACAGGCTGCGGGTGCATAGGGGTGAAGTTGCGTCGGTTTTCGTCGTCGACTCCTATGGATGCCTGAAGAAAGATGCTGACAGGCAGTCAGTGAAGAGTGTCCGGTGGATCCCAAGGCTGGGATCAAGAAGAGAGGAGACCTGCAAGCAGAAGGGACAGAGTCAAGGTCACTAGCCAGTGACCACGTGGAACCAGGAAGGAACCAGGCGATGTCGTGAAGATTGCAGGTGAAGGTGAAGCTTGTCGCTGCAGCCAAGAGGACCAAGAAGCGTCGAGGACGACCAGGACCAGGAGGCGAGCTGTCCCACGAAGGCTCTTGCTGTCGGCGGCGTCGAAGTTGGACTAGAACTCACCAAGCCTTGGCAAGCGGAACCCACGCAGAACGGAGGACTTGCTTCTGGTGCAGACCAGGAAGGTCTGGGATGCTTCTCTTTTTCAAAGGAGCAGGAGCCAGTCTGGAGGAGCCAAACCAGCGATGAAGATTTCAGGGTGCGTCGTCACAAAGGCCACTAGCCAGCGGGCAAGCAACCGGACAGACGCGGCAAGCAGGAAAATGCTGAAGGGCCCCACGCAGAACTCGTGGAGTGTGGGGGGCTGATCTTCGGTGCAGATGGTGCTTGGGGGTGGGGCTTCCCAATCCCCGGTGCACAACTTCGAGGGGGCCTCAGAAGTTACGCTTGAAGATACTAGCCACTTTTCCCAGGTAGCCGGTCCCACGTCGCTCGTCGCCTCCACGGATCTCAGCTCTGCTGTGGATGTGGATCAGGGTCGGAGAAGTCTGGAAGTCAAGGCTCTGGTCGGGCTCTGCAGTCGGTTCCTCGTAGAACTTGGGCAAAGCAAAGGGTAGTCTCTTGATGGTGCCTGTTTGCACAGGGTAGCCACTCCTTGGCCACAAGGGAGATTCTTCAGTCTTCTTCTTTCGTCGAATGTCGAAGGTCCAGAGTTTCTGTTCAAGTTTGCAGGTTCAGGATAATCTAAAGTCTTGAGGCCCAACTCCCACTCTTATACTAATCTGGGGGGCTGGGATACCTGCTAGGTCACGCCTTATGGGTGGGACCTGGGAGGGGGTGGTTACACCCACTTCCCTTTGTCCAGTTTCGCGCCAGAGCTGGGGCTGGAGTGCCCCAGCGCCGGTTTGAACTGGACTATGCAAGGAACACCTTGTGTGCCCCAGGCATGTCTCATTCCTTTCAGCCCACCCTGCCCCAATACACTAAAGGCTGTCTGGGGAGGTGCTAGCACCTCCCCAAGCAGGAAACCTATTGTCCAGGCCTCCCTGGCTGGGATCACTCCCAGCTGCAGGAGGTCAGACTTGTGTCGTGGCAGCAGCATCCATTTTGTGATGCTGAGGCTCTGGTCAGAGGCTAACAGTGAAGTATGATTTTAACATGTCTTTCCCTCTAGAAGGGGGGAATAATATCCTCATGTCCAGAAATGGTATGGGGGTATTATTCCACAGTGTTAGACACCTTACACAACATGTTTCGATAAAGCCAAACCATAGTTACCATAACCGTCTAAGATTATAAGGCACTTTAAGAGTATATGGTAGGCTATATCATAGAACAGCTATAAGGACATGGTTCCGAAAGCTGCAGACAGGCTCAGCTCATGCTAGAGCACCATCTCACATGTTACCAAGCACTCTGCCTCCAGGATTGTTAAGGCCTGCCATAGGAGTGACTGATAGGTACACATGTGTCTATATGTAAGTTAGGTATAGGAATACTACACCTAAGCAAGGGGTGATTACACGACCTTGCCCCAGCTGAGTGATCAGCCAGTTGTGTCAAAATGGAAGGCCAGGCCAGGGGTGGCATAATACATGCTGCAGCCCCTGGTAGGCCTAGGGTACACCTATGCCCTGGGTACCTAGGGTACACTGTACAGGGGCCAATAAGGTGATCCTATCCAAATGGGTTATGCACCTAAAGTACATAGTATTAATTTAGAGAGAGGACAGCAGGGCTGTGGGTCTGATTAGCAGGCCCACAGCCACATCTAAGTCGAAAACCAGTAAAGCAAAAGCAAAAAGTGGGGGTGAACATAGAAAGCAGACCCTACTCTCCTACACTTACGACGCCGAGAAAGAGAGGTCAATCTCGGAGCCGCTTCCCTATCCAAACGATGTCGAGAACCATGCCTCGTCTTCTTTTTGTGTTTCTTGGACTTCGAAGCATGCCCCGACGTCGACTTCGAAGCCGACCTCGACCTTGACCTCGATCTTGATCTTCTGCGACCTCTCTTCTCCTTTTTCATCCTGGCAATGAATAACTTGGCCTCTCTTTCCTTGAAAGCTTTTGTACTCATCCTGCGGCAGCAAGAGCATCCCTCGACGCCTTGATCCGACGACAGGCACCAGACACAGTCCTTGTGCGGATCCGTGATGGATAAATGCTTACCACACTCCCTGCACGGCTTGAATCCAGACTTCTTAGTTGACATTTTCTAACAGGAATCAAGAGAAAAGAGAGACACCAGCAGAAAAAAAAGTAACCAGCCTAAGCTACGGAGAGTCCCAGAAAACCATTAGCGTAGACGGCGCGGAAAAAAGGGAACTGACGTCATCACGCCGACGAGGTCTTCTTATGGATCCAGTGACGTCAGCGGAGCCACGAGCGGAGCCGTGCCTCTGTGACGTCGTCCTCTTCCTCTTCGGCGTGGAGAGCTACAAAAGTTTCCGAATGTTGCTGGCGCAGGGGATATTCACAAAGTGAGGAATCCACTGGCAGATGTATCCATCAGAAGGGAAGATTATTACTTATCTTTTTAGAAAACTAACAGCAGGCAATAGTATACTACATGGGTCTAGCTATCACTCAAGAAAACTCAAATGGGGTATCCTCTATAAGGTGTTCATAAGAGCCAAATGGAATTGCAGTACTGAAATGAGTTTTCAGGAGGAACTTGTGAAAACAAGAGAGAGGTTTAGGCAAACGGGTCTATCCTGAAAGAATACTCTGGAGTGCAGAGAAAAAGGTATCCTAATGAGCAGAGAAGATTGCTTCTTTTCCCTCAGTGAAAGCAAAGTTGAGGAGGAAGGTCCCATTCGTTTTATTTGAACTTTCAACAAGGCTAGTAATGAGATTAGCAAGATAATGATTGGCATTTAATTAAGGTTGATTCTGACTTGGGTACTGAGATAACAACTTATCCCAGAATTAATTACTGCAAAGCTAGATCCCTGAAATACACTTTGACCTCTAGCTACTTACAACCCAGAGTAGATGCATGTTGGCTAAAACCTAACAATGGGTTCTAAAAATGTGAAAAATGTAAGGCCTGCAAATTTAGTAAGAATTGAAAGTATTTTGAGTTACCCACAGGGAAACATAGAAATATACAGAAAAATATTATGTGCTCCAGTGATTTTTGTGTTTATATTGTTATGTGTCCATGTAAACGCATATACAAAGGAAGCACTAGTTTCCTGGTAGGTAAATGTATTTTAGAACATATGAGAGCTATAAGACATTGGAGCAAGACATTTTGACAAAGAACACAATCATAATCCTGATCTCTTGCAATTCTTTAGTATTGACAGAGTTTTGAGAAATGAGAGAGTAGGCAATCGAGAAAGAACTCTACGGCAGTTGGAGTGTCATCATTTCTTGGATTTGGATTCCATATTTCCAAAGGGTCATAATACTGATGAAGATCTGTCAGTTTTTTTTATTGTTTTATCATGTTGTCCTATTTTTCTTGGTAACATCCTGAGGATATACGTACTGTTCAGGGTCATGCTTTCTCCGTTTTTTTGTAGGTTGTCAGTATAAGATATTTTGAATTATGCTGGATTGATTATGTGCATAAATCGTAATTGCATGATGATTGTAAATAACTATTTGAAGTTTATAGTCTCCATTTATTGGTGCAAATGAACTAAATTGTCTTGGTATTAAATAATAATTTTTGGTCTCCAACAGCCCACTAGAGCATCATCTGTCTTGGTTATAGCTGTATACTACGTCCACTAGGGCTAAATTCATTTTATTTTTCTCTTTTTTTCAATGTGGTATGCGCATTTATGTATTTAGGGACACACTATCAGGATTTGTATGATGAATGATCATAGTTATATTTTGTAATCTAATGAATTTGAATCTGTTATATTTCGTTTAGTTTATTATTATCATGTGTTTTATATGTGGGGTTCATTGAAAAAGTTGCACATTTACTTTTCATATTTTCTACCCTTTCACACGTATGAATTGTTGGAGACCGGATAAGGAGTTTAGTATTTTTTCCCTTTTCATGATTCAATGGTATTTAGTTTTATGAGGTGGTTGGGCAAATTGTTTGAAAAAGGCGTTTGTCACTGAAATGCATTATCGATTGATTGCTGTCCAGACTAAGTTTCAGTAAACGGATTCAAAATAGCACACGTGGAGTGCCATTGTGTCCCTCTGTGTGGGAACAAATGGGTTCTATAAGTACATGGGCAGTGCACCCCATCACAGCACCGAAGTTTAAGTGTGGATGTAACCGGCTCTTGCAGCAGTGTAGGTTATTACTATATAATACAGCTGTATCTCGTCTGGATTCCAAAGAATTACTTGCATTGTGATATATATATATATATATATATATATATATATATATATATATATCAAGAGAAAAGCACCAGACTTGGGAGGCCACACACCTTGCTGAATAATTTATTCCTGCAGGGCAGCATTGCACACCGACTGTGAGCGCACAAAGTTCGTCTTGTCAATTTGTATCACCTTACGCGTTTCGGGCGTCACGGCGCCCTTGTTCACAGGTCTTTGACAAAAGGTAAACAGCAGAATCCCGGTTCTCTAATTGACAGCTTTTTTAAATCTTTCCCACTGGGCGTGGTTGCGCATTGCATGCTGGTAATTAGAGTTCGTAATGTTAGGGGAATCCTTTTCTTACCGGCTGCTGTTTCACATTAAAATAGTTCAAGATACCTTGGTAGGTCTTCGTAGGTTACACAGAGGTGGCAGGACCGTAGTAATCCCTTTTGGCAAGAACAGCAAGGCTCCGTGTTGCGCATTTGATAACGCGCTGGACACCGCTTTATGCGCAGGGGGGCTTCCCGCGACCACTGGTAGGCCGCCATTAATATCAAGAGAAAAGCACCAGACTTGGGAGGCCACACACCTTGCTGAATAATTTATTCCTGCAGGGCAGCATTGCACACCGACTGTGAGCGCACAAAGTTCGTCTTGTCAATTTGTATCACCTTACGCGTTTCGGGCGTCACGGCGCCCTTGTTCACAGGTCTTTGACAAAAGGTAAACAGCAGAATCCCGGTTCTCTAATTGACAGCTTTTTTAAATCTTTCCCACTGGGCGTGGTTGCGCATTGCATGCTGGTAATTAGAGTTCGTAATGTTAGGGGAATCCTTTTCTTACCGGCTGCTGTTTCACATTAAAATAGTTCAAGATACCTTGGTAGGTCTTCGTAGGTTACACAGAGGTGGCAGGACCGTAGTAATCCCTTTTGGCAAGAACAGCAAGGCTCCGTGTTGCGCATTTGATAACGCGCTGGACACCGCTTTATGCGCAGGGGGGCTTCCCGCGACCACTGGTAGGCCGCCATTAATATCAAGAGAAAAGCACCAGACTTGGGAGGCCACACACCTTGCTGAATAATTTATTCCTGCAGGGCAGCATTGCACACCGACTGTGAGCGCACAAAGTTCGTCTTGTCAATTTGTATCACCTTACGCGTTTCGGGCGTCACGGCGCCCTTGTTCACAGGTCTTTGACAAAAGGTAAACAGCAGAATCCCGGTTCTCTAATTGACAGCTTTTTTAAATCTTTCCCACTGGGCGTGGTTGCGCATTGCATGCTGGTAATTAGAGTTCGTAATGTTAGGGGAATCCTTTTCTTACCGGCTGCTGTTTCACATTAAAATAGTTCAAGATACCTTGGTAGGTCTTCGTAGGTTACACAGAGGTGGCAGGACCGTAGTAATCCCTTTTGGCAAGAACAGCAAGGCTCCGTGTTGCGCATTTGATAACGCGCTGGAACCCGCTTTATGCGCAGGGGGGCTTCCCGCGACCACTGGTAGGCCGCCATTAATATCAAGAGAAAAGCACCAGACTTGGGAGGCCACACACCTTGCTGAATAATTTATTCCTGCAGGGCAGCATTGCACACCGACTGTGAGCGCACAAAGTTCGTCTTGTCAATTTGTATCACCTTACGCGTTTCGGGCGTCACGGCGCCCTTGTTCACAGGTCTTTGACAAAAGGTAAACAGCAGAATCCCGGTTCTCTAATTGACAGCTTTTTTAAATCTTTCCCACTGGGCGTGGTTGCGCATTGCATGCTGGTAATTAGAGTTCGTAATGTTAGGGGAATCCTTTTCTTACCGGCTGCTGTTTCACATTAAAATAGTTCAAGATACCTTGGTAGGTCTTCGTAGGTTACACAGAGGTGGCAGGACCGTAGTAATCCCTTTTGGCAAGAACAGCAAGGCTCCGTGTTGCGCATTTGATAACGCGCTGGACACCGCTTTATGCGCAGGGGGGCTTCCCGCGACCACTGGTAGGCCGCCATTAATATCAAGAGAAAAGCACCAGACTTGGGAGGCCACACACCTTGCTGAATAATCTATTCCTGCAGGGCAGCATTGCACACCGACTGTGAGCGCACAAAGTTCGTCTTGTCAATTTGTATCACCTTACGCGTTTCGGGCGTCACGGCGCCCTTGTTCACAGGTCTTTGACAAAAGGTAAACAGCAGAATCCCGGTTCTCTAATTGACAGCTTTTTTAAATCTTTCCCACTGGGCGTGGTTGCGCATTGCATGCTGGTAATTAGAGTTCGTAATGTTAGGGGAATCCTTTTCTTACCGGCTGCTGTTTCACATTAAAATAGTTCAAGATACCTTGGTAGGTCTTCGTAGGTTACACAGAGGTGGCAGGACCGTAGTAATCCCTTTTGGCAAGAACAGCAAGGCTCCGTGTTGCGCATTTGATAACGCGCTGGACACCGCTTTATGCGCAGGGGGGCTTCCCGCGACCACTGGCCGCGGGAAGCCCCCCTGCGCATAAAGCGGTGTCCAGCGCGTTATCTAATGCGCAACACGGAGCCTTGCTGTTCTTGCCAAAAGGGATTACTACGGTCCTGCCACCTCTGTGTAACCTACGAAGACCTACCAAGGTATCTTGAACTATTTTAATGTGAAACAGCAGCCGGTAAGAAAAGGATTCCCCTAACATTACGAACTCTAATTACCAGCATGCAATGCGCAACCACGCCCAGTGGGAAAGATTTAAAAAAGCTGTCAATTAGAGAACCGGGATTGACAAGACGAACTTTGTGCGCTCACAGTCGGTGTGCAATGCTGCCCTGCAGGAATAAATTATTCAGCAAGGTGTGTGGCCTCCCAAGTCTGGTGCTTTTCTCTTGATATATATATATATATATATATATATATATACTTCATACCCAAATCTCCAACTCGTAGAGAAACGGAGTCGCACTCTCACGATTGGCTGGCAGATACTTTTATTTAGCAATACTGGTGGCAGTCCTGATGCATAAGGGCACAAACAAGGTACAAAACTAGGAGTGGGAACAATATACCTGGGAGTTCTGAGGTGAAACACAGTCCAGCGCCAGCAAAATGGAGCATCACTAGATGTTTGGAGTTTCTCATTACTTAATGAGGCATCACAATGGACTACAGCAACCACCATGCAGTTCACCCAAATTCACAAGCGGATATAACACACCTGCATCATGGGGGAGGAGTCAAGAGACTGCCTCTTAGGGAATGGTTCCCGAGTCGAACCCAGGATAATCTCATCATTCGTGAGACCGGCACTGATGACGGCCAAGGAGGCCAGAAACGCGTCTGCCTGAATACTTCACGCATTGCAAGGACTGCGCTTTGAATTCTCTTAAATAAAATTCTTTGTTTGTGCCCGGAGCTGTGTCCCGCTTGCTGGACTTTCAAGGCGAGCACTTGGTGTGGATATATATATATATATATATATATATATCATACCCAACTCTCCAACTCGTAGAGAAACGGAGTCGCACTCTCACAATTGGCTGGCAGATACTTTTATTTAGCAATAATGGTGGCAGTCCTGACGCATTTCGGTCCAAGGTGACCTTTCTCAAAGGTAAGCCACGCACTGTTTGATGCTGCTAAAGTCCTCACATCGATTGCTTCCATTTATAGTTTCCGTCCCTCTAGTGGGCGTGGTTATCATTGTACGGCATGCTGGTACATGTGGTTCTTTTAACAGTAGCATTTTCAAACCCTCCAGTGGGTAGTGCATTTCGTTTTGTTTTATATTATTTAAGTATAGTCAATGTCAGCATACAATCATGCTCCAAAACAACTCATTTTCAAAGCTGCTCGGAAAACCATACCGTAGGCAGTCTTCGGTGGCAGCCACTTTCTCTTTCCGCTTTCACGAGCTTTTTCATGGTATGGTTCCTGACGGGAAGTTTGGCGCGCTTGCTGGTTGTGCGTAACTCCCGCAGCTGAACCAAGCCGCTTTACATCATACCCAACTCTCCAACTCGTAGAGAAACGGAGTCGCACTCTCACGATTGGCTGTCAGATACTTTTATTTAGCAATAATGGTGGCAGTCCTGACGCGTTTCGGTCCAAGGTGACCTTTCTCAAAGGTAAGCCACGCACTGTTTGATGCTGTTAAAGTCCTCACATCGATTGCCTCCATTTATAGTTTCCGTCCCTCTAGTGGGCGTGGTTATCATTGTACGGCATGCTGGTACATGTGGTTCTTTTAACAGTAGCATTTTCAAACCCTCCAGTGGGTAGTGCATTTTGTTTTGTTTTACATCAGTGATGTCATGAGTGATGTCACTGACCATGTCATGAGTGATGTAATATGTGAGGCCATCAGCAGTGTATTGCGGGGGCGCGAGTTATAGTTAGCTGAACTAACTATAACGGGGGAATTTCTATGGTTTTGTACGAGTGAAATGTCCAACTAACTATAACGCCTCTGAAACCTATGTTTTTTTCAGTGAATATATATACATATATCTATATCTATGTGTGTATATTCACTGGGAAAAAAACAAAGGTTACAGGGATGTTATAGTTGAGATTTCCCACGTACACAATCAATGAAATTCAGCAGTTATAGTTACCAAAGCTAACCATAACTTTTGCCCCTGCAATGCACTGCTTATGTACTCACATATTACAAAACGCATGACATGGTCAGTGACATCACTGATGACATCTCAATAGACATCACTGACGACATCATACACAGAACCATTCACACACCCACTCACACCCCCTTACAACCTCTTGTATACCCACTCCCACACCCATACAACCATTCACATACCAATACTCACCTACCCTCAGTGCGCCAGGAGGCTCGTTTGCACAGTGGTGGAGAAAGGGGACGGGGCCTCTGAAGTCCTCTCAGTAATCAGGCTGTGTGGGACTTACTGGAGGTAACAGGAGGGCTTGTTGGCCCCCAGGAACACCTCCCAGGCTGATTTCTGCCCCGGGGATCCCATCCCCAGGGACCCGGCCTTTTTTATTTAAATAATGAGAGGGCAGCCGCCCAGCCTTCCTCCTGGGCTGATCTGGGCACTGAGGACCCCATTTCAAGGGGCCCGGCCTCAACTGTGGGTGCCCTTGTCCCAACCCAGGGCACCCATACCAAGCTTGCGCCTTCTGTGGCAGCTGGCATTGCTTTGACACAGAGGGAGCTGCATATTAGCAACTCCCTTTCTGTCAAAGCAATGGTGCTTGCTTTCAGCAAGCAAGAGCATTTTCAATGGTGGGACCCTCTCCACCATATCTGGGGGGGGGGGGGGGGGGGGGGGGGGGGGTCGGGGTATTCCTACCCTGCCTCCTTTTCTATATTTGTTTAACTTTTTTTGTGGGACTCTGCTTCAAGCCGTGTCCGAGGATGGCTACCAAAACTTCCTGGTTGAAGTGTTGGCAGCCAATCAAATTTCAAGAGGATCCGCTAGTCCACTGCAAGGACTCGCGTCCCCACATTTCTATATTTTTAAACTTAAATATCTCACAAACTAGTGAACGGATTAACACCAAATCACAAAAAGCATGCTTTCTGGACCAACATCTAGCTTTCTGCCAAATTTGGTCTATTTCCGTTTAGTGGTTCGGGTTCCAGTCGTTTTTCCAAAAAAAGAAAAATCCCCAAAGACATAACATTGGGAAAAAGTGTTTTGGGACCCCCCCTTTTTTCTCGGACCCCGCTTGACAGATCACCATGAAACTTTTAACCCGGCAGCTGAACCAAAAATAAGACATTTTGTGAAAATGTAATGAAGATTCGTCAAGCGGTGCCAAAGTTATTGGCAAAACAAAAAACAATCCTCTATGGAAACTTTGGTCCTTACTATAACTACCTATTTTGTATGGTCCAATATTGCCATCAAGGTGTTCTGGTTACTTCATAAACCAAGACGTAGAAAACTGAGTGGGTTATACATTTTACAAGAACCCCTCAAAGGTGATATGTGATGGACTATATTAGAGATGGTACACGTTATATATATTTTTATATTTCATGTTCATTTTTGGAGTAGTTAATTGAAAAATCTATTTTCATTAAAAGTGCAGCTACAGTGGTGGCTATTTAGGTTTTGTTTGCCTTTTTCTAATACATTGTTGATAAAATAATGAGAAAATGTGAAGTCAGTGGGCTTAGGTGATCTGTGACAGCAGCATTTGCCGCATAATTATGGATTTACCATATTTGCCAAATATGCAGATTTCACAAAAATTATTTTAGCTCGAATGGATGAAAATAATATTGCCACAGAATGTGCCGCATAATTTGCAATTTTCTCTACATAATTTAGATAACCTAACTTGTTCCTCCATGACACACAATCGTTTTAACCCTCATCATGTTAAAACTCCCCGGAGTGGTTCGGGGGATGTCATGATGATGAAATTCACATTTCATAGGCAATCATGACATAATTTAGATATCTCACATATTCCTGTCATATACTTTTAGACCACTGTATTTTGTGTAATAAAAGCCTCAGGACATTATATATATATATATATATATATATATATATATATATATATATATATATATATATATATATATATATATATATATATATATATTATTTTTTTGTACAGACATGCCATTACTTACTCTAGAGTGCTGAGGCTTCGGTTCAGCATCAAGGCCTCAGCTAGAGCTTTGGCGCCATTCACTCCAATCGAGGCTCCCTGCAGGCTGAGAAAACACAAGTGTGAATGTTTGTATTACTCTCACAATGAAACACACATAATTTTTAATGAAACTCACAATAATCATTTGTCCTTTAAATGTGTTTATATTGCTATATAAAGCACATTGTGCACAGCCTAACTGCGTCTACCTGTTTTGTGAAAAACATGGATGGTAAATGAGATTGCTACAATACGTGTGAAGAAGATGCAGGGAATATATTTGGGGGGGGCAATAACAAATGCGACAGCGTGGATTCCCAGATGGTTTATTGTAGTGCATTTCTGTTCCTAGTGGATACACAGGGTCCACATCCCAACAGCCTTGGGAACATCATACAGAGAATCGAGTGGATTACGTTCTCATGAATGTTATTATATAAACACACGCAACCGATGAGCCAAACCTAGAGAATGAGAAAGAAAAGTAGTAACAATGAAAATGAGGGGGGGGGGACAGGGCGTGAGACGTAACTAGAAATACGAGGATGAATAAAAGTAAGAAAAACAAAGTAAGGGCACAAAAGAAAAAATTGGCAGCTACTGTAAGAAGAGAGAAAGGAGGGAGTGTGAATGGAAGGAAAATGTGAAATGAAATAAAAGTGAATGGAAGGACCAGGTGAAATGAAGAAAGGAAGGGCAAAAGGATGCATGGATGATGGAAGATTTAAGGGATACATAGATGAATGGAATGATGGACCAAAGAGGGAGAGTCTGGGTGGATTAACAGTAGAGTTGAAATACTGGATAAGTACATGGATGTATTAATGAACGAAAGGGTAAAAGTAAGATGGATGGGGATATTTCAAAGAGGGAAGTGGGCAGAAAGATGGAAGTGCTGAAATGAAAGATGGATGAACAGTTGGACTTATGAGTAAAAGCACGGAAATGGAAGCTCGGACGATCAATAGACAGATAAATTGAAGGGTGAAAGCACAGTTTACTGAAAGGAAAGATAGAATGGTTAAAGGACCGATACCTGAATAGATAGGATGAAGAATGGAATGGTGAAAGAATGATTACAGAGTGGTGAAAGGAAGATGGATGGAAGGGTGAAAGGACGATAAATGGAAAGAAGTTGGTAAGGGAAGAGGGGACTCTTCTGGGGGGGGGTCCAGTTCGCTCATGTTAAAGGGCTAGATCAGAGTGGAGGTATTTTAATTTTTTGGCTACTCCCTTGGTCACAGATGTTGGAGGAGAATGCCTGGTATGGTTAACTATTATTTTGTAGGCTGAAGACCTACAAAGCGTTTTGTAGTTGTATTGCCTTTGCTTAATACATTAACTGAACCGCCTGGATCAGGTTTTAACGGGTGGTGAACCACAAAGTTAAATTGAAAACTAAATGCACGATTTATGTCAATACCCTTTAAGCATCTTATTTTGTTCACCATTACTACAAACATTCTGCCCTCAATAGCAAAGCATTGTGGGTGACGGACTGATATTATGCGATAACAGGTGTACACAAGGAACACAATCCCGCCCACATGATATAAACATACCCATTTAAGATATCATATTTGAGTGGCAGATACATTAAACAGACTCAGATACTGGGCTGTTAAGTGTTCGTCGCTACCACTGAAATAGAAGAGGGGGAGACTGCTCCAAGTAGGAGGGTGAAAAGGTGTAGAATTCACTGCTTAATATATTATTGTTTCAAAAGTATGAGATGCTTCAAAAAGAGGCTGAAGACGTTCCAATGTGACACGCTGTGGTCAAGGCACAATATGAATGATTTGGATTGGACCAGGCAAATCTTTTGGGGCTATTCACAAAAGTAACTCACAATCATGAGTAATCTTTAGGTGTAAGTTTACGCTTACACTTTTGAGTAACTTTACTCCTTTTGGCTATTCACTGTTGAGTGTCAAGATACTTAAAAGTGTAGTTTTACATGTTTTCACCCATTGAAACGAGAGATGGAGCCAAATGTAGGATTATAAGTTACTATACTTGGTTAAGAAAGGCGGACAGTGAGGTGGGCATTCCTACAAATTATTTGTGATGCCCGCACACACCCCTTGGGATGTCATGCTTCATCATCGGGTTTGCTCCTTTTTGGGCTGGCGCATCATCTGTCTACAGTAGACCCAACTTACATTTGGACTTTTATCCCTGACAGGAGTGCATCCAGAATAAAACTATCGAAGTAGGCATCTTCAAGTCAGTTTTAGATTGTTTTACTCACAATCACACAACCACCTCACTTATCCTACTGATTTCAGGAGCCCTCTAACACACTCTCATAGGAGGGGGGCCCATAGGACACTGCAGCGCCGACCCGACGAGGAGCAAGCCTGATGATGAAGCATGACATCCCTAGGTGTGTGAGAGGGCATCACTAATAATTTGTAGGATTTCCCACTTGTATATTAAAAATTCTGTATTTTGTACGTAAATATTATTTAATGAGAACACATTTTAATAACTTTTTTAATTTACCAATAAACAACTATTTTTAAAATGCAAATTCATTTCATACATAACTTTTTGTAATTTTTAATACATATTCGGTAAATACAAACATTTTACTCCAGGTGGGATTTTTTTAAAATAAATCTTTTAACATTATTTTTTATTTCATATATATAAATTACATGAATATTTGATTAAAAATTACGTTAATAGTACTGTAGTTTTTTTGTTTGTTTTTAAAATTTTGTTCTGCATTTAAAATAAGCATATAAAGTAAATTTTTATTAATATTTAACATAGTGGCAGAGATCTCAATATGGTAAAATATAGAGAAAAGTAAAAAAGTGTATTAAACTTTTAAAATAATAGTAAAAATATTGTATTATATATATATATATATATATATATATATATATATATATATATATATATATATATATTAAGGTAAATTTATTTGATATATTTATTTTACATATAGAACAAAATAAAAAAACTACACTAATATTAACATGAGTTAAATAGAAAATATAATCGTTTTGTACTGATTAAATTATAAAATAATTCTGAAGTTTAACTTAAAAAAAACAATGGCAGTAAAAATACCATTTTTATTAAGCATTATAGCCTTATAGCCCGCCGTAGCGGGCTATACCAGCCATTAAAGGACCTCTCCAGCGTTAAAGGTCCGAGCCGATGGTGAGGGCCTTTAACAAGGGAGCAGGACTTTAATGCCCGGTATAACCCAGCTATAAAGGGCTATAAGGCTATTAGAAGATTCTGCCGCTAGAGGGCAGAATGTTCTAACAAATAAAACAAAGGCCTCTCGGAGCATGAGGGGGTTTAAATACACTCGGGCTCGGAGAGGCCATTGTTCACAGCAGCAGCTGTGAACAAAAACAACGAGGAATGTTGCTCTGCGGGCTTCTACCGACCAGTAGAAGCACAGAGCACTCCATTATATTCAATGGAGTGCTCCACATTCCATTGTTCTAATAATAATTATTAAAGGTGATATAATGAATTAAAAGTAACTTCATTAAATTTCGATACAGGTTAAGGCTACTTTATTTTATAAATTCAAAAATTGTTATTAAAATATTTGTAAAATAAAATAATAATTGCGTTTTATTTTTAGAAATTTGTTTTCATATTAAATTACATTGATTAATATTTTGAACTAGTTTAAATGATTCAATTTAATGTAACATTATGACCTATGTGGTTTATTTTAATTCCCTACCTCCATTATTTTCTGCGGGAGGGTTTTGCAGTATCAGTGGTTGGCCATGTGTGGTGCAAGACTTAGCCCAGTGCTGAGCTGGAGTACATTTTCTACAATTTTGTTCCTTTTAGGTTGTAGAAACTTTAGAAGTGCAGCTTGTGAATAGGAATGAGCTTACTCTTTTGAGGGTGAGTGCATGTCCCTTCCTAATACCCTACCTTACAACTTCTCTAAACTGCTCCCATTTAGTGTGCTAAGCCTCTTTTTTCAGATGCTCTCCCTGATCCCTTCCACATTTACTACTAGGGCCGATTCCGATCTCGCTCGGAAGGGCTCCGAACGCGATCCGGCCGGAAAAAGTACGAGGCGTACGCGTCTTTTCCGTCCGACTCGTGCAGCTGTACAAGCGAGCAAGTACGATGCGGGAAACAAGAAATTGCCAACCGAATCGTTTCCTGATTCAAACCGCTCCATACGTCTCGTCCATAAGCAAACCGCGCTGTGCAATGGAGGCGATTTACGACCGAGCCAGTACGATGCATGATTTGGACAGCTGGATCGAGTCAAAGCATCCGACACATAAATACTCCGGGAAGCGGACTTCGGAGGTCCACGCCGGACCCCCCTTCACCCGTAGCCGTACGAGTCGATCACGGGGGGACCCAAGGGACCCCCTACACATGCATGTACGATGCGGGTGGCACAGAGGCGTCCCCACCACGGGGGGCGCCTTTGTGACCAACGTACCTTTTTCATCAATGGGAGACTATGTACGCGTCGTACAACATGCTCCCATTGACTTCAATGGGGCTCCGAACGACCCGTGTCTGTCAGCGCTTGTTTGCATCGTACTCGGGCGCTCGGAGCCCGAGTCGGTTGGAAAGCCCTCCGGATCCGAGTCGGACGAAGCCTTCTTCCAGCGAGATCAGAATCGGCCCCTAAGTAGTAAACCTGCATTCTTCAGAATCTCCCCATAGAAAAGATAGGAGAGGGTGGAGGTTGAGATTTACACTGTAAGTCCTCTATTTAAAAGCATTGAGATTTTAGAGGTTATGCCCAGTGGCAGAGTCCCAGGATATGGAGAAGTGGGGTTGAAATAAGAACATCTCAATGGAGACAGAAGAGAGACGCATTAGAGCGGAAAGGAAAGAGTGTGTACTAATGGCAATGTCTTTTTTTGGATTGAAAAATCAAGTTTAAAAAATCTACAGTTAAAACATGGCAAGACAAAAACACTGGAGAAAAGTATCAAGAAAGTTATAAAGGTTGATGTTAAAGTATGGTACAACAGAATTGTTAAGCTAAGGATTGTACCTACTGTATAATGTATATTTGCTGCACCCTATGGCATATAGAAAAATAATGGAAGGCCATGGCAAAAGAAGGTTCCCGCTATAGTCTGTGTAGCTAACTACCCATGTGTCTGCACTTAGCACTTAGGGCACATCATAAACATACAAAGACCCTGGTTGGGTTAAGCGGGCTCCTGCTTTGCACAGCATGACCTGCAGGAGCCAACATCATGCCACGGACTATACACAGAGTTTTGATAAGGTATTACCCTCCAACAGCAATAGAGAAGAAACATTCTACTTTGCTTTGCATCGTGAAGCATTGCTTGCAGGCCTCACAGCAGCTTTATTAACATCTGAAGTTAATATGAGATATGCTTTGACCACTGGGTCCATTGTGTGACGGACACGTGCCCGGTTCAGATGACTTTCCGTGTCACCAGCTAATTCTATTGTCTATTTCACATAACATATTTCATAGTGTAATAGATACCAGCATCAGACGGTATCTAGACGGGCCCAGATTTACTAAACTTTCACTCGACGCAGTGCAGCAGGCAAAGTTGGTGAGCTGTGTTGCGTGAAAGAGAGAGTAGAAATGTGCCATATTTAATAAGCTATAACCCACTTCTGCTCTCTCCTTGTGGCACTACAGGGCTAATGCAGGCACCCTTGCGGCATGCCACAAGAGTGTCTGCATAGTGGTCAGGATAGCTTTTGTGCAGGAAGGAACACCTTCCTGCACAAAAAACATATCCTTAAAGGGGCATTCATCTTTGGATATGTATTGTATTGTATTGTATTGTAATTGCATTTATATAGCGCTTACTACCCCTGACGAGGAGTCAAAGAGCTTTTTCTGCAATTAGCACGCTGCTCCAAAACCCATAGAGGATTAGTGTTGAGTTAGCATAGTGAAATTTGAAAGTAATTTGAGTGGTGGATAGGTTATTCAGTTATTTCGATTCAGGAGAATAGCGGAGGGATAGGAGAGGGAAAAAGGTTTGCATTTATATAGAGCTTGTTACTCCTGATGGAGTGTTAAAGTGCTTTTTTTTGCGAGTAGCATGCTCCTCCGGAACCCATAAAGGATGTTTTTTTTATAAGCAATTTTATTGTTTTTGACAATAAACATACACCAGCAAATCGGCAGTGGACACTGAGGATGGCAAATCACAGCCAGATGAATGATCAATCCCAGAACGCTCGACCCCATAAGTTACAATTGGATAAAAACAATGTGTACACACTTTTGACTACTCCATGGTGCCAAACCATTTGCCCCACACCCTGTGGTACTTCTTTGGACAACCCCGTGCTTCATACATAGGTTTGTCTTGTGTCGCACACCAGTCCACCCCTTTCCGCCACTTCCCAGAGCAAGGTGGAGTTGAAAGCTTCCAGGAAGCGGCTATGTCTCGCTTGGCCACTACCATAACCATGTTGAAAAATATTTTCTCGTTCCTAGACCCATCCAGCCCATCCATAATCTCGAGGAAAGAGTGCCGTGCGTCATAGGGGACCTCCCACCCCAGGATTTCTGTATATTTTTTTATATATATATTGTCACTGAAAAAACATAGGTTTCAGGAACGTTATAGTGAGAAATAAGCATTTAAAAAACCTTTGAAATTCACTGAAAAAACCATAGGTTTCAGGCACGTTATAGTTAGAAATTAGCATTTTAAAAATTACCTAACTAACAACGCGCCAGGGGGAGCGTTTGCAGAGTGGTGGAGAAAGGGGGCGTGGCCTCCGGTGAGATGCCAGATTTTTTTTATTTCTGTGTACAAGGGGAGCTTTGTGGCTCTCCTCTTTTTACTATTTTTTGGGCCCTGGGGACCCCATCCCCAGGGCCTTTCCCCTATTTTTTTTTAAACAAAAAAAAATGAGAAGGGGGCCCTGGGGTCCCCATCCCCTCCTTATGTCGTCCGATATGTGTACATGGAGGGCATGTCACAATTGCAAATATTTGTAGAATTGTGTTGGGTGTAGGGAGTATCTGGACTGAAGATCTTGGAAGGAGCACATGTGACCGCTCGCCCACACATCCCCGAGCTACGAGAATCCTATAAGGTCCCCCGCTCGAAATCCCTGCAACCCACTGACCTTCCGGAGCCGTATGCCGTGCCAGAGGCGTATGCTGAGTTAACCTGTGTGTCCATTGGGTATGACGCAGGGCTGCCCGCCAGGCAAAAAGCACGGTGCACGTTACCTCTGGTAGGATGGACGGAATGGACTCCCCGTACATCAGGGACTGGATTTTGGGCAAACCTAGCTCGCTCAATTCAAGCCTATAGGTCGGGTCGGACTAGCCTCCATTAAACCAATCATGTATGGTCAGTAAGCGAGTCGCCAAGTAGTACAAGTATAAGTGTGTCATCCCCATGCCCCCATCGAATGGAGGAATCCGGCATAGGGTCAGAGCCAGACGAGGCCTCCCCCCCAAGGAATTTTTTGGCCATACTATCCAGTTCCCGAAACCAAGCCCGCGGAAAACAGAAGGGTGGCGTTTTGGAGGACGTAGAGGAATCTGGGGAGAATCAACATTTTAAACAGGGCGACTCTCCCCAAGGGATTCAGGGGTAGCGTCTGCCACTTGTGAAGATCCGCCTTCGCTTTTTTCACAAGCGGCGTGATATTGAGGGACCAGACTAATTCTGGGAGAAGGGCGACCCAGATCCCTAAGCATTTGAAAGACTGACGCCTAAGCGGTATTGTGGATTGCCAGTCGTAGCAGTCTCTAGATAAGTGTAGGGGGACCAGGACCAACTTATCGGAATTCGGCCGGAGCCCTGCCTGAAGGACTGCCTGATCTGGAGGCAATGAGGGCCTGACTGGGCGGGTTCAACCAAAAAGATTAAAACATCGTCTGCGTAAAGTGCAATCTTGTCCGCCTCCGAGTTGGGCCATTCCCATCCACGAACGAGGTCCTCAGACCGAATCAGGGTTGCCAGAGGCTCCATCGCCAAGGTGAAGAGAAGGAGCGAGAGGGGGCATTCCTGTCTCATTCCCCTTTGAATGGGGTAGGCCTCCGATAAAACCCCATTGACTAAGACTCGCACCTGGGCTGGGCATAAAGGACTTTTACCAGATTACGGAAGTGGGGGCCAAAACCCATCGTGGCCAGCACGTCGCCCAGATACCTCCAATCCACCGAATTGAAGGCCTTCTCGAAATTGACGAGAAGAATCGCCAAGTAGGGGGTGAGCAAGTGGCGGTGATCTAAGGCCAGATGAAGCCTCCGGAGACAGTGCCTAGTTCCACGCGTGGGCATGAACCCGCATTGGTCCATGTGGACCAATGTGGCAAGGTAGGGCTTCAGCCGTTGGGCAAGAATTGTGGCATATAGTTTAACCTCTGTGTTTATAAGAGAAATGGGACGGTAATCCGCGCAATGACGAGATGGCGGTTGAGACTTTGGGAAAACCACAATGGTGGCCGTATCCATCTCGGGCGGGAAGGAGCCCTTCTCCAAAGCCTCTTCGAACAGGTCTGCGAGGCGTGGGATGAGGGTCTCGTGATAGATAGCGTAGTACTCCTGAGGGAGGCCATCTGGGCCAGGGGTCCTGCCCTAAGAGATGTATGAGCTATTACCTCGTTAATCTCTTTGTGGGTGATAGGGCGGTCCAAATCAGCCTGAGCAGCAGAACCCAGTTGGGGGAGGCGAGCACAACCCACATCCAGCAACTCGGGGAGCAAAAGTACTGGGGTCCTTTCTGCTTAGAGCTTACGATAGTAGGAGGCAAAGGCGTGGGCCATTGCCAACGGGGATCGATGTGTCAACCTGTCTGGGTCCACTATTTCAGGGATGATGCGGTTTGCCCTAGGATACGTAGCTAGTCTGTGGAGAATCATGCTGTTCTTGTCGCCCCAGCCATATACTCTTGCTACGGAGGATCTCCAGAGGAGCTTGGCGGTGTCCAATGAAAGCTGCCTGATTTCCCGTGAGTCCTCAGACCGAATCAGTTCCCGAGAGAGTTGCCTCTCTCGGGAAGTATCGCCATCAGTAGGCGGGGATTGCTCGAGGCGTAGCGCTTGTGCCTCTCGTGAGGTGATCTGCTGCAGCTGGGCCTGCCGCCGACGCTTGAGTTGGCCCTTAGCAAAGCCAGGAATGGTGGCCTTGCACGCCTCCCATAGGGTACCCGGGGATGGAACCGATCCATCATTGGTCAGGAAGTACTGCTGAAGCTCTGCCCCCACCACCTTTCTAAATTCCTTATCTTGGAGGAACCAAGCGTTCATCCGCTATATTGGGTGTTTCAAGGGGGGGGGAGCCCCCGTACTAAGGAGCAATGGGGAATGGTCGGAGATACCCCTGGGGAGTATAAGGATGTCTTGAATCGTGTTGCAGTCAGTCAATGGGATAAAGATTGCATCTTGGCGTGCCTGCGTATGGTGTGCTGCAGAGGTATGAGTGAACTGTTTGGTGTGAGGGTGCCAGATTTGCCATGCATCGCAGAAGCCCAGGGATTCGGACCAATTCGTTAATTGTTTTGCTTGCACAAGTCTAGAGCTAGACGGGGGCCCGTGGTGTCGAGGTGCGGACTGGAAACCGCGTTAAAGTCGCCCCTGATAATAGTGGGCCCCAAGGTTAAGGTGGTCAGCAGGGTGGTGGAGTGTTTCAGGATTAACGTGAGCATCGAGGGGGGCGAGTACATGGACAAGAGGCTGAGGGGACTACCGCACAGTGTACCACAGATGGCCACGGACATTCCCTGTGAGTCATGAATAGCTTGCGTGAGCACAAAGAGAAGGGTGCGCTTCAAGAGGATAGCCACCCCTCGGGCGAAGCCAGAGTGCCATATAGAGTATCCATATCGTGCTAGGAAAGGACAGTGGTTACCCATCAGATGCGTCTCCTGAAGCAAGAGCACCTCTATACCGAGGCGTTGCGCATATCGTAGGACAGCTATTCGTTTAAGTTGGTCTAAAAGTCCATTAACGATCTAGGACAGAACGTGGAGGGATGACCTCGGAATGGGTATGTCAGTCATGGTGGTTGGTGTAGTGGCATGCCGCACCACGGACAGTCGTGGGTACATGCGGGCTCCAGCGCAGGCGCTGGAAAGCGCTTGTGAAGAAGCCGTACGTATAATATAAGGGAATATCGCAGTGTGCCGCAAGAAAGCTGGTGTAGCAAAACAACAAGAAACAACAACCATGGGAAAAACAGTCCCAATCCCTTCCCCTCCCCCCTCCCTATACTTCGAGAACAGAAGCATCTGTCTGCCCAACAGTAGCAACGAGAACCAAACTAAAATGCTCGGGTTGGGTTGCGTGGAGTTTAGCGGGTCAGTTTGTGGCAATGATGGACCCCTCCAGATTGACGGATGTCATGATGTCATCAGCTAGGTTGAAGTGTTAAGTATCGCAAGAGTTCTGCCTCAGTACTGGCCCAGTGGGCCTTCACAAATCAGATCCCCACACCATCACCAGATGTCAGGAGGGCGGGGCTTCTAGAAAGGTCGGAGTCTGACAAGGCAGGGCGCAATGTCCCAAACCCATAAAGGATTAGTGGTGAATTAGTATAGTTTAATATGAAAGTAGTTTGAGTGGTAGATATTAGTCAGTTATTTGAATTGAAGGATAGCGGAGGGATAGAAGAGAGAAGAAAGGGTGTTGAAGCACTTTATTGGCTAGTAGCACGCTACTCCGGAACCCATAAGGATTAGTGGTGAATTAGTATAGTGAAATATCAAAGTAATTTGAGAGGTGGATATTAGTCGATTATTTGGATTGAGAAGGATAGCGGGGAGATAGAAGAGGGAAAAAAAGGTTTCATTTATGTAGCGCCTGTTACCCCAAATGGGGGTGTTGAAGCACCTTCTTGGCGAGTAGCATGCTACTCCGGAACCCATAAGGATTAGTGGTGAATTAGCGTAGTGAAATATGAAAGTAATTAAAGTGGTGGGTATTAATCAGTTATTTGGATTGAGAATGATAGTGGAGGGATAGAAGAGGGAAAAGGTTTGCATTTATATAGCGCAGGTTACCCCTGATGTGGTGCTGAATGCAGCACACATGCAAAGATGAAGTAAGAGGATACGTAGAGATATTTCTCCTTGGTATGACAAGGTAAGTGCACCATTTTGGCGCAAACCCAGGTTTACAGACTTTCCTAAATCTGGGTTTATGTTCAAATACATGGGTAGATACATAGGAACGCCCATGCTTCATCCAGGTAACACCTGGGCAATACAAGGCAGCACCAGGCGCTGCGTTGCGTTACTGTGCAGGTGAAAAGTGGCGTAAGGCCATGCAAATATCGAATCGAATGGCTTTCTAAATCTCACTCAAGCACGTGAGTTGCCTGGCTTCGACTTGCATGACAGAATGACAACGCAGGTGCTTCGTAAATCTAGCCCAAGCTACTTATACCCCTTGATGTATTGAATCTGATTTCTAGTGTTACTCCCCATTCTTAAGTGGACCCTCAGAGTCCAACTGGTAATTAGACTTTTTAAGCCCCCAGAGCTAGCGTTCCAGTAGGCCGGAGGCCAGTTACTAGCCACCACTAATGAACCACTCCTAATGAGGACATGGTAGTAGGGATAGAGTCTAAACCAGCTATTCGAAATGTCACCTGGTTCGTTTTGCACAAACACATGTCAAAAACAAACTGATTCCCGACAAAATGAATCGATTAATGACAAAACAGTTTAAATCTGTTCCAAAAATATTTTGACCAATGACAAAAAAGTTTCGATCGGTGACAGCACTGGAACGAAACAACCCTACCCGAGGTTTGCAAATCAGCTTTAAATGACACAATCGCTTTGTGTCATGGTACTGGGCGTTTTGGTAGATGACTGGAAGAGGCTCACTCTGGATTCTGGAATATCGTGGAGTCGATGGTGGTTGCTTTGTATTTATTATTTTAGCAATTGTATATAGCGCGAACTGGATTTTAAGATATTGATTGGAACGCTTTACATTACACAAGGGCACCGTCATTTTTGGGTAGGCGCGGGGAGAATAAGTGATTTTCCCATAAACACAGGGGGGCAGATTTATGTTTCCTGGCGCATCCCTGCAAATCAGCAGGGATGCACCAGGAAAGATGCGTCACGCAAGTTTACCCTTGCGCCACCACAGATGCGCCGCATTTACAATGCAGCGCATCGTGGCGTAAGGATAAACAGATGCGTGACGCATCTGATGGCGTAAGGGCGGCGCATTTCTGGAGTCGTGTCGCAAGCACGACGCAACTCCAGCAATGTTTAAGGGCTGCCCATACCTAACATGCTGCGTCATGCCTTACGCCTGCTTCAAGCAGGCACAAGGTTTTGACGCAGCAGCGTCGGAAAAGTGACTGAGATTTCACTGCATCACTTTTCCGAGGCTTTTTCCGATGGAACGCCCACCCTGCATACATTAAACTGACGCAGGTTTAATGTGGCTCAGGGCTTTACACCGTGACGTATCTCCATTGATGCGTCACGATGTAAATGGGGCGCAACGTGGCGCAGGGTTTACGCCACCACTGCGTCACAAAAGTGACGCAACGGCGGCGTAAAAGTGGCGCAAGTCTAACATAGATCTGCCCCTCAGAGTTCCACAAAATTGAACTTTTAATGGAATATGCTTATGCAGTCCAACATTAGGAAAAAACATTTGGTGAGAGGATTCCCCTAGGCCCAGTCCATTCACGTCGCATATGGATACCTGGCTTTGTGAGCCTGTCACGGCCTTTGCTTCCCTGGTCTCAGAGTCAAGAATGCAGCAGCAGGACCAGGGCGCAAGTAGCGCTGTTCTGTATTTTGCATTCTCTGCCATTCCCTTGGACTCTGAGCCGCAATAGGAAGGTATTGGGGAGCTAACGATAGCAGAAGAGTTAGTCCACCCTGTAATGTCTTTGGGGTGAAAGGGTGCGGTATGTCCTTTGTGCTACCCTCGGGACTTTGTTGACTCGACGTCTGTTTCCGAATACATTTTAAACAGATGCCGCCAGGATCCCACCTCACACTGCAGCGACCAGCGCTAAATTTGCAACAAGAGACAATAACAGCGATCCCTGCCTCCCTGGGAGGAATGCGGAAACCCAGCAACAGATAACATACCGCAGGTTCGGCGTCAGCTGAGCAGACTTCAAGAGGTTACCCTGACCAGAGTAGTATATCCATTTCTGTGCCCTCAAGCGATGACGTCTTCTTTCTCAGAGCCTCCAGTTTCCCACAAAAACAAAGGTGCGTACGCCCACGCACTCGCACACCACGTGGTCGGATGAAACGCATTGCTCTGCATCAGAGCCCATTGGGTCCAGCTTGAAAACAATCTCAGCATCTCAGAAAACAATGCCAAACGGCTTCTCTCGGGGCCAGGGGATGGCCCCGCGGTTGCGTCGGCCTGTCTTGATCTTCAGTCTGTGGAGGCCTCACTGACATCTCCAAAGCAGCGCGTGCTCGAGGTTAGGCTAGCGCCGCGGGCTCCGCTTCCAGCGCCTGCGGGCGCTCCCTCCTGGCTCTGCAGCCAGCAACATCGAGGGGATTACGGAGACTCTTGGCCTTTCATCCGGATCCACACGAAGAGCACCGCAGTGGATTTTCAAAATGCTCTGGCACTGCAGGCGGTGATCCTGAAAGTTGTCCTGACATCAGGTTGAAAAGTGGCTGTTTCATTTGTTAGCATGTTGTAATGACCTCAGGAGCAAGCTGGTCTCTTACAACGTCACTTCCAATTATGTTTCGCCCATCTACGCCTTACAGGATACCATGGCCCATCTTATGGCTCATCTTTACCTTTCTGTCACGGTCTCCGAATAACTGTCGGTTCTCTCATACTGTGGTGCATTTTTCTGGCCCCCAGGTCACGCCACATGAGTATCACTTTTTCTTACGCTCTGGTGGCGTTGCTCTCAAACCCATATTTACGAGGCTTAACATCACCTTGTAATGATACCCTTTACCGCAGCAGTCCGCTGCGGCAAAGGGGCGGGCAATGGGGCGAGCAATAGGTATTGCAGTGTGTGTTTCGCTGCAAGACATGGCTTTTTGACGCTGCCCCACATTTACAAGGATGGGGCCAGGGAATACCTGGTTTTAGGATGGCGATATGAAGAGAAATCATTTTCCTCGTATTTTGCTCTTTCTAGCAAATAGCTTTTAAAGATTGTTAATGTGAAGGAAGGTGTCCCTTCCTGCACATAAACACCCCTGGAGCGCAGGCACCCTTGCAACATGGTGCAAGGGTGCCTGCGATGGCCCTATGCAGCTTTTTTAGCACCAGCGCTAGGGGAAATTGTGGGGTGCCCCGTATTTTTGTAAATACGGAGCATCCCTGCATTAAAAAAATGTCAGAGCGCGGATTTAGCAATTTTGTGGTAACACCGTGCTCCGACATTTTTTTGTAAATATCCCCCTATATGTTGTACATACACTGTATATTTTCTGGCCGTTAAACTAGATCAAATTATACACTCTTGGGCCAATTCACAAAAGGCATTTTAGAGTCCATAAAATAGTACTTGAGTAGTACTACTTCACATACTACAAAACGTAATTCACAAACTTATGGCCGGTGATCTCCCGTTCTGCCTCTCCCATCTTTTCTGTACATGTATATAAAGGATTTAGTGATACATGTTAGAGGAGCATGGTGGAGTGGTTGGAAAATTGGGATGAGTTAATGGAAATTTAAGGAGAGGTTTAGGGAAGGGCATGCTCACTCAAAACACACCACCACATAAGAGTCAGACAGTTGCAATTCCCAAATCACAGCTCTAATTCTACTAGAATGAAAAAACAGGATTAAATGTACTCCAGTCCACCCTGCAGTAAGCCAAGGACCACACATGGCCAACCACTGCTACTACAAAACACTTCCATAGAGAACTATGGAGTCACGGTATAACACTAGTGAGTTTACTTTAAGTAATGCCACAAGGTTTTGCCTTAATTCTTTTTATGACATATCTCAATGCTGCCACTCTCGATATCCAGTGATAAACTGATAGAAGTGGTATGCTTCTAAGACAAATTTTGGAAATTACCACCCCTGCCAATCCTGCTCCTGTCAGCCGTCTTCCCTTCTCTCATAGCACTGTCTTAGTCAAAGCCTTCTCTCCCATATACCCGTTCATTCACAATGCCTTTCAGCTTCTTATTGGCCAGCCCTCCCTTGGAGTCCTGAACAATTATCTCTCCTTCACTTATGTCATCTAGTTGCTCACAACCAGTACATATTAACTGCTCCAATCTTAACAACTGGATCAAGCATCATTCACCTGAGTTTTACCTGCCTCCCCCTCCCCTGACCTCCTGTATGCTCTATCTCAGTTGACTGAGAGAATTGACATCTTGTCAGAGGTAGTAACTCATCTGTCAGACTCGTTGTCCCACCTAAAATGCTATTCACAACCAGGCCCCAACCCACTATAAAGATTAATCCCCGGGAAGACAGACTACCTAGTAGCAATCTGAATACGAGACACAATATAGCCTACTCCTACCTCAGAGAGGGTGATCTTTGTGAACTCATCATTAACTATGAAAACCTGAACACCACCTCCAAGCATATGTCAATACTAACTCAGAACTACTTTTACATCCCCACCATCATTCTTCTGTCAACCTACTAAGATGAAGGAACTTACAAATCACATTGAAGTATCTGTTGAACATCCAATGTATCCCATCTCCAAATCCACTAACTCTTTGCTGTGGTACCTATTACACAACTTCCATTCTGCATTTAAACAATGTGTGGAGATTTCAAGCCCAATTTTGCAAACCGCGGCCTGTGTAGGTAAGAGCGGTGGGGCTGGTTTGAGGGGGCGGGGGGGTCAACAGACGACCATGAAGGGAAAAAAAGTCGTCTGTCAAACACCCCCCCCCCCCCCCCCCCACACACACACTCGGCCCGGCCGATCTTACATGCACAGGCTACAGCTGTAATTTTGAATTCTAACCTAGACGGAAACATGGCTCTATGAATCCCCAAACAATATTCTAGGCCTCTTTCTCCTCCTAAATTACTCCATTAGAAACTGCAATTGAGAAGACCGGCAAGGTGGGGGAATAGCAGTCATTCAGAAGAACACACCAATATTTGATCTCTTTCCATTATGCAGTTCCACTTGTTCCAATGTCTTTCTTTTGAAATCTTCACCCACAAAGCACCCATTCTCAGAAGTTTTTATCTATTTTAATATTTGTTAATAGCACAAACACGGCCCTTGCGAGTATCAGAGAGCTTTACAGAATTGCATCGTGCAGAGTGGTAAAAGCAGTAATATCGCATTCAACACCGATTCATTAACAGTCGAATGACATAGAGCCTTAATAAAAACATATTGTAAGAGTTCAGGCCAGTGCAGATACCAGGCAGTGTTGTGAAGCTGGGGGGTAAAGTCGGTACTGCACGGAAGAGCGCATTAGGTAGCCAGAATGATATAATGAAGACACGAAGGCAAACAAAGAGCCAAGTCACAAGTTTAATGTTCCACATACAATCGCCGATTGCAGTGACAGTTGAACTGTCCAAGCGCAAGAGGAAACAAAGGAAGACTCCAAGGATGGAAAAGAGGGGAAAAGGGAGATGCCAAAGAAAAGCACAAGTGAAAACAAGTAAAAAGTAGCACAACATAATATACACTAAAGAGATAACGAAATTACAACACATCTCCTTCCTATACAACATTATTTTCCCCTCATATTCTTATACGAGGTAACCAGCGAAGAAGGAAACACAGAACTAGGAGAAAATTCAGAATATAATGAATAAATAAGGAACTAATTGAAACACATAATTCCTGTGCCAGGCTGGAGCCCGAGGGACCCTAGAACTGTGAGAACAGCCAGGCAGTTACCGGGGATTAGACATTGGTACAACAGCTCCAAATCCCAATTCTGGCACTGGAACAAGGCACTTTGCAATTCTGTCCCTGCTCCACACCTTGCCATCCTCAAGTGCAACCACATTTGTATCAAACGCAGTAACTTTAAGTGGTTTGGAGAATTTACTCATGGCTCCCTTCTATGGGGAAAGGAGATTTAACCACCACCAAATCTCCCACCTTGCAGCACCTGTGTTTCGACCCATGTTTGGCATCGTACCTCCTTTTGTAATCCTCTTGGTGATTCTTAATGCACTTATTTACCACTCCATGATGGGTCCATCTGGCTTCACCCCCACCTATCCAGCTGGGGAACAAGTTAGTCTCAGGCAATCTCCCCTTAAGCATGAGAAAGAGTGAAACACCTATGACTGAGTTGGGAGCAGTGTGATAAGACCGTAACAATTTTTTGACTGCAACATCTACTGCCACCCCAGAAATTTGAGCAGATTGGATACACTCCTTTAGCATACGGTTCACTCTCTCCACCAGTCCGTTTGCCGTAGGACAATATAGAGCGGTTTTAAGGTGTACAATTGATATGGCCTTTAGGAACACATTCATTACCACTGAGGGGAATTGAACACATTGTCTGTGATTTGAAGAAAAGAGCAGGCAGTAGTGTCCCTAACAAGGGAAAAAACGCAAATCCACAATTTGAGAAATATTTACAAAGTGACAATGATATGCGTGATAAATATATACTTGATATGTCATCAACTGGGTGCTATTTCAACCTCCAACACCTACTACCCAAAGGTGTCATGAACAAATTAAATCAATAATGTGCATATACTGCAAAAAGAAAAGTAAGGCTATTACAGCACAACCAAAAAAAAAGAATTAATAAATCCAAACAACAGTATTTGGTCATGGGTCAATATAAACCCGTATCATAGTTGTAGTTTCTTCAGCACGAAAGAGACAATACAGAGACGTCAATGAGTTGTATAAATGACATCAAATCTTCCAATATATTTTCTTAGTATGCTTTATTGTAATCCCAGATGTATTTAAAGAAATTATCCCAGCACACAATACCCGGCACGTGTTTCGTCTGACACACAGACTTTTTCAAGGCAAAAATTAGAAATATTGGGAAATACACGTAGACTTTATGCAGTGCGCAATCCGTAGGTACAGCACATCCCAATAAGGATTGTACTATGGCCCAATTATATAAAATGCGAATTTGATGATCCAAAAATAAGACCAAAAACGAAGATTCCAAATTTGGGCAGACAGAACGGGGAGTAAGGAATAGCAGGTCCCCAAGGTCAAAAGGTAAAATTCTCAAAAGCAAGAATTAAGTAAGTTTGTTGCCAGTGAGCAGTAACCGGACCATATCGTAGGGAAACTGTGATAGGTTAAGACCTACTAATAAACGTGACTACGTCGCAAACCAGAGTATGGCAAGAACTGAGTAAGACCATTGTCTGTGATGATGGAACTGGGTATCCCTTCAATCATAAAAGTATCTAACAAGATATCAATAAAATCATGGGTAGTTATGTGGTAGGCCACCCTAACAACAATTCAATGGGAACAGTAGTCCACCAAAATAATGATGTACTTGCCGGATAACTTCGAACAATTGAGAAGACCCATAATGTCAAGGCTGGGTTTGTCCCATGGTTTGGAGGGAACCCCCACCGGGGAGAGGGGGGGCTTTCCTGACATCCCTACTTTTGTTATTCATCAAACAAGTAAGGCAATCCTTAACCTATTCCTCCACCAGACTGTCCATACCAGGAAACCAGTATGTGGGCCTGACTTTGTACTTGGTGATACTGCATCACAAGTGCCCTTAGTGTGCCAGATCTATAACCCTCTCTCGGAGAACCCCTGAAGCAAATATTTACTCACCTCTCATGAGCATGTTCCCATGAATATACAGTTCATGTCTTGCCTCCCAATAGTTGTGAATGTCCTCTTCCAACCCATTAGGTTGAGTTGGCCACCCATGAACAACCTTGTTCTTCAAGGCTGAAATAACAACATCAGTTTCTGAGCACTCCAACCACTCCTCCTTAGAGATGCCAGGGTTAGACACAACCATCACGGGTTACATTTCTTTAACCCTACCTACACCACAACTGCATTCCAAAGCACTTCCTTTACTAGGTAGACGGGAAAGGCAGTCCGCAACAGCATTCTTATTCCCTGGAACAAAATCAACTTTGAAATTGTAACCCTCTAATCCAAGGAACCACTTAGCTATGCGTGGGGTAGAGTGCTCTCTTCCCCTGCAAGTAAAGAGGCATGTAAGGGGTTTGTGATCAGTTCTCTAGATGAAGGGAAGTCCCCACAAAAAGAACTTAAAGTGCGTGATAGCCCAGAAGCACGCTAATGCTTCCCTTTCAATAGTGGAGTAATTGACTTCAGCACTTTTGAGAACCCTTGAGGTGAATTTCAAATTCCTCTCCTTTCCCTCCACCACCTGTACGAGAGACACACCTAACCCTTTGGCACTGGCATCCATGTAAAGTGAAGTTCTACGTGTAGTGTCAAAATGACCTAAGGATGGTGCAGCAACAATGGCTTGTTTTATACATTCAAACGCATGATTACAAGTCTCTTCCCATATAAAATGAGAAACTTTCTTCAAAAGATGTCTTAACGGTACAGTGTAACTGGCAAAGTGTTGCACAAATTTAGCCATATATTCCACAAGGCCCATGAAAGACTTCAATGCGTCTTTAGACTCGGGTGGTGCTTCCTTTACAGCCTCAACCAGGTCAAGCTTGGGTTTAATACCATCCTTGGTGGTGACCCAGATGGCCAATAGAGTCCACATCAAACTTGCACTTATCCCCCTTGATGGTTAGACCCGCATTCCCTAAGGGTCCCCAATATATTCCTCAGGGTAGTATCATGGTCGAGATTAGATACCATAAATCAGTAGTTCATCCTGAAAATCAAGTACACTGTTAGTGTCCTTCAATAATTGGTGCATCACTCTCTGGAAGACCGCTGCCACAGAGGTGAGGCCAAATGGCATCATACAAAGCCTAAAAGCACCAAATGGGGTCATGAATGAGGTCAATCTTTTATACTCTGGATGGAGTCCAATTTGATGATAGGCTAACAAGAGATCTATCACACTGAAAATACTCGCCTTCCCAATCATGCTAATCATGTCATTAATCTTAGGTAAAGAAACCTGTCCACCCAGATATTACGTTTTAAATCCCTCAGATCGACACACAGACAAATCCCTCTACCCTCATCCTTTTGAGCTACCACAATGGGGCCAACCAGAGAGAACTCTCAATGGTTTCAATAACTTTCTGCTCCATTAAATTGTCTAGTTCTAACTTTAGGGGTTCCCTCATCATAATGGGAACAGAATGAACCTTGTGCACTACTGGTGTTGGATTATCTTTTAATATTATCTTGTGCTGAAAGTCCTTTATGTGACCCAGATTATAAGTACACACCCCTGGAAATTCCTTGACTATGCCATTGCTGCATTGATCCAACTTAATAGCTAAAACAGGATCTCAGCTATTGGGGTCCAATTTGATACCTAAATCCCTCTGGTGTCTCCAAACTAGTAAATTGGAACCCCTCTCAGCAATGTAAACAGGACCTGGGGTGGTGCAGCCTTTCAAAGCAATGTGCATATCCCGCATTCCCTTAAGAGGGATAAGAGCCTGATTGTACCTTCCAGGTTTTATGTCAGCACCAACAAGTGTGTAACACATTTTACCCTATTTCTCAGCAAAAGTGCTCTGATTGATAATGGTATAGGGCGAGCAAGAGTCCGCAAACACTGTTACCCCCACCCCGTCCAAGTGACAACAGGTAAGAAGTAGCACAAAATAATATACACTAAAGAGATAACAAAATTACAACACAGATAATTAATTGTGTGAGCGAACATGGGAGATAAGAGTCATGTGATCTAGGGAAGAAATTTGTTCATAAGGAATTTATTGGCTTCTTTCTTGAATGTTATGACCGAGGGATTCGTCTGATTTACGGAGATAATGAGTTCCAGATTCTTGGGGCAATCTCAGAGAATGCATGGTTGTAGGTTTTCTTCTTGTGGAATCTCTGAGGTTTCAGAAGAAGGGTGTTGGAGCTTCTGGATGCTCTGGAGCCACCAGAGAGTTTGAGTTTCTGGACGAGATATTTAGGGGTGTTGTGGTGGAGGGCTTTAAGCGTCATGCAGGCAATTATTAGATGGATCTTTGCTTTGTTGGGGAGCCAGTTGTGAGATTTGAGATTGGGGGAAACGTGGCTGTATCTTTTTGAGCCAGTGATGAGTCTAGCGGCAGAGTTGAGCAAGGGCCTAAGAGAAGCAAGTTTGGATCTGGGCAGTCCAGATAGGGTTATACTACCATAATCCAACATGGGAATCACTAAGGCTTGTACAGCATGTTTGAAATCGTTAGGGGGGGGTGAGGGGGGAAGTTATAATTTTCTTAAAATACTCATTTGGTGATTTGCAGCTTTGGTGGGGACCTGATGTGTTTCTGCGTGTTGAGATTTGCAGAGTCATTGATTTGTGGAGTGCAATTGAGCCCTGTAAGCTGTTTCAGCACTTTTGAGAACCCTTGAGGTGAATTTCAAATTCCTCTCCTTTCCCTCCACCACCTGTACGAGAGACACACCTAACCCTTTGGCACTGGCATCCATGTAAAGTGAAGTTCTACGTGTAGTGTCAAAATGACCTAAGGATGGTGCAGCAACAATGGCTTGTTTTATACATTCAAACGCATGATTACAAGTCTCTTCCCATATAAAATGAGAAACTTTCTTCAAAAGATGTCTTAACGGTACAGTGTAACTGGCAAAGTGTTGCACAAATTTAGCCATATATTCCACAAGGCCCATGAAAGACTTCAATGCGTCTTTAGACTCGGGTGGTGCTTCTTTTACAGCCTCAACCAGGTCAAGCTTGGGTTTAATACCATCCTTGGTGGTGACCCAGATGGCCAATAGAGTCCACATCAAACTTGCACTTATCCCCCTTGATGGTTAGACCCGCATTCCCTAAGGGTCCCCAATATATTCCTCAGGGTAGTATCATGGTCGAGATTAGATACCATAAATCAGTAGTTCATCCTGAAAATCAAGTACACTGTTAGTGTCCTTCAATAATTGGTGCATCACTCTCTGGAAGACCGCTGCCACAGAGGTGAGGCCAAATGGCATCATACAAAGCCTAAAAGCACCAAATGGGGTCATGAATGAGGTCAATCTTTTATACTCTGGATGGAGTCCAATTTGATGATAGGCTAACAAGAGATCTATCACACTGAAAATACTCGCCTTCCCAATCATGCTAATCATGTCATTAATCTTAGGTAAAGAAACCTGTCCACCCAGATATTACGTTTTAAATCCCTCAGATCGACACACAGACAAATCCCTCTACCCTCATCCTTTTGAGCTACCACAATGGGGCCAACCAGAGAGAACTCTCAATGGTTTCAATAACTTTCTGCTCCATTAAATTGTCTAGTTCTAACTTTAGGGGTTCCCTCATCATAATGGGAACAGAATGAACCTTGTGCACTACTGGTGTTGGATTATCTTTTAATATTATCTTGTGCTGAAAGTCCTTTATGTGACCCAGATTATAAGTACACACCCCTGGAAATTCCTTGACTATGCCATTGCTGCATTGATCCAACTTAATAGCTAAAACAGGATCTCAGCTATTGGGGTCCAATTTGATACCTAAATCCCTCTGGTGTCTCCAAACTAGTAAATTGGAACCCCTCTCAGCAATGTAAACAGGACCTGGGGTGGTGCAGCCTTTCAAAGCAATGTGCATATCCCGCATTCCCTTAAGAGGGATAAGAGCCTGATTGTACCTTCCAGGTTTTATGTCAGCACCAACAAGTGTGTAACACATTTTACCCTATTTCTCAGCAAAAGTGCTCTGATTGATAATGGTATAGGGCGAGCAAGAGTCCGCAAACACTGTTACCCCCACCCCGTCCAAGTGACAACAGGTAAGAAGTAGCACAAAATAATATACACTAAAGAGATAACAAAATTACAACACAGATAATTAATTGTGTGAGCGAACATGGGAGATAAGAGTCATGTGATCTAGGGAAGAAATTTGTTCATAAGGAATTTATTGGCTTCTTTCTTGAATGTTATGACCGAGGGATTCGTCTGATTTACGGAGATAATGAGTTCCAGATTCTTGGGGCAATCTCAGAGAATGCATGGTTGTAGGTTTTCTTCTTGTGGAATCTCTGAGGTTTCAGAAGAAGGGTGTTGGAGCTTCTGGATGCTCTGGAGCCACCAGAGAGTTTGAGTTTCTGGACGAGATATTTAGGGGTGTTGTGGTGGAGGGCTTTAAGCGTCATGCAGGCAATTATTAGATGGATCTTTGCTTTGTTGGGGAGCCAGTTGTGAGATTTGAGATTGGGGGAAACGTGGCTGTATCTTTTTGAGCCAGTGATGAGTCTAGCGGCAGAGTTGAGCAAGGGCCTAAGAGAAGCAAGTTTGGATCTGGGCAGTCCAGATAGGGTTATACTACCATAATCCAACATGGGAATCACTAAGGCTTGTACAGCATGTTTGAAATCGTTAGGGGGGGGTGAGGGGGGAAGTTATAATTTTCTTAAAATACTCATTTGGTGATTTGCAGCTTTGGTGGGGACCTGATGTGTTTCTGCGTGTTGAGATTTGCAGAGTCATTGATTTGTGGAGTGCAATTGAGCCCTGTAAGCTGTTTCAGCCATTCTTTGACAACCAGTGCCTGGTTGGGTCGAGCAATTAGAAGGAGCTCAGTTTTTTAAATATTCAGGGCTCTATCACGATAGCTGGCAACGGCAAAAGGGACCGCCCGCCATAGGTGCAGCAGTACGGCTATTCAAATTAGGATGCGCCCGCCACACTGGCGGGCGCATCACGCATTTTTTACATTGCGGCGGGCGGTGCTGTAAGCAGCATCTGCCGTAATGTAAAAAATATATGTAGTGCATTTTCATGCACAACGTGACAGGCACCGCGCGGTGCCTGCCACCTTGTGCATGCAAATGCAGGGGGGTACCATTGGTACTCCCCATGTGCACCCCCCACCCCCCACCATTCTGGGGGCCCGCTATGGGCCCCCAACAGTGCAAACCGCATGCCTTTCCACGGTGGCAATGCCACCATGGACAGGCATCTCTCCACCGGCATCCTGATATGGTTGTCGGTGTCTTACAGACACTGCCACCATATTGTGGCAGTTTTCCGCCCAGTCGACGAGTCGACCATCGGAAAAGCGGCAGGCGGTCTTCCCGTCGGCCGCGGACCCCCCAGCCATCCTAATGTGGCGGGGGGTCAATCATGGAAGGATTGCGGGTGGATCGCCCCCCCCGGGCTGGCAGTGGCTACTGCCAGCCCGGCGGGTGCGTTCCGCCCGCCATCCTAATAGGCCCCTTAATTTGAGGTGATTGGTTGTTAGCCGGTTTTGAGTTTCCATTAGTGTTGTGTTGAGGGAACATAATGTCTTCTGGGGAGGAGAATTTTAGGTAACGCTCGGTATTGTCAACATACATGTGGTATTGGATGAGCTCAGTAATTCTGTTAAGGAATCCATGAATAGGTTGAAGACGGTGGGCGAAAGAGATGATCATTGTGGGACCCCAAGTGTAATCCGTGTGGAAAGAGATTGAGATAGATTAAGCTTGACTCTTTGAGATCTGTTAATGAAGTAGGAGGAGAACCAGTTAAGGACTAGACTTGTAAGGCCCATATGGTGTTCCAATCGGTCCAAGAGATTTGCGTCCTTAACCGTTTCGAATGCCAATAATAGGTCAAGGAGGACTAGTAGACAGTCTTGGTTGTGGTCCAGCATTTTTAGTGCATCGTTTACAATGTATCTCATAATAGATGGAAATGATCGATACCGTTGCAGAGTTGAATGTGAACACATATTTCCAGGATTTTCGCCAGGGTAGGGTAATTGGAAATAGGTAGGTAGTTTTTAAGGTCAATTTGGATCGCTTTCGTTTTTTTTAGACTGGGGCAACTTGAACAGACTGTAGGCAGTAAGGGATGGAGCCTTGAAGGAGGGAGGCATTAACAATCTTTACATCTAGTTGGTCGTGAGGGTGCGTTGGGATAGGCTTTCGTTCTCAGTGTCCAAAGTGGGGGCAGAGTGGAGGGAGAGGACCGGTTGGTGGGGATGTGCATTTGATGGTGTGTGTATGTGGGGGAAGGGGTGTTGGTCCGGGGTGGGGGTATACGTAGTGTGGATCTTATTAGGCCCCAGATAGTTGGTTGTCAAAGTTGTGAAGTGAAAGAGCCTAATGAGAGAATGATTGCTTTCTACACCACCTTCCTTGGAGAAACCAGTGCCTTCGTCGATTTATCATATCTCGGCTAATAATCTCCAAGTCCACAAATGTTCTGGAGGACTTGAATCTACATTGAGGCAATAAGAGCAGGAGACCTGTTAATATGTTCTCCTCTATTCTCCAAAACAACAATCTCATTCAACACTGTCAGAAACCCACACAGTGCACAGATTCCACTTTGGATCTCATCACCTCTAAGGACACGCTTCTAACTGTCATTGACCTAATCCCAGTTGACTGGTCTGACCGCCTTCAACTCCCTTTCCTGTTATGTCCACAACAAAGCTGTAGGTCAACCATAAAAGAGATACGATGTGGCTTCATGACACAAACACATTGACAGTGCCTCTTTTACCAGAAAAACTCTTTGAAACTTTCTCACTCTAGATTCTCAGTAAGATATTAATATCACAACAGATGAGTATAATAAGTCCATGGCGGTTGTAACTTGAGAATATGTTCCACTAACAAACAAGTTGAAAAGGCCAAAACCCCCTCACCCCTAGTTCTAAAAAAGCTTTATGCTGAAAGAAAACGCTTGAGTAAGACAGAGAACTTAAAACCTCTGCTGCTAGCTGGGCTTTTGCTCAGCTTCCTTTTATTAGCTCAGACTCATTGAAATAAAAGACAATTTTTGCATGCACTTTTGTAAAAATGTGAGATTTGTACAGAAGTGCTAATCTCACTTTTTTTTGCTGGTGGCTCTGCCTTGGTCTCGCAGCTGCCTTTGATACAGTCGCTCACTCATCTCAAATTAATATCCTGAAGGAAAGGCTAGGAATGGAAGGGGCGATCCCCAAGTGGTTCAACTTCTATTTGTTGAACTGTTCTCAGGTAGTTAAAATTGTAATCTCTTTCTCCAGAAAAGTCAGCCTACAGCAGCGAGTTCCGCAGGGCTTGATCTAATCCCCAGTACAGTTCAACTTATACCATGACCTACTTGGTGAGTTTCCCAGTAACTCTGGCCTCCTTTATCACCAATATGTACACGATACCCAGGGAAGGTGATTTAAGTGGCAGGTTAGAAGTGGGGGATACAATTGTCAGGGGATTAGTTACAGGCAATGACAGGGCACAGCTCTGAGAACTCACAAGGGGTGGTGGGAAGGTGCATCCACTAACTGATAGCTGTTTGCAATGAAAGCGATTCCTAAGCAAGTGTGTGTGTGGGGGGGCTGAGGAACAGTTCGGTGTCATTCACTAGCAGAACGCTTTTGAATAGTATTGGGGTGAGGATAGGCAGCAGCTATTGTAGACCTCGCTGCAAGCAATGTGTAACATATATTAGTTGGAGATGGGTTTAACCCTGTGCATAGCTGAATGAAAACCTTTGACTATGACTTTGGAATTGGCCTCCTACAACATGTTCAGCTATGGAAATCGGGCAGTTTGTTTTTTGATGACATATTTTAATAGGTATATATCCACCACCCTGTGGGCAGGAAACAGAATCTTTGACACATACAGTTTAACATTACTTGCCACAATTTATCAAATTATTGAGCAACTCAACAAATAAAATACCTCCCAATCTGGCCACAAGCATCTATTCCTGTATACTAGCTTTTTATCTGCAGATTTCTTAATCTAAAGTTACCATAACAGGATCGGCTGGATCTGCAACTATTCCCCACTGCTGGCATAAGTCCGTCCAAATTTTGAAATGTTTCTGCGGGCACCCTCTGACCACCACGTAGATGCACTTCTCCATGCTCATACATTGGTCTAGTACCTTCATCCATTCCTTCAGCGAGGGGTTGGCACCATCCTTCCATCGGCGGGCTATGTTACTTTTTGCCACTACCAGATCCAACCACAGTAAAGCCATTTTGTATCTGTTAGTGTGTAAGTCTACCTTTATGTGTAGGCTAGGTAACCTAAGATCCCTGGGTAACACCCATCCCAGCAAGAGCCTAGGGTGGAAAGGACTGCCTCCTAGAAGTGAGCAAGCACCCCATGTGCAGAATTCCTCAGAAACTTCGGGGAGGCTACTGCCTCCATCTTCCATAGTTTTATTGGATGAGATATACCCTATAGAAGTATGTGAATTGGATAAGTCTATGTCTGAATGATATCCCAGCCTCACGTGGAGAAATACTAGCCTGCTCCCAGTCATCTGATAGTGTGCTCAGATCAAGTCCTAAACTCGACGCAACACCTTGAAGGAGTCTGCAGCATTTGGCAGTAAAGAGCGGTAGAGCAGTGTTATTTTATGATGTCTCAGTACGCTTAGCAATAATTTAATATCCAGGGGGTTGAATTTTGTTAATGTATGTGTTTCGTACATGTCTCGATTGTAATTAACAGTAGAATTGGCAATGGTGTATGTCGTATTCCCCCTGTAGGTCTTTAAAGGCATTCAGAACAGTTCCTGACATCACATCTCCCAGACAGGAGATCCCATTCACATCTCACTGTCTGAAGCCTTGCAACATAGTGGCCTTTTGAAGCCTGCTGACAGCATGTCTCCCCCTGTGAGTCTGTGCCTCTATTCTAAGTCACTAAAACTGTCTCTCCAAATTTTCATGACAAGTTTAGTAGCCAGAGGGAGTGAAGAATCCACTCTACCCTCATCTGTGGCCGCTCCTCCGCTAAGGCGGAGGAGCGTGCCCCACTGCGCAAAAAGGAAAAATAAAATGAAAATAACGTATTGTTATTGTCATTCTATTTTTCTATTGCATGCAGCATGTGTGCAATGTGGGGTGGGCGGGAGTGACCAGGGTAGGAGTGGTTTGCATCCCCAAAATGTGCATCAACTTTTTGGCTGGCACTCTTGGGCTGCCCAAACAGTTCATGTGCACTTTGCATGTTCCTACCTGCGACAGGAACATGCACAGGCTAGCTGTTCGATAAACGGCGCTCAGACCACTCACAACGCTGCATTGCAGCATTGTGATTGGCTCATAGGAGCCTGCCGGGTGCTTCCTGCTGCTGGCCAGACTACAGAGGAAGAAGAAAGAGGGCGCAGGGGAGGCGGTGGCTGGCTGTTCTAAGGTACGTGTTAATTTATAAATTAACCCCTACGCCCACCACCCCCAGCCGGTGGCAGCCGCTACTGACCCTCATAGAGTAAGTGTTGAAGTGACAACTAATGCATAGCTCATTTTTGGGAGACGAATGCCTGGTCTCCTCTACATCATACCACAGTTGTTGATTATTTGTATGTGAACGGCCCTGTATTAAGACCTAATTTCTGGTTCAGCAATTACCTACTCATATGTTTATTGCCAGCATTTTCAGAGGGCTATCCGGGGAAAGCCCTGCATCAATAAGAAGCTTTGCAGTATGGAACAGACCCACTCAAAGTGGACTGTGGAATTTCAAATTGGAAATTACGGAGGTAGTGCAGCAGATGTGGAAGAGCGACCATCTCCGTTCTGCCAATGTCAGCAGGAGCATAATTCAGAATTTCACATCATCATGCATCTTATATATTATTGGTTGGATTCTTTGCTTCCATGCTTCTACATCATCCCGCGTTATATGGATGGGCACTAGCAGATCTTGAGCCCAGTTTAGGAATTGAGGTCGATCAGCAACCAGGTACAGCACTGTCTTAGCTCTGTTTAAGTGCAAGTCAGTGGACTCCCCAAAGATGCAGAAAATCTAGAGGGCTTGGGGACCGGACCACTCAGAATCTGCATGCAACACTGGAACATCATCTGCATATAATGGCACTTTATCTAAAATGCTCCCTGTCCAGTCAAGTCACCTTGGCATACGCTCTCAATCTAAGCTAAAGGTGCAATTTCAATGGGGAATAGCAGGGGGAGAGACAGAGAGAAAGGACACCCCGGTCTGATACCCCTCTGCTGGGGGAGAAGAGTCTGATGTGTCTCTTCCCGCTTTGAATCTAGCCGAAAGACCTGTGTAGAGTATCTTGATATAGTTAATGAATTTTGTGTCTATGATGAGTCTGTGTAACAGGGCAAACAAATAGTCCAATTGCCCTGAATCAAACGCCTTCTCAAAATGCACAAGTAGGAGAGACACTAGGTAATTCAGTTGGTTCACTAATGTAAGCATATTATGAAGGTGTCTTATGTAATGCCAGGTGGCCCATTGCGGCATAAGCCCAGACTGGTCCGGGTGAGCCAAGGAGAGTATCACCTTTGAAAGATGATTTGCCAGTGATTTCACTACTATTTTGACTCTGAATTCAGTACAGATATTGGGCGGTCGGAACAGCATAAATCAGGTGGATGGCCTGACTTATAAATGACTGCAATCTCAGCCTGAGTGTCCTGCCATCATTGCCCCCCCCCTCCCATTGGTAGGTCTGGCTGTGTAAGCAAACCAGGCTTTCTGCACATCATCTTTGCTGATGCGTCGTTTTAGTGTGCAGTAAGTCTCTCAGACATTAGCAGGTAAAGATGAGTGTATGTGCTGGGACTGTCGTAAAGATCACGTCTTCAAGAGCAGAGACCTCTTTCTTTTCAGGTTGAAAATGTGTTACTGAACAACATGCAAGAAGTGATGCTATTCCAACAAATGCACATTTCTAGCATGTGCTTCTGTTCTGTAAATCTGTTATGAAATTATGATAAGCAAGATTATGCAAAAACACACTCCATGATTATTTAGTTATTATTTAGTTTAGAAATTATTCTGGGGATGTCATAATTACGTAATTTGATTTATTTTAAACACTTGCTTTTAGGCTTCGTTATTTTAGTTTTAGGGTCTCAAACACATGAATGTCTGGCTCAGTTTTGTTCTTTCCAAATATTAAGTTGAGCTTTTTCCTTTCGCACAGATATAGCATGTTCTTATCTTTCAAAGAACTTGTAAAAGTGTCAAATCATTCAGTGACTATTATAAACACACGAGTCTGAGGCAAGTTCCCTGTTACCTAGGGCTCAAGGTCAGACAGTGACTTAAAGTAAATATTAGCTAAAGATCACTCAAATGATATGGGGCTTTTTACAGAATGTACGTATTTTTACCATGCTGGTTCACACCCGTTATGTGTAGGATTCAGTGGAAATTCCCATATGTAAGGTAAAAGTCAGTGACCAATACGATATAAACCCCATTAATTGAGCACAGTTGAGGAAGAACAAAAGTTATTTACCTGTAAACTGTGGTTCTCCACTATTGGTGTCTTTCATAGATTCACATGCTTGAATCATTCCCCGTCGTCGAATCTATCAAAGACACCGCAATACTGGAGAAATAATTTTCCCCAGGGTGCAAATCCAGATGGCACAGCACCAGAAGTCCTCAGCTAAACTCTTGTTATAGGCTCTGCAAAGCATTTTTCATTAACTGACTGGTGCCAGGATTGTGTTCTCACACAGACACAATCTCCTTGCCTTTCTGCTCCAAATACCTAGCAAGCTATTCCAAACAGAAAACAAACACTGTGACCCAGGCATGTGTAGCACCTCTGAAACTCCAGAAATTGGCTTATAATTTAATCATCTGCTAGAAATAGCATAGCACCTAGAGACAGCAAGTGAGGGTGCTATGGATTACAATTTTTGAAGTTAAGATTTGATCCTGTTGTTTTCACTGTCCATGAAAAAAAGTAACTGCTTTTTAGGTCTCGGCCTGACGTAAGCAGCAAATGCGCTGCCCTTGTCTTACGAGGCTTCTTGGAATCGATACGATTCCAGAAGCCTCGTCCCAGCTCCGCCTTCAGTTTTGATTTGTGCGCGTCGTTTGGCGTCACAAATTATGCCAAAGGCAGTGCAATGATTGCACTGAAGGCATGTCAATCCCTCATTGTTGCCACCCTGTCTCCTTTTAGCCACGCCTAGTGGGATTGGATCTTTTTCCCGCAGTGTTAAACTATGGCTTTTAAATTCTGGGGAAGCACTATTTGTTTCACCTCCCCTCTGTCTCTCTCCCCGAGACTTGTTTATTTCATTGATTTGCCACGCGGGCCACTTTCGCCGCACTTGTTAAAGAGGCAGACGTGGGGGTAAGGACTGAAGTTGGTGGCCCCATTAAAGATAAGCTGCCCTCCCATGTTTTATGGCTCCGTGTGGCTTTCTACAAGTGACAGAGGTGCCCTCGCCCCCGGCAACAGATTCCCAAAGGATGTCATTGAAATGCCACCATCAGCAAACACGATAAACCCGCGCTTTATGTGGCGCGAGTTTGCATTTCACAGAATGCACCGATGTCACCTGGGGTGTGAGCAGGGCCGAGGTGTTTGAGGGACGAGTTCCCAGCGTCTACTCTCTCAGGCTGGACCCTTCCCACCTCTGGGGGGGAAGCGTCATCCAGTGAACCCCGTACATCGTTTACTGACGTGCCGGGTGGGATTGCCGGCACGTTGTTTACATGAGGTGGGTTACCGGCACGTCATTTACCTAGGGTGGGTTACTGACCCTTTACCCCGCAGTCGTTTACCATTGGTGCCAGGGGGTATTACCAGCACGTCGTTTACCTGGTGTGAGGTTACCGGCTCGTCCTTTACTGAAGTGCCTGGTGGAGTTACCAGCACATCGTTTACTGAGATTCAGTTCAGTTCAAATAGCTTTATTTCGATAGACAAATATCATAAACGCAGAATTATCATAAAAACAGTACTAAGAAAGGACAATTATATACAATAAATCCGAGAGCAGTTTACAAAAATGTGGTTATCTTGTTAGTAAACTAACAATTTTATACTAATACCCGGAGAGATGCCGTTATATACTTAATACTTTTTAACAGACTATAATACTGAGGTGCCGGGCAAGGTTACCGGCAAGTTCTTCGCATGTGGTGGGTTACGGGCACGCCGCTTACCGGGGGTGCCTGGTGGGGTTACCGGCATGTCATTCTGCAAGACGTTTACCTGGGGTGCCTGGTGGGGTTACCGGCATGTCATTCTGCAAGACGTTTACCTGGGGTGCCTGGTGGGGTTACTAGAACGTCTTTTACCCGGTACAGAGTGTTCAGCGTCACAGCGTCATGGCTGAGATGTGATTATTTTTTTTTTTTAATACATTTTAGAAGGGTAACTTAAAATGTGTTGTAAGGCCGCCCCATCTTCTCCCATTCTCACATTTTGGCTCTGTAAAACTGTATGAAAGTGTTAATTATATTTGTATTTACTTATTTTATTTCGGTCTAGAAACTACATTTTCTCACTAGATGTAGCACACACGTCACCCGTGGAACACTGGATCAAGTTGAAGGAATATTTATAATGCAGAAGCAGCATGGAGTTTGGGTCCTGTTTAAAGTAGACCACAGAAAACCCGTTCAGTGGGCAGAGAGGCATGGCATATGTACTAACAGTTCAGTGTGCAGCGAGGCATAGCATATGTACCTGGGCAGAATTAGACAGCACACCACACAGTGCTTTCTTCTGTTAGAGATATTTGCATTGTGAATACAAAAAGGTTCATGCGCCTCAGTCGGTTTGCGCAGAATCACAAGATGTGCCAGTCAGTTGCAATGCCGAGATTAGATTTACGATCCCAGGGTTGCAGGGTCAGCAATGTAACCACGAGGCACAGATTCCCTTCCATATTCCCCATGGCATTCTTTACCTCTGTGCACTGCTGGGAGGGGTGCCTGACTGCTCTACCTCTGTGAACGCAACATCTGACTCCCCCACCCCAGCACCCCAAAAGTGCTGACCAGTACAGGTGAGGGCAGTGTAGAAGGCAGAGGCACCCACCTCAGAGGGGACCACCGAAAATGCGCCACCTCTCTGGGGGCTAGTCAGTTGCTCTGCCACGCGCTATGCAAACGTCCCATAGGCCCCTGGGTCATCATGGCGACCCATCCTGGTCTTAACACCTAGGGGTCTGCAGCCCACCGGGAGAATGCAGAGGCGCACCCGCCCTGCCCAGAGACTTGGCAAACTATGCTGCTTCACGCCAAGGCCAAATGCGCGGGTTGATTTTCGTTCTCACGCGTTTAGTATTTTTGTGGTAAACTTCTTTAATTTTGGTTTTCTGTTTAATTGCCGTAACTAGTTAAGTTTCAGGTTTGATTTTCCTTTTCAGGAATTGTTTTAGCATTTTTATGGTGATTTTCTTTTTTTAATTATTTTGAATGTTGGTTTTATGTTTAACTGCCATGGTTAGTTCAGTTTTCGTTTTCCGATTATCAGTGCAAGTACAGAATTAAAAGAACCAACCAGGATAATATACACGCACATATAGGTGTACATTACATATTTTTGTACATGATGCATTTTACCCCCGTCTTGCTGTTAAGTTGCACTAGAAATAATAGCTGTCAGCCTCCCAAGTCGGCAGGCTCGAACGCTGTATTGGCTGTAAAAGTTTAAAAATGCATTCAGATTTCCACAGTAGGAGGTTCAATAGACTGAGCTATGCGGTTATTTGGTGACTATGCGTGTCAGCTAGTATGTTAGCACAATGGTGAGGGGGTCAGCTGCAGAAGTCTGTTTTGCAGTAGCACACAGTTTCCAGTACTAATAAAATAGCTCAGGTGCTCAATGTGCCTGCTGCAGAGCACCACGTATCATCTCCAGGTCATAGATCCAAACCCTAGAACTTTGGTCTGTAGGTTCATTAATTTAATATTGTGTTCCAGATGGAACCCACAGGTAACTGTTTACAGTCCTCATCAGAGGGTTATGCAGCCTCAACAAATACCTGGGACTATTGTGCATGGAAACGTTTACGTGCATACAGCGCTTAACGATGCTTTCATTCTTTTGAGAGTAAGAAGCCGAGTACTATTGAATTAGGTAGTAAACAATCCTACAGTAATTAATGCTTACTATTAAACGCAAAAAAGAAGTTGTATCCTCTGTGCATGGGCAATATTAGTATAATTAATAACCTAGCACTACAGTGTAGTTATTGTGTTAGGGTGTTAACTGACTGTGTTCAGGTCAGCGCTTGCACAGAGGACTCAAGGGCATCGGTTTATGACCGATTTATATACCTACCGCCAAGTACAAGCGAGTGCTTCACCCACCACTAATAACAAGCATTAAAAATGCAATAGGTCTCGCCTTTTATTAAGTTAAAGACATTTGCTGTGCTATATAATACCATTAGCAAAGCAAATGGCTTTAACTTAGTCAAAGGCGAGACCTATTGCATTTTCAATGCTTGTTATTCTTATTTTCTGTGATGTTACCAAACAATATGGTGTCCACCTGATTCAGGAGTTTTAAAATAACAATTTTATAATAAATAGGTTGAAATGCATATTCAGTTTCAAGTGATCCTTGAGTGTGTAACTCGTTAATGAACAATCTTTTGGATTACCACTGCTCCCCATTAGTAATCAGGAAAACAGGGACCCACATCTGCAGGTATGGTCAGTGGGTTGTTTGGGGCTTAAGTATCCTGGCATTCACTACTCATTGTTGATACGCTAAACTTAGTTTCCCTGCAGCTGTGGGTTGGGAATCCAAACCTTGCACAACTAGGCCAAAGACCTAGTTCATGCAATGGGACTGAAGCATCAATGTTCTAGACTCGAAGGGTCTGATTTAATTTTTGACAGATGGCCTGCCGTTCAGCCACGGGGACAGAGTAAATTACTCCGCCCCGTAGCGGAGGGACCGCCCATCAAATCTATAAACGACTGACAAGCAGACAGTCGTTATAATGAATTGCCAGGAACGGCCATCACATCGGTTCCTGACAATGAATATCACTGTTTGGTGCAGGGCTACATCAGAATGATGCAACCCTGTACCAAACAGTTTTCTTTTTTTTATTTTCAAAAAGACAATCCTGAGACAACATTTTCTTTTTGAAAATAGAAAAAGTAAAGCTCCCCTCCCAGTGGGAGTCATCTCCCATGGCAAGGGGAGCATTATTTCTTTTCACTGTCCCTCAATGCCTTGATTGGGCTGGTGGTGATGAACTGTAAAAAAATGGCTACATGTTCACCTATCCTGATTAGGTGGGCGGAAATTTAGACATTCCTTAGATTGCCCTTACTCCATTGGATGGCAGAGAAATTTGGCTATGACGTTGATGAATGTAGTCAAAGCAGTAGCCAAACCTAAGGGTTGGCCTGCAAATAAATTGAATGGGCGGACCTTTATGCTGGTGGTGTGTATACTTCTACACCGTTGAGCAGAGTATACATGCTGCCAACATATAAATCCCACCCTAATTGTGTTATATCATGCTGTCATTTCAATAAATGGCCAGTTTAGGCGCTAGCAATATCCCCTCACAGGGTGGTCTTAAAGGCTGTCCACAGAGTCCTGGAATACGTTACTGAACCCCTGTTTGTAAAATATGTGTTAATGACCCCTTCAATATATGTGCTACTGCTTTCATCTTGCAGGGTCCATGCACTCAGATGTCACCTAATTTCAGACATTTGCAAGCACATGGCTAGACAGCAGTGGGTAGTCTTTCAGGTCCTGCACTAGGATCTGTACAATACCTATGGGTAAAAGAAAGTAGTCAAGATGAGATAAGGTTCCATGCGCTCTCGAATAAAATGCAGAGATACATTCTTGTGGGTCGAGAGTCTGCCAGACATCTTCAATAGGAAGAGTCCCCATGAATCAGGCCATTAAAGCCAGCTGGTCTACAGACGTCCGCAACTCTCTCTACCGGTCCTGAAGTCCCTCTACCACTCCCTTCCAGTCACCTTTCAAGACCACTAGACCCAATGGGAGCCAATGCAGCAGTCGGTGATGGACTCTAGGAAGGTGGCCAACAAGGGCAGCAGTGCACATAGATTAATTAACAGGAAGGGTTTCTCCTCCAGTAGTCTCAAAACTGCTACATATTTACATTAGTTGTCATGTTTACCTGTGTGCATTTAAAAGGTATATGGCCGTGAATAAGTAAGCCAGCCCCTCATGAGCCCCACGTGAAGCACAATGAAACACTAGCTTAAATCCACATCTAGCCAGGAAGAGACATTTGCTGCCGACCAGGTGGGTTATCGGTAGGAAAGAGTTCCTGAGCATAAAATTTAAAACACCTATCACCCTGCCTATAAACCTGAACCATCTGTCGTGGGATAGAACAATGAGTGACACCAACAGGAAGAACAAAACAACATATGTTATTGATTCATATCCAAATAATGCCCATAAGAAATGTGAAGTAACCCAAAGAGTCATAATTAAAGTGATATCCTAAACAAGAGAGGGTGTTCCGTTCTATGCAGCATTGCCGGTTGTCCTCATTACTTCTGCGACCCCTAACACCAACCACCTCCAATATAAGTTAGTGGCTTGAATTTCCCATCTGTCCACAGACTCAATTAAAGGATACAACAGTATTTGTATGTCTCTTAGACCTGCAGGGTGGAGGGATTCCCTTCTTCTTCTCCAGCCCCCCCCAAAGACCTGCCACTTATAGGTAAATGTCACTGTGTAAAGACGGGGCAGGACTTGGAGGCATTGGGCCTCTTCCCAAGAGCCACCTAAAAGGCACTCTGCCCTCTACCAAGCCCACCACTGCCCCCCACAAAATAAAGGGGTCACTGAGGCTGTCACCGGCGTTCCTGAGATGTTTTCCAACCCCTTAATGGACATCTGCTGCTTACAGCCTCTAAAGATGAGCTAGAAAGCTAATTTGTGTAGTGGTTTCCAGTTCGTCTTTCCTGTCACTGAGATTTCAGCTGTTCACCCGGCTGACCATGCGCAGGGACTCGAAATCGTGTGACACCCTCTGGCACTGTGTGATTTGGCAGGTCCTCCTTCCCCCGTGTGATTTCAGCTCCTCTCCGTGTGACTGTGTGAAGGGAGCCGAAATCGTGCACCGGGGAACAACCTTTACAACGCAACTTTTACAACGCACTACCATTACAACGCATTTGTTACAACGCATAATCCATTACAACGCATGATATTACAACGCATGACACTACAACGCATTTTTAAAAACTACCTTTACAACGCATTCCATTACAACGCATACTACCATTACAACGCATACCATTACAACGCATAATATTACACTATACTATCCAACACTTACCCTACTGATGCACCCCCTGGAGTTAGAATAGTAATTTTTACCCCTATACTATCCAACACTTACCCTACTGATGCACCCCCTGGAGTTAGAATAGTAATTTTTACCCCTATACTATCCAACACTTACCCTACTGATGCACCCCCTGGAGTTAGAATAGTAATTTTTACCCCTATACTATCCAACACTTACCCTACTGATGCACCCCCTGGAGTTAGAATAGTAATTTTTACCCCTATACTATCCAACACTTACCCTACTGATGCACCCCCTGGAGTTAGAATAGTAATTTTTACCCCTATACTATCCAACACTTACCCTACTGATGCACCCCCTGGAGTTAGAATAGTAATTTTTACCCCTATACTATCCAACACTTACCCTACTGATGCACCCCCTGGAGTTAGAATAGTAATTTTTACCCCTATACTATCCAACACTTACCCTACTGATGCACCCCCTGGAGTTAGAATAGTAATTTTTACCCCTATACTATCCAACACTTACCCTACTGATGCACCCCCTGGAGTTAGAATAGTAATTTTTACCCCTATACTATCCAACACTTACCCTACTGTTGCACCCCCTGGAGTTAGAATAGTAATTTTTACCCCTACACTATCCAACACTTTCCCTACTGTTGCACCCCCTGGAGTTAGAATAGTAATTTTTACCCCTACACTATCCAACACTTACCCTACTGTTGCACCCCCTGGAGTTAGAATAGTAATTTTTACCCCTACACTATCCAACACTTACCCTACTGTTGCACCCCCTGGAGTTAGAATAGTAATTTTTACCCCTACACTATCCAACACTTACCCTACTGTTGCACCCCCTGGAGTTAGAATAGTAATTTTTACCCCTATACTATCTAATACTTACCTTAAATGTAATTTAATATTATGCGTTGTAATGGTATGCGTTGTAAAGGTAGTATGCGTTGTAATGGTAGTGCGTTGTAAAGGTATTTTTTAAAAATGCGTTGTAGTGTCATGCGTTGTAATGTCATGCGTTGTAATGGATTATGCGTTGTAAAAAATGCGTTGTAAGTGCATGCGTTGTAAAAGTGTGCGTTGTAACGTCATACATCCCGTGCACCACATGGTGTAGCACCATGTGAGTTGGCAGATCTGGCCCCAGCCTTCTCAGCCACACTCAAAGTCTTTGGGGTGGGGGGCTTCCTTCGACGATTTACGTCAGACAGATCTAGTCTATTGCCCCTTGTGGGAGTGAGCCTGCAATCTTTTTGGCGATCACAACTTTGTGTCTGTGCTGGAAGTCCTTTCAAATGAGGGTTGCACATTCTGACTGATGATATGTCTCTTGTCTGCCTGTTCCCAAACCGCTTCTGGAGTGTCAAAGAACAATGTTTGATTTTGATAAATGATTTGAAGTTCGGCCAGATACATAAGCATATATTTAATGTTCATTGTCTGTCATTTCTTCTTAACTTCGACAAAGGATTTGCAGTGCTGCTGTACTAGTCTAGTATAGTCCCGTAAAAACAGAAAAAAAGAGAATTGCATGGGAATCGTCCATTAGTGGTTTCTGCACCTGGGCATTTTGATGGATCTCATCTCTGTCGTCATAGTTTAAGAAGAAAGCAATCAGTGGGTAAGCCAGTGGCCCTGACAGTGGCTTTGGCACCAGTGCTCTGAAGGCTCATTCAATAATAAAGGAGTAGGAGAGTGAATATTGTGGCATCAGTAAGTGTATCCATCGTTCCAGGAATCTTTCTGGTGAGTTCTCCTCGCTGCCCACCAGGAAGTCCACAACTTTGTCTTCCAGTTCTGCCTTCGTCTCAGAGCCCTCCACCCCCATAATCCTGCCTACAGCGTGCTTCAGGTCTTGTTGCAATTACATAATATTAGAGCCAACAGTGCCAATCTTTGCCTCCAATGCCTCCCTGGATGAGTTAATAGAATGAAGAATTGCGGATGTGTCTAATGTAAGCAGCCCAGTTAATTATAGTCCTGTGTTCTGCTGGGTGCCGTACTTTTGGGCATTTGGGTTTGGCTTCCTAACTGGGCATATTTTTCCAGTGTGCCTTGTTTGGCTGCTGATGTTGGTTTGGACTTAGTCATATTGTGTGAAAGTGGGAGGCCTACTTGGCAATCTCAGGAAGAGTTATACTGCCTTGATTCCCTCTATACTTGTGTTGAGCACCTCTCCAGTGATCGCCAACCTGCCAGCCCTCAGGATTGATCTCACCTGCAGGCTGCACGAGTGGTCAACAAGTGCCTCCAGGGATTTGTGGGAGTCTTTGCCCTAATTTGGGTGTAAACACCACTTTATAGCCAGCACATTAGCTCTGGATACCTACGAAAGAGGGAACAAAAATATGGGGACCCTATACCAAGTATGCCTTGCATGAATGTTTGTGATTTGCTTATCTATGTCTATTGATTTATGAGTAATAATACTGTGAGTAGGTGTGTGGTGGGGCACGGATTCATAGCATGATGAATTGGACAACTCTGTGGTACAAAGCCGCCGGGTGGGCTCACAGAGCCTTTCAGTCTAAAACTCCACTGTGACTTGAAGAGAGTTGGGTTCCTTGGTGATTTTCATTATTAACTTTACAAAATGAAATAAAATGATGAACCGAGTGCTGAAACTTTTCAAACACTCACCCCCGGTCACAGATCTGGGTTTAATCCATTGTTATTTTGTTTACCACGTCACCCCAGTTTAGACCCAGCCATATGCAAATCAGTCTTGACCCTGCTCCCCTTGGGAACAGTACAGCCAAACTACCAGACCAGATCCTCCCAGGACCGGAAACAAGCACCCTTGGACCGGTTTTGGGGCATCACCGGGTGGGCTCACAGAGCCTTTCAGTCTAAAACTCCACTGTGACTTGAAGAGAGTTGGGTTCCTTGGTGATTTTCATTATTAACTTTACAAAATGAAATAAAATGATGAACCGAGTGCTGAAACTTTTCAAACACTCACCCCCGGTCACAGATCTGGGTTTAATCCATTGTTATTTTGTTTACCACGTCACCCCAGTTTGGACCCAGCCATATGCAAATCAGTCTTGACCCTGCTCCCCTTGGGAACAGTACAGCCAAACTACCAGACCAGATCCTCCCAGGACCGGAAACAAGCACCCTTGAACCGGTTTTGGGGCATCACCCCTTATCAGCCAGGCTAGCTTGAATCCAGCGGCACAGCGAGCAAGGGACCCATGTCTGGGTAAACCTTTAGTCACTTAGGGCGCCTTTAGCAACTCCACAAACTGTGCGATGTTGTCAATATTTCCTGGCATTTTTCTGTTCCTTTTGAATCATACCAAATTCTCAGCCATCCACACGATCTAAGCCACCCTGATAACTCTTTGTAATTGGTATGTCTTGATGGCAGTCACAAAACAAGGTCCAAGACTGAATTAAGGACACTGAATCACACTTCAGATGTCTTCCATCGAAGGTCACTAATGAGGCAGAGCATGCTCTGAAGACCTGACAGGCTATCGCAGGTCATGATTTGTGACTAAAAGATGGAGTTCAGCTCTAGAGTGCGCTCAACATGGCTTCTTCACAGACGCTAAATCCATGTGCGAACTTAAAGAATCTGTGATAAGGTTCGATCTGTGTACAGAAGTCCTGCTGTTCAATTGAATCGCAGAGGATCCAAAGAGCAATCATTAGAAGCTTATACTAGCAGTAGCTTTTGATCACCTAATGCTTGCATTATTTACCAGGGCCCCAGTCAGCAGCAGTAAGCTTTTGCTTATTGCCCCTCCTGCTGCTTTCGGATTGAGCTTCTCACAGATGTTCTTCTGGCGAGCAGACCAGCAAGGAAAACAATTGTAATCAAAGAACGCCCTCGCACCGCTTGACTTGCACAGAGTGGCTTTAGTCATTGAAAGCTGCTTTTCATGCCTAAGTCAGTGCACTTTTTTATAATGTGACATTGTGCCAGTGTTGCTGCTTCAAGACACTTCTGGCTACCGTTAAATCATTGCATTTCTCATGAATTGTGATTCTTTTAGATCAAGAATCAAAGAGTAATTATACTTGAAGCATGTTTTAGCTATGATATGAACTATTTGTGTGACTAACTGGTTGAGATATTTTATTGTATAATCTATACGTACTGTCATTAGGTGATCTGTGAAGTTTGTATGGTTTATTTCTAACCACACAAATAATAAGTAGATCAAATAATAATACCTTACATGCCAATGGCAGTTTGCTAGTCCAGTACTCTTGATTTTTAGGTCTCGCCTTGCTATTGCGTAAGCGATCGCAAAGCGAGACTATTGTAAGGGGGTTTTAAAAGTGCTCCCAAAAAGTGGATTGCATGGCTAGCACGCGCACAATCACGCGCATCGTGCCGCCAATCAATCTGCTTTTTGGGAGCACTTCAAAGGGTCTGCTCCCCCGCCTGGAATGCACTCCCCCGCCCCAAGCGCGCGCGCGCCATGCTCCGCCGGGCTTGTCTTTTTTTTTCTTTTTTTGTAAACTTTAAGCGCGAGGCGCGCGTGCGGCCAATGCTTGTTTTTAGTTGCGTTATATTAACGATGCCGCACCATAGTGGCTTAATGCATTTCCGTGATGAATTAAAGAGCCGTGCGTAGCACGTTTCGTCGAGAGGCATTTCTTCCGACCGTACGTATTGACAAGACGCAGGAACATTATTTTAGGTATAAAAAGGTGTTAGTGAATCCAAAACTGAAAGCAATTCAAATATCCATGATACGCCGCCCTCCTGCGTCCCATCTTTTCACCTGCCGATGATTATATTCGTACTTATAAGGTAATACTACGAGCCTCATTGCACCTTACCAGATGTTAAAGGGGTCGTGGATGTGAGAATAGATGACCAAAGATGCCTAACGTCCACCTCAGCCGCCTCCCTGAAGTGGTGAGTGCCTTGATACGCCGCCCTGTTTATATAGGAGGCTCGCGCTTCCTACGGAATATGGTGAGCTATGCGCTGCCATTTTGTGAAGGGCCGGACATTTCAGGGCGGTGCAAGTGATGTGTAGTGCGTGGCTCGTTATCTTCTGATCTGCCACTAACGACCTTCACTGGCCTCTTCGGTTGCGAATCGTCCGCGGCCTTCTAAATTACTATACTATACAAACCGGCTGTCAACGTCTTCAGCTCCAACCCCGACACTCATTGCGCCATATTCACCTCTTTTGCATAAACTTTCCTCGCACAGTGGTATGCTCAATCTCAAATTGCCAACGTGCGTTCGCTTGTTATTTAGGAGGGCGCCCAAGTTGACCTTGTTACTAGGTCGCGCTTTAAATCACAAATATCCTAACTAGATAATAAGAAGACCTAGTAACAATCGTCCAGGCTTGGTCCTTATGTTACTCTCTTATTGAATCATACAACATATGGCATTCAAAGTATATATAAGCCAATTACGTTGGTTAAGCACGTACACTGTTGACTATGGGCGCAAGAGTCTTGATTTGTGGTTCAGCTATCGAAAATCCGCACAGAGGAGGGCATTATTGTTTATCTCCAGGTCCCAGGGATTTTACTAGGGTGTACCAGAGGGTGTATTACAGCAACTGCTGATCTTCCAAGTTTCTCAGATCCGTGCATGAGTAGAGGCCGTGATTTTAGATTGTTTAATGGGACTACAGTTCCCAGAATGCAAGGCAAAAAGCCTATTACATATTGTTAAAGTAGTCCACGCATTTTAAGTCAATATATTTGTGTGGTAGTTACATTTTCCTTTTATTCCAGGCAACACATACCAGATCATATTGTGGTAATTCTTTGAATTATATAAACTCAGTGTCTCAAGTCTAAACGTTCTTAGGTATTAGGTGTATTTTGAGCATGCATTCTGGAGAGGTATAACCGTTTAATTGCGGTCCTTAGCATGTTTTAGAGGCATCAACAAGCACTGACACTCTCTCCGAGGCAGCGCAGCCACTGTCTCCTCTTTTCACCTGGGCAGCTGTGCCCCTGGCGTCGACTGGTCTTCTACTACTGAGGATGGACCACGTGTCTGCAGCAGCATTCTTATCAGCCTCTCCCAGCCCAGGCTCCCACCCCCTGCCCCCCCCCCTTAATCACAACACCCCACACTCTCAGACCCCGCCTTCCTTCCTGCCTGGGGTCTGGCAACAGCTCTGGAGCGGTAGGTGGAGGGCTGCGGCGGTTGCACTCAGCTCACTCAGCACCCGGGGAATGAGGTTTGAGGCACGGACACATTACATGAGATCTCAGCAGCAGGTGCGATAACACACTGAGCTACTAGCTCGTGGAGGTTACAAGGAGAAACGGATTCACACCACGGATCTGAAGGTCATTACATATCTCCTGCACCCGCAGCTTTCAGTGGGGAATTGGCACAGTCTGATAAGCGTGTAATGAATAGTTTTCTCCTGTCTGGCTTGGGGTGGAATACACATCAGCGCTGGTGGCCCTCACGGGCAGCGGCTGCTATTTAAATTGGCATGCACAACTGAAAGGGCATTTGAGGTAAACAAGAAGCGCGGGTGACTTTTCTTGGCAACGAGCAGTCAAATGAAAGGCAGTAAGTAAGAAGGCGCACTGATTTAAACGCTCACTGCTGACATCTTTGGCGATTTGCGTGCTATGGGCTTGAATCCGAGCAATGTAAATTGCAATTCTTTAGAAGTACGTTAACCGAAATCCCATCACATTGAGTAATAGTAACACGTTGTTAAAGTACTTAACAACAGAAGTGCACAATGAAGCTCTACAAAAAAACAAGCCATTGGTATCAATAGGCCAACTGCAGTTAGTTCTCTCCGGTTCATGTATTGTTAGAGCTGCCTGAAAAAATTAAAATTCAGTAGATATATGCCTTTAATACTAGCAGATTTAAATAATAATGGGTTTTTTGTCGGTGTAAATTTTAATTCAGTAAGGTAAATCCAGTGAAGATTCATCATAAAATCTTTATTCGGCATGTAAAAACAACCATTAAAGAACAAGATAACACAGCAAAAGTTACAGTGCAAATATACAACACATGCGTAATATTTAAATAAAATGTAATTACCAAACATCAATAGGACAAGATAAAAAACCTTCCGTTAGCAGCAATGTATATCATTCGGTCTATAAAGACTAGACCTCAATGTGGCTCGTAAAAAAAAAAGGTGATAGCAGATAGTACATGGTAATTAGGGAGCAACTTCAAATACATAAGAGCAGGAAGTACTTGGATAAAAGTCAAGGTGCTTAGCAGAAAAACAATAAACTGCCTTCTTGGCACACTACAATATTTGCACTACATAACATGTAAAGTGTCCTGCGGGTACCTATTGTCCCACTCCCAACAGCAAGGCAACATGGAGCAAGAGTGAGCCCACCCACTCGGTAATGCCAAGAGATGGTTCAGCAAGTTATTGAACCTAGCCAAGACAAATCTGTCCCTCATATCATGTACCTGAGCAAGGTACGGCTCCATGTCATTTAAGGCCCAGTACTGTTTTCAAGAGCTTATGTCCCCTCGCCTGTTCGCTGTTCAATGATATGCGCTTAAAAAAAACAAGCATTGGCATAGCCAATAGGTCTCGCCTTTGGGACCTTCTAAGTGTTTAGCCATGCAACAGTTGATGTTGTTGCACCAAGGATATTGTGCTGCATAACTAAATACTTATAAAGTCCGAAAAGCGAGACCTATTGGCTATGCCAATGCTTGTTATAAAGTGCGGTTTGGTCCACAGATTATGTTTAAACACGCTACTAGCTAGCTTTAAAATCATCCTTACTAGCCAATGGCAGGCCAATAGTCTTGTACTCTGAACTCTTACATCGTAATACACGTATTAGTCAGTGGCATGTTGACGGTTCAGTGGAACTGATTGTTAAAGTAGTCCCCTTCACTATGGGCTTGATGTAAAAGCTTGTCCCCAGTGATCTCCTAAACATTATCTTCCCCGGTCATTGTCATTTCAGAGCCTGTCTCCCGTTGTGGCTTGACATCTACCCCTCCGGTGTCATCACACTGTGTGCTACAATTCGGCACGCAATTTTAGCAAACACCGGGCTCTTGGGGATACACGGCTGTTGGTTCTCCGTTGGGTATTTTAGACCAATGCCTGGGAAGTCAACTTTAGAGGGATATATATTTACATCCTTGTTGGACCCACAAACAATGCATTGCCTGGCCTAAAGCTGCCTGCTTGGTAAGCCTTGCATGAGCCTGGGCGTCCGGTTCTGTATCAGCATTTTCCTAGTTAGAATTGTACTTCTTAATTCCAAACACACAGAATCACTATAAATTAGGCCAGCCCCCAAGCATCGAGGCCATTGTGACCTCATAAGGAATTGTCACGTATAGTTATATATTTTTCATTATTGTAATTATTTGGATACGGAAGGTGGTGTTTTCTGCCAGTGCTGTGATGGGAGAGAGAAAAGAAAGCGCTCTATTGAACAGCAGCTCAAAGTGGGTTCCAACCTCTGCCGTGAAGTGTTGCCACTGTTGTTTCCACCTACTCTGTTCTTTCCGGAGCAGAGACAACGGACTCTTTTGTTCCCAATGTTCTGATCGGACCTCCCTGCAGTTCGCCATCTCAAAAATGTAGAGGACAAATACTAATTAGTAAGAACAAAACACAAGAAAGACTGTATGTGCGCTGCTCACTCCTACGGGCTAACAGAATGCCAAGGGCTCAGACTGAAGTAGGATGAAGCTGAGTGATGATGGAGAGACCAGCAATTACTCCTGCCAAAGGGCCACCTTACCGCTGCAAATTAAAGCTTCAAGACACGAAATAGCAAATAAATTACGGTTTACAGGTGTAATATTAGCTGTACAATTCTGATGGATTAGGAATCGACTCTGCCAATCAATCTCAAATAAGCTTGCTAATTATTTTTTTTGTTTTGTTTTTCTTCTATTTTGTACATACATTTTTATTGCTCTTTAGAAATTCTAGAAAACCTTAGTGATATCCTTGTCAGGCGCAACAACTGGATGCCAGGAACAGCAGAAATGACATCACTAGGTTGACCCCTTGTTCCACCTTTAGCACATTAACCCCTTGAGTGCCCGCCCCTTTCCCCGCCCTGTGCCGGCCGTTGCATTAGCGGGCGGGGTTTATGACGAGCTGGTCTCGTCATGGGCACAGCGCAACCGCGGCCCATGACGAGACCAGCTCGTCATGGGCACTCAAGAGGTTAACAGCTCCCTCTTTGATGCACATGGATTAGGCAAATGGCAAGCAGTGGGAACTAAATGTAAATGTGTTGTACAGCGCACTGTTACCCTAGGGTGTTCTGGCGCTGTACTCATACCACTGTGGAACCCTTCCTGGCTTTTCCCTGTGAAATGTCTACTCCTGGGCACCCCCAAGGTGAAGCCAGGCATCCCAGCGCTGTTGGGGCCGTTGTGGAGATTAAGCAAGCTATTGCCCAGAGTTGCAGAGTGGGACCCATGATTAGAATAGGCACCGAGGCAAGAATTAACAGGTCAGAGGAAATTGAGCCCAAGACCCGCCGAGGCGGGAATTGAACCCTGGTCCCGGGCCAGACCTCTGCATCAGGGTCTGCAACTCTAACCATTGAGCCACACTTCTCCACAACATGTGGCGAACAGGGCTCTCAGGGCAGTGTTCACTGTGCCTCCAGTTACCCTCATGGCCCATCAGACAAGAGATAACAAGGGAAGTGCAAAGGGTACAACAGGGCAAGCATGGGGTAGCTATCCCAGGCCACCACTCACTGACATCCATGTTCGAGATGCGTTTGTCTGAATGCCATGGCTCTTCTACCACGTGCAGTTTCACCTCTCTTAAAGCCCTGTAAGGCCAGATACAGTACAAGCACAGCCCTACAGGTCACAGTATGATCTTTAGTAATTATATAGAAAGCTCTCACAAAAAGGCGCCAACTGCACAAAGGTTGGATTAAGACTGATACATCATACTGAAAGGAAGAGAAATAACTGGATGAACTAATCACCCCTGACACGTCCAGCTTATGTGCTTCTTCGAGAGTTTGTTTCTTTGAAACTGTGAAGCATTGGCAACTAAATCAGTGGTGCAGCCTGGGGGCAAGAAAGGAACTTGGGGGCAGATTTACAAGGCCCTTGCGCCTCATTTACGCCGCTGTTGCGTCACTTTTGTGACGCAGCGGCGGCGAAAATCCTGCGCCATGGTGCGGGGTACTTAAAACGTCACGCATCTGGGAGATGCGTCACGTTGTAAAGCCCTGCGCCACATGTTGGCGTTCCGGCGCAGGGGGGGGGGGGGCGTTCCGGCGCAGGAACGCCTACTAAAAGTGGCTGAGTGAAATCTACAAGATTTCACTCAGTCACTTTTAGGCCCATGCTGCGTGAAAACCCTGCAACAGGATTGACGCAGCATTAACAAGGTAGGGCCCCCAGAGGATTGCTGGAGCTGCGTCGCGCTTGTGACGCAACTCCAGCAATGCGCCACATTTACGGCACAGATGCGTCACGCATCTGTGCCATTTTTGCCCCATGGTGCGCCGCATTGTAAATGCGGCGCATCCATGGTGGCAGAGCTGCGGCGCACAATAACTGGTGCATCCCTGCTGATATGCAGGGATGCGCCAGTTATTGTAAATATGCTCCAAGGTGCCTACGCACTGAAAAATTAAATTGGCAAAGAGCTATGTTTTAGTGATGCTGTACAGACTCCCTGATCCTACAGCATGGCTAAAGAGGACCCAATGCTGTGCAACAAGGATAAAGAGGAATATGTCTAAAGAGTGCCCGATGTTGTGCAGCATTGATAAAGAGGAATATATAAAAAAAAAATCCTATCACACGATCTGTAGCATTATTTTGTAGGCACACGCATGTCCTTTTTTACGTCTCGCTGACACCGTGCATCCACTGTGCTGCGAGGCATATTGTTTCCAATTCAGTGGGCTTACAAACTGCCCACAGCATACCATCAGTTGTTTTTGTTTTGACTCTTATTTGCAATATTTCAATTGCTTAGCTCTCGTAGACGCCCCTTTCTTTTAAGTGTTAGCTCCTTCCTGGAGCATGGACCACGTACCTGTTCTTCCTCGTCTTTTTTCAACACACTATTTTTTTAGGTCTTGCGCCTGCGTTGCACTGCGCAGCGCGAGACCTTTAGTGAGTGAAAAACGGGGTTTCAGCACTGACCTAGTAATCGCACACGCTCGTGCGTGTGCGATTCCTTTTGTGCTACCCCATTGGCCTTGGCGTACGTCTTTTTACAAAAGACTGCACGCAATTGGCCAAAGGCGGGCGCGTTGCTCCGCCCATGGCCTATTGGTGTCTATAATGCGCTTGGTGCGCGTAATAGACACCAATAGGCCGTGTGGTTTCAATTATCGTGCCCAGACACGGGCGCGATAATTGAAAGCACATGCTAGTTGAGTTGGTCAGAGACGAGAAGCGCAACAAGTGAGGGGGCAGAGAGACCAGTAAAAGTGAAGTGGGGATTGGAGAGGATAAGGGACAGAAGAGAACAGTGATTGTATGGTGAAAGCAAGGGAGAAAGCGCAGATAAGATTAACGGAGGGAGGAATAGATCAAGCAGTATATGAAGAGAAGGAAAAAGAGTGACAGGCGGAGAAGGGGAGAGAATCCAGTTGAGGATACGGAGATAATTGTCTGGGGCAAGTGAAAACGAACCCGGATAACGGAAGCAGTGGCAGGTAAGGCTTCCGAGAGGTGTATGAGGAGGAGGAAGGTTAGAAGAGAAAGGTCGGTAGACATCCACTCAAAGGCACACAGAGGATAGAGACGAGAGGGGCAGGAATCATCATTTCGAGGGCCATCTGAAACGTGACACGTGCCATAGACCTTTCAACCATGCCTGTTAACAAGCCTGACCAATCCAAAGTCAAGCAGGCCCAAAAGGACTTTAACAAGGTGAGTGGGAGAGCTGGGATGTGTAAGTACTTGTCCGTTTTCTGTGACTAAAAAGAAGTAGGATTTTTCAGGTTTCAAAACCACTGGTCTGCATACTGATAGAATCACATGCAGTTTGTGTCGGTTATTGCATTGCAGGAAATTACGTCACATGACACGAGACCTGGATCTGAGAAAATTAATTTGGGGCTTTCTATACTCTTTATGTAATAAGAAGTGAGTGTCCATTGTCAAGAACGGACTTAACAAGTCTTTTACGCGTCAAACACCACATACATACATCCGATCAAATACCAGATACATAGAGATATATTGTTTGCTTTCTAGTAGATGTAGCCCTGTTGATAGCATTTTCCAGTCCTGTGCATTCCTTCTAAAAGTTATACTAAGTCCTTGTTCATTTTAACAGATCCAGTTGGGCTAACAGACCTGTAAACAATGATTTGTAAAAGGAAGGATCAGGAATGGAATCTGGTGATCCCGGATCATGTGAAGTCAGCAGTTAACCTTACACTTAACTACCAGCCTACTTCTTAAGTCAGTGCGGGCTTGGCAAATATATGCTTTAAGTAAACTAGCAGCCTATTAGAATGCAAACATTCACTGCATGTGCAGTAGATAAATACAAAACCAACATTTGCGAGTATGAGGATACCAAGAATACAGCGAATGCCCTGTAACCCATTCTGATGAAAGTATAAGACCATGTATTGTACCAAAATTCAATCAAATGTGTTTAAAATTAAAAATTAAAAACCAGTATTTGCGCAATAACTGTATCATCACCGAGTGTACAAAAAGTAAACCAGTATTTAGTTTATGTACATATGTAAGTAAACGGCTCACCTGTTTTACAATGGGGGATTACATTTGAATGCCTGCACAAGGATACTTTTTAAATGGAAAAAACTTTCATATTCTCAGTGGAGTTGAAGAAGTAGGCCTTTCATTTATGAAGTTAAATAAAAGCGGCTGAAGTGGTTTGGTGGTAGCAGTTAGACAGTCTGACATGTAATTGGAATCTGAAGAGTACAATAATCTAAATTTGTAACTGGTATTTACATATAAGTGATAGGAAGAGGTAAATGACGAAATTATGCTACAAACTGAAGTTGCAGGAATGAAATTCACTGCACTCTACGGACATTTTCCCCACGCTTTCATTACTTTCCGTTGACTAACCTTGTATTTTTCCTCAGCGACTTCAACCTCTACCAGCTCACTTCGAGCAAAAGTGTTTCATGTTATTGTTGATGTTTGACTTGCAGAACACAAGGCTCAACATGGTAAGGGGAACATTCAATGTGTACCCCTGTCAATGGTAAGAGGATATTTCTTTCTCCCTTACCACACTAGGAGGAAACTTACATTTTGCAGCTGAGACTCTATCAAGAATCCATATACTTTTACCTTAGCCTAGAGAGGAGAGTCCACCAACTCTTTGTGTATCATGTAGTATTGGATAGGACCGGGCGGAGACCTCCCATCCGCCCGCGGAGTGTGCGGAGATTTGCCTTCTTTGCGGAGAACGCTGAGACGGCAAATCTCTGCACACTCTGCAGCGTAGCGGAGTTGGCCAGCCCCCACCTCCACCCCCCCATTATTAACAATGAATTTTAGTACTTAAAAAGAAATTAAAACCCACTTACCTGTACTGCGGCGTCCCCAGGCTGCCCTCCTCCTCTTCGTTGCCATTTCTTCTAATCCTTGCGAAAACTGCACGTGCGTCCACGCATGCGCATTTCTTGTGAGAAATGCGCGGCATGCGCAATTTTTGCACGGATTAGAAGAAATGGCGATGAAGAGGAGGAGGGCAGCCCGGGGACGGCGCAGTACAGGTAAGTGGGTTTAAATTATTTTTTAAGTACCAAAATTCATTGTTAATATAGGGGAGGTGGGTGGCATAGCGGGGCTACGCGGAGGGCAACGGAGTTTGTTTGTACCTCTGTTGCCCTCCGCGTAGCCCCCCTATGCCCACTATGCCCAGGGCTAGTATTGGAGTATAGCTTTGAAGCCCCGCCTACTCTCCACTCATATTTTTAATTGGCTTGTGTTATTGTCCTTCTTAAAGTCTGGCTTGCATGTCGTTATTAGGCTTGTTAGTCCCTCCTTGGTACCGCCTTCTATGCATGTTACCTCCCATAACGACTGGACCTTTTACTTGTCTTGTTACACGGTTTGCTTTATCTTGGCTGTGAGCACTATTTGTTTAATGATTTGCCCCTATTCCACCCCCTGCGTCGCAGCACGTCGCACACTTTTATTTTATTTACTAATAGCGGTCCGCTTTAACTGTAGAGGCAGCGTTTCTTTTTTTATTTTAGCAGTGCGGTCTGCTTTAAGTATAGCGGCCGTGCTTAATTCAGGTTTTTTTTTGTTTACTAGTGCCCATGCAGTGCTTTCACATTCATGGAGTCCATGCCTCTTTCTTTCGACAAGCCGCATCTAAAGAAAGGTGCGCGGACACTATGAAAGTGAAAGCGCGGCAAGGGTGCTTTTACAAAAACAAAATCTGTTTGTCAACTTGACAAACAGATGCTTTTTTTTGTCAAAGCACACCATGCCGCGGTTTTAGTTTAATGTTGGCCGTGCCCCATTCTTTAGACACATATTGTCTAAAGAAAGGGGCACAGTCTCCATGAATGTGAAAGCGCCTCATGGGCGCTAGTAAACAAACAAATATTTGCAATGCTACAGGTCTCGCATTTGCGAGAGTTTAAGCTATAGCATTGCCAATCGCTCAAACTCTCGTAAATGCGAGACCTATTGCATTGCAAATGCTTGTTTTAATATATAAGCGTTTCAACATTATTCCTGGACATGCAATGTGCTTTCCTACCTTTACCACAGACCTACAGCTACTTATTTATGTTGCTTTCACGTCGTCCTCTCTTTTGAGGTTTACGTTTTTTACACCAACAACTGTACTACTCTATGCCACTCAACTCTACGTTACTGTCTGCTCTGTTCTACCTCACCCACTCCAATCTACTGTGCGTCACTCCACTCCACTCTACTTTACTTCACTCTACATAACTCTAAGCCATTCTACTCTATGCCACTTTATTCTATACTATTTTACTCTAAGCCAGGCCACTTTATGCAACTCTCCTCTATGCCACTCTATTCCACTCTCTTCCATGTCACTCTCCTCTACGCCATGCTGATAACTTTTAGACATGCTGCTGTACAACATAGCTAAAATACACTGGCAAAGCCAAAAGCTCTCACATAGGTGAGACTTGTTGACTTTGCCAGTGTTTTGATTTAATTTGGAGTAATTCATGTCTAACACCTTTAACTATTGTTCCCTTTTTAGCCTACAGCACATTGTATTTGAGAATTAGTAGTTTTGATTTGAACATTAAAAAATATGTGCTGCCTCAACTTGCGCAGGCTCCATGGTGTGTTTTGCCGTGCCGACACAATAGGAGAGGATGCTGTTGTGGTTTCTCTTGACACTGCTGAGGTATTTGACACCATCGAGTGGCCCTATATGTTTGCAGTCCTACATAAATTGGGTTTTGGCCCAGAATTTACTAGTTGGGTTTGACTTCTCTACCAAAAAAACGCTAGCCCAAGTAGTGGTCAACAACAGGAAGTCTTCCGCTTTCGTTTTCAGCAGGGGCACCAGACAGGGATTCCCCTTGTCCCCGCTTCTCTTTGCCATGGCCCTTGAGCCACTGGCAATGTGGGTCCGCAAGGACCCCGCCGTAAGGGGCCTCAAATGGACACCTGGATGGGAAAACCGTATATCGCTATATGCGGACGATATACTGCTTTATTTGGCCTCACCGGCTGCATCCCTCAATGGGGTCCTGGACATATTTCAAGTGTTTGGTAGATATGCTGGCTATTCCATAAACTGGACCAAATCAGTGCTATATGTCCTCTATAGAGAGAGGCCTCCACTCCCTCGGGGATTTCAGCTAGCAGAAGCTACTGACGGCTTCAAATAACTGGGGATCTGGGTCTCTAAGGATCCAACCAGATTCTACGATCGCAATCTCCTGCCGCCTCTAGTGCGTCTCAAATCTGACATCCTACATTGCAAATCACTTTGATTGTCCCTCTTGGGGTGTGCGGCCCTATTTAAAATGATGTCCCTTCCCAGATTCTTATATGCTCTGCATAACACTCCCCACCCTGCTGAATCCTCATACTTCAAAGAAATCGATTGTAATAAACGGGAACTGCTGGGGGAGGGTAAGCCACCTCGAATCGCAACACATAACCTCACGTTAGGATGGTTCGATTGGGGCATTGGACTTTCAGACATAAGGAAGTATTATTGGGCATCATATCTCGCAGCAATTAACCAATGTATGTACAGGCCGCAGGGTGACCCGGCCTTCGAGATTGATAGATGCTCCTACCAAGAGCAGTTTTGAAGGGGCTCTTTATGTGTGGTTGTTGAAGCCAGTCTTGACTGGCCCAACTGGGCACGCGGTGCAGGTGTGGAAAGCAGCTACCAAACGTTTTGGATGGGAGGGGAAAGTCACACAGGCCACACCACTCTGGCATAGCGAACAATTGAGCAGGCTGATTCGCTCAAAGGGCTTCGATCGCTGGGACCTCAAAGGCATATCCTAGGTGGGTGATTTGCGGAAGTCAGGTGAGATGGTCCCTTTTCCTCAGCTGCAGCAAGAATACGAATTAGCACGATCTGAACATTTCAGGAACCTCCAAATTAGACATGCCTTACTTGCGGTTCTCCCTAAAGGCAGTGCACTCCCCGAGTCCACCTCACTCGAGGATAGAGCTTTAGATGGCGACTTACCGGAGAAGGCCATATCACTTATTTACAAAAAGCTGATCAACAACATGGCAGATCCCCTGATTCACCTGAGGTTTAGATGGGACCACGAAGTAGCGGGATTGGATGATGAAGAATGGCTGGGGGCGGTGGTCTCCCCTCGAGAGGTGGCCATCTCCTCTAGGCCTCGCCTAGTAGTGCAGCTGAAGCTTCTGCATAGATCCTATCTGTCTGGGCCATTATTGGTTCATATGGGATATAGTTCAGATGGTGGCTGAGTATGGCAATGTGGGCAGGAGGGAACCTTTGTCCACACTCTTTGGGAATGCACGACTATCCAGAGATATTGGGAGGCAGTTGTGAGCCTTATGGAAGAAGTGTTGGGGCAGAAGACAGATTGCAATATTAAATTGGCCATCCTAAATGTGTGGGGCCCTACCGACCTGGGTTCGAAGGAGTGAATATGGGTTACCTTGGGGCTGATGGGGGCAAAACGAAACATCGCGAGATTGTGGAGGGCTCAGAGTCCACCGATTATAGAGGAGTGGGGTAAAGATATGGACTGGTGTATGGTCACGGAAAAGTCCATATACGAAGCCGGGGGTGCCCGAATAAATGGACGCAAGTTTGGGGGCAATGGAACGTCTACAGGGGAGAGATATGTGAACCTCCAAAACCGAGAGAAGATATTGTAAATGGGATCTGAATATGTTTAATCGGGGACTGTAATTATTGTTTCCTGATGATTATGTCTCAAGTATCACTTGCAGCGTAACTATATTGCCAATGTACGTGTGACTTGGTTTTTTAATATGTCATGCCTTGATTTCAATAAAAAACAAGCATTGGCATAGCCAATGGGTCTCGCCTTTGGGACATTATAACTGTTTACCCATACAACAGTTGATGTTGTTGCATCAAGGATATTGTGCTTCATAACTAAATACTTATAAGGTCCCAAAGGCGAGACCTATTGGCTATGCCAATGCTTGTTAATTTGTATATGCGCCCTCCAGCACTAATAACTAAAGGCAGAGACACTGGAGTGGGGAGTCTAACGATGACATCATCTTATCCGACTGCCTAAAAGTCTGGGTGCATATTAATAACCTCTACATTAACAGTGGCTAGACAGAATATTTGCTTCTGAGCAGACTTTTGATACTGCTTCCTTACTGATAATTTGTTCTGACGACTTTGCTCCTGCATCGACCACTGTTAAGGTGGCCCATTATTTAAGGATTTGTTCAATACTGAAATATTGTTTGCACTGCAAGTGCATGTGGGCGTCAAGTCAGCTAACTACCATTTGTATGACTTGTCTAAAGTTCTATCTTTCTGGTCTGTGGATCACTGTAAACTTTTAGCCCAAACCATTGTGTTATCCAAAGTTTAATACTGTCTAAAGGCCTTCCTTGGGCTTCCATAGAAGGTTAAATTCAAACTCCAAAACCTACTAAATGCAGTGAAGCTTATTATTTCCCATGTTTAAAAAAAATTATACTTTAAGGCGGAGAGCAGGACGACAGTGATGAACAACTGCACATTCTGCTTAGTTTGAAAATCAGTGAATCACAAAGCGTCAAATCCCTCACAGATCTCCTTGTGTATCAACACCTACCCAGACTTCTCCAACAAAGAGCAAAAACTGTAAGCCTCTACAAATTCGGAGGAAGAATGGAGACAGGGCCAGGAGTCAAACTGAAATGCTCTCGCTAAAAATATAAAAATGGGAAAGGTTTAAAAAAATGCTTAAACAGCACTTACTGCTTTGTCCTATATAGATTCGATTTCGTTTATCTGTTTTAAGATGTTTGAATCGCATGGATTTTATATTTTTTGCTTTATGTATATGTTGTTTGTTTTAGTTGATCTTGTGCCTTGAAGGTGGGTTTTCTGGCATTTGCTGTACACTATAAATAAATAAACTAAATAATCTATCAACTTTAGGTCTACAGTGAATTGGAATGGAATGGAATAATATTTATATAGCGCATGGCTACCTGGAGGCATCCCAGCGCTGCGAAGAGGCTAGAGAGTAGGTGGAATTACGGGAAAAGCCAGGTTTTCAGTTGTTTGCGAAAAGCAAGGATGTTGGTTTGTCTGCGTATGGTCAAAGGTAGGGAGTTCCAGAGCTTGGAGGAGTTGTAGGAAAAGAGTCGGCCCCCTGTCCGGGATTGATGTAACAACTTTATATATCATACTATTGATGTATTAACCCAGTGTATTATGTATGAATATGATGTAGCTGTAGTTGATGTAGTACCGAATATTAAATTATCAACCAATTAGGGTACGAAAAATCGATGTAGGTATGGCATTTATCGAACTATTAATGTATTAACTCATGGGTGTACAATATATGAACTATTTGATGTACTTACACTTTGTATTGAAAAATTAATATAAAAACTTCCCAGTGTATAATCTATCAATATGTTGATGTAGAGACGGGTTGTATTGAACAACTGATGTATCATTTATTGCTGTAGCAATTTATGAAAAGAAATATTGATGTATAAGCCTATTGGTGCCCTATATATTGATATAGCTTGATTATTCATCGAACTACTGGTCTATAAACCTATGGGTGCATCAGTATTTTACCATTTTCACATGGATGACGTATGTAACAAACTATATATGTTTTTAGATTATCTGTCTATAGATGGCTCGATATATTGTTTTAGAGACACTCTGCACTGGCTTGTGTAGGTATTAAGGGTGTACAAGAAGAAGGGTGCGCAAGCCCAAAATGGAGATAATGTCACTTAAAATTAATAATAAAGTTATGCGCCCAAAGATGGAAGGCCAGGAAAGGTCTTAAAATGCATACCAATAAAACAACCGAGAGGAAGACACTGGCGATGCGTGTGGGGCGGGGGGCGGGGATTCTCTGCAGCCTGGGAGCAGGAAAGAAAGACTAGTGTTCGGGTATTTGCATGAAAAATGAAGAGAACAATTTTAAAAACAATTTATGGATGGTTGTGAAAAAAATTGCTAATGCTGTCTGAATAATAATTATTAAAATAATATTCTTCTACACGCAAATCACACACACTGAATTTTCTTTTGGAACCTAAATAATAGATGGTATTGGGAAAGGATGCAATGGTCCTCATGTGATCGTCATTCCATGGTTTTCGACCCTTGACCTGCAGGTAACAGAAACACTCAATTCTGTGCAGCAGACCCAAAACCGGTCGAGCTATATTACCAGTTGGAGGTCGACGATATGCTGCGTCCAGCAGAAGTCTCTGCAGAAAGAGTTGCCGGGTTGGGGGCATGGGTGGTGGGGAGACAAACAAGGCAGGGGGACTGGGGGTGTCTGTCATCAGCACCTTCCATTTGTCTGCCTAATGACTCGTATCACAGCCAGGGATAAAAATTATCAAGGTCTCCTTCCCCTGGCGTCCTGCTCTTCCACTGTTTGTCGATCTTGAATATGATGAATACTGACCCTGCTGCTGGTTATACTGCAGGCGGTAAGATTTCGAGGCAGGCGTATACGAGGAGTACCGATATTGCTGGTAACCTCCTCTGTATGAGGGAAGACCTCTGCCCCTTGCACCACGAAGAGGGACCTTGCAGTATTGAAGCGTCCCGATGATCTAACTGGGTCCGTATTTTTCTTAATGTCCTGGAGCGCATCGTCTATGTGCTTACCAAAGAGCGCCTCTCCATCAAAAGGAAGGTCCAAAATCTTGTTCTGAACCTCAGGTCTAAACGAGGTCGCTTGAAGCCATCCCTGGCAACGAAGGACTACCGCTCTAGCCAGGGAACAGAACGCAGTTGTTGCAATGTCCTTTGCGCAATCAATCACCTCCGAGGAGGCCCTCTCTCCTTCCTGGAGAATCTTTTTCACCCTGCTGTAATCAGGTAGCTGGTCTAGGTAGGGAGAGAGGTCACACTCCATTTGGCGGTCGTAGCGCCCCAAGATGGCTAAAGCGTTAGCCGCTTTTATGAGTAGGCTTGACATTCATGACAACCTTTTGCCAGCACTGTCAAGCGTCTGCCTTCTTTATCTGGAGGTGTTGTTAAGGGAGCCGCTGGATTTTTTTTACTTCCTCTGAGCTACCTGAGATATAACTGAGTCTGGTTTCGACTGACTCATCAGGCAAGCCGGGTTATCCTCCAGGGCTTTATATTTTTTCTCTAAATGAGGAAGCACCAGGACCACTGTAGCTTGGGTCTTCATAACCTTGAGCCCCTCTTCCCAAACATGACCCACAATAGGAATTGTTCTCACAGACTTCTTAAAAGGTTCCTTGAAATCGTATAAGAAGCACTCAGACTGCACCGATGGCATAGGAAGATCAAATCTTTTAGCTGCCCTCTCCCACAAATTATGGAAACCACCTATGTCCCCAGGTGGAGAATCCACTGGCACCGGTGAAGCTGAAGCAGGAGTAGGAACTACATTTTCCTGGTCGTCATCCGAGGTATCATCCTGGATAAGTGGAGTGGTCGGTGGTGGATCCACAATCAATTGCAGTGGTGGTGGTGGCAGCCGAGGGGTGGATGGCCCTGCAGGTGGAACAGCGGGAACTGAAACATGTTCTTGAGCCAGAGATGGTGTTGGAAACCTCTTTTTATAGTCAGAGAGCATGAACTGTAAGTCCGAAATCAAGGAGGATGGCATACAAACCATCTCCTCCTGATAACCTCCATGATAGTCCTGGGGAGGATCACATTCCTACTCTTCCCCATATCCATCTTCCAAATATAGGTCTTGGCACTTAACGTGCAGCTCAGAAGGGCTATGTGCGTACCCATATGGACCTTCATCCTCCTCCTCCTCCTCTAGGAGGTGAGTCGACAGCAGAGGTGTCACTTTGCTGGGGGAAGTGAGCTCAGGAGTAATGCAACGTTTCCTGATGATTACCTCAGAAATTTTTCCCGTCGTAGATGAGGTTGTTGACGGTGTCGCCGACGATGTAGTTGTTGCCATCGTCGGTACCGTTGCTGCTACCGTCGTCATTACTGTTGACGCTGTTACCGTAGTCATCGTCACCGTCGTCACCACGGTCATCATTCTCGTGGTCGTCGAAGTCGACGATGACACCGTCGAAGACATCCTCACCGTCACTGTTGACCCCGCATCCTTCGTCATTGCAGTCGCCAATGAATGCTGCACCGTGGACGAAGAAGGCAAGGAAACTCTCGTTGACGATCCTGTCATCGGAGTAAGAGAAGACTGAGGAGACTGTACCTTTTCGGTGCGCGTCGACAAAGACAATGATAGTTTGTTCGCCGCGGTGTCGTCGACGGTAGAATTTTCTTAGCATGTTTTCCCTCTGAAGGTACAGAGGAGGGCTTTTTGAAGTTTTTTTTTCGGTCAGGAGGAGAAGACGGAGGAACAGAACTCGACTTCCTCACTGTAGACTCTCCTGTAGGAAGTCCTTCCCTCTCCTTTACACCTCGGTGAGGACTTGCTTGGACTTTGCCTGTCAGACCTATGATAGGTCTTTTTAGAGGCTGTCCCAGGACGGTCTTCAGAAGAAGAGGGGTCAGATCTCGCCCTTTTCATCTCCTGGAAGACAAAGCTGATGAGGCCTCATCACTATCGTCACTGGATATTGGCCTTGTGATCTGCATAGAGGCAATAGATGCAGTCCTTGTGAGGGTCATCCACGTAAAGCCTTTTTTTAGAGCAGGTGGCACAGGCTCTAAAAAGGTATTTTTTCTCTTTCTCAGTCATGTGGACACGAAGCTGAAGAAGCTGTTGAAGAAAGCAGTTGAACAAACTCTAGAAGTAAAGGTAACAAGGAAAAACTGAGCAGAGCTCAGTGGAGACTCCCTAGCACAACGTGCGGTAGAAAATCTGATGGTCTGAGGTTCTCTCAGAAGGGTCCTAGAGGGTGGGGCTGATCTGACTGGTTGTTGATTTTATTTGGTCTCTTTTACAAAAAGAGGTGGATATGTTACAAAACTAGAATGAGTCTAGGCCTAGGTACTATTTGTAATGGTTTGTATTGCTATTTTTTAAATACACTGGGGACTCCCATCTCGACGACGGGGAATGATTCAAGCATGGGAATCTATGAAAGTTCCAATACTGGAGTAACAAACAATTACGATTGCATTATAGTGCAAAACGTGACGTTCTCAATATTGAATTAACATACATCATTCTCGTATAAAGCAGGTGGGGGCTGTAATTGGATCTTTTGAGACTCTACTCCCAATTCTCAAAGGTAATCGCATACCAGTACAACTCGAAGTATTATTCATAGTGCAGTTTACAGTTTCTTATTCATAGAATTGAACAGTAGTGCACCTGGAAAGCTGTGCAGATTTTTTCTCCATGAGAAAATATTTTCATCTTGGAGAAACCGTTTACCATGCCTCCCCCATTCTTGAAAATGAGGATAATCCATTTCTCTTATCACCCTTAAAGGAAAGTTATTTCATCACTTTGCAGGAGTAAAACTAGGACTGGAAGAGGGACTGGAGGTGCATGCAAACTGACAAATAAAACCATGCCTCATTTCTCCCACAGCGCAACCCTTGAGTGGCAATCAATCAATCAGTTATTTGTAAAGCGCACTACATACCCGCGAGGGTCTCAAGGCGCTGTGTGGTGGGGGCCGCTACTGATCGAACAGCCAGGTCTTGAGTGTTCTCCTGAAGGTCAGCAGGTCTTGGGTCTGTCGTAGGCTCAGTGGGAGGGTGTTCCATGTTTTGGCTGCGATGTGGGAGAAGGATCTCCCGCCGGTGGTAGTTCTTCGGATGCGCGGGACGGTGGCTAGTGAGAGGTCGGCGGAGCGTAGCTGGCGGTTGGGGATGTAGAAGGAGAGACGTCTGTTGAGGTAGGCAGGGCCGGTCTTGTGGAGTGCCTTGTGTGCGTGGATGAGGAGCTTGAAGGATATCCTCTTGTTGACGGGGAGCCAGTGCAGGTTTCTCAGGTGGGGGGTGCTGTGGTGTGGTACGTTGAGGATCAGTCATGCCGAGGCGTTTTGGATGTGTTGTAGTCGTTTGATGAGCTTGGACGGGGCTCCCGCGTAGAGGGCGTTTCCGTAGTCGAGTCTGCTGCTGACGAGGGTCTTGTATCTGTTGTGATCCATTTGTAGATCATGCGGAGGGTGTTGAAGCAGGAGGAGGAGATGGCGTTGACTTGCTTGAGTCGAGGATGATTCCCAGGTTGCGTGCATGGTCTGTGGGTGTCGGGGCTGTCCCCAGTGCCGTCGGCCACCAGGAGTTGTCCCAGGCTGAAGGGTTGGAGCGAGGATGAGGACCTCCGTCTTGTTCGAGTTCAGCTTCAGGCGGCTGATCTTCATCCAGTCGGTGACGGCCTTCATTCCTTCGTGGAGGTTGGCTTTGGCGGTGATGGGGTCCTTGGTGAGGGAGAGGATCAGTTGAGTGTCGTCAGCGTAGGAGATTATGTTGAGGTCGTGCTGTCGGGCGACGTGTGCATGCGGGGTCATGTAGATGTTGAACAGTGTCGGGCTGAGGGAGGATCCCCGCCGCAGATGATCTCGGAGGCTTCGGATCGGAAAGGGGGAGGCGGACGCTCTGGGTTCTGCCTGAGAGGAAGGATGTGGTCCATTCCAGAGCCTTGTCTCGGATCCCTGCAGCGTGGAGGCGTGCGTGTAGTGTGCAGTGGCAGGCGGTGTCGAAGGCGGCAGAGAGGTCTAGGAGGATGAGTGCTGCGGTCTCACCATTGTCCGGCAGGGTCCTGATGTCGTCAGTGGCGTCGAGGAGGGCGGTCTCGGTGCTGTGGTTGCTGCGGAACCCTGACTGGGAAGGGTCCAGGATTCTGTTTTCTTCGAGGTATAGGGTTAGATGTCTGTTGACGATCTTCTCGATGACCTTGGCCGGGAACGGGAGCAGAGAGATGGGCTGGAAGTTCTTGAGGTCTCTTGGGTCTGCCTTGGGTTTTTTGAGTAGGGCGTTGATCTCGGCGTGTTTCCAGCTCTCTGGGAAGGTCGCAGTCTCAAGGGAGAGGTTGATGACGTTGCGCAGGTGGGGTGCGATGGAGCTGCTTGTTTTGTTGACGACGTGGTGCGGGAATGGGTCTGACGGAGAGCCGGAGTGGATTGTGCTCATGGTCTAAGTTTAATTCCCTGCAGCTATGAGAGGCGATTCCAGTTTGCGTTAGTGTCACATGCAGTGTGAAACGCTTAGCAAGTATACACAGATCACATTTCATAAAAAAACTGCACCACAACTAGGAGAGCAGGCAGTTGTGGTGTGGTGGTTCATATGATTGTAAAGCGCTTAAGAGAGAAAGGTATGCTATGACCAAAGTGGAACAACTCTTTATATACAAAGCAAGCTGGGATCTCTATTTAAAACAAAATATTTTAGTCTTTTGCTGAAACTGAGGATGTTGCCATTGACTATCTTCATTAAAGTTGAATGGAAGCTAATTTTCAACAAGCACAGCTTCTGTGGCCAATGTTTTTGATCAACAACCAGGCTTTTGAACTTAGGGCTCTGTAGCAGTAGCTATTGGATGACAAAAAAATGCCAACCTCTCCCAGGGCTTTGCCTTCCCCAGACCGCGTCTCAACCCCTCCCAGGCGGCACGTTCGCCCCCTCCTTGTCATGCAGCCTCCCCTCCCACCTTGAATTATTCAAGGATCAACTGATTATGGTGCATTAAAGGCTGCAGTTTATTTTCAACACATGGATTATACATCTTGCAATCCAAGGACACTGTTTTCTACCAATGTTTCTCTCCCATCTGGGTATCTTTCTGGGCTGCCTCCGCCATGCTGCTGACGGTTTACCATTCGGAGGCAGCTCTCCCCTTGACCCTCCTTTTTTCCTTGCTCATGAGAAACCCAGCTGTTCTAGGACCCCTACTATGTTGAGCAGGAACATATCCATGCCTACCCCGGTCAAGTGTACCCCATCCTCCAAGTGGTAACCCCTGAGGTTGATCAGTCTGTGCCGCACAATACCCCAACCGTTCGTCCTACATATCTTAGCTAAGGTGATATTCAGTTTACGCTTAGACTTCTCCACTGCCCCCTGGTCAATCGCTCCCCTCCATATCCAGCGGGAGATCAGTTTTGATCATATTATATCTGACGGACGGATCAGTTGTGCCAGGGCCGCGGCGGTCATTTTTCTAGCAGTTCCCTCCTCCCAATGTCTGCCAAGTCATTACCCCCTAGGTGAATGACCACAGCATCTGGCCAGCCTACTCGGTGCAGTGCCCGCTGCAAGGCAGGAAGCAGCGGGTCACATCTTATGCCTGATTGTCCTAGCCATGTCACCGCTGTGTTCTGTAGCCAGATCCCCTTGAATTCTTTGCGAATCACTGCCCATTGTTGTACCCGCGTGATGTTCCAGAATCTACACTGTACGGCGGCCCCCTTGCAGACCTGCAGGGAGAGAAACCAAAGCTCAGTACCCTGTGGGGCGGATGTACTCCTTGAACGCACCTGATGCCCAATGTCTTGATCCGCTTGGCATTGAATCCCAAGTGGGCCGCAGTGGTCGTCGCCCCTATGTGGAATGAATATGACCCAAACTCTCTGGGTGGGAACCCTGCCCACTCCGGTGTCTTCCTCATTACTTGTATGAATTGAAACAGGCTTAGGCAACACCCGTCCCTGTGGGAGAATAGCTGCCCGCGGCCAGGGTGCCCTACTCAGTGTATTCCCGCATGAGGCACACCGGGAAGCACGCCCTGTCCTCAATGCATTTGATCCTTGTGTACTTCCCTCTGCCCTCTTGGTCTGTCTTTGACTTATGCAGGTGCACCACCCTCTACCCACATCCCATGTGTAGGTCCTCTGTGTACACACATGCCGGTGCTGGGTTCCCCCTTGCCGGGGCCACTAATTCGCTAATCCTGTAAGCCCAGAAGAAGGCTAATACAAACGCTGCTCTGAATAACGCCACCTCGTGTTGTCCTGCACATATGCCTGATAGCTTACCCAGTACCACTTTCAAGACTTTGACATTGATGGGCCTCCTCCTGTCTCCTGTCCTTGGTTGTTCAGCCTTTCACTGCCGCCCAACAGAGAAATGACCCAGTTGGGTCACTCCCTGTTGGCAACTTGGCATAGTGTGCAACCGTGCTAAAGTGCATTTGTGCCCATGCCTTGCTCTTTCCACTCTGAAAGGACCATTCGATGAAGGCTATTTCTCCACTGGAGAGACCCTGCTCACTCCCACTGTGCTTGTTACGTTACTGAAAACCTCCCAGCACTTACAATATCTCCTCTCCATCTTGGGGGCCAGTGCATTATTCACCAGCATCATTATGCCATCTCCACAAGGTCCCAGAGATGTCCCAGTACCAGAGTCATGCACTGGTTTGCGAAGGGGTGCCAGCGCCCTGAATCTGTCCCAATAAAAACGAGAGATCGCGTCACCTATTTTCTCCACCCCTGCAATGTGTCTCGCCCTAATTGCTATGTTCGCCCTTAGCTGGCAGCCGACTAGGTGTCGCAAGAGCCTCACCAGCGCTGGAATTTTGCCTCACCAGGGCTGGGCATTTTGTCGTTCCCAAGTTGATTGCCTGGACCACTGCGTGATTGTCTGACCAAAGTGTGGTTTGCCTGTTAGCCAGTTTGCCTCCCCATGTTGTAAAAAGACACTGTGATGGGGAAGTGCTCCAGAAGCGTAATGTTGCCCATGATACCTGCACTATGCCAGCTGTCTGGCCACCATGTTGCCGACCATGCGGTCCCCAGGATTGCCCCAAAGCCGTGGATGCCTGCTGCATCTGTGTAGAGCTCCAATTGCTCCGCAGCCACCCATGGTTCGTGCCACATGAGGGTGCCATTGAAGCTAGCTAGGAAAGCGTCCCACTGCTCTAGATCTTCCTATACCCCTTGCATAAGGCACACCCTGTGATGTCTCTTTGACATCCCTTTGGTCAACCAAGCTAGCCGCCTGGCGAACGGTTGCCCTGCCGGGATCACTCTGTTCGCGAAGTTCAAATTTCCTAGCAGCTGCAGGAGTTCCCCCAGTGCCGCCTTCTTTCTCTGCAGCAGTTGCCCTATGATTTGGCGAGGCTCAGTTACCTTACCCAATGGCAGCTAGCATAACCCTTCGACTGAATCCAACTCAATACCAAGCAATAATAGTTTGGTGAAAGGGTCCTCTGTTTTTTCTGGCGCTAAAGGGATTCCCCGCTCCTTCACTAACTTTCCAAAATGAGCAGGAAGTCGGCCAAGCAGTTAACGCGCCACCCGCTAAGTGACGTGTCTCCAGCGCCCACTTCAGAAAACAGCTGAAATATTCAAAATAGGCATATGATATGGCACAACCCATAGGCAGGCACATGTGTCGTAATAGTAGGCTCCATCCAGTTGGAAGCCCAGCAGATGATAGCTGTGTGGGTGCACTGGCAGTAGGCGGAAAGTTAACTCGATATCTGTTTTGGCTAAAAGGGGACCCTTCCCTGCCCGCTTAATCAGATCCACCACATTGAGGCGTATGCCCTTGAGCAGCTGTCCTGCTCTAGCTAGTCATTTATTGAATCTCCTTGTGGGTGTGACAGGTGGTGTATGAGTCGGAATTTCCCTACCTCTTTCTTTGGTACCACACCCAATGGGGACACCATGAGATTCTTCATCGGAGGCCGCGAAGGGGCCTGCTAACCTCCCCAGTTGTACCTCCTTCCACACTTTCTGCCTGGCAACCTCTGGGTTGTCCTGTATGGATTTTAGATTGTGGCTAGGCTGCGGGGCCAGTGGGCCCTTGTAAGGTATGGGGAAACCGTATGTGAAACTCTCTGCCAGTAGTTGTTTGTTTTTCTCTTTTGAGTAATTATTCAGTAATGCCACTAATTTCCCGATCCTGATAGGAGTGGGCAGTGTCTTCTCTTCCTGGCCCTTCCCTCCATCTTGAGCTTGCTTGCGCCCTCTGCTATTTTTTGTTGCCATTCCCTCTGCTGTGCCCTGCCCCTTTTGACTGCTTGTAGTGGACTGCTGGGTGCTTGCCGCCGCAGTTCCCGCAACTGTGTTTATATCTGCCCCCATTTACACTTATCTTTGTCATATTTCCAACACGTTGCTGGTTGGCCTCTGGCTTTGTACCCCTGCCCCTCGTACTCCCCTTTAAAACCTAGGGGACGAAAATTGTGCACGCGCATGCCTAACCCTTCCCTGGCTTCCACCAGGTGACTCTTGAACTCTTCTATGTCTTGGTGGTCACATTCTATCACCGGCCAGGTCAGGGATCTTTTCCCTGAAGCCCTTATTGTAACGTAACCAAGCTTCCCCTTGGTATTTCTGTTGTGACTCGTGCACTTTTCGTTCATGCAGAAACTAGGCCACTATGCTCTGGGGGAATTTTTCTAAAAAGACGCATCCGGGGTTCAAAAGGCCTGCAGCAAACTCTATTGATTTCTATATCCTGGGTTTGCGCCTGTCTGTCCTGTCCTCGTCCTTTTTATCTTGCACTGTTAAATCCAACCCCCATCAGCGCACTTCCAGTAAGGAATGTATTCCTTCCACTAGATCTTTTCCTTCAGTGCTAGTGGTATTAGGTTAGCTAGCCCCATTAATCGAGTTGTAGTGGGAGGGTCCCCTAGTGATAGGCGAATACATTCGCTGGAGGGCTTGCCCGCGGCCTCTTGCGACACTTCCCCTGATCCGGCATTGCTCACCTGGCCCCCATTGGTTGCCTCCATACTGTCTGGGTTGCCCTGGTTAGCCGCCCCCCCCCTCTGCATTCCCCACTCTCCCTGTGTCTTTTGGGCTTTTGGGTGCTGCTTCTGTGCTTCTACATTCCCGGACCCCACGCTGTGCCCCAGCACTCCTCATTCCCAGGTGGTGTCCCCCGCCGTCTTGCGCGCCTGGCCCGGCCCATGGCCACCAGGGCATCTATGCTGATGGGTGTGGGGGTTGCTGGTAAAAGGGTACCTACCCCCATGCTTCCCCTAGAAAATCCCTTTTCCCCTGTCCGCCCCTCTGGTTCGCTGGCCAGGGGTAGTGGGAGCCCCACGGCCCCTGCGCTGTATAGTTGGTCATCCCCAGTTAAGTTCCATAGTTAGCAATGTTCCCAGGTGCTCCCTCAAAACCTTGGGCTCGCCCCACTCATTTGTGTGCAACCCGCCACTTTCGCTTTGCGCTCGTTGCTCACCATTCCTTGTCACTGTGCTGTAGCTCGCTGCGCTCTCTGTCCCCTTAGGGGCTGCCGTCATGGCTGCATGCCCCTCACTGGAGTCCTCACTGCTGTACCCCTCCAGCTCATTGTTTTCTTCCTCCTCCAGAGGTGTAGGTGCCATGCTACTGCCTCTTCTTGCATGGCTTCCTGAGATGGGACTTGCCTTAGCCCACCTCTGCACTGTGAAGGGCTACTGCACTCTCGCCCTTGCCACCCCCCGCCCTGGTGGAGGCCACCATTCTGGCTGCATGCCCCCTCCCACCAGGCCCTGGGGGGTGCGCTTCCCACTCTGCATGCTTCTTCGTTGTTCTCTAAGCTTTCTTGGCTGGCCTCTCATCTGGGCCCCTTGTGATGTGTTTATCCATCTAGTCTTTTCCCTTCAGGGTTACCAAAGCCCTTGCTTTTTCCAGCATGCCCTTAGATCGTCAGACTCCCCCCTGGGACCTGACTTGCCTCTTAAGCTGTTGCCCAGACTCCTTTTTGTCGACTAGCAGCGCGCCGGCCTTTTCCTGTCTGCCCAACTCCTTTTTCCAGTCATGCTCTCCTGCCTCTACTGGCCTTGCGTCGGCTCGCCTTCCCTTTGTGGGCGGGGCCACTGCTTTCACTCGCTGCAACTCCCTTACTGGGTTTGCGCTTAACTCTGTTCATGCCAGATAAATAAGAGTTCCCGGGCAGTTGCCGCAGGCTCAGATGAGGGCTTACTGCCTGTGAGCGAGGTAGCGGGACCACGAGACTGGGCAGCCACAGCAGGGGGGCATAGCCTTTCCCTTCAGCCAGCGGCCACATCAATTTCACCTCGCCGTGCTCCTGTGTTGATTCCTGTGAAGCACCCTGCAAAGCTCCGCCACATGGTGGTCTTCAGGGGCCTGGTCCCCCGATGTCCGCTGCAGTGCTGTCCAGTGCGGTGAAAAGTACACCTGTTGCATTATTGTACACAAAACTAGCTATACTTGTGAGTACTACTGAATACTGTGACTAATAAAGATTTCAAGGAGCACTGCAGAAATTCTTATAAAATTGAAAAAAGTCAGAAGTAATCCAAACCTAGGAGTAAACCTCCCATTGTTACTTGTGACTTTAGCCATAATTCTTTTCTAGAACATTTTTTATAACCACATTTTACTGTATTTATTACAGAGAACAACATGAAAGAAAGAAATACATATGAAGCACACAGCACAATTTTTGTCAGGAAATGTTACCAGCTTAATTAGGAAAAGAGCTATAGCACATGTAAGGCACATCTTCCAGTGTCCCGCAATGTATCTTTTGGCCACGGTGACACTAATACCCACAAACGTATATCCCACCCTGGGGCAGTCAACATCGTCTAGGATACCTAGCAGAGCTATGCGGGGGATCAATCAACCAGGTGTTCTAATATCCTGGAAAGCCCAATTACGTGGAATGTTGGGACAACCCCAGACCATTTAAAAGAAGCTGCAGTCGTCACTAGCGCAACTGTAGCATGTGACCCCAGCGAGCACCCAATTCTCGCACGACTTCGTGGGTAGGGTACGCCAAGTATAGGTATTTCAGCATGATGAGGGGTAGGCAGGAGGAGATGACCAGTTCTCTTGTGGGCACTCTTTGCATCACCTAGGGGGACCACCCAGCCTTATCATTGGTCCCTTAGGTCCTCAAATTGGTCTGAGGCATTGGCTATTAGGGAGCTGTATAAGGATGAAATGGCTCCTCGGCCCAATGGGCCAAGAGTAACTTTGAGTTCCTAGGGGTTGCATTCCGGCAAGTTGGTCAATGTGGGGTGGTAGACCGACAGGGCACAGCATAAATGCAGGTATTTGTAGAATTGGGACTTACGAAGTGAAAGTCTGCCTGTAACTCCAAAAAGGATTTAATCTGTGAACCATTCATGTCACCCAGCTTGGTGATGCCGAAAAGATTCCAGTTATCAAAGCCTTCTAGATGGGTCTGTAGAAGCCAGGTGCCGTGCCATTGGGGGAGGGTGGGGGGGTTGTTGAGGAGTAGCACAGGAGGGCAAGCACAGCACAGAGTGGGGTGGGGAAGAAGCACACGGGCGAGAGAAAGCAACTTAGAGCATAATAGTTATTGCAGCAAAAGTAGGCCCATTCATTCTTCTGAGACTCCTGGAAATAGGCCAGGTTTTGGAGGACAAGAGTATGCCCTCCAGATGAAGATGCAGATAGAAAGGAAAACTGACTACCTGTTATATATACACGCAAAAACTTTATGAGTCATCAAGAGCAAGTTTCGGAGGGTGATTCCGTTGAAATAAATGGAGGACGGGGGATGTTTTCATAGTGGGTGGTTTCAGTCAAGCCTTTTTAGGTCTCGCCTGACCCAGCGCATGCGCTGGTCTGGCGAGACTTATTGAGAGGGCTCCAAAAAGTGCTACCAGGCCAGCCTAGAGCTACAGTGCATGTGCGCGGGGGCGCGCGCGCCTCAGTTTACCGAGATTGCTTTCACTTTCGCGGCCGCACGGCCGCTTTGATGTTGGATCGCGATTGCGATCACTTTCACTTTCGCGGCTGCACGGCCGCTTGGCATTGCCAATAGGTCTCGCTTTTGGGACCTTATAAGTATTTAGTTATGCAACTGTTGCATGGCTAAACACTTATAAGGTCCCAAAGGCGAGACCTATTGGCTATGCCAATGTTTGTTTGATCTTGAGTACGTGTAGTAGACAGAACCTAAAACATGAACATTGTTATGACTACAAGAGTGCGAATGTAGCACAGAACACAGCCGGAAGAAAAATGGTGTATACCCAGAGCGTACTTGGGTGTTAGGCGCATTATTGTTATTTAAACACTAGTTGTGGCATCCAAACTATTAGTTTTTTTCTTTTTAGAAGAAGAGTTCATTTTACAGAAGTGCACCTTATTTTGTAACTTTTGTATTTCATTTTTAAGCGCTGCTGCAGTCGAGGTTTTACAGTGCTGGCAGTGTCCTACGGCTGGGCATCATTAAGCGGTGTCGAGGGGGAAGAAAGTGTCATGTGGCTGCATTAAAACTCGTATGCGTTAAACGCCCCATGATTTGACCTGTCTGACTTGTGTTCTTTTAAAAGAAAGTGTGTGTTTGGCTTCATCTAAGTTAGTATCTGGTTGTCCGTATTATTACTGATTTATTTTTTCTTTTGTTGCTCTGCAGCTCCAGGTTTTCAGTACCCGGGGGATGTATGGCCGAGTACAAACAATCTTTTCCTTTTGAATTTGGTTATTTTTGTTGCCTAGTCTTAGGCGTATGAACCGGGTCTTTATACCTCTTTGGAGTATTAAGTGTGGTAGACATTTATCTCTAATATGTTGTGATGACACTTCATACGGTGTTTCAATGAGTGGGTGGCGTCAATCTGCTATTGGGATTTATTTGGTGAAACAAGATTGCTGCTTCTGGAACTGTTTAATTTTAGTACAGTATTGTTGTCGACTGTTCTTGCCCAGTTAAATATTTTTTCTGTCTGGTACCCAGTGAAGGGCCTGTATATGGGATGAAGTACCTCCTGACATACATTATGGGGATATTGCAAGTCACTGAGGAGTTCCTTGATCATGTCGAGGCTGAGAACAGAATTCACATATAAGGTCATTTAATTCCAAAGTGACTTGTAATCTACCTATAATGTATGGTAGGCGATACTTTATTCTGCATAATACACAGTCACACCATCACCTTTACCGCAAACCACTTAAATCCTTGGTGCGATGCTCTTTCAAATGAGAGGCCACATATTTACAAGTATGAGGAATACATGTGGAATCTCTAGTGTCAAATTAAATATACCAAAAAGCAGTTCAATTTTTGTTACGAAAATATATTAGAATCAGTTTAATATCGGTCAGATTTAAAAAAAAAATATTGCACTGTAGTGAAATGTGTAGAAACATGCGAAGAGAGTCTATCTTTTGTACTTATTAACCAAGGGGTGCAAAAAAATAAACATGTTGCCATAAATATCACCTTTCTGCCTACTGTTACAATCGACATGCTCGTAATGTGGATGTTAGACGTTCATTTGATCCATCTAATACGGTTCTGGTGTTCGCAACTTCTAGTAGATTTGAATGAACTTGGGGAAGGTGCTGGCATTGTCTATGAAAAATGAAAATGAGGTCCGACGTGTTGGGCCTGCTCTTTTTCAGTATTTTTGAATGCTGATTTCCAGTGACACTGGATGGTGGTATGTATCAACAAGCATTGGCATAGCCAATAGGTCTCGCCTTTGGGGTCTTATAAGTGTCTAGTTATCCAGCACAATATCCTTGGTGCAACACCATCAAGTGTTGCATGGCTAAACACTTATTAGGTCCCAAAGGCGGGACCTATTGGCTATGCCAATGCTTGTTGAGATTGAAGAGAAGTTTAAAGACGATGATCTCCTCTAAATTAGGGTGGATTCAGAAGTGTGTTAGAGGAAAATAAATTGTAGTTCAAAAGGCAAAGGAATAGATAATAAAATATAAACAAGCATTTGCAATGCAATATGTCTCGCATTTACCCGAGTTTAAGCTATTGGCATTGTAAATGATAATGCTTTTTATTTATGTTTTACAAACGAAAACAAAAATAAAAGACATTTTTATTTGCAATGTCAATAGCTGAAACTCGCGTAAATGCGAGACCTATTGCATTGCAAATGCTTGTTACTTTTAGTCTACAGCGCTGCAACAAGAAAGATTAACGTTGAGAAACTAATATAATGTTTTGACACTCATTACATTAATTGTATTTATAAATAAAAATCATGTTTGTGAAATAAAGTTGGGTTGGGTGTTTCGATGACATGCTGTCAGAGACCGATTTTCTTTTGTCATGCTCAGAGCACTGCTGGGGGGGAGGGGGGCCATGCAGATCCTGGTGTCTGTCCAGCCGCTGGCATGCAGCTCAAGAGAGAGGAATTCTGGGAAAGCGAATACTGTTTGGACATGATGTCGAGTACAACTAAAAGACGTCGTTCGTTATATATTCCTTGGCAGATGATCAGACAATCAGAGGCTCACAAGACTGCAACGACGTGACAGCCAGAATACATTTCAAAGATAATAATAGCTAATAAGCAATGGTGTCGCAAATGGCTGGAAACACGGTGTCCGACACATTTTATACCCCCCCATGAAGTTTTTAGGGAGGTGAAGGGAAACATTGAGGTAATGTACGCTTTTCAATTGTAAAATTATTGGCCGCAAACAAAAAAAAAGAAAAATAGAAAAGAATCAGCGTCGTGGGAAGGAGGGGGGGGGCAGTGGGGGGTCGGGGGTTAGAGGCGGGATCACGCTTTTTCACAATAACCATGCGTTCCTAAACAACCATGCGTTGTAATGGCGTGCACTTTGGCTGTGTGCGAGGTATTGTACTTTCAATAGGAAACAACGCATTGGCGTTGAAACGCTGTGCGTTGTTAAAAATGCCAATGTAATGGTCATTGCGATGTTTTACACGCGTGGTAAATGCATGCGTTGAAATCGTTTGCGATGTACGAACATACATCTCTGCCATCTTTATGACGCATTATCTGCCATTGGCTTGGCATTGCAGCACTTTCATAAGTCTCCGGCAGGACCCTCACATGCCAGAGGGGGCGCAATACCCCCACTTTCATGCTTTTCAGGCCCCCACCCTTCTACTGCATTTATAGCCTTTTAATGCAAGCGTGAGTTGTTTACTAGTGTAGTGGCAACTACCATAGCCCACCACTAGATGGTGGCAGATGATTCAGCTGCCATACTCTCTACTTTTCTCGAGGATATTCGTTTATACCTAGAATAAGTCCTCAGAGGGACCCTGCTTGAAGGTTGTGACCCAGACCCCGCGAAAGCCTTTGTCAGGCCTGGCCCAGGGATGACTTTCCAAACTGCCCCAAGATTTCCATATCACCCTAGAGTACAATTCAGCTTGTGAAGAAGTCTTATCAGAAGTGTCAATAGAAAAGTTCCTCTGTTAGGTGACTGTTGTTAAGTACAAGTTGTGGGTGACATTTCTTGGAGTTTGGTGGATGAGACTGGAGGGCTGCACCAAATCACTTACTCATCTTCTATAATATGTGTTATGTTATGTCATGCTATGCCATGTTATGTTAAGCTATACTATGCTATGTTATGTTATGTCATGTCATGCTATGCTATGTTATGTTATGTCATGCTATGCTATGTTATTTTATGTTTTGTTATGTTATGCTATGCTGTACTATGTTATGTTACGGTATGTTGTGTTATGTCATGCTATGCTATGTTAAGCTATACTATGCTATGTTATGTTTTGTCATACTATGCTATGTGATGTTTTGTCATGCTATGCAAGGTTGTTATTTTATGTTTTGTTATGTTATGTTATCCTATGCTATGCTGCGCTATGCTCTGTTATGTTATGTTGTGTCATGCTATGCTATGCTATGTTATGCTCTGTTGTGTTGTGTTATGTCATGCTATGCTATGCTATGTTATGTTATTTTATGTTTTGTTATGTTATGCTATGCTGTGCTATGCTCTGTTATGTTATGTTATGTTGCGTCATGCTATGCTATGCTATGTTATGCTCTGTTATGTTATGTCATGCTATGCTATGCTATGTTATTTTATGTTTTGTTATGTTATGCTAAGCTGTACTATGTTATGTTACGGTAGGTTGTGTTATGTCATGCTATGCTATGTTAAGCTATACTATGCTATGTTATGTTTTGTCATACTATGCTATGTTTTGTGATGCTATGCTAGGTTATGTTATTTTATGTTTTGTTATGTTATGTTATGCTATGCTATGCTGCGCTATGCTCTGTTATGTTATGTTGTGTCATGCTATGCTATGCTATGTTATGCTCTGTTATGTTGTGTTATGTCATGCTATGCTATTTTATGTTTTGTTATGTTATGCTATGCTATGCCGTGCTATGCTCTGTTATGTTATGTTATGTTGCGTCATGCTATGCTATGCTATGTTATGCTCTGTTATGTTATGTTATGTCATGCTATGCTATTTTATGTTTTGTTATGTTATGCTATGCTATGCCGTGCTATGCTCTGTTATGTTATGTTGCGTCATGCTATGCTATGTTATGCTCTGTTATGTTATGTTATGTCATGCTATGCTATTTTATGTTTTGTTATGTTATGCTAAGCTGTACTATGTTATGTTACGGTATGTTGTGTTATGTCATGCTATGCTATGTTAAGCTATACTATGCTATGTTATGTTTTGTCATACTATGCTATGTTATGTTTTGTCATGCTATGCTAGGTTATGTTATTTTATGTTTTGTTTTGTTATGTTATGTTATGCTATGCTATGCTATGCTGCGCTATGCTCTGTTATGTTATGTTGTGTCATGCTATGCTATGCTATGTTATGTTGTGTTATGTCATGCTATGCTATGTTATGTTATTTTATGTTTTGTTATGTTATGCTATGCTATGCCGTGCTATGCTCTGTTATGTTATGATGCGTCATGCTATGCTATGCTATGTTATGCTCTGTTATGTTATGTTGTGTCATGCTATGCTATGCTATGTTCTGTTATGTTATGTCATGCTATGGGTTTCAGATATGAGGGGAGGTTGCTGGGCAGCTTTTCCAGCCTGTATCAGCTGAAGGGTCCCACATGCCCATTTCTACATTTATTACTTCAGTGTTTTTAGGGATGTAAGTGCCACCCTGCTGTCACTGCACACTCCTACCTGGGCTGCTGAGACGTTGTGCTGGAAGTACAAAAATCCCCGCACCTCGGCTTCTCACAAGCTCCCGAGGGAGTTATCGGCGCCATCTTACGATCATACAGCAGCACACACACATAGAGTTAATAACACCCACCCAACACCGTCCAGATAAATGACTTAAGGACATCAGAACTCCGAAGCGCCATCAAACACCTCCAGTTAACTCACACAGTCTGGCACAAATATGGCCACCCATCTGTGTCAAGTTTGCAAATGACTGTTTAGAGAACAGTATGAAAGTAAAGAATAAAATATTTACTGTGTGATGACAGACAGTACTTAGCGTAGAGTAAAACATTGCATTACTTATCAAAGACGTGACTGGCAATGTGTCAAGCCAATGGTTGAAGGGTTCTAGGCCAGAGAAACAAATGGCTGAAGAACGATCACTCAAGGACCACTGTGTGTTTATATCAGAGGCGCAACTAGAGCCAAATTTCGGGGGGGGGGGGGGGGGGGGCTAAGAAAAAATTTAGGGGGGGCTGAAACTTTAAGCAATAGGCAGAATGGAGCTGCAGGGGCTCGTAGAAGGGGTGAAACAACAGCGAGGCCTCATTAACATACAAATGGTCTTTTAAAGACCTGTGAAGTGATCGGGTGCGGCTGTGTGTGTGCCCGGAAGCTGTCTCAGCCCGGGCTGCCTCACAAGCCCTTTCAGTCCAATGGGTGTTGCGCGCCTGGTTTATATAATTATATTTTTGGAAAAAGAAACGATCTCGGATTATGGCATAACCAAAAGGGCCAAAAAAATGCCTCCTTCTGTGAATGGCGTGTCGTATAGCTGGCAAAATTCTATTGCGCTGCAGCACCGAATATCTTCACACTGCTTCTGGCTGAGGAAACGAGAGATGAGGGAAGCAACTGACGGATACATCTTTATGCGCAGTTGTTTTACAAAGAATGTTTGAAAGTTTAACGTGCAGCCCTACAACAGAGCGTGCTTTTTTTCCTCTATAAAAAGATATTGTTACGCGCTGCCCACGTGTACTGTGCATTTTGCCTGCCATGCGCCACAAAAGAAATGTACTTAGTTACGCTCTGCCTACTTGTACTGTGCCTTTTGCCTGCCGCGTGCCAATAAAGAAATGTACTCAGTTACCATCTTTCTGAAGTCACTAGTTGACCTTTTGTTTTTGAGATATTTCGCCTTAGATGAGCTGACTCTAGTATTGCATGCGGCGATGGCGCGTCTGTGAGTCGCCACCACCAGCGAAAGCCGTTCTTTAGGAAAGCTGACATCACAGGCGATGAACATGTCAGGACTGTGCGTAGATAAGGAACAGGGTAAAAGGGAGTTCTTCAAAGGCATGCCAGATAGTGAAAATGAAAGTAAAAGTTCAAGCATGCAAACATCTGACTTGCCCAAGAGGAAACGCGAGTGAGAGCAGAGGTGAAGACTAAGTAATCTGCTGTTTGTAGCTGACATGCATTTTATGCAGCGATTATGGATAGGAAGGGTAGGAGGGGGATTAAAGCAACCTTCTTTATACATGTTGTGAAGATCTTCTAGAGCTGAGAAAGAAACTAATGTCTTGTACTATAACCGAGGCTTGCACAACACCTAACTTCTGCGATTTATAACAAAGGTGAGCTAAAACGCCATACGGCAAGCTTGGCTCTCGGCCGAAGCTCAAAGCTTTACTGTGAGAGGCGCTATGTAAATGCAAGGCAAACAAGAAGGGCTGGGCAAGAAGGGAGGGGGGAATGTGAGGAGCCAGAATACAAGTGAGAAAAAGAGGAGGAGAAGGGAGATGCAATCAAAGCATCAGAGCATCAAAGGGCTGGGTGAGAAGGGAGGGGGGAATGCAATGAGCAGAGGAACAGCTGTGAACGTGCATGTGACCGTGCACTCAAGGTTTAGGCCAGCCAAAAGACTGTGGGTAGCACTTTGAAAATCCCACATACAAAATGTCTCTTCGAGCCTTTGGCTCGCGAGACCTAAAAAGGTGTTGCCTGGAGTCCCTATGTAGAATATGGGATGCTGGTATGGCTCAGTGGGGTAACAATAGCCCCCGAAGTGTGGGGGCCCCCTCCAGCACTGTGCACGGGCATGCGGCTCCTGGCCTAAGAGCTCTTGATTGGGCCTGGAGCCTGGGTGCCCCCTCAAGTTTGGGTAGATTTAGACAGAAGTCTAGCACTCCTGCCTCAAAAAGGCATGTGGGTGTGGAATACAGTCAGTTACCCTCCAAGCGGGCCAATATTTTTAAAATGTTCACCTTGGGAAGAGTATCACAACTTGGAAAGATGAGTGCATTCTTCCAGTGTGTTTTACAGACCGTCACACTTCTTATATTTATTTATTTTGACAAAATAACTCGTTTTTTGGATTATTAAAGTGTTCCCTATGCCAGAAGAAACCTTCTGGAGCTTTCAAATGGAGGAAGCAGATGAAAGGCACCTGGAATAAGAGCTTCTTCTCGTCAGGAAGTGTTGGAATCCGGAAGGACACAAACAGAGGTGCAAAATGGGTCACTGTTGAGTAGCAAGCGATTCCTTGGCACAAAGAGAGCTTGCATTGTGTTTGTGCTGTTCCTGTCTGGTGCTGGTATTGTTTAGTTGAAGCTTGCATTATTGCTGCCTGTCTTGTGCCTCTTCTCTGTATAAGGAAAATGTGCACTACTGCTACTTGTCCTGTACATGTTTTCTGAATTATGGAGCATTGCAATACATGTGGCCGTGTTGTGGCTGCTCTGATTGTGAAGGAAGCTTGCACTGCAGCTATTTGATATTTGATATTTTGAGGGGGTATTTCTAAAGCGCAGCGTTCACTCCAGAGGGAGCATCATGGCGCTGGAATTCCTGAAGGCCTAGTCGAGGTAGCGGTAGAAAGTTAGATGGCAGCTTTAGTGAAATCGTCGGAAAGGTTAAAAATCCAGGTCTTTAGAAGTTTTCTGAAAGGTTTTTCAAGAGTTTGTTGTCTAAGATTTTTGGGCATGTTGTTCCAGGCTTTAATGGCTAGGAAACTTAAAGTTTTTCCACCTTTCGTCTTCAGGTTGTACCTAGCGGGGAGCATGAGGTTGTCCTGGGCAGATCGGAGAGATCGGCTCGGATTGTAGTGGGGGAAGCGTCTGGTGAGATATTTTGGACCTGTGTTGTTAAATGCCCGAAAGGCAATAATCAGTATTTTGAAAAGTAGTCTTTTGTGGAGGGGGAGCCAATGCAGGGATCTTAGAGCTGCGGAGATAGATGATTTTCGGGGCAGTTTTAGGACCAGTCGGGCAGCCGTGTGAAGAACACTTTGAAGTTTGGTCAGTGTGGACTTTTTTGACCCTGCCAAGAGGCCGTTACAGTAATCTAGGCGTGAGATTATGAGGGCTACTGTTACTGTTTTGCTGGCGTCAAGTGGAAGAAAGTCAAAGAACTTTCTTAGCGATTTTATTATTCCAAAGCATCTGCCTGCAACATTCCTGGCGTGCTGGTCGAATGATAAATCAGAGTCGAATAGGACACCAAGGTTCCTAGCTGTTGTTACGGTCTGGGGAGGGGCAACTGAGTCATCCGGCCACCAAAGGCCTGGGCAGAAGGAGGTGTTTTTTCCGATAGGGAGTATCTCTGTTTTGCTCGAGTTGCATCTGAGATGGTTAGTGTCCATCCAGTGGAAAACCGCTGTCAAACAGTCTTTGAGGTTGGACTCGGCTTTGGTTGAGTTATCTTCTAGAGCAGTGGTTCCCAAACTGTGCGCCGTGGCTCCCTGGGGAGCCGTCAAACCTAGCCAGGGGAGCCGCACACCAAACGTTGTAATGCATTTAATGTTGAAGGGTCTGTTGGCTTCAGTTAAACTAATTAGACCTAAACGCGTGATGTCGATGATTTGTAAGTGACATGTCTAAAGCTGTAAACATAGTGCTTAGTTAATGGCATGCCGAGGGAGATAACCTCCATATTTCACTGGATCCTCACGTTCCAACAGTCCCAAAGTAAGCAGAAGATGCCTGATTTATTTTGTTTGACTCGTAAATAGTTTCTTTTTTATACAAATGCATTTTACACCAATGTTAGTTATCAGGGAAGTTCAGTTGTCCTGTCTATTAAGTATTGACATTTGTACTTGAATCATAGGTACTTCCAGTACACATTTCTTTCAGTACACACATTTCCAGACAGGCCTGCTCTCTCCTTGAGCACAGGCAAGTAAAACACCGTATACGGCATAATGCCATAATTTGGAAGAAAGAAAGAGCGACATTTAAAAAAATAAAATTTCAGGAATGTATTTGATTGCATTGGTTTGGAGGCAATTTTAGGGAGGAGACAGCAAAAATAAAGCAGTATGTGGTTTAATAAATTGTGAGTCACCCTGCTGAGACAGGTGTGTTGGCACGTATGACATGGGTAGAAATGGAAGTGCATGTTAATATTCTTCAACCACAGAAACACTTTGGCGATGGGGCCTACATGCATAGGGATGTTATCTAGCTCTGTAAGTGGGATAAAAAAGTAAAAGAGGGTACTCTAAAAAAGGCATGGGCAAAGAAGTGTAACTAGGAATATTTTGTTAGAGGCCTTAGAATATGAAACACCCTGCGTATATGATTATAATACCTTCATCTGCTTCATCCCAATTATTTTCCAGGAGAAAAATGCAAGTACTCCAGAGGTCAGGCTTACATCCACCCCATCCTCCAAAAATAGTAACAGTGGGGAGCCACGGGCAATGGCCAAAGGGTCAAGGGAGCCGCAGGTTGAAAAAGTTTGGGAACCACTGTTCTAGAGGAACGATGAGCTGCGTATCATCGGCATACGATGTTACCGGTATGCCGAATGATTCAATCAGAGATAGGAGTGGGATGAGGTAAATATTAAAAAGAAGGGGACTCAGGATGGACCCCTGAGGTACTCCAGAGGAGACCTTCTTCTCATTGGAGCGAAAAGGGCCAAGAGCGACAGTTTGGGACCTGTCAGTAAGGAATGATTTTATCCAGGATAGGGCTATGTCCGAAATCCCTATGTCTGTCAATCTGCTGATCAAGATGGGGTGGGATATGGTATCAAACGCCGCAGTGAGGTCGAGAAGTATGAGAATAGCTTTCTTCCTCTGGTCTTGCAGCGTCTTTATCGTATCTGACAATTCAATCAGAGCTGTTTTGGTCGAGTGTTTGGGACGGAAACCAGATTGTTGTGGGTGGAGTATATTATGAGCTTCCAGATAACGTTTGAGCTCTCTATAAACCATCTGTTCGGTTATTTTTCCAAGAGCCGGGAGAAGTGTTATCGGGCGGAGATTGGTCAGGTCCGACGGGGATTTGTTCGCCTTCTTCATGAGAGGTTTGACTGTACCCTTTTTCCATAGGCGAGGGACCGAACCAGAACGAAGCGACGAATTAACTATGTCGTTGATGATAGGGTTCACCACGTCTATGAGTTGGTGAAGGATTTTGGGAGGACAGGGGTCGGAGGGAGAGCCAGACTTGCACGCTAGAATAACTTCTCTGGTTTGAGCCAAGGTGACAGGGGTGAACTTCTTAAGGCTACCAGCTGGGGATTCTAGTTGATCGGGAATAGGCATCCCTTGAGACGTTTGTGAAGGGGGGAAATTACTTTGGATGGAGGAGATCTTTTCGTCAAAGTAGTCTGATATTTTGTCACAGAAGTCTTGGGATGGGGGGATTTCGGGTTGAAGTGCTGGGTAAATGATTTTACTATTGAGAATAATGTTTTTTGTTTCTGACTGGCTTCCTTAATGGCGTTGGCGTAGAAGATTTTTTTAGCGGATTTAATGTTGGAGAGGTAAGTTTTCCTTAGATGGATGTATGAAAGACGGTCGTCAGTGTCATATGTTCTGCGCCATTTTCGCTCAGCTTTCCTACACAGTAGGTGAGCGGTAGCTAGGTCAGAGGTGAACCAAGGGGCATTGGTTTTGGTATTTTTATGAGGTCTACAGAGGTGATTGGTAGGGTTCCGAGTTTTAATTTCTAGTGAGATCCAGTTATGGAAGAGGTTTGCATCAAGTTCGATGTTACCAGATAAAGTAGGGAACTGAGATTGAAGAATAGGGTTAAGAGTAAGGTTTTCTTGGACTTTTTTCCAATTGACAGGATTGTCACAATGAGGTGTTGTTTTACTAGAGGTGAGTGGGCGTACATTTGTAATATGGAATGGGATCAGGCTATGATCTGTCCATATTTGGGGGAGAGGGGGTAGGGTAATAAGGGAAGGGAAATTAGTGCAGACACCATCGAGGGTATGTCCAAGTGAATGAGTGGGCAATGTGACACTTTGTTGAAGGTTGAAAATTTCGAGGGTCTGTAGAAAGCTATTGGTTAGTGAGTCAGATGTGGACTCAAGGTGTAAATTTAAATCCCCAAGAAGGGTAAAATGTGGATAACGGAGTAAGAAGTGTCCCAGAGAGTCGCTCAGTGAGTCTAGGAACTTGGAAGCATTACCGGGTGGGCGGTAAATCAGACCACCTGAGAAGGAGAAGGATTGACTGAGTTTAATTGAGAAGCTGAGGCTTTCCGCGTCTGTTAAGGGGTCTAGATTAAACGTGTGACAGGTGAAAGTATTTTTCAGAATCATGGCAACTCCACCGCCTCTCCCTTTCAGTCTGTCTTGTCTAAAGAAAGAAAAACCCTGAGGGAGGGCAATGGCTATATCCGGGTTGCTGTCTTCCGTTAGCCATGTTTCTGTGATCATTAGACAGTCGAGATCAGAGTCAAGGATGAGGTCATGTATATCTTGGCTATGCTTACACATAGACCGGACATTTATCAAACCACCTTTAAAGGGTGGCAGGGAATCCTTGGGGAGGGATAGGGGAGTGGGAAAGTGGGCAGGGTTTTTTAGGGAAGACCAGCGGCAATGCTTGCAACTGAACGAGCCGGAGATATTTGACAGGTCAAGTTTGCAGGAGCAGTAGTTGATGCCCCGTAGTCGATGAAGGTCGCTTGGGAGGTACCTGATGCACAAGGGGGTTTGTGCAGAACTTCCTGCACCTGTCGCGGTCTTGGCGCGGACGGGCGCAGACGGGCTTGCCTTGGGCGCGCCATCGGCGCGCCATCGTCGCGCCCGCTGCGCTCGTCCGCTGCGCTTCCGAAAGCTACACATTGATATAGTCTGGGAACAAGGTGCAGGGGGCGTGGCATCTGAGTGGGCGTGTCCCTGTTAGAGCGTGAGGGAAGGCGGGAGGGGTTGACGGCGATTTCACTACCCAGCCCTGGTTCCGCTGAGTGAGGGGAGTGTCTGCACACCAGGGAGCAGGAACAATGAGGGTGAGTGTGAATTAAAACAGTTCCACAAGTATTTAAGAACAATTCAACAAGTTTTTTTTTTAAAAAGCGAGCAAAGCGCTATCAGCTACCTACTCCCGGCTGTGCCTCAGGAGGTTTCCTTGTAGTTTAAACGCGCTCGTGAATCAGCGGCGCTTATCTACTGGTTGCAGGGGGCGTGGCCTCTGAGTGGGCGTGTCCCTGTTAGAGCGTGAGGGAAGGCGGGAGGGGTTGACGGCGATTTCACTACCCAGCCCTGGTTCCGCTGAGTGAGGGGAGTGTCTGCACACCAGGGAGCAGGAACGATGAGGGTGAGTGTGAATTAAAACAGTTCCACAAGTATTTAAGAACAATTCAACAAGTTTTTTTTTAAAAAAGCGAGCAAAGCGCTATCAGCTACCTACTCCCGGCTGTGCCTCAGGAGGTTTCCTTGTAGTTAGCTGTCTGTACTCTATCTATTGTGTATGTGAAACAGGCACTGCATTGAGTACCTGTTTTATATGTGAGGAAATCTTAGGATGAACTTCTGCTGATCATCCTGTACCAGTGCTGTATGTGATGAGACCCTTCACTACTACCAAATGCTGCACCTAGAGCGAGAGAGAGTCTTTATAAACAAGGCGTGTATTGCTGTTGCAGATGCTGTTCTTGCTCTGTTTATGTAAGGGATGTTTGCATTGTGTTACAATCATGTATTCCACGTAGACAGATTTTGTAAATAAAGGTTATGGATTTATTCATCAGGTTACTTCTTCAGTTACAGGAAGATGGTAAGAACCATATTATGCCCCACCAGGAGCAGCCTCCTTGCTGCTCAGCCCATCCACTCCAACTGATTCTTCCTCAAGCACAAACACTCTAAACATTCCAATGACCTCACCATTGGCTGAGCAGTAAGGCAGAGAACAACAATAGGGAGGATGCATTAATTATCAAGTAGATTATAACACATTTCCCCCCCTTATAATGATTATAGAAAATCAAGGGGCATATTCTCAAGGATCTATCGCCGAGTTTTCGGCACTTTAGCGCAGCCAAAGTCGCGATAAATTTATCGCCCCATTCACAAGCTGGTGCAAACAGCCCATATCACCAGTTTTCTGGCAATAGCATCCGCAAAAAACATCGCCACATATGACCCCGGCAACTATCACTAATGAGATGCAGAGTAGGCGTTCCCAAGCAAAAAGCCGCGACAACACCACACCTCAACATTCTCAACGACCAGCCAAATCGGCGATAAGATCACAAAACATGCGATAAGGCGCGATAGCAGCAGGAAATTAACACCTGCTCTTACCTGGTGCAAAGTCGAACGACAACCGGCACCAGAAAAGGGAGCCCCGACCACAGCCACACCTGAAGAACAACAGATGCCATGGAGCCACTGATCATGCAGCTTGGAGCCCCAACAGGGCCACTACACCCACCGCCCCCAGGACCACCCCCACGCCCAGACCACCACAGAGGCAGCACGGACAAAGACAGCAGACCCTCAGGAAACGCACCAGCCTCACAGACCCAACACCAGAGAATGTCATTGCCCACTACAGGCTCAAAAGGACCACCATCCTATACATCCTGACCACCATTGCCCAGAGGCTGACGGTACCAACACAGCGGACAACCAACATCCCTCCGCAGACAAAGCTGCTGGCTGTGCTGCACGTGTTGGCCTCTGGGACCCTCCAACCAACAACCGACCGAGTTGGAGGAGTCTCACAGCCAGCCCTATCAAATTTCATCACAACTGTCTTGGATTCCATCATCAGCTTTGGACCCCAGTACCTATACTCCCGCCACACTGCACAGAAACAGCTGGAGACCAAGCAAGGTGACTACGCCATAAATGGCTTCCCGCACATGTTAGGGGGCAATTGACTGCACACATGTCCTACTTGTGCCCCCTGGTGACACTGCACACAATTACCTCAACAGAAAGCACACGCATTCCATCAATGTGCAGGCAACAGTGGACCACGTGGGAATCGCCACCAACGTCTTCGCCAACTACCCAGGCAGTGTGCATGAGTCCTACTTATACCGACAGTCCATCATCAACCAGCGCTAACAGGATGGCACCAATGGAAATGCACTGCTCGTTGGCAAGTACCAAATGAACACACCACACCCCCATCTCCACAATCATGCAACTCACAACTCTGGGAATGCACACGTCACAGCCTCACATTCAACATGCCAAACAACATGCCCACCCACCAGAGATGACAGCATAACGTACTGTGGCAACCTGGGCTAGCCATGTACATGAGCCATCAATGGCATGGCACCTCAGCCCAAAATAGCGGAATGTGGGGAGAGGTGGGAACCAGGCATGTGCGAAGGAGGCAAGTGACCCATGAATGAGAAGGTACACAATGCCAAGTGTGGCGGACATGTGCTGGATTGCCTGCAGTATGCAGACCACAGACATAGCCATGTCCACATGCTCTGCTGATGTATGGAGTGTAGTGGATAGTGGATGCAACCAAGTTACCCCAGCCAGTGGGGAAGATCCCGGAAATGTAGCTTGTGACGTCCCCCCCCTGTAAGCGTAAGCGGAGTGGGCTGGCCCGTCGTACGCCAGGCTAGTGTAGGGGTGTGAATAAAAAGCACGTTGCTCTGGGCGTGGTTCTCTTCTGGAATACCCAATGTCTCTGCCAGGACGGCGCCTGCCACGAGGCCGATGCCGTGAGCGGTTTTGCCTGCGATCCTGTGCACCTGCTGCACCCCGGCCCGCTTGTCCCCAAACCCGTCTTGCCTGCGCCTGCACACCCAGGCCTCACTGCTCACCTGCCGACACCGGTGTGTGTCAAGGAGGTCCCACCACGTGCCGGCGCAAGCCCCAAGCCCGAGGCCCGCGAGCATAGCAGCCTCCTCAGACCATCACAGCCTCCGCGACCCAGGCCCGCAGTACTCCTTTCTTGTTGACATACTCCACCGGCCTACACAGCTGCCAAGTCGGTTTACACATGTGGAACTGAGTCTTGATTATACAATGGCAGAGCACACACTTTATGGTAGATTTCATGTCACTGTACTCCCTTCGATGTGGTGCCACCAACTCCATGCCTAGCATCCGAACGACACCTGTCTGTGGTCCCTTGCTGACTACTGCCTTCGGCCTACACTGCAGTTGAGTAGGTCACACAGTTGGAACTGAGTCTTGATTTGTGTATGGCAGAGTTCATTTCATTGAACGCATGGAGAGGAGTAAGAGGAAGACGTGGTGCAGTCCGGAGGAAAAAAGGATCCTCGTTACGGAGGTGATCAAACACTGCCAACAACTGCTCTGGTGTCACTAACTCTGTGCATCGAGAGCCAACGACACGTGGTTGTGGGCCCTGCTGACTGCTGCCTCGGGCCTACACTGCGGTCGAGTATGTCACACATTGGGAACTCAGTCTTGATTTATTTATGGCAGCTTTTATATCATTGTACTGGCCTCATCGCAGACGGCATACCACTTCAGCTCTGGTGCCACTAAGTCTGTTCCCCGACAGCCATGGACACTTTCTGGATGAACTTTGGTGGCGACTGAGTCTATGGACTGAGGGTTGTCTTCACCATCATGTCATGATACTGATTTTTTGGTAAAAACGAGGCTGTAGTATTCCACTCCTCAATTTGCTGCTTCCGGATGGCTTCTGCCCTCTGCATCATGCCCTGGAGGACACCTTCCACTGTCCCCCGCAACCCTCCGGCACATTCATCTTCGACATCAACGAGGACCCGCTCATTCTGCGTGGCCCTACCTCAGTGCACCGCAAGTCACCATCCCGTAGCGGTGTGCCTGTGCCGGCCACAGTGCATCCAGGGCCACTTACTCTGTCCAGCTCTAGTCATGGACCTTGTCCGGTGAAGTATTGGATGGCCTCTGAGACGATGGCCTTGGGGTCATCAACGCCATGTGTCTGTGGCCCTGCGCTGTCCGCTGCCTCCGGCCTCAACTGCAGTCCACCAGGGCTCACACATCAAATCGAGTTCTGATAGGCCCGGACGTCGCATTACCGCAGGAGGCACACGCCACCACTGCCAGAACCACCTCCAAATGCCAACTGCCATAGTCGAAACAGCCGTACTGGCAGGCTAACGGAGTTGCTCACACCTGTCATGGATGCCATCATATGCCTGATACCCTGCTCAGCACTCCAGGTGCCACTAACTCAGTGCACCACGACTCATGGACCATTTCTGAATGAGTTGTGTGCTGTGGAGAGCTCACGCAGCAATGTCACCTCAGGCAGTGTAGGACACCTGGGACGATGATGAGGAAGATGATGCAGGTGTAACTCACCCCACTGCAGCTGCATCAGGAATTTCCTGAAGAGACACCATCCTAGACATTTTCTTCACATGAGCACGCTCAGCTCTAGTGCCCCAACCTCAGTGCACTGCAACTCACGGACACTTCTGTTTGCAGATTGGGTGACCTCTGTACTTGCTCCGGCTACCACCATGATGCTCCGCAGTTGTCTCTGTAATGCTGGTGTTTTCTGTTTCCGTTTTAATAGTGTTCACTGTTCAGGTTGTTGCCCGCACCAACCACTCCGTGTGGGCTGGCTTACACTCACACCCCAGACATCCAGCACAGGCGTCACTGTACATGTGACCCTGCCAATAAAGAGGCTGGGCGCACGTGCCCGTAACCAGTTCCACAAACTATCTGCGTGTGTACGTGTGGTCATGATGTATGCATGAGGGCCCCAGGCCCTACAACATTACATTGTGCTGTGTACAGCAGATGCAACCATGTCACTGCTGGCAGCGGGTAAGACCTTGGACATGTAGCTTTGTTGTCACCCACTCAATACGTAAGAGGAGTGGACTGGGCCATCGTACGGAGTTCCAGCGTGGGGGTGTGAATGATAATTCCGGGGTTCTGGCCGTGGTTCATTACAGGAAATGTGCATATGCATGTGTCTCTGTCGAGGTGTGGGTCTCCTTTGTGGGGTGTAGGTGGTCCCTGATGGGACTTGAACACCCACGTATGTGATCTAGTTCGGCTTCCATGAGCTCTGACACCACCCGCACCTGTTCGGCCACCTCCTTTTGGTATTCTGACACCTGGCATTGGAATGCGATGTGTGCCAAGGTGAAGTGTTGGGAGCCAGCCGTGGTGACAGGTGCTTCCTGATGAGTACTCTGGTCTGCTCTGCTGTAGGTGTTGTTTGTCAATCTGAAATGTGAAGGGGAGATGCATGTTGACATTGTGTTGACATGTATGTTGGCACATTGTTCTAGTTTACATGCAGACTGTATGACAATGTACGTTGTGAATGTTTGGGAAGTGCTGAATATTTGATGCGGGACAGTGGACATTTGGACTACATGACGGAAGTGAGATTGTACACGTACATTTCCATCTCACAGTTTCCTTCTATGTTGGATGTGATTGGCCTGTTTCTGCGCATGAGCGTACCCAGTTGTGTCCTCTGTTCTGCAGTGTCGGTGTTGCACTTTGTACCACATTGTCGTCGGATGTGCTGTTATTGCTATGTGTGTGTGCTGCAGTGTGCCACGGGGATCAGGGACATGATCCAGGGTAATTGTGGTCGTTGTGAATGTGTGCTATTGTGCCCATCTCCCCCCGTCCCCCCAGTCCCTGGTCGTTACTCACCCTGTTGATGTTGTGTCAGGTCCTATTGAGCTGTGTACGGACTCCCAACTCCTTGCGCCGTCTCTACCCTGATGACTGTGGCCTCCATTTCCTCCAGCTCCTCCTGTGGCGCAGGACTCCCACCTCCTGTCTCCGTTGCTGCCTTCCTGTTAGCAGCGGGTTTGTGCTTGGTTTGGCTTTTTACATCATGCCAGTACCTCTTGTCCTCCTCCATAGACCTCCTCAACACTCCGACTGCATTCACGTTTGTCATATTGACGTTCAGTGGATGGTAGTGTTCTGTCACCTCTGTGACGCTGATCTGGTTTTCCTGGGGACTGCACCCCGTCTGCCTCTTCATCTTCTCCTTGGCCTTCCCTGACCACGAGGTTCCTTGCTGGTGGTCTGTGGGGCTTGTGGGGTTCGCGTTGGCCTCTGCACTCGGTCCGGGTGCATCCATGGTGCTACGCAGTTTCTTTTTTTCTCACTTTTTTTTTGTTGCTTTTATAGTGCATTTTCCCGCATGACGTGTGGGAATTGCAGGCCTGTCGCTGGTTTTCGCTGATTTTTGTATCGCGATTGGCGTCATCGCTACTATTTTCGCATTTGTTTCGGGTTCTTGCGGTGTCGCGTTGATTTTAATGCGTTCATTTGACGCGTTATCGTGTGGGTCTATCGCATGGTACCGCCTTGTTGAGAAGTTATTTTCCTGCGATAGACTGCGATGTGAAGAGTTGCGTTAAGCTACTTTTGCGGTAGGTATCACACGTTCTTGAGAATATGGCCCCAAATGTATGCATGATGATAAGACAAACATACGAAAAGTCCAATAAAGTCATCAAAAATTACATGCCGTTCCAATCTAGGAAAAATAGGACAAACACAAGTAAAAATGTTCCATTCTTTAAAAAACAGTGGGTGCTCACCCATGTTAACTCACACTCCATACGCAACTTAGCACAAGGAATATCTCACCCTACAAAATGCGGGTACCACACCACCTCACTACCACAGGGTACCCATCTCGCCTCACACCAAGGCAAAACTACGCACAGGGTATATTCACAACCCCTAAACAGTGGGTAATTCATAACTCAACCCACCTCACTTTGCACAAACAGGGTATCTATCATCCCAACAAAATTACACACAGGGTATCATCACAACCCCCAAACAGTGGATATCTAACACCACCTTGCCTCACACTCAAGGCACAACACTAACCGCAGGGCCAGGGGCTCCTAGCCCTCTACTGCACTTACACACAGGGTATGATCACAACCCCTTCACAGTGGGCTCCACAAAACCCACTTAACAAAAGAACAACACACCTAAAAAAAAACCATGGTAAACCATTGCATCAAAATTGAGCATGGCATACATCCGACACAAACATTAGAAACATGCAAAATAATGAGCATGTGCCACCATGAACAACCAACAATGTCTCTTATTACCACCAGTGAGCGAAGTCTCACTCGAGTTGACCGATGTAACCGGCTTGTGAAACACCTCACCTCACCGATGAAATTCCATTTCACTAAGTCCAACAAGAACTTTGCCTTGGGCAGCTGCAACAGGGACCGCAGGTTTATTGAAGAAAAACGTTGAAACACTACCTCTCTGAATATTTTCTTTCCTGATGCCATCCGCTTCAGCAATGTCCATAGTCCAGCATGCACACCCATCCAAGAAAGGTGATGACGACAATTACCTCCACAGCTGTACAAACCGAATGTCACACACAGCAGGGCCCCTCCGAGATACCAATGAAGAAATGCCGGTTCGCCTTTAAGGAAAACAACATGGCGGCACATAGTTGACGCCGTGCCAGGTGGCTCACGGCGTGTCAAAGCAGCAGAGCATCCCTAAGCAGTCCCAAGTTGCTCAGATACCATTACGTCAGAAAGGATCCCACGAAGACAGCACTGCAGGGCTCGAGGAAGCAGGTAGGATAGCGTGAGGGGAACTACGTGCTGTCTTTTTTTCAAACCGCAGGGACAGCGGGTAAACTGCCAACTATCCAAACTCGCCCAAGTTTCTGACAGTTCCTAGTAAAGCACAAAAGAAACACACAATGTGGGGAGCGAGAACAACCAACGAAGCCCCACTCCACTCAAATAAAAGGCAGGGAAGCTGAATCTCCAGATTGATGCTGTCCCATGTATGTAGGTACTTGTGACTTCTGCTCACACGTGTAGCTCCACTGAGCCACAGAGACGGACACCAAAATCCAATGCGGTCCTCCATAAGCTGGAGTGTGAGCCTCTCACTCAATGCTCTCCCTCAAATGTGAACAAATACCTCACTAGTTGACACACAGGAAACAAAGCGAGGAGACGCACGTTCCCCAGATTTTGTGCACAAATATATTTTTTTAGGTCTGCAGGATGAAAACAGCTTACTGCTTCTGCTGTACACTGCGCTGGCCTGTCAGCTGTCTTTTCTTATAGACACTGGTAGGGCTACCAGGTGCAACTCTTCTTTATCTCTCTTTATCTTTATCATCATGTCTTCTTCTTATATTTATCTTTGTTTCAACTGACACTTCACAGCTCTACTGGTCTTTCATAAAATTTCTATGCTCACATGGGTCTTTTTCGCTCGTCGCCAGTGTTACAATGATGTATTCCACGCAGGCAGGTCTTGTAAATAAAGGTTATGGATTTATTCATCAGGTTACTTCTTCAGTTACAGGTTACAGGAAGACGGTAAGATCCATATTATGCCTCAACAGGAGCAGCCTCCTTTCTGCTCAGCCCATCCACTCCAACTGATTCTTCCTCAAGCACAAACACTGTAAACATTCTAATGACCTCACCATTGGCTAAGCAGCAAGGCAGAGAACAACAATAGGGAGGATGCATTAACTAACAAGTAGATTATAACACATTGCTTGTTGCTCGTTCTATGTGTGTTAAAGTTACACTACTGCCAAGTGCTGTGCCTATTTTGTGTAACTTGCCCGAAACCACATGAAGCTTTCACATACGCCTCCCAATGCTGCACTTCTGATGTGTGTGAGTCATGCTTGCACTAGTGCACTCTGATGTTGTGACTGTTTCTTGCACTTGAATCAAACCTCCAGTGCTGCCTTTTGGTTGTGCTTAAGAGGGTTGTTATCTGATGCTGCCCATTGACGAACGTGTTCTGTGGCTTTAAGAGAAGCTTTCACTGGTCCCACAGTGCCAGGCTTGGAAAAGTACTACAAAGAACAATATTACCAAGCAATGTTTCAATAATAAGTGTCTGCTTGCTTAGAGTGTGTACCACAATGAAGCCGCTCCCAGTGGGGTGTCGCTAGTGCTAGTGCAGTTTAGTCTGGAAGTGCAGGCGTCTCACAAAAAGTGAAGGACTGGTCTCACACACCGCCTGGTGTCATGCTTCATCATAGACCAGTCCTTGCCCTCTAAAAACTTGGTTTGATAGAGGGCGGGCATACACCTGACAACAGGGATGCACTTCTAAACTAAGTGGGGGCCCATGGGAAAAAGTAGTGAGTTAAAAGGCCATTAAAGATGTCAACTTAAATTTAATAGTGCTGGCATCTATATGGTAGTTAAAACAAAGTGATCGGTGTACTGGGGATATTATTGTCCCCCCACCGCTATCAATGCTTGCTTAGAGTGCCTGCCTGCTAGCATACTCTGGTGGCTTCATAACACTGGAAACGTCTGGTGCAACTGTTACCCAGTTCAATATTGCTACTTTTATAGTTTTGGGGGACATAACGCTGTCCCATCTCTTCTAGGCTTTGAAGAAGCAACCTGCAGAGTGGACAGGGGTCTCTGCAGCAGGCACCTTAGCACACTGAACCATCTCACCAGACAGCCTTAATTGTTTAGTTAGGAAACAACCACAAAGGTTAAATAGCAAAAACGTGAGGGTTAGAAAAAAATACGATTAGGAAAAGCATGTTTTTCCTTTCTAGATATTTTAAAAGTTATGCAAATTAACTGTCAGAATTTCTTTTTTGTACCAAACTAATAATCTTTTTTCCCCCTAAATTTTATAGTTCGCCACTGGTTGTAACTGTAGTCATAGACAGACTTGCATAGGCAGCAGTGACGAGGCATGACTGTAGAATGAGGGGCAGATTTACAAGCCCATTGCGCTACTTTTGCGTCACTTTTAACATGGGAAAAGTGACGCAAAAGTGTCGCAAGGGGCTTGTAAATCTGCCCCTGAGTTTGCACTGGGTAATGCTGCTGAGAGAGAAGGGAATCAACCTGGCTATTAATAACTTACGCGAGCCACTGCTTACTAGCACGTGTTATATGTGTTACTGCAAGACAACGTTAACAGATACTAAAGTTGTATCTAGGCATCACCTCTCCTTGCTGGAGTTATTTGACTTGCACCACTGCAGTTAAGTTAGGGGAAATAGAGAAGTGTGTTCATGGCAATGGTGGGGAGTGCGGACATGTGAATACAATGTCACATGCGTCGTGATGCAGCTTACGGATCGAGGCATCACCCAAGGAGGGGGCCAGCCAGCTTCATTGCTTTCATTAGGGTCCATGACAACCTTGCTACACCGCTGAGTCACTAACTCCATAAATGCAGGCTCAGGCAAAAAAATAGTTACACAAGATACTGGCAAATCACTTTATACTCTGAAGGCAGAATTTCACAAACTTTTCGTGGAATTTTGTGAAAAATTTACAAAAGTATCGCACATCTCTATTTGACAAGATAGTAAAGCTTGTGAGAATTGTTTGATGAAGAAATTATTTTAACATTGGTACTGACAGCCAGAATACTGAAAAGTTTACTGAAATGTGGATTAAAGAGATCTTTTGATGTATGGAGGAGCGAATGGAGCAGCGATGAGTTGCAAGAGCTGCTTCTGATGAGGCTGAATGCAAAGAGTGTCTTGTGTCGACCTTATATCAATTGTTTAATACCTGGTTTTTTCCACAGGTCTCACTTGCAAGTCTCTAGAGACAGCTCATTTTGATTTGAGAGCTCCATAAATAAATTAAAAACAAGCAATTGCAATGCAATTGGTCTCACCTTTGGGACCTTATATGCATTTAGCTATGCAGCACATTAGTCTGGGTGCTGAAACATCTACTTTTCTTTAACATGGAGGGAATGTAAGCACCAAACTGCGTAACACGCCAGGTATGGGAACACATGGAGAGAAATATTGCCTTTCAGCGGGAAATGGTATAGTCCAAAGCTCTGTTTTTAATATAAAATCAGGGCCTTTGGTGGTCATATCACTGAAAATAAAAGATTTGAAAAAAATAATATTATCTACGGGTGCTCATGGAAGACAATTTCTATGGACTGGAATCTAGAGAATGCTAAAGTGATTCTGGTATTTTACTGACCTCTGCTGGTCGTTTTCTATCAAGAAAGTTAAATAGAGGCAGTTGCCAGGAAAATTAAAAAAAGAAAGTCCCTCAGCAGAAAGTAATTCTGGTATTTCACTGACCTCTACTGGTCATTTTCTATCAAGACAGTTAAATAGAGGCAGTTGAACAAGCAGAAAGCAATTCTGGTATTTTACTGACCTCTACTGGTCGTTTTCTATCAAGACAGTTAAATAGAGGCAGTTAAACAGAACAGAAAGTCCCTAAGTGGAAGCAGACAAGTCCTAGTGCTGATCTCTAGCGCCCACAACGTTCATACCCATATAAGTATATACTAAGGTATATACAAGAGTTCTTGAATGCTCGACCTAATAAATAAGTTGAGTGGGGAGGTGGGCTGGCAGTTGGGGCTGTACTTTCCCTATCGGAAGCAAGGCTAAGACTGGAACACGTTAGGGCAACTACATGCTTTACAACTGCAATACGTACACAAAACTTGCAATATTTATATACCTATCTTCTTCATCTTCCATCAAACACCTACAATCCGATAATTTCAGTTTGTTACTATTACCCCTGGCCCTTTTGGTGCAAACACAGCCTGGTTATCTTTGAGAGCCCACTATTGTACGGCTTCCTATTTCTCAAATGCCTACTTTTATTGTTATATACATATCCACTCACGCCCCCCCTTCCATTTTAGCGTTGGGTCTCTATTTTATTTAGTGCCTCCCCAACTGTGAAATGTGTGTTAAAAGAATGAGATTTGGCAATAGTCTCCTCAAGTGCGGAGGGACCTGGCTCCCAAGGGTTTTATAGACTATGTACACCAGGAAAGCCCTCAGGTGTGTACCAACCATTCTGACTAGCAAGAGTGATGACTACCAGATGTTTCAGGGGATTTGGGAGTACCTCTCCTCCATTCCCACCCTGCGATATTTTGCAGAATGAGCCACAACTGAAGGTTTCTGGCCATCCTCATATTTCCTATGAAGATCTGTGAATTGCATCCAGAACACTAGGAGGAAGATTTAGCAGTTTTTCAAGCAGGCCGGAACCAAATTTGCTTGGCTGTTTTGCGTAAGCTGGAAAACACAGCCCAGAGCCATATCTGCGAATACCTTTCACAACGCACAGCCTCACAGTGCTAACATGCATTGATTTCTGGCTCGGACAAGCAGTAGCATAGCATGATTTCCATGAGCCGTTGTGCAAGCAAAGGAAATTCCCCCTTTGATTACTGTTGTGGTAGTAAACCACAAGAAATTATCAGGGTTCTATGGACCCCGGTGACACTGCACATGATGCACCAAAAGTTGCTATGCCTCTACAGAAAAGCCTGGGGTTTTTTGTGATTCACTAGCCATCCAAAAACCTGAAAGGAGATTGCAGCATGTTTAGGTGTCCTGCCAAGATAGTTGAATTTAGTCAGTTAACCAGCTAATAACTGTCAGTCATGCAAGTGTTTTTGTGAATACTGTTCGTGCTCACTTCAAGCCGAAATGCTGGCCTTGCAATTAGAACTGTCTGTCCAGAATGCCAAGCAAAGGAATCTCTGGTGGGCGGAAAATATTTTAATAGGGAGGTAACTATCCTCCAAGTCAATGGCATATACGAAGCCCCTTGATAATACAAAGGTCACTATTCAAATGGGATGATTTTTTTCACTCTCCAGAGGTTGATTATAAGCTGGTAGACAGCAGAGCATTCGGGACCATGATCTGGATGGAAGGCCAGTTCTCAACCACAATCCCTCCTTGGAACTCGGTCAATCACACCTTCTCTAGTAGAATTTGCACTCCGAGTTGCAAAGCCTAAATAGTCATCTTGCCCAGGGGTCAGTCAAAGATCTGAATCCAGTGGTAGGTTTGCGTATTCCAGGAAGTCGCCTCCTTTCACCACGTCCAGAATCCAAGCATCTGAATGCAAGAATTTGAACAACCTTAATGTGGCAAAGTAAATCCATAGAGAGGAGTCAGGATAAAGAACAGAGGAGATGGTCCTTTCCACAGTGAGGGCTTCTGGATCCAGGGAACAGTGAAGGTGGATGCCCTAGCCAGAGATAAGACTGCATGTTCTCTTCTGTATCAAAAAAGTTGAACCATGCCATGTACGAAGAGGACTTTGTGGGACGCAATCTGGATTCATCTTGTTTCATGGGAAGGCATGAGTGAGCATGTTTAAGTAATTCAAAAAGGCATGGTCTAAACAGGTTTTCACAGGAAGGGAAGTTTAAATAGTACTGACGTCTGAGAGGATGTCCCTTTCCAGGAGCTGAGCAAGTACTGAATCTGAGTTGCCTCATACAACCCCCCCCCCCCCCCCCCCCATCAGCGCTGCATCTCACAATGTGTCAAGCAATAGATGTGCACATAACTGCTTTTCTTCTTCATTAATTCTAGGATAAGCAGCAATCCTCTGCTTTCTCTAATTCTCCAAATGACATGAAGCCCTTAAACCGCTACGCTTGAATTTAGGCACGAAGGCTCCTTACATCCCTACCCTCGTTTATCCACAGCATTTGAAGGTGTTGGATCCTAGGTGTCACTGTGACAATGGCGACCAGACAAAACGAAGTACATTTTTCTTTCTTTCTGTGAATTACTTTTGAAACCCATTTAGCAGGCACATCTTTAATCAGTAACGTCGTACTGCAAACGTCTTTGTCTCCTATTCGGATGAAAACCTTATCCAGGGATATCCTAACACTGAGTTGAAGGGAATACATTATTGGTGGATGATGTTTCCATAAACTGGCTTATATTTACTTCAACACTTTCACCACATATACTTCTCTGAAGATACCACATCTGGTTCCACCTCCCAAGCATAATTGTCTGTCCCATAACCTATGGCCATGCAGTTGTGGATTTAGGTGGAACTCACCTGCCTTTCCACGACTGTGTTGTTTTCTGTTGTTGCAATCTGCCTCTGCAATTGTGCAGCAGATATGGGTGTCGGGGGAGCAACAGGGGCCTATATTACTGATAGAGCGTTGCTGATGCGAAAATTGTAGGGGTGCACCATATTCATTGTTAGTCAGCACCCGCATATAACTGAGCATGTTATTCAAGTATAATGGAAATGTATTCATTGAAATAGACAAGTAGAAATGTAAGCAGGCCTCGAGAGAAGGAAAAGGCCACCAGTTATACTGAAACGTATTGGTATATGTAATGCTTAGTATAATAATGTCATGTATTCAGAGACATTAAGTCATGTTAGTGGAACGCAGAAGATAGTTCTCTTAAGAATGAGACAGATAATTAGAATTGGTAATTATAGTGTGTTTAGTTTGAGGCCTAACCATATATGTAAAGTGAAGGCCTTCGTTTATGCTAGCCATGTTTTATTAGGACGACAGGATTTTAGCAAATCTTAAATTGCAGAGAGTTGTGAAACCTCATGATGTTAGGGGTTTTTTCTGTCTAGCATTTGGCTGCAGGTACAAGGCCATGTAGCTCGTTAGTTAGAATGAGTCTTTGTTCAAATGGAATGGAGACAGAAGGAGTAGACATGAAGGGAGTGGATTGGAATGTAAGGTTGCAACTCCTGGTACAGAAAAGGCCTGGGACCCAAGGTCGAATTAGTGGAAAGGAAGATGAAAGGATCCAAATGGAAATCTACTGAAGGAAGAAGCTGCCTGAAGGGGTGTGCTGAAGGGCGTGTACAGCTTTTTGGGGTTTTGTATTAGGGACAGAGCCCCGTGGGTTGGGCAGACGAGACTTAGGAGAGGGACTGAAAGGAGCATCATAGATCAAGCTCTCATATGGTGAAGACTTCTTAGGAAGTTTCACTGCTGACACCTTTTATGCGATCCTCACCTGGAAAGGGAATGTTGAGTAGGGATGTCCCCTTAGAATAGAGTAGGGACAGTAATGATTTGATTCATGAATTTGAACTTTGATATCACAATTGCTATAGTGTATTTGATGCTTTTGGAAGCTGTAATCCTGTTTATCTTTAGTCGTATGCGGATACTTCGTAGACTGGCATTTGTATTAGTCCCCATTTATCTTTTGTGCCTTGTATTGAGGTGCCTATATATTCAGATGTTTTTACTGATAATAAAAGGTCAACCTCCGAGATCATGAGTCTTCTTTTCTGAGATGTCAAACTGCAGTAAATACGATCTGATAATTGTGTTTCCTTCCCCTATGCTATTAGACAAGTAAAAAGATCCTGGGGACCTGAGTGGGTTCTTGTAGGTAATTAGATGAGAACAAGAACCGGCGTTCCCAGTTGGTAGCAAACGAGGATGGTTTCTTTCTGATAGCGAGGGGAGAATTGAGATTAGGATAAGAGATCCTTGAGGCCCATCAATGATAAGTGAGGTTGAATCATCGGAGGGCGAACGGCAGACGACCTGGCTGACGGACATAGATGTCGAGTAGCAGTGCGGCAGCAAGCAGAAGCTAGAAGAGTGAGTATGAACAAGATACGATGTTGTAGATTGCGGTGTTGTGTTATGTGAGATGTTTTGCGGAGTTAGTGTGAATGTTGTGTGATTGTGAGATCAGGCTGTGAGCGCGCGCAGCCCGGGAAAGTCTTAGGCGATGAGAAACCTAAGCGAGAGGGTGTAGAAGACACCCCTGGTAGATTTTGTTGACCATTGATCGTGAGGTACCATCGATCACTTGGACCGAGATAGGGGGAGCGAATGTATGAGTGTGTGGCAACCTGATGCTGGTCGCGGGTTGTTGTATGTGGAATTGAGTATTTGAAACCTATCAGAGGCGATCTGTCTGCCCGGCAGGGACAGACAGTAACCAACCGAGGTCGACAATTTCGAGAGACTGTGGACGGACAGTCAGAGACTGTGGACGGACAGTCAGAGGCTGTGGACGGACAGCCAGAGGAGTAACTTGTTTGGGATCAAACGGTTATTTCAGCGTGTGAATGGGACGAATGCAAGGGTGAGATGAGCGGTGTGCAGGAGGGGAACTGCTGCGAGTGGAGGAACTGTGACGTCAGAAGGTGTCGCGCTGCGATAGGCTGGTTGGTGTAGTTCGCGCCGCCATTGGCAGACAGATACCAGGAAGTAAACAGAGATCGTGTGCGTTTGGTATTTGGTCATGATGAAATGTTTTAAAGTTTTTCGAGAATTGTGTCGAGGGGATGAACATGTGGTTACTCGAGAGGGTGCAGAGGCCCCTCCGGAGGACATGCCAGCACACTACATGGCAAGAAATGTAGGGTTGCATACCATAGTTTGGCTTGAGAATTGGCATAAAATGACTCAAGGAGAAGGAGAGCTAGCATTTCCACGGTATGGTTCATTCATATTAGCAGTGTTGTATCAGCTGAAGACTGTGATGGCAGCTTTACGACCTATGCCGAGGCCCACACAGTTTGAAGCACTACATGCGTGGATTAGAGCAGCGCATGATAAGGAGAGAGGCAGAAATCAGGAAAGGGTGAAAAGGTCAGTTCATGCGTTCCAAGATGCTAGATGGGATGCAGCGGAGAAAAGATGGAGAATGCAAGCAATAGAGGGACATACATTATATCCCTTATTAGAGACAACAGGAAAATCAAAGGAAAAGACAGTAGACGGGGAGGAAGACAGTGAAACGGATGATAGCCTGGTAGAAAGGTTGTTATCCGAGAGACCACCTCCGTACAATCCGGCTGCCTCAGAAGGCAATGAGACAAAGGAAGAAGAGAGTAGGGGAGCAGTACCCCGATCAGAAGTAAGAGTAGAAGGAAAGATTTCTATGGGGACCGAGAATATCAGGTATAAGTCTGTGGGGAACTCGGAGGTGGAGAGAGGGGTGAGGTTACCAGATGCGCTGAAAATACCAGTTATCATCGGACCTATTGAGTCGATGTATGAGCTTGAGCCAGAAACGGCAGGGAGTTTAGAACAATCAGAGAGCAGGACGAGAAATGGGGTAGAGGAAAATGGATTGGTGGGGAGAATGGAGCGGATTCCGAAGCCTATAGAATGGAGTACGCCGATGCCAGCTACAGCTGACTCCTCTGGAGGACAGGGAGAATCGAGACCTACTAGACCAAGGTCTTTAGTGGAGTCAAGATCAGATTTGAGAATGTGGACACCACCGGTGAGAACACAGAGTCAAGGTGTTTTAGACGTGGAGAGGGATCGAGGGACGATTGTAAATCGCTCTGTTCCCGTGGGCAGATCAGGAGAGGGTAGGCCACAAGAAAGAGAATGTGAGTACAGTGACAGAGATAGTACAGCCTGCCGAGAAGTGCTGAGGGGAGCTTTGAGAGGGAAAATGTTGGTTGTCGTAAGGCTAAAGGCAGAAATGGATGAGATAATAGGTGGAAATCTACCCCTGGAAAGAATACTAACTTACGAACAAGATGAGTTACTATTTTTAGCGAAAGATGTGACTCGTAAAGCACGCACAGCTCATGAGAAATTGTCAGAGTTGGCAAAAAGATATGGGGTGGATTTGTCGAAAACTAAAGCGTTGCAAGGTGATCACCGGCTACAGTATAGTGATCAGGAATTGGAAGACAAGAGACTCATGGGACTGCGAACCCATGTCAAAGATTTGATAATAGCAATGCGGGCATGGATCATGCTCGATAAGTGGGAAGAAAGATGGTCCAAGAAGAAAAGTTCTAGAGGAGTAGTGGGAGAGACGCCAACTCCGGGTGGAGGGACGACGGCAATAGGGAGTTTCCCTTTAAGGAAGGTACAGAATGGAGGATACGTACATGTACCCTGGAGTAGAGGGGACTTGGCGGCCTTCACAAATGATTTTCCCCGGCTAAGGGAAAAGCCTGTGGAGTGGTTCAAGCAAGTTGATCGCTTTGTCAAAATCTCGAAGGTACTGTGGATTGATTTGAATACTTTGTTTGACATTGTGATCCCGGGGGATCTGTGGTCGGCATGTAAGGTTGCAATTGAATGGCCAGCCTCAGAGCCCGACAGGGATTTGATTATACATGGCCCGTCGCCAATAGTGATGAAAAAGATCGAGCAGGTAATCACTTGGTTGAAATCGAAGGTCTCACCTCAAGACACTGATTGGGTGAAGATAGATAGGACTGTACAAGAGCCTAAGGAGACAGTGCATGAATTTTACAAGAGGCTTTTGCAGGCTTTTAAACAGTACAGTGGTTTGGAGGCCTTGGATACCAAAGATATGGGACAGTTTGTGTCCAAGTTTGTGTTGGGATTGAGGCCAGAGGTTAGTCTAATGATACAGCAACATTTGATTTGTTGGCAGACTATGCCTGTTAATGAGATTCTCCGATATGCTAGATATTGCAGTGATGAGATTAAGTCTAAGCACAAGAAATTGAAAGACAATCTGCTATTAGTACAGATGCAGACCACAGTTCAGGGACAGTCCACTGGAGGAACGTTGGGAAGGAGGCAGGGAAATTATCAAGGAGGAGGACAGAATGCTCAAGGACAGGCGAGGCCGAGAGGAGTAGATCCTAAGACCGGAATAGATGTGGCAGTGTTGAAAAAGACCACAGCGTGTCACCTTTGCCACCAGATTGGACACTGGAGACGCGAGTGTCCTTTTAACCCGTTAAATCGAATACAGCAGGAATAAGAGGTGACCCTTGTTCCAGTGGCAGACGCACTCCCTGTAGTGACGCAACCTAGAATGACAAAAGGGGGGACGAATGTTCCGCATGTACAGGTTCCCCGACCGCCTAGAATACAGAATATGCAGCAGGGAGCTCGGACATACGTACAGATGCCCCTATTCGAAGTGAATTTGGAAGATGATTCCGATCCAGCAACGAGATCTTGCTGGGGAGGAGACAATGATTGTGCGCTTAGAGCGGTCCTAGAAGTAGATCAGAAGGGACCCTTTGTAGAAGCAGAGATCGATGGCCACCCTACGACCTTTTTGGTTGATACGGGGGCTACAAGATCGACTGTAAGATCTGCAGTGATCCCGTATCAACCCCTTTCTGGCCAGACAATCCAAGTTGTTGGGGTAGCGAATAAGCAATTGACTAGCCCACTGACGGAACCAATACCGATTAGGATCGGGAACTTCAGTGACAGACACCAGTTCGTGGTGTGCGATTCTAGTCCAGTCTGTTTGTTAGGGAGAGATCTATTGTGTAAGCTTAATTGTACCATCTATTGCACCCCGAATGGAGTGGAAGTCCAGACAAGAGACGATGATGCGACCTTTAAGGTTGCGAACCAGCGTTGGTGCGTGGAAATGTACCCTGCACTCACAGTGGAGGAACTCCCTTTAGACTTGAGGGAGTCTGTGTCAGTTGATGTATGGGACCTTAGTGGGGAAGAGATAGGACTAGTTAAAGGCGTAGATCCAGTGAAAATATGAGTCAAAACGAATGTAGAATACCCAAGAACTCCCCAGTATAAATTGTCACAGGAAACTATTGAGGGGATCCGACCCGTAATTGAGTCCATGCTTAGGCAAGGGATTTTGAGAGAAATCAGGGGTAGTCCGTGTAACTCGCCCATAATGGGATTGCAGAAACCGAGCGGGAAATTCAGGATTGTACAAGATTTGCGAAGAATTAATGAGATCGTAATCCCATGTTGTCCCGTGGTACCGAATCCATCCGTGATCCTGTTCCAAATCCCATGTGATGCGGAATGGTTCACCGTAATTGACCTGTGTCAAGCCTTTTTCTCGATTCCTCTGCATGAGGAGAGCCAATTTCTTTTTGCGTTTAGGCTGGAAAATCGTGTGTTAGCATGGTGTCGTATCCCACAGGGGTACACTTAGAGCCCGTCTATTTTCAATCAGATTTTGAAAAAGAACCTTGAAGGTCTGGTGCTTCCCCAAGAGTCTGTTCTCGTCCAGTACATTGATGATTTGCTACTGGCGTCAAAAACTGAGGACGCCTGCAGGATTGATACAGTAGCACTGCTGAATTTCTTAGGAGAAAATGGGCATAAGGTATCTCCAAATAAATTGCAGTACTGTCTGAGTGAAGTACAGTATTTGGGTCATCGGATTGAGAAAGGCAAAAGAAAGATATCCCCAGATCGCATAGATGCGATTTTGAGAATGCCCGTCCCTACGACTCAGAGGGCAGTTCGGATGTTCTTGGGAATGGTTGGCTACTGTCGCCAATGGATCCCGAACTTCTCCTTTGAAGCGAAGCCCGTACAGCGGCTGACGCGCAAGGATGTGAGTGATCTGGTACCATGGGATGAAGACTGTTTAAGGTCCTTTCTGAAACTAAGAGAAGCCTTGTGCTGTGCGCCAGCGTTGGGAATGCCTGATTACAAGAAGGCATTCGCATTGCTTTGCTGTGAGAAAGAAGGTTGCGCATTGGCAGTGTTAACTCAGGTTCATGGGAATGTCCGTAGACCAGTTGCCTATTTTTCGGCTACATTAGATCCAGTAGCCTCCGCGTTGCCCGGATGTCTCAGATCCGTTGCTGCAACAGGTGTCAGTATCGAGAGATGTGAGAGCATTGTAATGGGTCATCCACTTACTGTGCATGTGCCACATTCTGTTGAACTGTTGATGACCAGGACTAAGACACAACACCTCACGAATAATAGATTGACACGTTATGAACAAGTCATCTTAGCTGCTGAGAATGTAACGTTGAAGAGGTGTTCTGTTTTAAATCCTGCCACATTGTTGCCAATCCCGAATATAGATGATGAAGATTGTGAGGATCATGACTGCCTCGATGTGACTGAATTGTGCACCAAACCCAGACCTGATATTGTGGATGAACCGCTTTCTGAGCCAGACGAAATATTCTTTGTGGACGGTTCATGTTTAAGAGATAATACGGGTCAGTTGAGAGCAGCCTTTGCTGTTTGTACCATCACCGGAGTGGTCGAAGCCGCTTGTCTAGAGGGAGTATACTCCGCACAGGTGGCTGAGCTAATTGCTTTGACTCGTGCCTGTGTGGCCGCTAACCAGATCCGTATAACGATTTATACGGACAGCCAGTACGGGTTTGGTGTCGTTCACGACTTCGGACAGTTATGGTCCCAGAGGGGGTTCATGACATCATCTGGGTCACCCATTAGGAATGGAGAATACGTGAGACAACTGTTGGAGGTGTTGCAAGGCCCAGATGAAATTGCAGTAGTGAATTGTTCTGCTCATACGAAAGGAAATGATTTTGTATCTCTTGGAAATAATTATGCTGACGAAGTGGCACGATTTTGTGCAGAACAGGGGTGCGATTTTACAGAACGACGCATAAGGGGAAATGAAGAAACAACTGATCTCAGTGTGATGTTGGCGATGGCCGATACATGGGAGGAGTTAAAACAGCTGCAAGACGAGGTGTCTGACGAGGAACGGGATAGTTGGGTGCGAGCTGGATGTGAGAAGGGAGATGTAGATGTCTGGGTTTCGAGTGATGGAAGAGCGGTGTTACCGGAATGTCTGTTGAATCCAATGGCACGATTGATACATGGTGCTGTGCATCTTGGCAGGGATGCGATGGTGCGAGTGTTTCGTCAGACATGGTACAATACGAAGTTTCGGGCAGCAGCCGAAGCTGTATGTCAGAGAAGTGTCACCTGTCAACAAGTGAATGTAGGGAAAAGGACAGCAGTGACAATGAGTCACATAGGGAGGTCGGGTGGCCCTTTCAACAGGATGCAGTTAGATTTCATTGAGATGCCAAGGTGTAATGGGTTGAGATACATATTAGTTGTAGTGTGTGTCTTTTCCAGATGGGTGGAGGCTTACCCGACACGCAGGTGTGATACTCTAACTGTAGCTAAGTTACTGTTGAGGGAGCTCATCCCGAGGTTCGGGTTCCCGACCTCTTTGGAATCGGACAGAGGAACGCATTTCCTCAGTGAACTGATGAAGTTGCTTTGTGCTGCCCTGAACATAGACCAAAGGTTACATTGTAGTTATCGACCAGAGGCTTCTGGGATAGTAGAACAAGTTAATGGGACATTGAAGGCCCGAATGGCAAAGATGTGCTCCTCAACTCCCCTGAAGTGGCCAGATGCCTTACCTCTGGTTCTTATGAGTCTCCGAAGTGTGCCAGATAGGAGGACTGGATTGTCGCCCCATGAGATATTGATGGGGAGAGCAATGCGTGTGCCAGCAATACCAGCCTCTGCATTGATAAATATCACTGATGATGTAATTCTCGACTACTGTAAAGGCCTGGCTGATGTGGTTCATTCTGTGTCCCAGCAGGTGCAGGCGGTAGCTGTTCCAGCCGCAAGTGATCTGTGCCACGACCTGTGCCCAGGAGATTGGGTGTTAGTACGGAAGCACGTGAGGAAGAGTTGCTTGGACGTTCGCTGGAGAGGCCCTTACCAGATTATTCTGGTTACAAATACTGCAGTGAAGTGTGGGGACTACCGAACTGGGTGCATGCCTCCCATACCCGTAGAGTTCCAGCACCCTTGGAAGATACAGCCCCTCTCGTGAACGAAAACCCAGCTGAGGTGGCAGGGCCACCTGAGAGGGCAAGTCAAGCTGTAAGGGTGGCTGACGCAGCTGGTTGTGCACTGGAACAAGCTGTAAGCGAGGGAGAGAGAAACTCCGAATCAGAACCAGAAGCTGAAGAAGGTGCCTTCGGCGGAGTGGAGCCAAATACTCCCGGAGAAGAATGTAGTGCACAGGGTATCGAAAGGGAGAGCAGGGGTGTCTCAGAAGCAGAAAGAGTTTGGCCCGTGAGTCAGAGACGGGTAAATTCGAGAGGAACATCGAGAAGAGATCTTGCCCCAGTATCGGAGGTGACCGAGTCGGAACAGAGTGAGGAAGATCAAGATCCGGAAGCTCCGAGAAGGTCGAGGAGAGCCAGAGTGCCGTGTCACAGGTACGCTTCACCTGAGTGGACGTACGTAGCAACGAATGCTAGGACCGATGAGTACGGGGAGGCTGAGGTCGATTACTCTTGTCAGCGGTCCACCGACTCTGAGGGCGGAAGTATTGCTGAAGATCCCAGGATTAGAGATCAACGGAGTACTGACTCTCCATATTCCAGATCCGCCACTCCTGAGTAACATTCGTGGTCTGATTTTGGATACATTGGCTTTCCCGAACTTTGCAGTTGTACCTTCTCCTCAAGAACTGAAAACTCTCAAACTTGAAATTTTGCAAGGAGTCCTGGAGCTGTTGGGACCTGCAGTTATTCTGGATTAGAGATAAACTTTGTCGAGAAGGAGCAAAAACAAGGGAGCCTGTGCTGATCCGAAAGAAAGTAGAGAACTGAACATTAGAAAAGAAAATTAGCTACAGGGGATAATTGTTGCATTGATACACAAGCCTGAATGAGGAAGAGACTCTCGCCCATTGTTATCGAACTGGATTCTGAGCGTGGGGGAAAAATGGCAGAGCCTAGAAATACACACCGTAGGGCGAAGAAGGTGATAGGTACACTTTTAGGAGTAGTCATAGCTGTTATTTTTGCAGTAGTCATAACTTTGTATGCAGTGGCCCACAGGGAAGAGGGGAAGATGCTGGGAACACCTGCACCTGTCACTCCCAGTACCCAGAAGGATATTTCAGGAGATAAAAGGGCTATGATGCTAGAAGAGAGTAGTAGGTTACACATGGATTTGTTGAAAGGTGATTTCAAGCTCAATGCATATGCGAAATTGTTGTATGAGTACGTTGATGCGATGGATGCGAAGGATTGCTATGTATGCATGCAGTTGCCTGCTTCTGTAGATGAGGGTATTAGATACCATCACCTTCCATTGACTTATGGGATTTCTTGCAGTCTATTGGTTAGTCTGTTTTACGAAAGGAAACAGTTTGAGTACTATTTCTCTAATTATGACACGGTACTTCCTGACGTACCAGCGTTTAAGCATTTGAATAAGTATGATTATTATAAGTCACATGAAAGACTTCAGACTTATTTCATACCGACTCAAAGTTTGGATACTGCGTATGCTCATAGAAATAATTTGACATGTTCAGTGTCAGACACTGAAAAGAAATGTATTGGCCAAGTTGAAGACAGATATAGAAAATTAACCCAAGATAAGGATGGGGGAAAGAAATCAACAGATTGGACAGAGGAAGAGAAACTGCATAAGTCAAGGGGAAGTTATGGACCCATAGCTTTAGATCAAGTGCAAAAGGGAAATTTGTGTGTTGCTCGTCCTCAGTCGGACAAGGACAAAATTTGGGTTGGACACAGTACCTGTGCCTATACCTTTACTATGGAAGATTCAGCTAAGAACTTTTTGCAGAGTCAGATACAGGTCATCCCGACAGTGTATTATGTGTGTGGAAGGAATGCATATGTAAGGTTGCCTGAGCAGTGGTATGGGACTTGTTATTTGGCTGTTATTTTTCCGAAGATATACCATGCGGAGGACTTGACTCTACTAGAGACAGGACAGCACTCTAGAGTACGGAGAGATGCAAGTGCAGGAGCAGTGATTGGTGATATCTTTGGGGCAATCATACCCGGTCTGGGTGTGATTTTGAATGATGTGAAGATACGAAAATTAGCAACTGTGGTTGATGAGTTGTCAATGAACACAGCGAAGTCATTGTTGTTGGTGGATGGAGAGATGTTATCGATCAGGACAATGGTTTTACAAAATCGTCTTGCATTAGACGTGTTATTAGCAAAAGAGGGCGGAGTCTGTAAATTGTTGAAGGTTCAAGAATGTTGCACGTATATTCCAGACAACAGCAAGGAGCTGAGGCAATATATAGTCAACATTACCACACTTCATGAAGAAGCTGCAGTATTGGCAGAAGAGAATGTGTGGGAAAAGATTGGGAAAGGATTTGGACATGTGGGAAGTTGGTTTGCAGATTTCGGAAAGGGAATTCTTGGATATGTGCTGAAACCAATCTTGATTGTGGTGGTTTGTGTGATCTGTTTGTGGGGACTTGTGAGAGCGTACAAGTGGTACCGAGGAAACAGAGCTGAGAGGATTCTCAGGGGATATGAAAGACGAATGGCGCATATGCAAGATAGTCAGTATCAAGACCTAAAAAGAATGGAGGGTTTCCGACAAAGTGGGTTGGTTACCACCTCGGTATGAAGGGATTGTGTGATGACAAGTTGTCATCAAAGGGGGGAACTGATAGAGCGTTGCTGATGCGAAAATTGTAGGGGTGCACCATATTCATTGTTAGTCAGCACCCGCATATAACTGAGCATGTTATTCAAGTATAATGGAAGTGTATTCATTGAAATAGACAAGTAGAAATGTAAGCAGGCCTCGAGAGAAGGAAAAGGCCACCAGTTATACTGAAACGTATTGGTATATGTAACGCTTAGTATAATAATGTCATGTATTCAGAGACATTAAGTCATGTTAGTGGAACGCAGAAGATAGTTCTCTTAAGAATGAGACGGATAATTAGAATTGGTAATTATAGTGTGTTTAGTTTGAGGCCTAACCATATATGTAAAGTGAAGGCCTTCGTTTATGCTAGCCATGTTTTATTAGGTCGACAGGATTTTAGCAAAGCTTAAATTGCAGAGAGTTGTGAAACCTCATGATGTTAGGGTTTTTTTCTGTCTAGCATTTGGCTGCAGGTACAAGGCCATGTAGCTTGTTAGTTAGAATGAGTCTTTGTTCAAATGGAATGGAGACAGAAGGAGTAGACATGAAGGTAGTGGATTGGAATGTAAAGTTGCAACTCCTGGTACAGAAAAGGCCTGGGACCCAAGGTCGAATTCGTGGAAAGGAAGATGAAAGGATCCAAATGGAAATCTACTGAAGGAAGAAGCTGCCTGAAGGGGTGTGCTGAAGGGCGTGTACAGCTTTTTGGGGTTTTGTATTAGGGACAGAGCCCCGTGGGTTGGGCAGACGAGACTTAGGAGAGGGACTGAAAGGAGCATCATAGATCGAGCTCTCATATGGTGAAGACTTCTTAGGAAGTTTCACTGCTGACACCTTTTATGCGATCCTCACCTGGAAAGGGAATGTTGAGTAGGGATGTCCCCTTAGAATAGAGTAGGGACAGTAATGATTTGATTCATGAATTTGAACTTTGATATCACAATTGCTATAGGGTATTTGATGCTTTTGGAAGCTGTAATCCTGTTTATCTTTAGTCGTATGCGGATACTTCGTATACTGGCATTTGTATTAGTCCCCATTTATCTTTTGTGCCTTGTATTGAGGTGCCTATATATTCAGATGTTTTTACTGATAATAAAAGGTCAACCTCCGAGATCATGAGTCTTCTTTTCTGAGATGTCAAATTGCGGTAAATACGATCTGATAATTGTGTTTCTTCCCCCTATGCTATTAGACAAGTAAAAAGATCCTGGCGACCTGAGTGGGTTCTTGTAGGTAATTAGATGAGAACAAGAACCGGCGTTCCCATTACTATCTGAACATGTTAGGCCACATGAACATCCACTGGAGCTCCATCCACTATTGGAACATGCAGTGCTACAGAGGCAGACTCAATAGAGGAGTGTTGCCTCTTATGATTCGCCTGTTAACGCTGGCTCTTTTCTCGGTCATTTAGTGAAGGGGGATTGGAAGTAAGAAACCATTTCCTTCTTTGCGTTCTTTCCTTCAGTACCCAGAATGTTTAGTGGCCTAGTGGACACTGAGTTGTTGACATAGCATTGGTGATTGCACCCCGTGTTTGTGGCATTCATTTCTCCTCAAACCATTCCCCCTAGTTGTTGGAGATCCTATCTTTTGTGAGTTCTATGAATTGTTAGGGAGTTACACGATCTCACCTGGGGTTTCTCCCGTAGATCCTAAGTGTGATTTTGGTGTGACATTCATTTACCTACTTCGAGTATCCATGGATTTGGTTGGCTGAGAAGTGTCCGGTCCGGTCACTTCAGTGTCTCTTCCAAAATTTTGTGGTTCTGCTGCCACAACATCAAAGCTGTACCCATTATTGTGTTTGACCGGAAGTGGTAAGTGGGTTGAGAGGAGGATCTGGTCCCATATCACGCCTGCACAAAAGCTACTTTATAGTCCCACTTGGAGCTAGAGACACAAACAGGTGTGGCCAAAAACCTGAGAGCCCCGGCATATGGCAAGGACCACAACAGCCCTTTCTTCTACGGAGGACAGCTTTGTTTCCCACTGTTTGTTAAAAAATAATGCTTTATATTGCAAGAGAAAAGAGCCAGAAGGCTTTCTTAAATAGATGGATTATTTCTAAACAGACGGATTATTTCTAATCAGTGGCTCCCTCACTGGAGCCAGGCAAACCATGTCTCATCTCCATCTTTCCATGTGAAACTGAAGGAATTCCAGGGCTTGGTGCAGAGGTATTCTGGCAACTTGCCCTTTCTAATGTATAAACTACAAACATACTTGCATACAACCATTTGCCATATTCTTCTGATAAGTTAAAGAAACACAAAACATATGATAGGAGCTGTGCAAAATAAATACATGAGAACACAAATACCATAAGGCCAAGTCAAACACTAGCAGAAGTGAGACTACACCATCCTAGCCACAGTGAAGGCACACACTTAATAAAATAGAAGAATGGTGGTTTATTTGACTGTGGTCACAGAACTTACCAGAAGGAGTAAAAACAATATTTTTTGCAGAGACAAAGAAATACCAGGCTCTTAAGGTTGGACTAGTTAATAAATATGACGAAGAACAGGGGTAAATGGGTAACTAGCTCTACTTTTCCAAGTAATAAGGCGGCTATTATGAAATGAGAATCATTTCAAACAATTTCCTTTTTCTTTGACACATGCTGTTGGTTTTGTAAAATGGCGCCCAATAAAGTGATACACTGAGTAACATAGACAACATTCACCACTGACAGATCATGCACCCCAGAGACTTACTAAAGTGAAGTGAGGGTCGTGTTCACCTTCAGTGCAGCACAAATTGCGGTGATTCCTTCGTCCCCAATGGTGTTCTCCTGCAGACTGACAAAAAGTAGGGTATGATGTCACTGGGCTCTCAAGAATACACTATCCAATCATCTCACAAAGCCTTTCATTACATCCTCCACCTACTTCTCCACTTTACGCAACCTTTAAAAGCCTCTGTTATACTTTCGCTACCCATCATAGACAACCCTTTGTAAGACACAGGCTTACAAAGGTCTGCAGGATGGTTTCTACAGAGTCAAGAGCAAGAAAGAGCTGTCTGGTTTTCCCTGCGTCAGCTACGAGGCGGAGAAACTTTTCGCTATCTCCAAGCCCGTAGCGCATTGCAGAAAGCGATACCCAAGGGGATTGACCTGCTGCTCTCCTCGCCCCTAGAGGACAGACTATTGGATGACTACCTCCAGGACGAAGCCATTTCATTAACATATCGCAAAATACTTAATAATACTTTGGATACCCTAGGTAAAACTCGTACAAAAGGGGTAGACGATATCGGGGATATTAGTGACGAAGACTGGCAGGAAGCCATGGCTATCCGATTGTGATTCAAACTTATCCAACTTAAATTACTACACAGAGCCTATTATACCAGCTCAGTGATTGTCAAGATGGGGGTTCTAGGCTCTTTGGCCTGTCCCAGACGATGCGGACACACTGGCACTTACCTACACTAATGGTGGGACTGCCCGATTCTTCAGAAATACTGGGGTAAGGTCCTATCGGCGCTGTCCGGATTTGTCGCAAACCCCTTGATGTTTCTCCCCAGCTTTGTCTTCTTAATATCTGGGAGGCTACTGACTTGTCGAGGACTGAGAGGTTGTGGGTCTCTCTAGGTTGTATGCTGTCAAAACGCAATATAGCCAGAACATGGAAAGGAGTGGCCAAGCCAAAGTTCGATGACTGGGAATCGGACATGGATTGGTGTATGCAAGCGGGGAGGGTTATATATGAGAGCAGGGGATGCCTGCATAAATGGAAAAGAATTTGAGGTCCCTAGAATGAGAGCAGAGGCATGATATGTACTCCTTTCAGCGATGATCCCCCTGTATCAGTAGATCACGAAGCTTTGTAATGCTCTGTCCATGAAGGGATACATGAACCACGCGATTATAGTGTAAACCAGGGGTCTCCAACTAGTAGCTCAGGAGCTTCTGGTAGCTCCCCAGTACCTTCAAAGTAGCTCTCTGAGGTGAAGTCAAGCCCAGTATCAATTTCAGAGTAGGTGTCTATTAAAGAAGGCAGCACTGATCATCTCAAGACCCTAAGAGTGACAGCCAGCCAAACTTATCACAGTAACTCATACTAACACTCAAATACACACTGTACCAGCTTATAGGACCTGCTACATGGCAGTCTGTATCCAATCTCAATATAATTAAGCCACAAGGAAATTGACCATGTTGCAGTCCCTCCTTTATCAGTCACAACATGTGTGTGAACAGTGCACCATCAAAAAAGTATGGCAGCAGTAGCCTGAGCTGTAATCAGCACTGACCCACCAAAGTGCGGGACTGCAGGAGTCAGAGTGAAAATGTGTCAGTTAGATGCATGATCAGCTCAAGACCTGAGGAGTACAGGGTATGATCCAGACCAGAGAAAATTAAGAGATTCATCAACATTTATGTGTGTGCCCATAATAAACACTATTGCTTCCTAAAACTATGCCTGGTGCCAAGAACCTCCAAATATATATGTTAGCCGATCATAAGAGTGTTATATTTGGCATAATTGTGTCCATTTCTGACTTAATAGTGCCAATGGCATAATTATGGTCATCCTTGACTATTTTAGTATTTTTGTTCTAGTTGTGGTATGCTGGCAGCCATCATAGACCTACTCTGAGCATGACTTGCCTATATGTACCTATTCCTGGCATATTAATGGCCATGACTGATATGTGGTCTTATCCCTGATCCTTCTGGTTTCCAGCCTAGGCACAACTGTGACCCTTGTATGATGGTGGGCATTACTGGCATAATCCAGGCATCCGTAGTCCTATGGTGAGCATCCATTATGATGTAATGGGGTAACCCACAATTGTCCACGGACTTTGGTAACGATTAGTATAGGAAACAACGGTCCTAGACTTTTTTAAAGCTACAATTCAGTTATGAAAAACATTCATTAGTCAAAGGGCATCCGGTACATATAGAATTAGCATTGTATCATTTATGTACCACCATTTTCTTTACAATGCAAACAAGTATATCCTCAAAAGACAAAAAGGCACAAAAAATCGCTCCAATAGTGACTGTTTATTATTTAGTTACTTTTATAACAGATCATCATATTCAATGCTCCAAATAGAGAAAGAGGTTGCTCAAAGGGGAGTGTGAAAAAGGAAAGTGCTCGTGAAGTAGGACAGATATAAAGGAGGGGAATCCAAAAGCCAAATTCAATAACCAATCAATTACACATTCAGGTATCCTTAGTAAAACTGGTAATGGTTCATAGTGGCACCAGTTTTACAGATAGGCCAGTCCCTTATGGATTTACAAATATTAATTTCATGATTTTCTGATGATGCACAGAGAAAATTCTTCTGTGAAAAGGCAGGCTGGAATGATATCAGGTACAGGCCCACTGGGGGAGAGTGTCGACGTTTCGACCCTGGTGCAATGAGGGTAATTTATATCCTCTGCAGGCGGGTATTCCTCAGGGGCTCTATCCTGACTGTACCCCACCCTAGGTTGCCTCCCCTCCCCCCGTCCTGAGGAAGACCCGCCTGCAGAGGATATAAATAACCCTCATTGCACCAGGGTCGAAACGTCGACACTACCCCCCCCCCCCCCCCCCCAGTGGGCCTGTACCTGATATCATCCCAGGTGGTAAATACTGAAAATCTTGCTTTGGGTGGCCATAGTGTAGTCACTATTTTACAGTTATACCATTTTCTAGTAGCTCGGGAAGACTTTCCTTGAGCAGAAGTAGCTCTCACTACAGAAAAGGTTGGAGACCCCTGGTGTAAACCCTGTTAATCAATATGACAATTGCTGTACTAATGTAATAAGATCGTCGAAATTGTTCGAGATTGCACTGTACTGCACGTTCTTTTTGTCTGTATTATCCTTATTTTGTTTTAGCAATAAAAAGATCTTTACAAAAAAAATTCCCTGCGTCTCTCACAAGAAGTGCTTAATTTGTGCAAATAGTAAGCACAGTTTTTGGAGACTGGGATTTATTTATGATCATCAATTTTTGGCACAGAGCAAGAGAGAGAAGGGCAGAAAGAAAAGAAAAAAGAAAAAAATAGAACAGTGACAAAGACAGAAAGCAGGCATGAAAAAGAACCCGGAAGAGTGAGGTATAGAGGCAGGACGTCTATGGTGGTGGAATAAAGAAACATGAGATAGAATCAACAACGGGCGGCCTTGGCATTCATTAACCCTGACAATTGGAAGTGCAGAAGTCCAGCTCCTAAGAAGCAATGTGGGTGCCAGCACCTCCACCCCCCCCCCCCAAGTTCCTGCTAACAATGTTTCACAATACGAATGGCTGCTGAACTTTAAAACGTAATATTTGTTAGACTGAAGCACATAAAAACATTAATAGTCTTTATATCAAAAGCTACACAGACACCCAAGGAAATGGGCAGAAAATCAAAATATGCCCCACCTTGAATCATACCTCTGATGGCACCAAGAGAGCAAAGCAAGCAGGATCCCCCAGGAGAGTTCCCTTCACCCCTCCATCACCAGAGCCACCCATCTATCCATCCATTCTATTATTCATCAGATCACTCCTCCTTTTACCATCCATCCACCCTTTTTCTTTTCCCTCATTGCAGCATTCCTTCAATGCATCCTCTTACTCTTCCATCCTTCTCCGCTTCCTTCCTTTTACCCTTCCTTCCAACCAGAGGCGCAACTAGAGACAAATTTCGAGGGGGGGCTACTAAAAATTTCTGGGGGGGCTGATTCTTCGAGCAATATGTAGAGTGGAGATGCAGGGGCTCTAAGAAGGGGTGAAAACACAACAATGTAATGTAATGTAAGCTCTACTTGTAAGCACACTGTGACCCAACTGGTATCCTGGCGCTAAGTGACGAGGGACCTGTGGCAACCGTTCCAGAGGATGGCATGGAGAAAGAACTACTATTATACTCTAGGATAGAGCCAGGTCTTAATATTCTGAACGGCAGTAGGTCTTTCATCTGTCGCAGCTCCGTGGACAGGCTGTTCCAGAGCCGTGCTGCAGCAACACTGAAGGCTTGCCCCCCCAGTTTAGCTCTTCTAATCCTGGGTACTTTCACCCAGTTGCCCAAAGATGACCGAAGACAGCGAGTAGGGGCATACCAGCTGAATTTGTTCTGCAGCGGTTTGGGCCCCAGACCGTGTAGTGATTTAAATACGATACAAAGGGATTTAAATTGAATCCTCTGCGAAATTGGGAGCCAGTGGAGCTCTGCAAGGGCCTGAGAGGCAGAGGACTGTCGAGGTCTCATCAAGGCCAGCTTGGCCGCCGCAGTCTGGATTCTCTGTAGTCTCCCAATTAGGTACAAAGCCTCTTTAGCAAGTAAATGGTCTTTTAAAGACCTGTGAAGTACTCGGGTGCGGCTGCGTGTGTGCCCGGGAAGCTGTCTCAGCCGGCCAGACACACACGACGGGGGGGCTGAAGCCCTTTGAGCCCAACGGGCGTTGCGCGCCTGTTTCCAACATGTCTTGCTTTTTTGTTCCCTTCTTCGCTGCTTTCTATCACCCATGCTTTCATTTCTCTCCTCCTTAATTTTTCTTTCTTTCTTGTTTGTTCTTTCTAGTTGCCTCTCTCTCACTTCTCTTTTGTTTTTTTTCCAATGTTCAGAGTTTCTCTTTCACTGTACATGGGTCATGCAGCGGAGTTTCCCGTTGGCCACGCCCATTACTTATCACTGGTTATTTATAAGTTGTTCTCTGCAGTCATGCAGAAAGTGCAAGCCTTTAAAGAACTAATGAGCGTCTTAGTGGCCAAGTGGCAATCTGCGCTGCAGGTGCTAAAGTGATGGGTTAACGACGCCAGTGCAGATACCGATAAACACAGGCCACGTTGAACTGCCTTAGTCACAGAGCTGCTAGACATGGGGTGAGCTCTCCCCAGAGATGCCTAGAGTCTGCTCTAACAGGCTCTCCCCCCCACCCCTCGCCTCATTAGCATAGGCTTTCCTGCGGCCCACCTCAGGCTCTTAGGGGCTCAGTTTTCTGTCTTGGGAAACTCGCAGTATTACAGGGCTCATTTGGTCTGACCAGGCGCGCCCATTTGAAGATTACAATAATTGCCTCAGTACAATGCCTCTTGGGACATGGCCCTTCCAGGCAGAGGAAAAAGCAGGGAAGATAAATATAAGCGACATATTTAAGTACAAAGATTTACTGGACAAATGATGGTTACAGGTATAGAGCACATCACAGTTCCTCCTCCCTTCCGGCCTCTCACTAATAAGCCATCCACATAATGAAGCCCCAACTATTAGAATCAAAATGTGAAAATGAATATATTGTGAAAACAGACAGCAGGCAGTTCACCAATTAATGTGATTCCCATGATAAACCGCTCAGACTGCATTCCCCATGCTGTGCCCAACGGCATGCTCTAGGGCATGGATAGAAAGACCTAAAAGGATACCGCACTGTACCCCTAAACTGGTCACATGACTGATTGCACAAAGCAATTTAGGACAACAAGGCAAATGGACATTGGAGAACGGAGCCACACCAGTACCTGATTAAACAAATCACCCCAAAAACAGGCTCTTCAGAGAGAGGAGCGCAGCGGCGAACAGCTAGAGCATCCTAGGAAAGGGCCACGCAGGACACAGACACACCGAGTACCCTAGAGCATGGTCACAAGACCACACCAGGAGAGGATCACAAGGGCGAACAGTGGACTCTGACACGAAGAGCCTGGAACACGGGGACTCGGCATGCCACAGGAGAGTGACGCGGGGTATCTGCGGGCTTACACACACAGCGTACCCTAGAACCGCATTACACAAAGCAGGGAAGGATAGGGTTGGAGTCTAACCTTGGGTCATACACTTCGCCATGATAAGGGTCACATACAGCCCCACAACCAAAGGTCAACACAAAAGCTGTGAGACACAGGTAGCCAGAGCACCAAAGTACAAGGTATCGATTGCACCAACCCTGGCGCTAGATCACATTAAGCACCCCCATAGAGGGACACACAGAGAGTGACAGCTCCAGGTCATACTGAGCACCATGGGATAGGAGTGTACAAGTGGGAGGAGCCGGGCACCTCAAGGGACACTCACTCCAGGCTGGTCAGGCTTTGGTTGTGCTGTAGTGCTTGTGCCAGGGCCTTGGCTGCTTTCGACTGGAGGAAGTTCCACTGGAGGCTGCAAAGGGACAAAGAATTACAGGAACCGTCAAACACGAAGGTTTTGCTTTTGTTTAGTGAAAGGCTTTTTCATACTTGACCAACGCATTACGAAACAAGTCTAACACAGCAGCAGCAGTTCACACGTCCTCACACAAACACACCCAGTACAGTAGAGGTCAGAAGCACAAAGGGTGACATGGGCCCTGATGAAAGATAGAAAAGTGGCCCTTCATTCTTTCAGTTTAGTAGAAAACCCACAGCCACAGCTGGGTTCCAGAGGGTCCTTCACATTGGGCTCTGGTGTCACTGCACATGCTGCGCCATTGAAAGCAACGCCACAGGTACAGCTGGCAGTAGCATGAGCACCTTCACACAACCACAGCAGCAACCGATTCACCCTTTCATGAGCATGGAGGCTGACCACGACAATTACTGGAAAACACATGCACTCTGAATAAACAAGATGGTATAGAGGATATTTTCCAGAGAGCGATAAGCACAAGATGGAGAATGATAGCCATTAAATAAGAAGCAAGTAAATGAGACAGACAATAGCGCCAACCAATGGTAAGCAATGAGCGGGCTTTAAGCCCACTGTAAATTCTTGGTAAGCCCAGAATAAGTCTTTCGCAATTAGGCAGGTTGCACTATTTCGCTTGCTGACCTAAAAAAAGTTCATCCCCTATCGTGAGGACAATGATTAGGCGGGCCTCCATTCTCACTGGGTGGGTTTCACAGCTCAACATGGCTCTTGCAGAATAGTTATTTTTTTAGGGGCAGGGAAAATAGGGAATCTGTATTGGTAACAAAACCACTCTTACTGAAAGACGTGCTCTCCCTAGGGTGACTGTATCAATTTATCGGATGTCAATAATCAATCATGCTCTTGCTGAATAGTCACCCTTGCCTGAGAGCAGGGGAGCACTGAATGAGGGGTGCTGGTAACCAATAACACTCTTACTAAGAAAAAGTACTCTCTCTAGACCGTCGTGTGCGAATGTCAATAATCAATAACGCTGCTGCTGAAAGGAAGTACTCTTTCTAGAGAGCAATGGCATCAATTGAGTGGGTGTCAATAATCAATACCACTCTCACCGAAAAGCCATTAACTTATAGGAGGGGACTGATTAAGTGGGTGGCAATAATTAAAAGCGCTTAGAGCTTTTCCTAAAAGAAACTGTGGGGCATGTCAACAACAACCGGCGATAATTATCGCTAAGCGCACTTAGCGCTAGGATAATTAACGCCGGCTAGCGTGGATTTTTATCGCTGAGATAGCGTGCTATTAGCAACGCTTATCTCAAAAACGATAAAAATCCTAGCGCTAACTGCCTAACGTGAGATTATCGCTGGAAACCCAGTGATAATCTCACGAAATGTGGCGTTAGCTTGTTGATAGGGCATCACAAACTTAGCCATGATATCCACCCTCCATAGGATATCATGGCTAAGTCAGTCCTGAAGCAGGCGTAAGGAAAGTAGCGATAACAGGGGTTATTGCTACTTTTCTTGCCGCTATGCTTCATAGCGTGGGGCTTGATGATAGGAGAAATGTCGCTTAGCGACATTTCTCCTGTCATGTTAGGTCAGGAACGCCCACTTTGCATCTCATTAGAGATGCAAAGCTGGGTGTTAAGATTTCGTACGCTAAAGCAAGGTTTCACGCATTAGCGTAACCTTGCTAATTAGGCGATAAAATTATCGCCGCTTTTTGGCCGAAAACGGCCGCAAAAGCAGCGATAATTTTCTATCGCCTCGTTGCTGATATGCCCCAATGTTCCTACACAAGGGCATTAAGTGTCGAAATCAAAACTCCTGCCAGCCCCATAGAGAGGGTAAAGATTAAGTTGGGCTTACAAACAATGCAACACTAGAGAGAGAGCAACAACTCAGTATTGAATTGACAATGAATACGACTTTTATTGACAAAAACCAGGGGCCAGATTTATCAAAATGTCACGCAGAGCAGCAAGACAACTTGACAGCGAGAGCAGGAATGCGGCACATTACTAAGATATGACACATTCCCGATCACTCCTTGCGCTGACGCACTGAGTTCGGCTTAGCGCCAACACAGGCAAAGGGTGCTTGCGTTACAAGCAGGATCGTGTTTGTTCAGGAAGGGACACCTTCCTGCACAAACACAAACCTTAGAGACAATTTCCTCTTTCTATGTGCTGTAGCACAAGTAGAAAGAGGAAATAAAGAGAAATTAAACTATTTCTCCTCATACCTCTATTCGGAAGGCATACAACTCTGACACAATCCCAAGTTAACGACCCTCAGTAAATCTGGAATTGCATCAAAATCTATGGGTGGGTGCATCGGAACATCCATGCTCCATCCACTGAAGGCCTTCACGATGCAAGTAATGCAAGGCAGAGATTTGTGCTCCCTTGTGCAAGTCTTGTTTTACTAAGCCGCGCAGATCAATGCCAGGTGGCTTTGCGTGGCTTACTTTATCTCACTTCAGTCCTTGTGTTGCCTTGCAAGGGTCACCCAAGGGCTTAGTAAATCTGGCCCCAGGTGAGACAGGGAAGGCAATGGCTGGGCATGAAGACTTAGAGTCCCTAACAAGCAGAGTGCTGGAGTAAACCTAGGGAGAAGAAACAGTGTGATATTCCTGACACCTACATGAATCGGACAAAGTGCAAAAGAAGTCAAAGAAGAACATGGAGGGATAGTAGTGGTGGCACGAAAACTTACTGCAGTGACTCCAGTGTCCTGTTCAGTCTCACCGCCTGTGCGATTGCTGTGGCCCCTTCATCATGTAAAAGATTTGCTGTTAAACTAGAGTAAAAAAAGAGAGAGTGGTACAACAAACTGTCTGAAGATAAGCCCATTCATATCTGCACCCTGCCTCCATTTTCAGTTCTACCTTTGTGTAAAGAAGATTGGGGGACCCCTCCGCCTATGTCTTGCAGGGTGGGTTCCACACTCTGCACACTGGGATCGAATGGAAGGACAACAGGAAGAGGACTCACAATAAGGACGCAATCCTGAATTAAAGGAGGCCCTTCGAAAGCAACATTTCGCATAACGAGAAGTCTTCTGATGTAGCACTGCCTACACACAAAGCCACTACAAACAGTGCACGGTTCACAGATTATATCTTACCTAGCTGTACTATGTCTTTTTTCCTTCAAATTATCTTTGTTAGTTTTAATTGCAATACAGCAGCAACGTCAACATGGTAATCAGATACATTAGCACAGAAAGACAATTTGCGAGGCAAAATGGAAAAGTAAGCCTGAGATATCTCATTCTCCAGTTAAACAGGCTAGGACTGGCACAGTCCCATTACTTGCCTAGCTGTACTTAGCACAAAAAGGGTAAACATTTGACACAACATCTATCTATTGCACATTAGCAGTGTAAATGGTGTTTGTATAACTTAAAAACTTTAAAGGTTTGACCCATTTTAAAACTTTTTATTATATGTAGTTCATCTGCTTACCTACCACCCAACGTTCCAAAATCTCTCCCAGTAAAAATGGTACCCCACCTGTGTGGCTGGCCCTATCACCTGTGATACGATAGGCCCCCAAAATGCAATCTTGAGACTTCAAGTTTTGCCACGAAACTTGACCCAATTTGATGATGTGGGTAGCCACAGTATTTGGGCCCAGGCTTGGATGCCACCCAGGGTAACCTGTTAAACCCAGATATGTCTGAAAATGAGACCCAGGTGAGCCCGGGCGGTGTGACTTGCATGGCTCCCACTAGGTTCACTAATCCAGAATGCTACACTGACCTTAAACTTTGGACAAAATCATGAATTTTCCTCGTATTTCTGTGAAGGAAAGTTCTGTAATAATTGGGAATTCACAAAATTCCTTACACCCGGCATTCCTACCCTTTTCCCATTAAAAAAGGGTACTAGACAAAATGAGATCCATGCAAGCTACACCACCCTGGTGTCACCTAGGTCTCTAGATTACAGAAATGCCCCAGGTTTTTAGGGTTACCTGGTTGCCCGCTGACCCGGAGCCCAAATAGTGAGTCTATCCACAGTGGCAAGTGAGAGTAAATTGGTATATACACTCTCTCTGCTAGCCCATATGGCAAAACTATGCTCAAATTAACCGAAATTTCCTTTCATTTGCCATGGGGATCTGAATGTGATAGGCCCCAATGGGGCAGAAAGACAACTAGCTGGGGCTTTAGGGGTGGGAGTAAGTCCCATTGTCTGGGTGGCCTGCTTCCACCCCACTAGTTTGTGTCTAGTGGGCTTTCACCATACAGGGGGTGATTGTGGCTAAACCACCCAATCTGCCCCTCCAGGGGAAGGAAGCAAGAATGTTGGGTCTTTTAAGGGGTAGAATCAGACCTGAGGCCTGGGTGAGCCATCCCCTCATATCTTATTTTAAACCTTTCTCTAGTATCTACTTGGCCTTCTTCCCCTCCCCAAGGGTGCAGGTTGTCGGGTAAACACCCGCAATCCGCCAGCCGAAGTACTCAGAAAGACTGTCGTGCCCTTTGGGGATTGGAGGCATGATTTAATGCCAGGATGGACCACCTCACCCCAGTTTTTTTTAAAGATCCTTCTGTTGAAGATTGCATTAATCTCTTAGCATGAGCTGAAAGCCATTTTGTACTTGGCAGCCATTTTAGTTAGCTATGTGCTGAACATTTGCTGTTTCCCTCTCCCAGAGTCTTGCACATGCTCAGATGTGCTTAGCTAGTAGAGTGCACCTGTTCCTAGTATAGAACTGTCAGGATGTTCTAACTGATGTCAGCAACTTATTACTCCTCCTACTTGTTGACTGTGCAGTTTCTGTATGACCATCTATGTGCATAACTCTTCTCATGTGTACTTGTACCGCCTTTTTCAGCCCCTCTGTGGGTATATAATGCCCCTGTTCTCTGTACTACTTAGAAATGTCTCCTACAGTGATTTGAGAATTCTGTATGACGCATTTTTCCCTCTTTAGAGGTTAAATAAAAAGATGTCTTTTATATTACAGCTTCTGTGCCAATCTCTTCCTTGTTGGTTTAAAAGGACCAGGTGCATCAGTGAAGCCCCAGATTAGGTTTTGATTTCTACACTTCCCTAGTGCCTACTGGTCCTTCTGTATAGAAGGACATTAGGAACATGATGACTTGTCTGGCAAATACAGAAAATAGGGAAGATAAGGTCTAAACTTCATTCTATGTCAAGAGCACCAAATGCAACACACACAATATTTTACCTTTACAATAGAATACACTTGACCTGTATTTTGTTACACAAAGATAATCCTCTTGTTAAAGAATATTGTCTGTCATGTACACAATATGATGCTGACTTTCCGCGTCTGTTTATGACTGTAGTTCGGTGTAACCGATTTGGGATATATAACTTACAAAGTCATCCATTACAATGCAGCACCTTTATGAAGCAGCTTTTACAATGCAGAAAAGTACCACACAGGCCAATTTTTGGTACTTTACAATGTGGTACTTTACCGTACAGGTACGTTATTATAAGGAGGGGGTTAGTTTTAATGGGAAGATAGGGGTAGTAAGGAATTTTAGAGGGAATGGATTGGTAAGGGCAAGGGATAGGAAGGGATTTTTAGGGTTCATGGGAGGGTAGAGGTAAAGGAAGGTAATGGACTTGAAGGTTTAAGGGGTGGCTAGAGGTAAAAGGGAGTTAGTGTTTTTAAGGTTCAGGGACAGGTAGAGGTAAAGGAAGGTAAGAAGTTTTTAAGGCTCAGGGGCATGTAACAGTAAAGGAAGGTAAGGAGTTTTAGGGTTCAGGGTGGGTAGATTTTCAGGGAGGTAAGGGGATTTTAGGGTTATGGGGCAGGAAGAGGTAAAGCGGGGTAAGCTTTTTTTAGGGTTTACGGGCAGATAGAAGTAAATGGAGACATGGTTTTTTGGGGTCAAGGGAAAGATAGAGGTAAAGAGAAGTAGGGTTTTTTAGGGTTTAAGGGTGGTAGAGGTAAATAGACGTAGGAGGGGTATAGGCTTCAAGCGCAAGCAGAGTTAAAGTGAAGTGTTCTTTTAAGGTTCGTGCCACGTGAAGGTAACATGAGGTTAGAGGATTTTAGGGTTCAGTGGCAGGAAGAAGTACAGGACACCTCTAAAAAGGCTTAAAAAGACGGTAGACTGGGGCTTCCCCCACCCAAAAAGGGGGGAGAGGTGTTTGCGGTTAACCTAGCCCCAATTATTTTTAAAATCAATATTTATTCTCCCTTCAAAAACATTATGGAGTTCCAACTACGTACTGCACAGCAGAAAGGTACCTAGAAATGGATGTTGGTGATTGGTAAAGCCCAATTTATTCAGGGATACGGACGCAACATGTTTCAGCTCAGCTTGTAGCTTATAACTGTGGTACCGTTTGAGGAATCTTAACAAAACTTTCCTAAAAAACGTTTCCTCCACCTCAACTCCTTCCTGGAAAGTTTCAGGGTGATCATTCAAGTGGGGGCCAATAAAATTAGTAGGGTTTCAAAATGCGTTTCCCCCATGCACTTTTTTATAGGAAAATTAGACACAGCTAGAGCCAAAACGGTTAAATGGAAATACACCAAAGTTGGCAGAAAGCAGGTTCTTGGTCCAGAAAGCTGTGGTCCAGAAAGTGTGCATTTTGTGATTTGGTGTAATTCCATTCTGTAGTTTTAGAGTAACTCAGGTTTAAAAAATGATATTTCACGTTGCAGAGGATCCAGGGAATCAACAGATCAGAACAAAGATGTGGCAGCAGCCATTTTGAGACTCGGGGACGCAGTAAAGTAAAAAATAAGCATCTGAAGGGGAGTGGATAAGGATACCCTGTTCCCCTAGCTCTGGTGGGTGGTCCCTGAGGGATGCCATAGGGCCAAAAACTTGTTAAAAAAAATGTAATTAATGCAAATTTGATGAGGAGTCGCAGATCTGCTGTAAAATTGAAGTAAAAAACGGCAGGCTCCAGCAACTTGGAGAATGATAGCGGGCTGTAGAGGCCCTGGGGCTCCAGCTGCAGTCCCGAACACAAATTAAAGCTGTGGGTGTCCTAAATGGGACCAGGACACCCACCCAAAAAAACAAACCAATAAGAAAAATGAAACAATAATAAATTAGGAGCTGGTGTTGCTCATTATTCACTGCTCCTAGCAAGGAGTGTCCCATAATTCCCTTCAGCAGCTAATTTACATATATGTTACTGATGGTAGTTTCCCTAATCTGGGCAGGGGCACAGTCAGCATCCTTTTTAAGTGTTGCGAGGTGCTGCAGCGAGTGCAGCAACCCCCAACAAAGTTTCTGGGGTATATAGAATATGACCGCAGGTGTTTTTAAGCATTCTAGGAACTATGCCGATATGGCTGGGTGAAGGAATTCAGAGTCAGAGAAACCGGGCTGCATTATTTCCAACCCCTTTGTAATGGGTCCCTAAATGCAAATATCACCTATTTACGGAATATCATTTTATCTGCTTTAGCAGCATGGACGGCCTGATCAGTCATGCTGAGTTTTGATCCTGAGGCCTGCAACTTGCACACAGGTCTCTGCAGCAAGTGCATTAACACACCAAGGTAGCTGTCAAGCTTCATTATGTGAGCAAATCATGACACTTTCGTTACTGAAGTGTTTAATTTAGAAATAAATTACAAACAAATTAAATATCCACATGTATTAGGTCATATCCGTTTACAAGGTTCCAGAGTCACGCTTCTACGGCTACACCCTCCAAAAATATTCTTTTGTGGTATCTTATTTATTTATTTATTTATTTTGAAAGTCTTATAGAGCGCGAACAAGATCCTTGCGGATATCAGAGCGCTTTACATAACAACCAACTGTAAGTTGGAACAAACAATAGTGTGCAGGTCACAATCATATAAAAACTTAGAGCGCGGCCACTCTTTCCGGTGTAATTAAATAACTATGGCACAAAATGAGGCAGTTTAGCCTGAGAGGCGACCCCATTGCAATATCTTACAATTAGGCTCTTATTCCAAGTTAGCAGGAACACCGCACACAGCTTTTGTTCCTGAATGAACACTCGAAGATGTGTACACATTTCGATTTTACGATGCACAAATGTAGTCAGCTAATAGATGGTGAAATTAGTTCAGGGAAGAACTGCAATATTTCATGTTTCGCAGCTTGCAAACAGTGAAGCGTGCAGTATCAGCATGTTATCCCCAGGGCACAAGTCCTAAAAAGGTAGTATGGGGGACTCACCAAGTTAGGCAGTATGCAAGTGATGAACAAGTTACTTACCTTCGGTAACGATGTATCTGTAAGAAACATTAGTTAGTTAGATTCCTCACCTTAGAATATCCCCAGGCGTCAGACTGGATCCGGAAGATTTTTCGTCAGCAATACCCCTTGCGCGTCGCTAGGCGTCGTCTGCGGCTCCGCGTCCGTCGTCGGCGTCGTGCGCCGGGATGACGTCGTCGGAGTACTTAGACGCCGCCCTCGCGCGCTGACGTCAGTTCTTGTACATAGCCTTCCGCGCCAGGAACGCAGAGCCATGCAAAGACCGACACTGGTGCCAAAAATAAAATCTAGGGCCCTGAAAGGGATAGCCTTAACCCTAGATGTCAGTTCGCAGAACGGGGAGGATGGGAGGGTCGGTGAGGAATCTAACTAACGAATGTTTCTTACAGATACATCGTTACCGAAGGTAAGTAACTTGTTCATCTGAAAGAAACACGTTAGTTAGATTCCTCACCTTAGAATAGATACCCAAGCAATACCATCCCCGGTGGTGGGTCTGCGAACCAAGATCACACCAGAAAGTCCTGGAGGACAGAACGGCCAAAGAAGCCATCCCTCCGGACTTGGCTGTCAAGGCAATAATGCCTGGCAAACGTGTGTAGCGAAGCCCACGTCGCCGCCTGACAGATGTCCTGCAAAGGGACTCCCCGTCCCAAGGCAGTAGTAGCCGCCGTGGCCCGAGTAGAATGGGCGCGCAGCCCAACAGGAGGGTCCTTTTTAGCCAAGGAATAGCAAATTTTTATACACAAAACGACCCACCGAGAGATGGTTCGTTTGTGCACAGCTTTCCCCTTCTTAGCGCCCACGTACCCAACAAAAAGCTGGTCGTCCACCCGGAACTGTTTTGTGCGGGCCAGATAAAAGGAGAGCGCACGTTTTGGGTCCAGACGGTGGAGCCTCTCTTCCTCTTTGGAAGGATGCGGAGGCGGAAAGAAGGTGGGCAAGGTGACAGACTGCCCAAGGTGAAATGGAGTCACCACTTTAGGAAGAAAGGAGGGACGAGGCCGAAGGACAACCTTGTCCGGATGAACAGATAGAAAAGGAGGCTTTGAAGATAAAGCCTGGAGCTCACTCACCCGTCTAGCCGAGGTGATGGCTACCAGAAAAGCAGTCTTTAGAGTTAGAAGACGAAGAGGGCAATTGTGAAGAGGCTCGAAGGGAGCGCACATCAGGAATGTCAATACCAGATTCAAGTCCCACTGAGGCATTACAAAAGGGACAGGAGGGAACGTGTGTGTAATGCCTTTGAGAAAGCGTGTAACCACAGGGGACTTGAAAAGAGAAGGCTGATCAGGAAGCCGCAAGAAGGCGGAGATGGCAGCAAGATAACCTTTCAGGGTGCCCAGGGCAGAGCCCTGCCGGGCCAGAGAAAGAAGGAAGAGGAGAACCTCAGAAAGAGGGGCGGAAAGGGGATCCACAGCCTTTGCTGTGCACCATGCCACAAATTTGTTCCACCGGCAGGCGTATACCGACTTTGTGGAGGGACGCCTGGCTGCCAGAATGATATCACAGACTTCAGGAGGCAAGTCAAATGGCATCAACTGCCGCCGCTCAATCTCCACGCATGGAGGTGGAGGCTGGACAGGTTCGGGTGGAGGACCGTCCCCTGCTGCTGCGACAGAAGATCCTCCCGAAGGGGCAGACGTATCGGGGGATCGGTCAACAGACTGAGTAGCTCGGGATACCAGTATCTTCGTGCCCAATCCGGAGCCACCAAGATGACTTGGGCCCGGTCGTGCCTGATCTTCTTCAGCACTCTGGGCAGAAGTGGTATAGGCGGAAAGGCGTACAACAGACCGCAACTCCACTCGTGACGAAAAGCGTCGCCGAGCGAGTGCCGCCTTGGAAATTCCAACGCGCAGAACTGCTGACATTGCGCGTTCTCTTCGGTGGCGAATAGATCTAACCAAGGCTCTCCCCACTGCTGAAAGAGGCCTTGCGCCACTTCGGAGTTCAGACGCCATTCGTGATCCATCATGCACCGGCGGCTGAGTTCGTCTGCTCTGGCGTTCAGAGAGCCCGCCAGATGTTGAACCACCAGGGTGACGCCCTGGTGTTCCAGCCATGTCCAGAGGCGCAGAGCCTCCTGACAAAGGGTCCACGACCCCACCCCGCCCTGTTTGTTGCAGTACCACATGGCGGTGGTGTTGTCCGTGAACACCTGCACGACACTTCCCCTGACAGAGGGAAGGAAGGCTTTCAGTGCAAGCCGGATCGCTCTCAACTCCAACAGGTTGATGTGGAGACGAGACTCCGCCGGAGACCAGAGGCCTCTGATCTCCGCCTCTCCCATATGGCCACCCCATCCCAGGAGGGACGCATCCGTCACTACGACATGCTCTGGTTGGGGAAGGGAGAGGCTCTTGCCCTTGACCCACTCGCGGTCCGTGAGCCACCACTGCAACTGTTGTGCAGTGCCCTCCGAGATCAAGACATGGTCGGACAGGTTGCCGTGATGCTGGGCCCACTGAAACTTCAGGTCCCACTGCAGAGCCCGCATGCGCCGCCTGGCGTGATGCACTAGTAGGATGCAGGAGGCCATCAGCCCCAGAAGCCGCAACACTAGCCTGACCGAAACCCGGGATAGAGGCCGAAAGATGGGAATCAGGGCCCGTATATCCCGGACCCGCTGTTCCGGTGGATGGACCCGGAACCGCGCCGAATCGAGAACCGCTCCGATGAAGAGGAGCTCCTGAGAGGGACTCAGGTGTGACTTCGGCACGTTGATGGAAAACCCCAGCAAATGCAGGAGATCCGCCGTAGTCTGGAGGTGGGAGACGACTGCCTGGGGCGAGCCCGCCTTCAACAACCAGTCGTCGAGATAGGGGAAGACTGGAACCCCTGATCTGCGCAGATGAGCTGCGACCACCGCCATCACTTTCGTGAACACCCGAGGGGCACTGGTGAGGCCGAAGGGGAGCACGGTAAACTGAAAGTGCTCTTGGCCCACCGTGAACCGCAGGTAACGCCGGTGGGCCGGCAGGACGGGGATGTGGAAATAAGCGTCCTGCAAGTCCAACGCTACCATCCAGTCTCCAGGGTCTAGGGCAGCTAAAACCTGAGCCAACGTTAGCATCTTGAACCTTTCCTTTCGGAGGAAGGCATTGACGTTCCGGAGGTCCAAGATAGGGCGTAGGCCCCCCTTGCCCTTCTTGGGAACCAGAAAGTAGTGGGAATAACAACCACGACCTACTTCTGGACTCGGAACGCGCTCGACGGCCCCCTTGGCCAAGAGAGCCGAAACTTCCTCGCGGAGAAGATCCAAATGATCCCCCGAGATACGGTGGTGCTGCGGTGGCATGGCTGGAGGGGTCGTCTCGAAGGGGAGGGAGTAGCCCCTTCGGACGATTTGCAGCACCCACCTGTCCGATGTTATGGACCGCCAGTGGAGCAGGTGATGGCGAACTCTGCCGCCCACTGGCGTGGTATGGGCCTGAAAGCTCGGACTAGGAAGGCTTTGAGGCGGATGCTGCCGGGGTGGATGTGGGCTGACCACGTCGGCCTCCATTTCCGCCACGGCGGAAGCCACGTCCGCGACCGCACGCAGGTTGGTTCTGCGGCTGGTGGCTTTGCGGACGTGAGGAGGCGCCCCTTCCTTGGCCACGAAAGGGGCGAAAAGCGGAGGTGTGCGCCCGCGGAGCCGCGAGGCCCAAGGACTTGGCCGTAGCCCGGGAGTCCTTAAAGCGGTTCAGCGCACTGTCCGCCTTCTCACCAAACAGGCGAGTGCCATCAAAGGGCATGTCCATGAGGGTTGTCTGGACATCCCCGGAAAATGACGTGGACCGCATCCAGGCGTGGCGGCGGAGCGCCACCGTGGTGGAAATCGCCCGACCCAGCGAGTCCGTGGTGTCAAGCCCACATCGTATGGCGTGCCGTGCTGCATCCCTCCCATCGGCCAAAGCCTGGGTAAGACGCGTCCGGACCTCCTCCGGACACAGGGGCAGCACGTCCTCCACCGTATCCCACAGGGAATGGGAATAACGGTCCAAGAGACAGGCGGTATTTAAGGACCGCAGGCCCAAACTAAGGGACGAAAACAGTTTCTTGCCGAACTGCTCGAGTCTCTTGGAATCCCGATCCGGCGGAGCGGTCGGGAAGGAGGATTGGGAAGTAGAGGCCTGGATAACCAGACTCTCGGGGGTGGGGTGTTGGGACAGGAAACTGGGGTCGCCCGGAGCAGGTGGTTCAGGCGTCGGCGCCAGTGGAGGAGTGACAAGGTCAACCGGCGTCGACTGGGGCCCAGGCAAGGGCCCCGCGGGGACCTGCGGCGTCGAGACCGGAGTCGTCGACGGCGCCGGGGCCAGAGCCGCCGGCACGCGAGGTCGCCCAGTCGAGTCCGCGGGGCCCGAAGGCGCGCCAGCGGGCGTCGACGGCGGGGCCAGGCTCCTCATGGCCGAGAGGAAGGCACTGATCTCCGCCGGCGCCGCGTCAGCCCCAGGGACCGGAAGGTATGGGGGCGGACGCGGCACCTGCGGCTCCGCCGGAGCCGCGGGGGTAGAACCACCCTGACCCTCGGCCGAGTCGCGCGACCGGCGAGGGGAGTCCGAAGAGCGATGTCGCCTCTTGGACTTCTTGGAGCGTTTGGACTTACCCGACGACTTGGAGCCGGACGAGCGATGGCGTCGGCTAGGGCTCCGCGAGCGATCCTTGGACCTCCTCCTGGACCGGGATCGCGCACGACGCGGAGCCGAGTGGCGAAGCTCGAGAAGCTTGCGGGACCGCTCCCGCCTAGCCTTCGAAGTCAGGGCCTGACAGTCGTTGCACGACTCCGCGTCGTGGTCGGGGCCTAAGCAGTAGAGGCACCGGCGGTGGTGATCGGTCACCGACATCAGTCGATGACAATCCTCACAAGCCTTGAACCCAGGCATCCTACCGGCACCAGATGTCGACAGACAAGGATCAAAAATGATCAAAAAAGTTTTAGTCAAAAAAGACTAAAAGGGGTAGCTCTCCCGGATCTGCGCTTACTGGCGCGGAAAAAAGAAGAACTGACGTCAGCGCGCGAGGGCGGCGTCTAAGTACTCCGACGACGTCATCCCGGCGCACGACGCCGACGACGGACGCGGAGCCGCAGACGACGCCTAGCGACGCGCAAGGGGTATTGCTGACGAAAAATCTTCCGGATCCAGTCTGACGCCTGGGGATATTCTAAGGTGAGGAATCTAACTAACGTGTTTCTTTCAGATATCATGGCGCAGGCTATTACAGTGCATGACGTCAGGAAGTGTGACATCGCACGTGGCATCACAGGAAGTGACCTCACTGGAAGTGACATCACAAGGAGCGACATCATATAGTAAGGCCTCACACATGTTTATCAGGTATATCATGAGTACATTTAAGCACATTATGAGATTTAACAAATTAGATTTTGCGTCTGGGTCTGTAGTGCTAGAAGTACTCTTATGGTTTGACACCATGTGAGGACCTTTGACTACCATCATTTTAATTTACTTTCGGTGTTTTACTTTACCCTAGCCTGAATGTACATCATCCTGTAATGCCTTTTTCCCTTGAAGGTTTACTCTTGCAGTCTTAAAGTGGGAGGTGTCACAGAGTAGAACAGCTTGCCAAGAATAGAACGTTTTTGGGGGGGAGGGGGAGGGGCAGGGAGAGAGAGAGAGAGATGGATGGAATGTCTGGAAGTGCAGTGTTATGAGCAGTGGTGCACAAATGTGCATTGTGTTGCACATTGAAAGGTGAAGTATGTGATGCTTTAGGCTGTGGTGCACAAATGTGCATTGTGTTGTACATAAGGAAGTATTATGAAGTTATTACTTTTGGCTTTGACATGGCCTCATGTCATCTTGAATTCTGACTCTGTCTTGCTAGAGTTTTCTCCGTGCACAGACCCACAGAGTGCTCAAGTTGTTTGGGCTAATCACATTCAAGGTTGTTTTATTTTTGGAGAAGAATTTGTTGAATGTACCTTCAAAGGCTTTTGTAAGCTTTGTTAAGATAATGGCTGGAACATGTGAGAATGCAGTGGGAACGTGGGAACTCCTTTTGCCCCGGAATGCTTGCATGGAAGGTGGCCATTTCCAGTAAGTTTCCTTGGCGCGGAAAGAAAGACTCTCGAACCTTCTAGTGTGTTTTGAGACTATAAAGCTGAGGGTTGTTGACTTAGAAACTGGGATTGTTTGAGCCTGATTAATGGACACATCTTCAGTGCAGGTATCTGGTTGCTGAGTCTCCTGGCTTCAGCTGTACGTCCCCCAGTCTGGAGTGGGTCAGGGTGAAGCTTGCACCAGGTGAAGTGTTTGAGTTTTGATTATTGCCATTGTGATGTGTGGCCAGTGGCTATAATCAGTTGAGGTGTTTTCTCTGTGATGTGTGAGTGAGTCAGAGTGCACATCCAAAATATTCATTTGATATATTTAGTGTATATATCTTTCTGATTTCTTGCAGGACATCCAGTATTATTTGCTGCTTGTTTATTCATTTTTATTATTTATGCATTTATCAGTTGCATTTGCCAATGGTGGTATTATTACTTGTACTGATGTGACAAGTGTCACAAAGAAATTGGCAACAAGGAAAAGCATGGCAGTAGATCGGTTCTGCTTAATTAATTGAAAAGTCTGCATTTTAAATTACTTTATGGGGCTTAGGCATCTGCTGCAGAGATGCCCAATAAATCTCAGGGACAATATTAAAAGGTGAGATAACTCAGGAGGTGAACACTTTTAATGGAGAGATCTGTGTTTTGTCTAATCCCAGATTTGAATCAAAGTAGTATAGAAGGTGTCTCCTGCAAAGCATTTAATGTAACATGCAGATGACAGACTTTTATTTTATGTAGATAGGTAAGTGGTTTACTGAATTGAACACAGAGATCATTTTGTTACTTGCAGCAATCCTTCTAATATAGCACAGCGAGCTATGAAGGAATGACTCCTACACCTTGTAACACTCACTGTCTTATGTAACACATCTTGTACATTGATTAACACACTTACATGATTTATTGTCAATGTATAATGTGTGTATCATGTAAAGCACTCTGAAACCCTGTACTGGGATGAGTAGCACTATAACACAAATAAAATAGTGCTTTTTAAATTGTTATTTGTGTAAAAACTGGGACAGACCAAGACATCTGACATTATTACAGTGCACGCACTTATACACAGGGACTAACATCTCGCCTCGTCATGGGTAGTAAGCCAAAAAAGTATCTGTGAAGAGATAATAAGCTGTGTGCTGGATACTCTATCAAAAGGAGGCCTGATGGCCCCTGAACTTCGGCCTTTGTTTAGCCCAGCTGGAGATGAAAATAAAACAAGCATTAGCAATGCAATAGGTCTCGCATTTACGAGAGTTTGAGCTATTGGCATTGTAAATGACAATGCCTTTTATTTATGTGTTGATTTTTAAAACATAAATAAAAGGCATTTAACAATGCCGATAGCTTAAACTCTCGCAAATGCGAGACCTATTGCATTGCAAATGCTTGTTTTATTTGCAGTGGAGTGATTGTATTTGCATAGCACTATTGCCATTGTTGATCCACACATGCAAGAATGTGATTGCCTGCAGCACATCGTGCCTGTGAGCTGCAAGTAATAGACAAAGCTCTGTGCTTGTTTCACAAGCGCCGCACCCATGCTTAAAGTTTGTTTTAAGGGAGCCGCGCCGTACACAACAAAAGAAAGGCGCAGGCGGCATATGTGAAAACAACTCTCTGCATGACAGGGCTACGTACCCTAAAGCAGCAAGGGCTTGATTAATTTACTGAACAGTAGATCATCTGGTCTTCTCAGATTCTCTGAAAGTGTGCTCGAGACTCATCGTGCAATCGATGGAAATACCCTCTCTGTTCTGGCAAATTAAAAAGTCACTCCCTCTATTGCTAAAATTAAAAGCAGGCACAAGTCAATTCCTTTAAATATCCACCCAAGTAATCCTGCTTAAAGTTTAACATTCCAGGAAAGTACAAACCCGTGAAAGGTCAGGCACCAGCTAATCTGAGACCTTGGCGAAGCTCCTCGGAGTGGAAAGCGCCGGTGAGAAGCGCTGAAAAGTAGAGCCACGCGTACACACACAGAGAAACAAATTAAAACTGGGAACGAGACAGAGATGGCTTTCTATCGGCAAATTACTTAAGAGATGGAGTAAAACCTGAAGCAGCCTGACTCGGATTCACGTTTTTTTCTGCAAAGGCGCCTACCAGCACTTTTGTAACCAAGCCTATGGCGAAGAGCAAGCAAACATTACAAAAAAAACAAGTATTAGTGGAGAGGCTATGGCGCTGCTGACTCGAGAGCGGGAGATCCCGGCTCGAGTCTCTGCTCCGTAACATCTTGTGATTCTGGGAAAATCACGTAATTTCTCCCTGTGATAAGTTGACAATATATATGTGCTGCAAGACAAAAAAACGCTCTACTACATAAACAAGAGAGGGCCAGTAGTGTGTTGACGAGGGAGAAGAGAAGTGGGGTTTTAAGTGAACTTTACGTTAGGACTACAAAGGGACAATGGAGGAACGAGGCAAGTATGCGAGGGAGAAGAGAAGTGGGATAAGGGAGGGGGTGGCAAATGGTGATCGCTTTCGCGGCCGCTTTGATGTTCTCAGTGGCCGCGCGGCTCACTGAGAACATCAAAGTGGCCGCGAAAGTGATCAGGCAGGCTGCCAAATGGTGCGCGCGCCCGGCGCACATGCACTGCATTTGGAGGCCTGAAAAGCACTAGTTTGCACTTCCAAAGTCCCCGTTTACTAAAGCTCTCGCCAGGGCAGCGCTAAAGCGCTGGCTCAGGCGAGACCTAAAAAGCACCCCTCGCTTCCTGCCCTTTGCTGCTGGGAATGGAAAACAGACAACGTGCAGGCATAGCTGAATGTGTCCCAGTGTCTGAAAATTACACTGGGACCCATTCAGCCTATTTCTGTGGGGTCCAACTTCTTGGCAGGGTGGACCGCATCCACCCTATGAAAACAGTGGGTGGATGACATGTACCCGCGTGTACCCCCGACTTGTGCCCTGGTTATCCCCCATTCTGACCTGTGGAACCTGTAATGGAGAATTAATAACTCACTGGCGAAAAACCGAACTCTCCTTCATCAGTATTTCCCTGGGAACTATTACAACATCCAAATGGAGTGCGATAACTACTGCCTACTCCAACCTTTTGTTATCTGCACCAAAATCTGCATGTCCAGGAAACTACCCACCCTATATTCTCTGTTAAGATAGGTAGGTTTGATCTTCCGAAAGGTAATGAGGGGTGTGACCTTTATCACACTCAGTAAATACCAAGGGGCATATTTACAAAGAAATGAGGCAGCAATTTAGCAGCTCAGAGCTGCGTCATTTAAAAAATGCAGGGATGCGTCGTATTTTCAACAATATGGCACACCCCTGTGTTTTTCCTAGCGCCAGCCATAAAAAAGCTGCCTAGCACTAACACAGACACCTTTGCGCCATGGTGTAAGGGTGCCTGCGTTGCAATGTTGATTTTTTATGTGCTGGAAGGTGTCCCTTCCTGCACATAAACAATAAGTAAAGATGATTTGCTCCTTTTCTGCAGTACAAATAGGAAGAGCAAAAAACAAGGAGAAATATAAGTATTTCTCCTCGTTGCTCCACTCTAACACCTGCTTTTCAGTGGCGTAAGTGTCTGGCATTGCTTCAGATTTACAGACCCTTGTACATCTGGGGCAGCGACAAAGCAAGGGATGTTGCGGTGGAATGCCCACAGCAACACCCATTCCACGCCCCTTAAATGCAGATATCTGCGTGAAGGGTACCATATTTACAAATTGGCGTTCAGCCACGCAAATTGGCCTAGCGCCGCTTTGTAAATATGGAGCAGGGCATTGCGTCACCAGAGCGTCAGAAAATGTGATGCGCCTGTGGCGCAGTGCCCTTGTGAAAATGTCCCCAAGTGCAATAAGTATCGCACCACTAATAATTTTGATGCCTGCGCAAACGGGTGTTTGTACAGGAATCTCAATATAACAGGCCACTTGTAATCAGGTCCCAAGTATTTCCAAAACTCAGCTTCATCCTTGAAAAGCGCAAACACAAATCTAGAATTATTGATTGGCAGTGCTTTTTTTCATCTATTGTTTGATATTTCATCATGTTCTGGATACACAGCACCCCCAGCTGTGCAGGCATATTTAATAATCTTTATACACAAGCAATCAAAGGATGTGCACAGTGCATTCAGTCTGCACTGTCATCTTCTAAACGCATGACGCTGACAGCTGACTTAATTGAAAACGGCTGGACTGGGATGGAGGCGCAGGGTAGCATGAGAGAGAGAGGGGGTGTGTTAGAGTGAAAACCTGGGATCCTTCAGCAAACCAAAACTTCGGATCAGGAGTTTCTTCTCTCCATGTGTTTCAGTAGCTGGAGAGATGTACTCCCACAGCAACTGCGGCTGCATGGAGACTGAGGAGTGAGCAAACAAAGGACATTTTCACTGAATGAATGAATAAATGGTCACATTTATAAACCACTTAGATACGTAGGATGGCGATCATGCTGCTATAAGTGCAGTATCAGAATTATACAGTCAGAATATTGTGTGATGTAAATATTGGACACATTTACCAACACTTTCTGCCACTTCAAAGACACCAAAAGTGGCGCAAATGGACACAAAATATTTATTATTTACTTTTGCACAGGAAAATTGTCTAAATGTAACTAAATTACTTTGCATCAAAAGGGGTGCCCCATGGGTGGTACAAGGGCATGATTTTGATGCAAAGCCCCATCTATTAACATCTGTAGACAGCGATTTGTGCCAAAAAAATACAACTGATAAAGGCAGGCAAAAAGATGGAGATAAGATTTCTTTTCTCCCAGTTGTTTTAACTTTTCATGTGGGTTGCACAGTAAAGCACAGTCAAAGCACAGTATTTTGTCCTGAAATACCAGCCTTACAGTATAAAATATATGCTAGACTCACACAGGCACCTTTGTACCCTGGTGCAAAAGTACGTGGGTGGCATTGGCCAGCCAGAGAGTGCACCAGCGCTTACTATAAAAGGAGCAGCACCATAACATCTTCGCAGATATGGCACTATACTGCTCTCTCCTTTTCACAATTTTGCAAGGAAAAAAACTACATTTTCCCTATTGTGTCTTAAATATTGTTTACAAAAATATAACCCCACTGGAGTTAATAAGAGAAATTAGAACATTGGAATGTGGAGCACTCCGTTTAAGACAATGGAGTGCTCTGTGCTTCTAAGGGCCGGTAAATGCCCGCAAAGCAAAATTCCAATGTTTTCTCAAAGGCCTCTTGGCGCTCGGGGGATTTAAATCCCCTCGGACTTCGAGATGCCTTTGTTTTATTTGTTAGAACATTCTGCCCTCTAGTGGCAGAATGTTCTAATAGCCTTATAGCCCTTCGTAGCTGGGCTATACCGGCTATTAAAGTCCAGCTCCCTTGTTAAAGGCCCGAGCAGACTACAGCGGGCCTTTAATAGCCAGTATAGCCCACTATGGTGGGCTATGAGGCTATAATGTACACCCAATAGAAGAATATATCTATAAATGATATTTAGGACACAATATTATGTCAGATAGTATGTCTGACTAAATTGGGCAACATATATCTGATGGCAATTGTATTCTTTACTATTTCTGTAAAAGGGTTTACTTACAAGAACAATGCCACTGCTGGTGATGACAGTGCCTATCTGGGCAAGTTAACTGTGTTTGTCTACCTTCAGTAGCCACGCCACATAGTCCTTTGAACTTTGCAGGTCTATGCAGTCAGCTCTACATGCACAGCCACCTCCATACTCAACTCTACCTGCAAACATTAACTCAGTATCCTACTCTAACTTCAACAGCATTCTTAGCAGCTTCTCTGATTACATAATCACAAATTTCTAAATGGCTTGCTCCAAACAACATTCTCTTTCTGTTTAACTAGCCCATTTTGCCCTTTCTTATTCTTTATACTAACAGTAGCTGGAACACTGGTACCCTGAGTTTTGGACAAGCGGAGATTTATGTAGGGCAGGCCGAAAAACGTTCCTGTTTGTTGCTTCAACCTGGAGCACGCACATGCCCCCCACATGTTTGGTGGGGGTAGCACTATCCTTCACATTCCAGTTCAATGCTTCACCACCTAAGTACCCTGGTGTCTAGTTTCTTGGCCTCCACTATCAAACTTCCAAAACAGGTCCCATCCCAAGTCCCTGGGCTGCCCACCCGACTGTTCACAATCTGCGCTGTCTGCAGAGAATCCTGGCACAGAGGCTGGTTGAATCACAGCTCATGCAGAAGACTCCCAGAACTGGTTTCCCCAGAGTTACAGTGGAGTATATGGTGTGAATATGGTTGTACCTGTTATTACTTATCATCCAATACCTATGGCTTTGAAGCCATGAGGGTGGATGATAATGGAGACCTTTGTTCCTCAGATTCCACTGACTCCGCTTCCATTAAAGAAGGGTGCATGGGTGGCCATTCCTGGTTGACCTCTGGCTTCTGATGGTTGTTTTCTGGAGCTTTTGGTGACTTATTTTGATTTAGTACGGATTACCTGCCATTGTGGCAGAACTATTGACTCCAGATCTAGGTTCAGCACATCATGTACCACTTCATACTGCTATTCAACCGTGGTTACAATTACAAATTGTATGTGCTCCACCTCTATTTCTACTTTATGGGCCAAAGGAGGTATTTGGTCGTTCACTAATAGGCCACCCATACTTTCATGACCTGTAGAGGCCATCACTTTACTCAGGTGTATTTGGGATAGCTGCTGGGGCAGGTTTTCCCTGTAACCCCATATCTTCTACTCCATAGATTCTTCTGATGTTTTCACGATTCAATGTCAGATTCCCTAGTTCTCTCACTGAGTTTGTTCACTGAGCATGTGTGGCACTACACAGCTGACATCCTAAACACAGAGGCAACATGAGAACTTGTGAGGCCCCAAGGGAGAAGAAGATTATGTCAGTAGTTTGTGAGATGGTGGGAATCCTTTTTTGCAGCACTCACTGTACTTCTTTGTGCTTCATCAAGTCTTAAACAGAAACCCATATCTCATGAAAAACGCGACAGTAATCCAGTTCACAAGCACTCTAGACAAGGTAGTCCAGAAGCGGCAAGACGGTCATCCCCTCTAGCCTGCTCAGGTGCCTAGAGACGCCCAGTTGCCACAGTGGACTGTAAAGTTAGCTGCATTCCAGCATTGAAGTGCACTGTTGATGCACAGTGCAGCCTCTCACATTTAACCGGGTTACCACACTCCATAGATGATGTTTGACCATAACAGACCTGGGAAATGCCAAAAGCACAGGATGCTGCCCAAGCACCACTCATGTTTAACAAGCAAAGTACCTGGAATACCACCAAAAACACGGTTACTCAGAAGGTAACTACTTTACATTAAATATGGGGGCAAAAGCGGTCCGAAATCATTTGTGCATGCGCATCACAAAGACTTCACTTCACCATCACCCCTTCTCAAGAACTCTGCGACGACCTATCAAACTTCTTCCACAGCTAAATGACAAACATCTACAGCAACTTAGTACACCAACCTGACCCTAGTGAACTCAATGCCTACCTACCTATTACCAACCAAGAAGGCCACATGACTAAATAGACAACCCTCACGAGAGGCGACACAGCAACAATCATGTGGACCATCCACTCAGGGGCCTCAACAGATGCATGTCCCCATCACGTTTACATCTGGGAATACCACCAATCAGCACTGCTCTCACCCACATCGTCAATACCTCCATCACATCCGTCATATTCCCAGATTATTTGGAATATGCAGAAGTCAACGTCCTCCGCAAGAAACCATCAGCTGACCTAAACCAACTGAGCAACTTCCGACCCATCTCCCCACTCCCCTACTGATCTGAAGTGATTCAGAAGGCCATCAACAAGCAACTCTCAAACCAGCTCGAGATCCAATACCTGCTGGACAAGACCCAATCAGGATTCAGAAAGAACGACAGCACACAAACAGCGCTCATCGTGGCCACCAATGACTTCTGACAACATTCGCAGAATAGCAGGCATTGAAGACAAGCACTGAATACTAAATCAAGAGCTCCAAATAACATGACTATTTAAATCTCCTTGACGTAGATGTACATGCTGAGAATGCAAAACGCCTTGCTCTGTGAAACGTTACAGTAAATTCGATAATCAATGTCTCCCCGAAATTATTTTTATTAACTTGTGCTGTCTATATTATACGAATGTAGAAAGCAGAGTACGAATTAACTTAAATATGAAAAGTGGCTGAATTTTTCCTTGAGTTATCATGCTTTCAAACAATGATCCTTGCCTAGCAATCAGCGTTACTTCACACACAAAGGATGATGCCGCACAAGGTACTGTAAATGGACAGTGGGACTTACTCTAAGTTCTTGAGGGTGTGATTCTGGAGCAGAGCGCTGGCGATCTCTCCCGCACCTTTCACTCCGATGGAATTTTCTCTAAGGCTGGGAGAGACAAAAGGTGGAGAAAAGAGATAGAGATATTAAGCCAACTGGGGAGCAACAAGTAAGAATAACAGTTAAGACACTCATAGAAATTGGGATCAAGCTGGCGCGGATCCCTCCTAGGACTCACTTGAGGTGGGCCAGCGCCTGGTTTTGCTTCAGTGCCTCTGTGAGGGCCGTCACACCCAAGTTACTGATCGAATTGCTCTGGAGACTAAGATGGAGAGGTAAATCAATAAATTGAATGACTCAATCTGATTTGCTTTTGGTTTTCACATTTTTAAAGCAACATTTCTACAACATGGTGCACTGCTCAGGGCTTGCTTAGTGATAGAGAAAGAATATTATTGTTAAAACCTATGTAATAAGACCCCCGGTGCTTCTTTTGTTTTAAAAGTAGGTGCTGGGGATGCTGATTATCAAGCCTGCCTAGTCATTATTCTCACTCATGCTTGCTTCTTCCTCCATCATACAATGCCTTTCTCTCTCTTTCACTGTTGCAGGTTCTTTTTAATCTCTGCTTTCTCCGTTTGTCACTGACTCCCGACCTGTTTTTCCACTTCCTTTCTGTTTCTTTTTTTTTCTACATTTGTCAGTCTCGCTGTTTGGGTTTAAGTCTAATGATGTAATTAATCCCAGTCCCCTAAAATGAGTTCAACGACTGTCACAATTAAGCACAGGAGCCGCCTATAAAAGATTATTCTTCAACTCGCAATAACAACAATTCACCTGCCCACACTTGCATTTCCTGCCGCCATCTGATGTTCAAGCCCTCTGCTCCTGAACTACGGTACTGAACACAAGCGCATGTTTCATAGTATGTGAGAGGATGAGAGGACTTACTCTAAGGTGATGAGGCTCTGGTTCACCTTGAGCGCTTCTGCCAGTGCTGCCGCGCCAGCATCCCCCACGCAGTTGCTGGATAGCCTGCGAAAGAAGCAAACTGCAGGTGAGTGATCAGTTAAAGAGAAGATGGACTGCTCAGGGAATGAGTGAACATGAGGCGGGTGAAGGTGGTCATGAAACTATCAAATCAGTACATTTTCGAAGGAGTGGATGATACAGTATATCACAGAGAAACTGGTGAATGAATGAATTGAGTATAGATGGAAAGGATTAGATTGGTTCAAGAATGCAATGAATAGTAAAGGCATAAAAGAACGACTGGTTGAAAAAAAGTTGAGACAATGAATGAAAACAAAGCATGAGTCAATCATTTAATGAGCAAATAATAAGTAGGTGAACTATCTATCTGCCGCACAGTGGCACATATAGTTATACGCGAGCCAGAGGTTCCATTGGAAAAGCATTTTTTATTTTGTTTATAACTTTGCTTCAGTTTGCCGAATATTCACAATACCTTCCAAAATAAAAATTGATCCGTCAAGTAGGTGCCTAGAAAAAAGGATGGCTTCCAAAACTCTTTTTCTCCCATTGGAAAAATTAGACAACAATACAGTAAAACGTATGTTCAGAAGTACACCAAATTTGGCAAAACGCTACATCTTTACTCGGAAAGTCTGCTTTTTGTGTTTTGGTGTAAATCTGTTAAGTAGTTTTCAAGAAATTAAGGTTAAAAAGTTATAGGTATACTGACAGTTGGTACTGCAGGAGTCCTTCAAGAATCCAGAGCGACTACAAATTAAAAAAATAAAGGATTCTGATTGGCCAAGAAGGTTTTTTTTTTGCAGACTGTTTTCTTGCTCCACTGTAATTGGCTGGACACAATCTGAACCAAAATGCTTCAGCTACCATAAAAGGACTGGGGGTTTTGGTACCCTGATCCTGTATATTAAAAAAATGAGACATAAAAAGGTAGGTTGACCCTCTGGACCTTGAGGGGGATTCCTGTCTTAAATATAAAATATACATTTTTTTTGCAGCACTGCAATCCTCCAATAGTCCTGCGGGAGCCAGAGCAGCCCCCATGCACTCCCTCAGGGGCCATTCTGACCCCTGTGGCTCTCATAGACTACCACAAGATTGGAAAAAGAATTTAAAAAAAATGAAGAATGTACGTCGGATGTCTGTGGGTGCTTGCCAGCCAATAGGGACTTGACCACCTATGGGTGAAAAGGGTGTTTGGGTGCAGTATGGTTAACCCCCCACCATGCACAGCCAAAGGCCGTTCTATGCGAGGGATCAACTCCCCGTGCACATGGTTAGCTGGCCACAGGGTGTTGGCTGCAAACGTCATAATAATAAGATATTACTTTCTGTTAAAAAAAAAAAAAAACAATTTTTTAATGTATGTTAAAAAAACAACTTAGAAATTCACTTTGACAGTTAAATAAGTATAACTTGCACCACGTGATGCACTGCTTATAATCTCACATATTACATCACTGATGACATCTGAAATCTTTTGTATAACTTGAGTCTTTCGTATAAGTGATGTATAACAGGCGAACGTTGGCAGTTTTATGGGTCTTGAGCAGTAGTACTTTTCAGTGAATTTCCAAGGTTTCTTAATGTAGGTGAAAATCTTACTAACTTCCTCATGTCCACTTTAACCCTTGTTTTTTTCCAATATATATATATATATATATATATATATATATATATATATATATATATATATATATATATTCACTGAAAAAACCATAGGTTTCACACAAGTTATAGTTAGCTGTACATTTCACTCGTAAAAAACCAATGAAATTCCCCCGTTATAGTTAGTGCAGGCAACTATAACTCACGCGACCGCAATCCTCTGCTGATGCTAATACTGTATTTAGACACTTATTTGCCCATGTCTTCTTCCATTAAATTTTAGCTATACATATATTACAAATATTTTTTTTTCATAAAGACACATATGTCATCAGCAGAGGATTGCGGTCGCGTGAGTTATAGTTGCCTGCACTAACTATAACGGGGGAATTTCATTGGTTTTTTACGAGTGAAATGTACAGCTAACTATAACTTGTGTGAAACCTATGGTTTTTTCAGTGAATTTGCAAGGTTTTTTAAATGCTAATTCCTAACTATAACGTGTGTGAAACCTATGGTTTTTTCAGTGAATTTGTAAGTTTTTTTAAATGCTAAGTTACTTTACGCCATTCGTGGCGTGCGCGCCCAGTTAACGCAGTTCGTTCCGTGCGCGCACGGTGCGCTTTGCGCACCGTGCGCGCACAGTGAGCACGCGGTGCGCTTCGCGCACCGCGCGCCCACTTTACGCAGTTAGTGCCGTGCACGCACGGTGGTCACGCGGTGCGCTGTGCGCACCGCGTGCCCACGTTACGCGGGATGGGCCATGTACGCACGATGCACTTCACGCACCGTGCGCAAATGGGGGACATATCATGCGCTTCGTTGTGAACGTTATTCATTTGTACTTTCCATTTAAAAATATAGGCCATGCACAAATGGTGCCCTACGGGCACCATTTGCACACGGGGTGGGAAAAGTGTGGATAATTTTTTTTTTTTATAAATTTTTTACCGTACGCATACGGTAAGCGTAATCGGCGATTTTTCGAAAAAAAATAAATTTGTTTTTTTGGCCTTGGGGGTTGTTTGGGGACACATATATGGATGCTGGGTGTTTAAGAACTGAATATACTCCCCCTGTAGATGTTTTTTGTCTTGGTTTTTGCAGCCCCCCTCAGAGTGCAAGAGAGAAAATGGCGGCCGCCGCTTCCTGGTTTCGACCGATTCGAATGTTTACTTAGATCGAACAGCCAATCAGAATCGCGCTCGCGCACGTCACCGTACGCGTACGGTAAGCGCACCGTAAGCGCACCGTAAGCTGGCTCAGATATATATATTGATTTAAAGGCTATTTTCTCAGAATCTACTGAACAGATTTACACCAAACCTACAAAAGGCACTTCCTTGACCTGTAGACTACCTCTCTGCCAAATTTCAAGGAACTCTGTTCAGCCGTTCGGGCTGTGGCTGTGTCTAAAGGTCCTATGGAAAAATGCATGGGAAAAACGCGTTTTGGGACCCCCCTTTTATCTCAGCCCCCGCTTGACGAATCCCCCCGAGACTTTCAGGGTAGGAGCGGAGCGCAGCGCCCCACCTATTTTGAAAATCTGGCGAGGATTCGTCGACCGGCGCCAAAGTTATTCAAAATAGAATGTTGCGGTTTTCCTATGGAAACAGGGTCCTAACTATAACTACCTACTGGCGACCGCCAGTAGGTAATATATATATATATATATTACCTAGGTAGTTATAGTTAGGACCAAGTTTCCATAGGAAGAGCATTTTTAGTTTTGCTTATAACTTTGGAGTTGTTTGATGAATCTTCATGAAATTTTCCAAACTAATTCTTTGTTCAAATCAGCTCCTATGTTGAAAGTTTGGGGGTGATTTGTCAAGGGGGGGGGGGCCTAGAAAAAAGGGGGGTCCCAAAACGTGTTTTCTCCATGTTAATTGCCATAGGAAACTTTAGACAAGGCTACAGGTCGAACGGGTGAACGGAATTACCACAAATTTGGTAGGGAGAAGGGTCTTGGTTAAGAAAGCATGCTTTTGTTTATTTGGTGTAAATCCATTCAGTAGTTTTGGAGAAATATCTAAATTTACAGATATCGATATTTGGGAATTCTGACATCTGATTGACTGAGGCGTTACGAGCACGGGCTTGCTGCTTATTGGCTGCGAGCAGTTGCAACTAGGAAGTGTTGGCAGCCATTTTGTGATTCTGTTGAAAAAAGTAAGGGGAAAAAAGGGCGAAAAAAGGAGGAAAGAGAAGGGTAGGAGCACTGTAACCTCTGTGGGGTGTTTAGGGTGTGCTATACAGGGGTGCAAAGCCAACTATTTATCCCTACCAGGCTGAAAGTGCTGGGCTACGGAAATTAAGTGAGGTATTGCCTAGAGTCTGATGCTGCTAAGGTGAGCTGCTGCGGGACTCGAGGATTAAAGCGTGAGCCCAAACTTTGTGTCTTATGTTGAGAAGTCAGGTGCCCTCTCCATTGCACCACACCTGTGGAAGTAGTGTCAGCATGTGTTTATACCTACTAGGACGAACTACTGACCCCTACTGGTCTGAAAGTGCTGGGGTACGGAAAATATGTGAGGTATTGTCTAGAGTCTCATGCTGCTAAGCTGAGCTGCTGCCGGACTCGGGGATGAAAGCGTGAGTCCAAACTGTGTTTCATATGCTGTGAAGTCATGTGCTCTGGCCACTGTGCCACATCTGTGCAAGTAGTGCCAGCATGTAGTTATACCTACTCGGAGGAACTTTTGTTTCGAATTTTGTAAGTTGTGTATGGTGTTTAGGGGGTGTTATACAGTGAGAGCAAAGGTAAATTTGCGTGTATCAAATCAATTTGGTATTTGGAAAGTGCAAAATACTCACTCGTACGGGTCTGATGGCGCTGGGGGCGTAAGCTGAGCTGCTGCCGGACTCGGGGATAAAGGCGCTGAAATACTGACCCCTACCGGTCTGAAAGTGTGGGGTACGGAAATTAAATAAGTTATTGCCTAGAGTGTTATGCTGCTAAATTGAGCTGCTGCTGGACTTGGGGATGAAACCGTGAGCCCAAACTGTGTGTCCTATGCTGTGAAGTCATGTGCTCTGGGTGCTGTGCCACACCTGTCCAAGTAGTGTCAGCAATATTTTATACGTAGTAGGAGGAAGTTTTGTTTGGAACACGGTAACTTGTATATGGTGCTGATAAGTGATCCGCAGCACTTGCAAAGGCAGTGCACCCAGGACATGCAGCAGACGTGCAAGGTATAGGTGGACGTGAATGGAGTCGACCATGTGTTCGGGATGCCATGCTATGTGTCAATGGCTCTGCTTGTAGCTGCACTGGCTTGCCGTGTGCCAGTCTTGTGGATGAAATGGCACAGCTTGGTGCAATGAGCCGGGTCTGTGTGCAATGGGTGCAGGGCAGGGTTGTGGTGGGAGTACGTGTGAAGGCCATTTCATGTACGCTAAGTACGACAAAGGACTTTTGAGTGTGGGATGTCCACTCGTTGTTCTCAAATCGGGCAGTGGGTAGTGTGGGAGACGGATGCAAATATTATCGTATCTGTCAGGGGGGCTGGCTACTTGCAAGTTCCTTATCGGAGCAGCAGATGTGTTAGCGCAAGAGAGCTCAGACAAAGAACCTTTCATCCTTACAGTAACTTCTCCAGGTGCATTCATACAGGATGTGTACAAAGGCCAGTCGTGGGTGTTGTGGGATGTCTGCGACCCTGGTCATCATGGATGAGATGCCCAGCACGTGGCACATGGGCGGGTTCACTGTGTGTTACGTTGCCAAACAGCTGCTCCTCCCTCCAACGAGCCCCCACACATTTGTGCGCTGCCCTGTTGTATCCTGTGCATTCCTACAGCACACCTTTGTAATGCCTATTGGTGCATGTCCTGCGACATTCTAATCACACCGTGACACTGCCGTTTGGAAGTGGTGCATGCCACTATACAACATCGACTGCTGCGGCCCTTGTGGTGGCCTCTGCAGAACACAGAGACACACTTAACGCACTTCTTGCACACGGACATGTGTGAGACACTCCTTTCCCTTTGCCACTTGTGCATGCAGGAGGATGCGTGCGTAGCTACATCTCCAGGCTCACTGCCAATGCTGAGGTGACATGGTAACGTCCACAGAAGACAGCCCACTGTGATGTTGCAGGGCCGGTGCCTATCATGCTAACACAATAACCACATGAACATACTTGCTCAGATGCGAGTTCGGGGGGGCGTTGGAGGTCCTGGGGTTGTTGCGAGGAGTGTTATGGCCCTCATGGGTATCCGTGTATCATGCTCATTGACTCTATGGCACATGTGGGTGTTCAGGTGTGGCTCTTGGCTGTGTTCCTTTTCATGCTGCAGGTAGTCGTCCTGCTTAACACCACAAGAAAGCAGGTGTAAAATCTCTGGTGCTAATGGGGCTTATCAACGGAATTTGTTTTGCTTCGTACTTTTTGGCTTTCGTTGTGAAAGTTGTGATGTGGTTTTTTCATGTACAGAAAAATACACAAACTGGGCAGTGTATTCCGTCAAGATCCAGCACCTGACCCACTATAAATACAATGAGATTTCTTTATTGATTTTGTGTGTACACTGTAAATGCACCCACTACCACAGTGGAATTCAATACAGGATTTTAGTAATTAGAATAGATCGCAAAGGGGCATCTCATGTATTTTTGCATGGGAACGCCTACTCTGCATCTCATTATCAGCACTTTAATGCAACTAAAGTTGAGATAACTCTAACACACTATTTAGAAGCTGGTGCAAACTGCAGACATCACCAGTATTCCCGCGATAACTGCCCCAAAATTTAACACCATGGTGGACACCACCAAATAACAGTAATAAGAACGAGAAAGAGTTACACAGCACTTAAGAAAAAACCAAAAACTTTATTAAAATTTAAAAAACTCAACACAAAACAACAAGGCGGAAGACTCCTGTCGGGTCCATCAATGTCGACGACACAGCCTGGAAAATAAAGCACAAAATAAGGATGTGTGTAATGCGCATATCAGAGGAGTGAGGCACAGAGAAAGAGAGAAGGAAAAAAAAGCCAGAGGGATAAAGAGAGGGAAGGAAAGAAAGGGAGTGAGAAAGGGAGAAGGGAGAGAGAGAGAGAGAGATAGAAGGAAAGGAAGGAAGAGAGTGAGAGAGAGAGTGAAGAGAGGGAAGTAAGAGAGAGAGACACTGCCACCCCTGCACAGCCATGACCAAATAATGACCTGCTGCCACTGGAGTGTCTACCATTGGGCACTCCACGTGCCCGTCAAAGCTTCGCGGCCCGGCAGATCGCACAGATGTCGCTGAGTCCTGAGTCATGAATGGCAGAGACCACATCAGCTTCTCCGTGGCCCGGCAGATCTCACACATGTCGCTGAGTCCTGAGTCATCAATGGCGGAGACCACATCAGCTTTTGGGGCCGCTAACCCTGTGCAACGCAAGTCAGCACCACGTGGTGGTAGGCCGCTGACGGCCATACAACTTAGGGTGCAACTAACTCTGTGCAACTCAAGTCGGCGCCACGTGGTGATAGGCCCCTGACGGGCACATCAGCTTCAGGCGGCACTAACCCTGTTCAAGTCAAGTCCGCGCCACGTGGTAGTAGGCCCTTGATGGCCATGCAGCTCAGGGTGTGGCTAACCCTCTGCGCAACTCTTCATGGACTCAGACCCGTGGAGCGTCCGCCATCCAGTCACCACCCGCAATAAAGGATGTGACATTGTCGATGCAGTATATTTGCGTGGTCACATGGCCTGTGATGCATGTGCCGGATGGGTGTGGTGTGTGTGCAAACCTGCCCTCAGGGAGTGGCTGTGACATGTTGACAACTAGAGCACTGACCTGCACACCAACAGCGAGTACGCCTGCATCAGGTAGCTATGTGGGGGTGTGAAAACATGTTTTCTCAATGGATTTTCCATAGGAAACTTTAGACTAGGCTACAGGTCAAACTGCTGAACGGAAATACGCCAAATTTGGCAGGGAGCAAGGTCTTGGTCCAGAAAGTGGGCTTTCTCGCATCGAGTGAAAATATAAAAGAAAGGTTTCGGGGGCAATTTAATATACCAGAGCACTGTTTCTTCAAGATAACTCTTTCACGCTGCCTCTGTCCAACATCACCACTTCGCAGCTATGCCGTTAGAAGCAAGTCCTTCGGCTCGTAGCTATCTACCTTTGCGAGCTAGTATGTTACTTTGCCTGTACCTCTGCGAACTACTACGGTGCTGTTCCTTTGGGAGCGGACGACTCGTAGTACTGCGTCTGTGAGTCAAGCGGATGGGCCGCAGTTGTCCCTCTGCGAGTCTGGGTGCGAACGGTTCATAACTCACACTACATAAGCATTGAAAAACCATTTTGTGATTCAGTCCGTAAGCTGGCATCTGTCTGAGGCATTTCTGAAAACATATCGGAGTTCTTTCTGTGAGAGATACCCCTTTCACGCTGCCTCTCCTCACATCAGCAGGTAACGCACCCTCTTCCCACATTACCAACATACCCCCAACAACCTTCTTGGGCCAGGAAGTGTCCCTGTGTGGTTGGATAAATAAGAATCTTAGTCTTGTATAGGTTTACATATGAAACATTTTATTTAAAGAAAATAACAACAAATAAAACTGAAGGGAGTCTGGTGCTGTAGTCGCTGCCACAGACTTGGGGTCACTGCCCTTCAGGACACAGGACACAGTTGCACATGTGGGATCGGCTTGTGTTGAACAGGGTAAGTGGCACCAGGTGTCGCGGCTTGTGTTGAACAGGGTTAGTGGCACCACGTGTCAAAATTTAAAATTGCGAGCTCTGTTGCCCGCTGTGTGGACTGTTGTTGAGTGTTTGTTTGCACTTAAAGATGAATTTGTTGATTGTACTAAAGGTATAACTGATATAAAAAAAGTTCTTGAAGCAAGGATACTATGTAGGTTTTAGGCCTGTGATAGTTACTTACCTAGTGGAATCTGTAATTAATGAATCAAGATTTAATTTTAATTGTGAGCCCTACTGACCGCAGTGTAGGCGTATCATGAAAAGATGAAATATGTATAGAATACACTGTCGAAGTGTATGAGCCTGTGATGCTGCTTGGTGCGGATGGACCGCAGTGGGAGCTATGTCTCTTGCCTACTGCTTCATCTGCAATTGTGACTGTATCTGAACTGTGAGTCCTTCTGACCGCAGTGCAGGCCAGATGTAGTGGTGAGCAAGTGCCCACAGCCACATGCATAGGTTGGTGGTCGCTGCCATGGACTTGGGGTCACTGCCATTCAGGATTCAGGACACAGTTACACATGTGGGATCGGCTTGTGTTGAACAGGGTTAGTGGCACCACGTGTCGCAGGCCTTGCATATGGAAATATGCCTAACTAATCAGAGGGAGTCTGGTGCTGTGGTCGCTGCCATGGACTTGGGGTCAGTGCCATTCAGGACTCAGGACACAGTTACACATGTGGGATCAGCTTGTGTTGAACAGTGTTAGTGGCACCACGTGTTGCCGGCCTTGCATATGGAAATTTGCCTAACTGAGCAAAGGGAGTATGCTGCTGTGGTCGCTGCCACGGACTTGGGGTCACTGCCATTCAGGACTCAGGACACAGTTACACATGTGGGATCGGCTTGTGTTGAACAGGGTTAGTGGCACCATGTGTCGCTGGCCTTGCATATGGAAATATGCCTAACTAATCAGAGGGAGTCTGGTGCTGTGGTCGCTGCCATGGACTTGGGGTCACTGCCATTCAGGACTCAGGACACAGTTACACATGTGGGATCGTTCAGCTTGTGTTGAACAGGGTTAGTGGCACCACGTGTCGCCGGCTTGGGTTGAACAGGGTTAGTGGCACCATGTGTTGCGGCTTGCATTGAATTCTGCCTGAATAAGTCCACGTGGTGATGACTTGTGATACAGTGAGTTAGTGGCACCTGAAGCACTCAGCGTGTGCGCACTCTGCGATGATGCGTGGTCTGGGCGGGCCTCACTGGTAGCAATGTCTTTACATGCTTTGAAAGAATCTTCATAGCAGTCAAAATCTCCAAGTAATTCCATTTCAGTCCTCCAAGGTTTGAAGAGTTGGCGAAGAGCTAAATAGAAAAACTCTCTCTTATCTGGAGTATCACAACTTAATTTCCTGTGATTAATCAAATTTCCTTTGGCTTTCTTCAAGAAACATCCATCAGATCCAATTACAGCATATTTCACTTTATTCATTTTCTCTGTAACATTTTTTCTAAAACTATAATGTTGCAGTATTTCATATAGACATATGTTTTCCAGGTATGGACTTCTATTTGGATAGTATGAGAGGAACAGGAATTGAGTTATCTGCAACATATTGTATGTCCATATTTGTATTCCACATCTTCAAAATTACTGGATTGTAATCATTAATATACTTTGATTCTTCTGTTCTTTTTATATTATAAGTATTTTTGGGTGATTTTCGAGTGATAGTATGCCTCACTGCTGACATAAAACTGTTCACTCTTCCTTGCGATGAGTTATGGTGCACTGAGTTAGTAGTACCTTTGACGCTCAGCGTGTACGTACCCTGCGATGATGCGTTGTCCGGGAGGGCCGCATTCGGAGCAATGTCTTTTGTCTATTGAATTCTGCCTCAGTAAGGCAACGTGTCGCTGTCTTGTGGCGCACTGAGTTAGTAGTACCTTTAGCGCTCAGCGTGTACATACCCTGCGATGATGCGTTGTCTGGGAGGGCCGCATTCGGAGCAATGTCTTTCGTCTATTGAATTCTGCCTCAGTAAGGCGACGTGTCGATGTCTTGTGGTGCACTGAGTTAGTAGTACCTTTAGCGCTCAGCGTGTACATACCCTGTGATGATGCGTTGTCTGGGAGGGCCGCATTCGGAGCAATGTCTTTTGTCTATTGAATTCTGCCTCAGTAAGGCGACGTGTCGATGTCTTGTGGTGCACTGAGTTAGTAGTACCTTTAGCGCTCAGCGTGTACATACCCTGCGATGATGCGTTGTCTGGGAGGGCCGCATTCGGAGCAATGTCTTTCGTCTATTGAATTCTGCCTCAGTAAGGCGACGTGTCGATGTCTTGTGGTGCACTGAGTTAGTAGTACCTTTGGCGCTCAGCGTGTACGTACCCTGCGATGATGCGTTGTCCGGGGGGGCCGCACTCGGACCAATATCTTTTGTCTATTGAATTCTGCCCCAGTAAGGCCATGTGGCGATGACTTGTGGTGCACTGAGTGATTGGCATCTGAGGTACTCAGCGTGGGTGCACCCTGCGATGATGTGTGGCACGAGAGGGCCGCACTGGGAGCACTGTATCTTGTGTACTGCACTGCGTCATCTGCAATCGCTACTCCATCTGAATTGTGAGGCCTGCTGTACGCAGTGTAGATTGAAAACAGTAGTCTGTACAGACATAAGTCTGTGGTGCTGTGCCATTGGGTTCGCAGGGGGCCTGTGTCGAGGAGAGCCATGGTCATGGTGGCAGCCTCGTGGCAGGGTGCGGCCCGCCGCTCTGGCACAGTCGTTGGTCTTCACTCTCTTGCAATCACTCTCTCTCACATATGGTCAATTATACACCCCAACACTCACATATAGGTGCCGATTACGATCCGGCAAAAAAATTCCCCGTGCGACTCGTATCCGGACTTTTTACCGTACGAATCGTACAAGTGCCGTACGAACTGGCAATCACGATTTGCATGGTAAAAAGTCCATACGAACCGCATTGGGAATGATTCCCCACACGTCCTCGGGTCGGAAAATGTGTCCGACACGTCCTCGCACGATTTACCGTACAAATGTGAAAAGTCAAGTCCGACCGAGGAATCACGATCCATCCCGTGCGTCCGATGTTACAACCGTATGGAAAAAACACCGTCCGCACCGAACTCCCGTTGCAACCATGGAGATATGTACCCGCATACGCGCCAAACACTCCCCCCAGCACCCTTACGTTCGAGTCGTACTCCCCGTTAATGTACACCCCCCCGTATGTACACCCGTGTACGTGTCGAACCCCCACCCGTGTATGTACACCCCAGTACGTTCGAGTCGTACCCCCACCCCTGTACGTGTCGTACCACCGTGTACCCACATCCCAGTACGTTCGAGTCGTACCCCCACCCCTGTACGTGTCACAGCCCCGTGTACCCACACCCCAGTACGTTCGAGTCGTACCCCCACCCCTGTACGTGTCGTACCCCCGTGTACCCACACCCCAGTACGTTCGAGTCGTACCCCCACCCCTGTACGTGTCGTACCACCGTGTACCCACACCCCAGTACGTTCGAGTCGTACCCCCACCCCTGTACGTGTCGTACCACCGTGTACCCACACCCCAGTACGTTCGAGTCGTACCCCCACCCCTGTACGTGTCACACCCCCGTGTACCCACACCCCAGTACGTTCGAGTCGTACCCCCACCCCTGTACGTGTCGTACCACCGTGTACCCACACCCCAGTACGTTCGAGTCGTACCCCCACCCCAGTACGTGTCGTACCACCGTCTAAGTACACCCCAGTACGTTCGAGTCGTACCCCCACCCCTGTACGTGTCGTACCACCGTCTAAGTACACCCCAGTACGTTCAAGTCGTACCCCCACCCCTGTACGTGTCGTACCACCGTGTACCCACACCCCAGTACGTTCGAGTCGTACCCCCACCCCAGTACGTGTCGTACCACCGTGTACCCACACCCCAGTACGTTCGAGTCGTACCCCCACCCCAGTACGTGTCGTACCACCGTGTACCCACACCCCAGTACGTTCGAGTCGTACCCCCACCCCTGTACGTGTCGTACCACCGTGTACCCACACCCCAGTACGTTCGAGTCGTACCCCCACCCCAGTACGTGTCGTACCACCGTCTAAGTACACCCCAGTACGTTCGAGTCGTACCCCCACCCCTGTACGTGTCGTACCACCGTCTAAGTACACCCCAGTACGTTCGAGTCGTACCCCCACCCCTGTACGTGTCATACCACCGTGTACCCACACCCCAGTACGTTCGAGTCGTACCCCTACCCCAGTACGTGTCGTACCACCGTCGAAGTACACCCCAGTACGTTCGAGTCATACCCCCACCCCTGTACGTGTCGTACCACCGTCTAAGTACACCCCAGTACGTTCGAGTCGTACCCCCACCCCTGTACGTGTCGTACCACCGTGTACCCACACCCCAGTACGTTCGAGTCGTACCCCCACCCCAGTACGTGTCGTACCACCGTCTAAGTACACCCCAGTACGTTCGAGTCGTACCCCCACCCCTGTACGTGTCGTACCACCGTCTAAGTACACCCCAGTATGTTCGAGTCGTACCCCCACCCCTGTACGTGTCGTACCACCGTCTAAGTACACCCCAGTACGTTCGAGTCGTACCCCCACCCCTGTACGTGCCGTACCACTATGTACCCACACCCCAGTACGTTCGAGTCGTACCCCCACCCCAGTACGTGTCGTACCACCGTCTAAGTACACCCCAGTACGTTCGAGTCGTACCCCCACCCCTGTACGTGTCGTACCACCGTGTACCCGCACCCCAGTACATTCGAGTCGTACCCCCACCCTTGTACGTGTCGTACCACCGTCTAAGTACACCCCAGTACGTTCCAGTCGCACCCCCACCACAACCTCCTAAGTACGGAGCGCACCCCATGCCCCAACATCACAACCGCATGTACGAGTCGTGCCAAGCCACACACAAGGACAGCACCGTACAACCAAATGGCCCATCTACACACCGTACACACGCTCAAAACGCACGTACACAACCAGGACAAAACAAAACAACACAAGAATACACTATTCGAATGGCACAAAGCCACTAAACATGGCCAACAAACACTCATAAAACACACATTCACTGACCTGCAACTGCCAAAAACAAACAGAGGCCCTAAACACCACCACTCCTTATAACACACCCACCCAAACTTCAAACACAGCCACACCCACCAATGGACCAATAAAAAGGGCCCACACACACAAACCATGAGCCTTTGCAACAGACTCACTGCTGCCAGACACCACAGACAACTTACAGCACCTTACTACAAGCTTCACCACACCTTACACTTGCACATCTCCACACAACCACCTTCACAAACACACCCTCATCACATTCACACACACACCTGCACAACCACACCCACACACCCACAACCATCCACACACCCCCCCCCACCATCCACACCCCCCCCCATCCACACCCACACCCCTCACCATGCCCACTACCAAGAATCCAAACTTCAGTAACCGAGAGTTGGAGGTTCTTGTCGACGAAATCCTCAGAGTCGAGCCACAGCTCTTTGGAACATTGGTCAGAAACACCAGCATGGCAGCTAAAACAGCCATGTGGCAGCCCATCGTCGATGCTGTGAATGCTGTTGCGGACACCAGAAGGACCAGGCAGGAATGCCAGAACAGGTGGTACGATCTGCGGAGGAGGGTCCGAGCCAAGAGGCAGGAGGAACACGACCAGGCCAATGCCACCGGAGGAGGGCCCTCCCGCAGACCCGTACACTACCAGCCCTGGGAGTAGAGGGTGATGGCCATACTGCCGGTGGAGGCAGTTGAAGGATTAGAAGGACTCCGAGACCCGGGTGAGTACACAAACAACGCACCTCACATGGGGGGAACGGCATCCACAACCAAAATCACTAACAGGCACGCAACCACCCCAAGCCATCGCATGACTCAACCACACTCCATGAGCACGCACATGCCACTTCTGCCACCATGCCCCATGCACCCAGCTGGACAATGTCAAGTCACAGGCCACAGAAGACACCAACACATGACACGGTAACCCTGGATGGCGGGAGGGTGGGCCCCAAAAATCACATAGTGCAACTCAGAAGCAGACAACAATGCCCTCTGCCCATATGGCCCAGGTCACAGCCAGACAAACAGTGTGTCCCCACACAGGAAAGACTCGCCAGCAAATGGCGGACGCCTTGCATCAACACATGGGGGTGAAGGCACTGTTTTGCACATGACAGCAGCTAATGAACAGCCAACATTGTGAAAGAGTGGCAGCACACACCACCACAGCAGCAGCGCACAGACACACATCACACCCAATGGGTGCCTGGAGATCAGAAACAAACTCACATCAACAAGCCAAGGGCCACTCAAAGATCTGCTAACAGTGTGTGCCCAGGAAGCTGGGCTGAGGTGACAGAGGGTGACACACAGAGGGAGGGAGAGGGGGACAGAGAGGGAGGGAGACGGACAGAGGGAGGAGGCTGACACACGGAGGGAGGGAGAGGGGGACAGAGAGGGAGGGAGAGGGGGACAGAGAGGGAGGGAGAGGGGGACAGAGAGGGAGGGAGAGGGGGACAGAGAGGGAGCGAGACACAGGGAGAGCAAATCAGCCGTGTGGCGTGTGCGAATGTCTGCTCGTCAGCAGGTAGACTGCGTGCATGTAGACAAGGGTGGCCAGTCCCAGAACCCCCCCTCTTCACCATGGCAAGACACAGGACCATGTCACAACCCGTTCACGAGCACAACGACAGCTACCTGGATCATATAAGTGTGTGGATCCACTCCATGTGCACATGTACAGTGCTACACGGAAGGCGCCAATGCATGGCTCGCCACACCTGCCCACTCCACTGCTGACTGCAGTCACACTTGACGCAGCAAGTAAGACCGTGCCACACATAGTTAAAGGGGCCAAAGTGGTGCCCAAGGGACACACCCATGCACAAGTGCACTGTGAGTGGAATGCAAGACAGATCCTAATTCCAAGAGGAAATGTGCCAACGTTGAAACTGATGAAACATGGATGTTGCATGGACCAAAATTAACATTGTCTCTCTCACACACAGGTCAACGTCGTGGTTCACCCCCCAACACTGGGGGGGAAGACTCACAGGACCCGGATCTGCGGGAGCCCGATCCCACCGGCAGCGACCACTCTCACCACTCTGTGGACGACCCCGACCGACCTGGCCCCTCTGGTGTCCAACCACCTGCAGCACCTGCGTCAGGTACAACTGTGCCAACCACCACCCCCACTCCTGCCACATCCCAGGAGACACCCAGGATCCCTGCCCCAACACCACAATGCAGCCAGGCTGGCCAGGAGGGACACAGTGTCCCGGGCACCCAGGAGGAGGCAGGCGACAACGCCAATGCCACCCCTCAGGGGTCCCGGAGACCCGATGTACCCACAAGGGCAGGCCAGGTGCAAGTGGGCAGGGGTGGTGGGAGTGGAGGACGTCGGAGGCGCGAGCCTGACCAGTTGGCTGGGGAACCGGTATTTGCCCATGTCCGCAACATCATGGACACATACCGGCAGGACACCACGGGCATGGCCCAGGTTGTGTCCACCCTCAATGAGATCAAGGGGACCCTCGATGAGATGAAGACCCAGCAGGCCCAGCAACATGCCTGTCTACTGCAACACCAATGGAGGATGGAGGCCAGACAGGCTGAGTGTGAGAAGTTGGCCTGATGTATGATGTCACTAGTTCTAGTGTACACCTTATATCAGTCCAAATACCCTTATGGTGATTGGTTGTAAAGTCAACCTTATAGACCAGCTATCCTAGTGGTAGCATGGACAAGAGCAGTCTTAGGCTAAACTCTGAATGGCATGTGAAGCCAGCTGTGATACCATATATAATCCCTTGAATACCAAATGAAAGGACACCACAACAGATATATATATAAAATAAAGTGTATTTATTCTAGTCAAACCCTCAGCACTCTTTATGAGATTAGAGGTAAGTACAACACAGTCTTTTTAAGCATACATTAAGTCACACAGGTAAGTAATACAGTTAGGCCCTAGGGGCCACGCAAACCATATACTAAGTAAGTGGTATAAGAATCACTGTCACGGAAATAGAATAGGCCTAGGCCTAGGGAATCGCTGGGGCTACACTACACTAGCATTAGTTAGGAAGTGGGAGGCCCACGGGATTCGTGTGCAGAGTGGAAACACTCACGCGTAATGCGTAAAAGTCAATAGCAATAGTACAGTTTAGAAAACTGTAGATTTAGGACACTTCCGGAGTAGCTAGGAAGTTGAGACTTTGAAAACTAGACACTAGGATAGTCACTATCCTGATGAGCACCGGAGTACCCAAGTTACCTAGCCCACAGGCTGCGGGTGCATAGGGGTGAAGATGCGTCGTTTTCGTCGTCGACTCCTATGGATGCCTGAAGAAAGATGCTGACAGGCAGTCAGTGAAGAGTGTCCGGTGGATCCCAAGGCTGGGATCAAGAAGAGAAGAAACCTGCAAGCAGAAGGGACAGAGTCAAGGTCACTAGCCAGTGACCACGTGGAACCAGGAAGGAACCAGGCGATGTCGTGAAGATTGCAGGTGAAGGTGAAGCTTGTCGCTGCAGCCAGGAGGACCAGGAAGCGTCGAGGGCGACCAGGACCAGGAGGCGAGCTGTCCCACGAAGGCTCTTGCTGTCGGCGGCGTCGAAGTTGGACTAGGACTCACCAAGCCTTGGCAAGCGGAACCCACGAAGAACGAAGGACTTGCTTCTGGTGCAGACCAGGAAGGTCTGGGGTGCTTCTTCTTTGCAGAGAAGCGGGAGCCAGTCTGGAGGAGCCAAACCAGCGCAGAAGATTTCAGGGTGCGTCGTCACAAAGGCCACTAGCCAGCGGGCAAGCAACCGGACAGACGCGGCAAGCAGGAAAATGCTGAAGGGCCCCACGCAGGACTCGTGGAGTATGGGGGGCTGATCTTCGGTGCAGATGGTGCTTGGGGTTGGGGCTTCTCAATCCCCGGTGCACAACTTCGAGGGTACCTCAGAAGCTGCGCTTTAAGTTACTAGCCACTTTTTCCAGGTAGCCGGTCCCACGTCGCTCGTCGCCTCCACGGATCTCAGCTCTGCTGTAGATGTGGATCAGGGTCGGAGAAGTCTGGAAGTCAAGGCTCTGGTCAGGCTCTGCAGTCGGTTCCTCGTAGAACGTGGGCAAAGCAAAGGGTAGTCTCTTGATGGTGCCTGTTTGCACAGGGTAGCCACTCCTTGGCTACAAGGGAGATTCTTCAGTCTTCTTCTTTCGTCGAATGTCGAAGGTCCAGAGTTTCTGTTCAGTTTTGCAGGTTCAGGATAATCTCAAGTCTTGAGGCCCAACTCCCACTCTTATACTAATCTGGGGGGCTGGGATACCTGCTAGGTCACGCCTTATGGGTGGGACCTGGGAGGGGGGTGGTTACACCCACTTCCCTTTGTCCAGTTTCGCGCCAGAGCTGGGGCTGGAGTGCCCCAGCGCCGGTTTGAACTGGACTATGCAAGGAACACCTTGTGTGCCCCAGGCATGTCTCATTCCTTTCAGCCCACCCTGCCCCAATACACTAAAGGCTGTCTGGGGAGGTGCTAGCACCTCCCCAAGCAGGAAACCTATTGTCCAGGCCTCCCTGGCTGGGATCACTCCCAGCTGCAGGAGGTCAGACTTGTGTCGTGGCAGCAGCATCCATTTTGTGATGCTGAGGCTTTGGTCAGAGGCTAACAGTTGAAGTATGATTTTAACATGTCTTTCCCTCTAGAAGGGGGGAATAATATTCTCATGTCCAGTAATGGCATGGGGGTATTATTCCACAGTGTTAGACACCTTACACGACATGTTTCGATAAAGCCAAACCATAGTTACCATAACCGTCTAAGATTATAAGGCACTTTAAGAGTATATGGTAGGCTATATCATAGAACAGGTATAAGGACAAGGTTCCGAAAGCTGCAGACAGGCTCAGCTCATGCTAGAGCACCATCTCACATGTTACCAAGCACTCCAGGATTGTTAAGGCCTGCCATAGGAGTGACTGATAGGTACACATGTGTCTATATGTAAGTTAGGTATAGGAATACTACACCTAAGCAAGGGGTGATTACACGACCTTGCCCCAGCTGAGTGATCAGCCAGTTGTGTCAGAATGGAAGGCCAGGCCAGGGGTGGCATAATACATGCTGCAGCCCCTGGTAGGCCTAGGGTACACCTATGCCCTGAGTACCTAATGTACACTGTACAGGGGCCAATAAGGTGATCCTATCCAAATGGGTTATGCACCTAAAGTACATAGTATTAATTTATAGAGAGAACAGCAGGGCTGTGGGTCTGATTAGCAGGCCCACAGCCACATCTAAGTCGAAAACCAGTAAAGCAAAAGCAAAAAGTGGGGGTGAACATAGAAAGCAGACCCTACTCTCCTACACAACCCCCCCCCCCAAACTTAGGGACATTAAACTAACCTTGACCAGTTGAGTCTTCATGTTCTAAGTGGAAATATCTGGAGAGTCCATCTGCATTGGCATGGTCAGTCCCAGGTCTATGTTCCACTGTGAAGTCCATCCCCTGTAGGGAAATGGACCACCTAAGAAGTTTGGGATTTTCACCCTTCATCTGATTTAGCCACAAGAGGGGCTTATGGTCTGTCTGAATCTTGAAGTGAGTGCCAAACAAGTATGGCCTCAGCTTCTTCAGGGCCCAAACCACAGCAAAGGCCTCCCTCTCAATAGCTGACCAACGTTTCTCTCTAGGGGTCAGCCTTCTACTTATAAAAGCAATGGGCTGGTCTTGACCATCTACATTCAGTTGTGAAAGAACAGCTCCCACACCTAACTCAGAAGCATCTGTCTGGACAATGAACTCTTTGGAGTAGTCTGGACTTTTCAGAATAGGTGCACTGCACATGGCCTGCTTCAGGTCATCAAATGCTTTTTGACAGCTTACTGTCCACTGAACTTTCTTTGGCATCTTCTTGGAGGTCAAGTCATTAAGTGGTGTCACTATGGACCCATAGTTCTTAACAAACTTTCTGTAGTACCCAGTCAGGCCCAAGAAAGTTCTGACCTGAGTCTGGGTAGTTGGAGGAGCCCAGTCCTTTATGGTCTGGATCTTGCTCTCCAGTGGTTGATCCTGACCCCCACCAACTAGGTGGCCCAGGTATACAACCTTGCTCTGCCCTATCTGGCACTTAGTGGCCTTGATAGTGAGGCCTGCCTTTTGCAGGGCCTCTAAAACATTCCTCAGGTGGACCAGGTGATCCTCCCAGGTGGAGCTAAAGACAGCAATATCATCAAGATAAGCTGCACAATAATCATCCAACCCAGTAAGGACTTGATTCACCAACCTTTGGAAAGTGGCAGGTGCATTCTTCAAACCAAAGGGCATTACCACAAATTGATAATGTCCTCCTGGGGTCGAGAAAGCAGTTTTGGCCTTTGCACTCTCAGCTAGTCTGATTTGCCAGTAGCCTGCTGTTAGGTCAAATGTGCTCAAAAACTTAGCAGCTGCCAGTCTGTCAATGAGCTCATCTGCCCTAGGTATTGGGTGGGCATCTGTCCTAGTGACAGCATTGAGACCTCTGTAATCCACGCAAAACCTCATCTCTCTCTTACCATCTTGGGTGTGAGGTTTTGGCACAAGAACTACAGGACTAGCCCAAGGGCTCTCTGAAGGCTCAATGACTCCCAGCTCCAACATCTTTTGTACCTCAACTTTTATGCAGTCCCTGACATGGTCAGGTTGCCTGTAGATTTTACTCTTCACAGGCAGACTGTCACCAGTGTCCACCTCATGGGTGCACCAGTTTGTCTGACTTGGGGTCAGAGAGAACATATGTCTGTAGGATTGCAGAACCTGTCTGCAGTCCTGTTGCTGATGGACAGTGAGGCTGTCAGAAAAGACCACACCATCAACTGAGCCATCATCAGGGTTCTGAGTCAACAGGTCTGGGAGAGGGTCACTCTCTTCCTCCTGCCCCTCATCTGTAGCCATGAGTAGCCCCATGTCTGCCCTGTCAACATATGCCTTCAATCTGTTGACATGAAGCACCCTGTGGGGGCTTCTGGGAGTCCCAAGGTCCACCAAGTAGGTGACTTCTCCCTTTTTCTCAACAATAGTGTGGGGTCCAGACCATTTGTCTTGGAGTGCTGCTGGGGCCACTGGCTCCAACACCCACACTTTCTGCCCTGGCTGGTAAACAGTCAGTACAGCCTTTTGGTCATGCCAAGCTTTTTGGAGTTCTTGGCTTGCCTCAAGGTTTTTAGAAGCCTTCTTCATATACTCTGCCATCCTGGAGCGGAGACCAAGTACATAATCCACTATGTCTAGTTTGGGTTGTCTGAGAGGTCTCTCCCATCCTTCCTTCACCAAACACAGGGGTCCTCTTACAGGATGCCCAAACAAAAGCTCAAAAGGGCTGTAGCCAACCCCCTTTTGTGGGACCTCTCTGTAAGCAAACAGAAGGCAGGGTAAAAGGATGTCCCATCTTCGCCTAAGCTTGTCTGGTAATCCTTTTATCATTCCCTTTAGGGTCTTGTTGAATCTCTCAACAAGCCCATTGCACTGTGGGTGATAGGGTGTGGTGAACTTATAGTTAACACCACACTCCTTCCACATTGCAGTCAAGTATCCTGACATGAAGTTAGTACCTCTGTCAGAAATGACCTCCTTTGGAAAGCCCACTCTGGAGAATACTCCAAGCAGGGCCCTTGCCACAACAGGAGCTGTTGTGGTCCTCAGGGGAATTGCTTCTGGGTACCTGGTGGCATGGTCCACTATCACCAGTATGAATCTGTGCCCAGATGCTGTTTGTGGGTCCATTGGTCCTACAATATCTATGCCCACTCTTTCAAAGGGGACCACCACCACAGGTAGTGGTATGAGGGGGGCCTTTGTGGTGCCACCTGATTTGCCACTGGCTTGGCAGGTGACACAGGAGCGACAAAACTCCTTAGTATCTTCTGACATATGGGGCCAGTGAAAGTGAGGGACCAGCCTGTCCCAAGTCTTGTTCTGGCCTAAATGTCCTGCAAGGGGAATATCATGGGCCAAGGTTAGAAGGAAGCCTCTGAACTTCAGTGGTATGACCAACCTCCTGGATGCACCAGGCTTGGGGTCTCTAGCCTCTGAATACAGTAGCCCTTCATCCCAATACACTCCATGGGTACCTTGAGCATTCCCTGCAGACTCAGCAGCAGCCAGCTGTCTGAGGGGTTCAAGAGAGGGGCAGTCTAATTGAGCCTGCCTCAGATCTGCCCTTGAAGGTCCCCCTGTCCCAAGAAACTCAACCTGATCAGGTTCAAGTTCTTCTAGGACAGTTCCTTCAGGGCTCTCAGAATCATCCTCCTGGGAGGGCTGATCCACCACCTGAGGCAGGGGGGAAGGCACAGCCTTAACCCTACTGCTCTTTCTCTTGGGTTGTGACTGGTCCATAGTTTCAGGATCCAGCACTTGTTCAGTGGTGCACTTTTTGGCCTGTGACCTGGTCACAGCAAGGACATGTGCATCTATCCCCAGCATTTCTGCATGGGTCCTATACTCCACTTCAGACCAAACTGAAGTTTCAAGATCATTGCCCAGTAAACACTCTACAGGAAGGTCTGAACTAACAACAACTTTCTTGAGGCCAGTTACCCCTCCCCAGGAGAAGTTAACAATAGCCACACTATGGGAGGTAGTGGCATTGCTAGCGTTGGTCACTAGGTAATTCTCACCTAGTATGATCTGTCCAGGGTCCACAAAAGCAGGTGTCACCATTGTGACACTAGCTCCAGTGTCCCTGTAGGCCTGAGCCATTCTTTGGTTGATAAAAGGTGTCTGTCTGTACTTGCCCAGGTTACTGGGGCCTACAGTAGAGGACAAAGCTAAGTCCCCATCACAGATCAGAACAGCCTGAGTAGGTACTCTGACTAGGACAGAATCCTCCTCAGTTCCCAGGGTTAACCCTACTACACCCTTTTGCTGGGAACCACCACTTACAGCTGAACTAGGGGGTACAGTTGCCTTAGGGGCAATGGTGGCTGGGGGCTTATCCTTTTTGGTGCACTCACTAAACCAATGTGAGTTGGACTTACAATAGTTGCACCATGGTTTCTTTTGGCCATCTTTCTTTTTATCCTTTTTGGGACCACCCTCCCCCTGAGCCTTTTGGGGGCCTGGTGAAGACTTCTGGTCTTTTTGTTTCTGCTCATTACCCTTCTGGTCTGCCTTTTTCTGATCACCGCCCTGGTTCTGGTTTTTCTGCTTAACTCTAGTCCTGACCCATCTATCTGCCTTCTTTCCCAATTCTTGGGGAGAAGTCAGATCAGAATCAATCAGGTGTTGATGCAATAGCTGGTTTTGACAGTTGTTAAGTATTTGCTCTCTCATGATCAAATTATACAATCCTGTATAGTCCTTAACCTTACTTCCCATTAGCCAGCCTTCCAGAGCCTTAGTGGCACAATCTACAAAGTCAGTCCAGTCCTGAGTCTGTGTCTTCTGGGTATCCCTGAACAACAACCTGTATTGTTCAGTGGTTAGGCCAAACCCATCAATCAGAGCACTCTTCAGGACAGTGTAATTATCTGCATCCTCATCACTAACTGTGAGGAGCTTGTCTCTGCCTTTCTCAGAGAAGGAGAGCCACAAGATAGCTGCCCACTGACTTTGGGGTACCTGCTGTACTTTGCAAGCTCTCTCCAAAGCAGTTATCCATTTGTGGATGTCATCCCCACACTTGTAGGGAGGGACAATCTTGCTCAGGTTTCTATTATCATAGTGCCTGTCTCTATCCTTAGGGATATTGCTGCCACCAGTGGGTTCTGACCCACTCAACTTTTGTTCTCTAGCCAGAGCAAGCTTCTCTTTGGCAAGGGCAAGTTCTTCCCTCTGAATCCTCAGATTAGCTTCCCTCATTCTGGCTTCATGCTCCTTTCTCTCAGGGGAAGTCATTCCCCTGTGAGAGGAAGCATTAGAGATGTTAGAGACATGGGAGTGGATGGATTCCCTTGAAGGGGATCTGTCCCTCCTGCTTCTCTGTGTAAGCCTACTTGGGGGTCTGTAAGGGGGGACCCCATTCAAACTCCCATGTAAGCTTAGGTTAGCCTGGCTAAGTCTTCCTACTTGGCCCTGGCTGTCTACCTCTTCATCTGAAGTCTCCTCTGACTCCTCTGTGGTGGGTAGACCCTCCTCTGTACCTAGGGTACCTGCCTGAGATGCCCTAATAATGTCATACTCCTCTAGGAGTTGTCTTAACTGAAGGAGGGTAGGGTTTGCACCCTGTTTTATTCCTCTGGAGGTACACAAGTGTCTCATCTCCTGAAATGTTAAGGTATCATATCTAGAGGGGGTCTTTTGCAGACCTGATCCTCCTGAGAGAGCATCTACTTGATCTCCTCTCAGAGACATGATCTAGTGAGGGTGTGGTGTGTGCACCTACCTACACTAGTTGTATCTACTAAACCTCTCTAGTAGTTGTAGTCAGGGTGTGTTACTCCCTTCAACCTACAACTACAAAGTCCAGTAGGACTTAAGTATTATAATCTATGTTATATGTACCTAGACAATATCTGTGTGATCTTTCAATTTAGTATCTCAAGATTACAATGGTATTACAACAGCAAGCTCAGATCCCAACCGCTGCTCACCAATGTGAGAAGTTGGCCTGATGTATGATGTCACTAGTTCTAGTGTACACCTTATATCAGTCCAAATACCCTTATGGTGATTGGTTGTAAAGTCAACCTTATAGACCAGCTATCCTAGTGGTAGCATGGACAAGAGCAGTATTAGGCTAAACTCTGAATGGCATGTGAAGCCAGCTGTGATACCATATATAATCCCTTGAATACCAAATGAAAGGACACCACAACAGATATATATATAAAATAAAGTGTATTTATTCTAGTCAAACCCTCAGCACTCTTTATGAGATTAGAGGTAAGTACAACACAGTCTTATTTAAGCATACATTAAGTCACACAGGTAAGTAATACAGTTAGGCCCTAGGGGCCACGCAAACCATATACTAAGTAAGTGGTATAAGAATCACTGTCACGGAAATAGAATAGGCCTAGGGAATCGCTGGGGCTACACTACACTAGCGTTAGTTAGGAAGTGGGAGGCCCACGGGATTCGTGTGCAGAGTGGAAACACTCACGCGTAATGCGTAAAAGTCAATAGCAATAGTACAGTTTAGAAAACGGTAGATTTAGGACACTTCCGGAGTAGCTAGGAAGTTGAGACTTTGAAAACTAGACACTAGGATAGTCACTATCCTGATGAGCACCGGAGTACCCAAGTTACCTAGCCCACAGGCTGCGGGTGCATAGGGGTGAAGATGCGTCGTTTTCGTCGTCGACTCCTATGGATGCCTGAAGAAAGATGCTGACAGGCAGTCAGTGAAGAGTGTCCGGTGGATCCCAAGGCTGGGATCAAGAAGAGAAGAAACCTGCAAGCAGAAGGGACAGAGTCAAGGTCACTAGCCAGTGACCACGTGGAACCAGGAAGGAACCAGGCGATGTCGTGAAGATTGCAGGTGAAGGTGAAGCTTGTCGCTGCAGCCAGGAGGACCAGGAAGCGTCGATGGCGACCAGGACCAGGAGGCGAGCTGTCCCACGAAGGCTCTTGCTGTCGGCGGCGTCGAAGTTGGACTAGGACTCACCAAGCCTTGGCAAGCGGAACCCACGAAGAACGAAGGACTTGCTTCTGGTGCAGACCAGGAAGGTCTGGGGTGCTTCTTCTTTGCAGAGAAGCGGGAGCTAGTCTGGAGGAGCCAAACCAGCGCAGAAGATTTCAGGGTGCGTCGTCACAAAGGCCACTAGCCAGCGGGCAAGCAACCGGACAGACGCGGCAAGCAGGAAAATGCTGAAGGGCCCCACGCAGGACTCGTGGAGTGTGGGGGGCTGATCTTCGGTGCAGATGGTGCTTGGGGTTGGGGCTTCTCAATCCCCGGTGCACAACTTCAAGGGTACCTCAGAAGCTGCGCTTTAAGTTACTAGCCACTTTTTCCAGGTAGCCGGTCGCTCGTCGCCTCCACGGATCTCAGCTCTGCTGTAGATGTGGATCAGGGTCGGAGAAGTCTGGAAGTCAAGGCTCTGGTCAGGCTCTGCAGTCGGTTCCTCGTAGAACGTGGGCAAAGCAAAGGGTAGTCTCTTGATGGTGCCTGTTTGCACAGGGTAGCCACTCCTTGGCTACAAGGGAGATTCTTCAGTCTTCTTCTTTCGTCGAATGTCGAAGGTCCAGAGTTTCTGTTCAGTTTTGCAGGTTCAGGATAATCTCAAGTCTTGAGGCCCAACTCCCACTCTTATACTAATCTGGGGGGCTGGGATACCTGCTAGGTCACGCCTTATGGGTGGGACCTGGGAGGGGGGTGGTTACACCCACTTCCCTTTGTCCAGTTTCGCGCCAGAGCTGGGGCTGGAGTGCCCCAGCGCCGGTTTGAACTGGACTATGCAAGGAACACCTTGTGTGCCCCAGGCATGTCTCATTCCTTTCAGCCCACCCTGCCCCAATACACTAAAGGCTGTCTGGGGAGGTGCTAGCACCTCCCCAAGCAGGAAACCTATTGTCCAGGCCTCCCTGGCTGGGATCACTCCCAGCTGCAGGAGGTCAGACTTGTGTCGTGGCAGCAGCATCCATTTTGTGATGCTGAGGCTTTGGTCAGAGGCTAACAGTTGAAGTATGATTTTAACATGTCTTTCCCTCTAGAAGGGGGGAATAATATTCTCATGTCCAGTAATGGCATGGGGGTATTATTCCACAGTGTTAGACACCTTACACGACATGTTTCGATAAAGCCAAACCATAGTTACCATAACCGTCTAAGATTATAAGGCACTTTAAGAGTATATGGTAGGCTATATCATAGAACAGGTATAAGGACAAGGTTCCGAAAGCTGCAGACAGGCTCAGCTCATGCTAGAGCACCATCTCACATGTTACCAAGCACTCTGCCTCCAGGATTGTTAAGGCCTGCCATAGGAGTGACTGATAGGTACACATGTGTCTATATGTAAGTTAGGTATAGGAATACTACACCTAAGCAAGGGGTGATTACACGACCTTGCCCCAGCTGAGTGATCAGCCAGTTGTGTCAGAATGGAAGGCCAGGCCAGGGGTGGCATAATACATGCTGCAGCCCCTGGTAGGCCTAGGGTACACCTATGCCCTGGGTACCTACGGTACACTGTACAGGGGCCAATAAGGTGATCCTATCCAAATGGGTTATGCACCTAAAGTACATAGTATTAATTTAGAGAGAGAACAGCAGGGCTGTGGGTCTGATTAGCAGGCCCACAGCCACATCTAAGTCGAAAACCAGTAAAGCAAAAGCAAAAAGTGGGGGTGAACATAGAAAGCAGACCCTACTCTCCTACACTGAGCAAGTGACGGCGTTCCAGGGGATTCACGATACACTCCGTCGGATGGCCGACAACATGGCCGACCCTCCCTATGCCAGAAGGCGGAGAACATTACCACCCACAGGGAGGGATCAGGAGGAGGAGGAGGAAACATCCGATGGAGCATCCCAGACGTCGTCACGGCCTGCTGCTGAGGGTCCCCGCAGGAGGCCGGGTCGTCCACGGAAAGGACCGTGAGGGTCGGCGCTACATCACCAACTCCCAGGACACCTGGCCTGGCACCTGGCCCACTGGAGCAACAGCATCACAGCATCAAGAGACATTATCTGCCACATGGCCCTGCTGGTCACTCGCTGACCAATGTTGACAAAGACTGTGGCATGAACTCTGAGGATTTCAAATGGCAAGGACACCAACTCCCCTACTGAACTTTGGATTCCAAACTCCCGGAAAGCCCCTCACTTTGTCCCCCCCCCCCCCCCCCCCAATAATAAATCACACTATGAAGAGTAGATGCCTGCTGGTTGCATCATTACCTAACATGTGTCATGTAAAGTCTAAACATGCCTGAGTCATCTTTTGTCTTCAACCATCCACACCCTGGGGCCTGAGTCTGGCACAGGACACATGGGTCACAGTGTATTAGGCAAGACAGACATGGAGCACCATACACACCCGTGATGGGCCCAACCAGCTGAGGGGGTGGCCGAACAGCCGTGCTGACCGACACATTGAGTACAGCAACAGTCATGCGCAGAGGTCAGGGATCCAGTCCAGTGTCCTGGGGGGCATCCAGGTATGTGTAGACAGGTGGCAGAACCATGTCCTGCAAGCTTGAGTCCGGTGGATGCAGAGAATGGGGTCCTGGACAACGTTGGATGCATGGGGATGGCACATGTCACAATACCCACACAGTCATGGACATCATGCCCAATACACAGTCTCAGCCCACACACACAGCTTGCATCTTGCTACTCGACACATTGACACATAGCCACAATCAGGGAATACCATGCCAGACATGCTGGATGCACCGTGGCAACACACCAGCATTGACTGAGAAGAGGCACCTTGGAGGCATAGGGACACCTTTATTAGTCATGTTTTCGGGATTGCAGAGGCAACTTGAAGTACACATGAACACATCATGTGGAGTAACATGTGGGTCCAACACTGGCACCCCCCTTCTGCAGCACAAATGCGTGTTCGCCATGGAACTGGCACACAAGCGTCGGCTAACAGCTAAACACCCACAGCTGCTCACGGAGAGCCTGCCATACACCATAGATCCGCTGATGTGGAAGTCCCACACCATGTCAAGCCAATGCCAACCGTATGTGTCCGAGGGCAGTGTCACACACATTGATGCCATCATCACAATCCCCTATCCCATCACTGATGACTGTCAACCAGGCAGACCATCTATTCAGGTGTACACAGCTGCATGTCGTGTCCCATGGTGATGCCACATGGCTGCAGAGGAACCAAACATCGACAGGAGCAGTGTGCATACATCGTGAACAACTGCCATACCCAATACACCCCAGATGCATCCCTTACCCTATGGAGACTTCCAAACGTGTCCGTGCCTGTAACGCTGAGTCAGCCCACGATGTCATGTCCATGAGGAATAGCAGTGCCACAACAATGCAAGCAGCAGACGGCATGCGCAAGTACCTGGGGAAGATAGACACACAAGTAGTCAGCCACAAAAAGCACAGCCACTTGCATGTGCATTTACTCGACACATGTATGGATGACAACATGTTAGGTCACAATTATGACAGGGGAAATACAACCATCACTGCCACCATCACTCCAGTGACACACCCACACACACCTCTGACTCACGTGCCATACATGCAGGTGGACACACACATCACAACACATGCCACACAGGGACCAATGCATGCACACTCAGACACTGGTACTCACCACTAAGCAAAGAAGTCGCGTATGAGCCGAGTACGGATGTCCTCTTGCGGCTCCACATCCTCCACATCACTAGCCCCATTGCCAAGCCCTTCGTCCTCCACGGGTGGATGGTCCTCGTCATGTTGATTCAGGATGAGTGGCACAGCTCTTTCAACTGCCATGTTGTGCAGCATGCAGCAGACCATGAAGATCTTGCAGACCTTCGCCGGGGCATATGGGAGTGCGCCGCCGGTCTTGTGTAGGCACCTGAAACGGCTCTTCAGCAGGCCAAACGTCCTCTCGATCACTCGCCTTGTCCGGCCATGGGCGGTGTTGTAGCGGAGCTGGGCCGGCGTGATGGGGTTGCGGAGAGGTGTGAGCAGCCAAGGCATGTTGGGATAGCCAGCGTCCCCTACATGGGAAGCACATGGACATCATTAGAACTGGTGAAGCGGTCGTGCTGGTAGGTTATGCAAAATTACAGGACAGACAGACTGTACCCACCAACAACACATGCCCGTTCGTTGCGCAGCTGCATCATCATTTCAGGCATCCTGCTACGCCTCATGATGTAGGCATCGTGTGCTGATCCTGGAAAACGAGCACAGACATGTGAAATCACCATGTTGGCCTGACACACCACAAGGGCATTAATGGAGTGGTAGTGCTTTCGATTGCGGTACGCCACCTCCCGTGCGTGTGGTGGTACCAAAGCTACATGTGTCCCATCTATGGACCCAATGACATGGGGCATCCCTCCCAGGGCATAGAATCCACGCTTGACCGCAGTCATCTGTTCAGGGGTTGGGAACTTGATGAAGTCATCCAGGTGAATCAACATGGCCTCTAAGAAATCATGCAGCACACGGCAGAATATGCTCTGGGACATGCCACCAACATGAGCTATGGTATTTTGAAAGGTACCCGTGGCAAGAAAATGTAGGGCAGCCATTACCTTCAGCTGGGGTGTCAGTGCCGTAGGATACCTGTGCTGCGGTTGCAGGTGTGGTGCCAGTCTCGCCGTCAACTCCAGAATCAACGGTTGGGTGAAGCGGTAGAGCCGGATGCTGTCATTCTCCTGCATGGCAGCCAAGTCCGGAATTGGTCGGGCAAGAGGCGGCGCTCTGCAGTAATTTGGAAGTGACAAGGAAGAGTGAGTGCACTACGACAACAATTCATATGTACTGAGCACATGTTAATCTGTCAATACACATATGCTACATAGGGAGTCAGGTATGTGCTACATGCCCAGGACACGTATGGATGCAAGATGACACTCCTACCAAGACCCAGCTACACACGGAGATTGAGAACCTCCCCATGCCACGCCATGGGAATAGCTGTGTCCCAGTGCAAGTGAACAGCCAGACGCAAGACAGGAGTGACATACGCCCACACATCAGCAGCAGTAGGATGCCGATTGCAGAGACTGGTAGCGGAACACTAGAGCCACAGGTCACATGACATCACACTAGGACAGCCCACACACCTTGCCATGAAGGTGCACATGTCATGACTCACCACACATTCATTGTGAGGATGCAGACATGTCCTTGTCACGCTACTCCGTGTCCCATGCATACATGTGCACCTCACATCCGATACCACATGTGGCATGGTGTGCGGAACAGTGTGCAATGTCAATCTACACACAGACACATGTTGGTTGCTGCAACGGCTGCAGCTTTTGAGGGTGCTCCAACATCAACCTGATGGGAAGCCCCCACACATACATGACATAGTCACATTGTGCACCGTGGGTAGTGACAAGTCAGGTGTGGTAACCCCTGTACCGGGCATCAGGGGACACTTCCGTGTGTTGGTGTCCGTGCCATGCCAGTGACGCTCACCCCAAGTGTGCAGTACGACATGCACACATGTCAAAGGAGTCAAGGGCATGCCTGGTACACATTGCACCATCACACAATACATCTGTACACATATCATCATACATCTGGTGCCTTCTCGACTCAGGGGTCATGTTCCACATCACAGGCCGTCACACCTGTGCCCCACACATGTAGTAATGCACAGACGATGCCTCGATGTCAACTGATGGACAAGTATGTCCATTCATGGACAAGTATGTCCATCCATGGACAAGTCTGTCCATCCATGGGCAAGTATGTCCGCCCTATCCCTACCTGTGTGCCGCCTGTCACCACTGTGATGTGTGAAAACCACTGTACTGCTGCGAAGAGGGCCTGTGTACGTTACCATTTCACTATGGGAGTGCTGCCGTATGTGTACCCATCGTGATGGCGAGCGTACAGGCATGTGTACGGGCCGTACCACTACGAGTACGCATACGCAAGAACACCCATAGTGGTACGGGCCGTACACACGCCTGTACGTTCACTATCACTACGAGTACGCATACGCGAGGCCACCCATAGTGGTACGGGCCGTACACACGCCTGTACGCTCCCTATCACTATGGGTGGCCTCGCGTATGCGTACACGTTGTGATAGTGAGCGTACAGGCGTGTGTACGGCCCGTACCACTACGAGTACGCATACGCGACGCCACCCATAGTGATAGGGAGCGTACACACGCCTGTACGCTCCCTATCACTATGGGTAGCCTCGCGTATGCGTACTCCTAGTGGTACGGGCCGTACACACGCCTGTACGCTCCCTATCACTATGGGTGGCCTCGCGTATGCGTACTCCTAGTGGTACGGGCCGTACACAAGGCTGTACGCTCCCTATCACTATGGGTGGCCTCGCGTATGCGTACACGTTGTGATAGTGAGCGTACAGGCGTGTGTACGGCCCGTACCACTACGAGTACGCATACGCGAGGACACCCATAGTGATAGTGAACGTAGGCACGCGTGTACGGGCCGTTGCAATGCATTTGGGGTGCCCTAGGGCCCCGGAACGCACCGTACCTGTGTGTGAAGCTCCAAATTACATAGGGGACACATGAGGCACAAGTATTAAGGCCGACATGCATGCTGGTTGTCATGGAGACCAAGTTCAAATTTTGCATTTGTTCTGGAAGGTGCACAGCAGAAGTCAGTTGGAATTAATATACTTTGTTGCAATGTGTTTGGGGGGCTGACATCATGCAGGAGAATGAAACCGATAGAGTACACACAGACTGCTAGGTTTGAAGGGATTGGTGGAAACATAGGATGCAAATGTGAGTGACCAATCACTCTGTACTCCTGTGCATGAGATAGGGCAGAAAGGCAGATATAAGGCAGCCAGGTCCCATGAGGGAGAACTTGCCTGCACATCTTTGAATTCGTCGACCCAGCTGCTGCTACTGATTCCCTGGAACCATGTCAAGGGCTGTGGAGAGGACACAGCCATTCACCCTGGAGGAGAACCTGGCATTGCTGGATGTGATCCTCCCACAGTACCCCCTTCTGTATGGGCGACCAGGGTATCAGGTGAGTGCATAGGCCACTGGCACAGACTGTCCCTTTGTTGTGACTGTGACTTCTGGCATTGTGTCCTGGTGTGACACACATGCTATGTACTGTAGGGGGGGTCCCAGGGGGGGATGCCTGATGTCTCCCAGCCAGAGCATGCTGTGGTGCATGTCTGCTCTCCTCACTTGCATTGTGTTTACTGTGACATTCACTGCATGTGGCATTACACATTGTGCCTGTCCAATCCTCCAGGGTATGGAGCTACTACAGTCCTCCTGTGATTCTGTGGTTACCCCAGTGTGACAGGTGACTGTACCTACAGATGTGTGTTTGTCCACTGTACCTATGCTGAGAGTGTCCACATGATGTGTTCGTCCCCTGGACATCTGTGTGTGTAAGTCCAATGTCATTTGTGTGGGTGCATATGTGTAGTGGACCACCCCAGATGCATGAGGCTTGGATATGCCCTGCACATCTCATGTGAGCAGGGAGCAGTGCTGTGTGTCTGACGTGCAGTGCCAGCCCCACACCTGTGAGCCCTCCCGATCTAGTGGCACATGTGTAGTGAGGTTTGTATCTGCATTTGGCAATGGCAGGTGAATGTCCTGTGTCTGTGTACTCTGCTGAGGTGGCGTCAGTGGCCTGTGGCATGTGACTGCTTTGAGGTGCTGGCCAGACACAGGAAGTGTGTGTGCAGAGTCCTCCCAGCAGTGCCCTGAGACAGAAGGGGTGGGTGCAGAGTCCTCCCAGCAGTGCCCTGAGACAGGAGGTGTGGGTGCAGAGTCCTCCCAGCAGTGCCCAGAGACAGGAGGGGTGGGTGCCTAACACTCCCAGCAGTGCCCTGAGACAGGAGGGGTGGGTGCAGAGTCCTCCCAGCAGTGCCCTGAGACAGGAGGGGTGGGTGCAGAGTCCTCCCAGCAGTGCCCTGAGACAGGAGGTGTGGGTGCAGAGTCCTCCCAGCAGTGGCCAGAGACAGGAGGGGTGGGTGCCTAACACTCTCAGCAGTGCCCTGAGACAGGAGGGGTGGGTGCAGAGTCCTCCCAGCAGTGCCCTGAGACAGGAGGTGTGGGTGCAGAGTCCTCCCAGCAGTGCCCAGAGACAGGAGGGGTGGGTGCCTAACACTCCCAGCAGTGCCCTGAGACAGGAGGGGTGGGCGCAGAGTCCTCCCAGCAGTGCCCTGAGACAGGAGGGGTGGGTGCAGAGTCCTCCCAGCAGTGCCCTGAGACAGGAGGGGTGGGTGCAGAGTCCTCCCAGCAGTGCCCTGAGACAGGAGGGGTGGGTGCAGAGTCCACCCAGCAGTGCCCTGAGCCAGGAGGGGTGGGTGTGATGCACAGTGTGAGCCTTGATCATTGATTGTGACATTGCTATCATTCCACCTGTGTACCTACAATGGCACGTACTGCTTCTTCCCTCCCCAGAGGATCATGTCCCTATGACAAAGGTGCAATGCGTTGGCTGCATGACATGCCTTGTTGTAACCAGCTAATTTGTTCTCATATGTGTCTCTGTGACATGTGGCTGGTGTATTGATGTGGTGTCACTTGTTCTTCCTCACAGGTAGGCGCCACTGCCAAGGAGCAGATCTGGCTGACCGCCGTCAGTGCCGTGAGGGGTGTGGATGGTCGGAGGCGGAGCCTGTCCCAGGTGAGGAAACGCTGGCAGGATATCCGGTGCTGGACGCGGAGGATCGCACGGGTCCTGCTGGGGGACTCACCTGTGAGCCACAAGAACCGCGGGCGCCGCCGTCTGAGCCACCTCCACAGGTGTGTGCTGCCGGTGGTCTTTCCAGACTTGGAGAGGCGCTTACAGGAGATGCAGCAGCCGGAAGGGGGTAGGTACATGTGTGTTTGTTGTGTGTCACCGGCATTTGTAAGGGCACAGTAGCATGAATTTACTGCCAGGGTTTAAAGGTGCTGTGCAGATCCAGTTTGCCCCAGTATAGCGCTGCGCTCCTGCCACCCTTCCCCTCCTTGCAATGTGTTCCCTGGTCTGTGTGTAGTCACTCCTTCACAAGGTAATGTAGGCTGGCGCTTTGTCCACGAGAACGATGCCTGTAGCATCATGTGTGGGGGTGGTGTGTAACAGGTTTTGGGACCTTGCCTGTGCCCTGTCCAGTTCACTGCATGTGGTTTCCATGTCAGTTGGCACTGATGCTGAGTCCAGACATGGGAGTTAGTCTCTAAAAGTGTCATTCCTTACAGCGCGCATGTCCTATGTAGTGGCCTGTGACATGATGTGCATGAGTGTGCGATACGCATAGTGCAGGGATGGTGGCGTGTGTTGCAGTCATTACCATTCAGGAGCATGGAGTTGTGTGGCCACTACTGTCCCCTGGGGCACCTTTTCCTCGGTGTTGTATGTGTCATCCCAAAACGTGGACACTCTCAGTGTCTACAGCGTAGGTTGTGCTCTGTGCCATTGTCCCCTGGCACCATGTATATAGACGTGAAATTTAGTACAGGTGTCCACTGTGCAGCCTGACCTGAATGTCCTTCTTCATACTCACAGTTGCCAGTGCCTGTGTGTCTTGTTATACTCATCTGCGGATGTGCACTGGTACCTCATTATTTGTACAGGCGCACCTTGGGTGTTTGGCGTCCAATCTTGCATTTTGCCTGCCCCTGTGTTTATCACCCAGACTATGAGATGTTGGTGCCACCTGTGTCTCAACAATTTGCCTCGTGTAGGGGGTGGTTGGGGCGGGCAAAGCCTATATGTCAAATCCTGATTTCTACTTGCTGGGTCTGGGCAGTGATGTTTGTCTGGACATACACTCAAGGTGCAGTGACCCAGTCATGTTGGGCATGTTTTCAGCATTACCTATGCAGCATGTGTCTCAAGTTCATGGATATGGTCCCAGGTCATCCGTATTTTCGCCAACGCTGTGTGGTGCAGATGCAGTGCTGGATTGTCCCCAGGGCCTGGGTGCTATGTCAGACTCCGTTTCCTGTCATTTGCTATTGTCTCATGCTCTCCATGGTATTTCAGTGGCATGGTGGCTCAACCAACTGTGTGTTTCATGCCCTACATCGGTACCTTGTTTAGTAGATGTTAGGGATCTTCCTTTTCAGGCTATGCAATGTAACCTATGTAGATTGGACTCATGTGACAGATGTGTACAGGTGTCTGATTACTTTCTGTCTCTCCACCCTGCCCACAGCATCGTCGGGGGACACAGAGGGAGACATGGACACAGACCAGGCGGAGGGACCGAGCACCAGTGCCAGCCGTGACATCGAGGCTGGCACATCGAGTGGGACAGAGGCGGAGGAGAGTGTGGCCGAGGACCTGTCGACTGGCACGTCAGAATACGAAGCTGACAGGTCCGAGGAGGATGTCTCCGAGTGGGCGGAGGCTGCACCAGCAGCTGACAGCGGAACAACACCTCGCACCGCCCCCTCCGTTCCCATCAGCCGCCTCCCACTTGCTCGTGTCCCTTCCCAGCGTGCCCGGTCACCGCATGTCTCCTTCATGCCAGGCACCGCACCCCCTGCCCCTGTCTCCACTGCTGCCGCCTATGCCGAGTCTGTGGACATCCAGCGGCAGCTGCAGGTTGGTCAGGCTGCGATCCTTAATGTCCTCCATGCCCACGGCCAGACCCTCAACAACATCGAGGCATACTTGGAGGGCATTCATTCATCGCAGGCTGACCAACGCAGCTTGCTTCGGTCGATAGACTCGACACTGACTGCAGCAGTGGGTCTCCTGCAGCACGACCTCCCACCACCTACCCCTGCCCCATCCACACTTCCCACTCCCATGCCTGTCCCACGTACACCCAGACGTCGGCATGCACCCACATCAACAGAAACAGGCACCACACCAGCAGGGAAGGTCCACCGCACTCCTCCTGACACGCACACACAGGGTGAGGTAGGCACACCCACTCGGTCGGGGGGCAAACGTGTGACACGCAGCCAGAGTGGGAGTCCGCATTCCACCCAGTCCACTCCCTCCAAATCCCCTCCCCTCAGCTCTCCTGGCCACCTCTCCCCCAAAGACTCCTTCATGGCCGCTCTGTCCCTGAGCCCCACAGTGACACCACCCCGCAAGCGGTCAAGGAGGTCCCCGGTCAGGGTGCTTGATTCCCCACCCCTGTCTACACCCTCCCACAGTGGCGCTGCGACCCATCCCTCTGACCCCCCCCCCCCTCCTTGGGGCCTGTGGATCCTTCGGGTGCAGGGGACTCCCTGGAGGACCTTGCAAAGGTGTGTAGTGCCATCCTGGCCTCCGCCTTTGGCCCTGCCCCACCCCCTGTGGTGGAGTCCTCCATCCCTGCACCCACAACGCCTACCCTTTGCCCTGATGTCCCTGCGGTGCCTGGTGCTTCCCCCCCCCCTGATGCCCTCACCCCTGTGGAAGACGACGGCATGTAACTGTGCAGGCAAGCTAGGGGACACGCATCCCACTGTGTCCCCCATCCAGCTGAGACTTATTGACTGCCCTATGGGCTTTGTGAATATTGAACTGCCTGCGATCCACGGACACTGTGATTATGCTGAATAAAGCTTTACTTTTTTTTTTCATTCTGACACTACTGCTATGCTGGTATTGGTGTTGGTGGGGCTGCTACATGGTTTTGGGTGGTGTTTATGTGTTGGGTGTGTGGGAAATGTAGTAGTGGGCTGCTCATTGGGGGGACCCTGGGATCTGTGTGCCATCACAAGGTGTTAGCTAACTTTCTGTGTTCATGTAAGCAGTTACTGCATGGTGCAATTGTCCCAGGGTGTATTCCTCCCTCTGTGTACCCTGATATCTTCCCTGCAGGGTGTTCCCAATATTTAGCGCAGAGCTGTGTCTACATGAGCTGTGTGTGTGACGGAGCCCTTCTACTTTTGCCATGCATGCAGGGCCATGTCTCCACCTGCAACATTCGTGGCATCCTTGGTGATCACTGTACATCTGTATGGAGTCTGTTGACATGAGTTCATGGGGACATGTTCCCTTGTAGGCAGTATGCATGTGTGTACTTCCAGCCTCACACACATGTGTTACACCCCTCCTGTCTCAGGGCACTGCTGGGAGGACTCTGCACCCACCCCTCCTGTCTCAGGGCACTGCTGGGAGTGTTAGGCACCCACCCCTCCTGTCTCAGGGCACTGCTGGGAGGACTCTGCACCCACCCCTCCTGTCTCAGGGCACTGCTGGGAGTGTTAGGCACCCACCCCTCCTGTCTCAGGGCACTGCTGGGAGGACTCTGCACCCACCCCTCCTGTCTCAGGGCACTGCTGGGAGTGTTAGGCACCCACCCCTCCTGTCTCAGGGCACTGCTGGGAGGACTCTGCACCCACCCCTCCTGTCTCAGGGCACTGCTGGGAGTGTTAGGCACCCACCCCTCCTGTCTCAGGGCACTGCTGGGAGGACTCTGCACCCACCCCTCCTGTCTCAGGGCACTGCTGGGAGTGTTAGGCACCCACTCCTCCTGTCTCAGGGCACTGCTGGGAGGACTCAGCACCCACCCCTCCTGTCTCAGGGCACTGCTGGGAGGACTCTGCACACACACATCCTATTTCTGGATATGTACGCTTGGAACATACACGGTGGGGGTACGCTCCATGCATACGCGGGTGAGGGTACGAGTCGTACTTACACTGGTGGGGTGGGGGTGGGCTCCATGCATACGGGGCTGGGGGTACGTGTCGTACTTACACTGGTGGGGGTGGGGGTACGGTCCGTATGTCCGCGGGTGAGGGTACGAGTCGTAGTTACACTGTTGGGGTGGGGGTACGCTCCATGCATACGGGGGTGGGGGTACGTGTCGTACTTACACTGGTGGGGGTGGGGGTACGGTCCGTACATCCGCGGATGAGTGTACGAGTCGTACTTACACTGGTGGGGTGGGGGTACGCTCCATGCATACGGGGTGAGGGTACGAGTCGTACTTACACTGTTGGGGTGGGGGTACGCTCCATGCATATGGGGTGAGGGTACGAGTCGTACTTACACTGGTGGGGTGGGGGTAGGCTCCATGCCTACGGGGGTGGGGGTACGTGTCGTACTTACACTGGTGGGGGTGGGGGTACGGTCCGTACGTCCGCGGGTGAGTGTACGAGTCGTACTTACACTGGTGGGGTGGGGGTACGCTCCATGCATACGGGGTGAGGGTACGAGTCGTACTTACACTGTTGGGGTGGGGGTACGCTCCATGCATACGGGGTGAGGGTACGAGTCGTACTTACACTGGTGGGGTGGGGGTAGGCTCCATGCCTACGGGGGTGGGGGTACGTGTCGTACTTACACTGGTGGGGGTGGGGGTACGGTCCGTACGTCCGCGGGTGAGGGTACGAGTCGTCCTTACACTGGTGGGGTGGGGGTACGCTCCATGCATACGGGGTGAGGGTACGAGTCGTACTTACACTGTTGGGGTGGGGGTACGCTCCATGCATACGGGGTGAGGGTACGAGTCGTACTTACACTGGAGGGGTGGGGGTAGGCTCCATGCCTACGGGGGTGGGGGTACGTGTCGTACTTACACTGGTGGGGGTGGGGGTACGCTCCATACGTACGCAGGTGGGGGGTAGGGTCCATACATATCCGTCCCCACGTTATGTGATGCTTGTGCGGGCCGTACCCAGGCCTTTGGCACGTGGGTACGATCCGTCCCGCCATTGTTGGGGTGACGTGGGTGTGGGCGTGGTACGTCTCGTACCCACGCTCTTCAGGCGTGGGTACGGGACGGACCGGTCTGGTTGTGTTGCCGGTTCGCGTGGTGACGGACTTCCGTTGTGGCGGTCGCTGGCTTAGCTGGACACGCCCCCACCCCCTCGTAGTGACCAGGGCATGGGAGTCAGGTATGTCCTGGGCATGTGTGCTGTGTGACTTTGGTGGGGGTTTTGTGGCCTGCCCTGGTCCTGCCAACCCCACCCCACCCAACTTTCCCCCCTCCCTTAGTTATTCTGACCTTCTGCGGCGTCTGCGTCCGAACATGTAGAGGAGGTCGACTGCTATGAGGGCCGGGATGACACGTAGGTTCGGGTCCATGTCTGTCCGTCGCGTATGGGTCCTCCTTGTTCGCGTCGTCCTGTCTGTCCGTCGCGTACTGGTCCTCCTTGATCGCGTCGTCCTGTCTGTCCGTCGCGTACTGGTACTCCTTGATCGCGTCGTCCTGTCGCGTACTGGTCCTCCTTGTTCGCGTCGTCCTGTCTGTCCGTCGCGTACTGGTGGTCCTTGTTCACGTCGTCCTGATTTCCCGGCAGTTTTTGGCAGCCGGAAAATATTCACCGTGCGGGATGACGTCGGTGCGAATCGTAATTCCTGGTTCGTGAATGGCAGGCTGCGCGCGTCCCGACGTCACGTCGGCGCTTTCCCGGATCGCATTTGTAGGTTTATTTTGTTCGGTCGGGCTTTTTTACGATTCGTACGGAAATGGTGTTCCCGTGCGAATCGTAATTCCTTGTTTGTAAATTTTGACGACCGGGTACGCGTCGGACGGAGAATATGCTCCGTCCGACGGTTCGTACCCGGTTTTTACCGGATCGTAATCGGCACCATACTGTCTAAAAACATATATAGTTACTCACATATATACAACTGAGACATCAATTCACTAATCAACACACCTGTACACACAGTCAGCTACCCATACAGCCCTTCCGAGATGCACTTTTGAATCTATACAACCAGTGAATCAGCCATTCAGACATGTATGCACAGAGTCAGACACCCCCCACCCACCCACATAGACACTCAGACACCCATACAGATACTCATACAATCAATCAATAACCCATATAGACACTGATGTAGCTACTCACCAACCCATGCACCTGCTACACACCAACTGAGAGACTAATATAGACATTCACACAGTGTAGTCACTAACCCATGCATTCAGTAGCATTCAATCAGTGACTTATACAGTCAGTCATGCATCTACTAAATAATCCATTCAGGCACTATATATATTTGAAAAATATTTAAACTTTACAGAAACACACATTCACTGGATGATGTCATCAGTGATGTCATTTGAGATGTCATCAGTGATGTCATAAGTGATGTCACTGACCATGTCATGAGTGATGTAATATGTGACATCATCACTAGTGCATTGTGGGCGCGCGAGTTATAGTAAGCTCAACTAACTATAACGGGCGAATTTCTATGGTTTTATATGAGTCCAATGTCCAAGTAACTATAACGTCCCTGAAACCTATGGTTTTTTCAGTAAATTTCTAAGGTTTTTTTAAATGCTAATTTCTAACTATAACGTGCCTGAAACCTATGTTTTTTTCTGTGAATATATATATATATATATATATATATATATATATATTATCTACTGGCGGTCGCCATTAGATAGTTATAGTTACAACCTATTTTCCATAGGAAATCTCAAAATTCTATTTTGAATAACTTTGGCGCCGGTTGACGAATCCTCGCGAAATTTTCAAAACTAATGGGGCGCTCCGTTCAGCTCCTACCCTGAAAGTCTCGGGGTGATTCGTCAAGCGGGGGCCGAGAAAAAAGGGGGGTCCCAAAATGCGTTTTCCCCATGCATTTTTCCATAGGACCTTTAGACACAGCTACAGCCCGAACGGCTGAACAGAATTACGTGAAATTTGGCAGAGAGGTAGCCATAAGGTCAAGGAAGTGCCTTTTGCAGGTCTGTTGTAAATCTGTTCAGTATTTCCTGAGAAAATAGCATTTAAAAGCATATCAATATCTATACGCGCGCACCGTGCGCGCACAGTGCGCGCACCCTGCCGTGCACGAGCGCAATTCTGATTGGTTGTTAGATGTCGGTAAACATTCGAATCGGTCGAAACCAGGAAGTGTCGGCTGCCATTTTGTCTCTCGCAGTCTGAGAGGGTGAAAAAAAAAGGTGGAGAACATGAAAAGGGTGCAGAGTGGACAGTTCCTGACCCCCTACCCTTGGTCATGAGGTCACAGAAGGACCCCCAAGGGTGTAAAAAACATTTTAAATTTTTTTTTAAATTCGCGAGGTGCGCGCACGTTGCGCGCACCGCGATCCGTGGATGCTCGGTGCGCGCACAGTGGAAAACCTGAAAAAAAATAAAATAAATAAATACATAACTTAGCATTTAAAAAACCGTACAAATTCACTGAAAAAACCATAGGTTTCACACACGTTATAGTTACGAATTAGCATTTAAAAAACCTTGCAAATTCACTTAAAAAACCATAGGTTTCACACATGTTATAGTTAGCTGGACATTTCACTCGTAAAAAACCAATGAAATTCCCCCGTTATAGTTAGTGCAGGCAACTATAACTCACGCGACCGCAATCCTCTGCTGATGACATCAGATATTACATCACTGATGACATATGTGTCTTTATGAAAAATATATATTTGTAATATATGTATAGCTAAAGATTAATGGAAGAAGACATGGGTAAATAAGTGTCTAAATACAGTGATGTAATATCTGACGTCATCAGCAGAGGATTGCGGTCGCGTGAGTTATAGTTGCCTGCACTAACTATAACGGGGGAATTTCATTGGTTTTTTACGAGTGAAATGTCCAGCTAACTATAACATGTGTGAAACCTATGGTTTTTTAAGTGAATATATATATATATATATATCACCCAAAGTTTGCAACAGCAAGATAAGGCCGCACTCCAACTGTAGGTAAGGCAACAACCTTTATTTTCAAGATAGCAGGCAGCTTCCCATTCCGTTTATATGTCCTCTAGCCTTTACGCGTTTCAAGGATTTCTCTTCCTCTCCGTCAGAAGGCTTTGTGTCGAATCGGAACGTTTCCGTGCACTTCCCACATTACCCTGCGCACTTTAAATTTTAAAAGTCATGGCCTCAGGTGTGCCCATTTGATATTTTGCTGTTGCACGCTGGTATATGTGGTCCAGTTTACCGCACCCCTTACGCCCTCCAGTGGGTCCGATTCGAAACATATTCATATGAGGACCATTTCCAGCCCGCATTGAGCTCACGAATAAGACTCTGCCTGCTCAGCTCAAAATCACCTGCAGCGCCACATCACGAGGAAACCAATTCACCCCGAGTGGCCCCTTCGTTATTTCGGTGGGGGGTGCGTCGCCTTCACGGCCTGGAGCGCACCGTGTCAAATGTCACCCAAAGTTTGCACCAGCAAGATAAGGCCGCACTCCAACTATAGGTAAGGCAACAACCTTTATTTTCACGATAGCAGGCAGCTTCCCATTCCGTGTATATGTCCTCTAGCCTTTACGTGTTTCAAGGATTTCTCTTCCTCTTCGTCAGAAGGCTTTGTGTCGAATCGGAACGTTTCCGTGCACTTCCCACATTACCCTGCGCGCTTTAAATTTTAAAAGTCATGGCCTCAGGTGTGCCCATTTGATATTTTGCTGTTGCACGCTGGTATATGTGGTCCAGTTTACCGCACCCCTTACGCCCTCCAGTGGGCCTGATTCGAAACACATTCATATGAGGACCATTTCCAGCCCGCATTGAGCTCACGAATAAGACTCTGCCTGCTCAGCTCAAAATCACCTGCAGCGCCACATCACGAGGAAACCAATTCACCCCGAGTGGCCCCTTCGTTATTTCGGTGGGGGGTGCGTCGCCTTCACGGCCTGGAGCGCGCCGTGTCAAATGTCACCCAAAGTTTTCACCAGCAAGATAAGGCCGCACTCCAACTGTAGGTAAGGCAACAACCTTTATTTTCACGATAGCAGGCAGCTTCCCATTCCGTTTATATGTCCTCTAGCCTTTACGCGTTAAATTTAAAGCGCGCAGGGTAATGTGGGAAGTGCACGGAAACGTTCCGAATGCTAATTGGTTGTCGAGTGTCTCTCTACATTCGAAACCAGGAACTGTTGGCGCCCATTTTCTGCCTCGGTAGAAGCGAGGCTGAAGATGCAAGGGGAATAAGTGTGTAAAACATATAAAGGGGGCAGAGTGGAAATACTCTGACCCTCTAGAGGTGCTTTGGGGGTCCCAAAAGGACCCCCTGGGGCCCCCCTTTTTAAAAAAAATAAAAAGGCGAAATGCGCGCATGGTGCGCGCATCCTATCGCGTTGGATGCACGGATCCTCTCGCAGTGGGTTCACGAATCCAAGGGGAAACAAATGAAATTGTTGGGAGATAAAGATTAAGCTTAAGTGTTTTGTTCTTGAGTGGCTCTAAAAAGAGCCGTTGTGTTCATTGAGAGTTTTTGGTACTTATAAGTAAGTACCTATACAGAGTCTAAAGTTGTTGAGGAAGACTCTGTTTCCTTCATCAGTAAAGTGTACTCCATCTCTCCTATACATCTCCTGCATATGAAAGCGCAGATTGTTATTGTAAATGGACCCCATTCTGTAGTCTCGGAGAAAAGCAGAAACAGATTTATTCACATGTTTCCTAGCTTTCTCAATCTGTGGACAAAAATGATCGGACCAGTTCCATTTCTGCCTTTGGCATATGTTAGAGTACACAAAGGCAGTTTTAGGGAAAAGTGAAATCAGTTGTGCAAAGGTGTCCTTCATAAGCATTTCCAGACCTACCCCAGTCAAAGTGCCTAGGTCATTGCCACCACAGTGCACTGTTATGAGGTCAGGGTGTTGGATTTGCATGAAGGATTTCACCAATGGCATCAATTGGTGCCACTTCAACCCTCCAATCCATTTAATGTCTACATTTGGCAAACCTAGGTCTTTGTGAATGCCTTTGTTTTCTGCATACCTTTGGCTCTAGAAAATGTAGCTGTGTCCCACAATCCACACTGTAAGCATCTTGTAAGGAGGTCTGGATGCACTCAGATGGTCTCTGTAAATGAAATGGCAGTTTGGAAAGTAAGATGTTTCTAAAATCGGGGCTAAGATGCAATTTTGATAAAAGACAAGAAATCATTGGTTGTTTAACAACCTTCTACACGAAAGGTAGGGTGCATGTTTCTGTTAAAAGTGCGTGAAAGGAACATTATATATGATAAGCTGATATGTTGAGAAGTCAAGCACACTTGCTGTTTTGATTAGCAACATTGTGTGTGCTGAACTTGTGACCTGTGTGCTCAGTACAGTGTTCCATGACCTGTTTCTATGGTAACGGGCAGAAGGCCGATTGGGGGTAGGGTTGAAGTTTATGTCATTTGGAAAGGGTTGAAATGTTTAACCAATAGAAATGTGTGTTTGCTTTTGAATTTATGTGGGAAGGAATGTGACTTGATGTTTACATGTATATGTGTGGAAAATGAGAGGGAAACTTTGCCATTCTTTGGTTCTGCTGACAGGTGCACAGTGCAGAGATTCTGTATAAGAAAATCTGGTGTGTGACTGATATCTGGTGTGTGACTGATATACTTCTTAATCTACAAAACATCTTGAAAGGTGAGTTATTTAATTGTGAGGGGATGTATGTAGACTATTTTTATTTTAGTCAGACTAATGTATTTCTTCTGTGTAGGGAGTACTTTTTTTTCTCTACAATCTTATTGACAGTGTGTGTGCATGTAGAAAGCATTTTGTGATAAGGATTTGTTTTTTTCATGTGTTTGTAGACAGATAACTATGCAGTTTTTATATTTTGGTAGAATTAGAAACCAGTACTTGTTTATGAATTTGTGAAATGAGTTATGCTTCTGCAGTAAAATGTAGTACTCCTTGTAGATGAAGAAATGTGTTTTGGTATAGTGCAAGGGATAGTGTTGTTTGTCTAGAATCACACAGAGAGTCTGTGTGCATTTGGGAACCACTGTGAGAGAAGCATTTAGTAATATCTTGTATTTGCTGACAGATAACTCTTTTAAAACCTGTCATGTTGTCAAGTTTTAGTAGCATGAGAAGCCAGTGTTTGCTTATGCGTTGATTAAATGAGTCAGGCAATGATATAAAAGTGCACTTTTGAAATATGCACATTGTGTGCAGTTCTCTTACCACTTCCATAGTAGTAAATAAGGTTTGGTAAACTCGTAGGGATAGTGGTTGTTGTCTAGAATCACACTGTGAGTCTGTGTGCATTTGGGAACCAATGTGAGAGAAGCATATGGTAACATTGTTTATTTGCTGACAGATAACTATTTTAAATCCTGTCATGTTGTCAAGTTTTAGTAGCATTAGAAGCCAATCTTTCCCTATGCGTTGATTAAAAGAGTCAGGCATTGACACTAAAGTGTAGTCATGAAATATGTAGATTGTGTGCAGTTCCCTTACCACTTGCACTGTAGTGAATTAGTTTTGGTAAACTCCTAGGGATAGTGGTGCTTGTGTAGAATCACACTGTGAGTCTGTGTGCATTTGGGAACCACTGTGAGAGAAGCGGTTGGTAACATCGTGCATTTGCTGACAGATAACTGTTTTAAAATCTGTCATGTTGTCAAGTTTTAGTAGCATTAGAAGCCAGTCTTTCCCTATGCGTTGATTACAAGAGTCAGGCATTGACACTAAAGTGCAGTCGTGAAATATGTAGATTGTGTGCAGTTCCCTTACATCTTCCATTGTAGTGAATGCGTTTTGGTAAACTCCTAGGGATAGTGGTGCTTGTCTAGAATCCCACTGTGAGTCTGTGTACATTTGGGAACCACTGTGAGAGAAGCGTTTGGTAACATCGTGTATTTGCTGACAGATAACTGTTTTAAAACATGTCATGTTCTCAAGTTTTAGTAGCATTAGAAGACAGTTATGGCTTATGCTTTCATTAAATGAGTTAGGTATTGACAGTAAAGTGTAGTCGTGAAATATGTAGATTGCGTGCAGTTCCCTTACCACTTCCAGTGTAGTGAATGAGTTTTGGTAAACTCCTAGGAATAGTGCTGCTTGTCTAGAATCACACTGTGAGTCTGTGTGCCTTTGGGAACCACTGTGAGAGAAGCGTTTGGTAACATCGTGTATTTGCTGACAGATAACTGTTGTCAAGTTTTAGTAGCATTAGAAGCCAGTGTTTGCTTATGCATTGATAAAATGAGTCATGATTTGACACTAAAGTGCAGTACCATGTAGTATTGTCTTCACTGCACCAGAGCTGAAAATTTAAACTTTTTATCCAGTCACTGTCCTAGAAGTAATCTGATGATTTAGTCAGTTTCTAAGTACTTATGTTGTGAACCATTCATTACCAAATAGACTGCTTCAAATGTCTATGCAGTATGCATGTAGTTCTCTAACCACCTACACAGTTGTTTTCACACCTTCAATTCCCTAGTCAGTATCCATACACTTCTAGGAAACACCCTGTCAGTTCCTTTGCAGTCTTCTAGTGACCCATTCAGCACCATGTAGTAACCCATTCACTGTGCCAAAACCCAAACACTTATAAATTCACTAAGACACTCTCTTTACAGTATTCTAATGATTCAGTCACTGTCTAAGTATTCATGCACTGAGCCAGGCCTTAGCACATGGACTGCTTCAAACCCCTATGCACTATGCATGCAGTCTTCTAACCACCTACAGACTTGTCTTTGGCACTTTCAATTCCCTAGTCAGTATCCATATAGTCCAGCAAACATCCTGTTACTCCCTTTGCACTCTTCTAGTGACCCATTCAGTACCAAGTACTAATCCATTCCCTGTGCGAAAAGCCTACCACTTATAAATTCATCCAGGCAGTCTCCTTGCTGTAGTCTAATCATTCAGTCTGTACCCAAGTGCTCATGCAGTGAGCCGGGCCTTAGCACATGGACTGCTTTAAATGCCTATCCAGTATGCATTCAGTTCTCTAATCAGCTACACAGTTGTCTTTCGCACCTTCAATTCCCCAGTTAGTATTCATATACTTCTAGCAAACACCCTGGTACTCACCCAGTGTGTCTCCTTTTAGTAGTGTAATCATTCAGTCACTTAGCATGTAGTCTTTTAGTGAGGTAGGCTTTAGGGCATGAACTGCTTCAAAGTAGTATGCACTATGTATGTAGTGTTTTAATCATCGTCACACTTGTGGTTCAGTGCTATAGTTTCTTAGTCTGTTTTTATATAAAATGTGTTTGTACAGTAATGGAATACTGTAAATTTGAAAGTTATTAATATACATTTATTTGTGATTCTTTTTTGCAGATACTGTTTTTCAACGTTAAAATCGAGAAATTATGCCAGAAAAAAAAGGAAAAAGAAAAGAACAGAGACAGGAGGATTATTTGAAGAAACATCAACCACAAGTGTTGAATGAACAAGATAATGTGGCTAAAAGGAAAAAAAAATCTGGTAAGATCACGAAGCAATTTATTAAAAATGTTTGTAGGAGCAAACAGAATGTCGAGAATGCTGCAACTTCAGAAATTTTTTTAAGTAAGAAAAAAAATCAAAATAAGAGGAAAAGTAAAAAAGCAAATGTTCAGTCAAAGGAGATAAAGTATGGTAAAAGAAGACAAAATCAGTATAAGGAATTACGCAAAAAAATATTTTACAAGAGAGTAGTGCATAATTTGCTGAAAGATGTGAAGAAATATAAAAAGAGAGCTTTATTTTATAAAAAGAAGAAGCATATTGAAAGCATTGTGGAAAAGGCTTTTGAAGTAAAAAGGAAACTGTTTATTTTACTGTTAAACAGAATTCGATCACTAGATAAACCAATATATGTAATGAAGGCCAAAAGTAGGAGGAAAAGAGTTATTAATAAAAATAAAAAAAATTGTGATGTTTTTTGGGGAGAATGGAAACACAGTTCTAGTTCAGAGCCTTTTTTTTTTTTAATTTAATGAAGAGAGTTATTCACTAAGTGAAAAATTATTGTATGCAGTTGACACCAGTGGTAGAGGTTATGAGGTTAGTGATGGTTGTCCAATGGAGAAAGAGAAAATGGTTGAAAGAAATGCAGAAGAAGTGATAGCTGATGAAGTTTTAGGGAGACGTGCTAAAAACCCTGTGTACACTTGGGATTGCAGTAGTGTTTGTAGTGTACGACAGGAATCTATTGAAAAATTATGTAGTTTTTTACGAGTCTATACTAAAAAAAGTGTAAAACAAAAGATTAAGCTGTTGCAAGGACTAGACCCTTGCAGAGTGAGAAAACATACTGGTTTGCAAGGTCATTCTCTGGCTTGTCTTTTTAGGAAAGTTTGTGAAAGTGTTTTTCACCATTTCAGAATGCTGGCAGTACATCATACTCAAATGCGGAAGTTAGTGAGAAGGTTGTATTATGCAAAAAGTCCAGCACTAAAGTTAAGTGAGTTGAACAGTGCTCTTTTACGTGGGTCAGTTTCAGATGTGAAGCAGGTTACTTTGGGTCTCAGCAAGAGAGTGAAGAAACTGACACATTAGTAGAACAAAATGTTGAAGACAATGTAGAACCTGTAATTACAGAAAAATTTGAGGATGAAATCACAAAGTTTAAGGTAATTTCAGGTGAAAGACCAAATGTTTCTTGTATTTGTTGTCGGCGAAGTCACTATAAAAATCAGACTAGGGATGTCAATCTGTATTTAAAAAGTGAAATAGAAGATAATGATAAGTGGATGGAATTTGCAACTTATTTGTTGGTAGAGGATTGTGATGTTTTGATTTGGGATGTGAGCAGCGTATTTGCAAATATTGTTATAATAAATTAGATGAGAATAAAATGCCTGCTAGAGCTGTTCATAATAATCTAGAGTTGGTTGCTATTCCTCCAGAGCTGATTGATTTAAATACTATGAGTCTATTCTGATACAATGTGTTCACCCGTTTCAGGCTATTGTTCTTATGGAGCCCAAAACAAGTAAATTACCTCCATCAGAGTTGCAAAGAGGATTGAAAGGAAGTGTTGTGTATTTACCATTAGATTTAAGGAAAAATGTTGAAACTATTGGTGTAGATCATGCAGAAAATGAGCCACTAGTCATTCTAGTTAATGGTGTTCCTACTAGGAATAAGAAAATATGGCAAGAGTTACTGGATGTTAGAAAAGTGCAAAAGGCATCATTGTATCTGTTAAAAAATAATGAGTACTATAGAAATGTGTTTGTTGGAGAAGAAGAAATAGATTTAGCAGAAGATAGTGAAACATTAAGTGGACAAATTGAAAAAGTGGACATGTCCAGATGTGAAGAGATCTATGAACATTACAGTGTACATCCACTTCATTCCAAAGAGGTGATGGGGAATACAATTGAGTTGTTTCAAATGAAAAAAGCAACTGGAAGTCCCATGAGTGTATGGGAAGAGAGCTTGGAAGCTCGTTGTTTCCCGCAGTTGTTTCCAACAGGAAAAGGTGGACGATATGATGAACGTCCTGTGCAGATTCCTGCATCTGGATATCGGACAACAAGATTATATGCAGAAGATCCAAGATTTCGACAATGTATCCCTTATATGTTTCATCTTCTGTTTGAAAGTGACTTGTTTGGACTTTCATATGCAGTAAATCACATTTTAAAAACTGGAATGCATCTTCAAAATGTAACTGCAAAGGATTTTATGGATAAAGTGCATCAGAGAGATGATCATTTAGAATCTCAGTTGATTAATCGGATGGCATGTCAGCGTGGGACTAATGAATATTGGTACCTTCGACATGGAGAAATGAAATGCATGCTACGGAACTTGGGAACTCCTACATGGTTTGTTACACTAAGCTGTGCTGAGTATGCTTGGGATGATTTACTTGAATTTCTTCGAGAGGCAAATTCCAATATAAAAAATATTGAATACAAGACACCTGGAGAATTGTGCTCTTTGGATCCTGTCAATGTATGCAGATATTTCAATCATAGATTTGAAGCTATGATATCTTTCATCTGCAATAAATAGAATCCTCCTCTTGGAGGAGTTGTGGATTTCTTTTGGAGAAAGGAGTATCAAGCAAGAGGTGCTCCCCACATACATATGTTGTTATGGGTCAAGGACGCCCCCAAATTTGGAACAGATTCAGATGAAACTGTTTTGTCTTTCATTGAAGATAATGCTACATGTGCTCTTCCAAATAGCAGAGAAGAGAAAAACTTAAAACAAGTCTTACGATTTCAAAACCATAGGTGTGGAAAATACTGTTAACGAAAGTACAAGTCAAAGGATAAGTTCTATACCAAATGTCGTTTTGGATCTCCACGTATTGTATTAGCCAAAGGAAGAGTGAACAGTTTTATGTCAGCTGTACGACATACCATCACAAGAAAGTCTCCGAAAAACACCTACAACTTAAGAAGAAAAGAATCAAAATACATAAATGACTACAATCCAGTTATTTTATCCATGTGGAATGCTAACATGGATATTCAGTATGTTGCGGACAATTCCATTGCTGTTGCTCGATATGTAACGTCTTACATTACTAAATCAGAAAAGACTGAATTGAAAGAAATGTGGGAAGAGATTTCTCACGAGAAGACTCTAAGTAAGAAATTATACAGTTTCAGTTTGAAGATGTTATCGCAGCTATGAAGATTCATTTAATGCTTGTAAAGATAGCATACAATGCAGTGCTTTCGCAAATTATGTGAAAATGTTGAATGATGAAATTGATCAAGAAGCTACAATTGCAGCTGAGATTGCTAGAGACAGTTCTCAAGACAGTCAAAGTTCTGCTGCACTGAATCAAGATCCACTAGGACAACCAATTGTTGAAAATGAAGCAACGATTGCAATGAATGAGGTGGAAACAGCAATGTATCAAGCACAAGAAGATGCAATACAGTTAGGAAACTTGGAAGAGCAACTAAATGTTGAACAGAAACAAATATATCAGCAAGTGAAAGAGCAGATTGACCATGGATTACTTCATGAAAAGAGAGTGTGCTCATGTACATCATTTCAACATATCCGAATGTATGTGAGTGGTCAAGCTGGAACAGGAAAGAGTTTCTTAATTAAAGTAATTACAAGTTATCTGCAAAAAACAACTGAGTCGCATTTGTCTTGTGTTGTCACTGCTCCAACTGGGTTGGCAGCACATAACATTAAAGGAATTACTTTACATCGTTTACTAATGCTGCCAGTAGAGCATGAGAACAAATTGGAATACCACAAGCTATCTGGAGAAGCTTGTTGTGAAGTTTCAAGAGTGCTGAAGAAAATGAAACTTCTCATTATTGATGAGGTGAGCATGGTTTCAAACTTGATGCTTGCCTTTGTGCAGTTAAGAATGCAGCAAATTCTTAAAACAGAGTATGACGTGTTATTTGGAGGAAAATACGTCATAGTTTTTGGAGATCTACTGCAACTAACACCGGTAAAAGGACAACCGGTATTTAAAACACTTGCCCATGAAGATACCAGAAAGTCTCTTGGCAGTGTTAGTAATGTGAACATTTGGAGTAATTTTGAATACAAAGAACTGACAACAAATATGCGACAGGCAAATGATGCTGAATATGGAAGTATTCTTCAAGATATAAGAATTGGAATTCTTTCAAAAAAAGGGACAGAAGCTTTGGAGAGTCGATTACTTTGCAATGTCTTTCCAAATGAAAATGCAGTTGCTGCAAAAGTGTACGTGGAAATTGCTAAAAATAAGTCAGTGATTTGCTTAATGCCGACACTGCGTGAGTGTTCAATAGTCAACGAAGAATTATTAAAATTGGAAAATGAAGAAATTGTTAAAATGGAAGCCATCGATAAAATACTACATGAAGGAATCACTATTATTTTGACGGGTAAGTTGAGATCAAAACTAGATTGTTTAGAAAAAAAAATATCTAAAACTGCTGGTTTGGAAAAGACACTGTATGTGTGTGTAAACTGTCGGGTAATTTTAAGGCGTAATTTGGATGTAGAGAAAGGTTTAGTTAATGGTGCAATGGGTAAAGTGGTGGATTTTGTGAATTATCAGAAAAAAGAAGGAATTGAATTTTTAAAAATTAAATTTGATCAGATTGATGAAGTTAAAGAAATTGGTCGTTGTTCAGTTCATTTTTTGCTTGTTAAAGATTTATATGTCCGTAGGAAACAATTTCCATTTTCTCTGGCATATGCAGTGAGTATTCATAAATCTCAAGGATTAAGTGTAGACAGTGCATTGGTGAACATTGGATCTACTGTATTTAAAGAGGGTATGTCATATGTTGCTTTGTCGTGAGTCAGAACATTATCTGGTTTGTTTTTGATTGATTTGATGAGACAAAGGTTACTGCAGATGCAAACTGTGTAAAAGAGTATAATAGGTTAAGAAGGGTGTATGCTCCAAATTTAGGTCAATATCCTGTATTTGAAAAGCGTGTGGTTGGTCGAAAAAGAAGGTTAGAGAATATCTGTACTGAAGATGTCAAGAAGGGAAAAGAAGAAGATAATGTTGCGATTGCAGGTAAAAAGAAATTGGACACTGTTGAAGAGATTGTTGGTTATCAGTTTAAAAATAGTTCTGGTGTCAACTGCTATGCTAATGTAGTGGCCAATGTTGTTTTATATCTGGAAGGTTTGCAAGCACAATTTATGCAGAATCGGGAAAAAAGATTTTGTTCTCTGTTGCATTCTGTTTATGAAAAATTGACAACAGATAGAAGTAAAATACAGTCTGTTTCAGATATTCGTAATCTTTTGGATGTGTGTTCTGGTTCTACACAATTTACACAAAATATCCAACAAGATGCTCAGGAATTTTTAATGTATATGCTTCCAATTTTTGAAAATGAAGGTGTAGAAATAGAAAATATTTTTGGCCTTTCTTACAAATGGGAACATTATTGTGAAAATTGCATGTATACATGTAGCACCAATGTAGACACTGAGAGATGTCTGTATTTAACATTACCAGACTGTAAATCAGTGTTTTTCAATAAATTAGTGAAAGGTGCAATTAAAAACATGGAGTGTAGCCAATGTAAATCAGAAATGTTTTCCACATTATTCTTAACAAAATATGGAAAATACATAATTTTAATGATGCAACGTTGTACAGCTGATGGAAGAAAATTGGATACTTTAATAAAGCAGTTTGTAGCAACACAAGTATCAATATCAGGAAGGACTTTTGTAGCAATTGCAATAATTTTCCATGAGGGCCCTTCCACCACATCTGGACATTACACTGCCTATCTAAAATGTGACAAAGGCTGGACACTTTGTAATGATGCCCAGTTGGTTTTCAAACAACGTTTGCTTAGGGAATTACAAAATTCCTACCTAATATTTTTAAAGCCAAAGTTTTAGGAAGATAATTCACTCTCTGAGGAATTTATTATTATAATTTAATAGGATTACCATTGGACAATTTACATAAAGAAGAAGTGCAAAAATACCATTTGGCCTCAAGGAAAGGTATATTTTTGAATTATGGACTTTTTGGTGGTCATTTATTCGGTGATTATTTTAATGCGGCAACATTTACAGTTTTTATAAGTTAAAGTTATAAAAAATTTTAATGTGTAAGCATTTCATATATGTATGATATGTATTTTCTGGTATTTTACTGAGAGTAGTATGTAGTTTTTTTTTTAACAATCTTTCTGATTGTTTTTTTTTGCCCGCTGTTAAGTGATGAGTACCATTGAAATCACTATTTCTAGTGAAATTCAATATATTCTGAGAACAGCAAAAAAGGCAAACAAATTACTTTGTGGAAATTATGTTGTGTTGTAAAAAATGTATTATTATATGTTATAATTTATTTTATTTTTCTTTCACAGATCCAAATTTTAAAATAAGCAATTTTTAACAATTTATATTTGAATGAAAAACAGCAAAAAATGAATACCATTTTTTATTCCTATTACTGTGAGGGTAAGTTTAACTAAGTCTCAATATGCAGAATGAAGAGGCCTGCAAGAAGCTACAAAGTTGAAACACATTTCTAAAAACACTCTGTTTATGTAGTTTTGAAATCTGACCATAATCAGATATCATGTGACCTGCAAAAAAAGAGATTTGAGGGGTTCATAATATTTCACATTTTTAGCTGTTGAAGGACCGCAATCATTTCAATCATTCTTCTTTGAACATCTTTGCAGACAAAACTCAGTGCTTACTTTTATCATTCGCAAGGAAATTTAAAAACGGAAATATGTCACTTTTTGTAACATAGTTATTGTGTAAGATACTCTTATATTTACAAAGAGAGGAAAAGGCACTCTGTGCACTTTTTATACTCCATGTAAATACAACCTCACCATTTAGACCACTTTGTGTTGAAAGGGTGTTCTATAAGTGTTGTTGTGCATGATTGCACTTAATACTCATAGAACAAGACACATGTCTAGATTTATCAGAAATCATAAATCTCGATATGTGTGTGAATGGTGCACCATTCTACAATTGGTGTAGGAAAGCACAACAAAGAGAATTGTTTTAATTTCTCCACATTTTTATATCTTCAATGCATGCTGAAATGTTCAGCATACATTGAAGGAGAAAAATGCATTTTCTCATTGTTTTTGTACAGGAAGGTGTGTCTTCCTGTAGAAAAACAAACAGCACATGACACAGATATCCTTGCACTATGGTGCAAGGGTGCCTGTGTCACCACATGGCTGCAGTTTAAGCAGCCGTGCAGACAGAAGCATGGATTTGCAACATATTTATGTACATATGTTGCATCCCTGTGCTTCGGAAGTACTACAGCACACTGCAGTTAAAGAGGTTACTGTGTGATGCTGCAGGACTTCCTTATAGTTCTGCACTTATACATTCACCATACGCTACTAATGCATTCATTCAGTCAATTACGTACTACACATACATTCATCTAAACTTTCACACACTAACAAAGAAATTTAGCTCTTTTTTTAAACCAGGAAAGTTAGTTCTTTCAAGACCTTTTTTGTTTCTTCTTTCTTCTTTTGATATTTTTTTTTGGTTTTTCTAACAATTTTGTGATTTTTTTGGTTTTTCTGAAAAACAAAAAACAAAACAGGAGAAACCAAAGAATGAACTTGGGGGAACAGTAAAAAAAAAAAAAAAAATTTGCAAATATGACTTTCTTGGCGGCGGCAGATCAGATCGATCGACTGCTCGCCATAGCACAAAGTCTTATTGCACTTAGTGCAGAGCACTTTTAAAAATTTAAATTGAGGACGGATGTCCAAGGTTTGGTCTGATGGATGCACTCTTGATGTGCTCCGCTGAGATGAGGTGGATGGCGCAGGAGCGTTTCTCATCCGTCAGCACTCTTCTTTTGCAAGATTGTTTGGATGAAGGGTCCTCATGTGCTTCATCATACTTGCCGTGCCGCAAGAGTATTTCTTGTTAGGATCCCCTCTCGATAGGACTCTTTTGCAAATCTTGCATGTGACCAAGGTGGCATTGGTTTTATGCTGCCCCTCAGGAAAAGTAAAAAATTTCCATACCACTGAAGAGAAACGTTCTTTGCGTGGTAACTCCGGCAAAAATTCATCCTCAGAAGTATGAGGTGATGCAGGTGATGCCTGCTGCCCTGAAGCCATTTTTGGTTGATAAAAGTTAGAGCTAAGTGTAAACTTAGTCTAAAAAATCTTCTTCTCTCCAAAGAGGTGGTTGTCCAAAGAAGCTCAAAGAAGAATGATTGAAATGGGTGGGGTCTTTCAGTAGTTAGAACAGAAAGTGTAATGAACCAATCAAATCTCTTTTTTTGCAGGTCACATGGGATCCGCGCACCGTGCGCATACGCAGTACGCACCCAGCGTGCATACGCGAAATTGAATTAAAAAGAAATATAGGATTAGATGTCAAAATATATTAGTTTTAAGACTAGTTTAGAGTTTGTCTTCAATTAATATTCACATGAAATACATAAATATGTTTTTTTAAATGTTAAATACTTTGCGGGATCCGCGCACCCACCGCATCATAGACGCAGATGACGCATCGCGAAAGCGCGTAAACGTCGCGTTCCGTACATCGAACATGTCGCGGATAGGCTGGGAGTCGCGTACCGGTCGCATTGAAATCGCGCACTAACCACGTACCCGACGCATACCATGCGCGGATGCTATCGCGTAGGGATCGAGAACGTGCGCTTAGGGTGCGCGGATCCAAAAACATGGAAAAAATATATATACAATAAAGTTTTGCACATATAGTTAAAAAAATATTTTGAAAAATATAAAAAAATATGTTTGAAAAACCCATTAAGTTCAAATAATATTTTTTAATTTTTAAAATAATTAATTGAAAAAATACATTTAAAAATGGTGATAAAAAAGTTTTAAAAAAAATGTAATTAATGAAATGACACACTGAATTTGAAAAATATAGAAATCAAATCAAAATCATTAAACATGATATCTTCAGAGATAAGTTATAGATAGGAATTAGCATTTAAAAAACCTTTGAAATTCACTGAAAAAACCATAGGTTTCATGCACGTTATAGTTAGGAATTGGCATTTAAAAAACCTTTGAAATTCACTGAAAAAACCATAGGTTTCAGGCATGTTATAGTTAGCTGGACATTTCCCTCGTACAAAACCCTAGAAATTCCCCTGTTATAGTTAGTTCAGCTAACTATAACTCGCGCCCCGGCAATGCACTGCTGATGATGTCACATATTACATCACTCATGACATGGTCAGTGACATCACTGATGACATCACAGATGACATCTCAAATGACATCACTCATGACATCACTGATGACGTCATCCATGTGATAAATTTGTGCATCTTCTCACACCCTAATATAACCTTTGATACACCGACTCAAATTTTCAGACGGCCATTTTGACAACCATAGATACTCCAATACCAATAACTACTCACCCACTTATTGACTTTTAGGTCTACATACATCTCCACTCACTCACCTGTACAGTCACTCATACTTACAGTCACTCTGTGCATTTATACACCTATATAGACACTCACACACCGCCAATCATTCATTGAGGTACTGACACATCTAGTCAGTCATGCAAATAATTAATCACAGTAAAATGTACTCACCTATACAGTTAAAAACACTCAAGTTCACTTACTCATAAAAATAATAACAAATTCTGTGTCTTCTTGCAGAAAAACAAACAGCACATGACACAGATATCCTTGCACTATGGCGCATACAGCCACTCCCCAAATCACACACTCTCACATATAGATAGTTATATACTCTTACACACATATACACTGCATTTCACATATGTAGTTACTGACACATGTACAACTGAGATATACATTCAATCACTAACACACCCATACATACACTCACCCAACCATACAGTCCATCACAGATGCACTCTTAAAAACATGCACCCACTGAATCACCCACTCACACATCTAGTCACAGAGTCACACACACCCTACCCACACAAACACTCAGGCACCCATACAGATACTCAGACGACCAATCAATAACCCATATAGACACTCATATAGCTATTCACAAAACCATGCAGCCACTTATACACCAACACACAGACACATACAGACATTCACACAGTTTAGTCACTAGTCTGCAGTAAGATACATTTAATGACTCACTTATAGACTCAGTTACGCACCTAGAAAATCATCCATTCACACACTTGTACACCCACTTATTGTTCAACAGGCCTTTCCCTATATATATTAAACATAATAAAACTGTTCAGAAACACATACTCAATGGATGATGTCATTAGTGATGTCATCAGTGATGTCATTTGAGATGTCATCAGGGATGTCATCAGTGATGTCACTGACCATGTCATGAGTGATGTAATATGTGACGTCATCAGCAGTGCATTGCGGGGGCGTGAGTTATAGTTAGCTGAACTAACTATAACAAGGAAATTTCTAGGGTTTTGTACGAGGGAAATGACCAGCTAACTATAACATGTGTGAAACCTATGGTTTTTTAAGTGAATTTGCAAGGTTTAATAAATGCTAATTCCTAACTATAACGTGTGTGAAACCTATGGTTTTTTCAGTGAATATATATATTATCCACAAATTGTCCCTCCATTCAGGAACACCATCGGAGCACTCACAGGCTTTGCTTTAAAACATTTATTTCATCCCGCATGACGCGTTTCAGCCGCCAAGCCTTTATCAAATGCTGTTGAGTGAAACAAACCAGTAGCATTGAGAATGTTTAAATAACTCATTTTGCTCCCCCTCCGTAGTGGCAAGCAAGAAAGGACTGCACTTTCAACATAGTCTGTTCATTATTACACGCCTGTTGTAAGAAAGTAGAGAGAGATCCCTTAAAAGATCAAGGGAATAGGATACTTTTACAAGTGTCAACTAGCAGTCCCTTGACTAAATATTCAAACCAATGTAACTCAAAAACATAATTTTCACACTCTCACATTTTTTATAAAAATATATAGCTACCATTTATTATTTGTCAAGCATGTTATACATCACCATTAAAAACTCGATCTATTCTAGTCCCTACTTAACATTGATCAAAGCAGAGACAATAATTCCAGAAATATATTCAATTTGAACAAAAACAAAGATAAAAAAGCTAAAATATCATTTGATATTCCCAATAATCAGAAAATACAGACAGAACAATTTGTTACATTACACACACCTCGTTATGAACCAGCATAACTGAGAAAACACAACAACAAAAGACAATACACTTTGTCATATATTCACACATCCAAAACATGTACTGGACTTTAACCGCTTGTGGGATGTTTTGGGTTCTTTATCCCTATAAGCATGTATCCGTTTCTGTGGATTGTGTGTTTTCCATAAGCGTCGACGCGTTTCGATAGGCTATGTTTTATGCCACTATCTTCCTCAAGACCATAGATAGTTCTTTTCTCTCAATATTCTGTGCTTCTTTCCTGTTTACAGAAAGAAATATTGTTATAGTTTTTTTTAAAAAAAAACATTTCCCCTTAAAGCTGTGATTTCATTGCTTTATTTGGGATTAACCTTGTGGGAAACTTTGCCCTTGTGTCCGTATTGTATTTAATGCTACTTCTTTACGTGTAGCACAGGTATTTTAGGTCCTATTTACCAAGTGGCTGATCCATGGGGATTGCCTACAGTTATATACCCATTGCCAGGTATAGGGGTTCTTAACCAGAGAGATAATTTTCTACTTACGTAGTTGATGTCGTTTCTTATGCCAACATTATTCTTGTGATTCAAACTCCATCTGTTTATACTGCTAAGATGGTATTGGGGATCAAGCCTGTATGAAATTCTTCGTATGCCTTCCACCCCGTGTTCTAAAAATAAGAAATAAAAAGAGACTTTTCTACTTTTATGTCACCTCCTTTGGGTTTCTGTTCCGCCCTCCTTGCTAACATGTACATTTTTATGCTGTATCTTTAACTCAGCAGTGGTTCGTAGAGATAACATCCTCTGTGAATTGCGTCTATGAAAGAATCTAATGCATTCCTACCTTTCTTATGTTACACTAATCATCCCCCGCGTAGTCCGTGGTATATAGATTGTCATCAACTGCAACAGCGGAAGGCTTATAGACGAAACCTTTATGGATAAATATTCCTTCGTGTTATGGGTCCCCTATAGCCTAAAATAAAGGGGTTGAAAAGATTACTCTCCCTCTTTTTTGTCCATTACCTAATCTCTCTACGGTACGGAATGTAATCCGGCCCGCTATCTCTCCACCCTTCATCTTACCTTAAACACGCCGATGGTTGCATGGACGCGGGGAAACGTCTTGGTTCTGCTTACACTGTTCTGCCTCCCAGCCTTTCTTTATTTCCTCACCTTTATGGCATGTGACCAGTATCGGCCCATGCCGAATTGTTATCCCTAACATCTAGTTCCTCCTGTGTGTAAGATGCAGTACTATTGGTTAATCATTTGGTTGTTGTTTTTTTCTGTGTAACTTTATTGTTTTACTTACTTCCTTACGTGATTTTCACACATAATTCTGTTATAAACCATGTTTTGTAATGCTCCTACTGTTGATTGTTACATTACATCGTTTCGGCTAATACCAATTCGATATTCTACACATCTTACTCTTTCTTATGGAGTCCCTTAATTTCCATATATAAACTTCTGAGTATTTGTCTCTTCTTTTTTTGTGTCAATATTTACTTTATTTCTTAAGTCCCTCACATTATGTACACGCATGATACTGCCGTCTATTTTTATTGTGGTGCTCATGCACATAATTGTTTTAAGAGATCTTATATACAGATTATTCTGGTGCTCTTGATTTACTTGTAATTTTGTTCAAAATATGGCCACTTTTTATTATTAAATGCCTAAGTTGAATTAAATAACTCTTTTGACAACCCATTCGTTACTGCTTATGTTGGGGGTGATGCCTAACAATGTGTGTCTGACTAAGAGTAAGATGTGTAGAATATCGAATTGGTATTGGAGGAACTAGATGTTAGGGATAACAATTCGGCATGGGCCGATACTGGTCACATGCCATAAAGGTGAGGAAATAAAGAAAGGCTGGGAGGCAGAACAGTGTAAGCAGAACCAAGACGTTTCCCCGCGTCCATGCAACCATCGGCGTGTTTAAGGTAAGATGAAGGGTGGAGAGATAGCGGGCCGGATTACATTCCGTACCGTAGAGAGATTAGGTAATGGACAAAAAAGAGGGAGAGTAATCTTTTCAACCCCTTTATTTTAGGCTATAGGGGACCCATAACACGAATGAATATTTATCCATAAAGGTTTCGTCTATAAGCCTTCCGCTGTTGCAGTTGATGACAATCTATATACCACGGACTACGCGGGGGATGATTAGTGTAACATAAGAAAGGTAGGAATGCATTAGATTCTTTCATAGACGCAATTCACAGAGGATGTTATCTCTACGAACCACTGCTGAGTTAAAGATACAGCATAAAAATGTACATGTTAGCAAGGCGGGCGGAACAGAAACCCAAAGGAGGTGACATAAAAGTAGAAAAGTCTCTTTTTATTTCTTATTTTTAGAACACGGGGTGGAAGGCATACGAAGAATTTCATACAGGCTTGATCCCCAATACCATCTTAGCAGTATAAACAGATGGAGTTTGAATCACAAGAATAATGTTGGCATAAGAAACGACATCAACTACGTAAGTAGAAAATTATCTCTCTGGTTAAGAACCCCTATACCTGGCAATGGGTATATAACTGTAGGCAATCCCCATGGATCAGCCACTTGGTAAATAGGACCTAAAATACCTGCGCTACACGTAAAGAAGTAGCATTAAATACAATACGGACACAAGGGCAAAGTTTCCCACAAGGTTAATCCCAAATAAAGCAATGAATTCACAGCTTTAAGGGGAAATGGTTTTTTAAAAAAAAGAACTATAACAATATTTCTTTCTGTAAACAGGAAAGAAGCACAGAATATTGAGAGAAAACAACTATCTATGGTCTTGAGGAAGATAGTGGCATAAAACATAGCCTATCGGAACGCGTCGACGCTTATGGAAAACACACAATCCACCGAAACGGATACATGCTTATAGGGATAAAGAACCCAAAACATCCCACAAGCGGTTAAAGTCCAGTACATGTTTTGGATGTGTGAATATATGACAAAGTGTATTGTCTTTTGTTGTTGTGTTTTCTCAGTTATGCTGGTTCATAACGAGGTGTGTGTAATGTAACAAATTGTTCTGTCTGTATTTTCTGATTATTGGGAATATCAAATGATATTTTAGCTTTTTTATCTTTGTTTTTGTTCAAATTGAATATATTGCTGGAATTATTGTCTCTGCTTTGATCAATGTTAAGTAGGGACTAGAATAGATCGAGTTTTTAATGGTGATGTATAACATGCTTGACAAATAATAAATGGTAGCTATATATTTTTATAAAAAACGTGAGAGTGTGAAAATTATGTTTTTGAGTTACATTGGTTTGAATATTTAGTCAAGGGACTGCTAGTTGACACATTATTACACGCCGCCATCATTGAGTATGTGAATTTCATTTCAGTCCCATAGTGGTGTCTTTAAGTTCCATAATAAAAAAAAGCCTTTTAAGTAGGCTTCCATTATTGTAATGGGAAATGTATTCATACCTAGCAGACTGTTTGTTTAATTCCAGGAGCATCGATGTTTCATAATGCTATTGATATTGCAAGCCTTCGTCAGCCACCTAGTGCACATTAGAATTCCTGTACCTGAAAGCGCTGGTTTGAGTAAACAGCGCTTTTCCATGAGGTCATGTCCCAACTCGTAGCCAGCAGGTACATTGTTCCTTTTGCTAGGGCGGTTCAGGCAGATTGAATTCATATTCCCACAAGTGCCACAGAATCTGCCGAACTCCTTTAATGACGGGTGCTTCCTTCATGCATGTGGCATGCACGTTTTAAATTATCCACAAATTGTCCCTCCATTCAGGAAATATATATATATATATATACTCACTGAAAAAACCATAGGTTTCAGGGACGTTATAGTTGGACATTTCACCTGTACAAAACCAGAGAAATTCGGCGGTTATAGTAAGTTGAGCTAACTATAACTCGAGCCCCCGCAATGCACTGCTGATAATGTCACATTTTACATCATTCATGTTATGGTCAGTGACATCACTGATGAAATCACTGATGACATCATCCAGTGACTGTATTTCTGTAAAGTTTAATTATGTTTTATATATATATACATACCAAGGTGTATTGAAGAATGAGTGAGTGTATAAGTGTCTGAATGGATTATTTAGTAGGTGTGTGACTGACTGTATAAGTGAGTGATTGAACGTGTCTTACTGAATGCATGGGCTAGTGACTAAACTGTGTGAATGTCTGTATAAGTCTGTCAGTTGGTGTGTAAGCACCTGCATGGGTTGGTAGATAGCTACATGAGTGTCTACATGTGTTTTTGAGTGGCTGTCTGAGTATCTGTATGGGTGCTTGAGTGTCTGTGTGGGTGGGTGGGGGGTGTGTGACTGTACATAGATGTGTGAGTGGGTGATTTACTGTGTAAATGGGTTCAAGAGTGCATCTGTGAAGGGCTGTATGGGTGGGTGAGTGAGGTATGGGTGTGTTGGTGAGTGAATGGATGTCTCAGTGGTACATGTGTGAGTAACTACATATGTGCAAGGCAGTATATGGGAGTGTTGGAGTATATAAATGACTACATGTGAGAGTGAGTGATTGTGAGAGTGGCTGTATGGATGAGTGTTTGCTTGCATCAGTGATTGTATAAGAGAGTAAGTATGTGTTAGTATCTGTATGAATAAGTGAGGTGGTGTGTGTATAAATATATGGGTGAGTAAATGGGAGTGTGATTGATTCTTTGCATGACTGACTAGGTGTGTGAGTAACTCTGGATGAGTGGAGGTGTGTGAGTGTCTGTATAGTTGTATAAGTTCATATGATAGTGTTGTATTGATGAGTGACTGCATGTATGAGTGACTGTATGGGTGAATGAGTGGACGTGTATGTGTAGACCTAGGAATCAGTGAGTGGGTATGTAGTAACTGGTATTGGTGTGTCTATGGTTTCATTAATGGTGGTCTGTATTTTAGAGTGGGTGTATCAAAGGTTAAATTAGGGTATGAGGAGGTGTATAAGATTATCACTTGGATGATGTCATCAGTGATGTCATTTGAGATGTCATCAGTGATGTAATCAGTGATGTCACTGACCATGTCATAAATGATGTAATATGTGATGTCATCTGCAGTGCATTGCGGGGGGCGAGTTATAGTTAGCTCAACTAACTATAACGGCCGAATTTCTCTGGTTTTGTACGAGTGAAATGCCCAACTAACTATAACATCCCTGAAACCTGTGTTTTTTTTCAGTGAATTTCTAAGGTTTTTTAAATGATAATTTCTAACTATAAAGTCTCTGAAACCTATATTTTTTTCAGTGAATATTTGAGGTTTTTTAAATGCTAATTTCTAACTATACCGTCCCTGAAAACCTATGGTTTCTCTCAGTGAATTTCTAAGATATTTTTTACAGGCCACGCCCCTTTTCTCCACCCCTATGCAAACCCGCCTCTTGGCGCGTTCTAAGTTGGGGGATTAAGTCCCCTTGAATACTGAGGGTCCCTGGGGGCCAACTAGCCCATCAGGTACCTCCAGTAAGCCCAACACAGCTAGATTGCTGAGAGTGGTACGAGGCCACGCCCCCTTTTTACACCACTCTGCAAACGAAGTCCTCAGGACACAAGGGGGCTTTATCACCCCAACAGCAGTGCGCCAAGAGGTGCGTTTGCAGAGTGTTGTAAAAAGGGGCATGGCCTCTTACCACCTCTCAGCAATTCCGCTGTGTCCTGGCACCCTGGGACATTGCAGGAGTGGTCCCCGGGGGTGGGGGTCCCCAGGGCCACCGAAGTCTCCAAGGGGGGGGCAACACAGCCCCCCTCCCATCATTTGGATAGCTCAGGGGAAGTGGTGGTCCCCGATGCCGGGGGTACGCAACGGATCCCTGTATTTAAATAAAGTTTGCCCCGGGGAGGTAGTGATCCCCTGGGCACAGTGGGGAAGGGCAGGTGCCCCCCACTTTTAAAATTTTATTTAAGCCCCGTGGAGGTGGCAGTCCTTCATGCAGTGTAGGGGCAAAGGAGCCCCCCATGCATTTTCCAATAAAGACCCGGGGAGTTGGCGGTCCCCGGGGCTGCAGGAACACCGCAAGCCCCCCACACATAAATAATAAAGCCCCAGGGAGGTAGCCGTCCCCGGGCATATTGGGGGGGGAAAGGAGCCTCCCAACGCATTTTCCAATAAAGTCTGGGGAGGTGGCGGTCTCAAGGGCTGCGGGGGGGCCGCTTGCCCCACACATAAATATTAAAGCCCCAGGGAGGTGGCAGTCCCGGGAGCTACGGGGACCCCTGCGGACGCCCGCTATATACATTGGGATTGTCCCCGGGACCTGGCCCACCCGGGGGCTTTAAACAACGAAGTGAGGGAGCCCGCGCTTCATTTTTTAAAACGTTTTTGTCCGGAGTCGTGCGAATCCGGCCAAATTTTTTTTTAAAAAAAGCTACTTTAGCCCTGGGAGTCTCTATAGGACCCCCTGACCAGGCCTAGGGGGGCAGGGTGTTTTTACCCTGCCCCCTTTTCTTTTTTTAATATTCCTCTCACCTTTTTCCTTCTCCCTCAGTACCGAGTCACAAGATGGCTGACACCACTTCCTGGTTTGAAGTGTTGGCAGCCAATCAGAGGCAAGCTCGTGCTCGAGAGGGCTCAACCAATCAGATCTCAAATATAGATATCTGTAACATCTACTGAACGGATTTATACCATTTTGAAAAAAGTGTGCTTTCTCGACCAAGAGCTATCTCTCTGCCAAATTTGGTGTAATTCCATTCAGCACTTCAGGCTGTAGCCGAGTCTAAAGTTTCCTGAGGAAATTAACATGATGAAAACACGTTTTCGGACCCCCCTTTTTTTCTCAACCCATGCTTGACGAATCACCCCGAAACTTTCAAGACAGGAGATGACTTGAGTGAACAATTAGTTTTAAAAATATTGTGAAGATTCGACAAACGGCGACAAAGTTATTGGCAAATCAAAAAACGCTTTTCCTATGGAAACAAGGTTCTAACTAAGACTACCTACTGGATACTGCCAGTAGGTGTTATATATATATATATATTCACTTAAAAAACCATAGGTTTCACACATGTTATAGTTAGGTGGATATTTCACTTTTAGTTCAGATAACTATAACTCGCGCGCCCGCAATCCTGCTCATGACGTCACATATTACATCACTCATGACAAGGTCAGTGGCATCACTCATGACATCACTGATGACATCATCCTTGTGATAGAGTGGCGGTCGCGCGAGTTATAGTTATCTGAACTAACTATAACGGGGGAATTTCATGGTTTTTTTACGAGTGAAATATTTGTACGTTTTTTTAAATGCTAAGTTATGTTTGTATTATTATTTTTTATATATATTTATTTAACAATAAACTATGTATTAAAAAAATGTTTTATTTTTTTTAATTGTTTTTCACCGTGCACGCACGGTGCGCACACCCCCGCTATAAAAAACAAAAAAAAATTAAAATGTTTTTTTCTGCCTTCGGAGTCCTTCAGGGACCCCCTGACAAAGGCTAGGGGGTCAGGAACTCTCTACCCTGCCCCCTTTTCACGTTCGCCACCTTCCTTTTTCACTCTCGCACTGAAAACAAACAAAATGGCGGCCGACACTTCCTGATTTCGACCGATTCAAACGTTGACTGACATGTAACCACCAATCAGAATTACGCTTGCGCACGTTAGGGTGCGTGCACGGTGCGCGCACGTTGCGCAGCTATAGATATGTATGTGCTTTTAAATGCAATTTTCTCAGGAACTACTGAACAGATTGCCTCCATATATGCAAAAGGCACATCCCTGACCTGAGGACTACCTCTCTGCCAAATTTCAAGTACTTCTGTTCAGCCGTTCGGGCTGTACCTTCGACTAAAGGACCCCCCTTTTTTCTCAGCCCCCACTTGACGAATCCCCCCGAGACTTTCAGGGTAGGAGCTGAGCGGAGCGCCCCATTAGTTTTGAAAATTTCGCGAGGATTCGTCAACCGGTGCCAAAGTTATTCAAAATAGAATTTTGAGATTTCCTATGGAAACACGGTCCTAACTATAACTATCTACTGGCGACCGCCAGTAGATAATATATATATATTACCTACTGGCGGTCGCCAGTAGGTAGTTATAGTTAGGACCCCTTTTCCATAGGAAATTCGCAACATTCTATTTTGAATAACTTTGGCGCCGGTCGACGAATCCTCGCGAATTTCTCAAAATAGGTGGGGCGCTACGCTCCGCTCCTACCCTGAAAGTCTCGGGGGGATTCGTCAAGCGGGGGCTGAGATAAAAGGGGGGTCCCAAAACACGTTTTTCCCATGCATTTTTCCATAGGACCTTTAGACAGGGCTACAGCCCGAACGGCTGAACAGAATTACTAGAGAGGTAGTCCCTAGGTCAAGGAAGTGTCTTTTGTAGGTTTGGTGTAAATCTGTTCAGTAGATTCTGAGAAAATAGCCTTTAAATCAATATATATATCTGAGCCAGCTTACGGTACGCTTACCGTAAGCTTACCGTACGCGTACGGTGGCGTGCGCGAGCGCGATTCTGATTGGCTGTTAGATCTTAGTAAACATTCGAATCGGCCGAAACCAGGAAGCGGCGGCCGCCATTTTGTGTGTTTCACTCAGAAAAAAAAGAGTGAAAACAAGAAAAGGGGGCAAGGAGGAGAGTTACAGACCCCCTTACATTTGTGAGGGGGTCAAAGAAGGACAGAAAAGTACAAAGAAAACATTTATTGATTTTTAAAAAAATCACGGGGTACGCGTACGGTAAGCTTACGGTAAGCGTACGGAAGAAAAAAAAATTTAAAAAAGAAATGAAATGCAGATTTAAGAGTTTAGATATTAGGGGGCTCTAAAAAGAGCCGTTGTGTTTATGAAGTGATTTTTTAAGTGGTACCTACAAGTAAGTACCGATGCAGAGTCTAAGGTTCAAGAGGAAGACTCTGTTCCCTTCATCATTGAAGTGCACACCATCTCCTCTATAAATGTCTTGCATGTCATAACGCAAGTTGTTGTGGTAAATGGCACCCATACCATAGTCACGGAGGAAAGCAGAAACAGATTTGTGGACGTGCTTTCTTGCTTTGTCAATTTGCGGACAGAAATGATTGGACCAGTTCCATTTTTGCCTTTGGCATATGTTGGAAAACACAAAGGCAGTTTTAGGGAAAAGTGAAAACAGTTGTGCAAAGGTGTCCTTCATAAGCATTTCCAGACCTACCCCAGTCAAAGTGCCTAGGTCATTGCCACCACAGTGCACTATTATGAGGTCAGGGTGTTGGATTTGCATGAAGGATTTCACCAATGGCATCAATTGGTGCCACTTTAACCCTCTCTGACCAATCCATTTAATGTCTACATTTGGCAAAGCAAGGTCTCTCACCATACCTGTTTTCTCTGCAAACTTTTCACTCCAGAAGACATAGCTGTGCCCTACAATCCACACTGTGAACATCTTCAAAGGAGAACTGGATGCTCGCAGGAGGTGTCTTTCAGTAGAATGGCAATATGAAAAGAAAGACAGTTTGGAAATGGAGGCATACATATTTTTTTCAAAACAAAAAGAACTGATTGGCTGTTTCATACCATTCTAGAATAAAAACTAGGCTGTATGTGTAAATTAATAGAAGCATGTTTTGTATTGGTACAAAAAAATGTGTTACCAAAGAACAGTACTATGGATTTGCTGTTAGGTTTGAAAAGTCAAGCACTCTTGCTCTGTGGAATTGAAACATTGTGTGGCGAACTTCTGACCTAACTCCACACAGCAGTGTTCCATGAGCTGTTGCTATGGTAGCAGGCAGAAGTCAAGTTGGGGGAAGGGTACTAGGCAGAAGTCAATTTGGGGGCAGGGTACTTTTGGAAAAGGGTTGGTTTTCAACCAATAGAAATGTGTGATTACATTTGAAAAAAAGGGGGAAGCACTGAGATTTGAAACTTACATGTATATGTGTGGAAAAATAGAGGGAAAGTTTGCCATTATCTGGTTCTGCTGAGAGGAGAGAGGTGTAGAGAACAGAGATCCTGGCTCTGATAATCTGCTGTTTGAGTGCCACATTTCTTTCACAACTAACTAATTTTAAAGGTGAGTTTAGAGTTTGAGAGGGGATGTATATGGTAAATTAAGAAATGAATAATAGAATTGGAATTCCTTTTGTAGAAGTTGTGTTTATTATTTTCTGTTTTGGGAGAAATTTAAATGTGAGGAACATGTAAAATAATATGGACTATTTTTTCATGATAAATTAAGGTGTACTGGTAAAAATAAGGAATACTTTAAGGGTTTGAGGTTGCAGTCAGTAATGCAAATACATTCAGCATCAGGAGGCTGGTTGCCCTTGCTGGAGTGTAGGCAGTCACCGAGGATACACATGGTGGTGGTCTGAAAAAGCAGTTTGGACATGGGCTTTTTAAAAAAAATCTAAAAAGTGGATTCATAATGTGTCAGTCTGTAAAAGTGATTTTCACTTGCCAAAAAAAAAGAGCAGTAAGTGTGCATTTAAATTGGCAAAGAAATTTCGTTTTGTGACTAATGTGAAAACATGACTCTGTGTGCAAATAGGAATTACAGGCAGAGATTTATTGCGTTTTGCTCTGGTGATTTCACAGTTGCATTAGTAGGAAAAAGGGGGAGCGATTTTTTGGGGGAAGAAGCAGACTCTTAGCACACACCCAGCTCCTTTCCATGTATAATCATGCACAGTATTTAGAAGCGAGTGGGGTTTTGAGGTTTCAGTCTGTAATGCAAATACATTCAGCATCACTAAGGCTGGTTGCCCTTGCTGGAGTGTAGGCAGTCACCGAGGATACACATGGTGGTGGTCTGAAAAAGCAGTCTGGACATGTGCAATTAAAAAAATCTAAAAAGTGGATTCATAATGTGTCAGTCTGTAAAAGTGATTTTCACTTGCCAAAAAAAAAGAGCAGTAAGTGTGCATTTAAATTGGCAAAGAAATTTCGTTTTGGGACTAATGTGAAAACATGACTCTGTGTGCAAATAGGAATTACAGGCAGAGATTTATTGCGTTTTGCTCTGGTGATTTCACAGTTGCATTAGTAGGAAAAAGGGGGAGCGATTTTTTGGGGGAAGAAGCAGACTCTTAGCACACACCCAGCTCCTTTCCATGTATAATCATGCACAGTATTTAGAAGCGAGTGGGGTTTTGAGGTTTCAGTCTGTAATGCAAATACATTCAGCATCACTAAGGCTGGTTGCCCTTGCTGGAGTGTAGGCAGTCACCGAGGATACACATGGTGGTGGTCTGAAAAAGCAGTCTGGACATGTGCAATTTAAAAAATCTAAAAAGTGGATTCATAATGTGTCAGTCTGTAAAAGTGATTTTCACTTGCCAAAAAAAAAGAGCAGTAAGTGTGCATTTAAATTGGCAAAGAAATTTCGTTTTGGGACTAATGTGAAAACATGACTCTGTGTGCAAATAGGAATTACAGGCAGAGATTTATTGCGTTTTGCTCTGGTGATTTCACAGTTGCATTAGTAGGAAAAAGGGGGAGCGATTTTTTTGGTGCAGAAGCAGACTCTTAGCACACACCCAGCTCCTTTCCATGTATAATCATGCACAGTATTTACAAGCGAGTGGGGTTTTGAGGTTTCAGTCTGTAATGCAAATACATTCAGCATCACTAAGGCTGGTTGCCCTTGCTGGAGTGTAGGCAGTCACCGAGGATACACATGGTGGTGGTCTGAAAAAGCAGTCTGGACATGGGCTTTTAAAAAAATCTGAAAAGTGGTTTCATAATGTGTCAGTCTGTAAAAGTGATTTTCACTTGCCAAAAAAAAAGAGCAGTAAGTGTGCATTCAAATTGGCAAAGAAATTTCGTTTTGGGACTAATGTGAAAACATGACTGTGTGCAAATAGGAATTACAGGCAGAGATTTATTGCGTTTTGCTCTGGTGATTTCACAGTTGCATTAGTAGGAAAAAGGGGGAGCGATTTTTTGGGGGAAGAAGCAGACTCTTAGCACACACCCAGCTGCTTGCCATGTGGAATCATGCACAGTATTTAGAAGCGAGTGGGGTTTTGAGGTTTCAGTCTGTAATGCAAATACATTCAGCATCACTAAGGCTGGTTGCCCTTGCTGGAGTGAAGGCAGTCACCGAGGATACACATGGTGGTGGTCTGAAAAAGCAGTCTGGACATGGGCTTTTTTAAAAAAATCTGAAAAGTGGTTTCATAATGTGTCAGTCTGTAAAAGTGATTTTCACTTGCCAAAAAAAAAGAGCAGTAAGTGTGCATTTAAATTGGCAAAGAAATTTCGTTTTGGGACTAATGTGAAAACATGACTCTGTGTGCAAATAGGAATTACAGGCAGAGATTTATTGCGTTTTGCTCTGGTGATTTCACAGTTGCATTAGTAGGAAAAAGGGGGAGCGATTTTTTGGGGGAAGAAGCAGACTCTTAGCACACACTCAGCTGCTTACCATGTGGAATCATGCACAGTATTTAGAAGCGAGTGGGGTTTTGAGGTTTCAGTCTGTAATGCAAATACATTCAGCATCACTAAGGCTGGTTGCCCTTGCTGGAGTGTAGGCAGTCACCGAGGATACACATGGTGGTGGTCTGAAAAAGCAGTCTGGACATGGGCTTTTTAAAAAAACTGAAAAGTGGTTTCATAATGTGTCAGTCTGTAAAAGTGATTTTCACTTGCCAAAAAAAAAGAGCAGTAAGTGTGCATTCAAATTGGCAAAGAAATTTCGTTTTGTGACTAATGTGAAAACATGACTCTGTGTGCAAATAGGAATTACAGGCAGAGATTTATTGCGTTTTGCTCTGATGATTTCACAGTTGCATTAGTAGGAAAAAGGGGGAGCGATTTTTTGGGGGAAGAAGCAGACTCTTAGCACACACCCAGCTCCTTTCCATGTATAATCATGCACAGTATTTACAAGCGAGTGGGGTTTTCAGGTTTCAGTCTGTAATGCAAATACATTCAGCATCACTAAGGCTGGTTGCCCTTGCTGGAGTGTAGGCAGTCACCGAGGATACACATGGTGGTGGTCTGAAAAAGCAGTCTGGACATGGGCTTTTTTAAAAAATTCTGAAAAGTGGTTTCATAATGTGTCAGTCTGTAAAAGTGATTTTCACTTGCCAAAAAAAAAGAGCAGTAAGTGTGCATTCAAATTGGCAAAGAAATTTCGTTTTGGGACTAATGTGAAAACATGACTCTGTGTGCAAATAGGAATTACAGGCAGAGATTTATTGCGTTTTGCTCTGGTGATTTCACAGTTGCATTAGTAGGAAAAAGGGGGAGCGATTTTTTGGGGGAAGAAGCAGACTCTTAGCACACACCCAGCTCCTTTCCATGTATAATCATGCACAGTCTTTACAAGCGAGTGGGGTTTTCAGGTTTCAGTCTGTAATGCAAATACATTCAGCATCACTAAGGCTGGTTGCCCTTGCTGGAGTGTAGGCAGTCACCGAGGATACACATGGTGGTGGTCTGAAAAAGCAGTCTGGACATGGGCTTTTTTTTTTTTTTTTTTTTTTTTTTTTTTTTTTTAAAACCTTTATTCGGATATTTCAGATACACAGCTATTCAGCCGACAACCTGGAGGTTCGGCAGCTCATCAATCAACAGGTGTAGTCTTCTATAGCTTTCAAGCAGGAGAGGAAAGAAGGTTTCAATTTTTAAAATAAAACATAACAAGCAAGGCAATATACATCATGTGTTCGCGTCAGTTCCCACCGATGAGGCGGCCCCATATCCAACATCAGATCAGCCCTCAAGTGTGGAGGGGAGGGAGAGGCAGAGGCACTAACTTTCTATCAGATTTCATCAGCGAAACTCAAGTCGGAAGTGGGGCTAGGGGGAAAGGTGCTCCTCTGGTGGGTCAGTGGCAGGAGGCAGGCAGATGTACCCCCTATACTGGTTCCAACCCCCCCACACCTTATGCCATTTCTTGGGCCTCCCCCGTGCACAATACACTGTTTTCTCCCGAAACATGCACCAGTCCATGTTATCCTTCCATGCATCCAGGGTGGGCGGGCTAGGGGACCCCCACAATCGTGCAATGTCCCGCTTGGCCACCATATTACCAAGGGTCACCCATTGAGTCTGCGCAGCATCGTAGTCTGTAGGGCCCCACATGTTCAAAAGACAGCGCCGCGCCTCTGAGTGCAACACAATACCCGTGACCTCCTGCATCACAACGTGAATCTGCTTCCACAATTCCGCAATCACACCACACTCCCATATAATGTGCAGAAAGGTGCCCATCATCCCGCAGCCCCTCTTACACAGCCCGTCCTCGGAGAAACCCATGTGGACCAACCGGGGGCCAGTGACATAGACTCTGTGGAGTATCTTAAGCTGGACCAGCCGCAGCCTGGCGGGGATGGCAACCTCTTTCGGGGAGGAGACAGCGTACTGCCAGTCCTCATCGTCCAGCTCAAGACCGTCTCTAGTCCACTGGTCCCGCACCCCCAGGAGGAGATCGGTACGGACGTTCACCAGCTTCTTATAAATGAGAGAGATCGTGCTCTCCGGCACATGGCCGTCCAAGATCCGGTCCTCCAGCGGAGAGGATTCAGGCACCTTCTCCCCCTCCACGAGGACCGACCGCAGCGCATGGCGCACCTGCGCGTACCGGAAGTATTCCGTGCCCTCTAGCGCATATTCCGTCCGCAGCTCTTTAAATGACTTAATCCGCCCCTTGGCCAGCATGTCCCCCACCCTGGAGATACCAATCAGGTCCCATTTGTCGAAACCCTTAGAATGCCAGAGTTTTCCCAGCATGTCAGAGTCAAACAGCGGAGTGGCCAGTGTGAGTCTATCCTTCCACCCCAGGGAGTTCGTGACTGCCTTCCACACGTGCACCGCCACCCCGGTCGGCCCCGTGAGGGACCCAGCCGGGGCCCTTGAGTAAAGTGCTCTATAGTAGCCACCACTCCGCAGCAACCACCGGTCCATCGCGAAGCCGGGGCTAAGCGCACGACCGTAGACTCCATGGTTGATCGCGCTCAGTTGGGAGGCCCAATAGTATCTCCGGATGTCAGGAAGCGCGATACCCCCGTCATACCAAGGGAGAGTTAATTTTGCTATCGCTATACGCGGGCGGCCGTCCCACAGCAGCGAACGTTGCAGACTCTCAACCTCCCGAAAGTAACTGGCTGGAACCAGCTCCTGGGTGTTCTGCAGGGCATAGAGAAAACGGGGAAGCGACATCATTTTAAATAGCGCCGCACGACCGAGGAGGGAAAGAGGCAGCCGCCTCCAGCCTGCCACGTCCCGCCGCAGGCGCGCCAACGGAGGGAGCAGGTTTCGCTCATACCGTACCGTGGGATCGGCCGAAATATAGATCCCAAGATACAGAAAACCCTCCCGGGCGATCTGGATCGGGCAATTCCGCGGGGGAACCGGAGCGTCTCCACACAGGGCGTACAGATATGACTTACCCCAGTTGATGGTGAGCCCCGAGTTCCTCCCGAAGGAAGTCAAGATGTCGCAGACAACTATAAGGGACTGCCGGGGTGAGGTAAGATAGAGCAGAATGTCGTCGGCATAGAGGGAAATGCGGTCCTCGTGGTCGGGGGACCAGCGAATCCCCCTCACGTCTGGGTGCCACCGTATCCATGCCGCTAGCGGCTCAAGGGCGAGAGCGAACAACAGCGGCGAGAGGGGACAACCCTGCCTGGTACCCCTTCCCAAGTCGAAGGGACTGGAGGCCCTCCCGTTAACTGCAACTTTGGCGAGAGGTCCTTCGTATAAGAGCCTCACCCAGCCCACAAATCCGGGCCCGAAGCCGAACTTCGCGAGCGCGGCCCACAAATATGCCCACTCAACCGTGTCGAATGCCATCGTTGCATCGAGCGCAGCCACCACGGCCGGTTCCCGCATTGTCCCGACCCTTGTGATCACACCATGAATGCGCCTAAGATTCAACGCAGTATTACGATGTGGGATGAATCCGGATTGGTCGGGGTGGATCAGGTCACCGACGACCCTGACTAGCCGGTTTGCGAGGATTTTAGCAAGGATCTTCGGCTCAGCATTGAGGAGCGAGATCGGCCTATATGAACTGCACCTGTTTCTAGGCTTGCCATCTTTATGGATGACCACGATCGTTGCCAGGCGCTGGTCGAGCGGGAGGCAACCCGTCGCCCGCGCCTCCAGAAACATGGCTCGTAAATGCGGAGCGATCTTGTCCGGCTGGAGTTTGTAGAGCTCGATGGGCAGACCATTCGGACCCGAGGCCTTGCCCGGACGCAAAGAACGGATCGCCCCCGCAATCTCATCGACCGTGATGTCGCCATCAAGATCGTCCCTGTCCACGTCGGAGAGGCAAGGCAGGGCGAGATCGCGCAGGAGCGCACATGAGTCCTCCACTGGCCTGTCCGACACGGATGTATAGACCGTGTGGAAGTAATCCGCAAAGCACTGGACTATGCCATCCGGCTCCGTGACCGTGCCGCCATCCTCCGTCACCAGGTCCGGCACCACTCGATTGACCCTCTCCTTCTTGTCCAGCCACGCGATCAATTTCCCGGCCTTGTCCCCGACGTCGTACAGACGGCCCCGCTGTTCCCTACTCAGAGCCTTGGCTGCGTCAGTCGCGAGGGCCCTGTACTCCGATTGCTTAAGGCTCAATTTGTGCAGCGCCTCTTCCGTGACCTCCCCCTCCAGGGCCAGCTCTAGGTCTGCGATCTCCGCCTCAAGCTGGGCGACTTCCGCGTCTCTCCGACGCTTGGCCGCTGTAATCAAGGAGAGGGCCTCACCCCTAATCACGGTTTTGAATGCTTCCCACAAGGACACCGCCGACGTGACCGAACCGAGGTTTTCTTGAAAATAACGGTCGATCGCCTTAAGTACCTCACTACGAGTCACGGGGTCTCTAAGATGCCACGGGTTAATTGGGGCCACCCTACCACCCACTCCTCTGGCAACATCCATACAGATCCACACCGGAGAATGATCAGAAATACCTCGTGCCATGTGCCTGGCCTCAGAGACAAGGGAAGCGTGTGCAGCCAGTGTAAGGACATAATCAATTCTGGAGAGACTGCCATGCGCACCTGAGTGGAAAGTGTACTGCCGTTGTGTGGGATGCAACATTCTCCAACAATCGACCAGCCCTAGGGTATCTATGAAATCAGGAAGCCACTTCTGTGCCCCCCCCGAAGTCCTCTGCGGGTGCCTGTCGAGCAGGCCTGATCCGACCGCATTAAAGTCACCACCCACCACCAACACTCCCTCTGGGAGATCCAGTAATGTCCTCTCTAAGTCCGCTAGGGTAGAGGGCTGCAATGCAGGGGGGACATAAACCGACACCAGGACCAGCGTCCTGCCCTCCCACCGTCCCGCTACTGCCGCGAAGCGCCCCCTATCGTCTACAGTAGTGGAATCAACCTCAAATGGCAGAGAGGACCTGACTAGTATTCCCGCCCCTCTGGAACCCGAGGTGAACCCGGAATGCGCAACAAATTTATAACCTTTACGATTAAGTGCATGGCACGTGTTGCCAATCAAGTGCGTCTCTTGCAAGAGAACAATATCATGGGCACATCTCTTCAGAAATTGCAGGACAATCCCACGCTTAATACGATCCCCCAGGCCATTCACATTCCAACTGAGTATTTTGAGGCCCCTACCCCCCATCCCAGCATGTAAGGAGACCACCACCACCCGCGTGGAACCCGACCCGAATCACAGGAGCTTGCATCTTGACGCCTTGCAGAACCAAAAACAACAACAACCCCAACAACAAACCCCACCCACCCCCCACCCTGCACCCCTGCGTAAGCTCTAAAGTGCCCCCCAACTTGCAGTGTGCCTGTCGCCCCTTATAGAACTAGTCTACGGAAAGAACCCCAGAGGAGGAAAAAGCTCCCCTACTGCCCCCGCCACCCCCCGGACTATCAACCTCCCGGAGGGACCGGAGTCATGGTACTTAAGTCCTGGGTCAATGTTCGTCACCAGCACCATCTGCGCCACCAGAGCATTCCACGTCAGTCCGCCCCTGGGGCAGAGTGTCCAGCCAGTCTCCGACCATGTCGGGCGCCTCAAAAAAGAAAGTTCGCTCTTCGAACACCACCCGCAACCTTGCCGGAAAAAGCATGGCATATTTTAGTCCCATCTCACGCAGTCTTCTCTTGACCGCCATGAAGCCTTGCCGCTGCTTTTGCACCATCTGGGTGAAGTCCGGATAAAAGCTTACAGTAGTGTTCTGGAATGGCAGCGGGCCGGCCGTCCGCGATGCTTGTAGTATGGCATCTCGATCCCTGAAATTAAAGATCCGGGCGACAATCGGCCTTGGTGGGGCCCCGACCTTGGGCCTCCCGCCAGGAACTCTGTGGGCCCGTTCGACGGTAAAGAACTTGCTAAGGCCTTTGGGTGCCAGATGGTTCACCACCAGGTCCTCCACGAACAGGTCCACCGACTGCTCCTCCGAATTTTCCGGGACCCCAATGATGCGCACGTTGTTACGCCTTGCACGGCCTTCAAAGTCTTCCAACCGACGGGCGAAGTGATCATGTGCTGTCCGGAGAGTACGGACTTCCTGCTGGAGGCAGGAGACATCGCCCAGGAGGCCGACAGTCTTGAGGTCCAAGGACTGAACCCGCTCATTAGTTTTGCCGAGGTCGGCCCGAACCAGATTGACGTCAATCGATATGGCATCTACTTTTTGTGCCAGGGTCTCAAATTGCTGCCCAATCGAGGACTTCATCCCTTCGATGGCCCCCATGATGTCCTGCAGGGTTAATTCTGTGGAGGGGGATGCCGCGTCCTTCGAGGCTTCCGACGTCGGGCCTGATCCGCCCGGGGACCCCCTCTGATGGGCATAGCGGTCCATGTTATTAGTCTGGGTGTAGGTGCCCCGCCTGGTGTTCTTGGGCTTCTGTTTGTCGGCGTCCGATCTGGTCGACATCGCAATCAGCCTTGTAGACAATCTCCTGGCCCGTACAGGGTAAATGGGCATGCAACCAGTGGCTGGCGCCGCGCACGCTCCGTCCCGGGCGCCCTGGAGACTGGAAGGCGAAAGCGAAAGCGAAAGCGAAATCCCGCACCTCCGCCGACTCTTCCCCAACCAGGCCGCTGTTGTTCAATTAGGGCACGGGCACTGTGCCAACGCAAGTCCCGGGCACCGTGCGGGGAGTAGGCCCCAAACTTCCAGGCGGTATAACTTCGGTCTCCGGTGGGCGATTTCGACCCGGACAGCAGCTCCCGCCTCAGCAGCGGCTCCCCTCCAATAGTCCGGGCATCAAGTACAGGATAATAGGCAGGATAGATGCCGGAGGGAGCGAGGGTCTCGGGAGCTCTAGGCTCACGCGGCCATCTTGATCGCGCGCTAAGCTCCTCCCACCTGGACATGGGCTTTTTAAAAAAACTGAAAACTGGTTTCATAATGTGTCAGTCTGTAAAAGTGATTTTCACTTGCCAAAAAAAAAGAGCAGTAAGTGTGCTTTCAAATTGGCAAAGAAATTTCGTTTTGTGACTAATGTGAAAACATGACTCTGTGTGCAAATAGGATTTACAGGCAGAGATTTATTGCGTTTTGCTCTGGTGATTTCACAGTTGCATTAGTAGGAAAAAGGAGGAGCGATTTTTTGGGGGAAGAAGCAGACTCTTAGCACACACCCAGCTCCTTTCCATGTATAATCATGCACAGTATTTACAAGCGAGTGGGGTTTTCAGGTTTCAGTCTGTAATGCAAATACATTCAGCATCACTAAGGCTGGTTGCCCTTGCTGGAGTGTAGGCAGTCACCGAGGATACACATGGTGGTGGTCTGAAAAAGCAGTCTGGACATGGGCTTTTTAAAAAAACTGAAAAGTGGTTTCATAATGTGTCAGTCTGTAAAAGTGATTTTCACTTGCCCAAAAAAAGAGCAGTAAGTGTGCTTTCAAATTGGCAAAGAAATTTCGTTTTGGGACTAATGTGAAAACATGACTCTGTGTGGAAATAGGAATTACAGGCAGAGATTTATTGCGTTTTGCTCTGGTGATTTCACAGTTGCATTAGTAGGAAAAAGGGGGAGCGATTTTTTGGGGGAAGAAGCAGACTCTTAGCACACACCCACACAAGGAGCTCCTTTCCATGTATAATCATGCACAGTATTTAGAAGCGAGTGGGGTTTTGAGGTTTCAGTCTGTAATGCAAATACATTCAGCATCACTAAGGCTGGTTGCCCTTGCTGGAGTGTAGGCAGTCACCGAGGATACACATGGTGGTGGTCTGAAAAAGCAGTCTGGACATGGGCTTTTTAAAAAAACTGAAAAGTGGTTTCATAATGTGTCAGTCTGTAAAAGTGATTTTAACTTGCCAAAAAAAAAGAGCAGTAAGTGTGCATTCAAATTGGCAAAGAAATTACGTTTTGTGACTATTGTGAAAAGAAATGTAGTAATATATTTAAATAAAATAAAGGAATTTTTTTTTAGTTTTTTTCAGGTATTGCTGAAGAGCAGTGGACAAAATTTAAGATGCCTACAAAATCCAGAGTTCAAAAAACGCACAAAAAAAACCTATATTTGAAGACAACTAGAGGACCAAAGTTAGTAGAAGATGCTCATGTTGGGAAAAAGAAAAAATCTTCTGGTAAGCAGAAAAAACAATTTCTAAAAAATATATTCAAAAGAATGAAAAATGTACAAAATGTCTGTACTCGAAAGGATGTTTTGAAAAAAAAAGGAGAGGAAAAAATTGACAGTTTAGTTAATGCAAATATACCTTCAGCAACTGAAAAGATTTATATAAATAGAAAAACAGCGTTTAAAGAGATACGTAGAAAAATGTTTCAGAGAAGAGTTATGTCCAATTTGATGAAGGATGTGAAGAAATATAAGAAAAAGTTTTATAAAAGAAAAAAAGAAATAGAAGCCATTGCACCAAAGGCATTAGAATTAAAAAGGAAACTATTCATTTTAATTTTGAATAGGATGCGTACATTAGACAAAATGGTTAATGTACTGAAATCACATAGCAAAAGGAAAAGAGTAGTGAACAGAACAAACTTTTGTAAAGTGTTTTTAGGAAAGTGGATGCATAGTTCAAGTAGTGAACCTTTTTTTAATGAAGAGAGCTATTTTCAAAGTAATAGTTTGCTGCATGCAGTTGACACCAGAGGTCGTTCTTACGAAGTAAAAAATGGTTGCATAATGGAGAAGGAGATAATGGTTCCAAGAGATGAGGTACAAGTGATGGCAGATGAGGCTATGGGGAGACGTCCTAAAGCCCCAGTGTACACTTGGAATTGTAGTAGTATTTGCACTGTTTCTAAGAGAATATAGTAAAAAAAAGTATAAAACAGAAGATTAAGGTGCTTCAAAGTCTGGATCCATGCAGAGTGAGAGAGAATACTGGTTTGCAGGGTCATTCTCTGGCTTGTCTATCTAGAAAAGTGTGCAATAGTGTTTTCCATCATTTTAGGATGCTGGCTGTTCATCATACTGAAATGAGAAAGTTTGTGAGACGGTTGTATTTTGCCAAAAGTCCAGCAATAAAGTTAAATGAATTGAATAGGGCTCTGTTCCGAGGAACGGTATCAGATGTAGAGAAGGTTGTTGATGAAATTCAGTTTTGTTACTTTGGTCCTGAACAAAACAGTGCAGAGAAGGACACAGTAAATGAGGAAGAAGTGGAAGAGAATGTAGAACCCTCTGTAAGTAACACATTTAATGATCACATAACAAAATTTGCAATAGTCTCTAATGAAAGACCAAATTTTACTTGTATTTGTTGCCGCAGAACTCATTATAGAAAACAAACTAGGAATGTTGATCTCTACAGAAAGAGTGAAAATGAAGATAATTATAAGTGGAAGGATTTTGCCACATATATATTTCTAGAAAATTGTTTTGATTTGGGTGAAGATCAGCGTATTTGTAAATACTGTTACAACAAGTTAGAGGAAAATAGAATGCCGACCAGAGCTGTACATAATAATTTAGAATTGGATGCTATTCCTGCTGAACTTTCTGAATTAAATACATATGAGTCTATACTCATTCAATGCGTTCATCCGTTCCAGACCATAGTACGTATGGAGCCCAAAACTGGTAAATTACCTCCTTCTGATTTACTGAGAGGTTTAAAAGGAAGAGTGGTGTATTTGCCCTTGGATTTGAAAAAAAATATGGAAACTATTGATGCGGAAACTTTGGAAACTGAACCATTAGTTATTCTGGTTAATGGTGTACCTACAAAGAATAAGAAGATTTGGCAGGAGCTGGTAGATGTGCGGAAAGTACAAAGAGCAAATTTGTATTTGAAAAGGAATAACAAATGGTATGAATCAATTTATATAGAAGAAGAAGAAGAAGAAGAAGATTTACAAGAAGACACAGAAACACCAACTGGACAAATAGAAAAAGTGGACAAGTCAAAGGAAGAAGAAATTTATGAACATTTTAGCATACATCCTCTTCATTCAAAAGAAGTTATGGGAGATAATATTGATCTCTTTCAGATGAAGAAAGCAAAAGGAACTCCCGTGAGTGTATGGGAGGAGAGCTTGGAAGCTCGATGTTTTCCCCAGCTGTTTCCTAAAGGAAAAGGAGGACGATACGATGAACGTCCAGAACAGATTCCAGCTTCTGAGTATCGGACTACAAGACTATATGCTGAAGATCCCAGATTTCGACAAAGTATTCCTTATTTGTTCCATCTTTTATTTGAAAGCGACTTGTCTGCACTGTCTTATGCAGTAAATCACATTTTAAAAAGTGGAGTACATTTACAAAATGTGTCTGCTAAGGATTTTATGGAGAAAGTGCAGCACCGAGATGATCATTTGGAAACACAACTGATCAATCTGATGGCTTGTCAGCGTGGGACAAATGAATATTGGTACCGACGCCATGGTGAATTAAAATGCATGTTACGGAATTTAGGAACACCAACATGGTTCGTTACCCTAAGCTGTGCGGAGTACGCTTGGGATGATTTACTGGATTTTCTACGAGAGGCAAATTCAAACATTAAAAACATCGAATACAAGACAGCAGGAGAACTGTGCTCATTGGATCCGGTTAATGTTTGCAGATATTTCAATCATAGATTTGAGGCTATGATGTCCTTCATCTGCAATAAAAAAAATCCACCTCTTGGAGAAGTAGTAGATTTCTTTTGGAGAAAAGAGTACCAGGCAAGAGGTGCTCCTCATATTCATATGCTGTTGTGGATCAAGGATGCCCCAAAGTTTGGAACAGATACTGATGAAGCAGTGTTATCTTTCATTGAAGAATATGCAACATGTGCTATACCAAAAAGCACAGAAGAGAAAAAGTTAAAGGAGCAAGTTTTACGTTTCCAAAGTCATCGGTGTGGAAAATACTGTCGACGGAAATACAAGAGCAAAGATAAATACTACACTAAATGTCGATTTGGATTTCCTAGACCTGTTCTTTCAAATGGAAGAGTCAACAGTTTTATGTCAGCTGTGAGACATACTATCACAAGAAAATCACCTAAGAATACCTACAACCTAAAAAGAAAAGAAGAATCAAAAAATATAAATGACTACAACCCAGTCATTTTATCCATGTGGAACGCTAACATGGATATACAGTATGTAGCTGACAATTCCATTGCTGTTGCTCGATATGTAACGTCTTACATTACGAAATCAGAAAAAACAGAATTGAAGGAAATGTGGGAAGAGATTTCTCACGAGAAGACTGTCAGTAAGAAGCTGTACAGTTTCAGTTTGAAGATGTTATCGCATCGAGAAATTGGATCCTACGAATGTTCAGATAGGTTATCTTCTGCAAGTCTCTACTCGAAGTCAAGAAGAATAATTTGGGCAAGTTTAGGCCTTGCAGCAATGAGAAATCGGGTACTGAAATCTGTTGGAGAAATTGAATATTTGGCCGAGAATGACCCAGAAAGTACAGATATTTTGAAATCAAACATGTTGGACACATATTATCCCAAGAGAAGTCAACATCTGGAGAACATGTGTCTCTATGAAGTGCTGCAGAACTACATTTATTCACGGAAAGCTGCAGAAGACATCAACAATGGAAAATATAAAGTCGTTGGTGAGGAAGGATGTTTGGTGAAGCAAACAAAAGGAAGTTTGATAAATCACAGGAAGCTGAGTTGCGACACTACTGACAAGAAGGAATTTTACTACTTGGCTCTTTTACAGTTGTTTAAACCATGGCGTACAGAGGATGAACTACTGGGAGAATTTCAAAGCTATGAAGATTCTTTTAATGCTTGCAAAGACAGCATACAATGCAGTACATTCTCAAGTTATCTGCAAATGTTAAATGAAGAAATTGAACAGGAAACTACAATTGCAGCAGAAATAGCTAGAGACAGTTCTCAGGACAGCCAAAGTTCAGGAACACTCAGTCAAGATCCCCTAGGACAACCAATCGTTGAAAATGAAGCATCAATAGCCATGAATGAAGTGGAAACGGCTATGAATCAAGCTCAAGAAGAATTTATAGACTTAGAAAATTTGGAAAGACAACTGAATCAAGAGCAGCAACAAATTTATGAAGAGATCAGAAACAAAATTGATCACGGATTTCTACATGAAAAAAAAGAGTGCTCATGCACATCATTTCATCCAATCAGGATGTATGTAAGCGGACAAGCTGGAACTGGAAAAAGTTTCCTTATAAAAGTCATCAGAAGCTACCTACAGCAAAAAACAGATTCTACTTTGTCTTGTGTGGTTACTGCTCCAACTGGGTTAGCAGCATATAACATAAAAGGAATCACTTTACATCGTTTGCTAATGTTACCAGTGGAGCATGAGAACAAAATACAATACAACAAGCTAACTGGAGAAGCATCCTTGGAAGTTTCAAGAGTATTGAAGAAGATGCAAGTTCTCATTATTGATGAGGTGAGCATGGTATCAAACTTAATGCTTGCCTTTGTGCATTTAAGAATGCAGCAAATTTTGAAGACAGACTATGACATGTTATTTGGTGGAAAACACGTCATAGTTTTTGGAGATCTTTTGCAACTTACTCCAGTTAAAGGACAACCAGTGTTTAATACTGTCACACATGAAGACACGAAGAAGTCATTGGGAAGCATCGGAAATACAAATATTTGGTCCTTCTTTGAGTACAAGGAACTTACTACTAATATGAGGCAAGCAAGCGATGAAGAATATGGAAGTATTCTGAAAGATATCAGAATTGGACTACTCACAGAAGTTGGCAAAAAAGCATTACAGAGTCGGCTGCTACATAATTTATTTCCAAAGGAAGAAATAGTTGCAGAGAAAATATACAAGAACATTGCAGAAAACAAAAGTGTCATCTGCTTAATGCCAACTCTACGTGAATGCTCAATATTTAATGAGGAGCTTTTGAAATTGGAAAAGGAAGAGATCAGGAAATTGGAAGCAGTGGACAAAATTGAGGATGGAAGAATTACTGTCACAGTGTGGAAATATGGATTTCTCTGATCAGTTATGTCCCCTATCTTGGACCCCAACGGTTTCCTGTATGAATCACAAGTACATGTATGTTCCCTCCAGTTCCAGTTATGAAGACGCAAACACATGTGCGTCCACCGTCAACATGTCCTCTGTCAGATCCGCCATGAATAGGCCGGATATTCCATTCCTAAGTATGAAAGGCCACCGGCTTTATATGGTTCACTTATGCCATTTTACAGTCCAGGCAAGTAGGCCCTGATTCTGTCATCAAAACTCTTCTTCCCTTCTGCCTCTGAAAGCTCCAGTCTGAGCCTGCATCTGTGACCATGAACTTTGTCTCATTCTCTGCGCGGCTCACGAAGCCTGACATCAGCCTATTCTCTGCCAAAAACTGTATTTCACCTTCGAAATTATCTGCTCCGTTCCCTGCCCAATGCATTCCTGTCTAGCAGTTTAAGTAAACATTCTTCCAGCTACCAAGCAAAGGCCCGGCTTCTCTGTCTTTATGCAAGTAATTCATAGCCCTATTGCTATGGAAGATTTCCGCCCTCGCATCTAGTGTAGACACTTAGACGCTTGTACATGCACTAACAGTCAGTATAGTCAGTATAGAATAAGATTCTATTCGAAGAGACCTCTCTTTTGGATAACATAGTACTTTAAACATGGGATGTTAGATATGATTTGGGATTAGGTTGACTTGACCCTCCAGACTTCTGTCGCCACATGTAGAGCTAAATGTCAAGTCCCCTTCACCCCCTAGTTGCACGTCAATTACACGTCATGCTGCTGCGCGCGCATTTCTGCCAAGTATTTCTGCTGACATTGCGAAATTCTTTCATAGAACCACCCTATTATGACATCACATCTAATGACGTTCTTTCATCACTCCCAGTTACGCCTATTTTTGCTACGCACGAATATATTATCCGTATTATCAATTGTTACGCCTCTTGTATTTGCTTCACTGTAATGCCTATTGTATAAAAGTGATTGATTGTCAATAACGTATGTACTTCACTTCCTGAACCTTCGTGGTGATGGAACTTGGAGCAACCGATTATAATCGACCATTGGAATAAAGCCCATTCCGAACCTCTAATACCACGGATTCTGCCTCTTATTTACTGAGCTATTTTATTAAGTTTCTGTATCAAATTAAGTCCCGGTAATTAAATTATTTACCACATGAATGGCGCCCGAACAGGGACACTTTCTCATCTCACGCGCCGGCGGTGAGTTGCAGGCCCGGTCTCCTGCCACAGCTGGACGGACAACAACGCGTACCAGCAGGATTTCCTGTATCTCCCTCCGGTCAAGCGGGGGCGACTGAGGCTGCGATCAACACCCAGACGAGGCGGTGAGAAGTGCAAAGTATCCCGACCAGAGCCTAGCTGAGAGAGCAAGATCCGAGGTATACAGAGGCCCACCAGTTTCCGAAGTCCCGAGTCGCGTCCAGTTTCCGAAGTGTTCGAGTCGAGTCCAGTCCGGTTCAAGTTCAGTTCAGTTTCCGAGGCCTTCCGTTCCGAGCTACCCGGTGAGTACCATTACTGGGGAGGCGTTCTGACGTGCACATAGGTTGTGCCGGTCAAGACGGGTTTGGGTACACAAATCCGGTCTGCACTGTTTCAGCAGTGTATCTGTACTGTTTAGCAGTATATCTAGTATATCAAGTATATAAATTCAGAATAATTCAGTTAATGTCGAGTATTATGTTTAGTGATTAAGTTTTCCTTAGACCATCATCATCATTGTTGCTCAGTTAAATGTTAAATGTTAAATGTTTTAAGTACGTTCTGCATATTGTGGTGTGAATGACTGTTCATTATCGTGTTTACTGTATTAAGTTTGTTCAAAATCAAGTATCAGATCAGTTCTCAATATGCCGCTCTTTTCGAAATTAAGACAGATCACAACAAGAAAAGGGGTACTCGAAGAAGCCGTTCCTATTCCTCCTAGGGACACTCCAGGGTACTTCATGTATCATAAACATGGCTTAGACGCTATATTATTTCTTGATTTATGGGTAGACTACACCAAGGAATTACCAGAAAGTCAGAGGTGGCCCGCAGCTGGGACCTGGGATGCAGAGTGCATCATGAAAGTAGAGGAAGAGTTATGGAAAAGGAAAGTCAGACAGTCACAGAAAGACGCCGTTGAGTTATGGCGTAAAGAATCTCATAGACGTACAGAAAAAGCACTCCGACAGGAAGAGAAAAATAGAGAGAATTCAAATAAAGTCCGAGAAAATCTATTAATTGAAGAAGGTACACGAGTGAAATCAGAACAAGTAGACAGACAAAGAAATGCCCTTATGAATGGTATGTATCCCCTTCTGGCCGAAGGATTACCTAAGGCTACTCCGGAGATACCAAAAGACTTGCCAACCCCATTGTTTCCAATAAAAGCACATCCTAAGGGGCATCCTAGAACCGCAGAAGACGTTTTTCTTTCCTCATATTTAGATGACGCAGCTCCCGAGTATGCCAATTCCGCCCCACATAGACCGCCTGCCAGGGAGGTTCAACGCCAAGATCCAGTATCTGTACCTCTACAGCAACAAATCCTGACACAAGTTCCGGCAAGCACATCTGTTTCTACATCTGTTCCTACAGCTACTTCTATAGCCGTGTCCACACCTATAGTTGCTGTATCGCGTTCAACGAATCCTTTCACGCCCGATACCCCAGACGGGGCTACGGGAGGTGCTACCAACATTTTTTCCACGCCACCCAGAATAAATAAACTTACGTTTCAAGAGTCAGCACATTCACGTACCCCCAAACTCATAAATGCCCGTACGCTTAAGGAACTTCTTATAGATTGTAGATATGACCCTGTGCCCGGCAAAGAGGACGAAATGACCCTGGCATCATTACGTATCAGACGAGCTGCGGTGTATTTAGGGAAGTTACCAGGAATGACTGCGCATCTAGATAATATATACCATTTTGTTCAAACAGGGCGAGATTCAGAATGTATTAACAGAGCTATGGAATACCAGAAAGTGGAGATACAGGGGGAACTGTTACGTTTCCTTATAAATTGTGTGATCAGAAATCAAGACCGACCGGGGGTAGACCCGGAAGCAATGCAAATTCTTACCAGATGGAGCCAGAATATATCAGAAGGGAGACATGATAAGCAAAATTGTATAATAGCCATGTGCCGAAAGATCCGTAAAGAAATAGAACGCCTACACGAAGAAAGATTAGCGGTAGACCAGTTCGAACAAGGCGAGGAGGAAGGATCAGGACTGCCCACAGGACAGTCAGACACCATAGCTTATGTAGGTAGAGGAAGATCTTGTAATAGTAATAGATGTCTTATTGACCCGATACGTCCGATATGTCCAGATAATAACAGGAATTTCCAAACACCTATAATTAATATAAGGTCTAATGAGCATTCGTTCCAAGCCGCTGACAAATTACTCCGAGAACGGAGGGGTTACCATTTTCTCGATTCTATGGATGAACAAGAATTAGCCAGGTCAGCTGTCCATTGGGTTGACAGTCCCGGAAAGTATGGTGATGATACAGTAGCACGCACATTTTTGAATCTCACCCCAGATGAACAGCGTTTAGCTGGGATTTATATGATTCAACAACTCCTTATACTATATCAGAGTCAGCATTCGGATCCTGGTCCCTTGCCTGATATATTGACTGAATTACTCACAAATAGATGGAGAGGTTCAGGTACTAAATTAATTAAAGAAATACTAGAATCAAGAAAGCAGTACATTCTTTTTGTATGCTCAGAACATGTCTCACTGCCCATTAAGGAAAGAACCACGTATTACATGGACAGACAGAATCCCTTACGAGAAGTGCACCCAATAAAAGGCGAGGACAATGAGTTTAAACGCGTATTTGTTTATACGCCCATATCGAAAATAGAATTGTTAGAAATGAAGAAAGTGGTACCCAGTCATGACAGAGACCCAGCGGGTTTCCACCGAGAAATTAAAGACATGTTACTCATGGGAGAGTATACCTATCCCGACATTATGACAATATTAAAAGTATTAATGCCTGCTGGCATTTATGAAAAACTCAGGGAAAAAGAGTGGGAGGTAGGAGACCAAAAGATAGAATGGTCAGCATTAGAAGCAGAGGAAAAGGCCCGAACTGCAGGAGCAGGGCTTGGGGATAAAACTAAAGCACTACCAGGTTTACTAGTACAGGTACTGCCACGTTTATTAACTACGAAAAAGGAAGATTGGGGTACAATTTCGGCCTGTAAACAGAAGCAAGATGAAGACACTAGTGATTTCTATGCCCGATTTGAAAAATGTTTTGGTATAAATAGTGGCATAAAAGCAAGTAGCGAATCATACCCACACCTGTTTGTGACAAAATTAGTAGAAAATGCCTTGCCTCAAGTGAAGAATAGAGTATTAAAATTCGAGAGTACCTGGCAAGGTAACACTCCATCACAAATGTTACAAATGTTACAGTACCATCACAATAGAATTAGAGAGGAACAAGAACATGAACAAAGACGCATGAAAGACACGAAAATGAAAATGCTAGTCTCCCAGACAGTTCCAGCTGAAGGACATAAAAAGGGTACGACACATTCCGGTGATTCATCAGGACCTGTAAAAGGGACATGCAACTATTGTAAAAAGCCAGGTCATTACGTACACGATTGTCCAGTTTTGAAACATAATATCGCCATAGGTAATACAAAAGAAAGACCACGGCCACCTAGACAGGATCAGAATGAACAAGGAGCCCCGCAGCATGCACAGTCCATGCCAGCTCCACCACAGTCTATACAGTTTGTGCCGGCTGCACCAGCGCTGCCTGTTGCTGCCACCCAAACCACGACACGACAACTGTACCAGACCGCACAGTACGACTATCCTGATTATCAACGATACGCATGAACAAGCCTAGAGAGGGAAGTTGACTTACCCCTTATCGAGGTCCCTGTAGACCAAGAAGGACCTTATGTACATAGTGAATTATTAGGCCAAGACAGAAAATTTTTACTCGATACAGGGGCAAGTCGAACAACTATAAAACGTAGTGAAGTTCCAGGGGCACCCCTCTCAGGCTCACAGAATATTTCCCTTGGTTTTTCAGGAAAACCTATTGTTAATGAAGTGTCACAGCCTCTTCCACTTACGATAGGACCTTTGACCCGAACTACAGATCTATTGCTTACTAAATCATGTCCAGAAAACTTGTTAGGAATAAAAACACTGAAAGCACTAGGAGCTATAATATGTTGTTCTCCGGAAGGAGTAAGATTGTTTTTACGTGATTTTAAAGGTCACTATGTGTCTAGAGACATGGATCCCCGACTGCAGACTTTACCTACACATCTATGGGCACAAGGCCCTACTGATGTTGGTTGCATGAATATTACACCATATCGAGTCACACTAAAGGCAGGAGTGGTACTACCACGAATGCGACAATACAAGTTACCACCAGATGCTGTAGTGGCTTTACTGCAAATCATTGACGAGCTCATTGCCCAAGGAGTGGTTGTGGAAACAGACTCCAATGTATGTAATTCACCGATAATTCCGATTCTTAAACGAACAGATCCGAAGGCCCCGCCAGTATATCGATTGGTTATTGATCTGCGCGAATTAAACAAATGCATTGTGCCACAATTCCCTGTGGTCCCAGATATCTCGTCATTACTAACAGCTATTGATTCCGAAGCAACATTCTTTACTGTAATTGATCTCAAGAATGCCTTTTTCAGCGTCCCAATAGATCCGGAGAGTCAATATTTGTTCGGATTTAGTTTAAATGGACGTAGCTTTAAATTCTCCCGCGCACCTCAAGGATTTACAGAAAGCCCCAGCATCTATAGCCAAGCACTGAAACGAGAACTCGACAGTATCCATATGCCAGTTACAACTGCCTTGCTTCAATATGTCGATGATCTGCTGATCACCGCTAGAAGCGAACCAGAATGTGAGAAAGCATCACTGACAGTTTTACAATTTCTAGCCGAAAAGGGTCACAAGGTGTCCCCTTCTAAGCTGCAATTCTGTGTCCAGCGAGTTGTTTATCTTGGACACTCGCTGTCCAAGGAGGGAAGGCAGCTTACACCCGACCGCATTCAGTTAATAGCTAACATGCCAATACCCAAGACACAAAAGGAGGTACGGGCTTTCATAGGCCTCACTTCATATTGTAGGCAGTGGATCCCTCAGTATGCATTTCTAGCAAAACCACTCATTCAGTTGACAACACAGGAGGCAGCCACATCGACTGTTCTCCCTTGGACTCAGGAACATACACAAGCTTTTGAAAGCTTAAAGAAAGCTTTATGTCAAGCACCTGTCTTAGCAACGCCATGTTACAGTAAACAGTTTACACTTTTTGTTACAGAACGCGAAGGTACTGCCTTGTCAGTACTCACACAGGAACAAGCAGGAGCACACAAACCATGTGCTTATTTTTCTAGTACATTAGATCCCGTAGCTCAGGCTTTGCCTGCGTGCCTGAAATCAGTGGCAGCAACAGCTTTAGCAATCAGACAAAGCGATGCCATAGTGTTAGGACATCCATTGACAGTACAAGTACCACATGCAGTGGAGGTTCTTGTAAATAGAACGCAAACACAACACTTGACTATAGCGCGACTTACAGGGTACGAATTAACATTGTTTCAGCCACATATAGAAATCAGACGCTGTAACACATTGAATCCTGCCACACTTTTACCTGTAAACGGAACAGACCCACTAGCCCATGACTGTATTGAAGTTATTACAATAACGACGAAACCCAGACAAGACTTAACCGATGTCCCATTGTCAGACCCAGACCTGACGTTGTATGTAGATGGTTCATGTATGAGAACAAGTACAGGAGACTTAGTGGCCGCTTACGCAGTCACAACAGATACTGAAATCATTGAAACAAATTGTATAAATACCTTGTCAGCCCAAGCTGCAGAGCTCATCGCTCTGACCCAAGCCTGTATTCAAGCCACAAATAAAAAAGTCAACATATACACGGATTCACGTTATGCATTCGGAGTTGTACATGACTTCGGCGTGCTGTGGCGAGAGAGAGGTTATTTAACTTCCCACGGTGCCCACATTCAGCACGGACCCCTCATTCATGCCTTATTAGATGCAATACATCTACCCACTGCAATATCAATCATGAAATGTAAAGCTCATACGAAAGTTACTGATATCATTTCTCAAGGCAATGATCTAGCCGACAGAACAGCTAAACAGACTGCTCAAACTCAAACATCCGACATGACAAAGACAATAGTCCCGACGCCAACACATTGTATGACGGTTAAAGATCCTACTCTTGATGTAATTGATATACAGACACATGCTACACCAGACGAAATAAAGAAATGGACTGAATCAGGAGGGATTCAAACGGATCAAGGATGGATAATGAAGGAAAAGTCTGTGTGGTTCCTTCCTGATTCAATGGTCCAAGTTATAATTAACACTATACATAGTCCAGCACATCTAGGAGAAAAAGCTATGCTAGATAGCATTCAACACATTTGGTTCAATAAACATTTACGAGCAGCAGCTAAACAAAAAGTTCGTACCTGTATGATCTGTTGTCAGTTCAACCCAGGAAAAAGCGTTCCCGTAGAACAGGGTGGATTTCAGCCTCCTGATCACCCTTTTGAAGCCCTCCAGATGGATTATATCCAGATGGAACGATGTCGAGGATTCAAATATGTTCTCGTAGTTGTTTGTGCTCTTTCCCGTTGGACGGAGGCATACCCGGTTTCAGATTACACTGCCCCGACTACTGCCAAACAGTTGGTTCGAGAATTCTTCCCACGGTACGGTTTACCACGTGTTGTCTATTCAGATAACGGCCAGCCGTTCTCATCCGAATTAATGAAACACGTTTCACTTTTGTTAGGCTATCAGTGGAAATTCCACTGTGTCCGACACCCCGAGGCAGCAGGTCTCGTAGAAAGACATAATCAGACCCTGAAAATTAGATTGTCCAAAATATGCAGAGAGAAAGGTGTCGACTGGGTAGTAGCGTTACCAGTTGCACTCTTTTACACGAGAATGGTAGCACACTCTCGAACAGGGCTATCCCCGTATGAGGTGATCTTCGGCAGACCACCAAATATGTGGGGGACGCCTATACCACGCAAAATAACTGATATTGACTGTAATATGCTGACAGATTACTTGGCTTCCTTGATGTCTGCACTACAATCTTGTCGTTCACAGGTAGCTGCAGCTTTTCCTGACAACACTGAGGTGAAACCCCATGACGTAGTCCCGGGAGACCTGGTCCTGGTGAGGAACTTTGATCGAAAGACTCAGCTGGAACCCAGGTGGAAGTCACCGCAGCTTGTCTTGCTCACCACGAGGACAGCCGTGAAGATCGAGGGCAGGAAAGGCTGGATTCATTCAAGTCATATCAAGAACTTTCATGGACTACAATCAGATGTGAATACCACACCTTGTGTGTCTTCACCCATTGACTCAAAACTTCCTTTTGTTGAAAAGAATAAATCCGAACTTTATAAACTGAAACTCAGGCCCAATCAGTCAAGCAATTTGATTGTTTAAGTCCTCTCCAAGGTGAAGCGGTTGAATTGTCTCTGACATGTATCCCTTGGACCTGAATAGAGAAAACACCCGAAAAATGTTGAAACGACAGGCGTACTGTAAATCACTGCGTAGTCATTGCACAGTGACGTTATTAATTTTGTTTTTCTTAAGTTTTTTAATAATTACTGCAAGTATATTGTTGCACATATATTATCCTATTTCTAGACATGTTTATAATATTACTGCTGAACATTCTTTTAGTGAATTACCTCCGCTTGAGTTGTCTTATAGATTTGCGCTGCGCAATAATACGTTTATTAGTATGTTACATCATTCCCATCAGGTTAGCAATGCTACAAATTGTTGGATATGTGGCCGACTCCCTCCCTATCAGAATTATAAGGGAATTCTACCTCTCTTTCCATACCCGTTCACACACAACGGCTCCTGTGGAGCATGGTTTAGTTTAATTAATTCTCTAGATTCGAATTCTGCAGTTTATCAAGATAACTGGGTATGGGGAAATTTGAACTTAGTTTTGCTTAAGGTCTGCTACCCTAACAAGGAGGGACTTCCCCAGAGAACAGGAACTGATCTAGAAAATTAAGTGTATGGATTAGGTAATTTTACGCTTAATCTTATGATCCTAAATGTCGAATCCGAAGCTACTCCAATTTTGCCCGCTATGTCAATATTTCAAGTAAAGGGTGAATTATGTGTAAGAAAGAATGGTTCAATACATATGGGCCACTGTAGATGCACCACTGTAGTAGAATTTAGTGATCAAGGCAAGTCTACATTTAGAGCTTCCCGCCATTCCTATTTCATATGTGGTCAGACGGCATATGTACGTTTGCCTCTAGATTGGGATGGTACTTGCTATATTGGATTCCTTTTGCCACCTGTTTTTCTAGCTCCTTCTGATTATCACAGAAACACTCATTTAGTAAATAATAGAGTAAGGAGAGATCTCCCAATAGTCGATTACACTGAAACAGCATGGGAAAAATACACAGATTTCAATAAAGGTCTCTTTCCCTATATAGGTACCGTTACTAATAGTAAGCTGATACGTAGATTAACTAGAACCCTTGAAGCAGTAGTGAACGAAACTATTTCCGCCTTAGGCAATTTAACAGAAGAGCAGTCTGCTATGCGGATTGTTGTGCTTCAAAATCGTCTTGTCCTTGACGTCATCCTAGCCGATAGGGGCGGTGCTTGTAGGGTCATCGGATCAAGCTGTTGCATTTTCATACCAGAAAATTCGGCATCTGTATATAAAGCCATAACTCGCCTTCATAAGATTGTAAGCCAGATACATCAGAACCCAGGCACCTGGACTTGGTCCGGTTGGTTTTGGAGTGTATTATCTACCTTTGGATGGAAGGTCCTATCTTTCCTAGGTATTGGCCTTCTCATACTATTCAGTTGCTGTCTATGTCTACAATGTGGACCAGCGATCTGTGGTCTGTGTGCCACATCGTGTATTCCACCACCAGGATTTCATTCGTCACGGAAGAAGAAAGAAGAACAAATGATGTTATATGAACAGATCAATGAATTGATGAAGATTGATATCTCTTAACGGGCAAGTAGGGGACAAGGAGGGAATGTGGAAATATGGATTTCTCTGATCAGTTATGTCCCCTATCTTGGACCCCAACGGTTTCCTGTATGAATCACAAGTACATGTATGTTCCCTCCAGTTCCAGTTATGAAGACGCAAACACATGTGCGTCCACCGTCAACATGTCCTCTGTCAGATCCGCCATGAATAGGCCGGATATTCCATTCCTAAGTATGAAAGGCCACCGGCTTTATATGGTTCACTTATGCCATTTTACAGTCCAGGCAAGTAGGCCCTGATTCTGTCATCAAAACTCTTCTTCCCTTCTGCCTCTGAAAGCTCCAGTCTGAGCCTGCATCTGTGACCATGAACTTTGTCTCATTCTCTGCGCGGCTCACGAAGCCTGACATCAGCCTATTCTCTGCCAAAAACTGTATTTCACCTTCGAAATTATCTGCTCCGTTCCCTGCCCAATGCATTCCTGTCTAGCAGTTTAAGTAAACATTCTTCCAGCTACCAAGCAAAGGCCCGGCTTCTCTGTCTTTATGCAAGTAATTCATAGCCCTATTGCTATGGAAGATTTCCGCCCTCGCATCTAGTGTAGACACTTAGACGCTTGTACACGCACTAACAGTCAGTATAGTCAGTATAGAATAAGATTCTATTCGAAGAGACCTCTCTTTTGGATAACATAGTACTTTAAACATGGGATGTTAGATATGATTTGGGATTAGGTTGACTTGACCCTCCAGACTTCTGTCGCCACATGTAGAGCTAAATGTCAAGTCCCCTTCACCCCCTAGTTGCACGTCAATTACACGTCATGCTGCTGCGCGTGCATTTCTGCCAAGTATTTCTGCTGACATTGCGAAATTCTTTCATAGAACCACCCTATTATGACATCACATCTAATGACGTTCTTTCATCACTCCCAGTTACGCCTATTTTTGCTACGCACGAATATATTATCCGTATTATCAATTGTTACGCCTCTTGTATTTGCTTCACTGTAATGCCTATTGTATAAAAGTGATTGATTGTCAATAACGTATGTACTTCACTTCCTGAACCTTCGTGGTGATGGAACTTGGAGCAACCGATTATAATCGACCATTGGAATAAAGCCCATTCCGAACCTCTAATACCACGGATTCTGCCTCTTATTTACTGAGCTATTTTATTAAGTTTCTGTATCAAATTAAGTCCCGGTAATTAAATTATTTACCACAACAGTAACAGGCAAACTGAAAAATAAATTGGATTCACTAGAGAAGAACATCTCCAAAACAGCTGGATTAGAAAAAAATCTATATGTTTGCATGAACTGTAGAGTATTTTTAAGAAGAAATTTGGATGTTGAAAAAGGTTTAGTTAATGGAGCTATGGGAAGAGTTGTGGGTTTTATTAATTATCAGAAAAAAGATGGAATTGAATGTTTAAAAATAAAATTTGATCAGATAGAAGAAGTTAAAGATATTTGTCGTTGTACAGTTCGTTTCATGCTTGTGAAAGACTTATATGTACGTAGGAAGCAGTTTCCGTTTTCTCTAGCATATGCTGTAACTATTCACAAGTCTCAAGGATTGACTGTAGATTGTGCATTTGTGAACATTGGTTCAACTGTGTTCAAAGAAGGTATGGCATATGTTGCTTTGTCACGAGTGAAAACATTATCAGGTTTATTCATGATAGACTTTGATGATTCAAAAGTTAGTGCTGATACAAACTGTGTAAAGGAGTATAATAGATTAAGAAGAAGCTATGCTCCTCATTTAGGTCAGTATCCTGTGTTGGAGAAACGTGTAGTTTCTCGTAAAAGAAAAAATGAGAATATCTGTAATGAAGATGTAGAGAAGAGGAAAAAAAAGAGGAGTGATGTAATTGCAAGCAAAAAGAAAAAGGAAAATGAAGAACAGGTTGTAGGATGTCATTTTGAAAATAGCTCTGGTGTCAACTGCTACGCAAATGTAGTGCTGAATGTTGCATTTTATCTGGAAAGTTTGCAAGAGCAGATAATAGTAAATCAGGGAAAAAGATTCTGTTCTGAGCTGAGTCTACTTTTTCAAAAGCTGAGTAAAGATAAAACTCAAATAGAAAGTGCTACTGAAATTAGAAAACTTTTAGATATATGTTCAGGACGAACACAGTTTTCTCAAAATGAACAGCAAGATGCACACAAATTTTTGATGTATTTTCTTCAAGTACTGGAAGAAGAAGGGGTTCCCATTGAAAATGTATTTGGTCTCTCTTATAAATGGGAACATAGTTGTGAAAACTGTTATAATATATGTGGCTCTAATGTTGATAATGAAAGGTTTATTTATTTGACATTGCCAGAGAGTAAAACAGTCACTTTTGCAAAATTAGTTAAAGATGCTAATCATAGCATGAAATGCGGTGAGTGTAAATCTGACATGTTTTCAACATTAATTTTAAAGGAATACGGACAGTATGTAATTTTAATGATGCAACGATGTAGAGCTGATGGTTCAAAATTGGATACTTTAATAAAGAAGTTTACAGGATAGCAATTATCAATTTCAGGAAAAACTTTTGTAACTGTTGCAATAATTTTCCATGATGGACCTACTGTTACTTCTGGACATTACACAGTTTATCTTAAATGTGAAAAAGGCTGGACACTGTGTAATGATTCCCAATTGATTTTCAAACAACGTTTGCCTTTTGATTTAGCAAATTCCTATCTAATCTTCCTGAAACCTAAATTTTAGAGAGACTTGGCAAGATCTGGACAAAATAATTTTACCATTTTACTGGATTACCATTGGAATTTTCAAAAAAAAAGATTTTTTAAATTATCATTTGGCCTAATGGAAAGATAACCATTTGTAATGTGGACTTTTTTAATTTTTAATGAATTTTTCAAAAACCAATAATTTAGAGAAAATCGGTAACATCTGCACAATTTAAATTTTGGAATGTTATTGGAGTGCCATTGGAAATTTTTTCAAAAAAGATTTTAAAAATTACTATTTGGCCATGCGGAAAAGTAACCAATTCTATTGTGGACTTAATAAATTATTAAAAAAAAATTCGGGAACCAAAATGTTACAGAGAATCGGTGAGATCTGGACAAATTAAACTTTAGAATTTTATTGGATTACCATTGGAAATTTAATCCCCAAAAATTTTTTAAATTACTATTTGGCCTAAAGGAAATGGAATCAGATGTATTGTGGAGTTATTTGAGATATAATATTGTGATTATACTTCTGAAACAAAAATATCAGACGGTATTTTAAAGAAATAAGTATTGTTTTTTGATGATATTTTTTTAGAATATTATGCATTTCTGTAATGTTAAGTTTAAGTGAGAAGAGATTCTGGGCTTTTTTAATACAATCTTTGAGATTGTTATTTTTTTTTTGCCCGCTGTTAAATGATGAATGCAATTGCTTTCACAATTTAAAGTGAAATGCAATATATTCTGAAAACAGCAAAAATAAGGCAAAAATATTTTTTGGTAAATATGTAAATACGTGTACTGTATTTTAAAATGTTTAAAAAATATTAATACTTTTTTCTTTTTTTTCAGATTGATATAGAAAATTTTCGAAAACTAGAACCATTTTTAAAGCAATTGTTTTAAAAAAAAACAAATGAATAAATATTTTTTTGAGTGGGTATGGTAAGTCAATAATAATAATTGTAGTGTTTCAAAGTCCTTGTAATGTGATTATTGATTTTTAGTGTTTTTAAAAAAAAAAAAAAAAAATTACGCGCACCGTACGCGTACGGTAAAAAAAAAAAAAAAAAGTTTTTAAAAACATCTATAAAAAAAAGATGAAAGATAAGGTTGGCTCTTAAAAGAGCCGTTGTGTTCATGCAGGGAGAGAGGAAAGAAAGAATGGGAAAATTAGTCTCTGTGACAAGTGTGCTGATCTATTTTGAGGTTCACTAGGGAAACACTGGTCTCCCTATGACAAATTAGATCATGACAAGAGGCACATCGAATATCAACCCTCAGAAATCGAGGGTTAATTTCCAGAGGGCCAGCAAAAGGAGATGCTCCCCCCACAGATGAAGGGCTCACCTGACCTGCAGAAGAAGGAGTCAGCCCTGCAGATGATGGTCCAGGCTGAGCTGCTGTGGATGTGCTTGGTTGACTTTCTGAAGGGTTACCTCCAAAAAGTCGAGCATGTGTCCTTTTGTGTACATCCTTGAGGTGCCTCATCATGGTATGATTCCCAAAGGAATACTTCCTGTCAAGATTACCTCTTGAAAGTACACGCTGACACAGCTTGCAAGTCACTAAGGGTGCATTTACCTTTAGCTGGCCTTCAGGAAAAGTAAAATAATCCCATACATAAGAGGTCTTTTGTTTCCTCGCTCTCTGCCTCAAGGTAGTGCTGCTAGTGCTAGCCTCACTCACAGAAGAGCTCTGCTGTTCTGCCATCGTATCACAAAGACAACCCAGCTCCTTCTCCTAAGGGATCACAAGCAGAAATGAGGGGAATGGGTGTGGTGTAGGAGAGTTCTAGAACTGAAAGTAGTTTCAACCAATCAAAAGTTGTGTTTCATGATCACATGACCTCCCGTACGCTTACGGTACGCTTACGGCAAAAGTGCGCATGCGCGTAAAAAAGACACGCGCTTGCGCGCATGCGCATAACAGTCACTGCCCGACACTTCCGCGTAACGTGCGCGTGTAGCGTACACGCGTACGCGTCCCACGCGGAGTACGCGCGGCTACGCAAATTGCGTAACTATACGCAAACAGCGTAGATAAATTACGGGCATTGCGTAAACCGTACGCTTACCGTAAGCTTACGGTACGCGTACTAAAAAAAAAGGAAAAAATGTACTGCAAAAAATTATAACATGTTTATTTTATGAAATATATTTAAAAAAACATATTAAAGAATTTTAAAAATTTAACCATAGTCTTTATAAAAGGTTAGAACATTAAATTAAAAATATGTTTAAAAAAATAGAAGAAAAAAAAAAAAATAGCATTTAAAAAACCTTGCAAATTCACTGAAAAAACCATGGGTTTCACACACGTTATAGTTAGGAATTTGCATTTAAAAAACCTTGCTAATTCAATGAAAAACCCATAGGTTTCACACACGTTATAGTTAGGAATTAGCATTTAAAAAACCTTAGAAATTCAATGAAAAAACCAAAGGTTTCACACACGCTATAGTTAGCTGGACATTTTACTCGTAAAAAACCATTGAAATTCCCCCGTTATAGTTAGTTAAGCTAACTATAACTCGCGCGCCCGCAATGCACTGCTGATGACGTCACATATTACATCACTCATGACATGGTCAGTGACATCACTCATGACATCACTGATGACATCTCAAATGACATCACTGATGACATCACTGATGACATCATCCTTGTGATAGAGTGGCAGACCTCCTCTCACCCTAATATAACCTTTGATACACACATTTATAAATAGAGACTAAACTTTTCAAAACAATGGACATACCAATACCAGTTACAACAACCTCTTCAGTAATTCTAAGATCCACATACACATCCACTCATTCACCAACAGTCCTATACAGTCACTCATACATGTACTCACTCATCATATGTACTCATACACCTATACATCCTGTTACACAATGCCACTCATCCGTAGAGTTACTCACACACATAGTCACTCATGCTAATAAAGAATCAAACATCCATTTACTTGCATATAGTTATACACACACCACCACACTTACTTCTACAAAAACTTACACATACTTAGTCTTTTAAACAATCACTTATAGAAACACATACTTATTCATACAGGAACTCTTTCAATCTCTCACTCTCACATATACTCACTTATATACACCAATAGTCACATATACTAGTTTAAAACATATGTAGTTACTCATAAAGACACTGTAGAGACAGTCATTCACTCACTAACACACCCATACACACACTCATCCACCCATGCAGTCCTGCATACATACTATCTTCAACACATACAAACAGTGAGTCACTCATTCATGCACCTATGCACTACGTAATACCCCCCACCGAACCATACAGACACTCAGACACTCAGACTGATACTCAAGAAAACAACTAATAACCCATATAAACACTCATGTAGCTGCTCACCAACCCATGCAGCCACTTATACACAAAGTGAAAGACTGATACAGATATATACATATTTAAACATTACTCACTAAGCCATGTATTCACTATGATACACCTAATCAGTCAGTTACACAATCAATTTTTCAAAAACAAATCATCCATTTAGACACTTATATACCCATTTATTCTTCCATCGACCTTGAGATATACATATATAAAACATATTTAATTTTCAGAAAAACACACATTCACGGGATGATGTCATCAGTGATGTCATCAGTGATGTCATTTGAGATGTCATCAGTGATGTCATGAGTGATGTCACTGACCATGTCATGAGTGATGTAATATGTGACGTCATCAGCAGTGCATTGCGGGCGCGCGAGTTATAGTTAGCTTAACTAACTATAACGGGGGAATTTCAATGGTTTTTTACGAGTAAAATGTCCAGCTAACTATAACGTGTGGGAAACCTTTGGTTTTTTCATTGAATTTCTAAGGTTTTTTAAATGCTAATTCCTAACTATAACGTGTGTGAAACCTATGGTTTTTTCATTGAATATATATATACATGCGACCAGTCCTGTCATAGGCAAAATGTCAGGCGTAGACTTGTGAGTATTGAAGCAGGATAGGGTTTATTTACAGAGAAAAGGCCACGACGCGTTTCCACGGCAAGCCGCCTTTGTCACAACGACGGGCATCACAATAGGCAACCATTAAATGCCGAGTTACTCAAGTGGTTGTCATAACAACGTTGCAATCATAGACATAGAAGTGTAAACCCAATAACGTTACATTTCCAAAAAATTATAAATAGCAGAATACTATGCATATATTATGTGGGCACAGATACACAATATCAAAGTAAAAAAGGGGGAGTAACAAACATAATAAAACAAATATGTTTGTGCCCGGATATCTGATCTGAGAAACAGACTGTTAATTATTACAAATCTCTCTCTTTTCTTGGTAACAATATTTACATCCTAGTGATACTTCTCAGAATAATAGCAGTACGTCCAACAGAATGCAGGGTCAATATACCCAATTTGATTTGAAATGTTGTTCAGTTTTTTACCCGCTAGAGACAAGAAATACAGTAATTAGATAATATAGAAGAATAACTTGCAACACACAGTGCTAACTAATAAATATGCATAAATTATGCAACAACATGATTCATCAATGAGTATATCCATAAATTGGAGTTGTATTTAGAGTTGCACCTTAGCAAATGGAGCCCCAGTGGGCAGTAGTAACTGGCTTTTTCTATACAATTATAATATCAAGATATCAAAAAAGCGGGTAGTTTGAATTATCTCAGAGGCATGATAAGAACTAAGCAGTCTGAAGTAGTAAAGACAGAGAGAAACAGAACGAAGGGAAAAATGAAAAAGAAAAGGAAAAGATTTGGGTATTACATATATTCACAAGTAACTCAGAAATAAAAAAGAAATGACAAGTGTGCCTGAAGTAAAAATGGAGAGCTGGGTAGGGAGCAGGACAAGCAGAGTGGACTATAAGTGTACGGACAGAGCTTCATCAGCATTCATACCATGGGGGATTTTTGTCTTGAACAGAATGATATATTTAGATTCAAGTCTTCGGAGTGCTTGTTGTCTATTCCCTCCTCTGGGATTTTTAGGAACAGTGTCAATCACAAAATAGGAAAGATCACTCGCATTCCCTCCATGGTGTTGGTTGATATGTCTCGCTACTGGGTAATTAGGGTCATCATTGCTGATGGCCCTCAGATGTTGTAAAATACGGACATGTACAGGGTGGATGGTGCTCCCAATATAGCGTTTATTGCACGTGCATTGCAGCATATACACGGCAAATTCACTTTTACATGTGAAAGTTCCCCTTATAATAAAAGGAGAGTGTCTCAATGGGTTGTTGATTTCTTTAGTATTAGTGCCATGCCGATAGGCTTTGCATTTAGCACATTTGGTAAAGCCCTTATTGGTTTTCAGCCAATCTGTGCCTTTGCTGATACTGGGGGCATTGCACACTAGCTCTTGGTGCATCGATTTGGCTCGCCTGAAGGAAATTGGAGGTGTTCTTGGTACTCTTTGTCCGAGAATAGGGTCGCTGCGCACAATTTGCCAGTGTTTATATAGCATGATAGGTGTTAAAACCTGTTATAAGTCTTGGAGTCCCTATATCATAGGTTTTCTTTTTTTCTTCTCCTTTATCTTCTTTTGGTGTATCAGATAAATTGCTACTTTTAATTATGGGGAACAATAGTTCTTTCCTTGTGATATGTTTAGCTTTGGCGTTAGGTTTGCCTAAGGTGCTGGCACTATATCCTCTAGATTTAAGCCTATTAAAAAGTGTATTGGTGGCATTAGTCAAGCTACTCTCTGTGCTGCAGTTGTGCTTCATCCGAAGGCACTCTGCGTAGGGGATGCTTTCCTTCAATTTGGTAGGATGGAAGCTACTGAAGTGTAAAATTAAGTTACCTGATGTGGGCTTTCTGTACGTTCTAGTTTGAATTTTGCTGTCTTCGATATAGACCTCAAGATCTAGGAATTGAATACAAAACGTGCTGGTATGACAGGTAAAGGTAAGGTTCAAAGAGTTTTCATTGATCTCGCTGGCAAAGGTAAGAGCAGATTCTTCCGTACCTTGCCACAGAATGAAAAGGTCCTCTATGTATCTAGCATAGATAACCACATTTTCTGTCATGACCGCTCTGTACAAATTCATGAGTACCTGCTCCTCCCACCAGCCCATATGCAAATTCGCATAGCTGGGGGCGAAGCAGGTACCCATGGCCGTGCCGCGAAGTTGTTTATAGAACAGCTTATCGAAAACAAAAATATTATTTTCTAAACACCATTCAGACATTTCAAGCAACATAGCAGTGTGTTTGTATAAATCGATGGGTCTCTTGCCCAAGTAATGTTTGAAAGCATTGAGTCCATCTTTATGCCTGATGCTTGTATATAGCGTATTGACATCTAGTGTCATCAGCACATAGTTGTCTTTCCATTGTATATCGTAGATCTTGGTCAGAAAATGCCCAGTGTCTTTAATAAAAGATGGGAGTTCACGGACATATTGCTGTAAAAAAAAATCAATACATTTTGACGTGTTCTCAAAGAGACCCCCAATAGCTGCTGTTATGGGTCTCCCGGGTGGGTTTGTCATATTTTTGTGAATTTTAGGTAGAAGGTATAACTGGGGCGTTACTGGATAATCGGTTTTGAGAAATTCAAATTCTTGCTTGGAAATTAGATTAGAGCATCTCCATTCATATAGGGTCCTATGGAACTTTTCTTTCACACTGCAGATGGAAGTGGGACTTATTCTGCAGTAGCACTCTATATCTTGTAGTTGTTTCAATGCTTCAGTGTTGTATTGTTCAAGGGGCCAGAGCACCACGTTCCCACCTTTGTCAGACCATCTCACAATGACATCCTGGCGTTTTTTGATTTTTTGCATGAGATTCTCATAGTTTATTCTTTGATTGTGATTAGAGCGTGTACACTCTTTGCTGGATTTGATTGCTAGATCTTTAAGGTCTTTGATCATGTTTTCTGCAAATATATCGATGCTATCTCTGGGCATATTGGGAAGGAACACCGATTTAGGTTTGTATGGTGTTCGATTACTGCCATAAATATCCAGACCAACAACTGATGCTAAGATATTCGAGGGGTTCCCTTGGATGTTATCTCCAAATTCGAGAGTATATAAATATATATATATATATATATATATATATATATATATATATATATATATATATATATATTTTGGCGGGAGCACCCCCCACCGAACAGCACCCGTTCGAGAGTGCGAGACATCGGTGCAAGTGAAGCGGATATATATATATATATATATATATATATATATATATATATATATATATATATATGTCAAGAAAAAGAATCGCCATGCATGGAGATGCCAGCACAGGTGATAACAGTACCTCCGTTTAATGTGAGTAACAGATACGTTACATCCGGCCCCACCATCAGCTTTGCCAAACATGTTTCGGGCATCGCTCCCTTGCTCACTGGCTGCAACACAAAGTCCCGACAGCTGTGTGGACTATTCATATCTTGCACTGCTCAAATGGGACTTCACCGTGCCCGATGGCATTCTGGGGTGTGTAGTCCTACTACAACCTGAATAGGTGCTGTACATGGCTTCGTAATCATAAATAAATTCCAAGTGGGTCCCAAGGTGAGGAAACGTAACAGGGTCTGCCAAATAGTGCACCCGACATTCATCAGTAATTATCAGCTCCTCCAGGCGCCCCAATAACAGGCACCGCAGGTCCACAGAATGCGTGGCGGGGCATCTCCGCGGCGTGGCACCCCGCAGTTCTGTAACAAGAAAAAGAATCGCCATGCATGGAGATGCCAGCACAGGTGATAAAAGTACCTCCGTATAATGTGAGCAACAGATACATTACATTCGTCCCCACCATCAGCTTTGCCAAACATGTTTCGGGCATCGCGCCCTTGCTCACTGGCTGCAACACAAAGTCCCGACAGCTGTATGGACTATTCATATCTTGCCCCGCCCAAATGAGACTTCTCCGTGCCCGATGGCATTCTGGGGTGTGTAGTCCTACTAAAACCTGATTAGGTGCTGTACATTTGTGCTCATAAATAAATTCCAAGTGGGTCCCAAGGTGAGGAAATGTAACAGTGTCTGCCAAATAGTGCACCCCACATTACTCGGTAATTATCAGCTCCTCCAGGCGCCCCAATGACAGGCACCGCAGGTCCACAGAATGCGTGGCGGGGCATCTCCACGGCGTGGCACGCCGCAGTTCCGTAGCAAGAAAAAGAATCGCCATGCATGGAGATGCCAGCACAGGTGATAAAAGTACCTCCGTTTAATGTGAGCAACAGATACGTTACATTCGGCCCCACCATCAGCTTTGCCAAACATGTTTCAGGCATCGCGCCCTTGCTCACTGGCTGCAACACAAAGTCCCGACAGCTGTATGGACTATTCATATCTTGCCCCGCTCAAATGAGACTTCTCCGTGCCCGATGGCATTCTGGGGTGTGTAGTCCTACTAAAACCTGATTAGGTGCTGTACATTGCTTTGTGCTCATAAACGAATGCCATGTGGGTCCCAAGGTGAGGAAACATAACAGTGTCTGCCAAATAGCGCACCCCACATTACTCAATAATTATCAGCTCCTCCAGGTGCACCAATGACAGGCACCGCAGGTCCACAGAATGCGTGGCGGGGCATCTCCGCGGCGTGGCACGCCGCAGTTCCGTAACAAGAAAAAGAATCGCCATGCATGGATATGCCAGCACAGGTGGTAACAGTACCTCCGTTTAATGTGAGCAACAGATACGTTACATTCGGCCCCACCATTAGCTTTGCCAAACATGTTTTGGGCATCGCGCCCTTGCTCACTGGCTGCAACACAAAGTCCCGACAGCTGTGTGGACTATTCATATCTTGCCCCACCCAAATGGGACTTCTCTGTGCCCGATGGCATTCTGGGGTGTGTAGTCCTACTAAAACCTGATTAGGTGCTGTACATGGCTTCGTGCTCATAAATAAATCCCAAGTGGGTCCCAAGGTGAGGAAACGTAACAGTGTCTGCCAAATAGTGCACCCCACATTACTCGGTAATTATCAGCTCTTCCAGGCGCCCAAATGACAGGCACCGTAGGTCCACAGAATGCGTGGCGGGGCATCTCCGCGGAGTGGCACGCCGCAGTTCCGTAACAAGAAAAAGAATCGCCATGCATGGAAATGCCAGCACAAGTGATAACGAAGCCATGTACAGCACCTAATTAGGTTTTAGTAGGACTACACACCCCAGAATGCCATCGGGTATGGAGAAGTCCCATTTGGGCGGGGCAAGATATGAGTAGTCCACACAGCTTTCGGGACTTTGTGTTGTAGCCAATGAGCATGGGCGCGATGCTCGAAACATGTTTGGCACAGCTGATGGTGGGGCCGAATGTAACGTATCTGTTGCTCACATTAAACGGATATCAAATCCTGTCTACAACAGGGCGGCTGTGAGCTGTCAAGGACAAACTAAAGCAGCTTTGCGGCTGCTAGGGGGGCATAGGACTGAACTGCATATTGTCTTTGAACGTTAACTCTGCAAACTGTGGCCCGGCCACCAAAGTGCTGAAACGCCTACTGGGTTGGAGAAGGAGTCTAGCATCGGCAAAATGGAAAATCTCCACTGTAGCCACAGAGGGGGGACAGAGATAGTGGAATTTTCTGGTAAGAGATGAAGGCCCATGGAACATGCTGTGGCTCTGATCTTCTTGATACGTACCTATGCAGAGCCTGCTTGCTCACCAAAAATGTGAGCGCCGTTAAACAGCATGTCAATTATGAATGTCTAGACGTCTGCAGAAAAGCCTGTAGACCTCATTGAGGCATGGCGTGGAATGGCCACACTAGTACCCATTGCCCATCCAAAGCAGTCTGTTGTGTTCAATCCAGAGCAAATGACAAATATTGCTGTACCACAACTGTCCTGAATAGCCTAGGTAAGAGAAGCCCAAAGGTCATCTGGAACAGATATTAAAACTTGTGGCAAAAAATGACAAAGGGTTTGAGAATAGTGGCTGAGAAAACAGCTAGCATTCATAGTGCCTTATTAAAAGGTTAAAAATAAAAGTTATGTGGGTGCCTGACCAGTTTGAAGTACTTCTGTCAACACATCAGTATTTACTTCCATAGTGGGTAGTTCTAAATCTGGAACCTCTGCTGCCCTTTCGCATCACGACAGAGAAAGAGGCACTTTCCTCTGTGGCAGGATGGAGAGACACATGTCCCACATCTGGAGAAGAATCCAGCTCACTGCCATCCTGAATTCCTTCATACCAGTTTTCTTCATCATACTGCAGAACACAGATGTCTCCTTCATCATAGTTATCAGATTCGGAATCTGTGGTGAAACAATGATGTAAAGTCTAGGCCTTATCATGTTTTAAAGGCAGAGTATCAGTTTCCAGAGGGTTGTCCAAAGAGTGTGTACCAATCGGATCCAGGTGCGATCTCAGTCAAGGTTGTAGTGGATTCTGCTCTGAGTCTGATAGTACTATGGGGCTACACATCCTGCTCTGGCACTGTCTGTGTCAGCATCAGCATAGATGTGAAAGAAACCGGTGCAGTGGATGGTGGTAGAACAAGAGTTGGTACCAGAGGCTGGGGTGAACCCGGTACGGATCCAAGGCACACAGAAGGCACAAGGGCGGATCCACCGGCAGGAGACTGACTGGAGTCTCCTGTGCACCCTTGAGGCACGAAGGAAAGCTAGGGGGAGCAAATAAAGTGCCAAATATACGTAGCATTGACTCCCTGAATGCTTCACCTTGCTGCAACATTGCCAACGGCCCTGAAAGTCCAGGGTGTGCAGGGACCAAACTCAGAATCGTCTGTGAAAGATATCGATAGCGAGACTGGGAGGCACATTGATACCCTTGTGCCCGCTCTAGAATACAAGAGAGGTGGGAAGGAGATTATCCTGCTTCAACTTCTAGTGCTTTTTCGTTGGACTTACCAGAAGACTTCGACTGAAATGATTATCTGTTGTGGGGACAACTTTGGGAGCAGAAACTATTATGTACCAGTTATACACCCTTATATAGCACAATACATGCACAGCACAATATTTACACAAGCAAATGGAGAAAGTATTGACTTCAGGCACATTAGAGTTTGGGAATTTTACAGGGGAGAGCTGGTAGATCAACTCCAATCCAGCACAATATGTAAATAGCTCTTGATACTACAATAAAACAACCACCACACTTCTCATCTCCCCACAGTCTGATATAAGGAGGCGGTAGTCGCCATTAGTGAGGGATGGTAGTGTATGTTGTGTTCAACCTCAGACCTTCAGATCCCAATTCTCTGTTGTTGAACAACATCAAAATCAGGGAACATGGGCTCATTTATTTAAATATTTCCATTTTTATAAAGTACAGACCTATTAACATGAGCAGCCATGTTAATATAACGCAACAAAATATAGTAAAAAATATTCACAACAGATGAGAGGAAGGGGAAGTGGGGTGTCTTCAACGTCAGGTACTAAGGGAACAGCAAAATAAATAGCAATATTACAAATAAGCAGAATGTAGCGGTCTTTCATCAATCTTCAGGTGTAAGGTGGTGGGTTTTCAAACCTTTCCAGAAAGCTATCACATTCAAATTGTAACTCAATTCCATAGGAAAGTAATTCTATATTCTCGCAACCTGATATGGGAAGGCCTAGTTGATAGTTTTAGATTTAGCTCTATTTTTGGATTTTCAGTAGAAGGCTCGATTGCCTTGTATCACTTCCTCCTCCCGTGGTGTGGAGTTTATTGTTTACATCTCTGGGAAGCTGAAGGTTTTTGTGTGTGATGCAGGCCAATTTAAAATTTATCATGGCTTCAAGAGGAAGTAAGTTGAGGCTTATCAAGATAGGAGTGACATGCTCTGGTTTATGACATCTTTGACAAGGTGTGCAGTATCATGGACAATGGCCGTAAGACATGCTATGGTGACTTTATGGAGTCCCACTAACAGAGTACACTGATGTATGATTTACAGATTGCTTAAGACGGAGTGGAAGATCAAGAGAGGAGAACCAGGTGTAATAATGTGGGCATTTTGGATGTTCCAGAGAAGCATGAAAATGGCCTCTTGAAGCTGATTGTGACTGTTTCACCTGTCAAATGTTCTGAGGTCTTATTGGTAGAAGAGTACATTGATCACTGGGTAGCACTATAGCTACAGGTCCCAAGCCTCACCAAAGAAATACAAAAATTGTCATTTATCATGACAGAGATAATGTGCTATGAGGTTATGTTATATCCTGTGTCTCCTAGTTCCTTGCTGCTCAGCCTGTGTGGGTGTGATGTAACAGAATGTTCATGAGTGCATGGTTTGGATGAGTGGTCAGTTGGGATGAGTGGGGCTGAGCAGCAGGATGCTGTTACCGGTGGGGCATGTACCATCTTACCTTTTACTGAATAAACCTACATAATCTACACTACTGGCTACTGGACTGATTACCTACAAGGCCCCTACTTTGTTTACAAAAGGCTACTAGGATGAATGAAACTTACACCTTCAGATATGCCCAGTTAGGTTTTCATCCAAATTTACCACGTTAGTTCAAAGGGCAAGGAAGCTGTTCTCAATTGTTGAGACTGTCCTGAGAGTTGAAAATATGGATATGCAAGCCTAAATGATGCAAAGCAGAAGATCATTGTTTAGGATAGACCTGTTTTTTTCCACAGGTGTGAGAGCAGCAAAGAACTGTACTGAAAGGCCTTTTACTCAAAGAATCAGGTTCCCTCGATCACTTATTCAAAATTAATGCAAAACCTAAGAAAGACTTTCTTATTAATTAAGAAATCAATCCACGCCCAACGTCCACAGTTTGGAAGTAAAATACTCCTACTTAAAAACCTTATATTTAGTCTTAAGTTTGCAAGTGAGTGTGCAGAGATGGAGGACAAATGTTTCACCTCTAATGTTCAGGGGCATCAACAATTTGAAAAGGTAAAAAAATGAAGGTTGCCTCCATAACCAGGATTAAGGTAGTCATTATAATGTTGAAATAAAGCAATGTTTTCTGTTATAACTCTGAGTGCTTGGCGACTGCCTGGGCCAACAGAAGCTTTGTTCTTCCTATTGTGGTAGTGCCAGAGAGATAATTATCATTTCAAAAACTGTACTTTGACAACTGCTATGGGAGGCAGGGTTTGTTGTTATGGAGGTCAAGATGCATGGTCACAGTTACCTAAAACTATGTGTATGGTTCCAAAAAGTACTGTGCAACTTTCTTTAACTGGTAGTTTAGATTTTTTTTAGGATTTACAAGGTGAATTAGTTAGAGGGGATTTAAATACTGTGTTAGATTTAAATCTGAATAGATATTCAAATGTAATCAGACCCATTACTAAAGCAATGAACATGATTAAGTTACTTTGTAATATTTATTACTTAAAAGATGTTTGACATGAGTTCCACTTGTTTTGAAAGCAGTGTATGATAAACTCCACTGTACATTATTCGAGGTCAAAAATGCTTATACTGGCATCCTCCAAGAGACTTTTGGCAGCCTATCTGTCTCCTTAGCCCTTCACCATGTCAGATCATGGCCTGTTTCATATGTATGTATACTGCTATACAGGATGCTCACAGCAAAGGAACATGAAGGTTCATGATGAGTGTACCAACTGATGTAGCAACTGCCACTGAAAATATCAAGATGTATTTTGCATGAAATAACCTAAGTGACACAAAGCAGGTAGTCAACTGTAATGCTTGTGTTGGTGTTAAAGGAATTAATTAGCCGTAATTACAGTTCCCTAGATTTGGTATCTTATATAGAATCACATGCTTGAATAATTCCACATTGTCAAGCCAAGAATATCCTGTACTTATAGTCATAAACAATGTAAAAAAAAGTCCAACGGCAGTGTTAGTTAGGAAGTACATCCACCTCATGTAAAACAATCCAAAATCAGCTAATAACGTGGAAGTTCTTTGCTTTATATTCCCTCTAGAAGCCGCCACACCTCATCTTTTATGGCACAAGTGTGAACAATAATAAGTATTTAGTTAGCCTCTGACCAATGAGGAGGGAAGGTTACATGTGCACATATGAAAGATAGCAATGCGGGAGAACTGAAGTTACAGGTAACTAAGTGTTACTTTCCCAGCATTGGATCATTCAGAGATTCTTAGGCTTGAATCAGAATAGTAAGTGGTACAGCAGGTTCCAAATAAGCAGGAAGCAGGCTTGACTTTAATGAAACAAGTTATGCTGAACTGCTAGGCCCACTGAAGAGTTGACTGCTGCATTCAAATCCAGGCAGTAGTGCATGATGAAAGTGTTCCTGCTTTTCTACGTAGCTGCGAGACAGATCTCTAAGATGGTAGTCCTACACAGAATGCAGCCATCACAGACATGCGTCTCATGGAATTTGCCCTCATTCTATCCTGAAGTGGGCACTTGTCTTTACTGTGGCAAAAAGGGACGCAGACAGTAGGCGACGCCATGCTTTGATAGAGGATGAGACCTACTTGAAGGGCCAAAAGAGAAGAACAGCTGATCAGAACTACATATGTCCTATGTTCTGTCCATGTAAAACTTTGATTTACCTGCTTCCATCCAAAGAAAGCAGAGATCTTTCGGATGGTGGATTTGGAAAGAAAGAGCCAAGAATGACAGGCTTATTCAAATGCTAGTCCGAGGTAACTTTTGGCAAGAACTTAGAGTTGGTGTGCAAGGTCAGTTTTTCCTTTGTGATGAGTTTGTACTGTTATTTTATTGTGAATGCTTAAAGTTCTCCCACTCTCTTTGCTGAGGTAAGAGTCAAGAGTAATGCCGTTTTCCATTAGAAGTATTTAAGGTGTACTTTATGGATTGGCTCAAAGGGTGGCAGCATCAGCTGACTGAGCACTGTGTTAATCTCAAGGGCCCAGATGGCTTAAAAAAGGATGGGAAGCCCTGAGGACATCTTTCATAAACAGTATGATGATTCCCTGAGAAAACAAAGACATAACTTCCAAAATCTTTATATTGCGGCCAAATTAACTCTCATTGACGATTATCTGAGACATTGTTAAACTAGGAAAAGCAGGTCCAGAAGCACTTGGTGGAGTGGCATTGGAACGGGATTACGTCCTTTACTGTTGCACGGCACACACTTCACGCTGTAAGTTTTTGTTGTAGCTGATGGATGTGCCTTTTACAGTATTTCTCTGCACTATACAGAAATGGTGAGATGATCTCACTGATTGACTTCAAGTTGTGATCAAGGACTTGACCATTGTGTCTGGAGAGGAGTTTGAGTGATTCCTCGATTGAATCAGTGAGTATCAGGACAGCTGGACTAGATTGGTGTACCAGAATTGGCATGGCACTCAGTATAAGTGGAAAGTGCTCTGACTTGGCCTTTCACATCACTCTGAGCATGAGCGGAAATGGCAGAAAGATGTTCTACAGCATAATTGAGAGAGAATTGCCCTCGGACTCCAGTTGCCAATACTTGATGCATAGATCTGACATTTCTAATTCTTCAAAGTGTTAAATAGGTTCACTTCTGGATAGTCCCATTTCCAAAAGACATCCTGCTACTGCTTCTGACAGAGCTTCCATCCATGGCAATCAGACAGGGCACAACTGAAAGCATATGCCTAATCGTTCCGGACCACTGGCAGATGTTCCACAAAAATGTCTGACTTGTTTGTCAGGTAGCAGTTCCACAGCAGCTGTAACTCCTCCGACTGAGATCGAGTCCACATGACTCCCTGTGTGGTGATGTAGCACATCGAGGTCATGTTGCCCTTCCTTATCAAGATAGACTGGCTCACAAGACCTCCAAGCAGGAATGCTTGGAGGCCTAGGGTTATGGCCAAAAGTTTCAAAATGTTTATGTGGATTGACTTTTCCTTGTCCTGCCAGACACGACTTTCATTGAAGCATCCATTGTCATGACAACCTATATGCTGTAGGAAGGAAGCGAGGGATGTATCCGATACCAAGGACTGTGTCGGAACTGGTTGATGGAAAGGGACTCGCACTAAGAGGTTCTTTAATCGAGTCCACCATAGAATGGATGACTTAGTTGCTTGCAAAAGCACAATTCGGTCTTCCCAGTGACCCGATGCTTGGTCCCACTTGTCCTCTAGGTCCTGTTGTAAAGGTCTCATTCTCAGTCTGGCGTTGGGAATGAGAAATATGCAAGAAGCCATCGATCCTAGCAGAGATGCCACTTGCCGGACCATTGGACGAGCTGCCTGGAGAAGAGTTTCGCACTTCTGTTGTATTGAAGAAAGTCTCTCCTCCGAAGGAAACGCTCTTCCTAAGTTTGTATCCAGAGTGGAGCCCAAATAATGGATCGCCTGGGTAGGCCGGTGAACCGATTTTTCCATGTTCACATGCAGACCTAGCCTGCGGAGTAGATTTAGACAGACTTGAAAATCGCTCCTTACTTGCTGAGGGGATGGCCCTTTCAGGAGCCAATCGTCCAAGTACGGGTAAACGAACAGACCCCTCCTGTGTAGAGCCGCCGCCACCACCGCCATGCACTTGGTAAAGACCAGTGGGGCAGATTTCAGCCCGAAGGGCAACACCTTGAACTGGTAGTGTTTGCTGCCGACTACGAATCGTAGGTATTTGAGATGACAGGGAATGATAGGTAAGTGGAAGTACGCATCTTGGAGGTCCATCGAACACATCCAATCTCCTGTTTGCAGATGTGGACATATTTGATGAAGCGTCAACATGCAAAACTTCTCCTTCAAGATGACTTTGTTCAGCGATCGAAGAACCAGGATAGGTCTGAATTTGTGCTCTTGATCTCTTTTTGGCACAAGAAAGTACCTGGAATAAACTCCCTTCCCCCGCTGAGAAGGAGGAACCTCTTCTATGGCCTTTTTTCGCAGAAGGGTTACCACTTCCTGTCGCAGTAACTTTAGCTGGTGAGGACGAGATAATTTCGGAGGGATGTCCTTTGAAGACCCACGAAAACGTAGTGCGTATCCATTGCGTAGTACTGAGCAGCCAACAATCTTTTGTTATGTTGCACCACTCTCTCAGATTATGTGAAACACTTCCTCCCACTGGAGTGGGCAACGGCGCCAGAGGAAGCTCTTGCTCATTGCTTCCCTGCTGATCTAGCCGTGGTAGAGGACTGCTGCTGATGACCTCCTCTATCCCTGTTTGACTTACGGCTTTGGAACTGTTTTCCTTGATTTTTGTTTTGGGGCCACTGAGGGGTTTGAACCCTCTGTTGGTAGCCCTTGTTGGGTCTGTATCTCCGCTTGAACTCTTTTGTCTTTTCTAATCCCACCGCCTTCAGAGTGTCTAACTCGGCTTTCATCCTAGCCATCTCCTCATCGGTATGGGTGCCAAACAGTGAGGAGCCAGAAAAAGGCAGGTTAAGGATCCTCTGTTGTGCATCTGGCTTGAGAGCTGTTAGCCTTAACCAGGCAGACCTCCTAGTGCAAATTCCATGCGCATAAGAATGTGCTGACAGCGTGGCACCATCTGCTGCCGTGCTAATCACTTGGTTGGCTACAAGGGATCCTTGCTTGATAACCTCTTCAAAGTCCCTTTGATCTTCCTTTGGCAGCTTTTCCTTGAAACGGTCCAAAGAGTCCCATAAAGCTCTGTCGTAGCGGCCTAATAAGGCTGCTGCGCTAGATACTTTTAGTGATGATGCTGCAGACCCGCAAACCTTCTGCCCCAAAGAATCCTGTGACCTACTTTCTTTGTCAGTGGGGACCAATGAAGTTGCAGTCACTGCGTGCGTTTTTCTTGCCGCCGCGACGATAACAGAATCCGCAAGCGGATCTGATTTCAAGAATACCGGGTCTGCTTCAGCTGGCTTGTATTTTTTCTGAATCCTAGCCGGTGCAGCTTTAATTGTAGAGGGAGCTAGGAAAATGTCCATCACCGGTTCCAGAAGCCCAGGAACCAGAGGCAGCAACGGACGAGACGCAGATCTCTGATGTAGTGTCTCAAAAACTACCGTTGTTGCCACTTGAGGAGTCGACATCTCGATGTTCAGCTTCTGAGCCCCTCTCTGAAGCACCTCATGACACGTATTTATATCATCTATCGGAGACACTCTCGATTGAGGACTATCCAATAGGGTGGGTGAATAGTCTCTTTTAGAGGAGCAGGTGGAGGAGAAAGACCATGTAGGAGACCTTCTCCTTTTGTGATGGGAAGTAGAAGTTCTGCGCTCCCGCGATCTGCCAGTACGGACCTGACGTGTAGCTGAAGGCGATCTATCCACCTCCTGCACCAATCTTTGCAGAGGAGATCTCTGGATCGGACTGGCGTATTCCTCCTCTCTTCGTGATGCTCCTGTTGGATTCTTACTCCAGTGATGGATGGGAAGAAGCCACCTTGGAGATAAGTGAACAGATGAGAAGCCCTCCTGTGATGCGAAAGAGATCTTTGACGCGACCTCCCCGAATGTCGCTCTGGGGACGCAGATGGTGAATGCGTTGAAGGGCGTCTCAAGGAATGAGAGGATGAGTGCCGTGATGCTGATTCTGTCACTAAAACTACTGAACCTTCTCCAGACCTCACTGATTTGGGTCTCGACGTCGAGCGTATGACCTGCTCTGACGGAGCCCTTCTCGACGTCGACCTTGACCTCCTTCTTGACGTCGAATTTCGGCCAGGTGTTGGAACCGATTTCGACGTCGACTCTCTGTTCTTCGACGTCAAATGCCTCGCTGATGACGTCGGAGTACTTCTGCGCCTCGACGCCGATGGTCGTCGAGTTGATGACGGCGAAGGACTTCTGTGCCTCGACGTCGATCGTTGCCGGGTTGACGACGGCGGAGGGCTTCCGATCCTCGACGCCGATCGTCACCGGGTTGACGATGGCGGAGGGCTTCCGATCCTCGACGCCTATCGTGACCGTGTTGATGACGGCGGAGGGCTTCTGATCCTTGACGCCGATCGTCGCCGGGTTGACGACGGCGGAGGACTCTCACCCCTCGACGCCGAACGTTGTTGGATTGACGACGGCGGAGGGCTCCCAGCCTTCAACGCTGAACGACGAGATGACGACGGCAGAGGGCTTCTGATCCTCGACGCCGATCGTCGCCGGGTTGACGACGGCGGTGGACTTCTGCTCCTCGGCGCCGTTCGTCGCTGGGTGGACGACGGTGGAGGTTCACGACTCTTCGACGTCGACGGCGAATGAAGCGGCATACCTGTATGTTGGCGTTCTCTCGACGGTGAGCCCACCGTCGAAGGTCTTTTCTTGGACGTATGTCCCACCGGTGGTAGTTTTCTCAGCGCCAAGCCCGACGCTAATGGAATCTTGCTTCTAGAAGAGGATCTGGCCCTCTTAGAGCCCTTTCTCACCAGTGACCTGCCTCTGGAAGATGATTTATCCTTTTCTCCCAGCCCATAAAGGCGGATACGCTCTCTGTCTTTTAGAGTTCTATTAGTTAAAGACTGGCAATGAGGACAAGTCTTGGGGACATGGTCCTTAGGTAGACAGAGAATACAGACTGCATGAGAGTCTGACCTGGCCTTCTTTTTTCCACAAGAAGGGCAGGGGTCAAAAAGAGATGGCATTTTGAGTGGAAAAAATGGCAAAATCAGCCAGAAAAAGTTAGCACCTTACCTGATGAGTTGAAAAACGTCGAAGTAAGATACATTTTTCCAGAAAACTGAAGATTATTTCTGATTAAAATCAGAAAGAAGTGGAGCTGTGTAACCAGGGTCCTGTCTGAAGGAGCCAGAAAGAACAACTGACCTAACTGTCACCCCTGAGGCATGATGGGAAGCTGGAGGTCATGGCTGCCTTAAAGGCACGGTGCCAGTTTATTTCTATGTTGCTATGAGTTAGCTTTTCAGCTTTTCTGGGCTATGTTTTCTACAATGCAGCCTGTGAGTTGTCAATGCTTTTAGTCCTTGCTGAGAGATTGTGCTAAGTGCTAAGCATTAAAGCAGTTTTCAAACATGCTTTGCTGTTGTTTTTCCCTGGTTTTTAAGGTATTGTTCATGATATACAGGGGAGTCCTTACAGCATTATTCAGCTCTGGTTATGAAAGGCTGCATCTGCTTTTTTATTATATATATATATATATTCACTGAAAAAACCATAGGTTTCAGGGGCGTTATAGTTAGCTGGACTTTTCACTCGTACAAAACCATAGAAATTCCCCCGTTATAGTTAGTTCAGCTAACTATAACTCGCGCGCCCGCAATGCACTGCTGATGACGTCACATATTACATCACTCATGACATGGTCAGTGACATCACTCATGACATCACTGATGACATCTCAAATGACATCACTGATGACATCACCGATGACATCATCCAGTGAATGTGTTTTTCTGAAAATTACATATGTTTTATATATGTATATCTCAAGGTCAATGGAAGAATAAATGGGTATATAAGTGTCTAAATGGATGATTTGTTTTTGAAAAATTGATTGTATAACTGACTGATTAAGTGTATCTTAGTGAATACATGGCTTAGTGAGTAATGTTTAAATATGTAAATATCTGTATCAGTCTCTCACTTTGTGTATAAGTGGCTGCATGGGTTGGTGAGTAGCTACATGAGTGTCTATATAGGTTATTAGTTGGTTTTTTGAGTATCAGTATAAGTGTCTGATGTCTGTATGGTTCGGTGGGGGGTATTACGTAGTGCATAGGTGCATGAATGAGTGACTCACTGTTTGTATGTGTTGAAGACAGCATGTGTGCAGGACTGTATGGGTGGATGAGTGTGTGCATGGGTGTGTTAGTGAGTGAATGACTGTCTCAATAGTGTCTCTATGAGTAACTACATATGTTTTAAACTAGTATATGTGACTATTGGTGTATATAAGTGAGTATATGTGAGAGTGAGAGATTGAAAGAGTTCCTGTATGAATAAGTATGTGTTTCTATAAGTGATTGTTAAAAAGACTAAGTATGTGTAAGTTTCTGTAGAAGTAAGTGTGGTGGTGTGTGTATAACTGTATATGCAGGTAAACGGATGTTTGATTCTTTATTAGCATGAGTGACTATGTGTGTGAGTAACTTTATGGATGAGTGGCGTTGTGTAACAGGATGTATAGGTGTATGAGTACATATGATGAGTGAGTACATGTATGATTGACTGTATAGGACTGTTGGTGAGTGGATGTGGATCTTACAATTACTGAATAGGTTGTTGTAACTGGTATTGGTATGTCCATTGTTTTGAAAAATTTAATTTCTATTTTTGAATGTGTGTATCAATGGTTATATTAGGGGGAGAGGAGGTCTGCCACTCTATCACAAGGATGATGTCATCAGTGATGACATCAGTGATGTCATCAGTGATGTCACGGACCATGTCATGAGTGATGTAATATGTGACGTCATCAGCAGTGCATTGCGGGCGCGCGAGTTATAGTTAGCGGAACTAACTATAACGGGGGAATTTCTATGGTTTTGTACGAGTGAAAAGTCCAGCTAACTATAACGCCCCTGAAACCTATGGTTTTTTCAGTGAATTTCTAAGGTTTTTTAAATGTTAATTCCTAGCTATAACGTGCCTGAAACCTATGTTTTTTTCAGTGAATTTCAAAGGTTTTTTAAATGCTAATTTCTTGCTATGCCTACAGAGATAGGACATGTGAAGAAAGAAGGAAAAACGCACAGAAAGAAAAAAAGAAATGCAGAAAGAAGCAACAGAAGTCCTCAAAGACGAAGAAAAGTGCAGGAAGAAGTATAACGTGCAGAAAGAACAAACAGAAGAGCAGAAACAAGCCTTGTTGCAAAATCATCCTGTACCCTCAACTTTTACGGATACTGGTGGTAACTGAGTCTGACTAACCAGTCCTAGAGCCAGTGCTATGTTAAAAGACACTCAGAATACAGTGAAAACACCTACATACACTAGGGCACACTATGTGTTGGGGTCCCCCTGTGATTAGCATGACCTACTCTATAAGCCCCTAGTATATAATAGGGCAGGGGATTAAAACTACCTCTTAAAACGCACCACAGGGCGTGTTTGAACACGTCACCTCATGCCCCGTCCCCTCCCTTCCCCACCGTGTAAACACGCCCTGTAGCCATTTTAAGTTGGGAGATTAAGTCCCCTTGAATCCTGAGGGTCCCTAGGGTCCAACTAGACCACAAGGTACCTCCAGTAAGCGCCACAGAGCTGCGTTGCAGAGAGGTGTAAAAAGTGGCATGGCCTGCACCACCTCTCTGCAACGCAGAGCAGTGGTGCTTACTGGAAGCACCTGGTGGGCTAGTTGGACCCCAGGGTCCCTCAGGATTGAAAGGGAATTATTTCCCCAACTTAAAAACGCGCCACAGGGCCTGTGGGCGTTCTGAGTTGAGAGATTAAGTCCCCCTTGAATCCTAAGGGTCCCTAGGGTCAAACTAGCCCACTAGGTACCTCCAGTAAGCGCCACAGAGCTGCATTGCATGGAGGTGTAAAAAGGGGCGTGGCCTCAGAACACCTGTCTGAGCACCTGGCGCATACTGGAGATACCTGTTGGGCTAGTTGGCCCTCAGGGACCCTCAGTATTGAAGGGGAATTAATTCCTCAACTTACAACTGGCCAGGGGGCGCGTTTGCAGAGTGCTGCAAGGAGGGGCGTGGCCTCCGGCGCGATGCCGGTCTTTTATTTATTTATTTTTAAGAAGGAGGGCTGTGTGGCCCCCTTTCTTTTTCTAATTTATTAGCCCTGGGGACCCCATCCCCCAGGGCCTGCACCCTAATTTTTTTTGTTGAAAAAAAATAATTTGGCCCTCCCACGGCCTTAATCGGCCCCGGGGACCCCAACCCCCAGGTCATGGCCTTTTTTTTTATTTTTTTATTCTTTAGGAGGGGGGCTGTGTTGCCCCCCTCCTCAGGCCACATATGGCCCCGGGGACCCCATCCCCCGGGGCCGGCCTTTGTTTTTTATTTAAAATAAATATATATATATTTATAGAAACACCTAGGACATGCTGGACAAACCGTATGTACCTATCACCATGACGATTTGCGTGATATTCATTAAAAGGCGACTATGCATACAATGAATCCACGTAGAATGTATTCACACCGCTAGTGAAGCTCTGACATGTCTGACACCCTACCGTGCCTAATCCCGGCACCCCCGCTGGTGGGTACTCTCCAAGTAGACACCCTTGTCGTTTATTTATACAAACATGGGTAGCTATTGACGGGCACATTTAATACACATGCACACCAAGCCATTCAAAGGGGATTCGACAGAAATTCGACCAAACTATGCAAGAAACCCCCTCACGGTTAATAAAACACACATCCACCGCCGGATGTGTAATACTTTTTATTTTACTCTCTGGAAAGGAGACAAACCTCACTTGAGAGTCACAGCGTGCTCCTGGCTGAGCCCAATGCTGTGTTACACCCACCAGTGCCCGCCGAGTGCCACACACCTGTGTTGTATTCCACCAGCTAGTGCGTATGCTATGACACTCTCTAGCCCATGTGCACTGTAACACCACCCCGTGAATATGTTATGCCACACTTGCCATCTCACGGGTTATATTGCCCCATCTAACGTGCCTTCCTCGATGCCTATGTTATAAAGCACAGCGCTATGCCATACATATTACAATCTGGGATCCATATCTTTGTCACAGTGCATATGCAATGTTACACTACCCAGCACATATTTTATATTACAACTTTAGAGACTACTTAGGTTACACAACACTGCCCTGTGCATATTACACTCCAAGGCGCATATCACATAGCAAGCGCTAGTGCCTGTGCTATCTCGCGCTCTCCAATGAATCTGTCATTGCGCACAATGTATTGCATATTATATTTCACGCCCCGGTTCATCTTATATCACACTGTTTGGTGCATAGTTTATACCATATACTATATCTAGTTTTCATTTTCAATCGTGCTCTCAGGACTATGTTCTATATAACACTGCGTTCACCTACCCTTTTCACGGGCATTACATTTTGCGATGGGGGGTGGAGGGTCAGGGGATGTTTCTGCCAAGTGAGCCCGGAGTCACAGTCCCAAACGTCCTCTTCTTCCTGAATAAAAGTGAGATTATGCTGCATACATGTTCATATTTTAAGTAGTTCGCACAGACACACATTTTAAAAACAATAAAGTTCCTAATACCCACCTTCTATGAACAGTTAGCTTGCTGCCCCATCCACCTCCTCCCTATCCTCTGTTGTCTGAATCCATGGACTAGCCTCCTCCCTCCTGCCATGCATGGTCTGATGTTCTGCCACTGCCCTGCATTTAGCATGATGTACCAGTCCACTCATCCTGCCCTCCATTGCCCAATTCTATGGCCCATCATTGACCTCCTGCTTAGCCTCTGTGCTTTGCTTGCTGCCCCTATTCTCCTTCCCCCTGCCCTCCGATGTCTTTGTGCATGCCCCAGCTCCATCCTTTTTGACCACCATGTTCCATGGACCTGCCACTCCTATCTACTCTGAGTGTTCTGTTGAGCTGCCACTCCCCTACCACCTGCCTAGCATTGTCAGATGACTGTAACCTGTCCCTGCCACCTCCACCCTGCCTGTCCTCATGCCATGCCCCTATCCCCTTCCGCCTGTCCTCCATGGTTTATTTTACTGCCACACCCTTCTGCCCTCCCTGGTCTGTTATGCTGCAACTGCTCCTCCTGCCTGCCCCGCACGGTCTGTTGTGAGGCCCCTTCCCCTGAACTCTCTTGTCTGTGCCCAGGTCCTGACCCTCCCTTCTGTCCTCCATGGTCCTTTGTCCATGCCCCTGCACCCTCCTTCTTGCCCATCATAGCCATTGTGCTGCCACTAACCCTCCCGCTTGCCATGCATGGTCTTCTGTGCTGCCATGGCCCCTCCCACCTTCCCTGTGTGGTCAGCTAGCTGCTCCTGACCCCCTCCCACCTTCCCTCCATGGTCTGTGTGTATGCCATCATAGTCTCACTGTTGCTCTCCATGGTGTGTCTTGTTTCTAGTGCCCATCCTGCCTGACCTCCATGGTCATCTTGCTGCTCCTGCTTTGCCCCCTTCCCCCAGCCCTCTGTTTCCATGTGCAGACCCCTATTCCCTCCCTCCTGGCTTGTCGGTTCCATTGTAATGCCCCTGATCCGTCCCTCCTGCCCTTTATGGTCTGTTATGCTGCAGCTTTCTCTCCTGTCTGTCCATTATGGTCAGCTAGCTACCATTGCCTCTTTCCCCTCTGTTGTCTGTTGTCCATGTGCATGGTCCTGTCCCTTCCCTATTGCTTTCTATGGATTGTTGTGCTGCACTCCCGTCCCGCATGCCCTGTGTGGTGTATTGTGCTGCTGCAAACCCTGATGCCTGCCCTGTAGGGTCAGTTTGGTGCACCTCTCAATGTCCCTCCTGTCCTCTGTTATCCAAGTCCATGTCCCTACCCCAATTCCTCCTGCCTACCATGATCCAATGTACCATACTTGCGAACATTTTGAACTTGGTAAGAGGGAGATTTTGAAATAAAACTGGGGTATTGATTTTCCCCTTTGAGTTACATTGAAAAAGAGAAGATTGTAGACAGGAAACAGATCAAGTAAAGCCCATTTGAGCTTAACAACATTGGACGTTTCCAGGCAGAAACGGGTCTTTTGGCATGTATGGTTGTATGACCACTGCCTCTTCCTTCCCACAATGGTCTATTATATTGCCACAGCCTCTCTTGCCAGTCCTGTATTGTTGGTTTGTTGCCCCTGCCCCCCTTTCCACTGCCCTCCATAGTCTGTTGTGCTGCCACTGCCCTTCCTGCCTGCCCAGTGTGGTCAAATTGTTGCCTCTGCACTCTCCTACCTGCCTTCAATTTTCAGAGTCCGTGCCCCTGGCCTCTGCCTCTCAACAGTATCCCAATGAACAACTAGATTGCTAACATTCTATATTTATTACAAAAGTGTGAAATGCCTGACGTCATCTTGATGTAATCAAAACTGTAATGCCTAGAGCATTTCCTTTAGAAATTACATATATGAGAGGGTCTTATTAGCATCAAAATTATGGTTAGTGCTCTAAAAAACTAAAATGAGGACACATTTTCTGAGTTTTCAAATAGCGACAAAGAACTTTTAAATTATTTGTAATCTTAGTTTTTTTATCCAGTTGACCACTTGATTAAATGTTGCATCCAAGGGGAGAGGGTGTGGTGTTACTTCCAGAGCTGCAGACTTTGCAACTGGGGAACCAGGTTGGAGTTTCTGCTTCAGCTCAACATTCTGGGATTCTGGTCAAATCACTTAATCTACCCATGTCTACAACCAAAATGAATTTGATCTTGTGTGATGTAACCAATGTTCATGTAAAGCACTCCAATACCTGACAAGTTTGCACTATATAAAACTGCAAATACACAAAAAATAAGTGTTTTGCACACTTCTGTCATTGGGCTACATTTGGGCTACATTTGGGCTCTTTTGTCTCTGGTGGCCATTTTAGGAGATTTATTTGTTATGAAGTTTCCTAATTTCCTCATTTACTGCAGTCTCCTCAGTAGGAAATGCTTTCAGTTTTTTACTTTGATTCCATCAAGAAGGTATTCAGATATGTCACACATTTGCCATAAATTCTGAATGTTAGCACTCTAGTTGCTCATTAGATCACTGTAGTAAAGCTACTGGTCACCACGGAAGTCTGCTGCTAGTATTAGAAGTGACGTCTGCATGTTTCAGTCTGCATATCAGAATTTTTAATGAAATAGAAGAGGATTTGAGAAGTCACTCAAAATGTGCCCTAATTTTTCTTTCTTCAGCACTAATCATAATTTCTATGGCAAAATGAACCCCCTCATTGTGTTTGTTCCTTTTTAAATTAAATGTTTTAAGTGTTACCAGTTTATTCCAATCAAGATGGCTTCAGGTGTGCCATACTTTTGTCATAAGTAAGACAGTACGCGCTCTAGTTGTTCTTAAGAACACTCTGGGACATTCTGTCATTGGGCTATACTTGGGCTACATCTGGGTGATATTTGGGCTACATTTGGGCTCTTTTGTCTCTGGTGGCCATCTTGGGAGATTTATTTGTTATGAAGTTTCCTAATTTCCTCATTTACTGCAGTCTCCTCAGTAGGAAATACTTTCAGTTTTTTACTTTGATTCCATCAAGAAGGCATTCAGATGTGTCACACATTTTCCATAAATTCTGAATGTTAGCACTCTAGTTGCTCATTAGATCACTGTAGTAAAGCTACTGCTCACCAGGCAAGTCTGCTGCTGGTATTCAAAGTGCATGTTTCAGTCTGCATGTCAGAATGTTTTTATGAAATAAAAGAGGATTTTAGAAGTCAAAATGTGCCCTAGTTTTTCTTTCTGCAGCACTAATCATAATTTATATGGCAAAATGAACCCCCTCATTTTGTTCCTTTGTAAATTAAATGTTTTAAGTGTTACCACTTTATTCCAATCAAGATGGCTTCAGGTGTGCCATACTTTTGTCATAAGTAAGACTGTTAGCGCTCTAGTTGTTCTTTAGAGCACTCTGGCAAGCTGCAGTAGAACACAAAGGAATCAACTGACAGTCTCTGCCCTTGTTGGATGTACATATTTTACTGAGAATGTCAGACTTCATTCTTACATGACTGAAAAAGATAATGTGAATTTACAGAAAATATGCTCTCAGTTTAGCTTATAGATCACCTTCCAAACCTCTGCAGGGGTGTGGAATTTTCCAAATAATCTAGTTGTCCAAGGGACAAAATGCCACTGAGATCTACATGTCCTGTAAAATCCACTTGTCCCACCTACCCTCGTTCCACATCAAACCTAAGGGCTCCGGCTGACAGAGAAACATTAATATATTTTTGCTTTATTAAAATCAGTAAACCATTGAATGCTGTGCAATAATAATGCTAAAGGAAAACTTGTCAAGCGATATTATCGCGTCCCTGCCCCCCTGCGCCCCCTCCCCTTAACCCTGACGGCAATTCTTTTATTTCTATTCCCCTTTTTTTCAATTTTTTTTGGCTGTGTATTTATTCCCACAAAATACGTACATTTCAAACCATACGTAATGTACTAATTTACCGTCACCCTTGGCTGTGTATTTATTCCCACAAAATACGTACATTTCAAACCATACGTAATGTACTAATTCACCGTCACCCTTGTAAAAACGTATGGGTGGGATACAAAAGGTGTCAGCCAGCGTGCCTCCTGCCATTTCCCCCTCACTTTTGCAGCTGGCCAGACGTGAGCCCTACGTTCCTTGCGAATCGGTAAGTTGTATCGAAAAAGAAACAGCAAAGTTGGGAGCTTCCTTTAATAATAAGAATCGTTTTTTCAACAAATGTACCCTCTTTGCAACATTAATCAATTGTGTAATGTATATTTGTCGGTGTGTTTACGCAGTTATGGGCTGAAAGTTAATAGCTCACTATTCTATATTAGGACTTTAAGTTATAAATTGCAAGTCACCAACGGATGTCTCTTTTGAAAGCATTAATCTGCAGATCTGTTCCCATCCTATGCACTCTGTAATCGACTTCGTACATGTTCTTTGCAGCAGGCATATTAACCCTCTGCACTAACTTCACCGAGGTCACAACCTCAACTATACAAAACACGGATCTTTTCGCCAATTGTACCCTCTTTGCAACATTAATCAATTTTGTAATGTATATTTGTCGGTGTGTTTATGCAGTTCTGGGCTGAAAGTTAATAGCTCACTATTCTATATTAGGACTTTAAGTTATAAATTGCAAGTCACCAACGGATGGCTCTTTTGAAAGCATTAATCTGCAGATCTGTTTCCATCCTATGCACTCTGTAATCGACTTCGTACATGTTCTTTGCAGCAGGCATATTAACCCTCTGCACTAACTTCACCGAGGTCACAACCTCAACTATACAAAACACGGATCTCTTTCCAGGATGGTAATTCATCACACAAGTTTCCTACACATTTCTGTGAGGCCTGGTAATTGCCGGTGGAAAGAAACGCTGCAGCAGGTGCTTCGAAAGCTTTTAGTGCTGGCTGCGCCGTGTGCGACAATGTTTTTTTGCCCATAAGCCAAAGGAGTGAAAGTGTAGGTGTCACATGTCACCCATACTGGTAGGCAGTAGTTTAAGAGTGCTTGGTGTGGAGAAGCACAAACGCAGATTCTAAAAAGAAACAGCAAAGTTGGGAGCTTCCTTTAATAATAAGAATCGTTTTTTCGCCAAATGTACCCTCTTTGCAACATTAATCAATTTTGTAATGTATATTTGTCGGTGTGTTTACGCAGTTCTGGGCTGAAAGTTAATAGCTCACTATTCTATATTAGGACTTTAAGTTATAAATTGCAAGTCACCAACGGATGTCTCTTTTGAAAGCATTAATTCTGCAGATCTGTTTCCATCTGCGGTATGAAGGCTCCGGACCCGCGATGTTAAACCCGCTGTTGCGATGGCAGCGCGTGAATCTGAATTCGTTGTAATGGGTGTTTCCCCCATGAAGCGGTGGTAGCGCAGCGCGCCTGCTTGCGATACGGTTTTTTGACGTCCTCATCTGAGGCGCCGAGGCAGGCCTACCTGAATGCTTATTGCAAGCCTCGTGGCGGCTACGGACTACCGCTTGCAGAGGCTGAGTGACGTTTCACTCCTCCAGCCAATCACTGGCTAGAGCCCAGTCATGGGCTGCTAGCCAATCAGATGCCACCAAAGGCTCTCTGCAAGCTTCGGATTGGCTGTGTGCCCCAGAGTGCCCACAGCCTGTTGTTTTAACGTGATTAAAACGTGATTAATGTCTACATGTCCTTCGGACATAAATAGACAATAAATCTTCTTGCCCGTCAATATAAACAACATGGTTCGGGCGTCCGGCGATATGATTCCCCCACCCCTGCCTCTGTGGGAAAGTATGAGAAAATAGTTTTCTCTCAAACATGGTTCGTGATATCACAGCAGAAGGCTTTTTCACATGGTAAAATCACCTTAGAACACAGCACAATTCCTAAAATGAGTATGGTACCATCAACACATGATTTATAATGTAACTAAAGTCTTAAAACCTTCTATTAACTGCAATGCTTTTTAATGAGGTGCTATCATGTATATTGGTCCCAAGATGGCTGCCAACACTTCTTGGATGAAGTACTGACAGCCAATCAGATCTCACGATGAGATGTGTGGATAGGCTCCGCCCAGATATGTATGTGATTTTACTTTTGATTGTCTCAGGAACTACTGAACAGATTAACACCATATTTGCAAAAAGCGCATGCCTGACCTGAGGACTACCTCTTTGCCAAATTTCAAGTAATTCTGTTCAGCCGTTCGGGCTGTACCTTGGACTAAAGGTCCCTATGGAAAATTGCATGGGGAAAATGCGTTTTGGGACCCCCCTTTTTTCTCAGCCCCCGCTTGACGAATCCCCCTGAGACATTCAGGGTAGGAGCGGAGCGGAGCGCCCCACCTATTTTAAAAATTTCGCGAGGATTCGTCAACCGGCGCCAAAGTTATTCCAAATAGAATGTTGCGGATTTCCTATGGAAACACGGTCCTAACTATAACTATCTACTGGCGACCGCCAGTAGATAATGTATATATATATGGAGATACATATATGATTGTGTTTCCGGGGTGCCACGCATGGGCAGGAATATTCTAGTGCTTATGACTATTGATGAGGATCCCCTGGAAGAGAACAACCATAACCTACTTCTGGGACAGGGACTTGCTCGATAGCTCCCTTGTCCAAGAGAGCCGTAACTTCCCGATGGGGAAGGGCCAAGTGATCCTGCGACATGCGATGGAGTGTTGGTGCTATTGAGGGAGGGGTAGTCTCGAAGGGGAGGGGTAGTCTCGAAGGGGAGGGAGTAGCCCCTTCGGGCTATCTGCAAAACCCACCTGTCCGACGTGATGTTGTGCCAGTGGGGGAGGTGATGGTGGATCCTGCCGTCCACTGGCAACTGGTGGCCCAGAAAGGTCAGACTAGGAAAGCTTAGAGGCTGCTGCAGAGGGGGCACTGGCAGACTGGCTTGCCTGCTGGCCCCCAGACCCGTGGCATTGGTTCCCACGTCCCCGCAGAGGCTGGGTAGTCTGCGTCGGCCTGTGGCCCTGGGTGGATCACAATGGGGCACCCCTTCCATAACCACAAAAGGGGCGAAAAGCAGACTGCACAGGACAAGAGGTGGCAGCGAGGCCCAAGGATCTGGCCATAACTCTAGACTCCTTGTAGCGCTCAAGCGCATGGTATGCCTTGTCGCCAAACAGACAACGGCAATCAAATGGCATGTCCAAAAGAGTCGATTGGACATCCTCAGAAAAGCCAGTGGATCTCAGCCAGGAGTAGCGTCTTAGGGCTACTGACTTAGAAATCTTTCTACCCAGTGAGTCAGCGGTGTCCAGTCCACAGCGGATGGCGAACTTTGCTGCATCTCTCCCCTCTGCAACTGCACAGGAGAGTGTGACCCGGGCCTCTTCTGAACACTGTGGCAGCACCAGCGCAACCGTATCCCACACAGACTGGGTGTAACGGCCCAAGAGACATGCAGTGTTCACCGACCACAGTCCTAAGCTGGCAGAAGAAAACATCTTCTTCCCAAAATGGTTTAGCTTCTTGGATTCCCTATCTGGGGGAGAAAAAGGGAATGCACCTTTGGATGTTGAGGCTTGGACCACCAAGCTCTCGGGGGGTAGGGTGTTGGGAGGAAAATGGGGTCGCCCGTGGCCAGGCGGTGGTGTTGGGCAATCATCCTATCCACAGGAGTCCTTGTGCTAGGCCCGGACCAAGTGCCTAGAAGGATGTCTGTGAGGGCCTCATTGAACGGCAGCAGGGGCTCCGAAGAGGCCGCTGCTGGCTGAAGCTCCTCAGTCAGGAGGTTCGTCTTAACTGCCACCGTAGGAAGCTCAAGGCCCAAGGCCTCAGCCGCCCACGCAACACCACAGCATAGGAGGCTTCCTGCTCCGTGACCACAGTAGTGGGAGAAAGCATGCCAAGGTCTGGGGAGGTATCCAGACCACTGCTGCCCCCAACTCCTCTCTCCAGTCCGGCTCCTCCAGTTGGTCTCCCTACCAGTCCTCCTCACCTTCCTCTGGCTGCCACTCATGGCAATAGGGAATGCCAGGGGAGAACAGTGGTACAAAAGTACCAGTCGGCGCCCGTACCTGCATTGATCGACGCCGGTCCAGTCCGAGTCCAAGTCAAGGGGGAGGCCGGGGTCAACGCCGGCCGGGGACACAACCGGCATCGGAGTTGGAGGAGGCATCGTCAGAGGAATCGGTGCCGGGGGAGGGGTAGTGAGGTCGACCGGCACCGATACGGATCCAGGCCTGGATCCCTAGGGACCCTGCGGCATCGGGCCGGAGCCGTCGGCATCGAAGGCCTGGAGCTCCCAGCCGAGTCAACAGGGCCCGCCCGAAGGCACGCCGGCGGAGTTGGGTTGCCTAAAGCTGGAGTGGAGAGCTTCGTAAAAGGCACGAAGCTGGGCAGGGAACGCTCTGGCATCCGGGAAGGGAGGGAAGCTCGGAGCCATCCCAATAGGCTCGGCGGGTGGAGCCGAAGGACAACGACCTACTGTGTCCCATGTCGGGTCAGCCGACGGATGGGGAGAAGGCGAAGAGGGACGGTGCTTCATCGCCTTCTTCTTGTGCTTCGACTTACCTGAAGACAAACACTTTGATGAGGAGTGATTGTGGTGACTCCACGAGCAGTCCCGCGACCACCCTCTCGACAGGGACCACGAGCGGCGCGGAGCTGGCTGCCGGGCCTCCAGAAGCTTTCAGAACCACTCGTGCAAAGACTTCGGGTTCATGGCCCGAAGTTGGAGCACGACTTCGGGTCGTGGTCACGCTCCAGGCACCAAAGGGACACGAGGTGCGGGTCAGTGACAGACATCAGCTTGTAACAAGACTCACAAGGCTTGAAGCTGGTCGGCCGATGTGACATCCCTACGTGCACCAGGAGTCAAACGGCTCGAAAAAGATGTCGACAAAGTTGAAAAACAATAGTCAAAAAATGACTAAGGGCACCGCTCTCTCCGGATCTTCGCTGGCTGGCGCGGAAAAAGAAAAAAATGACGTCAGCGCACAGGGGTGGCGTCTAAGTAGACACTGCGATGTCATTCCGGCAACCACTACGCAAACGATGGATGCGGAGTCGACTGACGCCACTAACCGATGCATAGGGGTACTGCTGAAGAAAAAATCTCCGGATCCAATCTATCGCCTGGAAGTAAGGTAAGGAATCTTTAACCAACAGTCTCTTTCAGATATCTAGATCACTGTTTGAACATCCAAACTTACACAAACTGTCAGCTCACTCACAGTTGAGGCTTCTGCTTCTAATCATCCTTTTGTGGCCCTTCTGGGAGGTTTGTGAGCATTCAAACCAATATGGGTGATGCACACCTTAAATCTGATTAACACCGTGAACTGTGCAATAAGGTGTGGGCTTGCAACATACTTTTGATGTTTCTCTGAAAGAAACTGTGCATACACATTTATATGTTTCAAAGTCACAGAGTTTGCCCTTATCTCTTCCACTGGAGTAAAATGGTTGTTTGATAGTTACTTGGTATATGTGTTACTATTCCTGTTTAATGTTGTGGTGCTTGGGACCTGGTGTGTGTCATGGCTGTCCCCAAAAAGTGCAGGGATGGGAGCCCCGAAAGGGATTCTCTCATACTCCATTCTTGCGAGTTATTGTTCATCAGGTCTCAAAAACAGGGATTTAGCTAGAGTAACACTAACCAGCTTTAGAGTTCAAGGTGTACAGTCCTCAAAATACTCTCCTGGAGACACCAACCATAAGCTCTGTTGCAACCTGAAACTCCAGAAGGTAAACCAATTTTACCTTCTGCAGGGCATTTACAGGATTCCCTTGTTAGTGCCAACACTCTAGCACAAATACCCTACCACACTGCTGACCACCAGTATTACCCCCTGTGAAAAGTTTACCAAATCAAGATAACAAGGAGCTAGAAGTTTTTATGAGTAGGTTCTCCTCCACTTCCAATTCAATACTCAGAAACACAGGAAGGAGAACTCACTAAGTAATATGCAGGGTTTCTCTCTAGCTAGTCATGCTGGAGGGGTATCCTTATTTTTCAAAAGGGCTCTCACATATTAGAAAATGGAACTCCAGTCTCTAACCTCTGTAACAATTTTATTATCTGCATGGGCATTTATAGTGGATTCTCCTGTTAGTGCCCACACTCAAGCAGAAATACCCTACCACACAGGTGACCGGTAGTATTAAATGCTGTATATAAATGTAGATATTACTATTGTGTGAAATTGTTGATCCATTGGATAACCCACACTATGAACACATTTTTATTGGCAGGTTACCATATTGGAGGCACACATTTGCTGAGTGGTTGCCCACTATCGCAACACCGAAATAAATGAAGTATTCTGCTCCAATGCAGACATAGTGTGCAAATAGACCACCTGATATTCTTCAATAAAGCAGCAAGACATACACCAGTTCAAAGGCAGGTGAGGTTGCAAATATGTCACCTGTGCCCCTTTGGTGGTGGTGTAAGGCATGCAGCAGGACAAATGCCCCAGCTCAACTTAATGTATTTCATTCCCGTTTCAGTATTGTATATGAAGAAATTATGCAGGCTTACAGAAGTTCTTGGAGGCTGGTGTTAATCTTCAGTGCCTCAGCAATCCTCCTGGCTCCTGTGGGCCCAACTGCATTCTTTTGCAAGCTGCAAAGAGGATGAAAGGGAAAGTATTGAAAAGAGACACATTAAGTATATTTAGGCACCTTCTCCCAGTCATATCAGCTAGAAGAATCAAAAACAAATATCTTAATAGGTGCTGGAAGAGATGATTCATGCATGGTAGATGGCATCATAGCCGATTTGGTGATGTGAACTTTTGCTGTTAAGTTTTGTTTGCATATTGCATATTGCACCAAAGATAAAGAAAAGTTAGAAGTTTGCAGTCAAGACAGTTAACCTACAGTAACCTCCCACTGGAATATTTCTCTATCTAAACCAAATACGCTTGCATGATATTTCTTGACGGGAACATCTACAGCCTAATTATATTTTCATTATCAATTTTTCTATTAAAGTACTTATAAAACTTGTCCTACTAGCGGAAACTGGAGTAATGTGGGTGTAACTCTGACATGCAGATCCAAATAGAAGAATTATAGACAAAATGTACTAAGGCATTTTTGGGTCGCAAAAGGTCCGATTCGCAAAATCGAACCCTTTGTAACTGCAACACACCTTCTGGTATCTACCAAACCCAAATTGCAATTTGTTACTGAATCACTATTTAGATTTGCGACTACATACCGAAAGGCTATTTGGATGGGGAATGTTTAGGGTGTGTGTCCCTTCCAAACAGCGATTTGCAATAGGGTGTTTTAACCCCTTCAGTGCCCATGACGAGCTGGACTCGTCATGGGCTGCGGTGGCGCTGTGCCCATGACGAGTCCAGCTCGTCATGAACTCCGCCCGCTAATGGAAGGCGCGGCACTGGGCGGGGAAAGGGGCGGGCATGCAAGGGGTTAATGTTATGGGCCGAAATCCGTCGTAAAACATTATTATTTTACAGACTACTGAAAGGTAGCGATAGCCCATTAACAAAAGGGAAGGGGTCCTCAAATGACCCCTATCCTTCTGTGAATGAGTAGGCATTGGTCCGTGGGACCACTACTTACTCCTAAAAAAGTTTGTAAAAGATTTCATTTTTTTATGAAACACATCTAGTTGTCCTCGTACGAAAACAAAAAAGAATGATTTATTGAAAAGCAATCAGAGGCATGGTGGTTTGCTGATCCCAGCAGGCTACCATTGCTGTGATTGTGGCCAATCGTATAGTGTGTCACAGTTTGCGACCCACCTCATGCATATTAATGCAGTAGATCATTTGGTGATCCACTATAAATGGTCATTTTGCGAATCAATGTATTAGTCCATAGATCAGTTGTCACACAGGGATGGTAGCCTGCTGAGGTCAGCAGACCACATGTTTGTGATAGCTTTTAAATAGAGCAATCCATCATATTTCTTTAAATGCAGCTCATTTTCCTTAAAGAAAAACATGCATTTAAAAACAAAAGTTTCACAAACTTTTTTGTAGGAGAAAACAGTGATGGAATCGACAACTGCCTTCTCTGAATAAATGTGTTTTCAACATTCAGAAAGGAGAAGGGGTCTGTTATTCACCCCTCCCTTTTTGAGAATGGTTACCACCTCCTTTGAGGAGTCAGTAAAATATGATTTTTTTGCGACTGGATTTTCTTCACAAAACATTAATATATATCATAAGGAATCGTTATTTGGAAGGCACACCTTGAACATACTCCTTTCAAATACCTATTCAAGTATAGTGTCGTAAACCCCCTCAAAAAAATCTAAATCATTATTTGGCCTTAGTACATTTGAAAAAGAATTTTAGGGTTTGCAAACCCTTCGATTGACCAAATCAGAGAATTTGAGAATAGGATATCAAGCCCAAAGATCCTAGAATGATAGGGAACAGAGATAGTCTGATGTTATTAGGGGGGGCTTTCCAGAGCTCTACCGCACAATGTTGCCCTACTGTGTTTACGGTTCCAATAAGTTAAAGTTTTCAGGAATAAAATTCCAATTGAAAACGGATGGGGCTTGAACCTCAGTAACTGACAAGGTTAACAGACTAAGGCCGTGATTATGAATGACCCAAAAAAATAACGAACCAGGTGCAAATACTTCTATGAGTTGTATAGACTTTATTAAATCTGATAATTAATGGGTTCAATAAAGTTTACACCCTCTTACATTTCAGAAGGTTAAGTCTACCAGAATTAAGCAGGGGAAAAGGCCAGGTGATTAAACAGACATGAGGATTTTAAAGCGGTAATTACCAAAAATTCACATGCTATTCCTCATTACTTGGGAAAAATCTGAATAGGTGCTATTTATTACAACTGATAAACTTTGAACTCTGCTGTGCAATATTTTATCAGGTGCAATAAATACCGACTATCCCTCCAGGACACTTGTATTTATCCACAATATTTCATAATAAATTGTTTATTTAAAAAGGGCTTTAAATATTACTAGAGACTTATCAGTGCCCTGTGCAACCAAAACAGAAGTGATTCTATACTGTTGCAAAGAAAGAGGCATTGATAGAGACAGAACACTAAACAGTCTTGTTTAAGAGTGACAGTAGTGAGAAAGGGTTCATTTGTAATGGCCAAAAACAAAGGAAACGCAAGGAAATTATCCAGAGTTCTAAACGCTGACAATCTGCTTTTTGCAGAGATGACACCACTCACTAGGATTCCAATATGTGAACTTCAGGTTACACAAACACATCTTTGCAGCAGGTGGAGTAACCACCCTGCAATCATCCGCTATTTAGCTATTTCCTTGGTATCATTTGGTTATGTGGCAGAACACAACTGCAATTCTCAGTGGACAGTTTATTTTTTTATTATTATTGTTAGAGAAATATCTACTTTGTTGTAAACCATGACATGACTTTGTTTATATTTAAGTTCAGAAACATCACCATATTCCATACTGATTATTTTCTAAACTACATCTTCGGAATCCATACATAACAACAAAACTCTGTTGATTAACCCCAATGTGTTTCTTGTCCAAATGGCACTTCATGAGGGGGATAACTCTATGTAATTCACAAAACATAGGTTTCCCATTTGATTTTATATACATATACAAAACAACGTTCAATACATCCAAAAAACAATACAACACAATCTGAGGATCAAAAGCCTGATACCTTAGCAAATCATGTAAAGCTGACGTTTCGCCAAAACACACCTCAACCAAGCACTAGCCGTGCATCTAAAATTATGCCTTCTACTAAATTATGATGGTCCTGTGCAATTTCTGACATGTTATGATAATGGATGTGAAATTGACAGAAATATACCTGTCAATAATAGGAAAGAGCCATCACAATCGTTTATGAAAAAAGTATTAATGTCTCAAAATGCTGGCCCTCCTACAAGATCAGCAGAGAAAACAGAAACCAACAAAGCAGTTTTATTTTTAACTACAAGTCCGGCAGCAAATAATGCACTAGGAACATCAACAAAGTGAAATCAAAACAGGGCAAAAGAAAAAGAGAAAAAATTTGAAAAAATAACCTTCAGCAGCCATGCCAAGACCTAGTTATGAACATCTCTTCTTTCCTCTTGTAAATGAATAGGTTAATGTATTGAACAAAGATACATCCTATGTTCCTACTCACAAGTCAAACTTCCCAGAAATTGATACATCATTTTTTTTAATTTGTAAGAAATCTCAGGTTGAAATATTTTTTCTCTACTATTAAGAACATACACAGTTGAATGGATGTTCCTTTGTACAAAGAAGCCAAATCATCATACCGATATTGTTGGATCCACCTCTATACGATGAAGACCTCATCCTAGTGCTCCTCGAAAGGATACCTTGCGGTACTGAAGATTGTCAGTGTCTTTTTGTCTTAAAGCGCCTCATCAATATGTATCCCGAACAGGGCCTCACCATCAAAGAAAAGATCAAGGATTTTGTTCTGTACTTCAGGTCGGAAAGATGTAGCCCTGAGCCAACCTTGGCAGTGTAAGACTGGTGCGCCTCCTAGTGATCTAAAAGCTGTAGTAGCAATATCCATTGCGCAGTCTATAACCTCAGAGGAAGCCCGCTTACCTTCCTGGAGGATCTTTATGGCTTCGGTCTTACTGTCATCCAGGAGCTGATCAATGTATGGAGCTAGATCGCACTACATCTGACGATCATAGTATCCCAAGACCGCGAGAGAATTGGCTGCCATGACATGAGACTTGACATTAAGACATTTGCTCGCATTATCAAGGTGTCTGCCTTCTTTATCCAGAGGTGTTGTAATTGGTGCCGACTGGTTCTTAGACTTTCTCAGTGCAGCCTGAGAAATCACAGAGTCAGGCTTCGGGTGGTGCACACGGCAGACAGGAGCATCCTCTGGAACTTTATATTTCTTCTCTAACCAGGGAAGAACTGGAATCACCGTGGCTGGGGTCTTCATGATTTTGAAGCCTTCCTCCCATTTATAGTTAACAATCAGAATGGCTCTTCCTGACTTCCTAGAGGGTTCTTTAAAGTCATAGAGAAAGCATTCCATTTGAAAGGTTGGCATTGGTAAGTCAAAATGCTTGCCTGCCCTTTCCAGAAAAGTATGGAATCCACCAATGTCCTCTGGTGGTGAATCAATGGAAAGGGAGAAGATGGTGTGGGTACAAGAATGCCATCCCATTCCTGGTGCAGATCTGGAAGCTCTCCCTCTTAATGGTCATCATTCATAGTTACGAGATCCTGCAGAGCAGCAGTCGGTGGTGATTGCAGAGTAACTGTTGACTGTAACGTTGGACCCTGTTGCGGAGTGGAAGGGACCAACAGCTGCCGAGGTGGCAATGCAGAATGTTCAGGAGGAGCAGATGCTGACGGGAGCATTTTCTTATAGTCCAATAACATGAACTGTAAGTCTGAGAGCAATGAAGATGGCATGCAGACCACCTCTTCTTGGTATTGCTGGTGATACTCTTGTTTAGGAATATAATAGGGTTGTTCCTCATACTCCTCTTTATAATCATCCTCCTGACACTTCACATGCAACAGCAATCAGCTTTGTGCATATCCAAAAGGTCCATCATCCTCATCGGAATCATGTTTCTCCAAGAGATGTAAAGAAAGTAAAGGTGTACTAGGTGAGGTGACCTCTGATGTAAGGTGTCAACTTCAGATTTCTTTGCCTTGCTTAGGAGAATTTCCTCTTGTTAACGAGGTGGACAAAGGAGCTACCGTTGTTGGCGTCAATACCAGTGGCAATGCAGACACCATAGTCATCGACGCCATCGTCACCGTCGATGATGAGGATGACAGCGAGATACTGGTCGGCGATGACTGTGAAGCCCTCGATGACGAAGGTGCCGTCGGTGATGACGTCGTCACTGGAGCAGAGCTTGTCGGTGACGACTCCTTGGCTTTGGATGCTGAAGAATGGAAGACATCGCTCTGCATTGACGAGGGATTTTTTTTTTGGGCGGTGTCGTCTACAAAGTCTTCGCCAATGGCAAAGTCTTCGTCAACGTTTTATCCGCATGGGGTACAGATGAAGGTTTTTTTAAAGTATGCCTACCCTGGGAAGGTGTTGTAGGGGGCTCAGAACTTGCCGTTTTTGTTTTACTGTCCCCTGAGTAATTTCCTTTTCTCTCTTTTTCACTTCTGTGAGGAGATTTAGATGGACTATGACTGTAAGACCCATGAGTGGTCTTTTTGGAGGCGTTTTTAGGGCATTCACAGGATGAGTAAGTATGAGGTTATCCTTCCCTCTTGTGAGATCTTCTAGATGACGAAGAAGATGCCTCATCACTGTTGTCACTCGAAAGTAGTTCCCTCCTGGCATTCATCTTTTGAAGCCAAATAAGATGGCGCCTCTCATGATCTCTTAATGTCTTGGTAGAAAAGGTACGACATAACTTGCAATCTTTAGCCTTGTGGTTGGGATGCAGGCAATAGATGCAGTTACTGTGATGGTCATCAGTATGAAGTCTTTTCTTGGAGCAGGTTGCACATGCTCTGAGAGACTCTTCTTCTCCTTATCAGACATCATCAAATTTAGAGAAAGGAATTGTAGACTGAATAAAATGGTACAATCATTGCTAAATTGGAAGAAAAAAGAAACAGTTTCTAAAAAAACCTGAAATAGTAGAATTGAAGGAAAAAACTGAGCAGAGCTCAGTGAAGACTCCCTTGTACGACGTGCAGTAGAAAATATGAAGGTCTGAGGTTTTCTGAGGAGTGTTCTAGCGGGTACAGTGTTCTGATTGGCTGAAGCCTATGTTTGGTTTCTTTTATAAAACAATTGAGATATGTAACAAAACTAAAATGGGCCTAGGACTATTTTCTAGTTTATGTTAACTTTGCATTGCTATTTTGATATACCAGGGGCTCCCATCTGGACGAGGGGGAATGAGTCAAACATGTGAAGCTATCATAGTTCCAATACTGGAGTAAATATAACTTAATCAAATATGGCGTTTGCGGTGATGAGGCACATGTGACTTGTCATGCCGACTTGAAAAGCATGGGTTAGTGACGGAGTTTGTATTTTCTTTACAAGCTCACACTCAATCACTGACACTCTGATAACTGGTAAGAGTTGGGTAAGGAGTCACACAGGTTTATGCTTTTTTCTATCACAGTTGTTTTTAAGATTCTTTTTTTGGCACAAGAAACATTGGGAGATGGTTTGTTTTGTGACTGGCTAGATCGTTACCACACGTTTCTTTTACATTACGGAACAAAGTAACATGCTGTTTTCAAAGGCATGGGCCAGTGATGGCGTTCGGGTTTCTTCCATGTAAATCCAGGTTTCTTCCATGTTTTTACAAGGAACCACTGACATTGATATGTTGTTCATGAAAATTTGTGATGGTTCTTTCCTATTATTGACACGTATGTTTCTGTCGATTTCGCATCCATTATTGTAATACGTCAGATGTTTCACAGCACAATCATGATTTAGTAGAAGACATAATTTTTAGATGCACGAGAAGTGCTTGGATAAGGTAGGCATAGACGAAAAGTCAGCTTTACATGATTTGCTGATGTATAGGGCTTCTAACCGACAGTGTTGTATCGTTTTTTTGATGTATCGAAGTTAGTTTCTTATATGACTTTTGAAAATCAAATGGTAAACTCAACTGTTTTGTTGATTTTTATAGAGGTATCCCCCTGACAAAGGGCCCCAGGGGTAAAAAATACATTGGGGTTAATCAGCAGAGTTTAAGTGTTACGAATGGATTCCGAAGATGTTGTTTAGAAACTAATCAGCATGAAATAAGAATTATATTTCTGAAGTTAAATAGTGATGAAGTCGTATCCTATCATTTATTAACAGTTTGAAAAATTAGTTTCATCATCAAAAAAATACATGGAAAAAATGAAAAACAATGTACAAATTTAAAAACAATTTGAAACAAGAATAAATATTTAGAAAAGATCAGATACAATTCATTAAGTAGTTATAATCACATTAAGAACAGAGCCATGCAGGAGATCATGGGGAGATGGCTTTTATACAGTAGCTAATAATTTGTGACAAACTTAGGTACAGAAATTTCTAAACAGCCACCACCACAATCGAGGAGGTGTCATTCTTACATATTCTGGAGGCTTCTTCTCGATTTCTAAGGGATCTGCTCAGGAGAAAAATCAATTTCTTTCTAGTTATAGTATAAAGGGGGCAAAAGAACAGCAAACGCTCCTCACTTTCTGATATGTTTTCACAGTTAAAACAGTAGTCAGATCCCTGGTTTGTCATCCCCCAGTAGATGGTGAAGGCTGCTACCTGAATTGGAGGAACAGGGACCGAGCAAGTGCCAGACGGATAAAATCCAAGAATTCTTCAGCTTTACTTACAGATTTCTGGAATAGAAAGGCACTTGTTAATCTGCCCAGAGAGGTTGAGTGTTCACTACGACTGAAAGCTTTCTTCTGGATCAATTTTTTTACTTAGCCTTTGCAAATAGAATGGGGGTCACTCCAGAATTTTTCTAGACCCAGTTCGATCCAGGCCTTTTTGATCGATCCTAGACATCTCCCCCCATTGGCCATGATGACTTCCTGCAAGCCCTCCCTAAAATGGCGCAATTCATATGTGTTCCAAATACATATCCAGAACAATAGGTGTCTTGACGCTTTCAGTGATGATATCCTGTGGATACCAAGATCCAAGCGCAGTGGGACCAATGGCGTACCCATCCCTAGACTAAGGAGGCCTGCTACACTCAGAGAGCTGGTGTTACAATGGCCCCATAAGTCTGCCCCGTAGAGAGCAGCCTCCATAGCTTGGGATTTATAGATTTTAACTGCTGGGGTCATACAGGGAACCAGGCTGCGTTCTTGGCACATTTTTGTATGGCTCCAGCTCTGTGCTTGACTATTAGGGTAGTCTTTGAAATCTGCGAGTTCCAGAATCCAGTTTTGTCTCACCTAATACCCAAATATTCAAACTCCTAAATAATCAAACTCCTGGACTCTTTCCATGGTTTAAGATCCCACATTGATGACCCCTCTCACCATGCCTCTCTTGGTATAGGTCATGTATTTGGTCTTAGAGGTATTGATTTCAAGACCAAAGTCACTGCAAAACTGACTGAAGCTATCAATCAGAGTTTGCTGGCTACTCCTAGTTTTGGACAACAACAACGTGTCGTCCGCGAAGGGTAGTGCTGGTATTTTTCCCCCTGCCATGGTAGGGGAATTGTTGAGACAATTTAATAAGTAGGCATCCAGTTGTTTATGTATAAAAGGAAAAGGGTTGAGGCAAGGATGCAACACTAACGCACACCTTGGTCTACGGGAAAGGCTCGGTTAGTTCTCCATTCCCACCACACCTAACTTTGACAAATTTCCCCTCATGAAGCAGTCAGATTAAGTGCGAAATACTTGGGGGCAGTGTTCCCTGTAAGGTGCGCGCCTGCGCGCGCACCTGTCCTCTTTCTAGCGCTCAGACACTACTTCTTAGCGCGCATCTCACTCCTATTCCACTGCCTAGATTAGGTGAGAGTATGAAACCGTTCCCTTAAAGTTGCATTTAAAAAACACAAGCAATGCGAAAAAACTGTCATTCCTCGCAGCAGAGCAGCACACACATTGGCAGCTGTGCAGAGGAGCAGATTACACAAGAGGGCATCAGGACATTGCAGAAGAGGGCACAAGGTCATTGCATCAGGTAAGTGTTCTTCCAGCCAGGCCTCAGAAGAGTAATGGAGGTCAGACAAGACGGCTACATATGCAGCTTGCTCTGTTATTATCCAGTTTGCCAGGCGGCAGTCCGGGTGAGACACTTTTACAGACTTCTGATCACTGCTAATCACCTCTTATCTTGCATGGGGATGCTCACAGGCTTGGTTGTTTTGATAGAGGGGGCTTTTAATTTTGTAACAAAAGTGTCATCTTTTTTATTATTGCTTTTCTGTCTTTTTTTTACTTTAATATCAGCCTGAGTTAATTAACGTAGCTCTAGAATATTTTTAAATGTGCTTTCCATTAATATTTCTTATTATGTATTATTTTAATGCTGCGTTAGTGATCTCTGACTAACAGTTAAAGTAAACACAGGAAGAATGTAACGGCCTTTGCACACCAATGACAGGTATTTTTCTCTTGGATAGGAGGCAAATTTAACATATTTGTTAAGATGAATTATCTGTCTTTGTTTTCTTTCGGAATTACTCGGGAATCATTAAAGTAGCTCTAGAACACATTTAAAAGTGCTTTCCCCTTATATTTCTATTTCTTCTTATTGTTCTAGGGCTATGTTAATAATCCCTGACTAAAAATTAAGGTAAACACAAACAGAAAGCTAATGTTCAAATGATGAAACAACTTTATATACTATCCTATTAAGTATTGTCTTAGCCTTTACGGACAAAAGGCCATATTTGTCCCCCAGAAAGATGACAAACATATGTGTTAACTGTCTCCTTTCCCTGTAACTAGCATTTTTTAGGGTCGAGCCTGTGATGACATGCGCTAGCGCATGCGTGTCACTTGCGAGATGCTGTGGCACTTAGAAAAGGACTTGGAGCCCACCCTCTGCTTATCATTTGTTTGCTTGCCTGGCACTCTTCTTTACAGCTTCATAATTGGCCATGGCTGGCACAACATCATTTCCATGTTTGTCCATGAAGCAAGGACCAAGCACAGACTGATTCAACTTAATCAGTGCCCGTCTGCTTCTCCCGACGTGATTGAGGTATCCTTTTGTTCTCTTTAACTTCTAGTGCCCTACAAAAGGAAGGCGCATGACTGGCAAAAACGTGCTCAGCAGTACAAACAACATTTAAAGTTGTATTTTCTATATTTCTATAGTTAACTTTTTTTTTCTTTGCCAAGTCTTCGTTAATCACTTTTCACTCATGTTTTGTATTGTTTTTGCTACAAGTGGTTATTCTCAAAAGATGACTATTATCTTGTTCTAAATATTTCAAAGCAACATTATTTCTTTCTTATGTGTTATAATTTTCAAAATTATGCTTTAACACATAATTGTGCAGTACGCACCAATTGACCCCAATCGAATCTACTCCAATACAGCCCACTCCAATCCTCCCTACCCACACCACTCTGCCCCACTGTAATCCAAACTAATCTGCCCCACTTCAATCCAAAATAATCTGCCCCACTCCAATCCAAAACAAGCTGCCCCACCCCAATCAAAAACAATCTGCCCCACTCCAATCCAATCCTCCCTACCCACACCACTCTGCCCCACTGTAATCCAAACTAATCTGCCCCACTTCAATCCAAAATAATCTGCCCCACCCCAATTCAAAACTATCTGTCCCACCCCAATCCAAAACTACCTACCCCTCTTAAAACAGCCCCCTTCAATCCAAAACAAAATGCCCCACTCCAAAACAATCAGCCCAACTCCAGCCCAATCCACCACACTACAATCCTCCCAACCCACCCCACTACAATCTGACCAACGTCAATCCAAAACAACCTGCCCTACTCCAATCCCCAACAACCTGCCCCACCCCAATCCAAAACAACCTGCCCCACTCCAATCTGCTCAACTCCAATCCAAACAATCTGCCCCACTACAGTCTAAAACAATCTGCCCCACTACGGTCTAAAACAATCTGCCCCACTCCAATCTAAAACAATCTGCCCCACTCCAAACTAAAACATTCTGCCCAACTCCAACCTAAATCAATCTGCCCCACTCCAATCTAAAACAATCTGCCCCAATGCAATATAAAACAATCTGCCCCACTCCAATCTAATCCGCCCACTCCAATACAATCAACCCCACTCCAACCCAGTCCACTTAACCCAGATACACCCCCACTCTGCCCCACTCCGATGTGCCCCACTCCAATCCAGTACACTCCAGTCTAGTACACCCCTCTCCAGTCCAATCCATCACAATCCACCCTACTTCGTAGTCCACCTCACTCCAAGAAATCCATTCAACCCCAATCCAATCCACCATACTTCACACCAATCCAACCCAACCCATACCACACCAATCCAACTCACCCCACTCAAACCAACCCACTGCACTGAAACCAACCCACCGCACTCCAGCCCAATCACCCGCACTCCAGCCCAATCACCCGCACTCCAGCCCAATCCACCGCACCCCACACCAATCCCCCACACCCCACTCCAATCCACCACACTCCATTCCAATCCACCACACTCCACTCCACCGCACCGCACCCCACTCCAATCCAATTCACCCCACTCTAGTCCAATTCACCTCACTCTACCCGTCTAAACCACTCTACCCCATTCTAAACCACCCCAACCCAGTCCAAGCCACCCCACCTCACCCCAGTTCAATCCACCCCAATCCAATTCAACTAGCCTACCCCACTCCAATCCAATCCAATCCATCTACTCCAGTCCAATTCACTCCAGTTCAATTCACCCCATCCCAGTCCAATGAAACCAATCCACCCCACTCCAGTTTACTTCAATCCACCCCACTCCAGTCTAATCCACCCCACTCAAAAAAGAAAAATCCAATCCAACCACCCCACCCCAATTTACCCCACTCTAATCCTATCACTTCAGTCCAATCCACACACCCCAATCCAATCTAATCACCCCACTCCACTTCACTCCGTTCCAATCCACCACCTCCATCCACTCCAACCCACTTCACCCTATTCCACCCAATGCCATAACACTCTCTGAATCATTGAACTCTACTCTCCTCTACTCAACTCTACGACACTCTACTCCCCCTACTCCATGCCACTATGTTTTAGCCATGCTGAACAGCAGCCACACTGATGTACAGCATGGCTAAAGCAATGCTGAAGCCAATAGCTCTTGTATGGGTGATACCGTTAGGCTTTTGCCAATGCTTGTTTTTCTATTTTTACACTTTCCTACTGAAAGGTTAGGTTGCCACCTTTCCAAGAGAAAAGATACCAGCCATTTGATTATGATTTAGCAGTAAGCAGAGGCCTAGAAGTAATACCTAAACAGGACTTTATATATATTTTTAAAAGCCTGTAATAATTTTTCACATGACTTTCTGTCTTTATGTACTTTAATTATTCAGGCAATGCCACAGCAAATGCCATTGATTTTGGTAGTTGTGCACTACATTCGCGTGAATATTTTTTGAAAATCATTTTTATTGACTTTTTATGCACAGACAAAAGGAAAACAAATTCCAGGACACAATAAACATCAAAGCATGCTCTTGAATATAGAATGACCCCCAGGCTATCCGACAATGTGCAGCCTCGAAAGCAGTACAATGTTGTAGTACCTGGAAGTGAGGAAAGCAAATAAGTTGGAACAGTCAGGGGAAAATTACAAAACATTCACTGCGGAGACCACATGATGATCTCCTTACATTCGCGTGAATGGTCAGTTTCTTGGCGCACCTACCCTTTGCTGCAGCGCACAGAGACCTTATACTGCTGCACACGGGAAAGAAATTAGAGGGAACATTGCTTGGGGGGTCCCCATCCCAAGGAGCATCGCCCACAAATTCTCTCAGGGCACTAGGTCAAATGTGGCACAAAGATTGATAAATGCCACATAGAGCTTGCCGTTGAACAGGTCCACCCACTTCCATTTAAACAAGAGGAACTGGAAGGCTCGGTCAACCGAGCTAATCTTGTGCCTGAATCCTGCTTACAGACCCAGAATGATGTGATTTTCATCACACCAGTCCAACAAGCGCTCTAAATCCTGCTTGCAAAAGACCTTTGGGAGATTATCTATTAAACTACTAAGGAGGTAGTTGGAGGGAATACTAGGATCCCCCTTTTAAAAAATTGGTACATTCTCGACCCCAGTCCAAGATGGTGTGATTGCCCCTTCCATCAAGATGGCATTTCAGACCTCATTGATGTAGGGAACCACACCATAAGATCCAATTTTAAAACGTCTGCAGGGATTTGTCAAGACCCAAAGCTTTCCCAGGCTTGAACAAGACCACAGCTCGCTTATCTTCCTCTAGGGCAAAAAATACTGGGGGAGAAGTGTGGATCCTTACACTAAGGGGAACCCGTCATCACAAGACCTCTGCGACTCTCTAGCCACCTTCTGCCACTGCAAGATCATAGACATCTACGACAGCTTCAACATCCAGACCCCCTCCAACAGCCGCCGACACCCTAGACTCACCGCCCCCCAGCCACATCAGCCTGGAACCACGTCATCGATGAAGACACCATCAAAACCATAACCGTCATCCACTCCGGATCACCATCAGACCTCTGCCCCCACCACATCTTCAACATAGAGAGCTCCATCATCGCACCCCAACTCCAAAAGATCTTCAACAGCTCATTCGAGACCGCCATCTTCCCGGAAAGCTGGAAACATGCAGAGATCAACGCCCTACTCAAGAAACCCAAGGCAGACCCACAGGACCTCAAGAACGTTCGGCCCATCTCCCTGCTCCCGTTACTGGCAAAAGTCATAAAGAAGATCGTCAATAGACAACTGACCCGCTTCCTCGAAGAAAATAACACCTTGGACTCGTCCCAATCGGGATTCCGCAGCAACCACAGCACCGAAACTGCCCTTATAGCCACCACCGATGACATCAGGACCCTGCTGGACAACAGCGAAACCGCGGCCCTCCTCCTCCTAGACCTCTCGGACGCCTTCCACACCGTCTGCCACCACACCCTACGCACACGCTTCTACAACGCAGGGATCCGCGACAAAGCCCTGGACTGGATCACCTTCTTCGTCACTGGCAGAACCCAGAGAGTCCACCACCCGCCATTACGATACGAAGCTACCAAGATCACCTGCGGCATACCACAAGGATCATCCCTTAGCCCAACCCTCGTCAACGTCTACATGACACCGCTCACCAACATCGTCCGATCACACAACCTCAACATCATCTCATACGCCGACGACACCCAGCTGATCCTCCCCCTCACCAAAGACCCCGCCAACGCCAAAACCAACTTCCACGATGGAATGTAGGCTGTCGCCGAATGGATAAAGAACAGTCGCCTGAAACTGAACTAAGACAAGACGGAGGTCCTCATCCTTGGCTCCACCCCCTCCGCCTGGGACGACTCCTAGTGGACGGCCTCACTGGGAGCTGCGCCGACACCCACCAACCACGCACGCAACCTGGGGATCATCCTGGACTCATCTCTGTCAATGACCCAGCAAGTCAACGCCGTCTCCTCCTCCTGCTTCAACACCCTCCGTGTGCTTCGCAAGATCTACAGATGGATCCCCACCAGAACCAGAAGGACGGTCACCCAGGCCCTTATCACCAGCAGGCTGGACTACGGCAATGCCCTCTACTTAGGATCCACGGCTAAACTCCAGAAGAGACTTCAAAGCATACAGAATGCCTCCGCACGCCTCATCCTCGACATCCCCCGCCACATCACTGCTCACCTGAGGAACCTGCACTGGCTCCCCGTCAACAAGAGGATCACCTTCAAGCTCCTCATCCACGCCCACAAAGCACTCCACGACGCCGGACCAGCATACCTCAACAAACGACTCACCTTCTACACCCCCAACCGCCAGCTTCGCTCCGCTGACCTCGCCCTCGCCACCATCCCAAGCATCCACCGAACAACCACCCGCAGCAGATCCTTCTCTCACCTCGCCGCCAAGTCATGGACCACCCGCCCCACCCACCTGCGACAGACCCAGGACCTGCTGACCTTCAGGAGGCTTCTCAAGACCTGGCTGTTCGAACAGTAGCAGCTCCCCCCCCCCAGCGCCTTGAGACACTCACGGGTGAGTAGCGCGCTCTAGAAATGTTTGATTGATTGATTGATTGATTGATTGAATCCTACACACGGAGCCAACCTCAGTAGCAGTAGGAGGGGAGTACAGGCTCCTAAAGTGGTCGACCCATTCACAGGGTAAAATGGATGTTTCTGAGGGATTACCTGGTCTCCCATCACTCATACTGACCAAAGTCAAGAGTTTCTTCTGGTTGTTTGCTGCAACAGGGATTAGGTCAGACCAGATACAGCCTTCTCAGGCTGCTTTTGCATCTCTTAAAGTAGCCCGGTAGATAGCCTTGTGTTCCCTAATGGCTTGAGTGTCCCCCACCTTTAGGGCTTTTAACAGGTTGGCCTTTACCTTTTTGCATGGACCGTTAAACCAACCCCTTGTGGACGTTGGCTTTGGCCGCCCTGTGGATTCCTCATTAAGGATGGTCCTCAATTTAGAGAATACTGTGCTGTGCTCGCTAAAATCAGGTCATTATTTCCCCAGTTAGCTCAAATACTATCCATGTGGGTGGGCCTTAGCGCAGTCTCTTGAATTTGTTATTAACAACTGCCCTTTTCCTTTTTCCACCTACTCATTTGGGAGGCAGGCTCAGAGCTCGCATGGCACGGAGTAATGTTCAATAGCAACACTGGAGCCCCTTCTAGCTCCTCTAATGGGATTGTAGGCTCACAAGTAGTTGGGCAGGCCCCTATTCTCTGCTTAGAGCTAGGAGCTGAAGCACCCGAAGAAGTTCCAGCCATTGGGTTTGGTGGTGGCCAAGGGTCACAGGAAGGAGGCAGGGTCTGAGGGAGGGACGAGAGAGCCAGTCAGCGTTCCATCAAGTCAGTTTGCTTGCTGAATAGCCCCACTGCTCTCTTAAGCAACCCATCTAGGGTAGAACCCGGCTGCACCTTTGTGCCACTTTCCATCTCGCCCCGCTTCCCCATGCTGGCCCAAGTAACAGGTACAAATGGATAAAGGCGGAAAAAAGAAGCAAGCAGTGGCTTCATAGTAGAAAATGTAAGGGGGCACCCTAGCCTATTCCGGACGATGACAGAAGCAAGACAAGCTCGCCTTTGTCCAAATGCAACTTGCCCATCAGGGTAAAGCAACACGCTATATAGCGTCAAAACGAGTGTCCCAGGTGCTGCAGGTTACAGGGGCCGCCTTCAGACCAAGGGAATGCTGGGACGCATGGTCCCATCACCGCCGCCGCCACCAACTGCTCCCTAATTAAGTCATGTAATGGATGACAAAAAATAAGATAATTCTCTAATAATAAGACAAGGTGACCATAACTGGAGAAATCAATATGTGTGGAACTGATTAGTTAATCTTTTGTGTTCAAACATGAAGCCCCAGTTTTGGTTATTCACAAAAAAGGTTGTGCACTGTCGGACTATTCTCTCCACTGAGGAATTCAGTTAGGTTAATTTTGTATGTATAATGGGATAAAGTACACGTCATGGTTTGCACGCCAGAAAGGGACTAAACAAATGCAATATTGCTAAAAAAAACGAGAGTGCAATTACAGGAACTTTGCACAGGGAACATCTCCAATGTCATAGAGCCATAACTCGGAAAGCATGGGGCTTTGTTTTGGCCGGACTATGCATCAAAATACCTATGAATTAGTTGGGCTAGGTTGGAAGTCACAATAAAATCATTACATAACAGTGAAAAGGTACACTGGCAAAACCAGAAAAGGCTGAAAATTGACTACAACAGATGCATTATACCGGAAGCAAGATCTGCTATTATATGCTAACTTTTTAGTGTTTTGCATGCAGCGAAAGGTTGCAGAGGCAGACCCCTTAAAACATCTACTCTGGGAGAGTATAATAAACAAGAAGATCCCATGGAATAACTACTTGGAAGAAGCAATTGCAGCCTTAGAAGATAGACAGCTATGGTAAGGCAACATACCCACAAAATAGTTTTCAACAGTGCTAGCGGAACAGGCGAGGTTAATCTTGATTGACCAAGATCTTCAGAAACTAAGTAGAAAGGCCCATGCCAAACTGGTAGTACATTTTTATGATCCTCCGAACTGGCTTGTATATTTAAGTCAACCTTTTTGCCCTGCTGCAAAGGTTTAGATTTGGCTACATTGAGGGATTATTACTATGGCCATCTCAATGGCAGCACTGACCAACACTGTTTATGTGGTCTGTCCCCCGGAGTCCTTGCTCAATGTTCTTTGCATATGCAAGAAACTTCAGATGCCTTGGAGCTAATGACTACTCCCTATCTTCCGACTTTTAAAAATACAAAATGGTAAGATAGCCATTGAGATGTGCCTGAGTGAGGGCTCATGTCAACTTACTGTAAGATTTTTAAAATGTATGAAGTGTGCAAAAGCTGCTCTGAATAATGCTATGACCAACCCTATTTTAAAGAAGATGATTACTGAGACTTTGTAGGACACGTTTAAATTATCATCATAAAGTGATGTTTTGTCTCATCTCTCCTTGCAGAAGTATTCTATAGTGGCTGACCATGGATACGTGGGGTGTCTCATTGGTATCAGTGTTTTCTTTGCATCATTCACTTTTCTTTATCTCTTCTACACTATCAAAAGAACTATCTATTTTATGAATTATGATTTGTGTCTTTTGCACATATTAATGTACTTCTTCACAGTACAACTAAGGATACATCAGACGTTTCACTGGTATCAGTGACTGTTCTTTATCACTCGCCAATGCTTCTTTTCATTTATTTAAAGGATCAGGTACTGTGTGAGACTCTAAGGTTTGCCTGTTTTGCGCATATTAATGCATGGTCCACTATATACCTTTTTTTAATCAATGTGTTAGATTATGTTGTCTATTTACACATTTTTGCCATGATTTTAATTAATTCTGCACAGAATAGTCCTGCCGAAGTGCAGGGACCCTGGAGCATATACAAAATATACACATACGTGTGTGTGTGTGCGTGTATATATATGTTTAGACACATACATGTACGTAGTACCTTCCAACATACATATACATGTATATAGATTAACAAGCAGCCTCAAACCATTTAATAGGCTGAGATGCCAAAATTGCATTGGATTTTTCATTTAAAATAAAAGCAAGTTCATATAGCATTTCTGTAAAAAAAAAAAGAACATGCACTCCTTCAGTGTACTAACATAGCCTTTTATTTTCAAAGAAAAAGGCAAGTAATAGCAGGCAATTAGCCGATAGGCTGCATTGATAAAAACACAACATTAATAAACTGGCGCCGTGCTTTTAAGACCCCCAAGACCTCCCTGCTCGCATCATGCACCACAGGTGACAGTTAGGTCAGGTCTTTTTTACGGTGTACTAACAAGTAGGAATCATGAAGCAAGAAAGAAATGCTTCAATACTATACGTATTCGTCCGGGGAGGTGGGTGAGTTGCTTATGGCTATGATGAGTATACCCATGAAAGAAAACTAGGATTATAGGTAAGTAACTTATCCTTCTCGTCTAGGGGATACTCATCAAAAGTCATAATCACTGAATAGAATAGCAAGCCCATACCCACTATCCTGCGGACGTACATCAGTATAGTCACAGCAAAACACTACAAGGATAAATCATCCAAACAGATTCCCTAAAGAGGCTTGCCCAAACTGAGCATTTGCCTGAGTGTCAAAGTCTAAACAATAATGCCGAGTGAATGTATGCACTGATCGCCATGTGCCAGCTTTACAAATCTCTGCAATAGGTACATTTTGAAGGAGAGCCATGGTAGAGGTCTTTCCCCTGGTAGAATAAGCCTTTGGTTACCAGGGAGATGTTTGTTTGGCACCTGGTAAGACAATGTGATACATGAGACTATCCATCTAGAGATGGATTGTGTAGAAGCTGCACAATCAGTACTTATGAACCATAGTTTACAAACAGGTGGTCTGATTTTCTTAACACCTTGGTCTTGTCTAGGTAGAACTTCAGAACCCTCTTAAGGTTTAGTGAATGGAAAGCCCTTTCCGGAGGATTTGAAGTGTTAGGGAAAAAGTAGAAAAAGTGATTGTTTGGTTAATATGAAAATCCAAGACCACTTTAGGTAGAAAACTCGGATGAGCTCTAAGGACCACCCTGTTTGCATGAAAAATGATAGAAGGTTCTCTACAGCACAGAGCTTGTATCCTACTCACTCTGCGAGCAGAGGTGATGGCCACTAAAAAATCGGCCTTCCATGACAAATGCTGTAGAGAAGCTTTATGAATAGGTTTGAATGGAGCCCCCATCAATCTAGCAAGAACAATGTTAAGTTCCCATGGAGGAGACGGGGATCTGATTGGTGGGTAGACTTTCTTTAAACCGTCAAGGAAGTATTTAACCACAGGTAGCTGAAAAAGGAAACCTGCATAGTAGGAAACCTGCAAACCTGTAGTAGCCACTAAATGGACCTTTATTGAAGAAAACTGAAGGCTCGATTTGGCCAAGTACGGTAGGTATGGTAAAATCCCCTGCTCCTGACCCTGAATGGGATCATGATTATTATTGCTGCACTTTAAGTAGAATCGTTTCCATTTGAAAGCGAACGACTTTCTGGTGGATGGTCTTCTCACTTCCTTAAGAATGTTCATACAGTCTGCGGACAAATCTAGAGGCCCATACTGGAGGACCTCAGGAGCCGTGCCATCAATCATAGATATGAGAGGTTGGGGTGGAACACCTTCCCCCTGTTTTTGGATAGTAAGTCTGGTCGGCAAGCTAACCTCCTGTGTGGGGTCTGGGATAGCTTAAGGAGATCCGGATACCACCGTCAAGGCCACTCTGTTGCAAATAGTATTATTCTGATCTTGGCCCTGTAGAACTTGTTGATCACCAGAGGAATGAGTAGAATTGGTGGAAAAGCGTAAAGTGTTATCTGCGACCATTTTACCAAAAGCGCATTCCCCCTGGAGCCTGGTTGATGAAACCTAGATGCGAAGATGGGGCATTTCGCGTTTGTTGCTTCAGCAAACAGGTCGATGTCTGGAACACACCACGGATGGAAGATGGCCTGTGCGACGTCATTGTTTAGCACCCAGTTGTGAGCTTCGACAAAGTTCCGACTTAGAGAATCTGCATAGACGTTGAGAGTACCTGAGAGATGAATTGCTGAAATGGTTACATTCCTGGCGAGAAGCCACTTCAATATGGGTTGAGCCTCCTGTGAGAGGGGTCTCAACCTGGTTCCTTCCTGTTTGTTCAGATAATACATGGTTGTGGTGTTGTCCGTCTGAATCAACAGGGAACGTGTGCGGAAGGACGGGAGCAATGACTTGAAAGCAAGATGTACCACTCTCAGCTCTAGAAGGTTAATATGATACCCCTGCTCTATCTCTGATCAGAGTCCTTGTAGCAGAAAAGGACGCCTGTGAGACCCCCAACCCTGGAGAAAAGCATCTGTGACAATTGTCTGACTGGCAAGATCCTGATGAAAAGGAACTCCTTTCAGCAGATGCGATTGTTTCATTCACCATTTGATTGAATCCTTGGCTGACTGAGGGAGAACAACAAAGTCTTTGCAGCGGCCCGATACTCCTTACTACTGGTCCTCCAGAGTTTGCTGCAGAGGATGAATTTGTTAAATGGCATTCAGGACGATGAAGATGCAGGATGCCATCGAGCCCAGAAGTGATGACACTTGTCTGACCGAGGGGTGGCGAGAGCCGAGGAGAGCCCAGCACCTGTTGTGTACTGAGGATAACCTCTCCTCCGAAGGACACCCGCTTGCACTTACGGTATACAGAGAAGCACCCAAGGAATGGACTCTTTGAGTCGGATGGAAAATGTACTTCTTGTAGTTGATTTGCAGGCCCAGATTGCCTAGCACTCGTATGCAGAATTGGAGGTGAGTCTGCAGGAAAGTAGGTGACGAGCTTTTCAGCAAACAGTTGTCCATATACGGATAGACGAAGATCTTGTGCTTGCGAAGAAAAGCCGCTACTACTGCCATGCATTTTGAGAACATGTGAGGGGCTAATTTGAGCACAAAACGGGAGGACTTTGAACTGGAAATGGTGAGATACTTCCTTAAAATGCAGGAATTTCCGATGTTTTCTGGAAATTGGCACATGAAAATTAGCGTCCTGCAGATTTATGGAGCTCATCCAGTCCCCTTAATGGAGTTGACGAAAAATTTGGACCAGTGCTAACATCTGAAATTTTTCTTTGCAGATGAACTTGTTCAAAGGTCTCAGGTCGATTATTGGTCTGTACTCTTGGATAGGACCTCTTTTTTGCCCCAGAAAGCAGTGGGAATAAATTCCCTTTCTCTGTTGTGGAGAAGGAACTGCTTCGATAGCGCCTTTGTTCAGAAGGATGTTCACCGCCATCTGTAAAAAGGTGGTACTGATGAAGGTGGGGATTTGAATTTTAGCAAGTAACCATTCTGCACAATATTGAGTGCCCACTTGTCTTTTGTGATCCTTCTCCACTCATCCAGGTGAAAAATAATACTTTCCCCCACCGGAGATGAGGAAGCCAGTGCTCTTTGTTTTGTAGGTTGCTTTGTTGAGGAAGGTGTCTGTCTTGGAGTTCCCCTTCCTCGACCTCGACCTTCCTCGACCTGGTCGATGCTGATGGTAATGTGACCTGGATTGTTGCTGCTGAGTCGACCAGTGAGGGGCTTGAACCCTCTGTTGGAAAAACTGACGGGCATATGGTAGGTACTTGCGTCAAAATTCCTCACGCTTCTCAAGGCCTACCGCCTTCAAAGTGTTCAACTTCGCTTTCATCTTGGACAGCTAATCATCGGCACGAGTGCCAAACAAGGAAGTACCATTAAAATTGAAGATTCATAATCCTGCGTTGTGCTTCCGGTTTAAAGCCAGTGAACTGCAACCAGGCTGATCGTCTGGCACAAATGCCGTGGGAATATCCATGTGCTGCCAAATCCGACGCTCATCCGCAGCTGTGCTAATTACCTGGTTTGCAGCAAGACCACCTTCCTGCAAAATCTTATGAAAGTCCTGCTGGTCTTCCTTGGGCAGCTTCTCTGTGAATCAAGCCAAAGAGTCCCACAGAGACATGTCGTACCTCCCCAGGAGTGCCAAGACACTAGCCACCTTCATGAAGGATGCCGAGGTATTGCACATTTTCTTCCCCACAGAGTCCATGTGCTTACTCTCCTTTTCAGGAGGGACTGAAGAGGATGTTGCTCCAGGATGTGTCTTCCTGGCTGCTGCTACTATAACAGTATCTGGTGGTGGATCTGTTTGTAGGAACAGTGGATCCTGGTCGGGGCCTTGTACTTTTTTTAAATGCATGGAGGAGCCGACCCAACTGCACCTGGAGTTAAAAATGGTCTGCAGTGCTGGTTCAAGCAGCTCAGGAATCAGAGGAAGCAAAGGCCTTGCCGAGGACCTATGGTGTAGTGTCTCGAATATTACAGATAAAGAAGCAGTCGGCACAGGCATGTCAATGTTCAACTTATTGGCACCACTGCAGAGTACTTCATTAAAGGTGACCATGTCGTCCACTGGAGACACCCTAGCTGGAGGGGTAGCAGACAGGGTTGGTGAGTAGTCTCTCACCGATAACCTTTTTGATGTAGACAATGACGGTGATCTTTGCCTAATTCTTCGAGATCGGGAGGAACGTCAAGATCTCGGTCGTCGAAGTAGTGTCCTAGACTGGGATTGTCGAGCTGGAGGAGACCTAGTTCTCCTTGGTGATCTGTGTGGAGATCTTCCCGTAGACATGGCAGGTGGAGGACCAGCAGAGATTCTGGAGGGAGAGTACATTGGAAAGAAGTCTGAAACTGGACTTCCTGGTGGAACCCTCCAATGCTGAACACTCTGTGACCATCTTGGAGAAAGGTTAACGGGAGGTGTCTGTTTCCCAGTAACCGGAGATCCCTCCGGCGTGATCTGCAAAATGTTAATGCCTGGAGAAGAAGAAGCTTCTCTCAACGTCGATCAACTGGACCTCGACGCCGATCTCTGCCTTCCCGGTTCCTCCATTGACGACGAAGGGCGCCTCGACGTTGTGATTCCTGTCGCAGCCGTAAACTTGCTTTTATTTTAAATGGAAAATCCTATGCAATTTTGGCATCTTAGCCTATTAAATGGTTTTAGGCTGCTTGTTTATGTATATGTATATACATATACATGTAGATATGTAGGTTTGAAGGTACTACATACATGTTTGTGTCTAAACATATATATATATATTTTTTTTTTTGTATATGCTCTGGGGTCCCCGCACACGGGCGCAACTATTCAGTGCTTATGACTATTGATGAGTATTCCTGGTAAGAGAATTGTGGTTGCTGCTTGAGTAGGGTTTCTCCCCCCTCTGCCAGTAACTTTTTTTCTTACACTGGTTTAAAATCTCAACTGGCAATTGTTAAGAGGTTCAAGCAGTAAAAAGTTAACACAAGATTAAGGTCCCAGTAAGGCATAGTAGACAATGCTAGGAGAAACATGTTTGTCAAACCTTTCAGAAAGTGAAACACTATAGGTGACTTCAATAGGTTAATCTTGTCCAGAAAGCAGAGTAAAGATGACAAGCTGCTAGTCATTCCTTGACAGTGCCCACCCCATTGGTGCTGACAGCAAGACCAAATAATGGGGCAAATGGCGCTGAGGGCAGGTCTGGTGGCAGAAAGACGTTTGGCACTCCTAAAGGTCCCACAGGGCCCAAAGGCACTCCAGGGGATGACCAAGGCCCACCTATACAGATCAAACATGCGGAAAAGGGAAGGGTCTGCTCCCAGATTAGGTACCTATGGATATGAATGAGGAGCCTTAGGCCAAAATGTCAGCTCTTGCAGTCTCAATGGCATGGGGCTGGGTCACTGGGAGCTGTAGGCACCAACCCTACAGGGAACGGATCTTTGACCAACGCCACTTCCGAAGAAGAATCCTAGTGTCTTGGTGAGTTACCTTTAGAATCACATTTGGAAGATTCCTCATGTCTTCTCTTCTTATGTGTCTTTGCTGACCTCAATAATGAAGACTCCAGTATTCTTGATCGAGTTAGAGATTTTGGGGGTTGACTGTCATCTCAGGTCCTGATCATGAAGAGATTTGCTTCCCTCTCTTGCTGCTTTGCATGCATGATCTGACATGAGTTACAGGTTTTGGTGTCAGACCCTAGCCACCAGAGGCAATTATCATGGGAATCTGTGAAGAACATATGCCCCTCATCTTAAGAAGAGTTTAAAGCCTAAACATTTAGGCAGTGACATGATGACCACTACAACAAAAATTTGGATGAAGAAAACTCTCCACTTAGCAAGCTGCAGATCCGAGTCGAAGGTGTAGTAAAAATGGAACTGAAGTTGCACAACCAGTGGGGCGCTTTATTATTACCCTGAAGCCATAATGATGTCACTACCTGTGCTGATGTGGAGAAGGCACCCCCTTCCGGTGTGGGACAGCTATGAAAACATTCTATATGGAATCTGTACCTAAGGATATCCAGGCGGTGAGGAATCTGCCTGTAGAAGTATCCATCAGAAAATGAGTTTCATTGACCACGAACTGTAACCACCAGCACAAATTAAGCACTTGACTGGGGAAAACATTACAATATTACAACTACAATCAATGTCTGACAACTGCTGGAGGAAGTGATATAATAGTATAGAGTGACAGTAGAGACTAGTACACTCACTATAGAGTGAGAAGGGGAGAGGGTGATATACTCACTGAAGGGTGGTCAACCTGGAGTTGGTTAGCAGTGCTGATGCTATGAACTTGGCTCCATCATCTTTAATAACATTGTTCTGGAGGCTGTAGATAAACAAAGGAAAAGACTAATAAGGAGGTTTTGACACTTCTGTACTGACTAGGAAAGAGCTGAAATGCACTAGATATTTTAGTCTCTGTAACTATAGTGTCAAATCAAGTGACACACGTTACTAACTCGTTTGAATAAGCAAATGGTCAAGATGCTAGTCAGAGTCTAGTACTCCTGTGCAAAGCATCGCAATAAACAATGGGTGCACCCTCCTTGCAGCACAGCAAAATGTAGCATTATCACGAGTAAGAAATGCTAGACCACTTTTGTACAGTCAACATCACAGACATGACTTCTCACCATCTCTTGAACAACAGGACCTTCATTACCACAAATCACAAGGGACTTGCACCTCGGACCACTTCTATCTGAAATGACAGGTGGTTTACTCCTGGCCTAGTGTGAATCACAGGGTCAGTCCCCTGCCGCTCAGCAGGAGACAATGGTGCACTGATTCACAAAGCGGGTCTTCTCCTCTGTTGCACAGAATCGCATTTGAGTTATGAGTGCCAGTCCACTCCAGCATAGAAAACCACATTATTGAAATTAATACCAGCAGAGCATCTTCAGTATGATGCACTACCCTGATTCACAACTAGGCCTTTCAATGACCTCACCAGGTGTTTGCACAGGAAACTCTACCCTGCCCAAACCCCTGACCCTTGTGGAGTGATCCCCTGATCCAACTAGGGGAGCACATCTACACCATGGTTTATTTAGTGGAAAGCCTATCACAGGCCCAGGCAGTGGATTCTCCCTCTTCCCTAATGCTCACATGGGAACTGTGGTTAACAAAGTCTTCTGACACACCCAGCAACTCCACCGTATGCACGGTTCTGCATGCTCAGGATCAGGCTCTGGCAGTGACACTTGGCCCCTAAGCTCAGTGTATTCCTTCTCATAAGATTTTAAGAACTCTGTGGTCCTCTGGTAGGCCACAACCGCTAATGGAGAATGACCCACACCATGCATGAGCCTATATTTACAGAGTCAGGTCACCTTAATACACATAGCGGGTAATGCAGAAATGAGAAAGGCACGTCAAAGAGGCAAACTTCAAGCAGGACTATTTATTTCCAAAATCAGTTATAACACAGGCAGCTGAGCACAAAAAGAAGACATGTTCCTCTCGTTCTCACCGGAATCCACACCTGAAGATTCCACATTCCATCTGAGAGCAAGAGATACGAGCTTGAGAACACAAGTATAAGTCTTAAGACATTTCTCCCTTTACCAATAAGAAATAAGAATGTGAGCGAAATCAGAGAAGATAAAAAAATAAGTAATATATATATATATATATATATATATATATATATATATATACTAAGATCTAAGAGCCAATCAGAATCGCGCTCGCGCACGCCACCGTACGCGTACGGTAAGCGTACCGTAAGCGCACCGTAAGCTGGCTCAGATATATATATTGATTTAAAGGCTATTTTCTCAGAATCTACTGAACAGATTTACACCAAACCTACAAAAGGCACTTCCTTGACCTGAGGACTACCTCTCTGCCAAATTTCTAGTAATTCTGTTCAGCCGTTCGGGCTGTAGCTGTGTCTAAAGGTCCTATGGAAAAATGCATGGGAAAAACGCGTTTTGGGACCCCCCTTTTATCTCAGCCCCCGCTTGACGGATCCCCCCGAGACTTTCAGGGAAGGAGCGGAGCGTAGCGCCCCACCTATTTTGAAAAATTCGCGAGGATTCGTCGACCGGCGCCAAAGTTATTCAAAATAGAATGTTGCGGATTTCCTATGGAAACGTGGTCCTAACTATAACTACCTACTGGCGACCGCCAGTAGGTAATATATATATATATATATATTCACTGAAAAAACCTTAGGTTTCAGGCACGGTATAATTAGGAATTAGCATTTAAAAAACCTTATAAATTCACTGAAAAAACCATAGGTTTCAGGGGCGTTATAGTTAGCTGGACTTTTCACTCGTACAAAACCATTGAAATTCCCCCGTTATAGTTAGTTCAGCTAACTATAACTTGCGCGCCCGCAATGCACTGCTGATGACGTCACATATTACATCACTCATGACATGGTCAGTGACATCACTCATGACATCACTGATGACATCTCAAATGACATCACTGATGACATCGCTGATGACATCATCCAATGAATGTGTGTTTTTCTGAAAATTACACATGTTTTATATATGTATATCTCAAGGTCGATGGAAGAATAAATGGGCATATAAGTGTCTAAATGGATGATTTGTTTTTGAAAAATTGATTGTATAACTGACTGATTAAGTGTATCTTAGTGAATACATGGCTAAGGGCCTCATGTAGGTAAATACATTTTACCGGTTCTTAAATACCGAGCCGTACCGAATCGGTAAATTAGAATCGGTAAGTTATATGTAGGTAAAAATTCGGTAACAGTTACCGATTCGGTAACATTCGGTAATCACGAATCGGAATTCACCGAATCGGTAAATACCGAGGTGGTATTTACCGAATCGGAAAATACCGAGGCGGTATTTACCGAATCGGAAAATACCGAGGTGGTATTTACCGAATCGGAAAATACCGAATCGGTATGTACGGATTCGGTAAATAAAATCACATGACTTGACGAAACAGCTAATCCTGTGCAACGACAGCCCACCCAACCAGGAAGTGCCCACACCCAGGCAGGTGTACATAATTAGCCGAAGTGGCCACACCCAGGCAGGTGTACATAATTAGCCGACCCTGGAGAGGCTTGGAGTGCAGAGGAGACGCAGGGAGCCGTTGCATGTGCGAGCGGGTAAACGAACAGCATGTCCAGCCAGAGAACACAGAAAGACGGAGGGGAAGGGAGGAGGAAGCTGAAATTTAGCCCCAAGGAACTCCAGGTGCTGGTGGAGGAGGTGGTGAAGCAGCACCAGAAGCTGTTTGGAAGGCAATCCCTGCAAGTGCCTGAGGCGGAAAAGCGCAACATATGGCTGGCCATCCAGGCGCAGGTCAATGCTGTGGGAGTGACCCACAGGGACATTGAGGTCCTCAAAAAGCGCTGGTATGACCTGAGGATTGTAACCAAGAGGAAGATGGGCGAGATCCAGAAGGAGGCCAGCCAGACCGGAGGTGGAACCAACAGGGCACCTGCCCTCACCGAACTGGAGGAGCTGGTGGCGGCCACAATCCAGCAGGAGAGCGTCGTGGGTCTTGGGGACGCCGACAGCTCTGCCAGAGCCGCAACACACCAAGGTAAGACGAAAGCACAGCAATGTAGCCCCCCCTACCCCTATCCCACATCCCCCATTGTGAAACGAGAATTACACTGCAGTCCACACGTGTCAGTGCAGACAGGCAATGCATTCCGGGAGATGTAGTCAGGGCAACACTAACCATGACGTAAATGTTACAGGGCAACAAGGCATGTCACGCACTCGAGGCACAAGGAGACAGAGGACATATTGGAATGTGAAATGTTTTATTGTGACGCTTGCAATGCAGCCCTTCGGGGACACTGAGCCAATGTTGTATTTCTGTCCACAGATGTGACATCATGCAGGACAGGGCATGCTGCAGGAGAGACGGCACACCGGCCACAAGTATCACCTCTAGCCAGCACAAGTGCAGACCAGGGAGCAGGCCCACTGGCAGCCGCACCACCAACACAGCCAGCCTCGCCGCACCCAGAGCCAGCATCACCTCACCGAGAGCCAGCATCACCACAACCAGAGCCAGCATCACCACAACCAGAGCCAGCATCGCCACTCATGTTCGAATCACCGGCCACATCTCCGCTTGCAGGTGTGAGAATGAGGAGGCGTCCAGCAGCCAGGCTACGAGCCTTAGACACCTCGTCAGACGACAGCATGGGCCCAGAAGACCGCACCGGGCCCCAGGAAGGGAGCCATGCCACTGTGCCCCACACCTCACAGGCAGCACAGACGGGAGCAAGAGGGCGCCGCAGGTCGCGTGTCCAGAGTCCACCAGCACCCACTGACGGCCATGGTGTCTTCTTGGGTCTCGAGGGCCAAATGTTGAAGCAACAGCGCCTGCAATCAAAGGCAGTCATGTCAGTCCAGAGGCACATGCGGGTGATGAGGACAACATTAGTCAACATGGACAGTAACATTAGCGGCATGGCTGCGGGCATTCGGGACATGTCCCAGTCAATCCAGCAGTTGTGCAGCAAATTAGATGCTGACATCGAAGCACGGCGCCGGGAACGCCAGAGAAGGGACACTACCAGCAGGGCACTCAACCGTCTGGCAACTGCGACTTCTCTACTGTGCCGGCGCTCTGTGACGATGCAGGAGGGCCTAACACAGTGCTGCAGCGACCTGTCTCGGGGGATGGTGCAGGTGACAAGTGCACTAGGGGTGCTATTGACTAGTCAGGCGTCGACAACTGCTGCAGGGGATGCTGCGGAGAGCATCGACACCAGCAGCAGCATCACACCCCCCGTCCCAGAAGCACGCAGGAGCAGCAGGCGGCTTGGGGTTGCCTCTAGTGAGGATGCACAGGCCGTGCAATCCACCACTGCAGCGCGTATGCGCAAACATTGATGTAGCCCTGCTAAGCCACTTCCCATTGGGTGACGTAACCCTGGACATACTCCTTGTATAGATGGTATATTGCCTGATTGGCCTGTTCATGTGTTCATGGCGTGGTGCCACATTAAAACTACGTCAGGACTTCTCACAACTCGCTGTGTCCCCTCACTTACTCAGAAATAGTTGCATGTGATCTCTGCCCGTCTCTCTCTCCCATCGATTGCAGTTGGCACTCTAGCTGCGTTGCCCTCTGGCTGGCCTGACTCATCCTCGTTGTCCTCAAAATATGTTAGTTCCACATCTGTACCTTTTTTCGTGGCAAGGTTGTGCAGCATTGCACAAGTGGCAATAATCTTGCAGCAGGTGATGGGTTTGTACTGGCGTGTGCCTCCGCTCTTGTGCAGGCAGCGGAACCTGCTCTTCAGTAGTCCAAACGTGCGCTCCACCACATTGCGTGTTGTTTTATGTGCCACGTTGTATCGTCTCTCACTCTGGATTGCTGGGTGTAGGTAGGGAGTGAGGATGAATGACCGGCATGCATATGCACTGTCGCCTGGATGAGTAAAAGGGAACCATCAGTAACATGCCTCTATACACTATGATTTGCAGGTTTCAAGGGGCGTCACTGTTACTTACCTAGCAGGTATCCCTCTCCGAATTCTCCGGCACTCAGTCGTGTGTAGATCCCACTATTCTGGAAGATGTAAGAGTCGTGGGTGCTCCCAGGAAACTTTGCAACAATATCTGTGATGATGTTCCCTGCATCACAGATCACCTGCACATTGATGGAGTGGGTGGACTTCCTGTTCCTGTAGATGTGCTCTGTATCAGCTGGTGGACAGATTGGGATGTGTGTACCATCAATACAGCCGATGACATGGGGGAACTGTGCCATGTGATAAAAGTCTGTTTTTGTTTTCTGCAGTGCAGCCTGTGTGTTTGGGAAGCTTATGTAGTGGTGCATTCTCTGCATCATGGCATCCAGGAACTTCCTGAAGAAACGTGACAGGCAACTCTGGGATACCCCACCCACCGCAGCTATCACCACCTGATAGCTGCCGGATGCCAACAGATGTAGGCTGCAGAGCACCTGCACATGTGGGGGTATGGCGTGCGCCCTTCTTATTGGCTGGTCCAGGAGTGGGTGAAGGTCCCTGATTAAGTCCATGATGGTTTCGGGGTGTAGCCTGTACCTCTCATGTATCTCTGCATCAGTCAGCTGGAATAGTGTGATGCGCTGTCTGTAGATTTGTTCCTCCCGTCGCCACACCCTCAGTCCTGCTGCCTGTAGACGTAGGCGCCTTGCAATGACGTACATGGCGGCCATGTTGTCCACGCTGTTGCATTTTGGGTTTGCCTATATGCATTGTTGATGGTTACCACCTGCTTTCAATCCGTGTTAATTACCGACTCTTATTTACCGATTTTCCTGGATTTCTTAATTACCGAGTGCTCCTACATGTCATTTTCAATTTTACCACTTCATATTTACCACTTCATGTTTACCGAATCGTTAATTATGTATTCGGTAAATCTGATTCGGTATTTTGGAATTCGGTAAATATGAATCGGTATTTACCGCCTCATATTTACCGAAAAGTGGTTTTTGGACTCCTACATCTCACTTGTCTGAATACCGGTCGGTAACGGCATATTTACCGAAAATCGGCCGTTACCGACCGGTATTTGGCTACCTACATGAGGCCCTTAGTGAGTAATGTTTAAATATGTAAATATCTGTATCAGTCTCTCACTTTGTGTATAAGTGGCTGCATGGGTTGGTGAGTAGCTACATGAGTGTCTATATAGGTTATTAGTTGGTTTTTTGAGTATCAGTATGAGTGTCTGTATGGTTCGGTGGAGGGTATTACGTAGTGCATAGGTGCATGAATGAGTGACTCACTGTTTGTATGTGTTGAAGACAGCATGTGTGCAGGACTGTATGGGTGGATGAGTGTGTGCATGGGTGTGTTAGTGAGTGAATGACTGTCTCAATAGTGTCTTTATGAGTAACTACATATGTTTTAAACTAGTATATGTGACTATTGGTGTATATAAGTGAGTATATGTGAGAGTGAGAGATTGAAAGAGTTCCTGTATGAATAAGTATGTGCTTCTATAAGTGATTGTTTAAAAGACTAAGTATGTGTAAGTTTCTGTAGAAGTAAGTGTGGTGGTGTGTGTATAACTGTATATGCAACTAAATGGATGTTTGATTCTTTATTATCATGAGTGACTATGTGTGTGAGTAACTCTATGGATGAGTGGCGTTGTGTAACAGGATGTATAGGTGTATGAGTACATATGATGAGTGAGTACATGTATGAGTGACTGTATAGGACTGTTGGTGAATGAGTGGATGTGTATGTGGATTATAGAATTACTGAATAGGTTGTTGTAACTGGTATTGGTATGTCCATTGTTTTGAACATTTTAGTTTCTATTTTCGAATGTGTGTATCAAAGGTTATATTAGGGGGAGAGGAGGTCTGCCACTCTATCACAAAGATGATGTCATCAGTGATGTCATTTGAGATGTCATCAGTGATGTCATGAGTGATGTCACTGACCATGTCATGAGTGATGTAATATGTGACGTCATCAGCAGTGCATTGCGGGCGCGCAAGTTATAGTTAGCTGAACTAACTATAACGGGGGAATTTCAATGGTTTTGTACGAGTGAAAATTCCAGCTAACTATAACGCCCCTGAAACCTATGGTTTTTTCAGTGAATTTCAAAGGTTTTTTAAATGCTAATTTCTAACTATGCCTACAGAGATAGGACATGTGAAGAAAGAAGAAAAAACGCACAGAAAGAAAAGAAAGAAATTCAGAAAGAAGCAACAGAAGTCCTCAAAGACGAAGAAAAAGTGCAGGAAGAAGGATAACATGCAGAAAGAACAAACAGAAGAGCAGAAAGAAGCCTTGTTGCAAAATCATCCTGTACCCTCAACTTTTTCAGACAGATACTGGTGGTAACTGAGTCTGACTAACCAGTCCTAGAGCCAGTGCTATGTTAAAAGACACTCAGAATACAGTGAAAACACCTACATACACTAGGGAACACTATGCGTTGGGGTCCCCCTGTGATTAGCATGACCTCCTCTGTAAGCCCCTAGTATATAATAGGGCAGGGGATTAATACTACCTCTTAAAACGCGCCACAGGGCGGGTTTGCACACATCACCTCAGGCCACGTCCGCTCCCTTCCCCACTGTGTAAACACGCCCTGTGGCCGTTTTAAGTTGGGAGATTAAGTCCCCTTGAATCCTGAGGGTCCCTAGGGTCCAACTAGACCACTAGGTACCTCCAGTAAGCGCCACAGAGCTGCGTTGTAGAGAGATGTAAAAAGGGGCACGGCCTAGACCACCTCTCTGCAACGCAGCGCAGTGGCGCTTACTGGAAGCACCTGGTGGGCTAGTTGGCCCCCAGGGTCCCTCAGGATTGAAGGGGAATTATTTCCACAACTTAAAATGCGCCACAGGGCTTGCTTGCACACATTAACTCAGGTCCCGTCCCCTCCCTTCACCACTGTGTAAACACGCCCTGTGGCCGTTTTTAGTTGGGAGATTAAGTTCATATGAATCCTGACGGTCCCTAGGGTCCAACTAGCCCACTAGGTACCTCCAGTAAGCGCCACAGAGCTGCGTTGCAGAGAGGTGTAAAAAGTGGCACGGCCTGGACCACCTCTCTGCAACGCAGCACAGTGGCGCTTACTGGAAGCACCTGGTGGGCTAGTTAGCCCCCCAGGCCCTCAGGATTGAAGGGGAATTATTTCCCCTACTTAAAACGCGCCATAGGGCGTGTTTGCACACGTCACCTCAGGCCCCGTCCCCTTCCTTCCCCACTGTGTAAACACGCCCTGTGGCCGTTTTTTAAGTTGGGAGATTAAGTCCCCTTGAATCCTGATGGTCCCTAGGGGCAAAATAGCCCACTATGGAAGGCCAGTAAGCGCAATTGCAGAGAGGTGTAAAAAGGGGCACGGCCTGCACCATCTCTCTGCAACGCAGAGCAGTGTCGCTTACTGGAAGCACCTGGTGGGCTAGTTGGCCCCCAGGGTCCTTCAGGATTGAAAGGGAATTATTTCCCCAACTTAAAATGCGCCATAGGGCGTGTTTGCACACGTCACCTCAGGCCCCGTCCCCTCCCTTCCCCACTGTGTAAACACGGCCTGTGGCCGTTTTTTAAGTTGGGAGATTAAGTCCCCTTGAATCCTGAGGGTCCCTATGGGCAAAATAGCCCACTAGGTACGTCCAGTAAGTGCCATTGCAGAGAGGTGTAAAAAGTGGCACGGCCTGCACCACCTCTCTGCAACGCAGCACTGTGGCGCTTACTGGAAGCACCTGGTGGGCTAGTTAGCCCCCAGGGGCCCTCAGGATTGAAGGGGAATTATTTCCCCAACTTAAAACGCTCCATAGGGCGTGTTTGCACACGTCACCTCAGGCCCCATCCCCTCCCTTCTCCACTGTGTAAACACGGCCTGTGGCCGTTTTTTAAGTTAGTAGATTAAGTCCCCTTTAATCCTGAGGGTCCCTAGGGGCAAAATAGCCCACTAGGTACATCCAGTAAGCGCCATTGCAGAGAGGTGTAAAAAGGGGCACTGCCTGAACCACCTCTCTGCAACGTAGAGCAGTGGCGCTTACTGGAAGCACCTGGTGGGCTAGTTGGCCCCCAGGGTTCCTCAGGATTGAAAGGGAATTATTTCCCCAGCTTACAACTGGCCAGGGGGCATGTTTGCAGAGTGCTGCAAGGAGGGGGCGTGACCTCCGGCGCGATGCCGGTCTTTTATTTATTTTAGTTTTTTTTAAGAAGGAGGGCTGTGTGGCCCCCCTTCTTTTTCTAATTTATTGGCCCTGAGAACCCCATCCACCAGGGCCTGCACCCTAATTTCTTTTGTTGAAAAAAAATAATTTGGCCCTCCCAAGGCCTTAATCGCCCATGGGGACCCCAACCCCCGGGTCATGGCCTTTTTTTTTTTTAAATTCTTTAGGAGGGGGGCTGCATTGCCGCCCTCCTCAGGCCACTTATGGCCCCGGGAACCCCATCCCCCGGGGCCGGCCTTTTTTTTTTTTATTATTTTTAAAAAATATATATTTATAGAAACACCTAGGACATGCTGGACAAACCGTATGTACCTATCACCATGACGATTTGAGTGATATTCATTAAAAGGCGACTATGCATACAATGAATCCATGTGGAATGTAATTACACCGCTAGTGAAGCTCTGACGTGTCGGACGCGCTACCGTGCTAATCCCGGCGCCCCCGCAGAAGGGTACTCTCCAAGTAGACACCCTTGTCATTTATTTATACAAACATGGGTAGCTATTGACGGGCACATTTAATACACACGCACACCAAGCCATTCAAAGGGGATTCGACAAAAATTCGACCAAACTATGAAAGAAACCCCGCTTACGGTTAATAAAGCACACATCCACCTCTGAATGTGTAATACTTTTTATTTTACTCTCTGGAAAGGAGACGAACCTCACTTGAGAGTCACAGCGTGCTCCTGGCTGAGCCCAATGCTGTGTTTCACCCACCAGTGCCCGCCGAGTGCCACACACCTCTGTGTTGTATTCCACCAGCTAGTGCGTATGCTATGACACTCTCTAGCCAATGTGCACTGTAACACCACCCCGTGAATATGTCATGCCATACTTGCCTTCGCAAGGGTTATATTGCCCCATCTAACGTGCCTTCCTCGATGCCTATGTTATAACTCACAGCGCTATGCCATACATATTACAATCAGGGATCCATATCTTTGTCACAGTGCATATGCAATGTTACACTCCCCAGCCATATTTTATATTACAACTTTAGAGAATAGTTAGGTTACACAACACTGCCCTGTGCATATTACACTCCAAGGCGCATAACGCATAGCACGCGCTAGTGCCTGTGCTATCTCGCGCTCTCCAATTAATCTGTCATTGCGCACAATGTATTGCATATTATATTTCACGCCCCGGTTCATCTTATATCACACTTTTTGGTGCATAGTTTATACCATATACTATATCTAGTTTTCATTTTCAATCGTGTTCTCAGGACCATGTTCTATATAACACTGCGTCCACCTACCCTTTTCACAGGCATTACATTTTGCGATGGGCGGTCGAGGGTCAGGGGGTGTTTCTGCCAAGTGAGCCCGGAGTCACAGTCACAAACGTCCTCTTCTTTCTGAATAAAAGTGAGATTATGACGCATACTTGTTCATATTTTAAGTAGTTCGTACAGACACACATTTTAAAAACAATAATGTTCCTAATACCCACCTTCTCTGAACAGTTAGCTTGCTGCCCCATCCACCTCCTCCCTATCCTCTGTTGTCTGAATCCATGGACTAGCCTCCTCCCTCCTGCCATGCATGGTCTGATGTGCGGCCACTGCCCTCCATTTAGCATGATGTACCAGTCCACTCCTCCTGCCCTCCATTGCCCAATTCTATGGCCCATCATTGACCTCCTGCTTAGCCTCTGTGCTTAGCTTGCTGCCCCTATTCTCCTTCCCCCTGCCCTCCGATGTCTTTGTGCATGCCCCTGCTCCATCCTTTTTGCCCACCATGTTCCATGGACCTGCCACTCCTATCTACTCTGAGTGTTCTGTTGAGCTGCCACTCCCCTCCCACCTGCCTAGCATTGTCAGATGACTGCAACCTGTCCCTGCCACCTCCACCCTGCCTGTCCACATGCCATGCCCCTATCCCCTTCCTCCTGTCCTCCATGGTCCATTTTACTGCCACACCCTTCTGCCCTCCCTGGTCTGTTGTGCTGCAACTGCTCCTCCTGCCTGCCCCGCGCGGTCTGTTGTGAGGCCCCTTCCCCTGAACTCTCTTGTCTGTGCCCAGGTCCTGACCCTCCCTTCTATCCTCCATGGTCCTTTGTGCATGCCCCTGCACCCTCCTTCTTGCTCATCATAGCCATTGTGCTGCCACTAACCCTCCCGCTTGCCATGCATGGCCTTCTGTGCTGCCATGGCCCCTCCCACCTTCCCTGTGTGGTCAGCTAGCTGCCCCTGACCCCCTCCCACCTTCCCACCATGGTCTGTGTGTATGCCATCATAGTCTCATTGTTGCTCTCCATGGTGTGTCTTGTTTCTAGTGCCCATCCTGCCTGACCTCCATGGTCATCTTGCTGCTCCTGCCCCCTTGCCCCCAGCCCTCTGTTTCCATGTGCAGACCCCTATTCCCTCCCTCCTGGCTTGTTCCATTGTAATGCCCCTGATCTGTCCCTCCTGCCCTTTATGGTCTGTTATGCTGCAGCTTTCTCTCCTGTCTGTCCATTATGGTCAGCTAGCTACCATTGCCTCTTTCCCCTCTGTTCTCTGTTGTCCATGTGTATGGTCCTGTCTCCTCCCTATTGCTTTCTATGGATTGTTGTGCTGCACTCCCGTCCCGCATGCCCTGTGTGGTGTATTGTGCTGCTGCAAGCCCTGATGCCTGCCCTGTAGGGTCAGTTTGGTGCACCTCTCCATGTCCCTCCTGTCCTCTGTTATCCGAGACCATGTCCCTACCCCAATTCCTCCTGCCTACCATGATCCAATGTACCATACTTGCGAACATTTTGAACTTGGTAAGGGAGATTTTGAAAAAAACTGGGGTATTGATTTTCCCCTTTGCGTTACATTGAAAAAGAGGAGATTGTAGACAGGAGACAGATCAAATAAAGCCCATTTGAGCTTAAAAACATTGGACGTTTCCTGGCTGAAACGGGTCTGTTGGCATGTATGGTTGTACTAACACTGCCTCTTCCTTCTGCCCACAATGGTCTATTATTTTGCCACAGCCTCTCTTGCCAGTCCTGTATTGTTGGTTTGTTGCCCCTGCCCCCCTTTCCACTGCCCTCCATAGTCTGTTGTGCTGCCACTGCCCTTCCTGCCTGCCCAGTGTGGTCAAATTGTTGCCTCTGCACTCTCCTACCTGCCTTCAATTTTCAGAGTCCGTGCCCCTGGCCTCTGCCTCTCAACAGTATCCCAATGAACAACTAGATTGCTAACATTCTATATTTATTACAAAAGTGTGGAACGCCTGACGTCATCTTGATGTAATCAAAACTGTAATACCTAGAGCATTTCCTATAGAAATTACATATATGAGAGGGTCTTATTTGCATCAAAATTATGGTTAGTGATCTAAAAAACTAAAATGAGGACATATTTTCTGAGTTTTCAAATAGCGACAAAGAACTTTTAAATTATTTGTAATCTTTATGTTTTTTATCCGGTTGACCACTTGATTAAATGTTGCACCTAGGGGATAGGATGTGGTGTTACTTTCAGAGTTGCAGACTTTGCAACTGGGGAACCAGGTTGGAGTTTCTGCTTCAGCTCAACATTCTGTGATTCTGGTCAAATCACTTAATCTCCCCATGTCTACAACCAAAATGAATTTGATCTTGTGTGATGTAACCAATGCTCATGTAAAGCACTCCAATACCTGACAAGTCTGCACTATATAAAACTGCACATACACAAAAAATAAGTGTTTTGCACACTTCTGTCATTGGGCTACATGTGGGCTACATCTGGATGATATTTGTGCTGCATTTGGGCTCTTTTGTCTCTGGTGGCCATCTTGGGAGATTTATTTGTTATGAAGTTTCCTAATTTCCTCATTTACTGTAGTCTCCTCAGTAGGAAATGCTTTCAGTTTTTTACTTTGATTCCATCAAGAAGGTATTCAGATATGTCACACAGTTGCCATAAATTCTAAATGTTAGCACTCTAGTTGCTCATTAGATCACTGTAGTAGAGCTACTGCTCACCACGGAAGTCTGCTGCTGGTATTAAAAGTGCATGTTTCAGTCTGCATGTCAGAATTTTTTTATGAAATAGAAGAGGATTTGAGAAGTCACTCAAAATGTGCCCTAATTTTTCTTTCTTCAGCACTAATCATAATTTCTATGGCAAAATGAACCCCCTCATTGTGTTCCTTTTTAAATTAAATGTTTTAAGTGTTACCAGTTTATTCCAATCAAGATGGCTTCAGGTGTGCCATACTTTTGTCATATGTAAGACAGTAATTGCTCTAGTTGTTCTTAAGAACACTCTGGGACATTCTGTCATTGGGCTATACTTGGGCTACATCTGGGTGATATTTGGGCTACATTTGGGCTCTTTTGTCTCTGGTGGCCATTTTGGGAGATTTATTTGTTATGAAGTTTCCTCATTTCCTCATTTACTGCAGTCTCCTCAGTAGGAAATGCTTTCAGTTTTTTATTTTGGTTCCATCAAGAAGGCATTCAGATGTGTCACATATTTGCCATAAATTCAGAATGTTAGCACTCTAGTTGCTCACTAGATCACTGTAGTAAAGCTACTGCTCACCAGGGAAGTCTGCTGCTGGTATTCAAAGTGCATGTTTCAGTCTGCATGTCAGAATTTTTTTATGAAATGGAAGAGGATTTGAGAAGTAAAAATGTGCCCTAATTTTTCTTTCTGCAGCACTAATCATAATTTCTATGGCCAAATGAACCCCCTCATTTTGTTCCTTTGTAAATTAAATGTTTTAAGTGTTACCACTTTATTCCAATCAAGATGGCTTCAGATGTGCCATACTTTTGTCATAAGTAAGACTGTTAGCGCTCTAGTTGTTCGTTAGAACACTCTGGGACATTCTGTCATTGGGCTATACTTGGGCTACATCTGGGTGATATTTGGGCTACATTTGGGCTCTTTTGTCTCTGGTGGCCATTTTGGGAGACTTATTTGTTATGAAGTTTCCTAATTTCTTCGTTTACTACAGTCTCCTCAGTAGGAAATACTTTCAGTTTTTTACTTTGATTCCATCAAGAAGGCATTCAGATGTGTCACACAAATTTTACCACAAATTCAGAATGTTAGCACTCTAGTTGCTTATTAGATCACTGTAGTAAAGCTACTGCTCACCAGGGAAGTCTGCTGCTGGTATTGAAAGTGCATGTTTCAGTCTGCATGTCAGAATTTTTTAATGAAATAGAAGAGGATTTGAGAAGTCACTCAAAATGTGCCCTAATTTTTCTTTCTGCGGACACTAATCATACTTTCTATGGCAAAATGAACCCCCTCATTGTGTTCCTTTTTAAATTAAATATTTTAAGAGTTACCACTTTATTCCATTCAAGATGGCTTCAGGTGTGCAATACGTTTGTCATAAGTAGGACTGTTAGCGCTCTAGTTGTTCTTTAGAACACTCTGGGAAGCTGCAGTAGAACACAAAGGAATCAACTGACAGTCTCTGCCCTTTGTTGGATGTACATGTTTTACTGAGAATGTCAGACTTCATTCTCACATGACTGAGAAAGATAATGTGGATTTACAGAAAATATGCTCTCAGTTTAGCTTATAGATCACTTTCCAAACCTCGATGGGAAAAGCATGAGAAAATGGTTTTCTCTCAAACATGATTCATGATATCACAGAAAAAGGCTTTTTCACATGGTAAAATCACCTTAGACCACACCACAATTCCTAAAATGAGTATGGTACCATCAACAAATGATTTATAATGTAACTAAAGTCTTAAAACCTTCTATTAACTGCAATGCTTTTTAATGAGGTGCTATCATGTATATTGGTCCCAAGATGGCTGCCAACACTTCTTGGATGAAGTGCTGACAGCCAATCAGATCTCACGATGAGATGTGAGGTTAGGCTCCGCCCAGATATATATGTGATTTTGATTTTCTCAGGAACTACTGAACGGATTTACACCATTTAAGCAAAAGGCACAAGTCTGAACTGAGGACTACCTCTTTGCTAAATTTGGTGTAATTCCGTTCAGCTCTTCGGGCTGTAGCTGCGTCAACTGGTCCTATGGGAAAATGCATGGGGAAAACGCGTTTTGGGACCCCCCTTTTTTTCTCGGCCCCCGCTTGACGAATCACCGTGAAATTTTCAGGATAGGAGCAGACCGCAGCTGGCCAAATGTTTGGAAAATTTCGCGAAAATTCATCAATCGACGCCAACGTTATTCCAAATAGAAAGTTGCGGATTTCCTATGGAAAATAGGTCCTTACTATAACTACCTACTGGTGACTGCCAGTAGGTAATATATATATAAATTAACTTCACGACGCACTGCATTGTTGATAAGGTAACACACAGCGGCCTCTTTTACCCCAGAAGTCCCCTTCCCCACAGGATATCAAATATTTTCTATCCATGTTTTTAATACACATACTTAGTTGGTTACTTTTAGAGGTATTTTATATCAACAATTATTTTAGAAAGGCTTTTCTAAAATAGTTTTGATAGGGTACACTGATTTTTACACATATTTTTTACACATATTCTTTACACTTTTTCTGACACCAAACATCAAAATATATCAGGGGCTAATCGACAGGTCTCGCAACCATAATTACACACAACATCAATCATGATGGGCATTAGCTACACACTGATACAAGAAGACAGTGACATGGTATTCAAACCATAATGATTCACTCATGTCAGACAGTGGTAAACGCAAACTTATGATCATTATGTCTAAAGGTTTAACCAATAACATTTGTGTCTAAATATTTCTATGATTTTAATCCATACATATGGTTTTAGAATTATTATCAGTGTGTAACGTGTTATTTAAACTTATTTATGCATATTTATTTATCTATTTATTTATTTATTGATGTAAATAATGTTTTTAATAATCAAAAGCATACTATCAGATGTTGTCAGTGGCAATTGGCAGACACACACGGTTATGTAACCACATCTGCCACTAGAGACCGCGGTATTTTACCGAGATGCTTTGAAATCTACCCCGTATAAAAATCATTGTAACTGAGCACTATTTAGCACTGTCACTTTAAATGTAAAGCAAAAAGGTAACCAATCAAATGTGAGCAAAAAAAGAAAAAAATGTATATAAACCAACAGGTGACTTCATGGCGTGTCATGTGATCAAGGCTCCACGGAGCCGAAACGCGTCATGGCTGACTTACCTCGAGTTTAAATAAACAAACTTTTGCATCCAGTGGTGGTCCGTGCTCCTTCTCTGTGGATCTACAGGCGCTTTCCAGGATACAGGCGCAGGAGTTCTTTCGATATTCCAAACCGGTTTTGCCTTCTCCGGTTTCACACGGACCCCCCCTCGCATCAGGGCTGACAGCACGCAAAGAAGACGCCGTCCGGCAACGGACTCCAAGCAACAATCTGGGAGGATTATCGGCGGTTCAGCCCCCCAGCAACGTACAGTGGACTACACGGACCTACACAACCAGGCGAAGCAGGACAGCGCTAACTCGAGTCGGAGGACCCGGGGAGTGCCGACAGCAGCCGTGAGGTAGGAGTGGCGTCCCACATACGCAATAATACTGGGCAGAGGGGTGTGCTACAGACGGGAACAGTGAGACGAGCTAGAATTGTTCTACAGTTCCACACATCCGCAAGTCTAATATTTGATTATATACTTCAAAACTCGAGGCAATGTCAGCCGACACGCTAAGAGATCGCGAGGCTGCCGCTTCAGCGATGTTTGACGACTCAAACACGCCGGATACAAACTACACAGCCCAGAATGCACCAGCACCAACCAGAAACACCAGTCTCCGTGATAAATACCGGAGCTTAGAGAAACTCATGAAAGGAGAACAAAGCAAGTGGTGGGAGGGCCGCTCCTTACAACGCTATTTGGATGTCGGGAGAATTCCCCGGGGGCTCCGCATATTGATCGCCCCAAGTTACGAAACACCTGATCCCCAAATGCTCAAAGAGTGGGCAGAAACCAATCTAGAATCTTCCAGAAAATTAGTGATATTGCTAGTGAAATATGCTGAATCAGACCGTCTCAAACTGCAAACACAAATAGACACTCTGAATGTGGAAATAGCAGAAATGGATCAAAAAGTGGAGTCTGAAAAATTAAAAGTAGATATGCTGCTACGTCTTAAAAAAGAGGAAGACAAGATCCGAGAACGCAAAACATATAAATATCATCGCGATAAAGCCGATTACGAATGTGGTCGCATCTTTACTTTTGCGAAAAAATATGAAAACATGAAGATATCAAAATTCAGCAATATCGCACAGACAAGACCCACAAACTACAAGGGAACACAGCAAGCCAACTCATCAACATCAGACTTGAGTTCCGCAATAGAAAGCGAAACAGAAGCAGACATCAGAGATAAAAGAATCCCAGTGGCTATATCTCTCGCGGAAGAACTTGATTTTTTAGTCGAAGAGAGAAAACAAACACTTCGACCAAAAAGACCACCGCAACAAACATCAACAAAGAAACAATTAAACGAAGAGAAAGGAGAAGGGCACACCAAAGGAGACTCGTCAAGACGATACCAAACTCGCAGATGGAATCGAAAATAGACGTTGATCCAACACACTCAAAGAATATTACTGTGACCAATCTAACATCCTTGACCCTCAATAATGCCGAACTACAGCTACTTTCCCTTGGACTATCGTTCTGCCCAGAAAGCTCATTTAACTATGCGGCAACCAGAATTGATGTCTACAAAACCATTCGCAAATTAAAATTGAGAAAATATCACCTGATGAAACAAGGGAATCACAGTAATGCAATCTCAACATCACCTCTTTTAAATGAGCCTCAAGTCTTTGGCTTATCTAATGAAGACATGCCATTACTCAGAGACTTGCAATCTTTGGCCTCATCAACAGATTCGCAAGACGCAGCAGCAACCATCATGACTCCAGACACAGAAAAAGCAAGACCAACAACCAAGTTCAAACCACGTTCGGTCTTTGTACCTATCATGCCCAGAGATGCAATAGACGTATATCATGAACAAATAATCTTGGGTCTGAAAAATTTAAATCTAAAAATAAACAGATTAAATCATAAGAACAGTAAACCCAAGATTCGAAAACAAAATATCAAGTACAATCTACTCATGAAAAAGCTATCCAATAACCAAGACATTGTTATCAGAAATGCCGATAAGGGCGGTAACTTAGTGATCTGGTCTAGGGAAGACTACAACACAGAAGCCCTCAGCCAACTCTCAGATATACAATGCTATCGGAGAAGCGACTCTTTCAAACTCAAATCTACCTATCAATGCTATTACAGCAAGCTTATGGCATGGAGGAGCATGGGGCTGATCAATAAAGATGAATATGGCTTCCTACGAAACAATTCACCCACAACTCCAGAAATTTACTTCATTCCAAAGTTACATAAAAACCCAAACAAACCACCAGGGCGCCCCATCATTTCGGCAAAGAACAGCTTAACAGAAAACACATCCCAATATATTGACTATTTCCTCCAAGACTTTGTCCAGGCACTTCCATCGTACCTTAGAGACACTGGGGACTTTCTAACTAAAATCCACAACTTCAAATGGAAACAAGGATATTTACTGATAACAATGGATATTACAGCTTTATACACGAGCATTAATCACTTGGATGGTCTCAAAGCAGTTCAATACTATCTGGACAAGAGAGCGCCCATCTATCAAGCTCACAGCAAAATGCTCATGGACATGATAGACTTTTGCCTGCACAATAACTTATTTCTATTCCAGAATTGTGTCTACCAGCAGTTACGGGGCGTAGCAATGGGCGCAAGTTTTTCACCAAGCTACGCCTGCATCCACATGGGGTGGTGGGAAGAAATGGTCCTACACAGAAACTTTTCAGAAACTTTGAATAAAAATGTCAAATGCTGGTGGCGTTATATTGATGATTTATTTTTAATATGGGATGGAACTGAACTGGAGGCACAAGTTTTTATTGACAAACTTAATATAAACAACATCAATTTAAAGTTTACATATGATATCAGTGCTGTTAAGGTTACTTTTCTAGATGTAGAAATTTATATACATAATGATAACATCGAAACAAAAATCCATCGGAAACCTACAGCGGTCAATTCAGTCCTCCACGCAACTAGCCTACACCCTAAACATTTGGTTCAGAGCATTCCATATGGCGAAATGATTCGGTTAAAGCGAATCTGTAGCACGGAAGAAGAACTACTAAAAGCCCAACATGATAGCCGCATTAGGTTCCTTCAACGTGGCTACTCTAAAAAATGTATAGAAGCCGCCATCACCAAATGCACAACAGTAGACAGAACTACTCTTCTGCAAGTACATCCCAATGAATTATCAACATCTCTACCTAACACCATACTGTGCCCCAAAAACGATGAATTCCGAATGATACTGGGCTTCAGTAAACAACAGCATGAAATCAACAAAATTGTACAGAAAAGTTGTCCCTTAATCAAAAATGACCCCATTTTAGGACCTACTGTTCCTGTTAAATTGTCTGTGACAAACAGAAGGGCACCTAACATGCGAGACAAATTAGTACAAAACAATCCAACCATGAAACCTAAGGCAAATTGGCTCAGTCAGCGAAAGGGCTTCTTCAAATGCAGCAGCTGTAAAGCCTGCCAATGCGGGGTTAACACACTCACATATAAAACTGCATTCAGTGATCAAGAAATAACCATCAATAAAGCCCTTTCCTGCAAAACAGAATACGCTGTTTATATCCTTGAGTGCCCCTGTAAGCTGAAATACGTGGGAAGTACCAAACTGCAGGGACACAAAAGGATACTACAACACATTCGAGCGATAACCAACCAAGACCCTACCTACCCAGTGGCCCGCCACTTTGCAGAACATCACCACTCAGACCCCAAACTGCTCAAATACTTTATAATCGACTGTGTGCCCCTTAACAAACGTGGGGGCAACAGGGAGAAGATTCTTAGACAAATGGAGACTCGTTTCATTTTAGAACTAGACTCCAAGAGCCCTAATGGCCTGAACGCAACAGAAGATATGTACACCTATCTCTGAAACAGATTATCTGTTGATTCACGACTTCATATCAATACCCCACAACCTCTTGACTTTACCAACCTTTCATGTATCTCTATAAAATAATACACCATGGGCTGACAACAGACACTTCCTGTTGCATAGTAGTATAGCTTACCTTAGCATCGTCACAAATTAACTTCACGACGCACTGCATTGTTGATAAGGTAACACACAGCGGCCTCTTTTACCCCAGAAGTCCCCTTCCCCACAGGATATCAAATATTTTCTATCCATGTTTTTAATACACATACTTAGTTGGTTACTTTTAGAGGTATTTTATATCAACAATTATTTTAGAAAGGCTTTTCTAAAATAGTTTTGATAGGGTACACTGATTTTTACACATATTTTTTACACATATTCTTTACACTTTTTCTGACACCAAACATCAAAATATATCAGGGGCTAATCGACAGGTCTCGCAACCATAATTACACACAACATCAATCATGATGGGCATTAGCTACACACTGATACAAGAAGACAGTGACATGGTATTCAAACCATAATGATTCACTCATGTCAGACAGTGGTAAACGCAAACTTATGATCATTATGTCTAAAGGTTTAACCAATAACATTTGTGTCTAAATATTTCTATGATTTTAATCCATACATATGGTTTTAGAATTATTATCAGTGTGTAACGTGTTATTTAAACTTATTTATGCATATTTATTTATCTATTTATTTATTTATTGATGTAAATAATGTTTTTAATAATCAAAAGCATACTATCAGATGTTGTCAGTGGCAATTGGCAGACACACACGGTTATGTAACCACATCTGCCACTAGAGACCGCGGTATTTTACCGAGATGCTTTGAAATCTACCCCGTATAAAAATCATTGTAACTGAGCACTATTTAGCACTGTCACTTTAAATGTAAAGCAAAAAGGTAACCAATCAAATGGGAGCAAAAAAAGAAAAAAATGTATATAAACCAACAGGTGACTTCATGGCGTGTCATGTGATCAAGGCTCCACGGAGCCGAAACGCGTCATGGCTGACTTACCTCGAGTTTAAATAAACAAACTTTTGCATCCAGTGGTGGTCCGTGCTCCTTCTCTGTGGATCTACAGGCGCTTTCCAGGATACAGGCGCAGGAGTTCTTTCGATATATATATATATATATATATATATATATATATATATATATATATATATATATATATATATATATATTACCTACTGGCGGTCGCCAGTAGGTAGTTATAGTTAGGACCACGTTTCCATAGGAAATCTGCAACATTCTATTTTGAATAACTTTGGCGCCGGTTGACGAATCCCCGCGAATTTTTCAAAATAGGTGGGGCGCTACGCTCCGCTCCTACCCTGAAAGTCTCGGGGGGATTCCTCAAGCGGGGGCTGAGATAAAAGGGGGGTCCCAAAACGCGTTTTTCCCATGCATTTTTCCATAGGACCTTTAGACACAGCTACAGCCCGAACGGCTGAACAGAATTACTTGAAATTTGGCAGAGAGGTAGTCCTCAGGTCAAGGAAGTGCCTTTTGTAGGTTTGGTGTAAATCTGTTCAGTAGATTCTGAGAAAATAGCCTTTAAATCAATATATATATCTGAGCCAGCGTACGGTGCGCTTACGGTGCGCTTACCGTACGCGTACGGTGGCGTGCGCGAGCGCGATTCTGATTGGCCCTTAGATCTTAGTAAACATTCGAATCGGTCGAAACCAGGAAGCGGCGGCCGCCATTTTCTCTCTCGCACTCTGACAGGGGGTTGAAAAACAAAGTGCAAATCATGTAAAGGGGCTGTTTACACAGCTCCCAAGCACCTAGCCATGTCGAGGGAGTCCCCAACGATCCCCCAAGTGAAAAAAGGCAATTTTAATTTTTTCGAAAATTTCGCCGATTACGCTTACCGTACGCGTATGGTAAGAAATAATAATAAAAAAATAAATATCCACATTCTCCCCACCCCGTGTGCAAAAGGTGCCCGAAGGGCACCTTTTGTGCAAGGCTCATCAGAGATAAACAAAACCTATATTTTACCTGTCACAACGATGCTCATCATATGACCTCCATGTGCGCACGGTGCGCGAATTGCATCGTGCGTTCATGGCCCATCTAGCGTAAAGTGGGCACGCGGTGCGCGAAGCGCACCGTGCGCGCACGGAACGAACTGCGTTAAGTGGGCACGCACGCCACAAATGGCGTAAAGTAACTTAGCATTTAAAAAACCGTACAAATTCACTGAAAAAACCATAGGTTTCACACACGTTATAGTTAGGAATTAGCATTTAAAAACCTTGCAAATTCACTGAAAAAACCATAGGTTTCACACATGTTATAGTTAGCTGGACATTTTACTGATAAAAAACCAATGAAATTCCCCCGTTTTAGTTACTGTAGGCAACTATAACTCACGCGACCGTAATCCTCTGCTGATGACATATGTGTCTTTATGAAAAAAAAATATTTGTAATATATGTATAGCTAAAATTTAATGGAAGAAGACATGGGCAAATAAGTGTCTAAATACAGTATCAGCATCAGCAGAGGATTACGGTTGCGTGAGTTATAGTTGCCTACAGTAACTAAAACGGGGGAATTTCATTGGTTTTTTATCAGTAAAATGTCCAGCTAACTATAACATGTGTGAAACCTATGGTTTTTTCAGTGAATATATATATATATATATATATATATATATATATATATATATATATATATATATATATATATATATATATATATACATATACACTGGAGGGCTGTGACAATTTCAAACAATGTCTTGGAACGGCGAAAACTTACTATAAGTAATTAATGCTGCCAAGGAGGAACGTAACCTACTATAGGAACGGACTTTAACCACAAGTACCAGCATGCCATACAAGCTATCAACACCTGCTGCCTAATGGAGGGCGTTACAAAAGTGCATGCTGAGCAACGCCTCCTTTGACTGTTTTGCCCTTCCTTGTTGAAATGCCTGTGACCAAGGAGCCGACATGCTCTGAAACGCGTAAGGCGATGTATAATTATTGAATAAAGGAAGCGCTGGGTGCCGTAACAGTGCCGCTTGTGAGTGCGTCTTCAAAACGGTGGTCCTTTGAAGTTAAAATATATATATATATATATATATATCTGTATATATATATATATATATATATCCAAAACCAAGTTTCTTTAGCCTTCCAAAGCTGGTAACGCACTACAAGCCAAAGGATTTTTCAAAATGTTTTATTCCACCATGCTTGACAAACCGGTTTCGGTCATGACGACCTTTCTCAATGTCAAAAGTCCATTTACCATCAATCTCTTAAATACACAGATGTTAAGGGATATAGAGAGAGGATTTCCATGTTCAGATACATAAACATAAAAGAAGGGCCTCAGTGCTTCTAAATTGCAACACAGTGGCCATCTTAAAGACACTCTTTACTGGTCATTGTAATATTTAACCAAAATAAATTCATTGGTGTTTTGACTGAAAAGAAGGAGCATTAAACATTCGTACATTTATACAATGTTAACATCCACTCTGATTGTTGTTGTTATAATACCAACATTTTTTATAAACAGTGTTTAAGTTATTAAGCCCTGAATGGGCTAAGACTTATGGTTTTGCTTTTTTCTTTTTGCAGTCAAGCCATATAATAAAATATAAAACAACTAACATCATCATGTATTGTGTTTCAAAGGTTGGAAGAGAACAGCATGGGAGACAAAAATGATTCTAACATACAATAACAGATCAATCATGTAATTAATTGAATTGAAAAAAGCGTCACATCATCTCACTCAGTTCATTTAAGTAAATAGCAAATGCTATACAGTAATAAATACTGATTTGGAAGGAACAAAACAGTAAAGGTTGGGGGACGGACTGGGAGAAAAACTCACAAAACCGTCACAGATTGTTAGACCCAGAAAAAACTGCCCAAGGGTTACACTCCTTTTTCTACATTAACCTATGTGTACCCATAGTTCTTCCTCACTATTTAGACCAAAGGGTGCCAAGGTTCTCAATTCTAGAATGTACCTTGATTCTAGTTGGCGTAGTGTTTTAACCCTGTCACCTCCTCTTTGCTTTAGTGGAATTTGGTCAAGGCAGAAGTAACTTAGTTTCCGGCTATCACTTTGATGATGCAAGGCAAAGTGTCATGCAACTGGATAATTTTTGTCGTTGTTGGTAATTGCATGCATGTGCTCCAACACTCTCTTTTTAGCAGGATGTACCGTGCTTCCAATGTATAGCAAGCTGCAAGGACAACTCAGACAATATATTACAAAGTCTGAGTTGCAATTTAGAAATTTTAGAATTAATTTCTCGGTTGGTCTACCTGGGACTTTATAACCTTTAGTTTTCTTGCTGTTTTTGCAAGCTTTGCATTTGGAACAGGGAAAGAAACCTTTGATTTCATTTCTGCTTTTCTTAGTTTTATCAAAGTGACTGTGTACCAATAGGTCCTGTAGAGACGTGTTCTTTCTGTATGTAATACTAGGATACTGGGGCAGTTGTTTCCCTATGATCGTATCTGCCTGTAGGATTTTCCAATGACGGTTAATAATTTGACGGATTTGCGGAGAATTTTTTGAAAACGTCAAAATTAACCGAGTTGTGTCATCTTGTGTCTCATCATGTTTTGCAGTTAGCAGTAGATTCCTCTCTTTCTCATCTGCTCTTTTTTCTGCTGCTTTCAATATTTTGCTTGGATAACCCCTTGCACTAAAGCGTTTAATGGCTTCTTTCTTTGATTTCTGATAGTTTGTGTCTAGTGTGCTATTACGTTTAATCCTTAATAGTTCCCCATAGGGGATGCTGTTCACTAGACTTCTTGGATGTTGGCTGGTGAAATGCAAGGTGGCATTACCTGCAGTAGTTTTTCGGTATAATTTGGTCATTAATTGCCCCTCGCTAACATACACCAATAAATCTAGAAAGGCCACTTGTGAATTGCTGATATTACTGGTAAAGTGCAGGTTGTAAATATTATTATTCAAGATGTCAAGATACGTAAGGAATTCTGGTTGTGACCCTTTCCAGACGATAAAAATATCGTCGATGTATCTGGTCCAGACAGCTATCTTGTTCATCCAGGGCTCGTTGGTCCCGTACCAGGCCACGTGCTTCTCCCACCAACCCACGAAGAGATTCGCATAGCTGGGGGCGAAGCACGTGCCCATAGCGGTACCTTGTATTAAAAAAAGAAAATATATATATATATGTATATATATATATATATATATATATATATATATATATATATATATATATATATATATATATATATATATATATCCAAAAACCAAGTTGCCCTGATGCAAGAACGCCTCCAACAGCAAAGTGCTTGCAAAAGCCTTTTATTGTCAAACCGGCAATTACAGCTCCAAAAGAGATGTTCTCCTTACGCGTTTCAGAGCTCAGGGGCTCCTTCGTCAGAGGATGGCAGCTGATAAAACTGAATGACACGAAAGCACCATTGATTGCATGCATTCTTTTAAGGGCCCTCCTGGGTCTCCCACGTGAGTTCCGGTTTCAGCATGCTGGTACATGTAGTTTAAACATCGAGTTAGTATTTCCCCAGTGGGCTCAGTTTATTTCAGTGTCCTTATAAAAGATAAAAATAACATCAGCCCCAGTGGGCTTTGGAGCAGAAACTTCGGTCTTGTAATTTGACCTTTGCTGTGCCTGAGGCTCCGAAGCCTTCGAAACCTGTGGGGCCCCCTTCTCAGCTCCAGGGGTGTGGCATCCTTCACGGCCAGGCTGCCGTGCTTAAATCCAAAAACCAAGTTGCCCTGATGCAAGAACGCCTCCAACAGCAAAGTGCTTGCAAAAGCCTTTTATTGTCAAACCGGCAATTTCAGCTCCATAAGAAATGTTCTCCTTACGCGTTTCAGAGCTCAGGGGCTCCTTCGTCAGAGGATGGCAGCTGATAAAACTGAATGACTCGAAAGCACCATTGATTGCATGCATTCTTTTAAGGCCCCTCCTGGGTCTCTCACGTGAGTTCCGGTTTCAGCATGCTGGTACATGTAGTTTAAACATCGAGTAAGTATTTCCCCAGTGGGCTCTGTTTATTTCAGTGCCCTTATAAAAGATAAAAATAACCTCAGCCCCAGTGGGCTTTGGAGCAGAAACTTCGGTCTTGTAATTTGACCTTTGCTGTGCCTGTGGCTTCGAAGCCTTCGAAACCTATGGGGCCCCCTTCTCAGCTCCAGGGCTGTGGCATCCTTCACGGCCAGGCTGCCGTGCTTAAATCCATAAACCAAGTTGCCCTGATGCAAGAACGCCGCCAACAGCAAAGTGCTTGCAAAAGCCATTTATTGTCAAACCGGCAATTTCAGCTCCAAAAGAAATGTTCTCCTTACGCGTTTCAGAGCTCAGGGGCTCCTTCGTCAGAGGATGGCAGCTGATAAAACTGAATGACTCGAAAGCACCATTGATTGCATGCATTCTTTTAAGGCCCCTCCTGGGTCTCTCACGTGAGTTCCGGTTTCAGCATGCTGGTACGTGTAGTTTAAACATCGAGTTAGTATTTCCCCAGTGGGCTCAGTTTATTTCAGTGTCCTTATAAAAGATAAAAATAACATCAGCCCCAGTGGGCTTTGGAGCAGAAACTTCGGTCTTGTAATTTGACCTTTGCTGTGCCTGAGGCTCCGAAGCCTTCGAAACCTGTGGTGCCCCCTTCTCAGCTCCAGGGGTGTGGCATCCTTCACGGCCAGGCTGCCGTGCTTAAATCCAAAAACCAAGTTGCCCTGATGTAAGAACGCCTCCAACAGCAAAGTGCTTGCAAAAGCCATCAAGAATAGAAACATAATCAAGCAAGTACAAAATCTTAAAATCTTCCTTGTACTTTACAATTACGTTTCCTATGCAAACAGATTTCATCTGTTTCATCAGCTAAAGCAATTTCATCAATGTTACTACTATTGTGTGAATAACTAGGTCTCTTCTCTTCCGCTACTCGTGCGCCATTCCACCATTGTCCATTCACCAACTTCACAGCACAACTATCTATACTAGCCTCTACCACCTGACAAGACACACCAAACTTCTCTCTCCCTTTCACTACTTTTGAATCTGATAGCTTCACCCGAACCCAGTACCCTCTCCCAAAAAATAAGCTCTTAGCTCCCTTATTTACATCATAACTCTGCTTTTTTTCTTGACTTATACAAATGTTTCTCCGGATCTTGCTGACATCTTGATCAGAAATATTGATAGATGTCATTTTGGATAATTTACTTAACCAGGCTGGTCTTAAAAGGTCCTGAATAATCCTGCCTCTCAAAGGCAAATACGGCGAAACATCAGTTACACTGTGCAGTGCGGTACAATACGACCATAACATTGCACGAATAGCATCCCCCACATCTACACCTCTAATTACAGCTCCTCTGACACACTCACTCTCCATCCTGTTGGCACTCTCAATTTGACCATTACTCTGGGGATGATAAAGATAACACTTCTTATGTTATACCCCCACTTCACACGGGGAGCAAAGGCTTATGATCTGATTCCAAGCTAAACCTCGTAGCCCAAATATATGTTTTTCAAAGTTCAATTTCACGCAAGCGTTTCCAGTTCAATAACCAAATACTGGCGCTCCTGTGGTCTGAGTGTGCCAGAAGCAAATGCAATTTTGCACTCACATTCCCCTTTGCCCTGGGACAAAACAGCCCTAAGTCCAATACCATGGGCATCAACAGTTATGGTCAAACATTCTCCAGGTGTGTATGGACTGAGTAATGGCATACTTGAAGGTCCTGCCTTTATCTCGTGGAAAGCCTACTCTTGTGTCTTACCCCACACATATTTAACATTTTTCTTCAACAGAGCATGAAGAGGTTTTGCTTTGGTGGAAAAATCCTGAATAAAATTAAAATAATATTTACACATTCCTAAGAAAGCTTGGAGTTGTTTTCTGTCAGTTGGGATCGGTATCTCTTCAATTGCCTTTAACAAACCTGGAAATGGGCCGATACCTTTACCGGAATCCAAGTGACCAAAATATTTCTCTTCATGTACCCCAAATTCACACTTTGGGGTCTCTTGAGTCTCAAACCTTTCTCACACAAAGCCCTTAGGACATCATTCAATCTTGCTACATGCTCCTCACAGTCCTTTCCATAAACAATGATGTCATCCTGAAACACAGGCACACGCTTGAGACCTTTCAACACTTCACACTCTTTGAAACACCGCAGTAACAGAAGAAAGTCTAAAAGACATTCTGCAGTTTTGAAAAACACTATGTTTTAAGAGGCGCAGACAACGTATTTAGAAGTAGGAGCTTTATTTAAGTATATAGGAACAACCCCTAGACACATCCTCTGTCAGCAACTGCCAGCTCTCCTCTGCCTGGCATCCTCCAGAACTCTAACACATTCTGGTTGCCCAGGCAGGAATGCAGAGCATGTTGCTAAGTCACCATATCAGGATATAACATATCTCCCTTCCTTAATAATAAATACAATAACATACAGAATGCATATAATTGGTTAATCTCTTACACCTGGAATCAATGTGTAACACAATCATTATGCCATCTTGGAACTTTCCTAATGTGTTTGTTATCCCTTCCATCATCACTGTTTTTCACCAAATGATCCTTACCAGTTTTCTTTTCCCAAACATGTAAATCCGTATCTTTGCACATAGTGATACTTCGGGTATTCCACACTTTCCCATCACTTAGCCAAACATTGTTGCCAACAACCTTAATTATTTGCTTGGGTATTGACCATTTTGATAGACCTTTCCTTTGAGTGCCCACACAATATGTTCTCACACAATCTCCAGCAACAAATGCTCATTTGTTCCTTTTCAAATTGCCATTGTGTCTGCGCACATATTTCTCCTGGTATTTTTTGAATCTACACTCTAGACTCTTGTTGCATAACGGTCGCCTTTGATCCTTAAGCATCCACCCCGGAACAACCCTAGTTCCAGGTTGTCTGCCTTTGAGAAGTCTGAATGGAGATTCATTGGTAAGAGAATGGGGTGTGGTTCAGTAACTCCCCAACATTTCCTCCACTGCCTCTTTGCAATCTCCACCACACCCTTCCGATAATTGGATACATTCTTTCAGAATTCTATTAAATCTCTCAACAAGAACGTTTTCTCTGGGATTGTAAACAGCGGTAGTGTGGTGACAGAGGCCCATTTTGGACAGATATATTTTGAATTCCTCTGCTATGAACTGGGGCCCATTATCCGTGACTAACATATCAGGACACCCTTCCCTACGAAAAGTGTGGTCACAGAATTCGATAACAATAGAGGCTTTAATGTCTCCAGTGAATGCTACCTCAGGCCATTTTGAGTGGTAGTCAATCAAAACCAAGGCGTACTTATTTACAATTCCCTTGGATGAAAATGGGCTGCAGATATCTATAGCCACCTTTTCCCATGGTCTATTTGGAAAATAGGTGGATGAAATAGGTGATTCCTTCACCCGGTGAGTTTTATCGCGGCACATGCACTCCACACACCCACGTACTTGCTCCTCTATAATCCTGTACATCCCTGGCCACCAAAATGTTTCTCTGGCCTTTCTCTTCATTCCTGACATTCCACTGTGTCCTTCATGAAGTAATTTAAGTAACCTGGGCTGTAAGCTGTCTGGCACTACTAATCTAACAAATCAAAAACCAAAGGAAATGATGGACGGAGTGTTGAACATTGCAAGCACTCACCCCCAGTCAACTGATCTGGGTTTAATCCATCACCGTTCTTTAGCCCACTCTGTCACCCCAGTTCAGACATGGCCATATGCAAATCAGTCTGACCCTGTGCCTCATGGGAACAGTCCAGCCCGAACTGCCAAGCCATGTCTTCCCTGGACCGGAAACAAGCTTCCTAGGACCGGTTTCTGGCATTTCAGCCGTCTTCAGCCAGGCTTGCTTGAATCCAGTGACAAAGTGAGCAAGGGACTCACGTCTGAGCATACCCTGCCAACTTATGGCGAACAAAGCAAAAACCAAAGGAAATGATGGACGGAGTGTGGGAGCCGGCCTCGTGGCGTGGTCCTGTTTCCCCGCGCTAAGCCGCACGAGGTCCCATGCACATCGAGACTCCTCCATCTTGGATTGCACGTCACTCCACGTGACCATCTGTATGACCCTGCTCTACCCGGCCTCGGTCCCAGCGAGGCCCGACATCGAGACGCCAACCCCTGGCCCGGGGGATACCACGTGAGCCCTTCCCACTCCCGGCGGAGGGCAGTATCGATGGGACCCCCAACCGTCTCTCCACACCTGGGTGTGACCACCCCACAGCTCTCTGGGGCCTGGCGCCTCTCCTGCTGGGCGTCTGGCCGCTCCCTACCCGGCCTCTCCGCCCCCTCCGGGCGCAAGGGTCCGGACATCAAAGGGCTCCCGTCCTATATCTGGGGCGACCCGACAACAGGGCAGCAGTTGTATCCTGGAGTCAAGAGCCCTGCTGGTCGGATCGCGGCTGACCCTACGGAAGAAGACTCACCCTGAACCACCACTTGAGCCCTGCTGACGACGTCGCGGCTCCACCGTGCTTAAAGACCTTCACGAACCTTTGGGGCCCTGCTGACGCTGTCGCGGCCCGACCTTGTTGAACCTTACCACCTGAGCCCAGCTGACCTCGTCGCGGCTCGACCGAAGAGGACCTACCACCAGAGCCCTGCTGACCGTGTCGCGGCTCGACCTAAGCGGAACTACCATCCGAGCCCTGCAGACGCCGTCGCGGCTCTCCACGTCCGAGCCGCTCTGAGGCCAGCATCCAAGGTCTGGCACAGAGCCCTCCCGTACCTGGCTGGTACTAAGACTGTCCCGCTACCCTATCCTCTTAACGAACATTGAGACTCTGATAGGATCCCTCGATCCCTCTGTAAATATTGCCCGTATTACTGCCGATAAAGAATCTAATCTTGCAACTGCTATTGAATCCTGTGTGGTGGTGTTACTGGGCCTAGTACGATCATAGGAGAAGGACCTCCCCGAGGGGGCTTCTCAGCGGCGCTCGGCTATAACTTTGCGGTAGGAAGGTGCCCGGAATAGTCTCCCCGACTACCCGGTGGGCCTCCCTCCAACATTTGGTGGCCAGCGACGGGATCCGAGCCAGACGCAATCGTACAAGCAAGTAACGCAACCACTGCCGGACCAGACGGGAAAAGAAAACCATGGATGGCCAAGAAGCAACCGTGGCCGCAACCTTCCAGGTGGAGAAACTGGAGGAATACACCCACAAAGAACTCAAACAGTTCTGCAAGGACAAAGGGATCCCAACCACAGGATTGGGCACCAAGGAAGATATGCAGAGAGCCCTGAAAGCCTGGGCAGAACTCGAGACCCCTCCACCCTGAGCCGAAGGGACCTCGGCCCGGGACGGAAACCTGCCGACCACGACCCCGACAAACGGGGAGCGAACCGTCCCAGACACCAGCCTTTCCCACGAAGAGATACGAGAACGGGAAAGGGCACGGACACACGAAATGGACCTAGCCCGACTCCGGCTGGACGGTGAGCTCCTACTGGCGGAGAAAAAGATAGCCCTGGAGCAACTACGGCTGCAAGAGGAAATCGAGGAGAAGAAAAGGCATCGGGAGCTAGAGGAGAGACGGCTAACCCTCGAGCACGAGAGGAGCCTTAAAGAACTTGAACTAAAAGCTAAAACTGGGGAGACCAGCAACCCCGGAGCCCGGGACGCTCTGCCCCTGACCGAGCCAAAGGTTCACATCCCCAAGGATGTCGTCAAGGAGTACTATAAAAATGACGACATCCAGCAATGGTTCCGAGCGTACGAGGTAGCCATGACCACCCATCGGGTACCCCGGAAGGATTGGGGCGCCGGCCTATGAGGGAGGTTCCTCAGCGAGGGGCGGGATACCCTGCTGCAACTCCCCGACGCCGAGATGACCTCGTACGACCACATGAAGGAAGCCCTACTCACACGCTACGGACTATCGGCCGAGATGTACCGGCAACGCTTCCGGGACTGCAAGAAGATCCCCGGTACCACATGGGTCGAATACGTGGACTTCTTCAGCCGAGCGTTGGAAGGATGGATAAAAGGGAGCAAGGTCACCTCATATAATGAACTGTTCGACCTCATTGTCTGGGAGCACCTCGCCAACAACTGCTTTGTGGAACTAAGGCAACACCTCCTGGACAGTAAACTGACCGAGCCCCGGAAGCTCGCCGCCGAAGCGGACCGATGGGTCAACACCCGGGTCCCCCGGAACCCTGTGGGGGACTACACCCGGAGTACCACGGGACCTCCCCGCCAGCGAGGCGGAGGAGGGGGGTCCCACCGCAGTCGAGAATTCCCAGCCGGGCCGCCCAGAAGTCCGCCACGAGGGCAAGCAACCAACCCCGCTTCCCCGACCCAGGGCCGAAGAGGGACCCCTATCGCCCAGGCTGGACCACGACCGACAGTGACCTGCTTCGGATGTCAGCAGACCGGCCATTATGCAAGCGACCCGGCTTGCCCCGTGAACCGACGGAACGGGACCACGGGGCCACCTCCCCGACAAATAGCCGCCGCAGCCCTGGGAGAGAGAGAGGACGAGGAGGAAAACCACGACGACGGGTCCCCCGAGTGGGAACCAGCCGCCATGTCGCTTGTATGCCTAGGCTCCCGAGAAATAGTGCCCCGAGCCACCATCCCCAGCAACACCCAGAAGTACCAACAGTGGGTCACCATCAACGGGCGACAGGCCGAGGCCCTTCGGGACACTGGGGCCAGTGTGACCGCTGTCCGCTGCCATCTGGTGACCCCCGAACAGATCCTGCCACATGTCCTCTGCCCTGTCCGGACCGCAGACAACACCGAGAGCATGTGCCGGATGGCCCGAATCCCCTTCGAGTGGGGAGGAGTGTCCGGCACCCTAAAAGTAACTGTCCGCGACGACGCCCTGGTGGACTGCCTCCTGGGGAACGACCTAGAGAGCTCCCCCTGGGCCCAGGTGGAGCGCCGAGAGCATCTGGGGATGCTAGGACTACCCGAGTGGGCCTGCGCCACCACTCAGTCCATGACCACCCAGCCAGCCGCAGCCCCGGCCCCCGACAAGCCGGCGGGCCCCGAACAACCCACCTCCTCCGGCCCGGAGGGACCTGACGAGGAGGCCGGGCCGTCCGAACTTTCTTCCAACGAGGCCGCTCCCCTCAGCGAGATCCCCGAGCTGGCCCAGTGGCGCCACGACGGGGGCCCCACCCGCGAACAATTCCAGCAAGAGCAGAAGGGCTGCCCGTCCCTCGAGGGGGCCCGACAGCAGGCGGCCGTGCAGGCTGCGGGGGACCCCACAGGAGCCCACTGGGTCTATTGGGACAATGACTTATTGTATAGCGAGCAGAAAGTCGCCGAACTAGGGGCCGGCCGGGTGCTGGTGGTCCCCCTCCGATTTCGAGAGTTCCTCTTGAACCTGGCACATGACGTGCCCCTCGCCGGACATCTAGGGCGGGACAAGACTTACAGCCGCCTCGTGACCCATTTCTATTGGCCCCGAATGAGACGAGACGTGGACCAGCACTGCCGGTCCTGCCCGACCTGCCAAGTTAGCGGGAAGACTGGGGGACGAGTGAAAGCCCCCCTACAACCATTTCCAGCCGTCCACACCCCGTTCGAACGAGTGGGGATCGACATCGTGGGGCCCCTCGACCCCCGAACCGCCCTGGGCCACCGCTTCATCCTGGTACTGGTCGACCACGCCACCCGATACCCAGAAGCTGTCCCCCTCCGAACTGTGACAGCTCCAGTGGTGGGCCGGGCCCTGATGGGCATCTTCTCCAGGGTGGGGTTCCCCCGAGAAGTAGTGAGCGACAGGGGGACGAACTTTATCTCGAAGTACATGAGATCCCTCTGGCAACAATGTGGGGTCACCTATAAATTCACTACCCCTTACCACCCCCAGGGGAACGGACTGGTCGAGCGGTTCAACTGAACCCTGAAGGGGATGATCAAGGGCCTGGAAGAGCCCCTCAGGAGGAGATGGGATGTGTGGTAAATATTTAAATTACCTGTACTATTTTTTAAGCGGTAAAGTCTAGTAAGAATAACTCAGTCAAAATAAGAGGCAGAATCCGTGGTATTAGAGGTTTTGAAAAGGACTTTATTCCTTACAAAGGAATTATGGTTCGAACCAGGCAATCATATTCCATCACCACGAAGGTTCAGGAAGGGATAGGCAATGCATTATTGACAAGTAATCATATATATATGAAAAGCATTACATTAAGACAGATGCAGGAGGCGTAACAGCTGATAATACAGATAAGAATACACATACGTAATGAAAATAGGCGTAGTAATAGGCGTATACTAGAAACGTCATTTAAAATGATGTCACAAGTGGGTGGATCCATAAGAGAATCCTGCAGTGTCAGCAGAAATATTTGGCAGAGATGCGCGCGCAGCCGCATGACGTGTGATTGACGTGCAACTAGAGGGTGAAGGGAACTTGACATTTAGCCCTACATGTGGAGACAGAAGTCTGGGGTGTCAGGACAACCTAGTCCTAAATCATATCTAATATCTTGTGTTTAAGGAACTATATTATCTGGAAGGAAAGGTCTTCTCGGACAGATCCTATTCTATACTGACTGTTAGTGCGTGTACAAGCGTCTATGTGTCTACATGAGATGCGAGGGGGCAGGAATCTTCCATGGTAACAGGGGCTATGAATTACTTGCATAAAGACAGCGAGGCCGAGCCCTTTGCTCGGTAGCAGGAAGGATGTTTACCTAAACTACTAGACAGGAATGCATTGGATGAGGAGCGGAGCAGATAACTTGAAGGCTGAATACAGTTTTTGGCAGGCAACAGGCCGCGTCAGGCACCGTTAGCCGCGCAGGGAGTAGGACAAAGTTCATGGATACGGATGCAGGTCCAGGCTGGAGCATTTCAGAGGCAGAAGCAGGAAAAGGCTTGATGGCAGAATTCAGGGCCTACTCGCCTGAACTGTAAAACGTGAAAAGTGAACCATATAAAGTCGGTGGCCAATCATACTTAGGAATGGACTATTTGACCCATTCATGGCGGATCTGAAAGAGGACATGTTGACGTTGGACGCACATGTATTTGCGTCTTCATAGCTGGAACTGGAGGGAACATACATGTACTTGTAGCATGTACATGGAGCCGTTGGGGTCTAAGATAGGGGACATAACTGGTCATAAAATTCATATTTCCTCATTCTCTCCTTGTCCCCTACGGACCCTTATGAAATATCCATCTTCATCAATCCATCAATCTGTTCATATAGCATCATTTGTTCTTCTTTCTTCTTCCGGGATCTTGAATGAAAATTTGAAGGCGGGATACACGATGTGGCACACAGACCACAAATCGCTGGCCCACATTGTAGACATAAGCAGCAACTGAATAGTATGAGAAAGCCAATACCTAGGAAGGATAGGATCCTCCATCCCCAGGCTGACAACATGCTCCAGAACCAACCGGACCAAGTCCAGGTGCCTGGATTCTGATGTATCTGGCTTACGATTTTATGAAGTCGAGTTATGGCTTTATATACTGACGGCGCGTTTTCTGGTATGAAAACACAGCAACTTGATCCGATGACCCTACAAGCTCCGCCCCTATCGGCCAGAATGACGTCAAGGACAAGACGATTTTGAAGAACAACAATCCGCATCGCAGACTGCTCCTCTGTTAAGTTGCCTAAGGCGGAAGTAGTTTCATTCACTACTGCTTCAAGGGTTCTAGTTAATCTACGTATCAGCTTACTATTAGTGACTGTACCTATGTAGGGAAAGAAACCTTTATTGAAATCTGTGTATTTCTCCCATGCGGTTTCAGTGTAGTCGACAATCGGGAGATCTCTCTGCTGTCTATTGTGTACTAAATGGGTATTCCTATGATAATCAGGCGGGGCTAGGAAAACAGGTGGTAGAAGGAATGCAATGTAACAGGTACCATCCCAATCTAGGGGTAGGCGTATATATGCGCTGTGACCACAGATGAAGTAGGAATGACGGGAAACTCTAAATGTAGACTTGCCTTTATCACTGAATTCTATTACAGTGGTACATTTACTATGGCCCATGTGTATTGAACCATTCTTTTTTATACATAATTCGCCTCTAACTGGAAATACTGACATAGCGGGCAAGATTGGTGTAGCTTCGGATTCAACATTCAGGATCATGAGGTTAAGTGTAAAGTTACCTAATCCATATACTTCATTTTCTAGATCAGTCCCTGTTCTTTTGGGAAGTCCCTCCTTGTTAGGGTAGCAGACTTTAAGTAAAACTAGGTTCAGGTTTCCCCATACCCAGTTATCTTGATAAACTACTGAATTTGAATCTAGGGAATTAATCAAACTAAACCATGCTCCACAGGAGCCATTGTGTGTGAACGGATATGGAAAGAGGGGCAGAACTCCCCTATATTTCTGATAGGGAGGGAGTCGGCCACATATCCAACAATTTGTAGCATTGCTGGTCTGGTGAGAATGATGTAACATACTAATGAATGTGTTGTTGCGCAGCGCAAATCTATAGGACAACTCATGCGGGGGTAATTCGCTAAAAGAATGTTCGGCAGTAGCATTGAAAGCACGCTTGGAAATAGGGTAATACATGTGTAATAATATACTGGTAATAATAATCAGAAGACTTAGAAAAAACATAATTAACAATGTCACTATGCAGTGACTACGAAGTGATTTACAGTACGCATGTTTCTTGAGCTGTTTCTGTCTATTTCTCTCTCTATTTCGGTCTAGAGGATACATGTCAGAGACAAATTCAACCGATTCACCTTGGAGAGGACTTAAACAATCAAATTGTCTGACTTGCTAGACCTTAGTTTCAGTTTATAGTTTTCTTTTTCTGGCTTGTCAACCAGGGGGAGTTTTGAGTCAGTCTGTGAGGGAATGCAGGGCTGAAAGTTCAAGTCGGATGGTAGTCCATGAAATTTTTTGATATGGCTCGAGTGCAACCACCCTTTACGTCCCTCAATCTTCACAGCTGTCCTTGTGGTCAATAAGACGAGCTTAGGCGACTGCCAGCGAGGCTCCAGCGGGTTCCTTCTGTCGAAGTTCCTTACAAGTACAAGGTCTCCCGGAACCACGTCATGGGGCTTCACCTCAGTGTTATCGGGAAAAGCTGCAGCTACCTGTGAACGACAAGATTGTAGTACAGACATCAAGGAAGCCAGGTAATCTGTCAGCATATTACAATCAACATCAGTGATTTTACGAGGTATAGGCGTCCCCCACATATTTGGTGGTCTACCGAAGATCACCTCATACGGGGATAGCCCTGTTCGAGAGTGTGCTACCATTCTCATGTAAAAGAGCGCAACCGGTAAAGCTACTATCCAGTCGACACCTTTTTCTCTACATACTTTGGACAGTCTAATTTTCAGAGTTTGATTATGTCGCTCCACGAGACCTGCTGCCTCGGGATGTCGGACACAGTGGAATTTCCATTGATAGCCTAACAGAAGTGAAACATGTTTCATTAGCTCGGATGAGAATGGCTGGCCATTATCTGAGTACACGACACGGGGCAAACCATACCGTGGGAAGAATTCTCGAACTAACTGTTTAGCAGTAGTCGGGGCAGTGTAATCTGAGACGGGATACGCCTCTGTCCACCGGGAAAGAGCGCATACAACTACGAGGACATATTTGAATCCTCGACATCGTTCCATCTGGATATAATCCATCTGGAGGACTTCAAAAGGGTGATCGGGGGGTTGAAATCCACCCTGTTCTACAGGTACGCCTTTTCCTGGATTGAACTGACAACAAATCATGCAGGTACGTACTTTCTGTTTAGCTGCTGCTCGCAAGTGTTTATTGAACCAAATGTGTTGAATACTGTCTAGCATAGCTTTCTCTCCTAGGTGCGCTGGACTATGTATTGTGTTAATGATGACTTTCTTATTTTTGGCTTGAATACAGGCTTGTGTCAGAGCGATGAGCTCTGCTGCTTGAGCTGACAAGGTATCGATACAATTTGTTTCAATAACTTCAGTGTCTGTTGTGACTGCATAAGCGGCCACTAACTCTCCTGTATTTGTTCTCATGCATGAACCATCTACATACAATGTCAGGTCTGGATCTGATAATGGAATATCTGTCAAGTCTTGTCTGGGTTTCGTCGTAATAGTAATAACTTCAATACAGTCATGTGCCAATGGGTCTGTTCCACTTAATGGCAAAAGTGTGGCAGGATTTAATGTACTACAACGTCTGATTTCTATGTGTGGCTGGAACAATGTCAATTCATAACCCGTCAGTCTTGCTATAGTCAAGTGTTGTGTTTGGGTCCGGTTCAAGAGAACCTCTACTGCGTGTGGTACTTGTACTGTCAATTGATGTCCTAACACTATGGCATCGCTTTGTCTGATTGCTAAAGCTGTTGCTGCGACTGTTTTCAGGCACGCAGGAAGAGCCTGAGCTACGGGGTCTAATGTACTAGAAAAATAAGCACATGGCTTGTGTGATCCTGCTTGTTCCTGCGTGAGTACTGACAAAGCAGTACCTTCACGTTCTGTGACAAAGAGTGTAAAACGTTTGCTGTAACATGGTGTTGCTAAAACAGGTGCTTGGCATAAAGCTTTCTTTAAGCTTTCAAAAGCTTGTGTATGTTCCTGAGTCCAAGGGAGGACAGTCGATGTCGCTGCCTCCTGTGTTGTCAACTGAATGAGTGGTTTTGCTAGAAATGCATATTGAGGGATCCACTGCCTACAGTACGAAGTGAGGCCTATGAATGCCCGCACCTCCTTTTGTGTCTTGGGTGGCGGCATGTTAACAATTAACTGGATGCGGTCGGGTGTAAGCTGTCTTCCCCCCTTGGACAGCAAGTGCCCAAGGTACACAACTTGCTGGACACAGAATTGCAACTTCGAAGGGGACACTTTGTGCCCCTTGTCGGCTAAAAAATGTAAAACCGTCAGTGATGCTTTTTCACATTCAGGTTCGCTTCGGGCGGTGATCAGCAGATCATCGACATATTGAAGCAGGGCAGTGTTAGCTGGCATGTGGATACTGTCAAGTTCTCTTTTCAGTGCTTGGCTATAGATGCTGGGGCTTTCTGTGAATCCTTGAGGTGCGCGTGTGAATTTAAAACTTCGTCCATTTAAACTGAATCCGAACAAATATTGGCTTTCCGGATCGATTGGGACGCTAAAGAAGGCGTTCTTGAGGACTCCCCAGAGTCTATAGACAGTGGCGCAGAGTTACTCCTCAATCTTTTCAGGACCTTTTTAACCCGCCATGCTTCAATGAGTTGGATGATATTAATGACCATGTATCAGCTCTGAATGCCAACCTCGAAGCAGCTATTAACCAATTAGCTCCATCTAAATCTCAACTGAACCCTCTTAAACGCGTGCAAGCTCCATGGTATACACCTACTTTGAAAACAGAGAAATCCCGTTGCAGAAAGCTGGAGCGAACCTGGCGCCTCGCACACAATCAAAATGATAAAGTCGTATTCAAAAATGCTCTAACAGCCTATCACAAAAATTTGCGGCTTGCCCGTAAAATGCATATTGCGGCTGAGATTGACAATGCGGAAAATTCTTCTCGTACACTCTACCAAATATTAAATACGTTTACTAATCCCAAGGCTTGTAACACAGATGCTGCCCCTTCACAATACCTCTGTGACAATATAGCAAATTATTTGTCTCAGAAAATTGAAAATATATATCAAAAAATTACTTCGACTAGTAGGCCCTGCCCCAGTCAGCCCTCAAATTCCACCCCCGTCAAAGAGATATTGCACACCGTTGACACCTTCCCTGCATGCACGGTACTGGAAGTTGCTGCTCTTCTAAAAAAAACCAAATCCGGCTCACCACTAGACCCTATGCCTGCCAAAATCACAGCCACTTTGTCAGATTCGCTCGCCAGTCCTATTTGTGCCATCCTCAATAAGTCACTAAAGGATGGCGTTCTTGCGGCAGAGTGGAAGGCAGCCCAGGTCATTCCCATTAAGAAAAATGCGAAACTGTCACCGGAGGACTATACCAATTACAGACCCATTTCACTGCTCCCCCTTCACAGTAAACTCCTGGAAAAACACATCAACAAACATCTTTCCGCGTTTATTGAATCTTCCCAATGCTTAGACGAATCACAATCCGGTTTCCGTCCAAAACACAGTACGGAGACCACATTAGTGGAGGTCATAGACAACATCAGAATGGCAGCAGATAAGGGTCAGGCAGTGCTATTGGTCCTGCTTGACCTATCTGCTGCCTTCGACACCATATCTCATCAGGTCCTCATCACCAGACTTGAGGAGATGGGTGTAAGAGGTAAAGCGCTTGGTTGGCTGACTGATTTTCTGACCAACAGGACGCAAACTGTCAATCTAGGTCCTTTTAGCTCGTCCACCACCAGGATCAGCAAGGGGGTTCCTCAGGGCTCTTGTTTGAGCCCTACATTGTTCAATGTCTATGTAGCCCCCTTGGCAGGATACCTCAGACGGCTTGGGTTTGACCCCATATCCTATGCCGATGACACGCAACTTTTGATGTCTTTCGACAAAACTAGTCCGCTTACCCGGGACTTGTTTTCCGAGGGCATGAAAGGAGTTGCGCAGTGGATGAGGGAAAATTATTTACAGTTAAACTCTGACAAATCAGAAATCATGCTGTTTGGAGAGGCAAAACTGAGATGGTCCCCTAGTTGGTGGCCTGAGGAATTGGGCTCTGCCCCGTCCCCCAAAGATGTTGTAAAAGATCTGGGTGTACGCCTGGACAGTGATCTTACTTTAGAAGAACATGTTAACAGTACCGCCAACACCTGCTTTCATACCCTCCGCATGTTGCGTAAGGTCTGTCCCTTCCTTCCCTTATCTACCCGTAAATCTTTGGTTCAGTCATTGATTATCAGTAGATTGGACTACTGCAATGCCCTGTTAATTGCAGCAAAAGAAAAATCTCTATGCAAACTGCAAGTGGTCCAGAACACCGCTGCCCGATTAGTAAATAACGCACTTCCCAGGACCCCCTCTGCTCCTTTACTCGACGACCTCCATTGGCTCCCCATAAAAAAGAGGGTCAGATTCAAAATATGCTGCATGGTTTTTAAATCCTTGCACAACTTGGGTCCTGGCTACTTTGCTCGGAAACTGGTCAGGTACATTCCGACTAGATTACTGAGATCCAGCCAACTTGCATATCTGCAAATCCCTCGCATAAAACTAGCCCGGATGGGTGGTAAAGCGTTCTCATATCTGGCACCCCGTTACTGGAATCTCCTCCCATTACATCTTCGCCAATGTGCCAATTTGGGGGTCTTCCGGAAATTACTGAAAACGCATCTTTTCTAATCAGTTTCCCTCAGTGGCCAATCAGCAGTCTAAAGCGCAGAGATACCCCGTATGGGGTGATTCGGGCGCTATACAAAACCCATAAATAAATAAATAAATAAATTACAGTAAAGAACGTTGCTTCTGAATCTATGGCTGTCAGTAATGAAGAGATATCTGGGACCACGGGGTATTGTGGTACAATGCATTTGTTTAATTCGCGCAGATCAATAACTAATCGATATACTGGCGGTGCTTTTGGATCAGTTCGTTTAAGAATCGGAATTATCGGGGAGTTACATACATTGGAGTCGGTTTCCACGACCACTCCTTGTGCAATGAGCTAGTCAATGATTTGCAGTAAAGCCACTACAGCATCTGGCGGTAATTTGTATTGTCGCATTCGTGGTAGTACCACTCCTGGTTTGAGTGTGACTCGATATGGTGTAATGTGCATACAACCTACATCAGTGGGGCCTTGTGCCCATAAATGTGCAGGTAGATTCTGTAACCGGTGATCCATGTCTCTAGACACGTAGTGACCCTTAAAGTCACGCAAAAATAATCGTACTCCTTCCGGAGAACAACATATTATAGCTCCTAGAGCTTTCAATGTTTTTATACCTAACAAGTTTTCTGGACATGATTTCATAAGCAATAGATCTGTAGTCCGTGTCAATGGACCAACTGTGAATGCAAGTGGTTGCGATACTTCGTTAATAGTAGGCTTTCCTGAAAAACCAAGGGAAATATTTTGTGAGCCTGAGAGAGGTGCCCCTGGGACTTCGCTGTGACTGATAGTGGTTCTGCTTGCCCCTGTATCGAGTAGAAACTTTCTGTCTTTCCCTAATACTTGACTCTGTACGTAAGGACCCTCTTGATCTACGGGAACCTCAATAAGGGGTAGGCCAACTTCCCTCTCTAGGCTATTTCATGTGTAGCGCTGATACTCTGGGTAGTCATTTTGTGCATACTGGTACATCTGTTGTGTCGTGTTTTGTGTTGCAGCAATAGGCTGTGGCTGTTGTTGTTGTTGTTGTTGTGGTACGGTCTGCTGTACAGCTGGCATAGGCTGTATATTCTGAGGTACTTGTTGTTGGATCTGATCCTGTCTAGGCGGACGTGGTCTCTCTTTCGTTATACCCGTAGAGATATTGTGTTTTAGAACTGCGCAATCGTGTATATAATGACCTGGCTGTTTACAATAGTTGCATGTCCCTCTAACGGGACCCGCTGAATCATTGGACTGCGTCGTACCCTTTTTATGACCGTCAGCTGGAACTGACTGGGCAACAAGCATTTTCATTTTCGTGTCTTTCATACGTCTTTGTTCATGTTCTTGTCCTTCCCTAATTCTGTTGTGATGATATTGTAACATTTGTAACATCTGAGACGGTGTGTTACCTTGCCAAGTACTCTCGAATTTCAGTACTCTACTCTTAACTTGGGGCAAGGAATTTTCAACTAATTTTGTCACAAACAGATGTGGATACGACTCACTACTTGCTTTTATGCCACTATTAATACCAAAACATTTTTCAAATCGGGAATAGAAATCACTAGTGTCTTCATCTTGTTTTTGTTTACAGGCTGAAATTGCACCCCAGTCTTCCTTTTTCGTAGTCAATAAACGTGGTAGTACCTGCACTAATAATCCTGGTAATGCTGTAGTCTTTTCCCCAACCCCTGAACCTGCAGCTCGGACCTTTTCTTCGTTTTCTAATGCTGTCCAATCTATCTTTTGGTCTCCCACCTCCCATTCCTTTTCTTTGAGTTTCTCGTAAATACCGGCAGGTAATAAGACTTTTAATATTTTCATAATGTCAGGGTATGTATACTCTCCCATGAGTAACATGTCTTTTATCTCACGGTGGAAACCTGCTGGGTCTTTGTCATGGCTAGGTACTACTTTCTTCATTTCTAATAATTCAATTTTAGTTATGGGCGTGTACACAAACACGCGTTTAAAAGTATTGTCATCACCTCTGACTGGGTGTACTTCGCGTAAGGGATTCTGTCTGTCTATGTGATACGTTTTTCTTTCTTTGGGGGGAACTGAAACATGTTCTGGGCATACGAAGACAATGTACTGGTGTCGATATTCTAGAATTTCTTTAATTAAATCAGTACCTGAACCTCTCCATTTGTTCGTGAGTAATTCTATCAGTATATCAGGTAGGGGACCAGGATCGGAGTGTTGGCTTCTATATAATATAAGGAGGTGTTGTATCATGTATATACCAGCTAAACGCTGTTCGTCTGGGGTAAGATTCAAAAACGTGTGTGCTAGCGCATCATCACTGTATTTTTCAGAACTGTCAGCCCATTGTACTGCTGACCTGGCTAATTCTTGTTCATCCATAGAATCGAGCATGTGATACCCCCTTCGGTCTCGGAGTAATTTATCAGCAGCCTGGAATAAGTGTTCAGGGGACTTCGTATTTAGCATAGGGGCTTGAAAATGTCTATTACATTCTGGACGTATCGGACGTATCGGATCAGTAAAGTATCTGGTATTGTTACAAGGTCTTCCCCTACCTACATAAGCTATCGTTTCTAATTGTCCTGTGGGCATTTCTGATTCTTCCTCCTCCTCTCCCTCTGATTCAGTTTTGTCTGCCTCCATTCTGGCTTTATGTATTCGTTCTATTTCTTTGCGGATCTTTCGGCACATAGCTACTATACACGTCTGTTTATCATGTTTTCCCTCTGATATATTCTGACCCCATCTGGTAAGTACTTGCATTTCATCCTGATCTACCCCAGGCCTATCTTTGTCTCTAATCAAGCAGTTTATGAAGAAGCGTAACAGTAATCTCTGTATATCCACTTTCTGGTAATCCATGGCTTCGTCAATACTTTCAGGGCCTTGCCCTGTTTGGACAAAGCGATATATATTGTCTAGATGATTAACCATTCCTGGTAGTGTCGTTAAATATAGCGAAGCTCGTCGTATACGTAGTGATGATAGCAGCATTCTGTCATTTTTACCGGGCACTGGATCATATCTACAATCCACAAGATGTTCCTTAAACATGTCGGACGTTGCTATTTGGGGTGTACGTTGGTTTGCTAAATCTCTAAGAGACGATTTACTTCGTGACGGTGGCGTGGCAAAAATTGCTGTCGCACCTCCTGTCGCACCTTCTGAGGTGCTAGGCACGAAAGGATTTGTGGGATGTAAGGTAGAAACTGTGGATGCAGGAAAAGCGGTGGAAACAGATGGACCTGTTGGATTGTGCGGAGGAGTTTGTTGTTGCGGAGGTGGGGGCGGATGATCTCGGGGTTGAGCACCATCGACAGGTGGCGTGTGTGGTGGAACATTAACATATTCGGGAGCTACATCGTCTAAATACGAGGAAAGGAAAATATCTTTTGCGGTCTTGGGATGTGTTTTAATCGGGAGTAATGGGGGTGTCAAATCTTTCGGTATTTCCGGGGTGGCCTTAGGTAAACCTTCGGCCAAAAGAGGATACATACCATTCATAAGAGTGTTCCGTTGTCTGTCTACTTGTTCTGTTTTTACTCGGATACCTTCCTCAACTAATATATTTTCTCGGGCTTTATTTGAGTTCTCCCTACTTTTCTCTTCCTGTCCGAGCGCTTTCTCTGTGCGCCTATGCGATTCTTTACGCCATAGTTCAATGGCATCTTTCTGTGACTGTCTGGCTTTCTTTTTCCATAATTCTTCTTCTACTCTCATGATGCAATCTGCATCCCATGTCCCAGCTGCGGGCCACCTCTGACTTTCTGCTAGATCTTTGGTGTAGTCCACCCATAAGTCAAGATATAATACGGCATCTAGGCCATGTTTATGATACATAAAGTACCCTGGAGTGTCCCTAGGTGGAACGGGAACAGCCTCTTCGAGTACTCCTTTTCTAGTTTTGATCTGTCTTAATTTTGAAAAGAACGGCATCTTTAAACCTTGCTACTTGATTCTTACTCGAACTGGACTTGAACACAATTAATACAATAAACACAATAAGGAACACTCATTCATACCACAATTTTTAAAACCTATTAAAACATTTAACATTTAACATTTAACATTTAACGAACAATGATAATTAGAAGAAAACTAGTCACTGACACAATACTAATACTAGATAATACTGAATTATATACATGAACATACTAGATATACTGCTAAACAGTACAGATACACTGCTAAAACAGTGCAGACCGGATTTGTGTACCCAAACCCGTCAGGACCGGCACAAATTAATGTGCACGTCTAAATGCCTCCCCGGCAACGGTACTCACCGGGTAGCACGGAACGGAAGGCCTCGGAACTGAACTGAACTGGACCGGACTGGACTCGACTCGACTCGGAACTTCGGAACCTGGTGGGCCTCTGCATACCTCGGATCTTGCTCACTCAGCTAGGCTCTGGTCGGGATACTTCGCACTTCTCACCGCCTCGTCTGGGTGTTGATCGCAGCCTCAGTCACCCCCGCTTGGCCGGAGGGAGATACAGGAAATCCTGCGGGTACGCGTTTTTGTCCGTTCAGCTGTGGCAGGGGACCGGGCCTGCAACGCACCTCCGGCGCGTGAGATGAGAAAGTGTCCCTGTTCGGGCGCCAATTTATGTGGTAAATATTTAAATTACCTGTACTATTTTTTAAGCGGTAAAGTCTAGTAAGAATAACTCAGTCAAAATAAGAGGCAGAATCCGTGGTATTAGAGGTTTTGAAAAGGACTTTATTCCTTACAAAGGAATTATGGTTCGAACCAGGCAATCATATTCCATCACCACGAAGGTTCAGGAAGGGATAGGCAATGCATTATTGACAAGTAATCATATATATATGAAAAGCATTACATTAAGACAGATGCAGGAGGCGTAACAGCTGATAATACAGATAAGAATACACATACGTAATGAAAATAGGCGTAGTAATAGGCGTATACTAGAAACGTCATTTAAAATGATGTCACAAGTGGGTGGATCCATAAGAGAATCCTGCAGTGTCAGCAGAAATATTTGGCAGAGATGCGCGCGCAGCCGCATGACGTGTGATTGACGTGCAACTAGAGGGTGAAGGGAACTTGACATTTAGCCCTACATGTGGAGACAGAAGTCTGGGGTGTCAGGACAACCTAGTCCTAAATCATATCTAATATCTTGTGTTTAAGGAACTATATTATCTGGAAGGAAAGGTCTTCTCGGACAGATCCTATTCTATACTGACTGTTAGTGCGTGTACAAGCGTCTATGTGTCTACATGAGATGCGAGGGGGCAGGAATCTTCCATGGTAACAGGGGCTATGAATTACTTGCATAAAGACAGCGAGGCCGAGCCCTTTGCTCGGTAGCAGGAAGGATGTTTACCTAAACTACTAGACAGGAATGCATTGGATGAGGAGCGGAGCAGATAACTTGAAGGCTGAATACAGTTTTTGGCAGGCAACAGGCCGCGTCAGGCACCGTTAGCCGCGCAGGGAGTAGGACAAAGTTCATGGATACGGATGCAGGTCCAGGCTGGAGCATTTCAGAGGCAGAAGCAGGAAAAGGCTTGATGGCAGAATTCAGGGCCTACTCGCCTGAACTGTAAAACGTGAAAAGTGAACCATATAAAGTCGGTGGCCAATCATACTTAGGAATGGACTATTTGACCCATTCATGGCGGATCTGAAAGAGGACATGTTGACGTTGGACGCACATGTATTTGCGTCTTCATAGCTGGAACTGGAGGGAACATACATGTACTTGTAGCATGTACATGGAGCCGTTGGGGTCTAAGATAGGGGACATAACTGGTCATAAAATTCATATTTCCTCAGATGTCCTGTTGCCCTGCCTCCTGTTCGCCTACCGGGAGGTACCACAGAAGTCCCTGGGCTTCAGCCCCTTCGAACTGTTGTATGGGCACCCCGTCCGAGGGCCCCTCAGCCTGGTCAAGGAGGGTTGGGAGGCGAGCGTCCAAAGTGCCCCGCCCGACATCTACCGGTACCTCCTGACCCTGCGGAACCAGACTCGGAAGTTCCGGGCCCTGGCAGAAGCCAACCTTGAAGCCAGCCAAGAAGACATGAAACGCTGGTATGACGAGAATGCCTCAGCCGTCGAGTTTAAGCCGGGCCAGCAAGTCTGGGTCATGTCACCCGTGGACCCCTGCGCCCTGCAGGACAAGTGGACCGGGCCCTTCAAGGTAGTTGAGAGGAAGAGCCCCGTCACGTACCTGGTCGACATGGAGTCTCCGAGGAACCCCCTCCGGGTCCTGCACGCCAACCGGCTCAAGCCCCACTTTGCCCGAACTGAACTAAGCTTACTGCTGACTACTGACGATGGGGGTGAAAGTGACTCCGAGCCCCTACCAGACCTCCTGGGGTCCTCGAGCCAAGACGGCTCCTTGGAGGGCGTCCGCCTCTCCGCCACTCTAACACCAGAACAGCGCCATGACTGCCAGAAGCTGCTGCAGCCCTTCGCTGCCCTCTTCTCTCTCACGCCCGGGGTGGCCCCCTGGTACGTCCACGACGTGGACACGGGGGATAGCCCCCCTGTACGACACCGCGCTTATAGAGTGCCTGACCGAGTCCGAGCCTGCATAAAGACCGAGGTCGCCAAGATGCTCACCCTCGGAGTCATCGAGCCTTCCGACAGCCCGTGGGCCAGCCCGGTAGTCTTGGTACCAAAGGCCGCCGCCCCCGGCACGGCCCCCGAACTCAGATTTTGTGTCGACTACCGGGGCCTGAACGCAGTTACCAAGACCGATGCCCACCCTTTGCCACGAGCCGATGAGCTGATTGATTGCTTAGGGGCCGCCCGCTACCTAAGCACCTTTGATCTCACCGCTGGGTACTGGCAGATCAAGCTCACTCCCGGCGCACAAGAACGATCAGCTTTCTCTACCCCCGATGGCCACTACCACTTCCGGGTGATGCCCTTTGGCATGAAGAACGCCCCAGCGACCTTTCAGAGGCTGGTAAACAAGGTCCTGGCCGGTCTCGAAGCCTTCAGCGCGGCCTACCTCGATGACATTGCTATCTTCAGCGACCACTGGGCCGCGCACCTAGGACACCTTGGGGAAGTCCTGGCCGCTCTCCAAAGAGCCGGGCTCACCATTAAAGCCAGTAAATGCCAGATCGGTCAAGGCTCTGTGACCTATCTGGGCCACCAGGTGGGGAGTGGCCAGGTGGCCCCCCTCCAGTTAAAAGTCGACGCCATCCAGGCGTGGGAGCCTCCCGCCACCCAAACCGCTGTCCGGGCCTTCTTAGGCCTCACAGGTTACTACCGACGCTTCATAAAGGATTATGGCAGCATTGTGGGCCCCCTTACAGAACTCACTTCAAAGAAGCAGCCCAAGACGGTGCACTGGACGCCCCGCTGCCAGACCGCGTTTGATGCTCTCAAGGCGGCCATGTGCGCTGCCCCTGTGCTACAGGCCCCCGACTACAGCAAGGAATTTGTAGTCCAGACCGATGCATCGGAGTACGGGGTCGGGCGGTCCTCTCCCAGCTGGACGCCAAGGGCCTCGACCGACCGGTGGCCTTTATCAGCCGCCGACTGCTGCCGCGAGAACAGAGGTGGAGCACCATCGAGCGGGAGGCCTTCGCTGTGGTATGGGCTCTCAAGAAGCTCCGGCCCTACCTTTTCGGTACCCACTTCAGGGTCCAGACTGACCACCGGCCCTTGCGGTGGCTCATGCAAATGCGGGGCGAGAACCCCAAGCGGTTGCGCTGGTCCATCTCACTGCAAGGGATGGACTTCACTGTAGAACACCGGCCCGGCAACGACCACGCCAATGCTGACGGCCTGTCCCGATTCTTCCGCCTCGGCGAGGAGAACCCCCAAGAAGATGGGTGACTCTCCCTGCCTTCAGCTGGGGGGACGCGTGTGGGAGCCGGCCTCGTGGCGTGGTCCTGTTTCCCCGCGCTAAGCCGCACGAGGTCCCATGCACATCGGGACTCCTCCATCTTGGATTGCACGTCACTCCACGTGACCATCTGTATGACCCTGCTCTACCCGGCCTCGGTCTCAGCGAGGCCCGACATCGAGACGCCAACCCCTGGCCCGGGGGATACCACGTGAGCCCTTCCCACTCCCAGCGGAGGGCAGTATCGATGGGACCCCCAACCGTCTCTCCACACTTGGGTGTGACCGCCCCACAGCTCTCTGGGGCCTGGCGCCTCTCCTGCTGGGCGTCTGGCCGCTCCCTACCCGGCCTCTCCGCCCCCTCCGGGCGCAAGGGTCCGGACATCAAAGGGCTCCCGTCCTATATCTGGGGCGACCCAACAACAGGGCAGCAGTTGTATCCTGGAGTCAAGAGCCCTGCTGATCGGATCGCGGCTGACCCTACGGAAGACTCACCCTGAACCACCACTTGAGCCCTGCTGACGACGTCGCGGCTCCACCGTGCTTAAAGACCTTCACGAACCTTTGGGGCCCTGCTGACGCTGTCGCGGCCCGACCTTGTTGAACCTTACCACCTGAGCCCAGCTGACCTCGTCGCGGCTCGACCGAAGCGGACCTACCACCAGAGCCCTGCTGACCGTGTCGCGGCTCGACCTAAGCGGAACTACCATCCGAGCCCTGCAGACGCCGTCGCGGATCTCCACGTCCGAGCCGCTCTGAGACCAGCATCCAAGGTCTGGCACAGAGCCCTCCCGTACCTGGCTGGTACTAAGACTGTCCCGCTACCTTATCCTCTTAACGAACATTGAGACTCTGATAGGATCCCTCGATCCCTCTGTAAATATTGCCCGTATTACTGCCGATAAAGAATCTAATCTTGCAACTGCTATTGAATCCTGTGTGGTGGTGTTACTGGGCCTAGTACGATCATAGGAGAAGGACCTCCCCGAGGGGGCTTCTCAGCGGCGCTCGGCTATAACTTTGCGGTAGGAAGGTGCCCGGAATAGTCTCCCCGACTACCCGGTGGGCCTCCCTCTCCGTTCTTTAGCCCACTCTGTCACCCCAGTTCAGACATGGCCATATGCAAATCAGTCTGACCCTGTGCCTCATGGGAACAGTCCAGCCCGAACTGCCAAGCCATGTCTTCCCTGGACCGGAAACAAGCTTCCTAGGACCGGTTTCTGGCATTTCAGCCGTCTTCAGCCAGGCTTGCTTGAATCCAGTGACAAAGTGAGCAAGGGACTCACGTCTGAGCATACCCTGCCAACTACTAATCTAACACTCATGCGCATCACACCATCCACTACAGAAAGTTCTGTCCAGACCGTCCAAAACTCTCCAAATTTTTTTTTAGGACAAAACTGGGGCCCGAAGGATTGGACAGCTCCATCATAACTTCTTTGATGGTGGAATCATTATTTATGGCATCTTTCCATTCCTCAATGGAAATGGCACCCTCACACGACTCAGTCACACTAGCTACCAGACAATCATCATTGAAGTCAACATCATCATCATCGCATTCTAATGGTAACCGGGATAGGCAATCGGCATTGACATTGCGAATGCCTGGAACATACTGTAGTGAGAAGTCATACCCTTGGAGCCTGTATAACCATTATGCAATTCTAGGAGTTGCTTTAGCGGCTCCCTTAGTGGTGAATAATTCTATTAGTGGTTTATGGTCTGACCTTATTTCAAAACGGGTTCCCCAGATATAAGTTTTGAAGTAGTTCACTTCCGACCAGCATGCAAGTGCCTCTTTCTCAATGACTGAATATGTGGCCTCCGCACCTTTGAGGGTGCGAGATGCAAATGCTACTACACGTTCATGTCCCACATGTTTTTGCATGAGCACTGCCCCTAAACCGTAGGCACTGGCATCCACTACGATTATGCTGTGATGTGAAGGATTAAAAGGCTTCAAAGCTACAGCTTTGACTATTTGATCTTTAATGGAACTGAAAGCTTTTTGGCATTCATCTGTCCACTCAAACTTAACGCCTTTTTCATTAATGTTCTGAGAATATGGACCTTGTCAGCAAAATGCTGAACAAAATTGGAATAAAATTCCGCAAGACCCAGGAATGAGCGCAACTGCTCCTTGTCACACGGAGATGGTGCATAGGTGATGGCATCTAATAACTTCTTTTTAGGTTTTACTCCATCCTTAGATAGGGTGTGTCCCAAGTAATCAATTTGCTTGACCCCAAGTTTGCATTTCTTGACCCCTAGAGTTAGACCTGCATTTTGCAACTTATCTAATGTTTGTGTAAGTGTACAATCATGTTCAGCACAATTGCTTCCCCACACTAGCACATCATCTTGAAAAACTAACACCTTGGGTACTCCTGCCAACAACTTACACAATACTCTTTGGATGCCAAACCAAAAGGCATTCTAATAAACTGGAATGCTCCTTCAGGAGTGATAAAAGAGGTGAGGTGCCTTGAAGAAGGATGCAGCTTGATTTAATGGTAGGCATTGGATAGGTCAATCAATGAAAAGTAGGTAGCATCTGTTACAGAAGACACCATTTCATTAATGTGTGGTAATGGATATCGGTCAACTAGGATATTCTGATTAAGATCTCTCATATCAATGCACATGCGCAGGTTACCGTCCGGTTTGCGTGCTAAAACCACTGGACAAAGCCATTTAGATGACTCAATGGGTTGCATCACATAACCTCTGCAATTCTACTTTTAACTTCCCTCTGAGAGTAAATGGAACATTTCTCGCTTTATGTGCACATGGCACGTTATTAGGCTTTAACACAATGCGGTGTTCAAATTTTTCTAAACAACCTAATTTTTCATCAAACAATTTTGGAAATTTGATGCTCCATTTGCTTTTCTCCATATCTTTAGTAACTAAGACTTGTTGAGGGTGATTAGGGTCTAATGTTATGCCCAACATGTTTTGTTCACATCAACCCAATAATGCGCTCCCTTTTTCCACAACATATACCTTGCTCGTGGCAATTTTACCCTTGTGAGACAATGTGCACTTGAAAAACCTGATAATGGAAGTTTTATACCACAATATCCAACAGGTTCAACATCTGGCACATTTAACTGATGACATCCTACTTGTTCCCACATGTTTTTGTCTATAATAGTATATGGGGAACAAGAATCTGCCCAAACCGTTATTTTGGTTCCATTGATACCTAAATCACATTTGGGCGGGTTGTAGCCTTCTGATACATTATTGATATCATTGTCACAAATAACTATGACCTCGACCTCTCCATCATTATCAGAATTATCATCATCAACATTCTCACTAATAGCATTCACAGGGCGTTTCCATTTTGAGATGGATAATGATCCAGCCTTACACATGCGTGCTAAGTGACCAATCCTTTTACATTTATAACATTTTTCCTTAATAGCAAAGCATTTGTCTGAATCAGCAGTATGTCTGGTACTGCCACACTTATAACATACTCTGTTGTTTTTGGGAATGGTGGTTTTGGTACTACTATCTTTCTTTTTGGGAGGAATTTTCTCTACAGCGCACACTTTAGTAGTGCTGTGTTTTTTCAGAGCTTAGTTATTTAACATACTTGGAAGTGTTCTCAACCCGTCTTGCTACTTAAATGGTTTTCTGCAAGGAAGGGTCTTTCATTTCTAATAACATTTCTTGAATTTTGGCATTATTAGTTCTATTTATGAATTGGTCTCTTATAATCTCCTCATGAAGATCTCTGAACTTGCAAGTGGAAGCAAGGGTTCTCAAAATAGAGATGTATTGCTCGACAGATTCCCCGGTTAATTGGGATCGCGAGAAAAAACTTGAGACTTTCTACTACTATACTAACTTTCTTTCCGAAGTTTTCTTCTAGAGCTTTGATCACCTCAATGTATTCATCACTAAAAATCACTTCATCATACTGTAGACTTACATCCACATCCTCTTTATTACTCCCTTCTTTGCTCTCTTCTTTGCTCTCATTTTCACTGGTATTCTCCTTAATGATTATCTGTTTCTTATCATTACCAATGGGTAGAGTTTTCAAAACCTTCCTACCTTCTACTCCTAAATTATGTTTTAGTAATGGCACTTTTCGAGAAGCTATAAACTCCTCTCCACCTATAGCCTCTAAAGAAGTTTCAAATGACTCTATCCAGTCTTCCCACGGTAAGGTGGGTTCCCCAGGATTTTGTAAAAATTTGGGTGTGAGGTTCTGTAGCGATCCGAACCCGTGAATTCGGTATCGTAGTACTGACACGATTTTGGTACCAATGAACCGCAAATGATCCATTATATACATGACAGTGTTTTCGCTGCGCAACTAGCATGAATTCACTGGAAAATAGGGCATTCTGTCACTAAAGTCATGGCATCCATTTTAGTTACGGCATCCATTTTGTTTCTTGCCCTCACATAGTCAATGAACAGACGATGACCTCGGCAGAGTCACCTTGTTAAGGACACGTAAGCTTGAGCCCCGAGAAAGGTTGACGCTGCATGACTAGGCAGAATCAAGCTGCCTCCCTTGCCTAAGGCCAGTCCCGCTATACTGGTTCTCGTGTCCGTTGTCCTGACTGAAAGGCCGAAGACGGTAGCCATGCCCGTTTATGATCCATAAACACCTCTTATCCTACATTTCAATCCTTTGCACCTGGCTCTGCTCCTTACCTTCTGGGCTTTTACAATGGGGAGGTTACGATTTTTATGATGGGGAGGATCGGGCAAAGAATGGAAAACTGTCGAGAGGGCCTGATCGAATACCGAAAACCTGCGACTAATTATTGTTTGATGTCAAATTTACTGTTTGTTTGGGATACCGGGTTAGGCATGAGAAATATTCGTGTAATGTAGCCCAAAGACATTTTGCATGTATTTAAAGAGTAACCCACTTAATGCAATTTGAACAGTCTCGTAGATTCTGCCTCTGTGTGGTTCCTATGATTTCTGTGTCCCTGCAGTAAATAAACCTTGGTCTTTGACGCCGCCATCGAGAAGCCCGTGTCTCTGTTTATTTGTGCACCGGGACAGGAGGAACTCAGGGGTCTTCGGGTGTTGTTTCCCTGACACCTCTGGACTCTTAAAAGTCCAGAACCTCAAATTGGCGCCCAACGTGGGGCGACGTCATCCGGTACCGGTCCAAAGCCTGAAAAGTTCGAGAAGTTTCGTGTGAAGATTCCGGAGGGAGGTACCCCGCTTCATCGATCCCTGCATGTCGTAAAAGTGGCCCGACGATCTCTTCCACGAGGGTTCCCGTTCCCAGACGGCTACAGAGGACCGCTGCCTTGACTGTCGCCCTGTCTTGGACCCGAGGTGCAGACCTTAGTACGGCGAGACGTAGACGGGTTCTATTTGGTGACGTCTTCCACATTTCAGTTAAGTATTAAGTGAGCTACGCTCAGTTTGGATGTTCCTTGTTGCTTTGGTTTAATTAGTAGATTATCATTGGTTGCTCTTGTTTAGATAATCTTTGTTTTGGTATTGGTTCATTTTGGTAGGCCTAAGTTCTCTGCGTGTTTTGGTTAGAATTTGTCTTTGTTGTCATGACTACCAGTAGTAACTGTTTTTTGTGCTGGTTACGTTGCAACGGGGATTCCCGGTTGGAGGATTCGTGTTTGGTTCCTCCGATTGGAACTCCTACATATGAGCTCTATTGTAAACATGGTGTTGGTCCTATTACGTATAATGAAGTATGGGTCCGTTATACCAAAAAAGATGGTGTCCTTAGTTGGCCACCGCATGGTAGCTTCGAAACGGAAATACTAGATAATCTAGAAATGAAGTTGTTCAAGAAAAAAGCCCGGCCGTCAATGTTTGATTCTTTTTGCGTATGGCGCAAAGAAGCCAAACAGAGAGAAATTAGGAAAACGAAGAAAGAACAGAAAGAGAAAGGGTTGACTTTAATGGAGTCTGCTAGGCAGCTGCATGTCGACGAGACTGAGAAAGCAATGGAGATGGAGAATAGAAAATATAATTTGGCAATTGATAAATGTTACCCTGTATTGCCATCTTGTCCAACTAAGCTGATGGAGGATCATGAAAAGGATCCTCTGTTGTCTTACCTGTTGAATTCACCCCCACCGTATGCACAGGGTATTACAGTACCACAGTTGCTACCTGTTGTACAGCCAGCTGCTGGTCAGCCTGGAATAGTTGCTCCACTTCCTTTGATTCCAGCTCCTACCATTCCCGTGGTCAATGTTCCTTCGGCACCCCCTCTTCCTGGGGCGCCCGTTCCGCCTTTGCCTGTCGTTTCGCAAACTGCTTTACCTGCTACTCCTACCCTTACTATTTCATCTGCTTCAGCTGTTCTGTCCCCGAACCCTGTGAACATTCTGACTCCGCTTTCCGTTCGTCGGAAAATAACCGACTCTGTAACTTATATCTTAACTCCTCTCTACAGGTCTTTAATTGGGACCCCCGTTTCTGACTCTATACAGAGACGTAGCCAGTTTCCTGGTCCCCAGGAACGAGACACGTTAGATTCGACAGCTCTTAGGTGGATGTCGAAAGCTGCGAAGTATGATGCAAAAAGAGTGTTAGATACCTTTATGCAATGGAATGAACCAACCCAACGTTATGTTTTTGACGTGATGTGTTCTCTTGTGCGTGAAGAATGGGAAGATGATGATTTAGACTCCGTCCCCTCTGACCTGATAAATATTCAACAGAAATTTGCCGCAGGAATGGTGATAGGTCCAGAAGTAAGGGGAGCGATAGAACTGATTTTAGCTTATAGGGATGAGTCCCCTCTTCGAGCGACAAGAGACCCTGATGGTTCACCGAATACTACTAGGAAGAAACGAGGTCAATATCCGATGAGGGAAGTTCCACCGATATGGCGTGATGCAGTTGCAGCTGATGGGAACTTGGGTATTGCAGCTGCTCCGGCACATTTCCAGAGAGTGTGGATACACATCCCTTGGAAACGGGCCGAAGTACTAGCCGTAAAACAAGCATTACCGGACCCGCGTAAAAATCCTGCTGGTTATTACAAAGAGTTAACGCAGACAGTTCAAGCATGTGTCATGAATTTAGCAGACATTGAAATGCTATTTGGTAATGTGGTGCCACAGCCTATATGGGCCAAAATTCGGCAAGAGAACCACCCAGTCGCCTTAGGAGGTGATTGGGCAGCTATTATAGCGGCAGATGCGCAACAAATTGGCGGTGCTAAACCTGAACCTCTGATTGCTGCTTTACCTGGCAGAATAATTACTCTAATGAAAACGCTGATGCCAGCGTTACGAGTCAATTGGGATAAATTATCGGCATGCAAGCAAAAGAAGGACGAAAGCGTCTCTGACTTCTTTACTAGATTTGAAGAAACCTTCGTAGACCACAGTGGGCAAGATATGAGTACTGAGGGAGGCCAGAGATTGTTTGTCGACAAGTTCGTATTTAATTTACTACCTGAGCTTAGTAACAAGTTAAAGGATTCTGAAAGTGCATGGGCAGTGTCGACAACAGGACAGATACTTGCAACTGCTCAGTATTACGAGAACAGAGAGAAGGAAGAGAAGGAAAAGTCAGAAAAGAAAACAAAAGATTTAAAGACTAAAGTTCTTCTGCAACAGGCGTATCCGCCTCGTTCGAATCAGTCAGATTTACGACAGCAACCCCAGTTTCAGCCACAACCACAATTCCAGCAAGGGACGGCCCAAGGATTTAATTATAGTTTTCCGCGACAACAGTTTGCATGGAATCAGTGTGCTTATTGTAAAAAGGAGGGTCATTATAAGAATGAGTGTCCAGTACTGCACCCACAAACTAGTGGTGTCCCAGCCCAGAGAGGTAATGTAGGGTTTATGCAAGCTCCTAGAGGTAGAGGACGTGGGACGATGACACCACAGGCCGATCGCCAATCGAATTATTTCGATCAGCGAGATGCACAATCTGCGCAAACAGGTAGATCTCCACAGTACCACGTTGAAGATTACTATGACCATAATGAGGAGATTCAAAGAAGCAAGCACTAGGACAGCCGCAGGCAAAGAGAGGGAGTAGTATCAGTTCCAGTTGATCAGAATGGACCTTATGTCGCAGTAGTTACCTCAGGCGTGGTCGAACCGTTTCTGTTGGATACTGGTGCGGCAAAAAGTTCAATTATGCATGCGAAACTCCCTGGCGCACCTTTGTCTGGCTTAACGAACACTTCGGTAGGATTCTCAGGCGCCCCTGTTCACAATCCTGTTTCTAGTCCTTTGTCAATATCTGTTGGGCCATGCGAACTAGAAGCACCCCTTATTCTAACAACCGGTTGTAATGAGAATCTGCTTGGTTTAGATCTGTTGAAACGCCTGCACGCGACACTGTACTGTTCCCCTTCAGGAGTACAGCTCACATTAGGCAAAAGAGTCATCTCTCCAATGTATATGTCGATGGATAAGCTCCCACCGGAGCTGCGTTCTCTCCCTGATACTCTTTGGGCGACTGGTCCTAACGATGTAGGCCTCTTGGAAATTCCCCCTTATGTGGTAAGTCTGAAAGCTAATGTTAAATTCCCACGAATCCCACAGTATCGGATTTCGAATGAAGGGGAACGAGCACTCTTATTGATTGTGAAAGACTTGATACAGAAAAATGTGATTGAGGAAACTAGAGGGAACGTCTGCAATAGTCCTGTTCTGCCGATTTTGAAACGTACTGACCCTTCCAAACCTCCAATTTACAGATTTGTGATTGACCTCAGAGAAGTTAACAAAATAGTGATTCCACAGTTTCCTGTAGTCCCAGATATCACTGCACTACTGACGTTGATTCCTGCCTCAGCTTCATGGTTTAACAGTGATCGACTTGAAAAATGCCTTTTTCAGCATTCCCATAGCCGAGGAAAGTAGAGACATTTTTGGTTTCTCCTTAGGAGGTCGCAGCTTCAGGTTCAAACGCGCTCCACAAGGTTATTGTGAGAGCCCTTCAATTTACAGCCAAGCATTAAAGAGTCAATTAGATGCCCTTGTACTTCCTCATGGTGTTGCTCTGATCCAATACGTAGACGATCTTTTACTGGCTGCTGATGACAAGGAAACTTGCAAAGCAGCTACAATTTCTTTATTACGTCATTTGTCAGACTTACATCACAAGGTGTCACCTTCTAAACTGCAATATTGTTGCCAAGAAGTGACCTACTTAGGTCATCTTTTGTCAAAGGAGGGAAGAAGGTTGACCCCAGAGAGAATCAAAGCAATTTCACAGATGACTGTACCAAGCACACAAAGAGAAGTGCGTGCGTTTTTGGGTATTACGTCATACTGCAGGCAATGGATCCCAAATTTTTCTCTCATGGCGAAACCATTGGTAGCCCTGACTGGAAAAGGTGTTCCGAGCCCTTTGCCATGGTCTGATGAATGTCAGCAAAGCTTCTCTGACTTACGTGATGCGCTGTGTTCAGCTCCTGTGTTGGGTACTCCTGACTACAGTAAGCCGTTTACTCTATATGTCCATGAAAGAGAAGGTTGTGCTTTGAGTGTATTAACGCAACAATTTGGTGACAAACAGCGGCCTTGTGCATATTTCTCATCCACATTAGATCCGGTAGCCAGAGCGTTGCCAAGTTGTTTGAGAGCTACAGCAGCAGCTGCAGTGTCTATTCGACAGTCTGCTGGACTAGTCATGAACAACATGTTAGTAGTCATGGTTCCACATGCTGTGGATACACTCATGAATCGAACGAAAACTCAGCACCTCACCAGTGCTAGACTATCAGGCTGTGAGCTGACGCTTTTGGCAAGTCATATTCAGATCAAGCGATGCAACATATTGAATCCAGCAACACTGTTGCCGACTACTCAAGAGTCGAGTGATTCAGAGCCCCATGATTGTTGTTTCAGAACTGAGGAAGAGAAAAAAGGTAGGATTGATTTAAAAGACACTCCGTTACTAGATCCAGACGGCACTTTATATGTCGATGGGTCTTGTTTCAAATTACAGAATGGTGATGTGACGGCCGCGTATGCAGTTACGACCTTGAGTACGATTGTTGAGACTGCAAGAGTAAGTCAGAATTCTGCCCAGGCTGCAGAATTAATTGCATTAACAAGAGCGTGTGTTTTAGCTAAGGGAAAGAGAGTGAATGTGTTTACTGATAGCCAATACGCCTTCGGCGTTGCAGACAATTTTGGGCGTCTCTGGAGAGAAAGAGGTTTTCTCACGTCCCATGGGACTAAGATCCAACATGGGCAGTTAGTCAGCGATCTATTGGAATCCCTGACTCTACCGAATGAAGTTGCAATTGTGAAGTGCAGTGCACATCGGAAGATTACGGATGATGTTGGCCGTGGAAATGCGTTCGCTGATGAGGTCGCCAAAGAGACGGCCAAGAACATGACGAGCCGAATGTATGTTGCAACGTCTGCAAGATGGATTGCTGAATCAGGAATATGTGAGAATACGATTGAAAGTGTGAAAACAATCCAGAATGAAGCAACTGAAAATGAGAAGAATGAATGGAAGGAGAAAACGGGTAAAATGGATTCAAGTGGATGTTGGGTCGATTTGTCTGAGCAGCAGCGTTGGATGTTACCTGACGCGTATGTACTTGCAGTAGTCACGATGGCGCATGGAGCGGCGCACATCAGTTCGAAAGGGATCTGTAAAATGTTAGCCCCAGTATGGAAGAACGATGGAATTACTAAGTGTGCAGAAAGAGTGGTGAAAAATTGTATGGTATGCCTGATGCATAATCCTGGCAAGGGAACCCCAACCCCAACTGGCCATTTTGCTCCCCCTTCTTGTCCCTTTGAAGTGATTCAGTTGGACTATATCCACATGGATAGATGTAACCATCTCAAATACGTCCTAGTGGTAGTCTGTGCCTTCTCAAGATGGATTGAGGCATATCCGTTAAAGGATAACACTGCTATGTCCACTGCCAAAATCCTCCTAAAAGAATACTTCCCCAGGTATGGTATGCCACGGATTGTTTGGTCGGACAATGGAAGTGAGTTTGTAGGGAAAGTTATGAAGAGTGTGTGTGCGGGTCTGGGTATTTCCCAAAAATACCATAGTGCGAATCACCCACAATCAGCGGGTTTGGTTGAAGGGTACAATGGCACCCTGAAGCTGAAACTTGCGAAAATTCAAGCTTCCACTGGTCTCTCTTGGCCAGACGCACTGCCTTTAGCTTTACTGTCCACCAGAGCGACTGTACACTCTCGAGTAGGGCTTAGCCCATATGAGATTGTGTTCGGCCGCCCTGCTAATGTTTGGGGAGTCCCTAGACCAAAGGAATTCAAACAGATTGAATACCCAATGTTGATTGATTACCTTCATGATCTGACTGCTAAATTGAGCGTTATTCATCAACAGGTATTCGAATCCTTGCCTAAACTGCTGGAGAGTCCAGGCCACACGTTGAAACCAGGCGACCAAGTGGTGGTTCGGAACTTTGAACGTACCCGAAACCTCCAGCCAAGATTCGTTGGTCTGTTCCAGGTCCTCCTCACAACAAGAACTGCAGTACGCCTAGCTGGAAGGAAAAACTGGGTGCACGCCAGCCATACGAAGCGTGTCCCTCTTCCACTCCCCTATGATAACTGGGTTAGACAGGGAATTGGTATATCTGAGACAGAACCTGTTCCTAGGCACATCCCTTTCAGTGATGCAGAGTACATAACGGACCACCCACGAACGGGAACACAGAACTTTGACACTCCAGCAGGAACCGCTCCTTTGAATCTCGAACCAAGTACTGTACAAAGTGAACATTTGTCGCCTGTGGAGTCGAACATTTCCGCACCTATAGACCAGCTATTTCAAGACCAGACAAGACCCGGAAAGTACAGATATAATCTACGTTCTCATGTTATGAACTAATGACATTGCATAATTACCATTCTGTTTGAAAACTGTTTTGATCTTACTGCATTCCATTCAGTCAGGAAGTTTGCTCAAAAGTTTTATCTTTTTGTTTTTTTATTATTTCTCTAACCTTGCCATCTGGGTTACCGTAGGGTCGTAACGTGTGCCTTGTTTTAATTTGCAGGGAATCAGACACTAGGTCGGTTTCTTCTGTTTGTCTTGGGAACTCCCAGGATAAACAGAGGCAAGTTTTTAACAGGTACAAACCATCCGTTGCGAACGGTTGTAGAAGATGGAGCTTCCTGAATTACAAAGGGTTAATGTCATAAATGTGCACAAGACAAAGCTATATGACATATTGTATAGCAAATGTTTTCTAATACAATGTACTCTGACACTTCTAATTGTTTTAATAACTTTGGCAGGCGGAATTATTTTTGGTATTCAGTTGATCTTTACACCTGTTGCATCCACAGTATCTCCCCATGCTCCTGTTTCTCCGACTGTTGTTTCTCTTCATTCTTTCCATCCTTTTCCTGCCCACGAGCAAGCTCGACGCTCTGAGTTTATAAATAACACTTTCATTCAACTCTTGCACCAACATCAGCTAGTGGTTAATACAACAAACTGCTGGGTGTGTGGTTTGATACCACATACCATGGACAAAGGCATCCCCTATTTGGTTCTGCCTTTTAGTTATAATGGATCATTCTGGGCATTTCAGACCATGTTCGCTTATGCCCTAGAGACCTATCCTCCACGACCTCCGCGTTCCACCCGGTATAACTCTGCTAATAGAGCCTTGGTAAAAGGAATCACTGACGTGGTGAGAGATGTCAATAATACTCCGTTCATTCCCAAGGATGAATTGCGAGTTTACATGGGTTGGAATGTTACGGAATATGGCATTACTCTGGGTGAGAACAAACGTAAGAGCTCAACTCCGATCTGGGTCGTACCCCACCAAGGTCAAGTACAGAACCGTATGGTCCTTGACGTGTTACTTGCAGATCGAGGTGGAGTATGTAAGATGATCCAATCAAGTTGCTGCGTTTTTATTCCAGATAATGCGCCAACGGTGTACAAGGCCATCTCTAAGTTACATAAGATTTCTGACTCTATTCATGTAGAGGAAGGTGACTGGTCATTAATGGGATGGTTCTGGAGCCTGTTGTCTGCGTGGGGATGGAAGGTTCTGATAGTCACTGGTGTTGCGTTAGTATTTTTATTTTCGTGCTGTCTCATTGTTCAGTGTGGTCCTGCCTTATGTAATCTCTGCATTTCTACATGCGTAAGAAGACCACCTGTTTTTAGAGATACGCCACGGGATAGAGTAATGCTCCAACAACATATCAGTGACCTGATGAACATAGAGATGGACTCTGACATAGAGTGAGTTACTGCCTATGTAAGGGCAAAAGGACGGTCTGAGGTTCTGTAGCGATCCGAACCCGTGAATTCGGTATCGTAGTACTGACACGATTTTGGTACCAATGAACCGCAAATGATCCATTATATACATGACAGTGTTTTCGCTGCGCAACTAGCATGAATTCACTGGAAAATAGGGCATTCTGTCACTAAAGTCATGGCATCCATTTTAGTTACGGCATCCATTTTGTTTCTTGCCCTCACATAGTCAATGAACGGACGATGACCTCGGCAGAGTCACCTTGTTAAGGACACGTAAGCTTGAGCCCCGAGAAAGGTTGACGCTGCCTGACTAGGCAGAATCAAGCTGCCTCCCTTGCCTAAGGCCAGTCCCGCTATACTGGTTCTCGTGTCCGTTGTCCTGACTGAAAGGCCGAAGACGGTAGCCATGCCCGTTTATGATCCATAAACACCTCTTATCCTACATTTCAATCCTTTGCACCTGGCTCTGCTCCTTACCTTCTGGGCTTTTACAATGGGGAGGTTACGATTTTTATGATGGGGAGGATCGGGCAAAGAATGGAAAACTGTCGAGAGGGCCTGATCGAATACCGAAAACCTGCGACTAATTATTGTTTGATGTCAAATTTACTGTTTGTTTGGGATTCCGGGTTAGGCATGAGAAATATTCGTGTAATGTAGCCCAAAGACATTTTGCATGTATTTAAAGAGTAACCCACTTAATGCAATTTGAACAGTCTCGTAGATTCTGCCTCTGTGTGGTTCCTATGATTTCTGTGTCCCTGCAGTAAATAAACCTTGGTCTTTGACGCCGCCATCGAGAACCCGTGTCTCTGTTTATTTGTGCACCGGGACAGGAGGAACTCAGGGGTCTTCGGGTGTTGTTTCCCTGACACCTCTGGACTCTTAAAAGTCCAGAACCTCAAATGGAGCAGTGATAGATGACATGTCCATAGTGACTGTGCTACTTGACTGTAATCTACAATGTGCTTATTACTATTGTTATTCCTAATCAACACTCTATTAGTGTCCTAACAATGCAGAAAATATGTGCCAACAATAGTTATGCACGTTATAGTGTTCTGGTGACTGACCAATAACTGTTCACTGGTCCTGATCTAAGATTACCTGCAAGAGATAAAAGAAAAAAAAACTAACACAATTGATGTGGTCACCATTGTCCATGTAGCTGTAGATAGTAGCAATCTAAAGATTGTACCTAAAAGGACACAGTTCCCTATATGCTCCTTTTCTTATTTGCTCCCCTTCCCAAAAAACAACTTCCTACTTCCTTGCTGAAGTATTCAGTTTCTGCCTGCTGTTCCCTTCTCGGCGCGCAGCTCCGGCAATGTTACTGTCTCTCGTGTTTCGTTGTTATGGCAACCTGACGCTATGCCTTGCAGGATATCAGCATACGCTGCACGTTACCACGCAGCGCGGTACCCACACTGCCTTGCGCTAGTGACGCATGGGGGTTCAGGAACTGCACATCTCCTCACTGTGACTCGCAGCACAAGCTTGGGAATGGAGGCATTAACATCGCGAGGAGTAGCCGGCGAGCAAATTTAAAAAATAAAATGCGCTCACTTTTAAAAATAACTTGTGCTCCCGGTCCCGCAGCAGTCTCGGAGCAAAATTCAGATAACCAAGTTCACGAGGCTATCCACACTGGCTTCCTCACTCCTAGTCAAAGCTCCTTGGCCCCCATCTTCCTTCGCTCCGCTCTGTGCACACCTCAAACAATCGGCTCCAACGTTTCAGTTTCTACACACTCCGAGGTTACACCTGCAGCATCGGCACTTTCCCTGATGCAGGCCTGCACCACGCTTGACTAACACAGTTTAGGCATCCACAGCAGTACGGTGTTACTTCTTACCCGATTCACAGGCGGACAGGTGTTCCTCATGCGATTTTAGATGCCTTACTGCAGGGTGGATGATGAAAGGTTCTTCTTAATTGGTGCCTGGCAGTATCAGTCTCGCACAGCAGCGTGCTCTCTTCAGCAATGTAATGCCACAGCCAGTAGTCGGTATCAATAAATACCAGTTAAATAGTAATCGGTCCAGGGGTTGTCATCTCACTCCATTGCTCGACCAGTCTGCCCTCTGGGAAGGTACATCCCATCCTCGTCGCCACTTTTAAGAGGCGCAGACAACATATTTAGAAGTAGGAGCTTTATTCAAGTATATAGGAACAACCCCTAGACACATCCTCTGTCAGCAACTGCCAGCTCTCCTCTGCCTGGCATCCTCCAGAACTCTAACACATTCTGGTTGCCTAGGCAGGAATGCAGAGCATGTTGCTAAGTCACCATATCAGGATATACCACTATGTATGTTGCATCACTACGAGTTCTTGTAGCTAAATGTGAGTTTAGAAATGTCGTGTATCCCATCCTCGTCACCAGTGTTGAAATGAGAAAGGCATGTCGAAAAGGCAAATTCCAGCATGAATATTCATTACCAACGCCAGTAATAACACAGGCAGCTGAACACAGAAACAAGACCCATCCTAACTGTCGTCTCTTGCTCCAGTTCCTCTCTCTCTCACCAGAATCCACACCTGAGGAATCCGCATTCCATCTGAGAGCTAGAGACACAAGCTTGAGAACACAGTTTTAAGTCACAACAGGTAGCCTGCCAGAGAAAATGGAAAGGCTAGCATGAAGTCAGAAGACAAATTACTTGTAATGTAATGTAAATATGCCTTATAAAGCGAGAACTCATGCCCTGAGGAGTCTTGAGAGAAAGGCACTCAGCAGGGTGATCAGAAAGAGAGCAAGGAACCAGTTGAGCATTTATTTAGGGGAAACTAAGTTTGCCCAGCAGAAACCAGAGTAAACCTCATTTCAGGACTAACAATTTGACTGGGCACCCTAAAAGTCTTGTATGGAATCAATGCTGAGTTTACTCAAAGAATTGCAATATGCGAGGCAAGGCCAATCTATCATAGATCATGGGAGTACCAAATGAGCAACAGAAATTAGGCAAAGCAAGGTCACTTACTTGAGGGATTGCAGTGTTTGGTTAATCTTCAGAGTGTCAGCCAAAGCTGCCGTGCCTTTGGATCCAATATTGTTACTGCGTAAGCTGAAAAAAATTATGAACTCATTTATATATGTAATTTATTATGAATTATTTTCATGACTGTGGTGACTGGAAACCCCAGATCATCTGCATTGTAAGAGTACACGGTATTACCATCATTAAACACATCTCGACTACCTTCTTACCCCAGCAATACAAAATACCACTAACCAAAGACGTCGAGGACAAGAACATTTCTTCAACCAGTAATCTCTTGTTTATTCCTCACAATACTTGGTATCAGGCTTGTGAACAGACTGAAATAATGGTCCTCACTACAGCATTTTTCCAAACCACTTGTGGTACATCTGAAATAATCTGGTCAACATACACAATGCTCTGGGGGTGTCCAATGTCCATGGTGGCTAGATCAAAGGCATATTTTCAGAATATTCACAGGAGACAAATTTCCACACCATTAATCTAAATGGCTATCTTTACATAGCCAGGGACCATGAAAATCTGGCAAGCCTGCCGCCTCCTGGACACACATCAACCAACCCTAAAGGAATACCCTACACAGAAAGCTGTGAAGTTCTTAAAATCCAGTTGGCCTCCATGGTACTGAAAATACAGCTTTCTATGTATACAATTACCAAATTTATCTCAGTTGCTTACTGGTACTACACATGTTTTATCTATCAAACAAAAGTACAACTCAAAATCTAAGCATACCTGCTCTAGTACTTTAAATCAGACCATACCCATATGAAATGTTCGCCTTTGTTCTGTCTATCCACTTTCTCAAAGCATCCCACATCCAAGGAATTTTGTCTCCTTCAATTACAATGTTATGTGGCAAGCTTCATGTTCATGATGTGCCCATTTTTCTGCACCGGAGTTGATCTCTTCTTCTTTCTTGGAGCCAATTAGACTCTCACAAACATGTGGAAACTGTGCTTACCTTACACAGGCAATGGCATGCCTACTTTCTAAACCTAAATGCTGGTATTATATTTCTGAATATAGTCATAATTCACGTAAGTGATGTGATTAAGGGGCTGGCTTTCGATGTGAAATGTTATCCTCCTATTTGGTCATATCAATGGCAAGGCTATCACTTCACAAATACTTAACTAATGGAAAGATTCATGAATGTAATTGTGTGAGATTAGTATATAGATCTTACACAAACATCAAGCACACTGATAATTTAGCTGGAATGCAATCTCAGAAGAGTACATATTCACAAACATGGACCACCTCCCCATGCTCTGTTGTCTGTGTACATTCATCCGAGCCAAGGGGAAAAGGACGAGTCTTGAAGAGACGATGGAGCCTACCGGCTGGTTCTTCAGTTGGGCGCGGCTTCCTCAGAGATGGCTGTCATCTATCTGAAGGGTCCCTGAGAAGGGTCAGAGAATTCTCAGCCTGTAGTGAAAGACTGTCTCTGTGAAAACACTATGTAGATTATTTTCGCTTTTATACTGTGACTAGAAAGGCTCTGTGGGTTTTGGGTAAAGAAAAGGCCTAGAGTTTCACCAGTGGGTTTAACTATCTGCTTGATGAGCCCCAGGTGAGGACTATTTCTTCAGAAAATGTGTCCTTTATAAAAACAAGTGTAAGAGAAATAATTTTACGGTTGTGCTGGTCACGTTCTGCTTACTGGAGATACTTTAAGTTTTGCTCTGTAAGATGGCCCTGTGCTGTCTTGTCAACAGATTTCTAGCTATGATTCCTGCATATTTGGCTTGTTCTAGGTATCTCTACAAACTCTCTCAGGCCACGACCAGATAAGACAAACAAAGCAACTCATTCAAGCTTTAGGCCAGGTATCACCTCAATCACGCTACCCAGAGAGCTGCACTATCTTTAAACTTCTTATCTCAATCTCCTAACTAACATAATCTGGCCTATCACCCACTGAGAACGGAACTTTTGCTACATCTATCATGGCAAACTCCCCCCTTAAACTGAGTCACTTCACTTTAAGGTTTCCTTCAATGACACTTGCCCCCCTACCGGCTCACTTCTCCATCAACCCTGGGCCCTTCTGGAGATTTCACCCATTCTTCTGGTAATTTCAGTGCTGTTCTTATGCTTAAGTTATCTAATGTCATGGTGTCTGAAGACATGAATCTTTAGTTTGATTATATTTCCCATCCCTAGGTAAGCTCCTCATTATCCATACCTGGTCTCACTCAGCGAGTTACGCAAGCAACACAAATTGCGTTCTGAAGCTTCTCCATCAGTTCCCTTGTATTCTGAGGAATTAGTGCACATTTTGTGTAGCTGCAAGCGCCTTGAACGAGCATGGCAATAGAATTACAATCCGAGGCAAATTCTTCAGTTTAATAAAGGTAAAATGAATGCACACTATTTCTTCAATCGTCTTGCAACTGCTAAAAACTACACCTGTTAAGTGTTTTCATTTATTAATATTATTTGTAATCCTCCTTATCCTTCCAGTGTTAATACTCCCTCTCAGTGAACAATTTTCTTTCTTTTTGAAGAAAAAATGAAAAGCTTGAGCTCAATTTCCATACACTGTCTAATCTACCCAAGAACTCCTAATTTCCGTCTAAACAACAAACAAATCTGGTTTTCTCACTCAGTTCGCACCGTTATCCACTTCAGACTAAATCCGGTTCTCCTCTAGATCCTTGCCATCCTGTTATTCTACGCTTGCCATCTAAAGAAGTGTCAGTGGCCCTTATCTCTTCATGCACTTGTCTATTTCCTAATCTGTTTTCCCAACTGGTTGGAAATAATGCATTACTGGTTCCTCTTCTCATAAAGCTGTCAGGTGATCCTTGTGTTTTAAGTAATTTTCAACCTATATCTCTATTGCGCTTCACTTCCAAATCTTGCAAAAATAGATCAATCAGCAAATCTCACTATACAACGAATCTTCTTCTTTGCTTGGCCCCGTATCAGTCAGGGTTCAGACGTATTGCATGCAGCACTAGACAAAGGAGGCAGAGCTGTTTACTCTTATCAGATCTTAGTGCAGCCTTTGACACAGTAATAAATACTTTACATACTTTTGAGCCAGCTAAGTTCTTTGGGTACTGAAGGCAAAGAACTAATCTGGCTCACCTTTTGTTTTACATACAGAACGGAGGCTGCTCCACATCTTGCAGTCTTATCGGAGGAGTGGTTTACTACTGAATATCCAGCCCAAGAATATCGACATGCGAAAATACAATGGACACCATTTTGAGGAACAAAATATCGAAATGTAAATGCATATAGGAAAGTACAGATTTACTATTCCCAACTTCACTCCACATCTACATACTTTGAAGATATACATATCGCCAAGGTAGATATATGTGAAATTAGGTATAGAAAATCTATACTTACTTACCTTTCGATATTTTGGATTAAATATTTTACACTCAACAATGGCATGCCGCGATATTCTGGATTTGATTTTCAGGGTCCAAGCCGTGTGTAGTTCCTCAACGCTCATCTTTGAGCCCCATAATCTTCAATCTTTCTGATTCTCTGCCAGCTAAGGTGATTTACTCCTTTGGCCTCCAACTTGTCTGATATGCTGATGACATCCAGAATATCACTTTTACTGAAGAGATCCAATCCACTATGGACAATTTTAGAACATTCATGTCTGGGGTAGTCCTATGGATGACCGCAAACTTATCAAACTGAATGACAACACTCATTTTTGGAGAGGCTCCCTGTATCTGGTCCTCGAGCTGGTGGCCCAACAAATTAGGACTGCAACAGGTGTAGAGAACACCTGTTGCATCGGCAAAAAATGTAGAAGTTATTTTTGATTGCACTCTCTCTTTCTCAACATCATAATGTTACATCTACCTATTGTTATTACCTATTCCTATCACATAAGGTTTCACCCCCTCTTCCAATGGAACACTAAAAAACTGTAGTCCAGTAAGTGAACATGTTCCACCTGGATTAATGCAATTTATTTTATAATACATGGGATTTTGTAAGTCTTGTACAAACAGCAGCCTCTGATGTATTTATAATCGGTGACTTGTGACGCACCCAGTCACCAATTAAAAAGATTATAAAGAAAATATGTCAGAACTCTACTGTTATGAGTTTTTACATCACAATGCCTGCTGCCAGTGCCAGGTGAAAGGCAGATCTGGTCATGAAATATAATTATAGCAGCTGTTTAAGGAGACAAAAACAGAACTTTGCATTTCTTTCTTCGGCTCTATTTTAATAGCTTACAATGGGAAGCAGAGAGAATATGGTTTTTTTTGCAGTCCTTAGATAGGGAAAAGCAAGAATTTTTCTGCATGTTTCTACACATTCCCAACTACTGCAGTTTTTTTAAAAACTGACTTGAGTCGAACTGTTTCCAATATCTGCTCGTCAAAAATATCTTAATATGTTTTCGATGTGTCTAATTTTGCACTAGAGGTTTTATTTGTATTCTTCATGTTTGCAAACATGCTCGTTCTTGGATGTGAAAGAGCTATGCACCAAGGATTTAAGTGGTTTGTGGGAAAGGTGATAGTTTGACCACGTATTATATGGAATAAAGTACCCCCTGGTGTATATGATTAAGATATTGCAAGTCACCTCAGAGTTCCATAACCTCATAAAGAAACTCTGCCTTCGGCCTCATTCCTCTATATGGTTATGGAACTCTTCGGTGACTTGCAATATCCTTATAATGTACAGCAGGGGGTACTTCATCCCTTATATTGGCTTGACAATTACATTACTCAACAGGCTCCAACTTTTCCAGAGCAGTGTTGCCACACTGTTTCTGGCTATTCCCTTGTGCAAGTCCAAATCCGGACCCTTCTGTGCACTACACTATTTGGGGTGAAGAAGCAAGCTTCTCTCCACACTTTGTGCAACTGCACTAGCTGACAAGATCCCTTGGACATAAGGACTCAAGTCACTCTTTATTGCCCCTCTCACATGCCACGGTCAACATCTGTTTTTTTTTGCTCTCTAATCCTAGAATTAAAAAAAACACTAAGGAGGGAGATCTTTTCATTATCACTGTTCTAAGCTCTGGAATGACCCTTCACTAGCATCAGATCTATATTGAAAGATTTGTCTTTTAGAAACAAAAAGCAAAACCTGATTATTTAATTAACAACCAACTATTCCTTTTTTCTAGTAGCGCGTGGGCCCCTTAGTAGGGTATTTGACGTGCTTTATAAATACTTTATACATTCACTGACTTATTCATTCATTAAGTCACCAATTACCTTCTTCGTGTTGTACCCTACTGAGTATATTATAGGCATAATGTTTTTATTCACGTTATAATTGCTTTGAATAGTGTTAACACGTTCACAGGGTGTCAGAAGAGACCAGAGGGGTGCTAACCCTTATTACTTACTCCAGCACAGCAAGACTTCTGTTCACCATGAGGGATCTGGCCAGGTCCTTCGCACCTCTGTTACCGATCTCATTCTCTGCCAAGCTGATGAAAAGATAATTCAAGCAGTTATTTTCCAATATAACACGAGTGGCCGTATGCACAGTGACATAGCTAGGGTGTGATGAGCTATAGTGCAAATCAAGGTCACGTTTCCCCTCCCTGGTAGCAGGGAAGTAAAATACAGCAATAATCTGAGATCAATGGACTCTTCAAACCTATAGTCTCCTGTGCCATTGCTTTGTTAGCTACTACCCTAGGTAAGCCTAAAGCATTTGCATAAACCACAGAACCTATTTACTACATACGATGTAGGGTAACACTTCCACATATCGAAACACATGACTGTTCAACAAGACAAGCAAAGGAAATATGCTTTCAATTACTCTCTTCTGCTATACTGCAGTAGGGAGAAAGCACTTGCACTCTCAGGGTGGCTGTGACTGCTCCGTCTTAACGTTTCTTCCGGACACTGTTATGATCTCTGTGATCTCGACATCAAGTCCACTGGTGTCCCTCCCTCTTGTTTTGTTTGCTCTCCAACAAGCACACACTTTGCTTCATTGGTGATTCACCCAAGCGGGTGCCCCGGTGTAGCAGCGTGAGGCTACTATCTCATCACCAGGTCACTAGTGGAAGGGACACCGACAGTTGCTAGTGACTGATGTGTTATGCAGCTGCAAAAGAAACAATGTATGGACGGAATGCTGGACAATGCAAACATTCACCCCCAGTCCCAAGGATCTGGGTTAAATCCATCATTCTTTTGCTCACCACCCCACTCCAGTTTGGAACCAGCCATATGCAAACCAGTCTTGACCCTGTTAGTTGTGGGAACAGTCCAGCCAGAACTGCCAAGCCAGGTCCTCCCTGGACTGTAAACAAGCATCCTGGGACCGGTTTCAGGGCATTACCCTTCATCAGCCAGTTTAGCTTGAATCCAGTGGTGCAATGAGCACGAGACCCACGTTTGGGCATACCCTTCCCACTTAGGACAACATATGCAAAAGTAACAATTGATGGACGGAATGCTGGACAATGAAAACATTCACCCCCATTCACAAGGATCTGGGTTAAATCCATCATTTTTTTGCTCACCGCCCACCCCAGTTTGGACCCAGCCATATGCAAATCCTGGATGATGAAGGGGAAACCCCGAAACTGGTCCTAGGATGCTTGTTTCCAGTCCAGAGAGGACCTGGCCTGGCAGTTCAGCTGGACTGTTCCCATTGGGCACAGGGTCAAGACTAATTTGCATATGGCTCGGTCCAAACTGGAATGGCATGGTGAGCAAAAAAACGATGGATTTAGGCCCAGATCTCTGTACTAGGGTGAATGTATGACATTGTTCTGCATTCTGTCCATCTACTGTTGTTTTTGGATCTGTTATGCAGGGGCGTGGGTTTTTTCACTTGTACCAGCAGGATACAATATTTGTAGGTTGCATATCTTCTTTTTTGGTCCTAGCCTTTTTTGGGTATGGACTGGCGCTCTGCAGCCATAAAAGATACTGTATTAGAAATGCAACCTTGTGGTTCAAGGGACTGGCAGACGAGAAACTGACTGGAGATGGCGGCTTTAGCCGGCAGTCCTGCTACATGGCAGTGTTGACTGAATGTACCTGCAGACCCTCTGCAGAGAAGCACTGCCACTAGTTGGCGCCAGTTGTACAGTGCTGGGCCAGAGACTAGCACTTGTGGTAGGAAATGTAGGGTTACCGCCCGACACAGTGGCCACGATGTGCAAGCAGTGTGTTCAAGGTCACCCTGTGACGACCGCTGAGAGGGATATATAGTACAATATGATGTCACCTTGGTATTTAAAAGACTGAGCTACAAGTGATACACCATTAATTGAGAACGTTCCTTCACAATATTTTTAAAGAAAAGCTTTTTCTGTCATTTTAATTTATTTATTTTCAGGCCCCTCGCATGAGTCATATCTCTTTATTCTTTATTTCGGTTCGACAAACCATAAAAGAAGCAACCATACAGATCATGAGTGTATCATTTTAGACTAAAAGAGCGTTTCAGAAGACAAGTGTGCAAATGAGGAATAAAAAGAGCTCAGGTTGACATAATAAAAGCTCCATTGACATCATATAAATAAAGCAATTCCACACAATTCATAATTTAAGTCTCTTTAACATGATTATGGGGCTAAAGTGCAAATGCATCATCAAAATTTGAGTAAATCAATTTCCAGTTTAATAGCCCACACAATGATTGCCCCTAATCTAAAAACAAGGCCCTAGCACTAGTCACAATAGACAGAATAAAATACATAAGATACAACCATAAAAGCAATTATTTAAGAATATAAAAAATAGCAGCATTAGAGAGTAAGCCACTCTTGATTAATAAGAACATTCTCTACTTTTATCTATCCACACCAGTCAACACTGTTAATTGGGCTCTCCTTCTAATCGCCCAGAAATGGCCTAAACATTTCACAGTGGCACAGGCGAAAAGAGGTCTGGCATCTGATTTTAATACCCGTAGGGCATCTTTAGCACTTCGGGTCCCTAGTTGTCTACACACAAGACACACAAGAGCTAACCATTTGCTTCTTGGCTTTGCATAAGCTTTACAGGCAAAAGTACATACCCTCGCATGAGTCATTACAAGTGTGTTATTTTAAATATACTCTGGCACATTAAGGAATTAATCATTATCTGACTGTCAGAGTTGCTGTTGAGAACATTGTTGCAGTCTTTAATGTGCTTTCCAAAATGGATGCGCCCTGAAACACAGGCCTATTGATTTGGACCAGAAGGAGCATGTAGTAGTGATAGGAACTTGCTGTGTATTGCTCCTTCCTCACATGACTAACAGCATTTATAATGGACACACTACCCAGTGGAGTGTCTTGGCATAAGTCTTTTGGGTGATACCTAGAATAAGCCGTTTTTCAAAGCCTTTTTTTAAGTGGTCAGAAAGAAATTTGCCTAAAGGGCGTTTTGAAAGCAGATTTCAGTCAGATCAGTTAGTCAAACATTATCTATAAAAATATGCGCTGGAATATTATATTTTCATTTAAGAGTATTCAGACCACATCTTCATTTTTTCAATAACATAGCATAAAATTACCTGCTATTTTGATCAATCAAAAGTCAATATAATTAATACCGGCAAAGTCAAATGTAAACATAACTAATACAAGCCAACACCTCGAGATAAATTGCCACTTTTTCGTTCTGATACTTTTCTGAGAGTTCGTAAATGGATTCTTTGAGTATTAATTACTTTGGTTTCAAATGCGAAAAGACCACCCTTCTACGTGCCTGATTCAATTTCTGGATGAGGAGAAGCTTAGCAACTGATCCTGGATAACTGAAGGAACAGCCTTGAAATGAGCTAGCTATGAACATGTTGACATTATTCAGTGTTAGCATGGGGCTCTGACAACAAGTCCACTGAGCCCTCCATGGCAGGATAAGTCCCATAATGTAACCAGTGCTACTACTGAGGCCTGCTTAGCAGCGGTCAAAATATCCAGATGTCCAGAATGAAAAAGAAATGACGAATTTATGATACAGAGAGACTTCCTCACTAGCCTTTCACCTTAACTCCTCCATGGAAACAGATCTTCAAGGAGTTTATTTCTGAAAAAGCAAATATATTTTCCCTGCTATACGAAATGTATAATAGCAAACCTAAACTAAATTAAGTGCATTGACCTCTTCGTAAATACAGGAAAAAAAATAAAGTCTTAAGGTTGAATCATAAAAAACATGAATCTCACTTGTTTTACTATTTCATGCTAAATACCTCTACAGAGAGACCACTACTTTTGTAATCCTGTTTTTATTTCTGCAGCAAACTTGCTAAATCTCCTTTATGGTTTTTATTTTGTTAGTGCAAGATATTCTATTTTACTAAAGGCACTTTAAAATCCACTTGCCTATGCTACAATTTTTATCAATAAAAGCAACACATTTGATTTCATTATTGTTCTATGCTACATTGTTATATGATTGCATCTTGCCCCTAAGAACTACTAGGAATCCACTAACGGTGACTATGGGAATTTCCATATTGTAGTGTTTTATTTCTGCAGATTAAGGACCTCATTTATTCTTTGACAGACGGTTGTATGTCCGTCGTGCGATGGAGTATTTTTCTCTGTCGAGGTATTTTACTACGTTGCCCTGATGGACATGCCGTCCACCATAGACCTGTCCGCAAGGCCTGGGGACATATCTTAACATTGGCTGGAACTGCCGTCACTGTGCTTCCTGACAATGTTGTAAAAGTTTGACAGATGGTCTGCCAAACATGTTGACCCTCCAGCAGCAGGGGGAGGGGCAAATTGTTTTTCTTTTTTTACTGTCCCTCACTGCCAGGTTTTACCTAATGGTGACGGACAGCAAAAAAAGGCAACCGTCCACCCACTTTAAATAGGTCGGGCGGCCAGATAGCTAACCTTCAGTGGAACTTTACATGAGAGGGTCTGTAGGCTACCCCTCTCTCTGACACAGATGAACATTTCTAGTCACACCACTGATTCATAAAAACGGCTATCCTGCGACCACGACTTTATGTTATTATTCACCTAGGGCATAGAAATTTGTGCTATGTCCTCTAGGGGGGGTACACGTTGCAAACCCCTCCAGCAGGTCACAGAACTGGTTATAGACACTGCATTACTGGAACAGGAATATATATATATATATATATATATATATATATATATATATATATATATATATATATATATATATATATATATATATATATATATAGTCATTGAGAGTGTGTTATTTGTGGATAAGAAATGAATTATTGTTGTCGTTGCTTTCTGAAACATGTAAGCCGTGGTTAGGATTTGAGAATTAACATTCTAGCATTCAGGGGCACTAGCCGTGTATTTCATTTGCTATGAATTGTTTTGTTGCATTTTATGTATCAACTTGTTCCATTAACCCGGTTACTTTTGTTTCCGACTGATTTTCGGCATCTCTTTAAGTAAACACACTCTAAGTTGCAGTATTTCAGTTATGTCTATTAACACTGAGCATCGTGATTGGGTGAATCTTATTTTAAATTGGATGGTCCGGCACCAGCGCGTCAGGTGATCAAGATCGCGGAGGCGATCGAAACGCGTCTGAGGCGGACACTTGTCTGACAATGAAATAAAACGTCAGAATTGAAAAATTTGGAATCGTTTGCTGTCTTTACTTTTGGACGTCAGCATTGTGCGTGGTGAAGAGGTCCTTACCTGTTTTCAGCTCCCTTTGCCTTACTGGGGAGTTCAGGACTTTGTCTCTATATATATATACATATATACATATATCCAAACGAATTCTGACAAATAAAGCGCCACAGCCTTTCGAGTCGGGCCGGTCTCAGGTGTGTCAGACACCTAATAAATCCAAACAAAGCACACGCCAACCCTCAGCAGCGTGAAACCGGCCACACCAGCGTACTTTAAAATCTTTTATTCCAGGCAAAACAGCATGACGCGTTTCGAGGTAAAGCACCTCTTAATCATATGCACAGTTTAGGGGGTGGGATCGTAAGATATTTCAAACGTAACTTAAACATTGAAAAAGGACCAATGTCCATTCATTTAAAGAGGCAGTCTGTTTTTTCATTTTCAAATCATTATGTTCAGTTAAGGTAATGAGTACTTGTTTTGTTCTTTTACTACGTTATACGAAAGTCTCTGCTCAAATACTTTAAAGTTCACCATAACTTTTGTGCTCTTCTTACTTCCTTACTCTATTTTTGGACTACAAAGCCCACAATGCCTCTTGATTTTTTCTCCAATGTAGAACTTGGCAAAAACTTCCCAAATGTCACTGTTTACCAAATGCTTCCAAAGCCTTTACTCGGTCAAGTACCTTGTTATGGCTGCATCCGATGGCCACAATGACACTGGAGGAGTTCACAACCACCCTGGTTTTAACTCGTTCTTCCTTGCCTCTATGGAGTAAAGTTCATCTGCACGACGTGCTTCAGGGAAATCCCTTTTGCAGACTCTGGCTAATTCAAGCGTTCACATCCTTGGTGAGGCGGGCCTCTCACTGTGGCCCTTCCATTCAACCTTTGTCCGTGACAAGTGTTTCAGCCGGTGGGCGCTCCTTTTACAAATCCAAACGAATTCTGACAAATAAAGCGCCACAGCCTTTCGAGTCGGGGCCGGTCTCAGGTGTGTCAGACACCTAATAAATCCAAACAAAGCACACGCCAACCCTCAGCAGTGTGAAACTGGCCACACCAGCGTACTTTAAAATCTTTTATTCCGGGCAAAACAGCATGACGAGTTTCGAGGTAAAGCACCTCTTAATCATATGCACAGTTTAGGGGGTGGGATCGTAAGCTATTTCAAACGTAACTTAAACATTGAAAAAGGACCAATGTCCATTCATTTAAAGAGGCAGTATGTTTTTTCATTTTCAAATTATTATGTTCAGTTAAGGTTATGAGTACTTGTTTTGTTCTTTTACTACTACTATACGAAAGTCTCTTCTCAAATACTTTAAAGTTCACCATAACTTTTGTGCTCTTCTTACTTCCTTACTCTATTTTCGGACTACAAAGCCCACAATGCAGATATATATATATATGATAAAAAAAATCAGGATACCAATTTCACAAGCAGCCGGGTATTCCAGTCCCAACACACCAATTCAATTAGTATTTTGATCAATATTTAACTCTTTTCAGTCTTCCTATACATTCCACCCATTACTACATACATTTTGAAAAAAACTGCCTGGATTGATACCGTTTCTTTCACATTCCTCACAGCTTATGCCAGGTCAGATAAGTGCAGCAAGTGCATTTTGAAAAGACTCTGGGCCTCACCAAATCTGTATTGCAATTACACTGCATGTTGTTGGACAATCAGCTAGTGCTCCCCTGTGTATGCCTACTTCTGCATTCCCTGTAATCTGTTGCATATATTTAATATATGTGTGTTACTCCGACACAACGTGAAGGGCGATCCCGCCCGAGAAGTTACCTGGGGGTGTTTGCTGCAGCGGCCCCGCCAAATAACGAGAGGCCCCCAGAGGGCCCCTGAGGTGAGAAGCTGCGGCCCACAAAGATTGGGAGAGGTCCTCCGGCATAACGCTGCCCACCGCTCTGCCCCCGGGGGTGGATGAGAGGTCTCTGCACGGATATCGCTGCGGAGAGGCCCAGGACCTGGCTTGCCTGACCCTAAAATGGCGAAGGTCAGGAGGACTCGGGCTTTGAAGATGGCCTCGTGGCTGAGCATCAGACTGGGCTGGTTGCTTCTGTTTGGTGCTGGGAGTCCCTCACTGTGCCCAGAGGTCCGGCCCCGGCGCACGGTTGTTTTTTAAAATTTTTTATCTTCTAGCAGTAGACCATCCAGGCACCTGCAGGCTCCCATGGTCAAGATGGCCGGCATGTGAGGAGCTCCGGCTGGGAGATCCCTAGCTAGGGATTACCTTTCCGGCTCTAATCCCCTGAGTTTTACCCCCTCCTTGAACATTTGGACTCACCTGAGGTTATATGTGATGGTGGCCTTTCTACTCTCCAATTCCTGCGATTTTGGTTCGTGATCTTCCAATGGACCGTGTATTTTGCTGACCTCGGAGCCCGAACAATCATGACCGCTGCCCGGTGGAGTTGTTTTATCAGCTATAGAGGAGATTAGGCTCTGGTTCACCCCCTCGGCCAACACCTACCCAGCCGGACATTGTTTCCCTTGTCTCTCCGCTGTGTCTCCTTTCCTCCCCCGCCCTCCAACAAATCCATCCCCTGAAGTACTTTCCTCCTTGCCGGTCTACCTGACCCGATCTGCATCCCCTACCCCTTTTTACCTTCCCCCATCTTCCTTCTTTGCCCCTTAGGATCTGTGTCTTGGTTATGCTCTGCGCTAGTAACTCATGTTTGTTTTCCATACGTAATACTTGGGTCCTGTAATTGTTGTAATTTTGTACTTGGAACTCGCTGATCCTCATGTAAAGCGCTCTGATACCTCCAGGTCTAGCCAGCGCTATATAAAACTCTCCAAATAAATAAAATAAATAAAAATAATATACTTAAGTTTATAAAATGAACAAACACATAGCTGTAAGAATCGTGTGCAGTTCATGAATGCATGCCTTGTGACGATTTCTAGGTATAAATCATACTTTTGGAAAAAGCCTTGCGAATGAGCCCTTCTCTTCTGGTCGTAAATGAAGGAAAGCTCCCAAAAACGTTTTAATCTGAGGACTGCTGTGATCTCTCACTATTTAAAAGTCAGCGTAATATGTTCAGTTAGTCACATCTCCCAATGATTATCAGGGAGAAAATGGCAGATGAACACGGAGTTGAACCTGTGGATTTTTGTGCAAAATGCATGTTAGTCCACACAACTTGTGACAAGCGATAATTATTGCCCCCAATAAATATTGAACATCGTCAGTTTTTATAAGTTGAGATAATTATTGCGACCAATAGTGGCCAACTGCTGACGACAGCCCAGGGCTGAAGGCAGACTGCCAGTTCTTGCGCGGCAACCCTGCTCCTTACCTGATCTTCTTAATCTGACAATCCTTCGCACTCAGCACGCTGGCCAACAGCTCCATCACATTGTCCTTAAACTGGTTATTTTCAAGTCTGTCAAATTAAAATTGTGACAAAACGGAAATATTCACTGTTACTTGCGCAGAAAATTTTGTTTTACTTTTTGTTGTTTCTTTTAACAAAAAAATAATATACAACGCCACCAAAATAAATATACTGTTGAATCTCACAGTACTTGAAAGGTTTAATAGGAGATACTTGGCAGCACTTCAAAGTAGCATATATTTAGATTTGACCAAGGTCTTTCAGAAATATCATATATCTTCCAAACAGTAAAATATTGCCATATTGTGCCCATTTCGAAGCCGGGAGTAAACCGCAGCCTCCACTTTACACTCTGCCATCACTCAAACACAGTGGGGTGCAGGGCTGTTACTGAGGTTGATGTGGCCTTAATGCTTAGGACATGGAAAACTGAATGGATACGCAAGCGGTGTGTAATTGTATGTGTCTTGTACACTGCTGCCCTGAGGCGTCCTGGCGCTGTAGACCGCTGGGGAACCCGTCCTGGCTATCCCTGTGAGATGGTCCCTTCAGGGTATCTCCAAGGTGAAACCAGGCATCCCCAGCGAATGTGGGGGGCCGTTGTGGAGATGAGGCAAGCTAATGCCCAGAGTTGCCGAGTGAGTTCCTGGTTAGAGTAGGTACCGAGGCGAGAATTATCGAGTCCATTTTGACCCTGGTCCACGACCCTGCCGCGTCGGGAATTGAACCCTGGTCCCTGGCCGATTCTCTGCTTACGGATCTGCCGCCTCTAACCAGTGAGCCACACCTCTCCACGTGTGGCAACACGAGATACCCTTCACCACACCCACTACTTGAAAGGGGCCAACAAGACCGCTTATATGATACTTTTGCTTGGATTAGGTGCTAATAGGCAGATTGTTAGAAACCTCTTAATATGTTGAAATAGACGAGTTGCAGAGAAAACAGAAACAATACTTTGGAACATGAAAGGGTAAATGCCACTGGTGCAGTGAATTGTAACCTTATCAAACAACTGTGGAAAGCTTTGTTATAATTGAATTCTGCTCATGAGATCCATCTGCTGCATGAAATGTGATAATTCATGAAACAACTGTGGAAGAATTGTCCAATGGATTTATTTTGTGTCTCTCTATGGCCTTCAGTTTTTATGCGGTAGCTGGTGGATTTTTAATGACTTGTGCCTCCTCTTTTCATGAGTTCCTTCCAAAACTGAGCAAGAAACTGTGCCCCTATGCCAATGACTATAGTTTTAGGGAGTCCATGTAAGCAAAAGAAATAAACCAAAAGTATTTCTGCCAATGTCACTGCTGCAGGTGATCTCGTGAGCAGGGGAGTAGATTGGTTACTAAAATGTAGTGGGGGTGGGGAGTAGGGTGCAGTGAGATTCAGATTTTCCAGCATTCACTCTGGCATTGAATGTTAAAATACGTTATAAACAAGCAGGGTTCATGAGAGGGGCTTTAGGAGCAGTGGAAAGGGAAAAGAATACTGATTGGCCGGGTAGTAGGCGAGAGAAACCACAATATTCTGTAAAATAACAACCACTTTTGAAGACTTTCAAAATAGAGAGAGGGAGCGAGTGTTTGGTTTTTGTCTGTGTATGTAAAAATTCCTTGTGAAAGGACACCTCACCATACCCGACTGAAAGCCCCTGTACCCGACTAATTACCTGAAAATACAATTATTAGGGGGGTGTAACACCCCATACACCCCCCCTCCCCCGGTAGCTACGCACCTGCTCATGAGAGGGATAAAGTGTTTGAAATAGTGTACTAGGACTAATTTATTTAGACATTGGAGACGAGAAGCATACAATGTAATCCTTGGAAACCATTGTCCAAGGTTATCATGGCATTGGTAGTCGCTGCAACAGTTCTATGGCAGGAACATTTAATGTCTTGCCTTCACAAAGCACCGAATATTGAAGAACATATCAGTTAACACATTACCGAATCTGTGGCCACCAAGTGCACAAAATTATTAAGTTCTGCAGCCTCCTTTGTCTCACAACTTAACACCAACGAAGGCACCCTTGCACCAGAGTGCAAGGGTGTCTGCGAGCAGGGAGGTTTGTTTATGTACAGGAAGGTGTTCCTTCCTGCACGTAAACAAACCTAAAATGCCGTTTAGTAACTAACATGTGTGCTGCTTCATGCAGCACACATGTAAGTTACAAAACAGCATTTTTAAAAAGGTTTGTTTATGTACAGGAAGGGACACCTTTCTGTACATAAACAAACCATGGCATTTTGCTATTTCCATGTGTGCTGCACAAGGCAGCACACATGGAAATAGCAAAAACAAGGAGAAATTAAGCATTTCTCCTCCTTTCGCCACCTATTATCGCCGCCCTTGATAATAGGTGGCAGCGTCAAATTCAATGGGTGTTGTGGTGGTACGCCCACTGCAACACCCACTGTACGCCCCCTTTCACCCTAAGTTTAGCGTGAAAGGCGTGAAGACTGTCAATGAAAAGCAAAGCCATATATAGCTGCCTTTGTAGTTCCATCAGAGATGGGTAAAGCCTCACTCTTGTCCCAATTCATTTTATAGCCTGAGAAGGAAGAGAAGTCATCAATGATTTAAAGAAGGGACGGAAGAGAACGGGGGAGATTTGTAAGGGTAAGTAAGATATCATCTGCATATAAGTAGATTTTAGAGTGTCCAATTGGGATGGGAACACCTGTGATTTCAGCAGATTTGCAAATTGTGGCAGCTAATGGTTCTATTGCTAAAAGAAAAAGAAGGGGGGGATAGAGGGCATCCCTGGCACGTACCCCTCCGAATCGGAAACGTATCAGATAAAAAACCGCCGCAGTTCACCTGAGCACAAGGATTGTCATACAACAAGCTTGCTTTGGTTATAAACTGATCACCTAACCCAAATCGTTGCATTATTGTAAAAAGATATTCCCATTTAATGCGATCAAACGCTTTTTCGGCATCAAGTGAAAGAGGTAATGCATCCTCTGTAAAATGTTTAGCAGACCACAATGTATGGGCTAACGTACGGAGATGATTCTGAGAGGATGGCCCCGGGAAAAAGCCTACTTGTGTGTGGTGTATTAGGGAAGGTAAAACTTTACGGAGGCGGGACGCTAGGATGCTGGCTAATATTTTCCCCTTGCACACCAAGTACCGCCACAGGTTCTGACATTTGAGAAAGCAGTGACGACTCAAGTCACCAACATCTGTGCCAATGGTGGCAGGTAATACCAGAATTTGACGAACAACGAACGCAAAGCTATACAAGCATTGGCTAGTGATGATACCATAACGATAAAGCCCGCCGATAAAGAGGGAGCCATCATTATAATGGATACATCCGCCTACCGAACGGAGTGCCTCAGACAATTAGAAGACACCTGTTTTTATGTACCACTAAGAGAAGATCCAACCAAGAGACTTGAAAATGAAATCAAAATTTTTGTGGAAGAGGCTAGCACAAATGGTTGGATTACTACACAAGAAGCTGCTTTCTTGATGAAGGCCCCCCGGTCATTCCATATTTCCACGCACTACCTAAGGTGCATAAGAATCATAGACCGCCTCTAGGACGTCCCATCATTTCAGGGTTGGGCTTGTTGCTCGAACCACTGTCCACATTTGTGGATCATTTTCTGAGGCCTCTGGTAAGCGAAATGCGCACGTACTTAAAAGACACTAAGGATGTCTTGCGGCTGGTGGAAGATATACGCTTTGAAATTGAGCAGGATTTCCTCGTATCTTTTGACGTGGAATCATTGTATATGTGCATTCCTCAAGATGAGACCCTATCAACCATCGAGCTGTTACTCATGAATAAAGCTCCAGACACCATCACACCTTTCATCATTGCCTGTGCCCGGATAGCTATGAGGGAGAACTTCTTTAAGTACGAAGACCAACATTTTCTCCAAGTATCTGGCACGTCTATGGGGAGTGTTTTTGCCCCAAGTTTGGCAAACCTGTACGTTCATGTCTTTGAACAAGAACATATTTTCAGTAGCGCAAATCCATATATTACCCATATACGCTTATGGAAGCACTACATCGACGACGTGCTAGTGATTTGGAGAGGAGCACCAACGCCGATCATGGAATTCAAAGCTTGGGCTCAACGAGAGGAATCGGTACTTGAATTTCACCTGCGAGTACAGCAACACCAGCCTACCCTTCTTGGATATCAGGATTTTTCCCACCGATGGGGGTTTGGGAACCGAGCTTTACAGAAAACCAATGTCAAGGAACTCCCAGCTGTCATACCACAGTTTCCATCCCAAAGCCTTACGCGAGAATTTGCCGTTTGGACAGTTCTTGCGTATTAGAAGGAATTGTTCATCTACTGCTAAATACTAAGAACATGCACAAAATATGGCAATACAACTACAAGCCAGAAACTACCCTGGAAACTGGTGAAGAGATCGTTGAAACGGGCAGCCAACAATCACAGATCTGCGCTCATAGAACCGAGCGAACCGAAAGAAGTGAACAACACACTCACTTGGGTGCACACATTCTGCAGTTTTTCTAATAAAATCAAAACGAGCATCCTCTCCAATTGGAGAATATTGAACATTGGGACTACACCATTACCACGCCCACTGTTTGCTTTTAAACGCAGTACTAATATTAAAGACGGTCTGATACACACAAGACCTAGAGGTAGGAAGCCGGATCAACAGGAGACCCTCTGGGGTTTGCCGCCGGTGAAAGGACATTTTCCTTGTGGTTCGTGTGCAGCCTGCCCCCAGACGTCTCACATCACAGAGATAGATATCGGTGCGGCAAGACCCTGGGTACTATCAAACCACACAAATTGCAATAGCGAACAGTTGATTTATCTGGTCACTTGTCCTTCCACACTGCGATACTTGGGAAAGACCACACGTAAAGTCAAAACCCGTATCTTGGAACACAAGAGCACCATTCGGTGCAAAAAATCTTCTTCCAAAATGACCAGTCACTTTCTCAAAGCAAAACATTCCCCACAAGATCTAAGATGGCTGGTTCTTGAGAAACCTTACATACCTAATCACGTAACAGACATCACTACATATCTGTTTAGACGTGAGCAACAATGGGTTCACAGATTAGACAGTGACAAGCTGGGTCTAAATTACGATATTCCCTGGGTGTCTCTATAATAGAGCTGCTCAAGAATCCTGCTGAACCATGTTCTGACAAGGTTAATGAATTTCCATGAGTTTTTCACTCAAGCAGATGTTTGTTCAGTTTTCACACTAAGAATTACGCAGTATGTATACACAAAACTCACATGTCCTAGTTTCAGACAACGAATCATTCCTTTATGTGGGTTAACACAACCATACACCTGCTTACTTGACTATTTACATTAACATCAGTATCTTTTTGGTCTGTGCAAAACAGCATGTGAGCCAAGCATGACACGGTATATAGAACAGGAGACTATCCCCTTTATTGATACGTCTTCCCACCAACTGTGTGGTACCATATATCCCATCATGCCCTTTCAGCTACACCTAGATGTATCACATAGTCAGGTTCCTGGTCATCATGTGTAATTTTGCTCCTTACTTACACTACGCGATTTACGCAGTATACGGGACACATAATACGCTGTATATGACTAATTTTAGTTTCGATCTTCTGCCCGCGACTACATATCCCGACATTCCCTTTTTCACGCGCATGCGTAATGTTGCAGGCATGATTTTATCGTCTGCAGATATTCCACCGTAGATACTGGAGCATATTTTGCAGGTTGTCCTTTACTGTTTTGAAATCATTGACTTATCCGATCAGTACTACACGGATATTTAGCCTCATACCACCGGTTTTTACATTGATTTTCATCATGCTGCCTGCACATGCGCCGGGAATTAATATTCCCTCGCTAGCACATGTGCAGGCCCTCTCCAAGCGGGATCCTCACATTTGCTGGTCATGAGCTGTGGGCAGTACAAAAATGAGCGCATTTGCCACCGACATTCACCTCTGGTTGCAGGCTCAATCTGAGCTCAGGGTATCGACGGAGAGGTGTGTGTCGGGGCCAAGCTTTGCCACGGTGTACCCTGTACTTAGAAATCGCGATTTAGCAGTCCCTTTAGTTTTCTTAAAATTGCTCACTGGGGTTGTTCTTCCCGCTGCATCTAGAAATCGCGCTGGAGCAGTCCCTCTTGTTTTTGAAAATTGCTCATTGGGGTTCACTGAATCGCTTTTCTTCAAGGACATTTACCTATTTTGTGATGATGTCCATATGCATTTTGGCTAAATTGTCAATTGCTCCATGTGTGGCCTGTTCCTTTAGACATACATGTGAGGTTTTTTACTACTATGTAGGCTAGATATATAGGGAGCTCTTGTGCTCCACCAGTTTCTCCCACATTCTTGTTCCTAATTATTTCCTGACCAGGCTGTATGACTTAATCATTGTGTCAACCTTGCCGAGAACGGTACAGGATATCTTTTTGATAGTTTGCTTTACTATTATTTCCCTCAGAGCGGTGCCCCCATCCTGAGCTGTTGCCAGGCTGAGGTAGAGTTTTTTACCCAGCACTAAAGGGTAAGAATCTTCTCTTTTTCAGTTTTTCATCACAGTTATCTTATGCCTAGAGACTCATCCTTCTCACACAGGTCTGATGAATTTCTAAAAATGCTTCTGTCTCCAATAGGTAATCTCACCTTCCAGAGCAGTCGGAGTTTTGAACACATTTGATTTTTGTATCCTTTGTTTTTACACATTCCTGAGCACTGTAACAGCAGCATCTATATAGGCCCTGAAGAAAGCCTCGCCCAATCAAGGGGCACCTTAGGCAGAAACATGTCGACCACCATTCTTCACCTTATCACTGCGACTTAAATCCATGTAGCTGATGCACTGGTTTTAATCCTGGCAGAGGGTGCTCCAGAATAAAACATATATTTGACGCCCTCTAGCTAGTTTTATTCACACTTCCTTCACATTTCTCATTTCCTTTGTGCTGCGCCCTCGCTCACATTATTTTGCTCATCACATGTGGATTTAGAATATCCTATAATTAGATACCTAAAAAACATCCCTGAACTCCTCCCTCTCAGAGAGGGGGTTGTAGCCCTCAAAGGAACTAGGTCTTTCCTTTGAGAGGAGAATCCCATATGATGAAGCATGTCACCTCTGGTGAGTGAGGGATTTCGTCCTAAAAAGGGAATTTCCCACAGTTAAGTCTGTGTGGAATAGTCTATGGCTTAACTATTACTTTCAATTTTCAAGTATCTTGCACTTTATAGACCCAGGGATTTCGCATTTGTCTTTGTCTAATATTTTGATATCACAATTTAATAACGAGATGGGACAGTAACTACTGCATAGCAGAGGCTCTTTACCAAGTTTGGGTAGCACTGCTATAACTGCCTTGTTAGAAAGAGGCCCCAATGACGATTCCCTATCTGCCTCCTGAAATGCAGCATGTAATGTATCAATAATATTGTGCCCAGTCCATCGGTAAAATTCAGCAGGGAATCCATCTTCCCCAGGAGCTTTGTGGTAAGGTAAAGCAGTAATGGCTCTAGAAATCTCATCCATCGTGATTTCGCCTTCAAATAGGGCTCTACCCTCATCAGAGAGACGGGGAAGGTCCACCCCTGTGAAGAAGGAAGACATCTTATCTAGATCTATTTGATTGCTTGGAGTATAAAGGGATTGGTAAAAAGAGGCAAATTCATTGACAATCTCTTGAGGTCTCGTGAGTATGTCGCCTTGCATTGACCGAATAGCTGGAATGGCCATGGCTGCCCCCCTTTGACGCAGTTGTGCAGCTAGCAATCTCCCTGCCTTCTCCCCCTGTTCGTAATGTCGTCCCTTCATTCTCTGCAGAGCATACTCAGCTTTAGAGGTAAAAAGATTGTTTAAGGCCATACGTGCTTGCTCTAGTGATTTACGGTTCTGCAAGGTTGGGGTAGATGTGTATAGATGAGAGAAAGATTGAATGTCACGTTCCAGCTCTGTTTGTCGCGCAACATTCTGCTTATTAGCGAGTGCTACGTCACGCATTAAATGACCTCTAATAGTGGCTTTAGCCGCAGCCCAGATAGTCCTACTGGAAGTTACAGAGTCCTTGTTAATGGAAAGATAATCTTGGAGATGGGATTGCAGTTGAAGTTTACCCTTGGGAGTTCTATGCCGTTGAATGTTCATGCGCCAGTGTTTGCGTCCTGGCTGAGAGAGTCCAAGATCGAGAGACAGAAGAACAGGGGAGTGATCAGATAAAGCTGCTTCTAAAATGCGAGACTCCGTGACCAATTGTACCGTTCTATGTGATGTCAAAAAGTAATCTAAGCGAGAGAATGTGCCATGGGTGGGGGAAAAGAATGTGTATTCTGTGTCTGTTGGATGTCTAAAATGCCAATGATCGACTAATCCGTTGACTGAAATTATATCATCTAAAATGGCTCTGTCTGCCACATTGCCTTTATCTAACGGACCTGTTTTGTCTAGAATTGGGTCTCATACCAGATTCCAATCCCCACCAATGAGATATTGTGACAGAACATTTTTTTAAGGTCACACATTTTACCCATATAATTCACCCTTACTCACAGCTGTTTCACATTCACTGGTGACAGGGAGATGGGGCACAGGGCATGAATAAAATCCACACCCTCATATGCCCCTTGCCATAGCCGAATGATGCCTCTGATAGGCTCAGAAGCAGGCCTGAGTACAGGCTGTGCACTTTTGAGTCTTCCACCTGTTGCAGGTTTCCAGACTTACCTTTGTTATCTCTTCTAAAGTCCTTGAGGTAAATCTGCATCCATGCAGGGTTTGAAGACCTACAGGTGCACTTTTGTGACTTTCTTTAAGATTGGGCCCCCAAAGTTGTCTTTCTTACATGCTGCTCATAATGGTTTCGTACTGATTCTCCCTTTTTAGGACTTGTCTAGACAGTGCTTGCGCTGTCTCTTGGAGATGAGCTGTCTTCAGTTATAGATGTTAAACTTCGCCCATTTTCCCACCCATCTTCACAATTGGCTTCTCTTCCTATCCTTTGTAAATGATGGCTTGTGATTCATGAATAGGCTTAGTAGTGCATCCTTAGTACCTCCCTCTCTTCTGTTACCTCCCATGAGGACAGCCCCTCTTACACGTGTGTAGTATCCTGCTGCTCAGCCAGAATGATTCTGTGAAAGAATGTTGGGATGTGGAATGTTGGAGTGGCTAAGTCAGTTGGTGTATGGGCTGAGCAGCAGGGAAGCTGCTCCTGGTGAGGCTCTTATTCTTCTTTTCCATGTAACCTGCTAATCAATAAATCTTCATGGAAAATTACTTGGACTCGACTTCTTTCAGTATACTACATTTAGTACCAGGAGTGGGGCGTCTACAGTCTGAAAAGAAGAGGCTGAAGAAACAAGAACCCACAATCAAGCTAAAGGATTCTCTTTTAAACTTATAAGGAGCACTTCAATTTAACTGGCACCAACGAGCCCCACCAGTGACCTTTCATTGGTCGCCCACAACTCGACTGTGCCAGTTAGAATTTATGTCCACCTGCTCCTCCTGCCTACTGCCTGCCTGCAGTTCCTGCTGCCTGCCATTTCCTGCTGTTTCCCTGACCTCAGAGCTTTAACGGGACAAAGAGACCAAGAACTGGGGTTTGGGGACGAGATCCGGTCAGTGTTTTTTCATCCTGCTGAGCTTGAGACATCTTTATTTTACCAGCTCCTCCTGCCTGCTAACCTGCTGTCTGCAGTTCTTGCGACATCCATCGCCCTCACTTTGTTGTTTCCTACTCAGGTTACAGAGCAGGTTACACAGAGACCAGATCGGGGGAAGAAAATCTGAACCGGTATTTTCAATACCAGCGAAGGAAATTTGAAACTGGAGAAGGAGACCCTTAATCGGAGATTTTACAGGACAAGAGGCTGTTTGAGAAGCTCAAAAGCCAGCTGTATTGTCAATGTCACGCTTCTACAGTTTAAACAGCGCTCTAATTTTGTTGGTTTCAAAAACAGAACTGTATGGATATCTACTGGAGGTCAGTTTAATTTGTATTTGTATGCATTTTCAGTTTCATTTAAGAAAATGTTCCCCTGAGCATTTCCATTTCAGACAAGGCAGTTACCGTTACTGGATTGCGATATTTAAACATGGCGCGAGGCACCTTCTCACCTCGAGCCGTAGTCGCGTGGATTTCCTTTTACTGTGCCTTCCTGTTACTAAGGGTTTCCCCTGTGTGACAATTTCTTCCAGCGTCACCACAGCTGTTCGGCAATCTTTTGAGCTTGCTCCTGCCGAGAGCCATCCTGCTCTACGTCTATAAACGTGCCGCCATCTTAGGATCGTCCCAATACACTGCTAACGATGTTTCTACTGCCAACCACGTTTCTTTTGCCAACCACGTTTTTGTTTGCCACAGTAAGGTAATCGAAGCTGAAAAAGTTTCCCATACATTTTCCCTGTTGCACCTTTGTATGCATCAGCATTCTTCTCCAGACGTGTGTTGTGTTTTATTTTATGGACATCAGATCATTCCAGTGGACACTTGTGCTCCTATGCAGGTACGGTTTTCATTTCCTTAAATCTAATCCTGCATTGGTCTTTGAGTCAAGTATTCTCTGCTAAACAACTTTGGCAACTTCTGGTTTCACGAAGATCTGCTGCTTCCATCTGGAAAGTTAAGCATCGGGTTGGGTGCGTTGTTTTTAATGGAACCTTGCATGTTAAAACTCCTGCTTTTTCAACTATACAACAATTGGTGCAGTCAAGGTATTGTACTTTCATTTCCCTACTCTGACTGCACATTCAACTTACTTGTCTCAGCCGAGTCGTCGCTCTTCAGGCCGTGCCTTCTTCTACATCAATTTTGCCTGCTGCGCTACAAGGATTCACCCTGCTGCGCTAAAAGGATTATTCAACCAGATGTCAACCTGCAATTTGCTTGGACATTTATTCTCCTTCATTGTTTATTTATTTATTTAGTTCTCTATTTATTTTCTTGCAATGTCCTACGCAATCTACATTTACATGGCTGCAAGTTTCTCTTACATGCTGTTTTTTTTTCTGGGGAACCTTTTCTTTACGTAATATTATTGCCTCGGTAGTTTCTACCCTCTGCTTTTGCTACTTATGGTATTGTACTGTGTGGTGCCTGCCCACACCTTTCCTGTGTTTGGAGTAGTTTTACAGTTCCTATTAGTACTGCGTAGTTATTTTCACACCTCCACTTGCAAAGTTTTGCTGTACGTTGTGCCATGTGGCGTGCTCCACACCTAGTTTTACAGTTCCTGCATTTTACATTATTACAATTGGAATTTTACGCCATACCTTGTGTTTTTACTGTATGGTATTTTACACCATACTTTGTGTTACTGTGATATTTTACGTCACACTAGTTTTACGTTTCTGTATGGCATTGTACTGTGTGGTTCTTCCCACACCTATTTCTGTTTTTTTGCATTTACATATTGCAATGTACTGTGTGGCATTTTCTGCCATACCTAGGATTTGCTGTCTTTCTGGGGACATTTCTCCATACTCTTGCTTGAGTTAAAGGCAACTATCATTTTGCTTGTTCTATCTATAGCTGTCTTCCACCCTTTCACTGTTCTTTTGCTTCTGTCTTTTGTTCTTTCCTTTACCTTTTTGCTTATGCTCTTGTATATTTTTGTGTTTGCCTGGCCAGCTTTCATATCTTTGTCCTTGGGTTTGTTTTGTTATTTATGTGAGGGAGGATGTGGGTTTGTCTTTCTGTGAGAAAGGGAGTTGGTGCATTAGTCATTGTTTTCTTTTCATCTTTTCTTGTTTGCGTTTCCTACTTTTCCACCTTTCATCTCCATGCTTTCTTCCAGTGTATTTTTTTCTCTATTTTCTTGCTTGGTTTCTGATGTATTTTAATACTTCCTTCTTTTCCATTGTAAAGGAGAGAGATATGTGGTATCCTGCTGCTCAGCCAGAATGATTGCGTGAGAGAATGTTGGGATGTGGCATGTTGGAATGCCTGAGTCAGTTGGTGTATGGGCTGAGCAGCTGGGAAGCTGCTCCTGGTGGGGCTCTTATTCTTCTTTTCGATGTAACCTGCTAATCAATAAATCTTCATGGAAAATTACTTGGACTGGACTTCTTTCAGTATACTATAACGTGCCATTCCACTCTAGCTTTCATTAGCAATTAGGGACCACTATTTACTTAATGTCTTGTTTTACTGGTCTAAGAGCAGTTCCCACAAGGGAGAGCTCATTGTTTTCACTCCTCTGAGCGTTTGTGTATACAAGGCCATATTTCTTATCTCCTTGCATTTGCTATTCATCCAAGGCCGAAATCAAATGTCAGACGTGGTTTCCCCCAGAAGTGCAGTGTTTATCTTAGAGTGCATATTTTATAGCTGGCTCTGTTGTGTTCACTCACTCTGGCTGTGTTCGCTTGATCACTCTATGTTGGCCCCCTACCCAATACAATAAGAGGCGAGATGCCTTTGTGCTCATCAAAGCCTCTGATTTTTGCTGAGGTTTTTATATAGCACCACATCTCCCCTGTGCCCCACTGCTGTCTCTCCGAGCACGAGTAATCTCGGACATGGGAGAAGGTCTCTTGTGAATTATTATTACTGCTTTGATAGCTCCTCACACCCCACCCCCAAGGGTACGAAATGCCCAATTAGCTCCTCATTTGTGCTCCACCCCCCCAAATAGAAAAAAACAAACAAAAACGTCCGACTCCTCACAATGATTTATACAAAGTGTGCCGGGATGGCTCGGAAGAGCCGGCAGGGCCGGGTCTGGGTCAGTCTCTGGCCTAAGATCAAATGGCACTGACCCAACTCTACGACTGAAAACACTTAGGGGCATATCATCAAGGACAGGCAATAATTATTGCTAAGAGCACTTAGCGCTAGGATAATTATTGCCGGGTAACGTGGAATTTTATCGCTGAGATAGCGTGCTATTAGCAACGCTTATCTCAAAAGCGATAAATTTCCAAGCGCTAACTGCCAAATATGAGATTATCACTGGAACTCCAGCGATAATCTCACAAAGTTTGGCGACAGCTTGATTATAGGGCAAGGCATACTTAGCCATGATATCCACATTACATAGGATATCATGGCTAAGTCAGTCTTGAAGCAGGCGTAAGGAAAGTAGCGATAACAGAGGTTATCGCTATTTTGCTTGTCGCTCTGCAGGTTAGCGTGCCCATTGATAATTGGAGAAATGTCGCTTAGCGACATTTCTCCAGTTATGTCAGGGCAGGAACGCCCACTTTGCATCTCATTAGAGATGCAAAGATGGGCGTTCAGAAAACAGGCGCTAATGCAAGGTTTCAAGCGATAGCATGACCTTGCTGATTAGGCGATAAAATTATCACCACTTTTCGTCCGAAAACGGACGCAAAAGCGGCGATAATTTTATCGCCTCTTTGATGACTTGCCCCTTATTGTGCACAGAGCATAGCAGCAGCCAGGGCTGGTGCTAGGCATGGGCAGAGTGGGCAGCTGCCCAGGGCCCCGCTGTCAGCTCATGAACACAGGGCCCCACACTAGTGTGTCACAGCAAGGCCAGGGTACACTGGTTCTCTCCTGACGACTGCTTATCTAATTTCAGAGAAAGGTAGCTCCTTGCAATTGTGCCCACGGGAGACGCCCCTCCCCTCGGCCTCACAACCATGGTATAGTGAAGCTAAACCTAGCAGAGGGGGACCTTTTGCAGGGTTATCCTGCAATCAGACCTCCCATCCTGTTGTCCATACAGAGGCACCATAAGACGCTCATTGCCCTGCAGCAGTTTTAAACCTTTCGGTTGAAAAGCAACTCTAATACATTCAGTCCATTATGAGCTGCTAAGAGGTGCTTGTAGGTGGATGAGAGGGAGGGGCTGCAGCCCAGGAGGGGTCTGTGCAAAAAACGCTTCAGGACCAGGGTAATCTACTGAGATGCAAACAGCTCTGAATGTGTAAGGCTGTATGCAAATTAGAGGGGTCGCACACTGTGTTTCTGCCCAGGGCCCCCAAGATCCTAGAAACGGCCCTGGCAGCAGCCATAGGCTGTTGCTTCCTTCTGACTGTTGACTGCTGAGCATATCGGTGCCCTCTTCTCTTATCACACGGTGTGCACATCCGTGCCTTCCTCTAGTAGAGAGATGAACGTCTGAGTCAGGCAGAGAACGGGTATGTAGATTTGCAGTAGAACTAAGAACAGTGAGGGCCGTTGTGCCATTGTTCTTTGTAGCGCTCCAGGGCCAGCTGGTTTCAGGATTCATATAAAACGCGAGACTCTATAGCTCTTTTAAAGAGTGTAGACTTATAGAAGACTATAAGTCTTTACCGAACACGTAATACGTTCGCTCCAGTGTGCTTCTCTTCAGATTTTAATAGGATCACCAGTGATCGTCATTGCCAAAGAAACAAAGTGTTGTGTGACAACAGTGGCCTTCTAGCAGTATTTTCTTTTCCTAGCGCTATGAATCCCTCAGCAGCTTTAAGGCTCCTAATTTTATTTATTTTGTTCCGCAAGACGGGGGTAACAAACCAAGGAATTTGCAAAAGATTAGCTGAAATACATACATGCTGTGTAGGACGTAAGTTTGAAACGTTTCTTCTGGTTTGTGTAAATGGTATCAACCAGAAGTTGCCAGATTACATTACTGAGCTATTTAGTGCATCCTTGGTCATGTATCATTCTTTTGTATCGAAGGATTATTGAGAGTTTCGCTGCATGCGTACAAAAAATATATTACCTGTATTTACTTACTTTTTGGTAGACTGTTTGCTGAAATATGGCTGTTTGAAATCTTTTCAGAGTGAGCTTTGTTTGTGCCTTTCACTGAAATGTGCAAGTCTACTTATTCGTTGCTATTTCATGTTGCATTTCTTTTGGAGCGGTAAATGAGTGTCCAGCCGCTCTTACTTATGTCTGTCAGTTCCAGGCTGGTTCGATCACAGGTATCTAACTAACATGGGGCAGCAGGGCCGGACTGGCCGTAGCGGGCACCGGGCAATCCCCCGGTGTGCTGCACGGGTGGGGGTCGGTTATGGGCCCTGGGGGCCGGTTTTGTTACAGGGCCGTTTGTGCAGCATAGCTGCAAAATCGGCCCTCTAACAAAATCGGCCGAAAACCGGCCATGGCAAAGAGCTCGGCGGCGGGGGGAGGGGGGTGGGCCGGCCGAGCACTTTGCCAGGGCCGGTTGTGGTTCCCAGTCTGGCCCTGTGGGGCAGGTGTAGGCGTGTAAGGCAAACTTTAAAGTGGACATGACAATTTGGCCAGCCCAAGAGGGACTGTCAAACCGTCATGTGCACTTTCATCTCCCCCACCAGGCTGCATTGCACAGCCTGGTGAGGAATTGCAGAGCCTCGAAGCCCCTGTCTGAGCGCCGATCCACGGAGCTCAGACCAATCATAACACTGCTTAAGGCTGCAGAACCCGGCGGTACCCAGGTAAGTCTGTTTAATTTTCTTTTTTGTATTCCCCTAATCCGCTCTCCCCTCCCCTGTTCTCCCACCCACGCTTAGTAGTGGAAGCTACTGGTACGTTGAACCTCAGCTCTGCTTTTCAGACGCTGCCTCATGGCTCACAGCAGGATTTACAGGTTGAGGTGCTCTGTGTGCCATGAGTGGGAAACTGTACTCACTGTTTCAAACGCCACAGAGCGGTATTCTTTGAATACATTCCAGTTTAGCGACTTAGTTTTAACAAATTAACACTTTTGGGAAGAGCACTATTAAATATAATCATTTCTTTCCACCAGTTACAGTCAAAACTATTTTCCTTTCGGACAGAATGCATCAGTAATACATTTGCATTTTCTTAACCTCAAAGGTCGAAGATTCACCCCCTTTTAAAGTCACCATCTTTTACATTGGGTGATTTTTTTTTTTACCTTTTCCACATTGCACTGAGCGAGTTAACCAGTCCTTCTCTAAGGCACGCCACACCATGCCACATAATTCCAATCAGCATAATTTCACTCAATGCCACACACTTCCAAGCCACAAAATTCAACTCTACATGTTTCCATTCAACACCACATCATTTAACAACAAACCATATAATTCAAATCAACAACACAATTACACAACACACCACATACATCCAATCCACACCACAGAATTCAACATCATGCCACAAAATTCAACGGCATGCCACATACCACTCCACAAAACAAATTACCATTCCACATAATTACACTCAGACATACAATCCCAATCCACATAATTCCAGTACACTCAATACCACGTAATTACTATCCACATATTTCCACTGCACACCATGCCATATAATTCCACTACACAAATCCACACCACACTTTTCCACCACACACAATTCCACAACTAACTGTTCCAATCCAACCCACATAATTCCACTCCACACTTCATACATCCACTCCAAACCAAAACACATGGGTAAAAGACATTGTCATTTACAACGCCAATAACTCTAACTCTCACAAATACGAGACTATTGCATTGCAAATGCTTGTTTCTTAAATATTAGCATGCGTTTAACATGCTTTATTAAATGATGCATTTGAGAAACGGTATTTACAGTTGACCTTAAAAATTGCGCAACCATTTAGCAAAACCGCATATAACGTTTGTGCGTTTTTTTCAGGTTGCAAATATTTTTGGGGTGGATTTTATTTTGAAAGCAAACATACTGCACAAATGTTTGGCAAAAAAAGAAAGTCACCATTAAAAATAAAATCGTAACTCTTGCGTTAATTCTTCTGAATATATCAGCATAGAACAGAGGAGCATTCTGGAACCATAATATATAGAGCATTTCACAAACATATGTAGACAATGTTTTACTGGTAACACACGTTAATGAGCCATATATACATTTTTTAAGACCTTATAAACATTACCTTATAAACTTAGCAGTAGGCAGCCCTCTTACCCTTAACCATACATACCGTGCCACTGAAAACTGGCACCCAAAGGGGTCATTCTGCGGGGAGTTGAGCATACTTGTGCAGTGGACAATTGGACATCAAGACTTGTCCTTAATCCCCAACAACATGTCTTGGGAGTCCGGCATAGGAATTCCACAATGCTGAGAAATCAGACTGGCCTTCTCCCAAACAGAAGTAAACAAGCATTTACAATGCAACGGTCTCGGCATTGTTAAAGTTAGAGCTATTGGCATTGCTCATGACAATGCAGTTTCTTTAAATGTTTTAAAAACAAAAGCATAAACAAAAATAATGTCATGAGCAATGCCAATAGCTCTAACTTTACCAATGCCGAGACCATTGCATTGTAAATGCTTACAACTGCCACACGCCACCAGACTCGTGGATTACAAGAGAGGAGCTCCGTCATAGAACCGCGGCCAGTGTTGCCAGATGCCCCCGTGAAGCCTTTGCCCTGCTAATGTGCCAGACTTAGCACTTTATACGTAATGTTAGTAGCTCCGTATCTGCCCCGCTGCATGAGCACAAGGCCCCTTTCAAACCAGATAAAAGTATGGGGAGGGGGCTTCGAAATGGCGTGCCAGTCTCCCCGTGGCACAATACAGCGAACCCACCACTCTCTGTGATTACAGCAGATTATGGCCGGCGCACAGCAGTCCGTTAGGGCAGTTCACGCCTGTTGCAGCTCAGGGGCGAGAGGAGGGGCTATTACCTTCCCTTTACGTGATTGGAGTGTGCATTCTGGCATTGCGTAATGTCAGCGGTATGTTTGGCGCTATAAAAACAGTCAATACATTCATACATGAACAGATGTTATCAACAAAAATAAACGAGGATTTGGTTTCTGTAGACTGTAGGGGGGGGCATGAGGAGACCAGGGGTTGAAAGTGAACACCTTTAACTGCCCCCTCCCCCCACCACTCACAAGCAGGAACAGAGAACCCCTGTCCGAGCGTTCCCTGCGCGCAGCGCTGTAGCCGGGCCCTTACCTCCATGAACAGGGGCCATCGGTGCAGAGCGGGTTGTGCTTCATGGCAGGCGCAAGGAGAGGGGGTGCGTCGGTCTCCGCTGAGGCTGCAGCCCGGTCTCCGGCCTCATCCACCACCGCTGCCGTCCGCAATGCAGCCACCTCCGCTAGGACTTGGTGCAGCTTGCAGTCTGTCCCCTTCTGGACTGTCCTCTGTTACTCTCTACCATTCACCCCCCATTGCTTTCCCTGGCTGGCAATTTTTCATCTTAAAAGACATGTGTGCTTGTGCCCCCTCTCCCACATATCAAGCTCAAACTCCTCGAGGGGGATGGGGTGAGGCAGCGCCCGTCCAACTAAAACGTCCTGTGTGGGATCCCTCCCTGCAGATCCCGGAGAGACCAGCCAGTCCGAGAGGAAATCTGCCTGCAGAGCCGGGAGGAGGAGGCGATTCTCCAAAAGCAGTTAATTGGTGTTTATTCGCTGCTGAAAGCATCGACTCTCCAAGAAGCTGCCTGCATGTTCACCGACGCCGTTGTAAATGGTGCTATTTCCTTCATCTACAGAAGACCTGTGCTAATTCCGCCATTTACTGAAGACCGGTGCTATTTCCTCCATCTACAGAAAGCTTCTGAGACATCAGCTCTTCCTGAAGACAAACTCAATGTCGCCACCACTGCCTGACAACTGATCAGCTTTCATTATTGCTAGGGGGGCAAAGGCTCCACCCTTTTACTCCTATTTTAGAACATGTTTTGCTTCATCATATTTCAAAAAAGGAGAGGCCCAGTGTCAGCAAAATAGTCCAATACTACGATATATCGCAAGTTTCTCACATAGGCTCAGCAGCCACTGTAACCTCATGACTAAGTCAATGGAGATGGTGACGATAATCCAGTTCAGAACTGTTTACAGTTTAGGGGGGCAAACAAACACTACAAAGAATTAATTTCTTACTTACAACCTGTCTGCTCTAAACCTGACAGAGGGAGCCTTTGTGACCACACTCCCCACAAAGTGAATCTTTGCAGGGCTCGGCTTTGTTATGTGCTATCACTGCTTCATTTAATGGGACAACCTAGGCACTGCTGTAAACAAGCACAGGCTAAATTAATAGGGAGACTGGGTGGACTGCGCTGAAGTTGATTCTGCGACCTCGGTTCTCCGGTACCTGTGTGGACGCCGCTGCTCACCGCGGAAGGTGGGGGAGTGGTGGAGGTGACGTGGAGGCTGGTGTTGGCAGCGAAGACGGGAGTGTTCTGCCCCGATACGGAACAAGCAGTGAGTGGCGCGGGGACCCCCGCATGTCGCCGTGAACCTGAATCGCCTGGAGCCCCCCCCCGCGCTGCCAGTAACCTCGCTCTTTGTGGTGTGGCTGATCGCGGTGTGCGCCCCTGCCCATTGCCGACATTGCATCACTGGCGCGCATGAATAGGGAGAGGAGCCGGGAGGGGCTGGGAGCTGTATGCTGGACGCACAAGGTGAGGTGGTGCCGTTCCACTCCCCCCTCCCAACTACACTGCTCCGCACTACAATCCGTACCGTATGCGGGAGAATTGATGTCGCCTCCGCTCTTTCCTGTTCTGCACCCAGTATGCCTGTCCCTACGTCACGTACAAAAGCGAAACCAACTTAGGCTAGCCCGCTAGTTGACTGTTGCCAACTTCCTTCTGGACTCTGACTGAGCCTCTGCTGGGAAAGAAAAACCACATGATGAAAGGTAAGTTTGGTTTGAAAATTCGGCAGCCATGTTGGAAAAGCAATATTATATGCAGTAATAGACTGGAAAACCCAGCTTTTAATGCCGTTCTAGAAGCAAGCTGCTTGTAAACGCACATGCCTCTTGACCACTCTAAGTAGTTCTGAAAAACAAAGCTTTTAAAATGTATCATCCTGCAGTAGAATTGTTTAAAAAGTTGTTCAATCTGAGCACATCGGGTAGCTTTCGAGAAATGTTTTTTTTATTTCAAGATAGTTACTTTGTTCTGAAAACTGGAGTTCTTGGTTTAGTTGTCGCATTTGCACACCACCGCCTTTCTCCGAGGCAGAGCAGAAATGCCTCGGAGAAACGCAGCGTCCTTTTCGGATTCGGGGGCGTGTTTTGCTGTTGTCTCCTCCTTGAGACTTCTCGCAAAAAACACGCCCCCCGATCTGAAAAGGACGGGGCCTAATCGGAGTGACTGACCTCTTCTCCAGTGGCTGGCCAGCATTTACGAGGCCAGCCAATGGAGAACAGGGGAGAAGAGGGGCGGGTTCAAGCCCCTCTTCTCCAAGTCATTAAATCTCCGACTTCCGGTTCTGCCTTTCAGCAGACCGGTAGTCCTCGACCTAAAAAGCAGGTAATCTCAGCCAATCGCTCATCAGTTAAAACATACCACACAATGTGCTTTCATGTGTTAATTGTTCTTTTTTGAGTTCTGTGTAACCACTGGTCATCTAAAATCATACATTCAGTGACTCAACTAATCAAACGATTGGAACGGACACAAAAATCTATTAAAACTGCCATAATTCAAGTTCTATCGGCCTCTTTCCTATATACTAATTCAAAATGCTTAATTCTCATGTCAAGAAGAGCTGGACAAATACGCAAAATACCCTTAATTGTATCCTTTCCCGATGAACGTAAACAATACTTGATCCAGAAGTCCAACATCCACAAACACCTGGAAGCAGCGAAGGATCACAGTTGCAGAGGACTGACAGACAGAATGAAGGGACAGGGCCAATAAGTGACTCTCCCTGCACAGATCAGGTTTTAAAGGTCTAGTCTGTTAAACATATTCCTCACTGCCACAACTGCCAGTACAATGCAACCTGGAGACTTGGCAGTGGCCATACTTGTTGGAAGGAGGGGTCTACTTACTTCCTCCAAACCACAGATCCGACTCTGGGTTGCAAATCACGCCCACAGTGAATACGGATGATGGTTGTGTGCTCTGAGGCAAAGAAAAAAGTCGAAAAAGATCAGAGAAATAACCTTTGGGTAGATCAGGGTAAGGGTGTACACCCGCAAAACCATACAGGGGACCTCCTACAATCCAACAATGCAGTTAACCCATGCACCTCACCAACATGGAGATATTGGCCCAGGACTACATCAAAACCTGGGAACTAGTTTTGCTGCAAAGTATTTGCCCACATCAGCACACTAAATAGCAACCTAAGCCTTTAATACACCAAAGTGTTTGCTTGTGAGATGTGTTTTTGGGAAAGAGTATACACCTGCAATACCTTATATAAAGCAGAGGCTGAACATATATTTGATTTCACTGTGTGTATACGAAAAGGAACCTCAGGGACCCATTCCAATCACTAACTATGATCTGGTTAACCACTCAGAATGTAGATATTGTTTAATCGATTTTAATTTGTATTTTTTTAAGATGTCAAAGTTTAACCTAGTATTTTCACATCATCTATGTATGTATATGATATTAGTAAAGCGCTAATATAGCCAAATGTACGCATTGTTCGGTATAGCGTCAAAGACAAGTATACAGTGAACAAGTGACCGGAGAGGTAGCTGGATTCTGGGAGAAGAATTCCACTGTTACTGCATTGTGGTGTAGAATTCTTTAGAGAGTTGTCTTCAACTCTTTCCTAACTTGGAGCAGTGTTACGGTGATCCTGGTGGATACGGAGACGTTGTTGCAGATCCTGTGTGCACAGATAGTCAGGGCCTGCTACCTTGTTTTTTTTCTTTATTGCACTACTCAATTTTTAGTCTGATGGTGTTGTGGCTGCTGGTCTGTAGAGAGCCAACAGAGATGATGAGCTTGCTTACGAGATAAGCAGAGTTGCTCGCTATTATGGCTTTGTAAATGATGCAGCTGGTATGGGCCAGCAAGGAAAGCCACTGAAATTCAATCAGGCTGCTGATAAGTTGATCATATTTCTTCAGACCCTGGACGAAATATTCTGTGGCATGTAGGAAACCCTAATGGGGCCAATGTGGAGTCTTGGGGTCATGGCGTTAGGTGTTTTTACCATCTAAATGCATGAAATTGAATAGCAGCTTTGAAGCGGCTTTCTGGAAGAAGAAAACAAGTTACTTACCTGTAACTTTGATTCTCCAGTATTGGTAACTTTCATAGTTTCCCATAGCTTGTATCATTCCCCGTCGTCGGAATGGGAGTCTCGGTAAATAGAAAAATAACATAGCAGAATATACAAAACAGAAAGAAAGGCCGAGGCCTCATCTCATTTTGTAGCATATCCACCTCTTTTTGTAAAAGAGACCAAACTAAAGCAACAACCAATCAGATTAGCCTCACCCCATAGAACCTCACTGACAGAGTCTCAGAGCCTCAGATTTTCGTAGTCGTTGTGTAACAGAGTAACCAAATTTGCTGAAGGCTGAGCTTTCCCAGGGGAGGTGGGTGGGCGCATGGGAATCTATGAAAGTTACCAATACTGGAGAACCAAAGTTACAGGTAAGTAACTTGTTTTCCTACTCCAGTATTGGAACTTTCATAGATTTCCATAGCTTGTATCAGAGTAGTTAGCAACAATGCACATTTTGTGAAATAAACATTAGCATAACCCTGTATGGATAGTCACATAAGCAATAAACAGATATTCAAAATATTAGTCAGAAAACATCATATGATACAAAATGTGCAATAGCAATAACAGGAAGGAGGGTTAGAAGGGAAAGCTCACCGCTCACTGGAAGAGATTCCTGAGGACTGCTTGTCCCACTGCTGCCTCGCTCCGCGTGGAAGAGTCCAAGCAGTAATGCTTTGTGGATGTATGGGCACTGCTCCTTGTACCCGCCCTGCAAATGTCCTTGATAGGAACCCCAGCAAAAAGAGCAGCATATGATGAAACTGATCTTGTGGAGTGCGCCAGCACCCGCCCTTCTGATGGCAGTAATGGATCGCACTGGTAATCCAACATGCAACTCCTTGCTTTGAAAGGGGAAGTCCTTTGCGAGGTGCACTAAATGCGACAAAGAGCTGTGTAGATTTTCTGAAATCCTTGTTGCGTTGGAGATAGAATTTTAAACATCTTTGGACATCCAAGGAATGAAGAGATCTTTCCACTGGAGTCGTAGGTCGAGGAAAAAAGATTTTAGAATGACCGGCTCATTCAAGTGAAAATCCGAAAGCACTTTGGGAAAGAATTTTGGATTTATTCACAGAATAAGAGTGTCCTTCTTAAACTGTAAAAATGGAACCTTTATAGTAAGAGCTTGAAGTTCCCCAACTCTCCTGGCAGATGTTAAAGCGAGAAGGAGAGCCACCTTCCATGAAAGGAATTTAAGATCCGCTCTATGAACAGGCTCAAAAGGAGGTCTCATGAGTTGATCAAGAACCAAATGGAGTTGCCACATAGGAGGAGGAGGTCTGACCGGAGGGAAAACTCTAAATAGTCTTTTTAAAAATTGTTTGACAATTCTTGCCGACCAGAGAGAAGGACCAGAAGCTGTCCGTCTGAATTTTGAGATCGCATCTAGGTTCACTTTGATAGAAGAATGAGCACGACCTGACTTGGCCAGAGATAAAATGTAAGGTAAGATTTGATGAGGAGCAGAAGAAAAAGGATGGATGTTCTCTCGGCGGCACCACACGCAGAAACGTTTCCATTTGGAACAATAAGTTTTATCCGTACTCGGTGCACGGGCCAGAGCTAGCACTTCCTTACATTCCTGAGGAATATCTAAGTTCTGAAATTCTCGGTGTTCAGGAGCCACGCAGTCAACTGAAGTGGGCTCGGATCTGAATGCACCACTTGGCCATGGGACATCGTCAATAGAGAGGGAATTGGGCGCAGATGAATTGGATGATCCTGAGAGAACAGGATGAGCTTGATCTTCCTGAGCAATCTTGGAATTAGGGGAATTGGCGGAAAGGCGTAGACAAATGCGCCTGACCAGACTATCGAAAGCGCATTCCCCAACGACCCCAGATGGTGTTCCCTGAGTGCGTAAAAACTGCATTTTTTGTTCTCTGGAGTGGCAAACAGGTCTATGGACGGAGTACCCCAAGGATTGAAAACCTTTTCAAGAGTGTTTTGATCTAACTCCCACTCATGACAGACCGACTTCAGACAGCTCAACGAATCTGCTGTTGTGTTGAGGGTACCCGGAAGATGTTCTGCTGAAAAAGCGATATGGAGATGAATCGCCCACTCCCAAAATCACTTGGGCCTCTTTGGAGAGCAGCTGCGATCGAGTTCCACCCTGTTTGTTCACATAGTGCATAGCCGTCGTGTTGTCTGTACGAACTAGGATGGTTGAATTACGTATTCGTGGAAGGAAAGCCTGTAACGCTAACCGAATTGCCTTGAGCTCCAGAAGGTTGATGTGGAGAATGCGCTGTTCGGGCATCCAGTGACCACTCACTTGAAGGTCTTGCAAGACCGCTCCCCAGCCTTCTAGAGAGGCATATGTTGTTAGTATTAAAGTAGCTGGAGCAACTGTGAAAGTGAGACCCCTCGAGATATTGTCTCTGATCATCCACCAGCTGACCGCCTCTTTCATAAGAGGAGTGACGGTTATCTTGTCGTCGAACGATCCCTCTGCTTGGCGCCACTGCATGTCTAGTTGTTCTTGGAGTGGACGCATACGCAGTCTGCAATGCAGAATTAATGGAATGCAAGATGAGATCGAACCTAGAAGAGATTTGTATAGGCGAACCGACAGAGACCGCCTTGTTTGTAAACGACGGGCGGAGGAAATTAATCTGTCCTGCCTCTCCTTTGATGGAAACGCCTTACAAGAAGTTGTGTCCAGAATGGCCCTCAGAAACTTGGCCGACCTGGAAGGATAGAGGACTGATTTGTCTCTGTTTAGCTGAAGTCCCAGATGTTGGAAAAGTTGAATGCAACTTTCGACTGCCTTCATAGTTGCCTGCGCCAATGGTGCCTTCACCAACCAGTCGTCCAGGTACGGGAAAACTCGTAGCGATTGTTTTCTGAGAAACGCTGCAACTGGTGCCAAAACCTTCGTGAATATCCGTGGCGTGGATCTGAGTCCGAAAGGTATGACTTTGAATTGAAAGTGGCTCTTGGCTACTGTAAATCGTAGAAACCTCCTGTGGGCTGCGTGGATTGGAACATGGAAGTATGCGTCCTCGAGATCCAGAGTGGCCATGTAATCGCCTGGGTTGAGAAGCTTCAAAATGTCCTGTAGTATACCATCCGAAACGATAACTTTATGAGATAGGTGTTGAGCTCCCTCAGGTCTAAAATTTGACGCCACTTTTCTACTGACTTTCAAACGAGGAAGAACCGGGAATAGAATCCATCGTCTCGTTGGGACAGAGGCACCGGTTCTATTGCTCCTTTGAGAAGCAGTTGGTGAGCTTCTAGATGTAGAAGGTGTAAATGTTTGGATTCGGTGGTGCGAGAGGCTCTGGATGGTGGAAGGTGTTGAAACTCCAGCGTATGGCCAAACTGGATGATATTGAGGACCCACCGATCCGATGTGATGATCTCCCAGTTATGAAGGCACTGTGATATCCTGTCCCCCACTGGTGTTACAGGGGGCGAAGGAACAGTAGACAGAGCCTGAACGCCGCTATTGATGTTTAGAAGAATCTCTTCCCTGACGTCCCTGCCGTCCTCTTAAAGGCTGGCGAGAGAAAGACGACGATTGGCTCTGGCGCTGAAAATACTGGGGTCTGCAAGATTGCGCTTGTTGTGAATAACGCTGCTGTTGATAACCACCTTTGTACGAAGAAAAACCTCACCCTCTTGCACCACGGAAAGGAACTTTGCGGTAATGCAAGGTCCCAAGGGACCTTGCCGTATCTGTATCCTTCTTTATCTCCTGCAGTGCATCGTCCACATGCTTGCCAAAAAGCATTTCTCCATCAAACGGTAGGTCTAGGATTTTATACTGAACCTCCGGGCGAAACCAGGTGGCCCGAAGCCCACCTTGCCGTCTAAGGACTGCAGAACCAGCCAAAGCTCGAATAGTAGTGGTAGCAATTAGGCCTGGGCGAAAATTTCGTTCCGTTCGCGGAAATTGCGAGAATTTGAAATTTTCGCGTTCCGCAGAGCGCGAAAATGTCAAAATTTCCGCATTCCGCAGCTTGGCCATAATTTGTTTCTTGCTCGCGCTGTAAAATAATACATTCTCGCGCGCGTGCGATCGCCTTACCTGAATCCCTGCGTTCGCCGACAAGTTTTCTTGATACGGTCGCGTTCTCCATGAGATGTTGTATTGTTTTTAGCCATTTGCGCTGTCTCGCGACAGTTCGCGCCCGCAGTGACGTCATGCGTCGCGCGATCATGTCTTTCTTCTCGCGATCATGCACCGCGAGACAACTGAAAAACAAGATGGCCGCGCCCGCGAGCAACCACATGGGTAAGCTGGCGAGCCGCAACCATGCAGAAAATCTCGCGAACATGCGGGAAAAAAACTTCCGCATCTTCGCGATATTTCTGCGTGTTTGCGATAATTTTTAACATTTTCGCGATAATTTGCGAAAGTGGATTTCGCAAATTCCGCCCACCCCTAGTAGCAATGTCCATAGCGCAATCTATGATCTCTGAAGAGGAACGCTCTCCTTCCTCCAGAATCTTCTTTGCATCAGCCTTAGATTCATCTGGTAGCTGGCCAATGTATGGGGATAAATTGAACCACATTTGGCGATCATATTGTCTCAAAATTGCTAAAGCGTTTGCTGCCCTAACAAGAAGGCTGGACATTGAAGAGAATCTTTTTCCCACATTGTCTAGTCACCTACCCTCCAGTGGTGTGGTAAGGAGCGCCAACGGATTCTTTGACTTTTTTTGGGCCGCTTGAGATATGACAGAATCCAGCTTTGGTTGGCCAACCAGACAAGCGGGACCATCAGCAGGAGCCTTATATTTCTTCTCCAGCCTTGGAAGAACCGGGATGACGGTAGCTGGAGACTGCATCACCTTAATCCCCTCACTCCAAACGTGTTCCATAATCGGGATAGACGGACGGATTTTTCAAAAGGTTCTTTAAAATCATAAAGAAAGCATTCCGATTGTTCAGAAGGTATGAGAAGGTCAAACCGTTTGGAAGCCCTCTCAATGAGGTTATGGAAACCTCCAATGTCCGCTGGAGAATCCACAGGATCCAGTGGCGGTGAAGTTGGATCCGGAATGACATAGTCGTCCCATATCCTATCTGGATCTGGGACTTGTCCTAAACTTTGGTCATCGTCTGATGAATCATCCTGCCCTATGACGACATTCTGCTGACGTTCTGTTGGCTCATGGTCCGAAGGTTGAGCAAGCTGAGGAACTACCATAGTCGGAGGTGGCAGTGATGGAACCTGCCCCGATTGTTGGTCAGAGGGATGCGATGGAAACCTCCTCTTATAATCCAACAACATGAGCTGCAGATCAGTAATGAGCGAAGATGGCATGGCTACCATGCCCTGCTGCAATTGTTCCTGTGGTCTTGTTTGCAGCATGTATTGTTGCTGGTATATATAGTCTTCCGAGTCTGAGTCCTGGTATTTAACTCGTAATTGGGATGGACTATATGCATCCCCATAAGGACCATCCTCCTCATCTGAGAATTCCTCCTCTTCTAAAAGGAGTGCCGGAGGTAATGGTGTCACCCTCCGAGGAGATGTCATCTCTGGCGCAATCTTCCTTTTAATTGAAATTTCCACTTTTTTAATCATAGTCGACGTCGTCGACGAGGTTGTTGTCGGAGGGATCGCCGATGAAATTTGGACCGTCGACGACAATGGAATGATCGTCGACGGACCCGTTGATGAGCTCGTCGTCAATATCACTGTAGATGACGACGTCGACATCGTCGTCGTTTTGGTCGTCATCCTTGTCGCCGTAGTCATCATCGTCATCGACATTGAAACTGGCATCACCTGTAGCGCCGACGATGTTGCTGTCGACGAAGTCGTCGTCGACGCCGCTCTCGTCGACGCGCCTGTCGACGGAGCTGGAACCATTGTCAGGTGAATCTTTGATGTCGACGTACGTGAAGGTGTCGTCGTTGACGGATGGATTTTCTTCTCAGTTTTACCCTCTGGAGATACTGAAGCAGTGTTTTTTTTAACAGCTTTTGTTTCCCAGATGGTGGAGGGGAAATAGAAGGCCCCTGGCTCGTCTTTTGAGAAGAAAGTACCTCAGAAACCAGTCCTTCCCTCTCCTTTGCACCTCGGTGAGGAGATTTTAAGGGACTGCGCCTGTCAGACCTATCAGAGGTCTTTTGCAAGGCCTTAGCAGGGGGGTCAGCTGAAGTTGAAGGAGAATACCTACCCCTTTTTTGGGATCTCCTCGAAGATGTTGCAGAGGAGGTCTCATCGCTGTCGCTGGATACAGTCTCTTTTTGTGACTTTAGCTTTTGTAGCCAAGTTAGCAAACGTCCCTCGCGGTCTCTAAGGGTCTTTGATGAAAAGGTCCGGCAGATCTTACAGTCCGTGGCCTTGTGGTCAGGGTACAAGCAATAAATGCAATCTTTATGCTTGTCTTCCACATAAAGCCTTTTCTTTGAACAAGTGGCACAAGCTTTAAATAAATCTTTTTTCTCCTTGTCTGACACCCTGAAGAGAAATAGCAGTGAAAGATGAAAAATCCAGAAGTTGAAGAGAAATCTGAGCAGAGCTGAGTGGAGACTCCCTTAGCACAACATGCGGTAGAAAATCGGAGGCTCTCGGACTCTCTCAGTGAGGTTCTATGGGGTGAGGCTAATCTGATTGGTTGTTGCTTTAGTTTGGTCTCTTTTACAAAAAGAGGTGGATATGCTACAAAATGAGATGAGGCCTAGGACTTTCTTTCTCTTTTGTATATACTGCTATGTTATTTTTCTATTTACCGAGACTCCCATTCCGACGACGGGGAATAATACAAGCTATGGAAATCTATGGAAGTTCCAATACTGGAGTAAATAGTTTTACTTTCTGTAGAAGTAAGTTGGAGTTGGTGGGACTGCAAATAGTAAAATGCAATCATCTCATTCGTGTCCCCTCGGGCAGTTGGACATATTTCACCCTCTTCAACATCTGTGTACTGGTCATCATTGCTTTAATAATAATAAAAAAGTAATGAAACTTACCTCTCCGCCAGCCCCCAGACCAGCCCTGCCCGCCCGCCTGCAACCAAACATAAAATGGTAATAACTGAAAGTTATTACCATTTTATATTTCTGCTTCTCGCACTGTGAGAAAGTAGTGGGGCTACGCTCCTCTGCCCTAGTGGAGGAGCTGCCCCTGTGCCTGAGGCATTGATTTAAGTAGGGACAAGGCTAACAGTGATGTCACTTCCTGTATAGATGGATGCTGAGAAATGCAGTTCCTGTGGAGTTGGAGGATTACGAATACAGGGATGTTGCTTCCTATGGAGATGGACGATGGGGTATGAAGTTAGCTTGCCTGGGTTATTCTGTTAAAAATGGTTTAGAGAGGAAAAAAGTAATATTACGTTCTATGGGTATGAATGATGGAGAATTATCTTATTTGCTTCCTTTTAAAAATTCATGATTTGACTCACACTAATTCGTATAGCACTTTGTTATTAATAGTTTTTGCTGCGTTCCTCTAGAAAGAGCATCTTTTATGAAGGATGAATAATTTTCCCTTTTCTGTTAACATATTCACCCCAAGTTTTAACAGTGTGCCCAACTGTAATGAAAACATTCTTAATGGTATATCTCAGTAAGCTGGAAAACAAATGTTAGACCTGGCATCATTGGCATGAGTCTCTCCTCCATTTTTTCTGTTTGCCTCCTCTGTTTACGATGTTTTTGCTGGATTATTGCTTTGGGCACTGTGCCACTGCTGATCAGTGCCACAGTGCAAGTGCTCCCTATGCTAAATTGTTACGTTGATTGGTGTTACCATGATTGGCTTGGTTGACTTACTGTTCAGACCCTAGTCTAGTGCACTGCGCGTGCCAAGGGCGTGTAAGTTAACTGCTGCTGGTGGGCTTGCAGCACTGGTTGTGCCACCCACAGAAGCAGCGTGCAAAATGTGTCTCAGGCCTGCCACCGCGGCGCCTGCGTGCAGTCCCTGACTGCCATGTCGACTTGGTAAGGAAACCTACTTACCAGTCTCTAAACCTTCCCTTTGCCACATTTCAGACACCTCTATGGTAGGCCCTAGGGCAGGGTGCATTGTTGGTAAAAGGTAGGTCATGCCCTGATGTGTGTGGCATGACCTAATAGTGAATTACAGCCATTTTCGTTTTTCACTATTGAAGGGCTACCTGCCTCCAATAGGCCAGACTGGGCAGACTGATTATTAACTCCATTATAATCTATCTGACTCAGGGAGCATGGTAGCAAGTCGAGTTTAGTATCCCTGAACTCAGAATTTAATAACACACCCTTTAGGCTGGATGGTTTTTAAATTCTATGTTTGAAAATAGCACTTTTAGAAAGTGGCTATTTTCCTGTCCAACTATCTACCGGTCTCTGCTGGTTTGGTGTGTGTGTCAGGGGCTGAGTGGCTCCAGAGGTCTGAGTGAGTCAGTGTGGGGTGAATGGGGCGTTTACACGTAGAGTGAGGGAAGAGTAGCCTGCCCTGCCTGACACAATACTGGCCCCGCCTCCTGCTGGGCGACTGATAGCCCTGCTCCTACCAGTGACAATACTGGCTCCGCCTCCTGCTGGGCGGCTGAGGACTCTGCCCTGCTCAGTGAATAGGCCAGGTGCCTCTGCCTGGCAACACCCACAACAAACCTGAGATGGTGGGAATCGCCCGGCTTGGACAAAGGGAACAAAGGGAAAAAGGGGTATAAGAGAAGGACCCCTGAACCAAGAACTCAGATCACTTCTGACAAGGAAACCTGTACCAAGGACAAGAAGCCTGCTGATCTAAGGACTTGCCTCCCCTTTCTGCCAGAGTGCTGTTTTGCTGTGGAGGAACCTGAAAGCTGCTTCTTTATTTTTGCCAAGGAACAAGGAGAGAGGAACTTGGTGTGTACTCTCTGAACACTTGCTAGAAAATCTCCAAGGACTGGAAGAGTGCCAGTCTCCTGTTGAAGTCACAGGGCCAAAGGACTTCACCATCTACTGAATTGCTGAATTGCTGGAAAGTGTTGTTTCCAGTACACAAGGGGAAATCTGCAGTCTCGACGCCAGCAGCAACGCCAGTGAGCAGTGGGTATCGGCCCCGGCTCCAAGTGACCCCGTCTCGACGCCGGTATCGACGCCAGTGAGGAGTGAGTATCGGCTCTACCTCCAAGCGACCCCGTCCCGACGCCGCTGCTGATCGCATCGACTCGACGCCTTCTCGACGCCGTGAGCGCTGCTCCGGCCCGACATCCCTCGACGCCGCTGCGGATTGACCCGACTCCGAGGCACGACCGACGCCGACCTCGACGCCGACATCCCGACGCCGTGGATCATCGTTTTCTTCGTTTCTCAAGGTACTGTACTTGTGGGGTCTGTTGCGACTCCAGGCTTGACGTAGCGCTCCTCGCGGTCGACGCCGAACCTTGGGAATCTGGTAGACTCGACGTCGTGTGACTCCTGTGGGGGTTACATTGTTGCCAAAGAACTGTGCTCAGAAGAATACTTTGCTAAAGAACTATTTGCCAAGAAGAAACCTTACTTGAACTATTATTTTTCCTTCCAAAGAGTATTTATTAAGACTGTGGTATATTTTTGTCGTTATTTGGTCTTGTGCTAAGCCTTATATAAAAATACTATTTTTATAATAACTTCTGTGTCGTGTCCATCTGTAGTGTATTCACTTTATTACTGTATGTGGTCATAAATGCTTAACACACTGCCTCTGAGATAAGCCTGTCTGCTCTGCCAAGCTACCAAGGGGGTAGCAGGGGTTATCTGAGTGTGTAATCCCCTTGCCCTGACTAGAGTTGGTTGGTCCCTATTTGTCAGAAGTGTATACCTCTGCCAACTAGAGACCGCCGGTTCTAACAACAAACAACACAATGGCATATAATTTACTACCAATAGATTAGTCTTGGCCCATTTGTGCTTATATTGGTAAAAAGTAAGCCAATGTATGGAGCCATAGCTTTGGAGATTTGTAAGAACTCATACTTGGCCGTTTACACATATTTTGGGTTGTCAGAAGTTAACCCCCTTTTAGACTAAGATATTAGAAGATATGTAGTTGGCTGTGGTTGTGAAGTTAGAGAGACAAAACTCATGCATTGATTTTGCAGCATTACTTTGCTAATAACAACAGTTTTAAATTTAATTATGGCTAAAAAATAAATGATGAGAATCCTGGAAGTTAGATGTGACACCTGGTTTTGAGAGTTTGGAGAGTGGATATTTCTATGCCCTTCAAGCGTGAGGAAATACATTTTAAGTGACTTGACATGGAAGAAAACTATGAAGAAACCTAGTATCACTTTCATTATCTTTAAGCTAATCGGTCCACACAAAGGTCTATGTTTAATGATTTATTTATTCATGTTTTCAAATGAGTTTTCTCTTGACTGATGAATAGTTACACCTATTGCTTCTAATAATGTAGTGGATATATTATATTTCAACTCAATAAATTAATTTAAAAAAATTGAAAAAAGAACAGCTGCCATTTTGGAAGCCAGTACCTTCCCATAGCCCTTTCGCAAAGGTTAAACATTGAGAATGCGAAATACAATGTCCTATAAAATGGTCAAGTGTATTAATCACCGCTCTAATATTGCTTTTCTCACAGGCGTGAGCCTTTTCCCATCTCAGTGAGGAAATTGGCATATCTGGAGGAGATTTAGAATCAGCAAATCACTGTAAGCCTTATAAAACTCCATTGGCATCCAAAAATGTCATCTTACCAGTAACATGATAGCCATCCATATCTCCCCTTCCATAATTGCGCCTCTAGCATGTCCCTCTAGTCAGCTGTTAAACGTTAAGGCAATCATGAAAGGCAAACTCCATGACCAGTGACAGATGTGTGGCAGGAGGCTGGTATACAGAGAAGTGTAATTAGCAAATACCCCTTTAACCCCTTACTATGACTGAACCAAAGACAAAAAACCCTGGGGGAGTCACACTAAGCAGCAATCACGCATTGGTGAATCCTACTTTATCAACTTCCAGATGTTGTTTAATAAAGTCTCTGCAGTAAGGTAAACAAGCACTGCATTATAACAGTATGTTTTGCTCTTTCAGCTAAGAGCTCCATTTAAAGGGCAGCGTCTGCTTTACATCCTATCTCTTAATGGTGGATTCTACTCTCCACTGCTGTTAATTCCCAGAGGATTGCCCTACAGATGCCCACAGTATCCTGATACAAATACTGTTAGACCTGGCTTTTCCAGCTAGTTTATCCCCAGACGTTTTGTTTTTGACCCTGTTTGTGTTTGTTTTATGAATCTGGGTGCTTTAGCACTGCTGATCAGTGCATAAGTGCATATGATCTCCCAGTATAGTGTGTTTATGGATTGGCGTTACCGTGATTGGCATGGTTGACTTACTACTAAGTCCCTAGTACAGTGTACTGTGTGTGCCCAGGGCCTGTAAGTCAAATGCTGCTAGTGAGCCTGCAGCACTGATTGTGCCAACCACACAGGCAGCCTTTCAAAGGGGTCTCATACCTGCCATTGCAGTGTCTGAGTGCAGGCTACTGCCATGTCGACCTGGCAAGTGCACCCACTTGCGAGGCTGTAACCTTCCCTTTTATTACATGTGAGTCAACCCTAAGGAAGGCCCAAGGTCCCCTGTGGGCATGGTGCAGTGTATGTGAACGGTAAGACATGTTCTGGTGGGTGTGACATGTCCTGATAGTGAAATACAGTGTATTTCATTTTTCACTATGGAAAGGCTATCTGTCTCATAGGATAGAATGGAAGTTTACTTATAACATCTTCGAGGTATAACTTCCTATTGGGACAAGGTGGAAGGATGGAGTTTAGTATGCCTGAACTCAGAATATAAAAATGCATCTTTTAGTGAAGATGATTTTTATATTGTGTTTCAAAATACCACTTTTAGAAAGTGGGTATTTTCTTGCACAGCCATCCTGTGTGCCTCTGCTGGTTTGTGGATTGACTGTCTGACTTTGAAGTGCCTGGGGATGGGGATGTGCATTCTCTCAGACAGCCACTGGGAGGTTGAGGTGTGGCCCGCCTTTCCTGAATGAGCCAGGGCTGGGCTCCATACACCTGGGCTGCATTTAGAGTAGTGGGAGGAGATTTCCCTGCACCTTAATAGGCCTGGTCTGCCTTACACAATGCCGTCTCCACCTCCTTCCAGGAAGCTGGACCAGAGAGGACAGAACTGGTTTGGACTGAGCACAGAGCCCCTCTGCCACAAGAGCACAAAGAGAATTGAGTATAAATATTGGGGCCAGACCCCTGAACTTTAGAATATTTCTGGACTCAAGAGGAACCTCCGCCAAGGAGAAGAGATGGGAAAGCTGAAGGAGAAGTACTACCCCTTTGTTGTGTGCTGTCTGAGGTTGGCCTACAGTGGCTTTTTCTGCCAAGGAGATGACAAAAACTTTGCTGTGTGCTGTGTATCCTGCTTGAAGAAGATGTCCAAGGGCTTGAAGCAGAGCTTGCCCCCTGTCCTGATGTCTCAGGACACAATGACTTAACCACCAGCTCCCATGAACTTCCTTGCTGGGAGTTCTGACCTGCCAAGAGGTGCCTGTTCCTGTGCTGGGCCTCTGGAGGTTGTTCCTGCTGCTGGGGGCTGGGAAAAGAGAAGCAACTAAAGAAGCGAAACGCATACACACCCGTTTCCGACACAACACCATCGTGTGGGAAGGATTCCTATGCATCGCCATCGTGCCGCTAAGGAAACAGACGCAGAGCCTGCCTGCGGCTGAAGAAATCACCGCACACCAAGTCCTGTGCACCGATCTCCAAGATAACCGCACCGACGCAGGCCCTGCTGTGCAAGAACCAACGCAACGTGGGACTGCAGCTGGAGAGATCAATGCAGCACCTTTGCCGCCACATCAAGAACCGACACATCCTCGAATCCCCACGCATCGCACCCGGGCCCCAAGTCCACATCAACGCCGGGGCCACAGTAAGAAACAGACACATAACCTCCCCGCACAGTAAGAAACCAACTCATCACCTCCTCTTCAGTAAGAAACCGACACATCAGCTCACCTGCTTAACAGTAAGGAACCGATGCATCACCTCCCATGGAGCAAGGAACCAACACATCACCTTCCCTGCGCATAAGGAACCGACGCATCACCTTCCCAGCGGCTGTTTTTGTTTATGATTTTGGCGCATCCAAGGTACTTTGTGTTGAAAGTGTTGCATTTATAGTTTGCTATGGACAAAACTGTTTTTATCCTTTAAAAGAAAGGTCATACATTGAAAACTGTATGTTGGATTTTTGTCGTTTTGGTCTTGTTTGCTTTAGATAAAGATTACTTATTATTCTAAGCTGATGTGGTGTCCATTTGTAGTGATTTCACTATACTACTGTATGTGTGCACAAATGCTTTGCACACTGACTCTGAGATAAGCCTGTCTGCTCGTGCCAAGCTACCAAGGGGGTGAGCAGGGGTTGCCTAAGGGAGTAACTCCCTTACCCTGACTGGAAGCAAGGGTCCCTACTTGGACAGAGGTGCAAACCATTGACAACTAGAGACCCCCATTTCTAACAAATACCATTTACTACAACTTTAACTGCCTTCCATTATGTTACCATATTGCCCCTGGAGCCCTCACTCCTACGGAAATAGGCATGCTCTCACTAAAGGCAAGATCATTCAACACAGATGTCTGCAGGCACCAAGTCAGGATACACGCAAGAGGTCCACCCCATAGCAACACTACTAATAGAGAGTGTTGGTATGTCTACAAAAATATCTGCTGTACTTTATCAAGCATCCACTGCCACATCTAGTAAACATGTATCTAATTGTGTGCTACTTGTGCAATGTAGAGTACATATAAACTCACTTATCCTCTTGGTGTCTGTGCCCCTCCAAACAATGTATCTACCAATCCAGAATGTTGGCAGCTGTCTTACCATTACCCGTCATGCACGAAAAAAGATGAGGATGGTCAAATGTCTGCCACACCATTGAAGTCTACCATAACAGCATGACTGTTGGCAAACCATTCTCTCTCTGCCAACATCATGAAGAAATTCTATAAATAAATGGATATAAATGCAAATAAAGCGCAAGAGTTCCTAAACCACAATGTACCTAACCTCTCTATCATCTTTTTCAAGTGGTACCACAGGAATAACCCAAATTAAACCTCTGTAATATCCTGTGTGACCCCATTGCGGTTCTGGCTCCCAGTACATGCCAGAAATAGTCATGGTGCTGAGACTCCTTCCATTCTGAGTACATATGCTGAAGAATATATCACTCGGATGCAGTTATCATGCACAATGTTTTAATGCAACTGCAGTAAAAAAAATAAAAAAAGTAATATGCAACACAAAGAGATGATGGACGGAATGTTGAACCTTGTCAAATATTCACCCTCAGTCACAGATCTGGGTTTAATCCATCGTTATTTTGTGCACCACGCCATTGCTATGGGTATGCCCAGATGTGAGCCCCTTGCTCACTTTGCCACTGGATTCAAGCTAGCCTGGCTTGTGAGGGGTGACACCCTGAAACTGGTCCTAGGATGCTTGTTTCTGGTGCAAGACAGACCTGGCTAGGCAGTTCGGGCTGGACTGTTCCCAGGAGGAATAGGGTTAAGACTGATTTGCAACAGGGGTAGTGCATGACAGAGTTGGTACACCACTAGATATGCTCCAATGTCGAACGATCACTCCCTTACCCAAGGAGACGTAACACCTGACATTCCACACTCGCAACCGGAGAACACACACACGCTGAGCTCCCCCCTAACCACAATATCCTGGAATGTCAATGGCCTGTGCAACAAAATAAAGAGGGGACTGGTATTACACTATCTTAAGAGACACGCTCCGTCAGTCGCCCTCATACAAGAATCGCACCTAGTGGGTACAGCCACTAAAGCATTGGATAGATGGGGCTTTAAAATGTCAGTGCACTCTAAATTTACATCAGGATCCAAGGAGGTGGGGATCTTGATACGAAAGCGCTGCCCTCTGGTAACAACCGGGTCATGAACAGACTATAAGGGGCACTTCTCAGCACTTTCCTGTCAATGGGAAGGGCGCGCATACAACCTTGTCTCTGTGTATATTCCTCCGGCGCTCCACAATCTCACCCTCCCGGTCCTTGGTAAATTTCTGCTCACACTACCTCCCGGGGAACTAATCATAAGGGGAGACTTTAATGCTACAATGGATGCCACATGGGACAGACAGCCACCAAGAGACCAAGGGACAACTTCGTCACACCTCCGAGAATTCCTGGACGCACTTGGGCTAGTAGACATTTGCGCACACGTTACCCTAAAGAATGTCAGTACACCTAGCACTCGGGAGTTTACAATAGCTTATCGCGAATAGACTACATACTTACCTCCTCAACAGGCTTAGAAAGAATATTGGGGATCAAACACCTCCCCTGAGGTATATCGGACTACTCCCCCGTGTTAGTAACATACACATCACACCTCACGGGGAGGAGACGCACATACCCTTTACATCCTGGGTATCTCAAAGACCCGAACATATGGAAGGGCCTACATAAGACCTTGGGGCACTATTTCCAAGAAAATGCACAATAAGTGGCCTCCCCCATCACCCTATGGGAAGCATATAAAACGGTCCTCCGTGGACAAGATATCTCCTTGATCACGGCCCACAAACGGGAAAAGCACTGCAGGTGTGGGAGCTTGAACAGGCGGTCAGCCGGGCAGAGAGTGCACACGCAACAAACCCTAATGATAACACAGCCCACACACTCAGCCTTGTAAAACAAGCTTACAGAGACCACGTATGGGAGGAAGCTAAGGCACGAGTCACGAAAACACAGCACACCATCTATGAAGTTGGGGACAAGGCCAGCAAACTCCTGGCCTGGTTAGACAAAAAGGAACAGGCCAGTCGCTGGGTAGCACAACCCCACTTGCCCACGGGAGAGACAGTAACAGATCCACACAACATAGTCACAGCATTCGCACACCACTACGAAAAAATATACACCCCCATCGCAACGACATCCATAGAGGAGAATTTGGCCTTTCTTAGAAACATACGTCTGCCAAGGCTGACACCACAGGACATACAGGCGTTGGAGGCAGATCTCACGATAGATGAAATCACTGCAGCCACTATAGGGCTCCAACCGAGGAAGGCACAGGGTCCCAACAATATTCCCAGGGAACTTTACAAAAAAGAGGCGGACACGCTGGTGCCGCATCTGCTGAGAATGTATTAGGCCAGCCTGGAGGTAGGAACACTACCCAAGAGACCAACGAGTAGCAACACTTAAAGCGATCCCAAAACCAGGTAAACCCCCACAGGAGTGCCCTCCTACCGACCATTTCGCTCCTTAACGCGGAAGCGAAAATACTTGCGAATGCACTGGTGGCCAGGCTGCAGCCCTATCTCATGACCCTGGTGCACCCCGACCAATCTGGCTTTATGCTGGGTAGGAACACGGCGATGAACCTCTGGAGACTTCATGGCATGCTGGCTAGAATACCCACCATCCAGGAAGAGGCGGTCATTCTCTCACTAGATGCTAGTATGGCCTTCGACCGAGTGGAATGGCCCTTTCTATTTGCAGTGCTGCAACACTTTGGTTTCAGGCCCAAATTTTCTGCCTGGATTCAACTACTGTACGCACAAGCACAGGTAGGGGTCAATGGGCGGCTCTCGGGGGACTTTCACTTGGGGCATGGAACCAGGCAGGTATGTCCCCTATCCCCCCTCCTGTTTGCTTTGGTGCACGAGCCACTGGCGGCATGGATAAGGAGGGATCCAGTAATACGCTGACTGAAGTGGGCAGAGGGTTGGGAGGACCGCATCTCCCTCTACGCAGACGACATCTTGCTATACATGGTGAACCCTAGACGGTCCTTCTCTTGCTTGCTTGACATCTGAGAGTCCTACGGAAGAGTTTCCAGCTATACCATTAACTGGGCAAAATCAGTGGTATATATACTTAAGGGCCCTCCTCCACGTTTGCCCCGGGGTGTTAAGATACAGATTGCAGAAGATGGGTTTAAATACCTTGGCATACACATCACGCCACACCCCACACAATTCTTTGAGCATAATCTATTGCCTCCCCTGAAAAGACTCCGTAGTGACGTGAAATGCTGGCACTCCCTGCCATTGATGCTCTTGCGGAGGGCGGCTCTGTTCAAAATGATGGCTCTCCCCAGGTTTTTATACTCTCTACAAAACACACCTACCCCAGTCTCTCACTCCTACTTCAAGTCCATTGAGGCGGAGGTGGGCCACCTCCTGTGGGAAGGGAAGCCCCCACGAATAGCAATGTGCAAGCTAATACGGGGTTGGTATGATGGTGGAATCGCCCTGCCCAACATTCAATTATACTATTGGGCCTCTCAGCTCATACTGGTTAATCAATGGCTTCACGCTCCACAAGACGAGTCAGCATTGCGTATGGACAAGCACACTCTTGGCACGTCCGGAATCCTGGGCGCCCTATATAATAAATCTCGGAAACACGCACTGATCGGCCCCACGGCGCACACTGTGCACATCTGGTTTATAGCACAGCGCGCGCTCGGTTGAGAGGGAGTGATAACACAACACACGCCACTCTGGGACACCCCTAGGTTGGGCAAGCTGTGCACAAGTAATTGTTTCTCCTGATGGGATCTAATAGGGATATCAAAGGTTGGGGACCTGTGGAAAAAGGGGGGGGGGGTCGTCACTTTTGCTCAGCTACAGGCAACGCAGCAGAAAGCAGGGACGGAGCAATATCGATACATGCAAATTAAACACGCACTGACGAAGGCTATACCTCTGGGAACTGACCTCCCCGAGTCCTCACCGCTCAAGGACCGATTACTAACGGACTGTCTAACCAAAAAAGCAATTTCTCTAACATATCGCAAATTGGTTAATCATCAGAAAGATCCCACTCACAACCTTCGAGAAAAATGGCAAACTGAGGTGGGAGTGATGGATGAGCAGGATTGGCAGGAGGCGCTGGCGTCCCCGGGAGAAGTGGCGATCCCCTCCAGACTAAAACTCGTGCAACTTAAAATCTTGCACAGAACATACTATACCAGAACAACACTCCACAAAATAGGGAGGACTGATACACCGCTGTGCCTTCGGGGTTGTGGGTTAGCGGGCACCTTTTACCACACATTATGGGACTGTCCCCTCATCACACAATATTGGAGGGCTGTCATGGCCACGATCACTCGGGTGTATGGCTTCAGGGTCTCCCCTGAACCAAGGAGATGCCTACTCAATGTGTGGGAGCCAACAGACCTCAACCACGCGGAGCAGGACTGGGCGACCCTGGGTATCACACTGGCTAAAGGGAACATTGCTCAACATTGGGGGGCACAGATGGTCCCCTCTCACAAACAATGGTGTCGTGACTTAGACAGTGCTATGGTAGCGGAAAAGGCAGTATTTATTCATACAGGGTGTCCCCGAAAATGGATGCTAATGTGTGGGGGAAATGGAACACATTTCGAGGGAACATATGCGCCCCTCCGCCTGAAGAATCGGATCCAGAACTGAGTGACTGACAAACACAGATGACATTCTACAGGGGAGAAATTTTATGTACTCTAAAGTCGGATCTCATGGGTGAGGTGGAGAAGCGAAAGTACATATACGTTGTTCACTCTGTGGCACTGCCATGTATAATATATGAACTGCAAAATATATGTGATTGTAATCAGCTATGTTTGATGCAAATAAAAATAACGTTTTTCACCCCCAAAAAAAGACTGATTTGCATATGGCTGGGTCTGAACTGGGGTGGTGAAGTGAGCTAACAAATGATGAGGGATTAAACCCAGATCTGGGACAGGGGGAGAGTGTCTTAAAAGTTTAAGAAGCTCTGTCCATATTCTCTTTGTGTTTGCTTTGTTCACCCTAAGTTGACAGGGTATGCCCAGACATGGGTCCCTTGCTCACTTTGCCACTGGATTCAAGCTGGCCTGGCTGATGAGGGGTGAAACCCCAAAACCGGTTCTAGGATGCTTGTTTCCAGTCCAGTGAAGATCTGGCTTGGCAGTTCGGGCTGGACTGTTCCCATGAGGAACAGGGTCAAGACTGATTTGCATATGCCCATGCATATGAGGGGCGAAGTGAGCTAAAGAATGATGATGGAATAAATCCAGATCTGTACAGCCACTCCATATGCCCCGAACATACCCCTTTGCGAGCTTCCGACACCGCACTGCCCTTTAACAGCTCATAGGTTGGCGGCATGGGAAGAGGGTGGAATTACAACAGTGGGCTCCTTGTTCACGGAGAGAAATGTAATGCCCCACACTGAATTAGTATGCGCTTATAGGGTGCACACTCTTTCTGACACACGCCAGCATTTCACATTTTGTTCATAAATATTGGCTTGTGGAACAGTGCGAGCTCCCAGCATTCCAGTTATTGCAGGCACTACATATCATGGGCCATGGAAGCCATTTGGCCAGATGGCTCTATAGAGGACTAAGATGCCATTTGGAAGTTTCGCTCTTGTCCATCCGCCAAAAATGGGAGGCAGATATTAAGCATGTGCTCACAGACAAGGAATGGGCTGTAGTCCTTGAATATCCTAAACGTGTATCCTGAAATGTACAATTCAAATTTATACAGTTGGCCCTTTACACACAATGTATCCACTCGCCTCCCCTAATTGCCCCCGCTGCTATTTGCCCGGTGCCGATCTGATTCATATATTATGGTCCTGCCCCTCCTTACAGGAGTACTGGCAAGAAGTCACTGACAGCTTATCCCATTTGTCAGAAAAACTCTTAAGGCCTACAATAGAAATATGCCTCCTTGGATTATTACTACCAAGGAAAGCAAGGTTGCGCCGATTCATGGACCTCTCTCTAACATTGGCTAAAAGAATGATTACGCAGCGCTGGAAGTCTCACACAGCCCCAAGGAGGGGTGCCTGGGGGGAGGAGGCAGTATGATGGGCCAAGATTGAAGGGGAAGCTCTCCAGAGAGAAGAATATAGGGGACTTCGCGAGAAACCAATATCACTGAATTGGGTGCAACTGCAGGAACTCTTTAAAAATAATGTTTCTGACAACTAATGCAGATATGCTAGGAATCACAATATTTGTCAAACTGGTGCACTGGAAAGTAATGTGACATGAGTAGAAATGATGCCACTGTTGACATTCCTCTACTTGTTTTATTCCCCCCTTTTTCTTTCCTTGCCTTTCCCTCCCTCTCCTTACCGCCACCTCTCCTCCCTCCATCCCCCTAGTTTCCACCCCCCCTCCCTACTTTCCTGCCACTCTCCCCCACGTCCCCCCCTCACTGCCACTCGGTGCCCGGTGCATCCTACCCTCACAATCAGTGGTACGAATTGCTTTGACCACTAACATCAAGCAAAGTTAATGCAAATGTTTGCTTTATTAAAAGCGGGGGGATAAGTTAAGTATGCAGTTGCGAACTGTTATTGTTGCAAAACTATCAATCACATAATTTCATACTCCTAGATAAAAGCTCTTTTTCATTTTTGATACTATAGTATTTAGTATGAAATATGAGAAATGTAAACAAGTTTGTTTTCAATAATGTACGATGCACGAAAACTATTTATACAAATGCATTACTTTTCCGCATCAAAAAGTGGTACATTGTAAATTCAATAAATATATGTGGGGGGAAAAAACAGATCTGTGACTGGGGGTGAGAATCTGAAATGTTTCAGTGCTACGTCCATCATCTCTTTGTGTTTGCACTATAATGTAATATTGCACTGGATCTAATATATTCAATGCATGCAATTATTTACCAAAGGTTGCAGAGGTTGAATACACAATAAGAAAGTCCTATGGAAAAATCATGACCACCAACCAGCATTGATCGTCCCATAAATTAAAACTTTCTGCCCTAAGATATAGAGGTGACGAATTACCTCGTTCCCGTCACCTACTCCCTGGCAGAATTTAAGTGCAGCTGAGTTCTGCTGTTGTGCCATTCACTGCAACATCTCATGAGCTTCTCCTTGGATGGACATGCCGCACAACAGCTTTTACGTAGCCAGGCAATGTTCGCTTCACAAAGCTGCTTTCCAGGCCATTTAGAATGTGAGGTTGCTGCAGGGCCGTTTCTACCATTAGGCAAGACTAGGCGGCCGCCTAGGGCGGCAAAAGGGGGAGGACGGCAAAATACATGAGTATGGCCCAAGACTCCAGAGGCTCTGGGGTCACAGAGACATTTCTGACTTCCAATGTGACTGCTTGTGTGATCTTCGCCCAAGAGAGCCTAAAACAAAGCAGCGCCTTCTTTGAATGGCTCAAATGAGGGACTTAATTGGGGGCCAGTGACTTTCGTGCCAGAATGAGACCACAGCAGCAGACCCCAGTGCATGAGGTTCACGGGTGAGACGCCCCCACCCTGCTCCTATGAGACAGTCGGTGATTTATCCCTGGAGGAAGAGATGGGCATGAATGGGGGCCCTGGCCCTGGGTCAGGAGAGGGGGGTGGATGGAGCAGCCTGTCACCGCATGCTTCTTCCCAGCGCCTAGAGGGGCCAAGCTGTTCCCAGAAGGGTGGGTCCTGCCCAGGCCTCTCTTACAGCCGGTACAAAGGCCGGCACACCGCCTCGGCCTGTGTGCGCTGCTGTCCAAATATTGGCACCTGAAAGGGCCTGGGCGCAGGGGGGGTGGGGTGATGTTCATTGGCAAAAGGGGTATTCAAATCTGCCGAATTGGACCAGCTGACATTTAATAAGAGATCAGGAGGCCGGCTGCCTTTTCCTGCACTCCTAACATGCAGTTCAGGGCAGCACACAGTAGGCGGCAAACTTTGTCGTTGTTGTGATATTGATGTAATCTTTACAGCGGGTGCTTAATTTGGGCAACCGTCTCATAACTGTGCGAACCAATGGTTCCCCCCCCCCCCCCCCCGGCTCCCTCTCCACCGCTTCACTCTTCACTCCACTCACTCTTCGCCTCTGAGGGCACTAATGCCATCTAATCATCAGTCCACTCATTCCTGCGCAAGACGAGATAACCCGGCACCACAGACATCTTCCGCCTGCTGGTTTATTCTTCTCAGCCTCACAGCAGCTCTCGAGCCAGCAAGATAGATCTCACTTTGACTGACTTCGTGCACTCATCCTAACCTGCCGTCAGTCCCATCATTCGCTCAGTGCCCTCACCCACCCCCCACAATGAGCCAGAGTCTAATTCACATAATCAGATAAGGATTATTCTGGCTTCTCTTTAAAATTCAAATCCTTCACCATTACTACCCCCCTCGTTAGTATCTTTTCTTCTCTTCTGCCGAGTCTTCAGTTCTCCCCTTTTGACTCACACAACCTTTGTCAGCCTCCCTTGTTTCCCTACAATCCCTGATCCTCCTGAGATGCGAACACTACATAGCAGCAATGCAGAGTTTCACTCTATCATCCACTCCGCCAAAGCCTTACCTTGAGACACAGAAAGTCCCCTCCCTACTTAATAAAGCAAGCATTGGCAAAGCCAATAGGTGTGGCTTGCATTTTGAAACCCGACTAATGTATTTTTAAAATGCCTATAGTAGTGCAAAACAAAGAAAAAACGATTGATTTTCTTATACAATGTATTTAGGAGAAAAATAATTTAATGTGACATGATCCAGAGATGTGAAATAGTCCCTTATGCATTGCAAAGCAAACGTGACATAGGAGGGAAAGGATACAGCAAACATCCAATAGCATGAGTTGAGAGAAAGACTTCTCTGACTGAAGCTTACTTAATGGGTATTTTAAAGAATGACTATCAATGGTTGTAGAGATAGCTATGTCGACAAGCCAGAACTAAACACGGACCCCCGGTCATTATTTTATTGTCGCCTTCCTATTTTCCCCAAAGTTAGTGGTCGGATTTTAAAACTCTGATCCTATCTCTCATCGAATAACATTTGTCGCCCTCTAGTTTCATTTGCCATGAATATGCTACAGAAGGGGTGCTTGCACACACCTCCCGCCCCCTCACTACAGCCCACCACGGCCATGTGTCCCCATGTCCTGCCTCCTTGGCCTGTGCTCTGGGTTTCATATCTACCCCATACCTTTCCTGGGTGTCCCTGACTGTTACCCCATCAGTTCGCCTCTTACTTATTTACCTGTTTGTTTTTGTTTTCCTAGTGTTCACCTATTCCACACACACAGACACCCACAGTGCCCTCAGCATAACTCACAGCCCTCATGCACACATCCTTAGTTATCAGATACCACAAAACATGCTTAAAAGGACATGTTTTATCAACACTCCAGACAAGAATATTTACCTTTGTCACATTACGAAGCAGAAATGCTTACTTTGGTCGCCGAGGAAACCTTTGCACATTCTTACAGAAGGAATATTGTGCCCTTCGTTCTTTAACTCTCTTTAGTAATAGAACTCCAGTTCTCTACAGGTCTCCTGCTACATTAAAACCTGAGTTACTTCCAACATTAATACATGAAGTTCTGTAATATGTAATTACATTCTTTATCATCTGTAAAATACCACCAATCCTTTTGAGTCAGAGAACTTTAACTGCAACCTTTTATGTAAGAGCCTTGTGTATATTTCAGACAGAGACAGGTTTTGCTTCCTACTGTTGTTGTTTCAGATAGGGTAGGGTTGTCAAAAAGAACAGCGCCCGTCGCGTGGAGTGCGCTCTGTGTGATCTGGGCCCAGTCGGTGGGCCGAGGAGGAAGGAGGGAGATGGGCGAGTGAAAGCACGCCGGTGGGATGTGGCTTCAGATGTTGTAGGTGCACACACTCTTTGCCACCTAATCTGACGACTGCAAAAAGAACAGATGATGGACGTAATGCTGAGCCAATCAAACATTGCCCCAGTCAGTCACAGATCTGGGTAAAATCAATTTTTTTTTTGCATGCCACGCCATTCCACTTTAGACCCAGCCACATGCAAATCAGTCTTGACCCTGTGCCTCATGGAAACAGTCCAGCCCGAACTGTCCGGCCAGGTCCTCCCTGGACCAGAAACAAGCATCCTGGGACCTGTTTCAGGGCATTACCCCTCATTAGCCAGGCAAGCTTGAATCTGGTGGCGTAGCGAGCATGCGACCCACGTCTGGGCATACCCTTCCCACTTAGGGTGACAATTACAAAAAGAACAGATGATGGATGGAATGCTGAGCCAATCAAACATTCACCCCCAGTCACAGATCAGGATTCAAGCTAGCCTGGCTGATGAGGGGTGAAACCCTGAAACCGGTCCCAGGGTTCACGTTTCTGGTCCAGGGAGGACCTGGCCTGGCAGTTCGGGCTGGACTGTTCCCAACAGGGGCAAGAAAGATTTCCATATAGGTGGGTCTAAACTGGGGTGGCACGGTGAGCAAAAGAACGTCAAATTTAACCCAGATCTCTTGACTGGGGTGAATGTTTTAATTTATTCTGCATTCTGTCCATCATCTCGGCAGTAGGGCCTTGAAAGTAGGAACAGGTTCCTTGGAGAACAAGCACTCTGTAACAGGGCTTAGGCCGCACTGAGAGTTCAAATCTCAGCCCATGAGAGGCAGAGACACGGTACATTCAGAGACTCTCCTTAACACCCAGCCTGTGTTCTCAGACCTCCCATCGCCTAGTGGCTCTGGCCTTCTTGGAGCTCGCTGCCTCTAGCAGCCCCCTGACCCTTGGACCACCCAGTGCCCTGGGGGAGTCTCTCGCAGCAACCACCAGCCCTCTCACGGACCCCTTCCTCTAGCTGCTGCGCCCCCCAGTCCTCCCAGAGCCTATGTCTCCTTGCAGCCCCGTCCTCTTAGTTCCTGTCCTCAAGCATTCCTGGTCTTCTCAAAACACTTTTTGTCTATACAGCTCCTGTCCGTTAAAGGTGCCACACTCTAGCAGCTCCAGTTGTATAAGAACTCCCTACCCCCTAGCAGCCCGGGCCTTCCCCGGAAACCTCGGCATTCTTAGCTCCTGTCCCAGAGCTTTCTGTCCCTCAGACCTCCCATCCACTAGCAGCCTCAGCACCTTCAACCCTCGTCCTCTAGCAGTCCCAGCCCTCTGACAGCCCCCGTCCCCTAGCAGCCGCAGTCCTCACAGAGCTCCAGTCCCGAGCTCCCAGGCCATCTTCAGCTCTGCTTCAATTCATTTTCACCCCAAAAATACGCTGTTTAAATATTTACTTTTATTTTGAAAAGCCTGGATGACAGGGGGAGAGAGTGATGGTAATAAAAGGGAGGGGTCGGCATTTTTCAATTCTCGCCTAGGGCGGCAAAACACCTAGAAATGGCCCTGAGGTTGCATGCAATACGCCCTCCTTGTTGATGTCGTAACGTTATAAGTTATAACGCGGTGCGCGGGATCTGTCTCCTAGGCCTTGGTGTCAAGGTCAGGGAGTATTCCGTCAGCTGTATTCTAATATGTTTCAACTGTTGCAGCCCTCAAGTTTGGCAGGTCTGGGGTGCCCCCTTTTGCAACAACAGAGGAAGTGCCTCAAAATAACGTCCAAAACGACACCATTTGAAATCTCTTCATTTAATATATTTTAAAAGGGGGCTCTTATCAGTTCCCATCACCGAAATACCATCCTCGTTCGCTTTTGTGCTGAACTTTTTTGTGAACTTTCCCTGGCCTCAGGCATTTAAGATACTTCTACTAAAGCTGTTCACACTTTTTAAGCCCTATTCACTGTCGAGATAAGATCTCTTCCCATGGAAAAGGCAGGCAGCTTCTAACAGTATGCTGGGATAATTGCTTTTTATTAGTTAGTAGAATAAAGCAGATGCTTTAGCCTTAGAAAGTTTGTGGCATCTCTTATTTCTGCCTTAGTACCTTTCTTTGCACTTTTAGGCATTATAAGATAGATTTTTACAACTTAATCTATTTTGTCATTATGATCAAATTCTAAATGTAAAAAACACTGCACTTTAAACATTAGGTTAATATACAAGAGCTATGCTATATTTTACTACTAAACAGGTAGCCACAAGTGCAGTTATCTTGCAGACAACAGGGTCATGATTTGAATGGCGCCGCAGGTGCAGTAGCACCGGCCCAACAGTTATCAGAACTCCTCTAAACATATAATATTGCTATGTTTGACTACTAAACAGGCAATCACAATTGCAGTTACCGTGCAGTTAAAAGGGACTTGGTTTGAATGGTGCAGCAGACGCAGTGGCACCGGGTCAAAAGCTCTAAGGACCCCACTAAATCCATACTATTGCTGGAATTTAAAACTAATCAGGTAGCCAGGCACAAGTGCAGTTACCTTGCAGACAAGAGGGTCATGATTTCAAAGGTGCAGCAGGTGCAGTGACACCAGCACCAAAAGCTCTAAGCACCCAACTAAACACCTAAAATTGCTACAGTTTACTATCAAACAGGCATTCACAAGTGCAGTTACCTTGCAGTTAAAGGGGGCTTGATTAAAATGGTGCAGCAGGTGCAGTGGCACCGGGGCCATACATTGTCATAACTCCAATAAAAACCAAATATTGCTATATTTTAATAATAAACAGGGAGTCACAAGTGCAGTTAGTTTTCTTGCAGGCAACAGGGTCATTATTTCAATGGCACAGCAGGTGCAGTATCACCGGGCTCAAAAGTTGTCAGAACTCTCTAAACACTACATATTGCTATATTTTACTATTAAACAGGCAGTCACAAATGTAGTTATCTTGCAGGCACTACCGGCATGATTTCAATGGTGCATCAGGTGCAGTGGCAATGGGCACAAACGTTGTCAGAACTCCTCTAAACAATATTTGAATTACATCAATTAATTCTATTATTTCCCTCTTTTAATTTTTCAAACGTTTTCTATTACTTACCTGCACTATACACTAGTACAGCGTTTCCCAAACTGTGGTCTGCCGACCCCCAGGGGTACGTGACACATTCCCAGGGGGTCCGCCAGACTGGAGTGCCTTCCGTCATATTAAATATTGAAGCGCCCATGAGCTACAAGCCCTGTGAATGACAGCGCAGGGGCGGCAGGACCACAACAAAATCGGGCCAATCACCATTTCAGCTTTAGGGTGGAAGCTGAAGGGTGATTGGCTTATTTTATAGTCGCGCACGCTCGCACGGCAGTGCATGTTCCCTCACGTTTGCGGCCAGCCCAGGAGCATTTTGCCGCCCAATGTCCTGTCTCCACTTTCTGCCCTGCATACGGAGTACTGCTGTGCCTCTCGTTTCAAGGCTAAACACCAGCATTCCGTCACCTCGGACCAGCAGAAGGGCACTTCACCCGAGGAGCACGTGAGTGTTTATTTAATTAATTTACAGCTATACAAGCATGGGCCAGGCCAGGGGAATTAGGACGCCGTCTTTATTTATTTAATTTTACAGCTTTACAAGTGTGGGCCAGGGGAATTAGGACGCCGTGTTTATTTATTTTATTTGAGTAGTAAGTAGTGGGTTTGTTTGGTGGGTGAGGAGTGAAACAACTGGCAGTCATCTGAATTTGAGAGTTGGGGCGATGTCACACAAAAAGTGAAAATAGGCAGGCGCAGATGCTTTTTAAACATAATGAGCTTATGTAAATACTGGGGTCTGAAGACACGGATGACAAACGAGAACTGACTAAAAGTGGCAGATTTCTCATGCAATCCATTCGCTCTTAACATTCAGACAGGCGCTGTAAAACGATGGGCTCCCCACAGCTGTCAGGGCCATGGAACCACAACCGAGGCTTTGTGGGGTAAGGTGGTGACTATAAGCCAAATGTGAAAAGGCCGGGTGGAGAGCACAGATAGATGTAGTGAGCGCACTTCCCTAAATCAGAACCGGATGAAGTGTCCGACACAGATTCTGCAATACTGGAGTACTTCTAAAAGGACAAGTTTTTGTAAGGTGACGTTAAGCGCACGTTTTACGCCTTCACCTGTTGAGAAACTTGAAAGGAGAGTACACAACTGTTGTAAGAAAACCCCTCACCCACCTACCTAGTAGGTGGCATGCTTCATCATCGGGGCCCAACTGGATTGCCTAATGCAATCCAGCTGTGCTGCGACGCCTGAGTTACAGCGGAGCTGGATATGAAGTGAAACAGAAAGTGACGTGCTATGTGAGGTGTGACTATGGGTTAAAAATGTCTCTGAGGAATGCCCTTTTAGAAAAAGTTTTATTAGAAGGGTCCCAGGACATGAGTTAAAAATATATATACGGGATCTCTACTAAGGAGTATTATTTTCCTTGGTATCCCTTGTAAATACGGTCTACTAGTTTCAGCCTTCTAGATGGTTCTTGATGCTTTCGTCAGGACCAAAAATTAGTGAGTGGCCTCAAAAAATAGTAAAGGCCAGGTGAGGTGTAGATATCAGCACACAGCCTAAAGTGTGCTGTGAGTGTAGTGGGTAATGTCGATTTACTCACAATCCCTCCGTTGGGAGTACCAGTAAATGAAAAATTCATAAGTACACATAAACAGTTGTGTTTCATGCATCTCTGTTAAATGCATGCTCATTTCTACTTGTAGCCAGTGGACTAATGCTTGTGGCATGGTGTGCATGCATGACCACTAGAAAAAGACTTGCGTGGCTACAATGTGCCCCAATGGTGTTGATATACATGGGGAATCCATACGTGGGTGCAAATAAGTGAATAAATAGCGCAGTATACTAGGGCACTTGGAGCTCATAACCTCTATCGTCTATCAGTAATGTATGCGTAATTGTTTTGTGCAATTACTTGCTAACTGCGAGAAACTCTACTTTTTTGTGACGCAAGGTGACAATCTCAATAGATGGCACGATATACTAGAGACGTACGAGGTGACAATATACAGCATAAATTAGGTTGTGGCGCATCGTATCCTGCTGTGAAAATCACGTGAAGACTATCACACGACCAACAACATTTATGACAAACAACATAAAAGGCTGATAAAAGCGGTCTCACTTGGGTTCCGAGGTAATTATGCCTCTGGTATCCGATCGGTGTACAACATCCCCACTTGACCCTATTGGAATAAAGAGGTAATGGGGATGTCTAGATCGGAAGGTTGCGGCAGGAGTGTGCAGCATAATGAAGCTACATGGAACGCTACGACTATGTATGTCTGGCGGCACTCGCTGTTATTAAGACTCGTCCTGTCGTGTATAAGGAGCTGTAGGGAAGAATCAGTGTGGCGGCGTAAGCTGTATTAGAGCTTAGTACTCACGTTTGTCAGGAGATATTGGGTCCAGAGTACCTAAAACGCCGATCGGGTCCGCTTGTTTTGCCCCGTTCTGGTGGTTAGGTGGGGACTAAGTAGGAAGCGGAAGGGCGGCGGGGGTCACGTGTGTGGCTCACGAACACTAGAGCGTAGTGAATCAGAAAAGAGGAAACTGCGCATGCATCTCAAATAAAGTGGCCAAACTCATTCAAAGCATCCATCGGATTTTTGCTCACCATGCCATTCCAGTTTGGACCCAGTCATATACAAATGGGTCCAAACTGAGGTGACGAAGTGAGCTAAAGAACGATGATGGATTCAACCCAGATCTGTGACTAGGGGAAGAGTGTCCAAAAAGTTTCAGCACTCCGTCCATCATCTCCTTGTGTTTGGTATGGCTGAGAGCAAAAGCCTTGTACTGCTAAATACACCACTGCAGTCATACATTCCAATAGACCTGATTCAGGCTGTCTCCCGCCTGACATTGCCTCTTCTTCAATGGATGTAAATGGAGGAAATGCTTTCACCCAAGTATATTTTTTTAAAAAAAAATAACCCACTTTCCTCTTCTAAAATGTCGGCATGTATTTGTATGATTTAATTTAATTATTCTCAGTGTCACATCAGCTGCTCATGCCATGTGCCATGGCTCCCAGCAAGCCACATAGGAAACGTCTGTGACATCCTGGTTTGAATTTAATCTCAACCTCAACACATTTACGGCCAGTGTGTAGCTGACAAAATGACTTTCTGAAGTGTTCTCGCTTAACTCCAACCCTGCTCATGTTTTCCCATACTATAGTGCGAACCTCTCTGTACAATCAACAATGGACTGCTTCCACAGTGAATGAGCTATGTTTAATTAAACTGAGCAAATGGAATTATCTTGAACCCGCAATACATAAAATTGCCATATCCATGCATATGATTTGCTAGTGTCCTCTGTCTTTTCCTTGAAAGCAGTGCTCATACAGTGTTAAAATCTTCTTACAGGCGCTGCTTCACCTCTCAACGTCAAAGCATATGTAGTCTGGAAACATCTGACGAGGGCAGCCTGTAGTAGGTAAAGTAGTTAAGGTCTAAATACGTGCTTTACCAAATAGCTTTGCTAGAAAATTATTCCACATAACCGAATGTGATTCAATAGACTTGTCAGCTGTGGGTATCCTAACAAACATAACGACGATGGATCGCTGGCTTAACCTTAACCTTAAATGAAAATCCATTGAAGACATCAATGATGGGCCATCATGCTCAAAACAAAGGGAGTTAAGTGAAAAGAAAAGGAAGTTTCACAAGTACGATGGTGAATATTTATCATTGGGTTTCACATGTTCAGGTTCAGAACATGAACAGCAACCACAATGCGTGCTATGCTATGAAATTTTGTCAAATGAGGCCATGAAACCTTAAAAATTACAAAGACACTTGGATACTAAGCATAAAGAGCATGCGACTAAATCCATAGAATTCTTCAAGAATGAAGAGCAAGAGCTCCTAAAAAGCAGGAAAATAATTAAGAAAACTGCAACAGGATCTGTTAATGAAAATGCTCTGAAAGCTTCATATGAAGTGTCCATGCTCATAGCAAAAGCTGGGAAACCGCATACAATTGCTGAATAACTAATAGTACCTGCTGCTAAAGCCATGGTGACAGCAATGGTTGGAGAAAAAGCAGCAAAAGATTTAAATTTGGTGCCATTATCTAACAACACTGTAAAAAAGCAAATTGACAACATTTCAGACAACATGAAGGAACAGTTGATCGAAAGAATTTGTAAAAGTCTGCATTATAGCCTACAAGTAGATAAAAGTACGGACATAGCAAATAAATCTCATCTCCTGTGTTACGTTAGATACGATTTTGAGGGGAGCATTTGTGAAGATTTACTGTTCTGCTGCTATTTGATACATACCACTGCTGAAGAGGTCTTCAGCAGTTTCAATGACTTTCTGACATCAAATGGAATTCAGTGGTCCAAATGCATAGGAATCAGCACAGAAGGGGCACGTGCCATGTCTGGGAGACTAACTGGACTTGTAGCGTGAATAAGGGAAATTAACCCTTCAGTTGTATGGCATCATTGTTGCATTCATCGAGAAGCATTAGCCACTAAGAAGATACCAGAGGAATTAAAAAAGGTCTTGAACGAGTCAGTCAAAATTGTAAATTTTATCAAAGCTAGGTCACTAAATTCAAGGCTTTTTGAACAGCTTTGTCAGTTCATGGATAGTGATCATCATCAGCTTTTGCTGCATACAGAAGTCCGATGGCTGTCTCGTGGTGGAGTTTTGTCTCGCCTTTTTGAATTAAGAGATGAAATCAGAGTTTTCGTCACTGAACTGGAATCTCCATTTGCACTTGATGAGCGCTTACATGACCATACTTGGTTAGCTATGCTGGCATATATGGCAGACATCTTCACCCATTTAAATGCACTCAATTTGAGTATGCAAGGAGTAGGTATCACAATTTTTAATGTTGAAGACAAGATTGAGGCAATGATAAAAAAAGTTAGACTTATGGGCTCGTCGCTTAACACAAAGAAATTTTGATTCTTTTCAGAACCTGAAGACATTCTTGGAATCTGCTGATGATGAATTATCGAACAAAGTCTTAGAAATTTTTATCCAGCATCTCCAAGATATGTGGTGCAGTTTCCGTCAGTACTTTCCACTTCTGGATGAAAGCAAAAACTGGATTAAAGATCCTTTTAATGTAGATATTGACAATTTAATGGGGCTGACAGCATCTGAAGAAAACGGTTTGATTGAAATATCTACAGATAGTGCACTTAAACTTCAATTCAAGGAAAAGTCCCTGAGTCTGACAAATTTTTGGCTGCAAGTACGAACAGATTATCCTGAATTATCAAACAAGGCACTTAAGGTTTTACTTCCTTTCCCCTCCACATATTTATGAGAGAAGGCTTTCTCAAATCTTATGTACCTTAAAAATAAGAGCAGCAATTGCTTGCAAAATGTAGAATCTGACCTAAGAATTCAACTTTCCGAAATAAAACAAAACATTGAAAAGTTAGTCGCCGAGATGCAGCACCATCCTTCCCATTAAAATGTTTTTATTTTTGCATATTTTTCACGATAAAATAATAAAAGCTTTAGTAATGCAAGTATTTGTTTGGTGTGTACTTGTTTGTATATTTTTTGTGAATTACTGTTTTAATTTTTTGAAATTTAAATTGTAAAAATTGCTTGGGGGTCCCCGGCCTCCAGTAGTGATTCAGTGGGGGTCCTCATGAGTCAAGTGTTTGGGAACCACTGCACTAGTAACAGCACAATATATTGCCTTTTTGTACATAAACAAGTCATAACACTTTAACAGACTCTCTGTAACTTACATTGTGCAACTACTCAGCAAGCTACAACTTTCAACAAAAAGCAGCTTATTATCAATCACAAAGGCGAAACCGAATGCATTTACCAATGCTTGCTATTAGAATTTTCTGTGACAACCAGGAGTGAGGGAAAACGTGGATGGGGGAACAACGGGAATGAGGAAACACAAGATGTGTACTTGTTGGGGTCGGACTTGATTTTCGAACTAAGCGGGGGTTGTTACTGGCTGCTTTGTTTTTTATTCATTTGAAACACTGCCTTACATAACTTGCTGAATTTACTGCAAATTGATTTGGCACGTGTTGTTTGGTCTCTGGTGAAAAAAACGAATATAAGATTATAAAAAGTAACCAGGACTGAGGATCTCTGTGATGTGTGTCAAATTTTTTAAAAAATGTAAGCTCTCTGGCACGTGATTTTTCATATTTGCGCCACTGTAGTTATAAAAAAAAAAAATCATGAATTTGAACATATTTTGCAAATGAGTTTTTTAATGGGTCGCCATTGGGAAAAACGTGTCCACTTCTGTACAAATCAGATGTTCATAGGATATAAATATCCAAAACAGTCTTTTATGTGTATTATTTCTGCACCAGTTTACAATGAATCTTCCAAATGCACACCTATCTAACAACACGTGCAATGTGTCCAGAATGTTTGGTTTACATAGGCTGAGTAATTTGCAAAATACCTTTATTTTGAGAAAATTGCCACAAAGTCAAGTTAACGTATCTTTTTTCACCGTCTCTTAAATGTCACAACGTCCCCAACTAGTAAGAGAGTTCTAAAATGACGGCGAATGTCAAAAATTGTCAAATTAAAACTTCACTTGCGCAGTTCAAAAGGAAAGATCAACCTTATTAGTACCGCCACGAACCAATGACAATATAATATCGGGGCAGGATACAACGTGTTAAAATGAGTCAATAAATGTTGGCATTGGATGCTACAGACTCTGCAGTGCACAATGACATGGATACAATGACACATCGGGCTAATATCTCCAATGGGGTAACTGTACAAGTGTCGGCAAGATCACACTGATTGGTGGCAGTGGAGAAGGATTGGAAAGAGCTGTACCTGACTGAACAAGGGTCATCCTCAATAACCTGGCACACCAAGCTATTTTCCTGATGCTGGCAAGAAGCAATGAGGCAGCGAAATTATTTCATCCAAAGAATCCAATTGATATCAACGTGTTTTGTTTTTGCAGTATTTGAGTAAAAGGTGCTACTGCGAATCATATGAGTCTCAAAAGCAGCCTTTGGGGTATCACTGGGTAAAGAAAATGCACTATTTGTATTTTATTAGAGAGGTAATAGTTATGTGTGCCATCCATCACTCCTAAAAAAAAAAAAAAAATTTACCTTTACAAAATAATGTTAGCATATTTTACTCATACAGTGACCCTGAAAAGTGCACATTTTAGAATTTTAGATAAGCTGACCAAGAAAAAAATGCTGTTTAATGTTTTCACTTTGAATGACTTCTATTCCCAAATATTAAGTATTCTTTTAAAAATCAAAGAGATACATGTGATTTACAATAGGTGAAAATAGCACTGGATTTGCTGAAGTGTGTTATTTCTGTGAGTGTGACTCTGAAAGGGAAAGGTGAGATAGGGGGACTTGGGCATTTTCATCTAGTACGGAATAGTCTCCAGGGTCAGCCCTATTCTGAAATGAGTGTCTTTGTGGAGGGGCAGGGTGATATGCAAACGGACCATATTAGTAGGAAGATGAATTCAGAAGAATGTTTCAGGCAGGAATGTCGTCCCCAGGTGGCCGTGGGATGCAGAGAGATGTGATGGGCCTTGCAAAACATGACTATTTAGGTCTGGCCTTTAAAACAGCTTTAGCTGCCTCACCAATCTATTGTTTTTCTTTAAAAAAAAATTATATCTAATATATGCATCCTGGGGCATTTTTGTTAGCAGGCCTCAGTCTATTAAATTGTCATTCACGATTTGCTTCGTCCACCACAGCATTAAATCACGTGGCCATGAGTCAGCGCATTTTACGCTTTGGTGCCTTTCATCTTGAGTGACTGCACAAACAAAGCCTGTGCACATTGTTCGTAAAATGAGCTCCTTTCTTTTTAGTCTAAAGTTAATTCAAAGTGTGCTTTTTTAATTTAATGTACCTGTATAATAACTTTAAATACCACCTATTTATTTTGCATGCACTTCCGTTTAACTTTTATGTTATAAAGTGCTTAAGTGACATTGTAACATAGTAGCTGCCTGCAAATTGAGTGCTTGGTTAAGCAGTGATTTAGTCCTGTCTCCTTCACAATTATTAATAATAAAATGCACGGCACAACATTAAGATTTTCTGTTTAAAAAACATCACTAATAAAAACAGCCTCATTTGTGAATGATACTCAATCCAAAAATGTTATTGAAAGCATAAAGAGGCCATATTTAGGCGACACCATCGTTTTTCTCTTTCCTTTGTATTTTTGTGGCACATGCTTGCAATAAAAAATTACAAATTAACCAGCGTACCAGCTTACCAAGGTCATACATGTTGGCTTTGCCTAAGTTAGTTCTTACTTTTGATGTCTCAGCGGACCACCTACCGGAGGTTGCTGCAGTACAGTAGAGGCGAGAGCAGACTTTTGAGCAGGTTGTAGGTGAGGCAGTAAGAGAGGTTCGTCTCCTCGAAGCATGCGTCGGACACGTGAAGCAGATAGGCAAGTACAGAGCAGTTCACTGGCGTCAGCTTGCCTGCCAAGCGCTCACTCCTCAGGGCATCCTCAACACTCCTGGCCAGCTCTGTGTTCTGCAGTTCATGCAGGCAGTGCATCACATTTATGGTCCTTGAGCTGATGTTGTAGTTGGTATTGAGGCAGCTTTGAAGAAAGCCAATAACCTGACTCCTACAAAGGCTGCTATCGTCCTTAGGCAGAAGCAAACCGGAGAAGACCCTGCTCACCTGTGGGGAGAGAAGGCCAGACAGAAAGCGCACAAATATGTCCAAATGCCCCTCGTCCGACTGCAGTGACCTCTGCATGGCATTCTTAAAGTGATTCAAGAAGCCCAGCTTTGGCCATGACATCCCACTCTCCGTAAAGAGGTCAAAGATCGATCTCTTGGCGGCCATATAATAGTATGTTGCAGCTAGGAACTCCTGAAGTGATAAGTGACTAAAAAAATACACAGTGGAAAAATGTGTATCTTCTTTCAGTAATATTCTGTTACACAGACTACCCTGTAGTGACAGAAGGTCGATGCTGTTGCTTTTCATGTCCTGTTCATAAAACACATACTTTTTCTTGATCAGGCCATAAAATGCCAACCTTCCAAGACTGGGGATCAACTTTCGACTACTGTTAAGAGCTTGGTCAATTTTATACAAATCCGGGTCCTTCTCTGTCCAGTCACTGCTGCATAGAGCCATCCTGAAATAGTAGGAGTAAATTTCCGACAATGTCTTGGGAGCATCTGCCAATTCCGCAGACTGCTGAATAGTGTTTGTGATAATGTACCCTATAGAGGAGCCCGCAATCAATAATACCGCTGGCACCGAGCACAAAACATATAGCGATCTGTTGGCCCTAATGTAACTTAAAACCTGGTTAGACAAGTCTCTGTTCTCAAAGAACATCTTATCCAAAAAGTCCTTGATTTCCATCTCATGGAGACCTCGGATTTCAGTCATGCGGTCAACAAGTCCTCCTGGTATCTGTCTGGCAGAAATCGGTCTAGAAGTGATCCATATGGTGGCCTCTGGAAACAGGTTACCGCGAATGACATTGGTGACTAGGCTGTCCACTTGTAGTTCTTTTTTGGGGTCTGTGCAAACAATGGCATTGGAAAAATCAAGAGTGGATTTAAACTCATCCAGGCCATCCAGGATTAAGAGAGTCCTGACTGTCCCACTGGAGACATAGCTAGGCTCTGTTATGTGGGGGAATGCTGTCCTAATTAGTCTTTCAGCAGATAACTTATCGTAGCTGTTCAGTTCCCGGAAAGTTACTGGAAGCACAAAGGGGAAGTCTTTACATAGATCCCCCCTGGTCCACATGTAAACAAACATTTTCACTAATGTGGTTTTGCCCACCCCAGCCACCCCAACAGTGACTGATATCCTGGGTGGAAAGCTGTATTTTGACAATGGCTGGAAGAGTTTTTCCAAAGACAACTTCCTGATGACATTCCTTGTGCCTCGACTGGCTTCGAGCTGTGTTACATCGTGTTCCCGTTGTTGGATGTCTGTCAATCCTTCAACCAGCAGGAGATTGGTCAGTCTTTCAAGGGACGTTTTTTCCAATATGGGAAACAGTTCCATGCAGGTTTTATATCTCATCTGGAGGACCTCTGAATGCCTCTGCACCAGGGGATCTGTTGAGAAAGGAACATGGTGGTCAGTTGGCATTTAAGAAGAACACTGAAAACCAGTAACCTTTACAGAAACATTGCATTCAATTTCCGATAAAGGTTGTGTTCATTTCTAATGTCTGTGGTCTTAAAGGAATGATGAAACACATACAACGTGAGAGACGTTATGATGTCTTACTCCTCTAGGCATCTAATCCAACTAATGGTGACCCTATGGGGGAACAAAGGAAAAATTCAATCTGCATGTTAAATCAATCAGTGGCCTTTTATTGGATGAATCACCTGCAGTTTGAGACTAACTCCCATATCCACGGAGACACATCTTAATTAACTCAATGAAATTCCAAGTTATGTGTAAACTTTAGATGCATCGGGCACCAGAAAACAGGGGCTTACCTTAGCACTGAACCAGTGTACCTAAACATGAAAGGACCCTATAACTTACCTCCTCTTAACAAAGAGTTCTCATTCTCATTGGTCACATTCTGGAAATAACTGTTTTCTCATGCGGGATTATATTAAGACCACTGCCAAGAGACGCAATTGGATAGTAAGTGCTGTAAAACAACCACTGGGCTCATGCATGGTGAGTGAAACTCCTAATCCACAGCACTCCATGATTTTATTTCAGCATTCAAGCAAAAAATAAACAAATCTTCTTCAAATCATGGGATACTGATATAGGAATAACAAACAAATTCCGTACCCAAGGGTTTAAGAAAAAATAGGATTCTTTGCTAAACACTCACAAGTAGCTTTTATGTCTGTCATACACTTTGAATTGTTTGTGAATTCACTTTTACAACTTTTTCTCAACAACCCCTACTTTTTAATAAATCTTTCATAACTTTTGTCGATACAAAAAAGGCGATATTAAAAAAAGGTAAAAAATAACTTGTGTAACATTCCACAAACAATATTTTTTTTAAAACAACAAAAACTCAGGAATGTCTTTTATGCCCTTTTAAGAAGTTGGGCATACTTGAGAAAACTTGTGTTGCTTTTTCACAAACAATCCTAATGTTTTAAAAATAGCTTTTATAATTTACAAAACTTTTTCTACAAATGCTACTAAGTTAGGTCTTTTCTGGTGAAGAATCAATCAACAATGTTTTTCAACCTTTGAAAATCTTACCACAAAACAAACCCAAGCTCTGAAAACGCCCAAAGATCTTGTAATAGGTGCACATATTGCATGTGTAATGCCCAACATTCCCAATTAATTCAATTCAATTCAATTTGATCTTTATTCAGATATGAATATATCCATAAAAGCACAGGTCAAATAACAACAAGAAATACATTAAACAATAAAAATACATTTGCAATAAAAACAGCAGCATCATAAAAACAGTAGGAAATTCCCAATAGGGACATGTAAACACAGATGAAATAGCAGCATGAAATACATTGGACTATTGATAAACAATCAAATAAATGACAGTCCGGCTACATAATACAGTACCAAAAGAGAAAATATACATAAATGCCATCTCAGCAAGTGTAATATTTAACATTTTGGGGCTACATTCCTGATGTTTTAACCGTGATCATAAATTTGCAGATTAGTACACTTAATGGAGACAGCCTTCAATGGGTACCTATTGAAGCATGCGCACGAACTGCCGCATTCAGAAAGGATCGCAGACAAAAAATTAAAAAATCCCCTTCCAGCTCAAGGATTTTCATGTAGGCTGCCTTATAATCAACTATGGCAATTTTCTTTAAAAATGGAATAAAAAACCATTTAGTATATTTTTGATAGAAATTGCAGAAAAATAAGAAATGTAACATGGACTGGGTACTATGATCATTGCAGGGACATTGCATATGATCGCGATTAGCATTGTACCCTAATGGGAAGCAGAGTAAAAATGTTAAAGTGTCTGCCATTAAGCAAAAGAGCAATCCTCTCTCCCAACGGTCTATGGCTTTTAAAAGGTAGCTTGATGGTAAGTTTGATGAACAGTAGGATGTATCGACTAGGGACATGTACCTAGCAACGGAGGATTTCGAAGCCTCCTTTGCATATCTTACATTTCTATACTGGGTGTATAGAGCTTCCCGAAGGGATTTTTTTATTTATGTGCTCTATATTAGTTGGTTTAAAAAAGATATGTTCAAGATTCACTCTGTTTAGGCTCTCCCTCACAGCGGCAAGCCAGGGTATCTCCCTCCACTTTTCACATTTGAGGCAATCTATTATTACGTCTCTAGTGAGAGTCGCTGCCGGGTTTTTCCAGAATGAAAGCCAAAACATAGCTGGACGAGCCCTGATGTAGTCCTCAATGTATGTCAGTTTCAATCCCTTGTGGCAAACATACTTCGAAGAAGAGATCTGGCCCCCAGAATTTGCGACAAAATCTATTTTCCTCAACCTGGACGCTACTACACTTTGTGAAGCCCCAAACTTCTGCACCATATGCTGCAGTGGGAATACACTGTAATGTAAAAATTTTTGATAATAGCTAAAACCATCTCTGCCTTTTTCAGTTGACGGAGGCAGAGTATTGAGTTAATAGCTTTTGAAAACTTGCTCCTACTATGTGCAACGTGATCAACTCAGGAACCATTGGCTGTGAATACCAACCCCAAATAGGGAAAAGTGCAAGTGCGATGTAAACGTTCAGAGCCGATAGAAATTGTATTAATGAGATGCTTTTTCGGACCACAGGTCATTAAAAAAGATTTTTTTAAATTGGTACAAAGATCTGAGCCAGTATAAAGTCTACAAATACCCGAACTAAAGTGCATAGTGCATTGGGTTTGCGACCCATTAGGACCACGCCATCAGCGTACAGCAGGGCGGGGAGTATGTTGCCATTAATTCTAGGAACATTATTAGTAAGTTTAATCAGAGAGTTGTGAAGGGCGTTGATATATAGGATAAAACGGAGAGGGGCCAGGACATACCCCTGCCTAACCCTTCTGCCGATATTGATGTCCCTTGAAACCTTTACTGATCCTCACTCGAGCTTTTAGGTCCCTATGTAAATTGGCTAAAAAGTGAACTAAAACCTCATCCAACCCATAATTTAAAAGAATCTACCATGAGCGTGACCTGTTGACATGGTTAAAGGCCGAGGTAAGATCCATAAAAGCCAAGTAATGCCAATATTAACAAACGGAAAACTGCATGCAAAATGTATAAGAATTCACTTTCAGCCTTTGTATGGGGGATTCACACCCCATGCCGAAGTCCTCCTTCTCTTAGTCCTTACTATACGAGGTGTCCTCAGACAGAGTTTTTACAATGCTTCTAGATTAAGCCTGGGCAAAGCACTACGCTACGCTCGCGTAGTTTGCGAAGTTCGCGCTACTTCACACTACGCAAACTGCACGTAGCACAGTGCGAACACGCGTAGCGTAGTGTTGCGTAGTGCTGCGGTCATTTTTTGCTTGCTCGCAGTCCTCAACGTCAAGTTGGCGACCGCGAGCAAGCAAAATGACATCCCGGCGAGACTTTTTCCTTGTTCGCGATCAGCAACATCAAGTTGGCGATCGCGAGCATGGAAAATAAACCTCCCGGCGAGATTCCCAACGCGAGGAGGTCAGGTTTCTCATTGCGAATGGTCGCATATGCTAGCGACCGCTCGCGATGAGAAACTACCAGTTTGCGTTGAGAAAGCTGCCGCTCGAGTAAAAATCTACTCAAGCAGCAGAAAACTACAGCTCGCACTGTGCAAGATGCCATTTTCAATGATTGCACAGTGCCGGTTGCTTGTCCGCACTGTGCAATCATTGAAAACGACATCTGGCACAGTGCAAACAAGGTACTACGCAGTTCGCGAAGTGCTACGCGTAGCTCGCATAGTGCGAACTGCACTTTGCGTAGCTTCGATACGCCCAGGGTTATTCTAGATATACGATCTAATAACAAAGTCCTTCTTCTCTTTCCACTATGTGGGGTTGAAGAAGGCTCCACACGCGTACTTACTTGAAAAACAAAAAACAAAACTACTCCTAATGGAACAGTCAGAGGTACATGTCACACGCTGTCCGCGGCGATCCAGAACCGCGAGATGGCGCTTTGCGCAACTCCGCATGTGCTCATTGGAGGATTGCCCCTTGTATCTAACGGTCGGTACAACTGTTGATCGCATTAAAGGTATACTCTATATCATTTTGCGTGTGGGACAGCACTTGTTCCATTAGGAGTAGTTTAGTTTTTTGTTTTTCACGGTCCTCCTGACAAATTGCCTTGATCTTCCACGACTTAAATGGCAAGAAACATGTTGACCACAACCTATACCTTGAGCTAACGGGGACCATTGTACCCACCTTGGCCTACAATTGTTTTTAACATAACCTAGGGTTTAACACATTAAAGTCAATCTTCAATTCCCTAAGAGTTGTTTCTAATCCTTAGCACTACTCACACACTACTCCCAAACCACCATACTTGCACTTCACTAACGGTGGCTCAAAATAACTCTGGCAAAGAGCCCCTTTGAGGGTCCCATTGGGCATTGTAGCACCGGCCCAACGAGGAGCTGCCCAATGATGAAGCATGACACCCCTTGGGGTGTATGAGGGCTCTTGCTCCTGAAAGATCCGATCCCTCGGACTTGATCACTCAGGAATTTAATGACCTACCTTTCTAAAGGAACGGCATACCTTCTTGCTTTTCAGTTCTCTTTGGGGGTATGTGTGCTGGACCTTTATTTAGCCGCCTTCCCTCCTAGTGATTTTGTTAGGATGCCACCAACCAGCTCTCAAGCAGCTCTGCCACCAACACTGCCAAAGCTCCCAATCCCGGCCCAGCACTTGAGCGGGGAGCAAGTTGGCATACTTGGCGCTATGGCCATTTCAGTATAATGTTAAAACAACCATATATAAAATAAACATAATAATATTACAAAAAATGCCTGGCTTACTTCTGTCGAAGACAGAGAAAACACATGAGGAAAAGTGAGGGGGTAGAGCCTCTTTCAACCCCACCCAGTGGAAAAAGAAGAACTTTCTTTTTAGATCGGAGATCTAGAAGTATGGTAAAAACTCTGTCTGAGGCTTAAGATGCCTCATATAATTACGACTGGAGTGAGGAGGACGAGATGAGAGGGTAATAATATTCTCAGTAAAAACAAAGCAGTTTATACGTAGTGGATATAACGCCTGAACACAAATATTATGGTACCACCAATAAGAAAACAAGTTACTTACCTGTAACTACAGTTATCCAGTATTGGTATCTTTCATAGATTCACATGTCTGAATCATTCCCCGTCGCCGAGGGGGGAGTCCCACGGTAAATTACAAAAGTAGTGCCATAAGTTAATAACAGTAGTAGGCTAAAATAAAAAGGCCTAAGGCCTAAATCTTAGAAGCCTATCTACATCATTATAGTAAAAAGAACCAAATGTTCGCTCCAACCAATCAGCTACCAGTACCCTCTAGAACACTCTCAGCAGAGTCAGTTCTCCTCAGATTTTCTAAGCACAATTGGGAAGTAAGATTCCCAATCATAAAGAACTGACTCGCCGGGGAGGTGGGTGGGTGCATGTGAATCTATGAAAGATACCAATACTGGATAACTGTAGTTACAGGTAAGTAACTTGTTTTCTTACCAAGTATTGGGGTATCTTTCATAGATTCACATGTGTGAATCGGAGTAGCAAGCAGTAAGCCAAATGTATTGTTGTTTGCGGATGGTGGGAGACAGTGTTCATAAACTCCCAAATTGCATCCACAATGGCAGAGAAATGTGAAAATAACCAAGCCTTTAAGAAATCAAATCCATATTCAAAGACATTATTGAAATAAAGCATGAATACATCAATATCAACATATAGATATATCTATATATTCAGATCTTTAAACATATAAACATGTATGTTACATGAAACATGGTAATATATAAAAAGGAAGAAGTACCTGAATCTGACCTCAATGAAAGAGATGGCATAGGACCGCCTGTCCAACAGCTGCATCACCTTGTTGCGCAGATTGAAGACAGAAATGCTTTGTGAATGTGTGGACATTTTTCCATGTCGCAGCATGACAGATATTATCTAGAGTCACTCCAGCAAACAATGCTGTAGAAGCTGCCACAGTCCTTGTAGAAAGAGCTTTGGCTTTCCTCTGTAGAGGTTTGTTGACCTTGTCATGGCAGAAATTAATCGTAGAAGCCAGCCATCTGGCTATTGTTGCCTTTGTCACTGCAGTCTCTAGTGTCGCTTGACCATAGGACATTAACAGTTGGTTTGATCGTCTGATGTCTTTGGTTTTCTGCAGGTAAAATTTAAAACAGCGCTCAACATCCAGAGAATGTGATGCTCTTTCAGCTGGAGTGGATGGCTCCGGAAAGAAAGTTCTCAACCTTACCGGTTCATTCAAGGGAAATTGAGACGGTACTTTAGGGATGAATCTAGGATTTGTTCGAAGGGTTACATAATCCTTAGTGAAATGTAAAAACGGTTCTGTGATAGTGAAAGCTTGGATTTCACTAATCCTTCTTGCAGAAGTAAGAGCCAGGAGAATAGCAACCTTCCATGTGACGAATTTGAGATCAGCTTTGTTAATTGGCTCAAATGGTCGCTTCATTAATTGCGCCAGTACGGTATTGAGTTCCCACTCTGGAGGGGGTGCCCGCACTGAAGGGAAAGCTTGGAAAAGCCCTTTCATAAATTGTTTGACAAGCAAAGATGAACAGAGAGAAGGAAGCTTGGCGCATTTTCTGAATCTGGAAAGAGCAGCCAGATGGACCTTGACCGATGAAAAGGTAAGCCCAGACTTGGCTAGAGAAAGCAAATAAGGAAGAATTTGTTCCGCCAGAGCTTGAACTGGGTGAATATTGTTCGCCTCACACCAACAGCAAAATCACTTCCATTTTAAACAATAGGTTTTTATTGTGCTCTGGGCACGAGATTTGGCCAAAATCTCACGACAGTCCTGAGAGATGTTAAGGTCCTTAAACTCTAAGAAATCAGGAGCCATGTGTGCAAGTGCAGGGACTGTGGGTCCGGGAGAACCACTTGGCCTCTGTCCCTCGACAACATCATAGGTGTCTGAATAAGGTGAATAGGCTTGTCCTGAGACAGTAGAAGAAGTTCCTGGAACCAATACTGTCTTGGCCAACGGGGTGCAACTAGAATCAGACGGCAACCCTCCAGCTTCATCTTGAGGAGCACCTTCAGGATCAAAAGTATTGGGAAAAAAGCGTATGCACAAATCCCTGACCATCGCATGGACAGGGCATTCCCCCTTGAGCCCTGTTGAGCGAACCTGCTGGCATAATATCAGCATTTCTTGTTCTCCCTCGTTGCGAATAGATCCAGTGCTGGTTTGCCCCAAGCTTGGAAAACTCTGTTCACCTGCTTCTCGTCCAGTTCCCACTTGTGACAGTCCGATTGAGATCTGCTCAGTGTGTCCGCCAGAATATTGTGGAGACCCCTGATGTGTTCTGCTCTCAGTTATTTTGTGGAATGTGATGCCCTCCCACAATTCCTGAGCTTCCTGCGAGAGCGTAGCTGACTTTGTTCCTCCTTGTTTCTTGATGTAATACATGCTGGTCGTATTGTCGGTACGGACCAGCACTGAGGAACCTGCGATTCTTGGGAGGAACACTTGCAGAGACAGAAAAATGGCGCGGAGCTCCAGTCTTTTGATATGCTGTTGTTTGTGTACTTGAGACCATTTTCCTTGAATTTGCAAATCTTGCAGATGACCTCCCCATCCCTCCATGGAGGCATTGGTTGTTAAAACAAAGTCTGGAATGGTTGGTAGGAATGTGAGACCTTGGGCCAAATTCGCTGTCTGAGACTACCAATGCAGAGCATTGATCATGCGCGACGTGACCCTGATGGAAACGTCGAACAAGCCCACGGCTTGTTGCCATTGAAGATGTAATTCCTCCTGAAGAGGTCTCATTTTGAGCCGTGCCAAGGGTATGAGATTTATCGCAGAGGAGCACATCCCTAGAAGTGAAGCAAACATCCGGACAGAAATTGACATTCTTTTTGAGATTGAAATTGCTAATTTTTGGAGACGCATTTGACGATTGTGTGATAAGAATGCTTTACACTGGCCCGTGTCTAGCATTGCCCCGAGAAAAGGAATGACTTGTAGTGGACGCAACTGTGATTTGCTCTCGTTGAGAGTCAGCCCCAGAGAAGAGAAGAGATGGAGACAAGATGTTGTGGCATCCTTGGTTGCTTGTTCCGAAAAACCTTTGGTCAGCCAATCGTCGAGATAAGGGAACATCTGTATTCCTCGAGATCTAAATGTCGTTGCCACTGTTGCCAAGATTCTTGGTGCCGATTTCAGCCCAAACGGGAGCACCTTGAACTGATAGTGGGCGCCAGCCACTGTGAAGCGAGGGTATTTTCGATGTTTGGGGTGGATAGGGATGTGGAAATACGCATCTTCCATATCCAGAGAAGCCATAAAATCTCCTTCGTTTAGACAGTTCAAGATCTCGGAAGGCGTGACCATCCAGAAACTTTGCTTTTTGAGGAATTTGTTGAGCTTGCGGAGGTCCAGAATCGGTCTCCATTCCCCTGACTTCTTCTTGATGAGGAAGAAACGAGAATAGAAACCGGTTCCTCTTTGAGATGATAGAACCTTCTCTTTCGCATTCTTGAGGAGCATCGTTAATGCTTCTTTGAACAATAAGGGCAGACGAGGGGGAGGGGGACCCCTGGGCGAAGTAGTAGGTGACTGTTTGATAAATTCCAGGGTGTAGCCGTTGGTTACTAGGTCTAAAACCCATCGGTCTGAGGTAATTTCCTGCCACTTGTGAACAAAAGCTGACATTTTCGCTCCCACTGGTAGGAAAGGTAATATGGTTGGCACCCTGCATAGATCATTGTTTCCTGTTGGTATCTCGACCTTGATTCTGTGATCGTTTTCGACCACCCTGACAGGAGAAACTAGTCGAAGATGATTGGCGGTATGATGACTGGTTGTAAGGCTGTCTATACTGCGATTGATATTGCCTATTTTGTTGGTTTTGGTATCCTCCTCTTGAAGCAAAACCACGTCCTCTTGCACCTCTGAAAGATTTGCGCCTGTACTGAAGGGCGCCTATAACGATCTAGCGGTATCTGTATCAGTCTTGATAGCAAGGAGGGCCTCATCAATGTGTTTTCCAAATAAAGACTCTCCGTCATAGGCCATGTCTAAAATTTTTGTTTGCACTTCGGGTCTGAAAGTTGTGGCTTTAAGCCATCCCTGGCGTCTAAGCACTGCAGCACCGGCAAGCTGACGAAAATTGGTGTTTGTAATGTCCAGAGCGCAATCTGTGATTTCAGATACTGCTCGTTCTCCTTCCAACAGAATCTTCCTTGCGTCTTGCCTACGGTCTTCAGGAATGAGGTCAATAAGTCACATTTGACGGTCACAGCGACCGATTATTGTCAGAGAATTTGCAGCTTTAATAGAAGCCGCTGCCATAGTTTAATTTTTTTTACCTATAAGGTCTAGCCTCCGTCCTTCCTTATCAGGCGGAGTGGTTATAGGCGTCGCAGGATTTTTGGATCGTTGTTGGGCGGCTTGAGAAATTACTGAATCTGGTCGTGGATGACCAATCGGACAAGATGGACTATTAGCAGGAGCACAGTACTTTTTCTCAATGCGAGGAAGTACAGCCGGAATAGATGCAGGCGTCTTCATGATATTAACCCCTTCATGCCAGATATAATTAATGATCGGAACAGCTCTCATGATCTTCCTAGACTCCTCCTTGAAATCATGCAAAAAGCAGTCTGTCTGCTATACTGTAACAGGCAACTGGAATCTAGATGCTGCTTGCTGCATCAAATTATGAAAGCCACCGATGTCCACAGGGGGAGAATTTGAAGGAAGAGGAAGGGGTGGAGAAGGCATCGGTATATTATATTCATCCCAGGGATCCGTAACATTAGTATTGTCGGGTAAGTCACCCTCTTCAACCTCCTCTCCAGAGGATGTATCGTCATAGTGCACGTGCTCAGATAGACCTGAAGGCCGAACCAGCGAAACAAGAACCTCAGACTGAGGCAACGGGTCAGGAATCCCCGCTGGTGGAGGTGGATTATCTGGGACAGGCTGTTTGTGGGGAAACCTTTGACGGTAATCCGCCAGCATGGCCTGGAGATCCTGTATGAGCATAGGAGGGAGGTGACTCATTTCCTTCTGGCGCGATTCGCTTCGATGCAATTTATGGTATGGAACCATAAGCTCTTCTTGAAAATAATGCTCCTGGTATTCGTCGTCGTCATCGTCTTGACACTTGATGTTAAGCTCAGAAGGATGGTGAGCTGTGCCAAATGGTCCCTCATCGTTTTCGTCCTCATAGTCCTTATCGTCAACATGGCTTGGCAGTTCGGGCTGGACTGTTCCCATGAGGCACAGGGCCAGACTGATTTGCATATGGCTATGTCCGAACTGGGGTGGCAGAGTGGGCTAAAGAACAGTGATGGATCAAACCCGGATCTGTTGACTGGGTGTGAGTGTTTGATTGGTTCTGATGCTCCGTCCATCACCACCCTCTTTTGTACCGCTTTGTTCGCCATAAGTTGGCAGGGTATGCTCAGACGTGAGTCCCTTGCTCACTTTGCCACTGGATTCAAGCAAGCCTGGCTGAAGACAGCTGAAATGCCAGAAACCGGTCCTAGGAAGCTTGTTTCCGGTCCAGGGAAGGCATGGCTTGGCAGTTTGGGCTGGACTGTTCCCATGAGGCACAGGGTCAGACTGATTTGCATATGGCCATGTCTGAACTGGGGTGGCAGAGTGGGCTAAAGAACGGTGATGGATCAAACCCGGATCTTTTGACTGGGTGTGAGTGTTTGATTGGTTCTGATGCTCCGTCCATCACCACCCTCTTTTGTACCGCTTTGTTCGCCATAAGTTGGCAGTGTATGCTCAGACGTGAGTGCCTTGCTCACTTTGCCACTGGATTCAAGCAAGCCTGGCTGAAGACGGCTGAAATGCCAGAAACCGGTCCTAGGAAGCTTGTTTCTGGTCCAGGGAAGGCATGGCTTGGCAGTTCGGGCTGGACTGTTCCCATGAGGCACAGGGTCAGACTGATTTGCATATGGCCATGTCTGAACTGGGGTGGCAGAGTGGGCTAAAGAACGGTGATGGATCAAACCCGGATCTGTTGACTGGGTGTGAGTGTTTGATTGGTTCTGATGCTCCGTCCATCACCACCCTCTTTTGTACCGCTTTGTTCGCCATAAGTTGGCAGGGTATGCTCAGACGTGAGTCCCTTGCTCACTTTGCCACTGGATTCAAGCAAGCCTGGCTGAAGACGGCTGAAATGCCGGAAACCGGTCCTAGGAAGCTTGTTTCCGGTCCAGGGAAGGTATGGCTTGGCAGTTCGGGCTGGACTGTTCCCATGAGGCACAGGGTCATACTGATATGCATATGGCCATGTCTGAACTGGGGTGGCAGAGTGGGCTAAAGAACGGTGATGGATCAAACCCGGATCTGTTGACTGGGTGTGAGTGTTTGATTGGTTCTGATGCTCCGTCCATCACCACTCTCTTTTGTACCGCTTTGTTCGCCATAAGTTGGCAGGGTATGCTCAGACGTGAGTCCCTTGCTCACTTTGCCACTGGATTCAAGCAAGCCTGGCTGAAGACGGCTGAAATGCCAGAAACCGGTCCTAGGAAGCTTGTTTCCGGTCCAGGGAAGGTATGGCTTGACAGTTCGGGCTGGACTGTTCCCATGAGGCACAGGGTCATACTGATATGCATATGGCCATGTCTGAAGTGGGGTGGCAGAGTGGGCTAAAGAACGGTGATGGATCAAACCCGGATCTGTTGACTGGGTGTGAGTGTTTGATTGGTTCTGATGCTCCGTCCATCACCACCCTCTTTTGTACCGCTTTGTTCGCCATAAGTTGGCAGGGTATGCTCAGACGTGAGTCCCTTGCTCACTTTGCCACTGGATTCAAGCAAGCCTGGCTGAAGACGGCTGAAATGCCAGAAACCGGTCCTAGGAAGCTTTTTTCTGGTCCAGGGAAAGCGTGGCTTGGCAGTTCGGGCTGGACTGTTCCCATGAGGCACAGGGTCAGACTGATTTGCATATGGCCATGTCTGAACTGGGGTGGCAGAGTGGGATAAAGAACGGTGATGGATCAAACCCGGATCTGTTGACTGGGTGTGAGTGTTTGATTGGTTCTGATGCTCCGTCTATCACCACCCTCTTTTGTACCGCATCAAATTATGAAAGACACCGATGTCCTCAGGGGGAGAATCAGAAGGAAGAGGAAGGGGTGGAGAAGGCATCGGTGTAATATATTCGTCCCAGGGATCCGTAACATTAGTATTGTCGGGTAACTCACCCTCTTCAACCTCCTCTCCAGAGGATGTATCGTCATAGTGCACGTGCTCAGATGGACCTGAAGGCCGAACCAGCGAAACAAGAACCTCAGACTGAGGCAACGGGTCAGGAATCCCCGCTGGTGGAGGTGGATTATCTGGGACAGCCTGTTGTGGGGGAAACCTTTTACGATAATCAGCCAGCATGGCCTGGAGATCCTGTATGAGCGTAGGAGGGAGGTGACTCATTTCCTTCTGGCGCGATTCCCTTCAATGCAATTTATGGTATGGAACCATAAGCTCTTCTTGATAATAATGCTCCTGGTATTCGTCGTCGTCATCGTCTTGACACTTGATGTTAAGCTCAGAAGGATGGTGAGCTGTGCCAAATGGTCCCTCATCGTTTTCATCCTCATAGTCCTTATCGTCAACATAAATTTCCAAAAGGTGAGACGGCAAAAGTGGAGATATTTTACTGTAATCTTGTCTTTGAAAAGTCTTAAGTTGAAAAGATGGAGATGTTATTGGTGTTGATTGTGAAGGCAAAAGCACCATTATTGATACCTGAGAATGCGTTGGTAAAGTCGTCGTCGACGGGCTCTTCGTCGACGGGCTCTTTGACGACAGGCTCTTCGTCGACAGGCTCTTCGTCATCGACGGGATTGTCGTCGACGGACTTGACGGGATGTTCGCTGATATGGTCGTCGACAAGACAGTCGACGATGACATCATCGGCGAGGCAGACGTCGACGACGTAGACTTCACAGATAACAGTACCTTCGATGACGGTGGAGGCTTCGTCGGCGGAACCTTCGTCGACAGGCTCGACGGAGACGTGGTCGTCGACGGAGACATCGTCGATGACTTCCTCGTCGACGATTCTTCCAGAACAGGCTTCTTAGAAGTGATAGAAATCCTAGTCGACATAATAGGCGAAGTAATGGCCGTCGTCAAGACAGTAACAGTCAACGATGGGGCAGACGAAGTCACAGAAATCGCTGACGATGGAGTCAAAGTGAGAGATTTAACCTGGCTTTTACTCACGGTTTTTGAAGTAGACAGCCTCTTAGATTCCTTGCCGAAGTAGAGGGTGGAGACAGCGTTGACCTAGAGGAAAATTTAGGTGACCTTTGTGAAGGGTCAGATATATCATGGGAAGTGTTGTGATGTTTTCTTCCCTCACTTAAAGAGCTGTCATGGGATCTAGCTCTTTTGCTAGAAGTTGAGGCTCTGTCATACTCCTCAGCCGAGGAAGATTTAAGCCATAAAAGCAGTCTTGCCTCTCTATCCCTAACAGTCTTAGTAGGGAAAGTACGGCAAATCCTACAATCCTTCGCAACATGCTTAGGATAAAGACAGTAAATGCAGTCCTTATGCTGGTCATCAACATGGACCCTCTTCTTATCACAGGTCCTGCAGGGTTTAAAGAGAGCTTTCTTGTCAGACATCCTGAAGAGATGACGTGTAGAACTGAGTAGGCATTCAGGGAGACTTCCTTCCACACGAAGTGCGGTGAAAATCTGAGGAGAACTGACTCTGATGAGATTGTTCTAGAGGGTGCTGGTAGCTGATTGGTTGGAGCGAACTTTTGGTTCTTTTTACTATAATGATGTGGATAGGCTTCTAAGATTTAGGCCTTAGGCCTTTTTCTTTTAGCCTACTACTGTTATTTACTTATGGCACTACTTTTGTAATTTACCGTGGGACGCCCGCCTCTGCGACGGGGAATGATTCAGGCATGTAAATCTATGAAAGATAACCCAATACTGGATAACAGAGACATGTAAAATATAGCTGTAAAAATGTTTTCAACAAAAAATGCATTTTAATATTTCCTTTTAATCTGATTATCAGATGCGTACATTCCACGGTAACCAACTGAGAAATGCACACAATTACAAAACATGTATTATTTTTATATCTTAATTTTGCTTCCCCTTCTGTTTTCATTTTATGTGCCCTCTATGCTTTTACAGGTGGAAACTAGGGGTGGACAGAACTTGCCGAGTTACATGACATCAGGACCTTATTTCGCGCAGAAAAATCAGTGCAAACTGCATCTTGGAGTGCACCAGAGGGCGCTGCTTCTCCAGTTAATTTTGCTGCCGCGCAAGTAAGATTTATACTTGAGTGGCAGCTTTCTGATCGCGAACAGTTGCGATCGCCCGCTTTTGGGAAATCTCGACGGGTGCCCTCCTAGCGACTGAAAATCGTGCTAGGAGATGCAACATCTCGCTTGCGCTCGCTAACTTACCAATGGCTAGCTGTGTGCAAAAAAAACACTCTGTCACATGGGAGTTGGCGCAATTTGACCAGAACTCTACAAACTCCTGGCCAGAACATGCGTAACGTAGATTGACCAAAACTCTTCTGAGAGAGCGGAATTTATCGCTCACTGCTATTGGAGCCATCCCTTTCACCACGATCCCCTAGCCAACTGGCACACATCCCTCTCTACAAGCACATTTCATATCTCATTTCTGTTTAGGCACTCCCCACATCATCCCTCTCGGGTGTTGTAAGGGCTGTCACCACACTGATGATCTCAAACTGCATTAATTCTTGATGTGAAAGGACTTTATTGACTTAATGCTGTGATTCGATTTTTTTTTATTGAGCTCATTCATTTGTTATTCGCTTGATTGCAAATTTGTTCCTGTACAATAAAGGTAAGCAATTCAGATTTACGGAGGATCAAATGTATTTTTAAACAACTCCCTTATGTATCTCGAGCATGCAGTATTCCTCCTCAGGAGGATAACATCCAAAGTTCTAGCTGTGGAAAAACAAATAAGAAAAGAAAACTGTAACACTATGCCATCTGCCATCATACACCCATTTAACAGTATAACATGCTAGATTCAGGGCATGAAAATAAATGGTCATGGCAAAAAAACAAAAGAAAGAGACATACTTTAAATCAACACCGGATAGGTAAAAGTTCATGTAATCACATGGTTGCTTGAATCATTCCTTTTACAACATGAACTGAAGCCGTTTGATGCCAACAGCGTGGTGCCAATCTTTACAATACCTCAGGGGGGTGGAGTACATGGAAATTCTAGACGGGCACATTTAGTAAGAAAACTTGACACTAGGATAGGGTCTGTCACAAGATATGCATCTATCTTTGGAATGCAATCCAGGTACTAGGTGGAGGCATGGTCCTGTCATGAGAGCCTGGCACTAATATAGACACTTGTGATCAAGATGGTGGTTAATCCCTGAGCGAAGGTCATGCACTGTGATGGAGAACTCTTGTTTTGAGAAGTTCTTCAAGCTCTCTAGAGATCTACAAAGTGACCAATGTACATCCAGAAAACAGGTGTGCGCTTGAGTTCTTCAAGAGAGACATGTTCTAAAGAACATGAGCTGCGGAGTATTTCTCCATCAAAGTAGCTCCTTCTATAGTAGATACAATCGCCTCGGTGGAGAAAGCGCTACCATCTTGAAAGAGCCCCTTAAATTTTATGCAATTTCTTGCTCTGCCTTGGCAGAGGAGGGAAAACCGCCATAATAGTAGATGGAAAACCAACTGCTCAACCAGTAAATCCAACATTTAATCTCAGACTTATTCAGAATAAGGTGTCAAGAGACAAGCGAGTCATAGTCCAGAAGTGGAAGCGCTGTCAGTAATCAAGCTGCACAACGCTTACAGCTGTGCCTTCCAAACGCACTTGCTCAGTGCCCTCGAGGGTCTTGCTTATCGGGGGGAAAAACATTAAAAAGCTTAAAGAACGCTTATCTGCACGTTCAACTGCAATCTGTTAGGGCTCTGATGTCACACAATTAGCGGAAGATTTAAGAAGACGAGCCTCCTAATCCCCCTCTTAAATTCAGGACACGGAAGACGTTGACGAGGATCCAAGAGGGATGCTGCGCCGAGACACCGTTCGCAGTCATTGAATTTCCTTGTTTGAGAGATAACAGTGGCTCCTTATCATGTGTGAAGGTTCATTAGAAATAGGGACGGCTGAGCGCCTGAACTAAAGTGGATAAGCGGCATCAGCCCAGGAATCTCTTCAGCAGGGTGCGACGGCATACAAAGACGACACTTATGTCACCTACAAACCATACAGCAGGGCTTATTCTTTCCAGTTTAGGGAGAACAGGGTACACAATATACCGTTTTCTGAAAGTATTTCTAATTATATAAATTTCCGATATTCAATAACACAATTGAAAACATAACCTGCACTGCAATATCAGTGGTTTATTTAGATGTTTTCTATGTGCAGAATATGAAGCGTGTTGCGCCCCTATGCGGCACCCAAGCCTGGGCCTTCTTCATGGCCAGGGATCTGTGGGGTCAAGCTTAAATGTGCTGGTAAACTCTGATTTAAAGTGTGCGGCTGTATTGTGGCTGCACTCTTCGTCCAGTAATTCGGAATCTGTCCAATTAGAAGACCGCTGGGGAAACATCCTTTACCACACCATTACAACGCGGTATGGTGACATCGTGGTTTTTACAACGAAAGTCGTTACACCGACTTGCACTGGAGGGCGCTCTAGACTAAGGAATAGTGTGAATTACTATTCCAACACCTTCCCTACTGTACGTAGACTGGAGTTGGAATAGTAATTCACACAATTCCTAAATTCAGCGCCCTCCAACGCAAGTCGATGTAACGACTTGCGTTGTCAAAACCGCGATGTAACATACCGCGTTGTGATGGTACGCGTTGTACCATCATACATCCGACCGCTGTATGGGATCAATTATGGGATTTAATTAAATAGCAGTAACACTTAATATTTACAGCACCTTCAAACTGCTGATGTGCAATACAAAATACTATAAACAAATGACTGGAAAGGAGATCTGGAGATCTATTCTTTCTAGCTTGAATGAAAGCAGTGATAGTATTAGGCAACATAATAGGAAACAATCAGTTCTTTGGGGGAGAGATGAGGGCTCCATGGGAGAGAGCACATGGAAGGATGGTGACGCACTGCTTGTGAAGTGTTACTCTACTGAAGGGAAAGTGAACACTCGTTTAGTCCTTCTATTCAGGGAAAAGCAATCTCGTTCAAGGTTCTTGACCCGGAAGGCAGGAAGTGTACTACTTACCAAACAGCGTGGTAAATATTGCAGATTGTCTAATGTTTAACTGACCATCGAATAAATAATGAGCTGAGGTAAATACCAGACAACCCTACGTTTTAGATGACGGCCGGGCAGATACCAGTGGTGCTGCACCATTGACCAGCAGTCAACTAAATAGAACAGAAATCAACACACACACTGGCCAAATAGCTGAGTCTTTGCCCAGTTTGACAGGTGGTTGACAACATAGCAGAGAAACGTTAATATTTAGGCTAGTTATATACTACGGTCCAGATTTAGGAAAAAGTCACATAAAGCAGCGCAGCAACAAAAGTTGCTGCAGTGCGTCACAAAGAGAGAGCAGGACTGCGCCATATCTCCAGAGATGTGTTACTCTCCTCTTCTCTTCCCAGCGCCAGGCAGACACCTTTGTGCCATAGTGCAAAGGTGTCTGGGTGAGTATAGCATAGGTTTTTAACAGAAAGACGGCTCATCCAGTAGAAAATACTATGCTTAGACTGGATTTAAAACTTTTCCTTTTTTGGATGTGTGCTGTACATTGCAGCACACATGCAAGTCGGAAAAGGAAGAAGAAATGAAAATATTTCTCCTTTTAACACCTGTTTCGAGTGGCGTTAATTTTTGGCACAAAATCCGGTCTAAGATTGTTAGTAGATCAGGTTTTGTGTCACAAGGTTTTTGCTTCAAAAACTATGTACCACCAGTGGACCGCCCTCTTGACGCAGAGTAACGCAAAGCAGCGTTTCACAGGGGTTTGTGTTTTTAAAAACCAATGCAAATACCAATTTGCATTGGTTTGTAAAGCCCAAAAAGATTTTGTGTCGGGTCTGAATTAACAAAGTAATGTAAACCCAAAGCAAAACCAGAACTTCAACCAGTCAACCCATAAGCCACACAGCTGTCGTGGGTCCACTAAAAGTGCACAAACTTAATTCGACAATATTTTTCAGTGTGATTTGAAGGGGAAACATCCTTTACCACGATGGCGTTACAACGAGGAACGTTTACCACGCAACACTTACCTCGTAGACGTCTTCACCACGCGTTCTTCTTCAACGAACATCTTTACCACGCAAGTCTTCTTCCGCCTTCATCGTCTGCTACGTGCGTTAACGTCATTAGTGTAGTCCTTTTTTACTGTCTAAGGTGTTGAAGACGCGAGTTAAAGGAAAAAATTAGAAAAAAAAGGGGGCTTGGGGGGTCTCCCCCCAAAAAATAAAAAGTAAAAAATAAGAAAAAAAGGGGGGTGGGGGGGTCCCCCCCCCCCAAATAAATAAATAAAAATAACGTGGGGAAGGACAGGAAATCGACGTCGTTTTATGAGAAAGGAAATGACGATTCATATTTAAGACGTAAATCAGGAAGGAAGAACGAAGAGACGACGTGAAGAGGTAAGGGAAATACAAATTTAAAATACATATATATATATATTGAGGGTAACGGGAAGGGATCATTAAAAAAAGTATTGGGGGAAGGGGGATCACGTAAGGGTACAGGGGAGGGGTATAACCTTTACCAAGAGTATTCCATTACCATGCAAGTATGCGTGGTAAAGGAATATTAGTGGTAAAGATTATGAGAGGAAAAATAATTCCGTTGTAACGCATACGTGGTAAAGGCATGCGTTGCAACGGAATTCGTTGTAACGACATATATTCGATTTGAAGTTCCAAATGTCCTGAACGTATCTGAGATTTGATGTTCGAGGCTCAACACATTCGAATTGGTCATTAATGGAAGCTATGCTGACAACAACTCGTTTTAGTGAGTTTGTGAAACTGTTTTTGTTTGGAGGAAATGATAATTTGTTGTTTTGAGTCTTATTGGGCTGTCCAATACATATTTTGTTTGTGGGGCAGGGTACAGCTATCTGAATAGTGCAGGTCTGCAGTTTCTCAATGGAAGGGTGGTGCGTGCGACATGTATATTTTGCACCGTGTTCCACTGCACAATGATTTCTTGACTAGGCAGTTTGTCAATCTCTCGCTTTCCATTGCTTTTACGCAGCACAATTTTCGTGCTGTTTGTTGGATTTCACAGGAATGTTTAGTTTTCCCATGTTGTGCTTAGATAGCTCACCTTATCCATTTTTTACCTGCATTTTGGGATGCGTAGTCTTGCATTTGTTGTGAGACAAGAACACTGAACGTATCGAATGCAAAGAACAAAATGTAGAGAAGATAATCACAGCCACTACTGGCCTTTTAACCATCATTACTTTACATGGCGGAAGGTTCGAGACCATATTTTTAACGGGATCAGTGAAGCTCTCTCTCAGAATGCAGAGCAGTGCTGTTTGAAAGACCAGCTGTTTTTGTAGGTCCCCCATAATATGTAACTGCGGATTTTATGTAGGCATATGCCACTCGCAACTGTGTGTGTTGCCTACGCCGTTACTGGAGCCTCGAATCTTTCCCCACGCTACAGGAGTAGCTTATCCAACTGATCCCGTGCAGGAAGACCATCGCGTGACACAAGAGGAGGGTGAGGCGCTGGCCCCGGGACTGCGAGGACCAGCATTCAACAGCTCCAGCTGGTCCTCTTCCCGTGAGAGCCGCGCCCCCTGACAGAACCACGCCCACAGCCAAGATCCTTAACTACTCGCGGCACCCGCTACGCGGGTGCCACTCGCAACTGTGTGTGTTGCCTACGCCGTTACTGGAGCCTCGAATCTTTCCCCACGCTACAGGAGTAGCTTATCCAACTGATCCCGTGCAGGAAGACCATCGCGTGACACAAGAGGAGGGTGAGGCGCTGGCCCCGGGACTGCGAGGACCAGCATTCAACAGCTCCAGCTGGTCCTCTTCCCGTGAGAGCCGCGCCCCCTGACAGAACTACGCCCACACAATTCATCATACTTCAAAGGCGGTTATCGGTCCGCGCACCGCGGGACGCGCGCGGGTCGCAGCCCGGGGCGAAGACCGGGCAAAGAGCGGGCCGTTTGAGGCCGTTCGAGAACGTGAGAGTCCGGTCCGGCCCACCCCCCCAAGCCCTACACCAAGGACATCCAACACACAGGTATTTACCACTGCTGTCGACCTGTTTTAATAACTAACCGTCGCCGTACAAAATTCCCCTTGGAATCATTCCCAGGAAAATGAACACGAGATCAAATAAACATAAAAAACTCAAAAAAAATGGGATAGGCGAAAAATTGCTAGGCCCAATGGATGACTTTCTTGCAAAAGCTAATACTTTTATTGACCAAAGTCTAAGCCTAATTGAGGGGAGGGTTTCAACTGAACTTGCAATAGCACGCCGATCCTCAATGGGAATATTAGCATCCGCAAGATCTCCACCCGTACAGCCATTGCCTTCTCAAAGGGATACAGTTATAAACAGACCCAGCCTCCCAAATAACGTAGACCTCTCAGCTTCCCAACTTAGTACAACCTCCACTGAAAGCGATCTAGAAAAAACCCCAAATATTTTTCTAGATACAACCTCTGAAGAATTGAGGCAAAAGAGAGGGAGACGTGAGGGGGCTGTAAAGAAAAGGAATGTTAGGAAAACACGAAATCAATCTGAGAATATCATATCAACCGAGAACCCAGTACTGGTTGGTGATACAGACTTATCTGTATTGCCTCTCCACTCTGTCCCTCCAAAAAACAACGTGATTGAACTACATCAGCCATCATCTGCTCTTCAAGATATCTCTACCTCAGACCCCTTAAGCCTTCAACAACTAGGCAAAGATAGAGAATTATCACGATTAATTAAAGAAATTGCTTCCCTCCTAAATTCCCAAATTCGCCCTCTAGAAATTAGACTCATCAACATCGAGAGACAGCTAACAAAAATCTCAGCGTCCATTAAACCTTTACCCTCTCAAGCTCTCACAAAACTTACCCCAAACCCTACGATCACTCTCCCTACTTCGAAGCAATTTGCAACAGCATCGCTTTTACGCACAAAAAAACAACCCTCCTTAAAATCCTCGACAGTACCAAACACTCTCACCGCACAAAACCAAACTCCTAATCCCCAGATCATTCCCTCACAACCCAACCCCCTACTTACACCACTAGAAATTACCCCAATCACTGGCACTTCAGTCCCTAAAAACCTAGCTGCAATAAACACGCATCCACCAAAAACAAAAGGACCCCTGAAAGGGACCACTGAGCAAAGACCTCCCCTAAACATGCCACCTGAGGCATGCCCTTATGTGGCAGTCTTGACGGGGGTCCCGGAACTTACATCAGAGGGGACGGAACCAAACTGGTCATTGAAGAATAAAGTTCGGTACTGGCTGAACACAAACCGACCGGTTCCGCCACCCTGTATAACTAGAATAGTTTCAGTCAGTAGGACCCCGTGGGTGGGCCATACGGAAAAAACTATTCGGGGAGATTGCGTCGTAATCACTTTTGAGGACCCCACAATCGCTGAGTATATATGCTCCTGGGAACAAAACAACATCACAGGGGGGATTGCCACTAGACCACTGTCATATTTTTACCCAAAAAGATTCAGTAACAATAACATCTCATACGATACTGATAACTTTTGGCGGAAACCTATTCCACAGCCGTGGGAGTTAGATGTGGCTGGCTTAAAACCACCGCTACGACACAGTGACTTCTATAACCCTTGGCGCCCTGCAAATCAGAACTACCAGCAAAGAGAACTTCCATGGCAGATCATGGGCCCACAAAATAGACCTAGAAAACGGGAGCAATGGGAGCGACCATCTTACCAACCATACGAAGTCAATCATAGAGAAACCATCAAAGGGCCAAATTGGTTAGGCATACCGACTATGAATAGGTTTAGTGGCCTGGAAATGGTCGATTGACTAACAAGTAAATCCCCGGAGCCCGTACAGACCACCTTGGCCCCATCCATCCTCATTTCACCCGCTGCACAATTAAAAACCATAGCTGTAGACCATACTTACTTACATCTGTCCGTGATCTTTTGGAACGTGGCAGGTCTTCGAAACAAAATAGTAGATGGTTCTGTAGCCGACTTCTTGAAGGAGGCTCAAATCATCTGTCTACAAGAAACCTGGACAACGACGCCCCTGCACCTTGAGGGATATAGAACATTTACATCTCCTGCCCTCCCTAGTACCTCAGGCAGACCAAAAGGGGGTTTAGCTATCTACCTAGCAAACACAATCTCCGATATGAAGATCATTAAGGTAGATCTCCTGCCCTACTTCCAAATTCTTACACTTAAATTAGGGAAAAAACTTGTCATCACACTAATTAACATCTATAATAATTTAGCGGATGAGACCTTCCTGAACGTTCTTTCCCTAATACAAGTAAATATAAATGAACATAGGCGCCCTAACCAAATAATCGAAAACGCCAACATAATTTGGGGTGGAGACTTCAACCTCCATCCCTGCCCCAAAAATGACATCTGTGGAATGGTGGACGAATTCGAGAATCCTTTAGTCCACTTTACCCATTCTAGTGTGGGCCTAGCCATGAACAAATTACTTGCTGATCTGGATCTGCTAATTGTAAACCCCATTCAAAAACCTAATGACAGACTAGAATTCACCTACAGAGGAAGGGGCCATAAGACCACTGTTGACTACATAATGATTACAGAAGGTCTTAAAGATACAATTTCCAACTTTAAAATCCTGGAAAATAACTTGAGCGATCATTCTGCCCTACAAGTAAGCCTCCAAACAGACCATCCAAGAACACACACGGTAATCATAGCAAAAACTTTAGCACAGAACAGGATAGAATTGGGGAAAAACAATGGATACACCATAAAATGGGAAAAACTGGACCCCAACATTCTTACTAAGCATCTAGTAGACTCTACCTATGATAACATCTTGATCTGTCTCGACCCCCATGCAGAGGCGAATCAAATCGTGGAAAATTACAAGAAAATAACAGAACAAGTCAGAAGTCTTCTAACTAAAACACCAAAACAAAATAATCTAAGCTCCATAGGCTGGTTTAATCAAGATTGCACTAAGGCATATTCCAAGCTCAAAAAAGCTCTCGGAAATCCAAACAGAGATAAAACAAATATTCAATCTCTTCGACGAGAGTATAACATCGCCAGAGCCTCAAGGAAAAAAGAACTGAAAGAATCTCTGTGGAAGGCCTTGCACGAAAGTGCACTCCAGAAAAATAGTCAGGCATTTTGGAAAATAGTCAAAACACCTCTGTTAACGGACAATACTGGTCCAAAAATAGATGTGGCCATCGATGAGGATACGTGGGTGAATCATTTTTCAAAAATCTTTAAACTAACAGCTACGACTGAAGAACATCACCCCAATATCAATCCAGTAACCTACCCAATCCTACTGGAGATTGACCTGCAGGATGTCAATACGGCGCTAACATTAAGTAAGAGTGGGAAAGCTCCAGGTCCCGACGGGGTCCCATTCGACCTATTTAAACATCTCCCGGACCTATGGGTTCCAATACTCACCAGAGTCTGCCTAGCAACAATGAAGCTTGGGCTGTTAGAATCTTGGTCATCCTCAATCATGGTCCCAATCTTTAAGAAGGGGGACCGACAAGACACCAAGTGCTACAGACCAATTTCGCTCCTCGACTCCCTGGGTAAACTTGTTGGTAGAGTCCTCCTCGAAAAGTTACAGCAATGGGTAGAAGACAAAAACATCCTATCAGATTTACAGTTTGGATTCAGGGAGGGATTCGGAACTGTTGAACAGGCACTAAACTTAAGTCTGTTGATTTCAAAATACATCCATGCAAAACCTGGCGCTACTTACATGGTTTATGTAGATCTGTCCTCTGCATTCGACTGCGTTTCGCATGCAAGACTCTGGTCACTGTTGAGTGCAATGGGGGTAGATCCCCCTCTTTTGGACTTCCTGAGGGAGCTATATAGCGAAGCCACGGCGAGAGTAAGGTACGGGACAAAAGGAGAACTGACGTCGCCATTCAGGGTAGAGCGGGGAGTGAGGCAAGGTTGCGTCCTAGCCCCCTTCCTCTTCTCTTTGTACACCAACGGCCTAGAAAAGGCTATGTTGAGAGGAGGGAGAGACCTCCCAAGAGCAAACGGTCGCTTGATCCCCGCTCTCCTTTATGCGGACGACGCAGTTATCCTAGCCCGCACCCCCATTGAACTGCAGAAATCTCTATCAAAATACGCAGATTTCATGGGCGCTCTGGACCTCCATATAAACATCAAAAAAACCTATGTTATGGTAGCCGGTGGATCAAGAAAGACATCCAAGTCCATTTTTCTGAAACAACAAAAAATTGAAATGACCTCACAGTATCCCTACCTAGGCATTATGATTGACGATGCCCTGAACTGGAAAGCGGCAGTCGAGAATAGGAGACATCTCTTCAGACGAGCCATCATGGCACTAATGAAATTCTCCAAGAAACTCGGCAAAAAGCCAACACCAGAGCTACTACAGATTTATGCCGCGAAATGCCAAGCCATCGCCTTGTATGGTGCAGGGATATGGGGCCACACACCTATCGACTCTACTCAAAAAGAGGAGAATTTCTTCATGAGGTTCCTTTTATCAACCCCAAGAGGCACTTCCACCTACGCCTCACATATAGAACTAGGAATCACATATATTGAAGATCTAATAAAAATCCAACCTCTTTTGCTTTGGAGGCGAGTATGGATCTCAGAAAAAAATACCTTGACTAAAACCATCCTTCGCGACTCCATGGATCTGGACCATGCCTACAAAATATCCTGGCTCTCCTATGTAAGACATTTCTTCTCTGACCTGGGCCTAGAAAAATATTACCATATGCCAGAAGAATTGAAGGAAATATCTAAAAAGGAACTGAAATTAGTTGCCCTAAGCCACCTGGAATCCCTTAGACTGACATCACTGAGTGCGAAAAAATCGGTCATCCACGCAATTATGACACAGCAGTCGCTGAATATCCAGCAATATTTGACACTGGAGCTTACAACCTACGAAAAAATGCTCCTAACAAGGTTCAGAATGAACCTCTTTTTTAGACTAGTGTCATTCCCCGAAAAAAATAACTGGAAAACGCAGATGGAACTGTGCCCATGTGATGATCGCTCACAACAGTCCAACATGCACACAGTATTGTTCTGTAAGTTCTTCCATATCCATCGTAAAGTCTGGCTAATTCCTTTATTAAAAAGATGGGGCCACAGACAATGACGACCAGCCATGCTGGCACTTCAAACTCTGGATTCTGAACGAACAGTTTATCACGTACTGAATTTTCTAAAGTGTATTATGAGGCACAGAAACAATTTGTAATATAGTGAATTAATTTCTGTATTACTTAAACTACGCACACTTTCTCTTTTTAACTATATATTTAACTACATTTTTAAGTAAATTTTATTATGAATATGTGTATGTTATGATATCTTTTATGGTTTTACTCTGTTATAAACCGAATAAAGATTACTATTACTTACATATGGCATTCACCAACACATGAACAGCCTCGAGGAGCAACCACTGCAATGTGGAAAGTAAGACCACTCAGCTTTTTTCAAAACTCTTTTGACCGAGACTGCATTCCCCTTAGTTCCAGGGTATCTTTCAAGCCTGGATATTTAAGTCTCTGTCTGCTACTGCAATTTTCCAGCCAACCAAATCTGCCTAACGTAAAGTGCTCTAAGGTAAAGCAAGTGCACACTGTTTGCTTTAAGGCGTGACCGCCTCCTTAAGAGCAAAAAGAAAACTGCCGTTCATAAAAGCACCGGCCATTTCGCAAGGCGATGAAGGAAAACACTAGGTCAGTGAAGTTGTTCAGTCATCAGTCAGGAACTAGGGGTCAAAGGCCAGATGCAGGAGGGAAGTGGTGGAGGTAGTCAGCCTGCTTGGATCAGGTGTGAGTCCTGGCATACAGAGCCCCAGGGTCATTGAATGTCGATAATAGGGTCTTACAGTGATAACAGACAGTTTAGAATAGAGGGGTGTAATCTCCAAATGGTGGCCATTACAGAATGATGCTTACCTTCAGGTTGGACTAGGGGATGCAGGCAGAAGTGACATCACACAACCTTTTACCTAAATCACAACACATGAAGTGGTGATAGGGCCGGATTCTTGCCTACCAGGTTATCTCCAAGAATCCTCACCGGTCACCAGGATCTTTTTATTTGCCAGATAGCGTGGAGGGGATGAACACAATTATCAAATATAACTGTCAAAATTAGACTTCATTTGGAAAGGACCACTGACTCCGAATCTAAAATTTGTAAGATTTTATTACAACCAAAAACAATTGAACATACAAACACCTCAAAACAAGGTGTAAAAGGTAAATGGGCACTAATACAAAAGCTAGCCTACGTAAGATTCTCATCCGACTCAAAACAAAAAGGATTACAGATTCCAAAATCATCAAAAAGGCAATCGTAAGGCCAATGTCTAAATTGGGAATCATTAGTCAAAAGAAAAAGTTAGTCTGTCCCTACTCTATCTCTAAGGTGACATCCCTACTTAACATTCCCTTCCCAGGCAAGAGAATCAAGGAAAAGGTGTCAGAAGTGAAGACTCCTTGAAGAAGTACCTTCACTTAGTCAGAGCTCGTTCTAAGATGCTCCTTCTAGCTTCCCGTCTAAACCTCATCTGCTCAACCCACGGGACACTGTCCCTAATACAAAACCCCAAAATCATAGAACACGCCCTTCGGCACACCTCCTCAGCCAGGTCTTCTCTCGGTAGTTTTCCACAAAGTTGTCTTGCATCCAACGATGGTTAGCTTGACCTTGGGTCCCAGGCACCTTGCGCAGCAAATGTATCTGTCTCACATTCCAGTGCACTCCCCTGTTGGCTTCCCACAGCATCCTAACTCCTAAAACAAAGATCTGTTCTCCCTAACGAGCTACATGTCCTAGCACCTGCAACAGAAACATGGGAACGAGAAAAGGCAGTTCACATCTTTAAGATTTTGCATTTCCCTGCAACCCAAAACCTTTACCAAGGGAATCATTTTCGGCCTACAACATTAGCTATGTAAGGAATGAACAGGCCTTCTCTTTAGCATTTAAGTGATCAGGCCTTTACGCATTAAACACTATTAAACCACACTCTAAGCATTAGTTCACTATTTTCATATATATGAATAAATAGCCTACACGTAAGCTTTAACACGGCACACGTTTAGCCTAATACATTGCATTGTACAAAACTAATGATTATTTGTTCTGTTGAATACATTCACAATAACTTGCAACGTTAACCCTCACAAAAACATTATTACATTTCTAATCACTTCTAAGTTAAACGATTACATCAATGCATTTCTATGACACTTCTAAACATACATTGATTAATATGCGGGTGCTGACTAACGGTGAATATGATGCACCCCTACAAATTTCAGAATCTTGCGACGCTCTATCAATTGCATCACATGACCTTTGACACTGAATCCCAAGAAGCAGAGCTCAATTACCTTCATCCTAATATCAATCATTGGCATCACTGAAGACTAATGTATTCTTCAAAGACTACAAATAATGATAAATCACAAGGGGTTGTATAAAAGGAGATTCAAAGAAAAGTTGTCATGTCCACCTAATTAATTCAAACGGCTCATATACTGAACATGCTACTGGCTTGAATTACTCATTATCGTTAATTAGATTTGTGATCACTTATAAGGCACTTTCACACAATGTGAACCACGGAGGTCAGGTTTTGTTCCAACACATCATTGTTCAAGTCCTCGCAATACTAAAACGCGCAAATAAGTTGAAAATATGTATTTTTCCCTATATTTCATTTTACGATGTATTTTAAAGAGTGTGAATTGCACTGGCGCACGTATTTCTTTTATAGAACCATAGGGAGCAGCAGAAAGCAAACTGTGCACATGAGGGCACCCTACCATCTGGTCCTGGCACTGCAGTTCCAACCTGAGGACAGGGAACACAATGACGACCCCTTCCCCTTTGCAAATGGGTTACTACCTCCCTTGAGAAGTCAATAATGTTTCAGTTGTTTGTGACCGAAATTGCAGTCGCAAACCATTATATATTGCATTGCGAACCACAAGCTGGCAGGGATCCGGATGCCTTAAAAACGCCCCTTCCAAATTGCAATTCGTTTTGCATTTCAAAACCCATTTTGCGATTCGGTAAGCAGTTACCGAATCACAAAATGGATTAACTGGCACATGCATCAAAAATGCCTTTTGCGATTCTTTATTAGCGAAAAATAAGGATTCACTAATAAGGAATCGCAGAAGCCCATGCATGTAGAAATCGTTTAAAAAATAGCGATTTCTAAACATTCCTTAATTGCGACTCGCAAATTGCGAGTCGCAATTAAGGAATACCTCCCCATTCATTCCTATGGGCCTAGAGGCCCATAGGAATGAATGGGAAGACATTCTCAATTTGCGATTCTCAATTAGAGAATCGCAAATTGAGAATGCAATTTCAAGGGTGCCAGGGTGTCAAAAGGACACCCTGTTGCACCCCTGAAATCTGCATATGAGTTCATCTTGCACACACACATGCCCCAAGGGGATGTGTGTGTGTAAAATGGAACTTTGAAAAATGCACTTTAGTGCATTTTTCAAGGTTTTTGCAAATTACCATGAAGTCCAACTTCATGGTAATTTGCGCCCCGTATTAGCGAAATCGCCAAGGGCCATATGTAGGTAGAACGTGTTTTGCGATTCTCTAATTGCAATTTTTAGGGAATCACAATTAGAGAATTGCAAAACGGAATGTAGGTAGGATTAGCAAATATTTTTGCGAATCCTACATATTCCTTAATTGCGAATTGCAAATTGCAATTCGCAATTAAGGAATACCTCCCCATTCATTCCTATTGGCCTAGAGGCCCATAGGAATGAATGGGAAGACATTCTCAATTTGCGATTCTCAATTAGAGAATCGCAAATTCAGAATGCAATTTCAAGTGTGCCAGGGTGTCAAAAGGACACCCTGTTGCACCCCTGAAATGAGCATGGGTGCACATGTGGCACACATACATGCCCTAAGGACATGTGTGTGCACCACATGGCACTTTGAAAAATGCAAAAATATACATTTGTGAAAGAAATCGCAAATTACCATCAACCTGTAGTTGGTGGTAATTTGCGATTCCTTAAGGCCAAATTGCACTTTTTTGGTGCTTCTTACATTGCATTTAAGGAATCGCTAAATTTGCGATTCCTTAAATGCAATAGCAAAATAAGGAATCGCAAATTTAGCGATTCCTTATTTTGCACCCAGATTTGCCTTCCTACATACCACTTAGCAAAATTGCGATCGCAAACGCCGAAATTCGGCGAATTTCGGCGTTTGCGGTCGCAATTTTGCTTTCTACATATGGCCCTAATTTTTTTACCTTAATGCATTGCATTTAAGGAATCTCGATTTGCGATCCCTTAAATGCAATCGCAATTTGAGAACTCGCAAATATTTGCGAATTCTCAAATTGCGAGTGCCATGACCCTTCATGCATCGCAAAAGGTCTTTTTACGGGCGCAAACGGCCGATTTTTGCGAATCGCACCGTTTGCGCTCGCAAAAACCTTTGATGCATATGCCCCTTAGTACATTGTAAAAAGCCACAATGAGTTCCCAAACCCTACGATTAGCGAATCACAGGGTTTGCGACCACTAAATGGCTTAGTACAACAGGCCCAAAATGACGCCGAGTCTTTTTAAGTTTTATGCTGTAGCCATATCTACTTTTGTCCAAATGTATGAATAACTCTCAGTTTCTGATCTAAGTGGTACTAACTTGTCCCTCCCCCTGATCCTCTGATATATCTGGTTTGTTTGCCATGGGCCTCCGCGCTCCTCTTCCTTCATCTGCCTGTCATAGCTGCTAATTGCTCATGCTCATTTGCATTACATAGAGGATTTTTGTGACTGGCAGAGAGATTCCGGAACAAAGAGACCGTTAATTAATTCTCCATCGATTGTTGGTTGCAAAAATATCTCCTGGCCAAGTCGTCGTGGAGATGGAGATCTCAGACAGAGCGTCAGAGCGCGCTGCCTCGGGCTAAATTATTCTGGATTGAAGCAGGCCATTATATACCCTTCACCACATGAAATTGTTATTATCGTATAATAAAAATGCAGCATATCGCCACCTACCCCTGCCTCCATTCACCTTTGAATGTATATTTATCACTTACCTACCATTTGCCCCCACAATTAAAATGCTTGTGGATAACTTAAGTCATTCAGACCTTAACTCATGGTCCCATGAGACAGTCGTGGTTTGGATGCAAGAACAACTACCTAACTATCAGTTAGCCACAGCAGGGGTGGGAGCACTTTTGACAGACATGAAAGTAAAGTAAGCGCCAAGAGTATTTGACCAACTCAGGATTCCTTATTTTGTTTTTCCAACACAAACTCCCAAATCAGGAGTTTGTCTGTGAAATACAAGATATCATTGGCAAAGCCAATAGGTCTCGTCTATGCAAGAGCTATTAGCTGTGCCAATGTGTTTTAGCAATGTTTTACACCAGTGTGGCTGATGTTCAGCATGGATAAAAGTTAGTGGGGTAGAGGAGAGTGGCATGGAGTGTCATAGAACTGAATGGCGAAGAGTGGAGTAGAGTGTCATGTATTGAAGTGGCACAGAGTGGGGTTTCGAAGAGTGGTGTAGAGTAGAGTGAGTTGGTGTAGAGTGTATTGGCAAAGAGTGCAGTGGAGTTAAGTGCAGTGGCATAGAGTGACGGGTGTAGAGTACAGTGGGGTGGCATAGAGTAGAGTAGAATGTACTGGTGTGAAGTGCATTGGCGTAGAGTGTTGCAAAGTATAGTGGTGTAGAGTGCAGCAGCATAGAATTCAGTGGTGTACAATGAAGCATCATAAAATGCAGTGCCGTTCATTAGAGTGTTCTATAGTGGAGTGCAGTGGTACTGAGTGGAGTGGTGCAGAGTAGAGCACAGTGACGTAGAGCCCAATAGTGCGAAGTGCAGTGGTGTAGACTAGAGTGGCATAGACTGCAGTGGTGTAGAGTGGTGCAGAGTAGAGTAGCACTGAGTGGTGTTGAATGATGCAAAGTAGTGTATATGGACGTAGAGTGCAGTGGTATATAGACCAGGGGTGTAAAGTAGAGTGATGCAGAGTGCAGTGTCATAGGCTGGAGTGGTGTAGAGTGCATTGACAAAGAAGGCAGTAGTGTAGAGTAGAGTGGCGTAGAGTTCAGTGGCGTAAAATGCAGTGTTGCAGAATAGTGTGTCATAGAGTGCAGTGATATAGCGTTTTGTAGAGTGCAGTGGGGTACAGTGGGGTGGCGTAGAGTAGAATGGATTGATGTGGAGTGCACTGGCGTAGAGTGTTGCAGAGTATAGTGGCATAGAGTGCAACGCCATAGAATTCAGCGGCATACAATGCAGCATCATAGAATGCAGGGGCGTAGATTAGAGTGGTGCATAGTAAAGTCTTGTGACGTAGAGTGCAGTGGTGCAGAGTGGAGTGGTGCAGAGTAGAATGGCACAGAGTTTAGTGGCATAGAATACAGTGGTGCAGAGTATAGTGGTGCAGAATAGAGTGGCATATAGGGCCTCATGTACGTAGCCCAATACCGGTCGGTAACGGCCGATTTTCGGTAATTATACTGTTACCGACCGGTATTTAGGCTGTTGACATGTAGGGGGCTCATTTCTGTATTCGGTAATTTACCGAATCTGTAAAATTACTGAATCGGTAATTTTACCGATTCGGTAAATACCGAATACAGTAATGAGATGTAGGGGGACTGTGTGGTGGGTGTGGGGATTCGTTATTTACCACCAACTAATAGTTGGTGGTAAATGACGAATAGGAGTGAAAATGCATTTTTGTGCACTGTGAAGTGTGCAATGTGGCAGACATACATGCCCCTAGGGCATGTATGTGCGCCACATGTACACACATGGAAGAATCAGGGGTGCAACAGGGTGTCAATGTGACACCCTGCCACCCTTGAATGTGCTCCCCCCATTACCGAATCGGTATTTACCGATTCGGTAATGAGGCATACCTTCCCATTGATTCAATCAATGGGAAGGTATGCCTCATTACCGAATCGGTAAATACCGATTCGGTAATTACCGACTTACTCCGATTCGGTAATATTTACCGAATTGTTACCTACATACACTTTACCGATTCTTAAATACCGAATCGGTAAGATTCGGTACTTAAGAGTCGGTAAAGTGTATGCCACCTACATATGGCCCATAGTGTAGTAGCGTAGAGTGGTGCAGAGTTGAGTTTCAATTTTAACGGGTCCCTGCCCGCACAGTAAACCTTTATTTCCTGCTGTTTGTCTGGGGTGGGACATTGTCCCCTAGACTCCTGTGTGGTTGGGCAGGGCCGGGGAAGGCACAACGCGCTCTAAGGTGCCAACAGTGATCCCCCTCATTCTAGCGGCTTCCTGATCTGTTTTCCAACTGCTGTACAAAGTCAGAGAACAAGGTACTGTGATATTAATTTGGCATTCATTTTTTAGGGTTACGGATCTTTTGGTCTCGCTGCGTTGTGACAATGGGGAAAAGGAAAACTGCAGCATGTTCCCAGGTTTAACCACGGTCAACTATTGATAGTTTTTTGGTTCATGCGGTTGATGTAATAACAAATTAAACAAAATTGGCGGAAATGAGGCTCTTGTTCATAGCAGAGTACCTTGCCTCATCACTGTCTCCTATGCATTCCAGTTTGTCCCTGTCCAAAAATTTCCCTATTCTCAGCTCTCCGCCTGGTAAAATTGAATCGCAAACCCTGCCGGGGGTAGGGGGGGTGTCAGGGAAGCTACTGAAAAGCTAATAGCCACAATGAATAGTGTGAACAGGGCAGGGCAGCCGGCTCAGAGTGTGAGACCGGAACCTACTCTTTTTTCACTAGAGTCCAAATCAGCAATGATATGTAGGAAAAGGACACATAAAACAAAACAGGGCAAAGAAACAAGGGACCGGGAGGCACCAGGGCAGTGAACTGTACTGCTGTCATTTGCACTAAGTGTGGTTGTTAAGGCAAACATATGGGGCTGCTCAGTGATCTGCTGGATTTAAAATTACGCCGTGTTAGAACGACTCACAACTATTGAGACAAACTTTTTTTTTTTAATTTCTACTGATAACAGCCATGGGACCCCCCATTTGTCGACCACAGCCAAGGCTCAAGGTTCAAAAACACTTTAATAGGATAACACCGTATCCATAAAAGCACAACACTACAACAAACAGATTTAAAATATAAAAAGAGAGTCATAATAAAACCATTAGCAACATACAATGTACAATAAACTTTAAATTCACAGAAATTCATTAATGGGTAAAAACTCAAGATCATTCGGCGTGCACGAATAGCAATTCTCATGAAAGCGCTTGTACGAAAGACCAGTTCTTCATCATCCAGAGTAAGTAGCCTCAAATAGGCGTTTTCCAAAGTGATGGGCATATGCTTTTTAAAATACGGAGTTAAGAGCCACTTAATATACTTTAGTAATTACAAAAGAACTGGAAATGTAAGGTAGACTGACCACTCTGGCCATCACACGGTCAAGGTAAATGGTCAAGGTCAGAGTTGAGGCCAAGAGGAAAACATAATACAAATGTAATGGTGCCTGCCCTTAGGCAAAACAAAAGGCTCTGCTCCCCATGGCTCATAGGCAGGGTAATGTAGTTAGCCAGCGGGTATGCAGAGATTTCAATAGCCATGTAGCAAGTTGTTTTTTAGATTCCTTTACAATCCTTTCAGCTCTATATAGCGAATAGAGTGCACTCCTGAGCTCATTTTTGTTCGTGGTCATTGATGTGCTGGGATCTAAGAATATTCTTCCCTTGTTAACGCTACATAGGCTCTGGTACACCCCTGCCAGCCATGGGATGTCCTTCCCTTTTGCACATCCCATACAATAATTATTGATCTCTCTCGTTAGGGATGCAGCCGGGTTTTTCCAAACCGATAGCCAAAAAAGGGCAGGGCAGGCCGTGATAAAATCTTCAATAAAATTTAGGTTGAGTTCCCTGTGACGAGTATATTGTGGTGTTGAAATTGGGACGCCTAATAACTTCCTGCAAAACCTGTTCTCTTCCTGTTGAATGCAGGAACTCTTGGCAATGCCCCACACCCCAGCACCATACGTGGCTGTTGGCACACATTGGGACTTAAAAATCTTTAAAATGGCTAAAATAGCACCTGTTCTCTTTGGGCACAGAAGACTAAGGATCGAGTTGGTTGCCTTTGAGAACTTGTTCCTGGAGTGAGATAAGATGCTCAGGGAATTCGGAGTGCGGCCCATAAGGACTGCATTGTCTGCATAAAGTAATACAGGGAGTGATTTTCCTTTGATTTTTGGGACAAATTGAGGTAATGTTTTTAATGTTTTATTCAGTCCATTAATATAGATGATAAAGAGGAGGGGGGGCCAGGACACAACCCTGTCTGACCCCCCTTCCTACATCTATAGCTTCGGTAACCTCACCCCTGCAACCGATCCTCACCCGGGCTTTAAGGTCTTTGTGAAGGTGAGCCAAAAAATACACCAGGGGCTCATCCAGTCCATAGGTCAGAAGGAAAGACCAGAGCTTTGACCTATTGACAAGGTCGAAAGCAGAGGTCAAATCCATTAAGGCCATATAGACTGGAGATGCCCGGGCAATGGTGTACTTACCCACAATTAGGTTAAGATTAAGGTAATGCTCATTAGAGCTCACCTTACTACGGAAGCCCAGTTGACAGGGATCTAAAATTTTGTTTTCCTCAGACCACTCTAAAATCGTGTTGTACAGGACTCTACCTACATTTTTAGGTCTTGCGACCTGCGTTGCACTGCGCAGGCGAGAGTCCTTTAGTTCTGGGTTTCAGAAATCGCTCTAGGAATCGCACACACTTGTGCGATTCCTTTTTAGCTCCCCCATTGGCCTTTGTGTTTGTCTTCTTCCAAAAGACTGCTCGCAATTGGCCTGAGGCACGCGCATAGCTCCTCCCATGGCCTATTGGTGTCTATTAAGCGCGTAATAGACACCAATAGGCCGTGGGTGGAGCTGTGATCATGCCGAGAGTCAGGTGTGACGCGCGCACCACTTGCTTTTCTTTACTTGTGGTATAAGCGCGGCACCCGAGCTTTACAGTAAAGCGCGGGTGCCGCGATTATACTAAAGGTAAAGTAATAGATTTTTGTTTTAATTTATTTACTTTTGGTATAATCGCGGCACCGCGCTTTACTTTTAATGTTATAAGTAAAGCGTGGGTGCCGCGATTATACTAAAAGTAAAGGAATAGACAAAAACATCTATTTCTTTACCTTTGGTATAATCGCGGCACCCGCGCTTTACTTATAACATTATGAGTAAAGCGCAGGTGCCGCGATTATACCAAAGGTAAAGAAATAGATTTTTGTTTCTATTTCTTTACATCTGGTACAATCGCGGCACCCGTGCTTTACTTTTAATGTTATAAGTAAAGCGCCGGTGCCGCGATTATTTCACTTTCTGCTGCTGTTCTCGCTTTTCTTGGGCAGGAGGTTTCCTCTCCTCGCCCTCGGCCCGCCCCTACCACGTTGGCGGCGCCGCCACCGTACACCTCCCGCCCCTGGGCTTTCTCATGCCATCTCTGTGGCTCGCTGTGCCTGGGCTGTGGCCTCCACAGTGCTGAGGAGGCGGTGGCCCGCGATGTACAGAGAGTAAACTCCTTTCCAGGTGCCATGCTCTGCTGTTGAACCCCACCTTCCGGAGAGACTCCTCCCTGACACTAACAGAATTCACTTTATTTGTTCGGGATTTCTTTGAGCGCCCCTGCGTGGCTTTGATTTGATCTTGGGTGTACTTTTATTATTATTCCATTTGTGTGCCCTGGAGGAGGGGCCAACGGGACAGGCGCAGCGCCCCCACAGAACTGCTGCGCCTCGTGGCGCTACCAAGGGCGCGGATCTTACAGGTGACTAAGCGCCCACCAACTGCTCGGGGAAGAGGGCATCTCGGCAAAGAGAACAAACGTGTGGCTGAGCCGGTGAGTGAGAGTTTGGTGCTGAGGAGACCCAGCGCAGCCCCTAAGAGGGGAAAGAGAGGCCCTCACCGGAGACAGGAGCGGCGGACTCAGGTGAGGGATCCTCGGCATAGGGATGGAGGAAAGGGCCTCTGTCACCTCGATCCACAAAGCCAGGTGATGCAGGACGTAGTTGGGGGCTTCTCCCAGCTCTGCAGTCTCCAGCTTTATTTAACATTCTCTTTTCTTCCCGACTCCCTCTTTCTTCGTCTTACTCCATTTTGCCTCGCTCTCCTACACATTTCTCCTCTTTTCTTCTCTTCATCTCTACGTTCTCTATTCCCTCTCCCTACCTTCTGTTTTCTCTCTCTCTTTCTCCCTCTAGCTCTAAATTGCATCTCTCTCCAACAGCTGTCTGTCCTCTTTCCTTCCACATCTCTTTTCTTCTCAGGTCTACTATTCTCTCTTCTCTGTACTCTACTAATCTCCATATTTTCTCTTCCTCCTTTTTTTCTTCTCTCCAACTATGCCTTTTCCTCCATATGCCTCACCTCCCCTTCTCTCTATCAGTTACCCATAGCAACACTTTCCTCTCCCTTGTTTTACCCCCTCTGTATCTCCTTCATGGCTATATTTTCTCTCACCACCATAGCACCTTTCGCCATTCTCTCTGCATGCATCCACCTCCCAACCTTCTCTCTTGTCTTACCTCAGCATTTGTTATCCGAGGAGAGGATGTGGGTTACAGCCAAAGCTGCAGACTTTTCACCTGGGAAACTAGCTCCAAGTCCCGGCGTCGGCGCAGCATACTGTGATTCTGGGCAAATCACTAAGGGGCATATTATCAAGGAAGGTGTTAAAATTATCGCCCGTTTAGCGGCAGAAAACTGCCGCTAAAGCGGCGATAATAGGCTTGATAATATGCCCTAGAGAATTCCAATAGAAGCCCATGTTCACACCAGAACATGGGCTTCTATGGGAATTCTCTAGGGCATATTATCAAGCCCATTAACACATCTATGATAATATGACCCTTAACATCCCCTTGTTTAATGTAACTATGGAACATGTAAAACCCACCAATACGCTCTTTAAAACGGCAACACATAATACTGTTCTAGCCTTAGTTCTTTCTCCCTTAAGTTTCTTTAGTCCTTTCCCTATGGTTCTAGTTTTGTCGTAGTTTTCATTTCACCTTCTGTCCGTACGTCTCTCCCGTTTGTTTGCTATTTTTTATGACATATTTTCACCGATTAAACAGGCATTAGCTTTTTCTCAGCAAGGTGGCTCAGTGATTTAAGCAGTGTGGACTGGCACCTGCTTGTGAACTGTAGGTCACAAGTTCGAATCTTGGTACGACCACTGTAGGACAGTAGGATTGGGTCACATTAACTATAATTAGGGCAGCAATCACATTATGGCAGGTTGTTTGTGCGTGTGACATTTATAAAAGCAGAGCAACTCTGCATAGCGGTGCCTATAACATCTGACTGCAGTGCACGGGTTGTTCATATGACATATCAGAGTACAGTGCGCAATGGCACCTATAACACGTCTAACTGCAGTTCACTGGTGGCACATGTAAGATTTCAAAGTGCAGTACGTTGGTGCTGAGTATGGAGTTACGCTACAAAACATTGTTTTTAAAGTGCTGAGCTGATACAGGGAACTTCCTTTCCAGCGACGCTGCGTGACTTGCTAAGTAATAAGCATTCTGTGCAAAGTTCTACAAAAAAAGACACACAACACAGTTCTTTGATTTATTAAGGTGGGAAGGGCATATCCTTACTAAGTGCAATAATGTTTAGCTGTTTACATCATGTATTATGTAATTTTATAAATATTATTTATAGGCGTCTCTGTACTATGGAAGGCAGCCATCAACAGCACACCACATCATTAATCTCCACTAAATATCACTCCACAACACAAAATACCATTCCACATAATTACACTCAAACACAGAATCTCACTCCACATAATTACAATACATTCAATTCCAGATAATTAGTATCCACATAATTCCAATACACTAATCCACTACACACCACACAGTTCCACTCCAATCAATTCCACAACTAACTAATCCAATCCAACCCACATAATTCCACAATACACCACATACATACACTCCAAACATAAGTAGAAAACATTGCCATTTACAATGCTAATAGCTCCAAATCCAACAAATGCGAGACCTATTGCATTTCCAATGCTTATTTAAAGTGTTATCAATTAGGGAGATAGGCCTGTAACAGTTGGGTTGAGAACAATCCCCTTTTTTGAAAATCGGAACAATAATGCTTGTGGACCAAGAACTGGGTAAAGGAGCATACATTAAATTATTCAAAACATTTAAAAGTAGAGGAGCCCAAAAGTCTGGCTTATGTTTGATAAGGACGATGGGTAGACCATCTGGTCCAGGGGCTTTATTGCCTGCACTCTACTGAATCGCTTCTGCCACCTCAGAGACGGTCATCTGTATTCTGGTTAGTGGCCCCGGCTCAAAGTGATCTGCCTCTTGTGCGGGTGCAGCATACATTTCTGAGAAGTGTTTTTCCCACAACTCACTCGCAATAGTGCAGCTAATGGGAGTAAGAAGCTGCCCCACGGATCGCAAATCGCTCACAGCTCACCAGAATGTATCACCCTTTCTAGTGTTTGCCGCTACCACTAATACTTCCCAAAGTTTTTTTTAAATTTCTGCTTTCCGATTTGTGATCGCAGTTTTGTACCTCAGCCTGGCCGATTTCACTTCAAAGTTACATCTAGGTCCGACTAATAAGGCTCTCCTCAAATATTTATTTGCTTCAGAGCACTCGTGGTCGAACCATCTGGGGTCACGTTTAACACGGGAGGTGGGCTGTGACAAGAGAGTTTTTATGGCTGCGCAGAGGTTATTAAAATCGTGGACGGCTTCAGGGAGTGGGTCTTGGGCTGATAAACATGAATAAATGAGATGCATGTTGTCCTTTACCACTGTCTGGAACAGATTATTATTATCTATACCCCTCCATATTAATCTTAGGTTGTCAGTGGAGGATAAAAGGTTCCTGGCTCCGCATTCAGAGGTGAACATGGGCCGTGGTGCTAGACTCAGTCCTATTCTAATGGGATTGTGGTCCGCTTGACTCCTAGCAATAACTTCGGCCTCCATTAAGTGGTCAGCAAGAAGAGGGGATATAAAAAAGAAGTCTATGGTGGAAGAACATCCCCTTCCTCTAAATGTTGGCACAAAATTATTATTGGCATATGTTACGCCCACAATGTCCATAGCATTGGTGAAATTGTGCGTGCTCAGAAGCGTGGCCAACTCAATGCCCCTACGGCATGTAGAGTTGGAATTCTGAAACCCTGAGCTATATGGTCTATCTGCTAATTTCGCATTGAAATCACCCCCCACAAGGATACCAGTAACTTTCGCTGTTTCTTGCTGAGAATCCTGGTGGGAGATAAAATCAAAAAGCTTAAAGAAATTCCCATTGGGGGTAGAAGTAAAATCATTGTTATAAAAATTAATCAGATAAAAAGAGACTCTCCTTGGCTTGAGGAACATGGCGGCAGGCTAACGCCGGCCGTGAGAGGCTCCGTTTATCCGTCTGATGTCTTCCCGGTTCATTTTTTCTGCTTAGCCGTGTCCCGTCTTTCGTGTCCCGTGCCTCGTATCCTGGTATGGAGTCCCTTGCCTAGGATGGAATGGTGAGAGCTTGTTACTCTGTGTACCACTTGCCCGGGTGCCGCATTCACAGGGTTGTTTTCTTCCCCTTTCTCCCTGGTCATTCACGCTGCTGTGGAGAGCGGAGCGGATTTTGGCGAGCGCTTGGACCCGGAGGGGAGAGAAACAGCTGATGACAGTCTACGACTCACGTCACCTGGCGTCATCGGCACGGAGGGAGGAGAGGTGCGGAGAGTCCTGGGGAGGTTCTCGGTCTAAGGGTGTATGCAGAGATTTCGCCGGGGAGTGGAGGAGAGCAACGGCAGCATCTGCGAGGATCTATTCCACTCACTGTGGTGCGGTGCAGTACGACCGTTTTAGTGCTGGTCAGCGTTCATGGCTGGTAAGGTGGCGAAAGGGAGGGGGTTTCTGGGCTTGTACCCTCAGCGCAACTATTGTAGCCACAGGTGAGACCTCCCAGGTTATTCCGGATTTTCTCTATATTACTCCCCTATGTTGCCATCAGAACTTGTTTAGTGTTCATACTGGTCAGTGCATTTTTCCGCGAGCTATTTTTCAAAGGATAGGGATGGACTCTCTTGTTACAGAGCCCACCCCCAGTACTGAGACTGCGGATCCTGAGATCTCGAACGCGAGTGAGGGGGTCCAAATAGCCTCAGCTAGCAACTCCTTGGCGGAAAAAGTGACGGAGAAAAACAGTGGAGGTCAAAGGAAGGGACCCGCCTTAGCCACTAGAAACAGGTATCAACTGCGTTCGCTACTGGAGCAAGAGCAAGAGCTGGCCTTACAAGAACCCACTGTGGCGCCTAAGACACCTAGGCAAAAAAAAAAAGATAGGAGGGAGAGGAACAAGTTGGGGGAAGATAGAAAAGGAGGGCGTACTACCGTAAAAGCTACTCCATCACTGAAATCATACTTTAAGATAATGGAGAAGGAAACCCCCCGTAGATCTATACCCTCTAGCAGCTCCACAAAAAGCTCAATACCCCCCAAATCATCTAGTCAGGCTCATTCCTCTCTATCATCTCCATCATCTCCACAGAATTCTTTGATCTCTCACGCTGAGACAATTTGCTTAGCTAACAAATTCTCCCCTTTACTATGTGAACCAGATACAGAAATTGGCACGGGTTTGTGTAATACACCAGTGAGTGCAGACACAGGGGATATAGGAGGCCACCCAGATGGGGTACTGCAATCTGACGTTTGCGAGGGTAACGCAAGTCATAGCGGTAGTGAGACCGCAGAGGAATCTCCAAACGGAGAGCGCCCCGGTGGGGACAACCAGTTGAAGAACCTTCTTTTTTCCCTTCGTGAAGACCTATTTGCAAAATTGATTCCTAGGTTTGAAATCTCCGAGGGGAATCAGAAGGTAATTTCAGAGAAATGTACAGCCTTAGAGTCAAAATTGGACGATATTTGCACTAGAACAGAGACACTTGAAAATAAAGTGGATATTTTAGCAAAAAGTTCTCAAAGCCACTCTGATATCATCGCGGCTCTACAGACGCAGAATCGGGCTTTTCAAAGCGATATCGAGAGATTAGAGATCCACGCCAGAAGGAACAATCTGAAATTTTTGGAGATCCCGGAAGGAGCAGAGAATGGCGATGTGAAGGCGCTGATATGCAAACTTTTGAGAGAGGGAGTCTTAAAAGATAGACTGGATATTGATCTAGAAAAGGAGATTCAGCGAGCCCTTAGAGATCCTTTTAGACAACATCCAGGCAGGAAGGCCCCAAGGAAGATCCTGGTTAATTTTCTCTCTTTTTCAATTAAGGAGTTGATTCTAGGGCGAGCTCTGAAAGATTCATCATTGCATATTAACTCTGTTAAGTATTTAATACGTTCCGATGTGGGCAGAGCCACTGCCCAAAGACAGTGGGAACTGGGCTCTCGGATGTCCGAGTTAAGAAGCCTGGGAGCGCAGGTTATGATGAAGTTTCCCGCTGCCTTAAGAGTGGTATGGAGAAATAAGACGCACAATTTCTCCTCCGTTCAGGAGGTTGATACCTTTATATCACACATGAAGGGGGTTCAATAGAGGCACTACATACTAACTGTGATAACAGCGATATATCATAAAATATTAATCCACGACACATGCAGAATATGTGGCAAAGAAAACAAAGGTTAAGCATAAAATTCACTTAAAAAAAAAAAAAAAAAGAGAAAATTGTGTGGGTGTGTGGATATAGGAGATCACAATATGGGAATAAGATTACTGGGTCACTGGTTAAGCAAAATATGCGTAATTATGAGTGGTGGGCTCTGTACGGAGCGCGGAGCCTCTCAAATAGGCGATTTTCTTATCGCCAAGATAGTTGTGGGGGGGTTCCTCAGGGTGGGTGGTGGGAGGTGGAGGTGGTGGAGGGGAGGGATAGGGGGGGGGGAAAAAACAATAAAATACTTCCTCACAGAGCCAGCAGTATGAGTTGTAGTGAATTATTCAATACTCCCTGTGTATATAAGTCAGATTTAGATATTCTCTGGTGTATAGAAAATTTTATCCTCTGGAATGATGAATTCCATAAATAAAACTAAAATAATTAGTTGGAATGTGAATGGATTGAGAGATGGGAGGAAACTCAACAGAGTATGTGAATTCTTGAAAAAATCAGGAGCCCATATATGTCTTTTACAAGAGACCCACCTGGAGTCTCAAGAATGTAAGATTGCTTTCGAAAAACAAAGCTGGATTCAGGATCTCCTGTGTTCTCGCCAAAGCGGAAGCACAAGAGGGGTAGCGATATTAATTCGTATAAACAGTAAAATCAGAATAGAGAACCACGACACGGATACGTCAGGCAGATGGCTATCCGCTCAGTTAAAAGTAGACAGTTCTTCCTTAGTTTGTGCAGTCTACTATGGCCCCAATCAGGACTGTCCGGAACATCTGGCCAATCTGAAGTCATCTCTTTTTAATTTTAATGCCCCCATAATATTGGGGGGTGACTTCAATTTGGTTTTCGACAAAAACCTGGATAGGACTTCCAGAGCCACTGTCGCTCCTTTACCTAAAACAAAATTAGAACTTAAGAATATAATGAGAGACTTCAATTTACTGGATATTTGGAGAATCAGAAATACTATGGGCAGAGACTATTCTTTTTATAGTCATAGATATAAGCATCATTCCCGTATTGATTTTTTCTTGATAGATCAGATGCTTCTTCCTCAAGTAATCTCCTCCTCCTACATTCCCGCTCTACTCTCAGACCATTCCTCAGTAGAACTAACAGTATATTCCATAAAAGAAGTACAAATGAGAAGGTGGACTTTTGATAGATCATTACTACAAGTAGACGCAGTAAGGTCACAGCTATCTACACAGCTGGAAGAATTTTTCCGATTTAACTGTGGCTCAGCGGGTGCTCAGATTGTATGGGAGGCATTTAAGTCTTTTATGAGGGCAATAGTGACTACACTCACGGTTAAGAGAAATAGGGATAAAAGGAAAGCTGAAGCGGACTCCCTCATAAAAATAAAGTTGAAAGAACAACAACTTCAACTCGCCTCCCTAATGCAATATTCCAATGTAGATATATTATCAAACGAGTTAAATTCCCTTAAAGCAGAATATCAGGCTCTCCTCGATAAAGCCATTAAGGAAAGATGGGATGCGAGCAGATTAAGCAATTTCTCCTATGGGGAGAAGTGTGGCCGTTTCTTGGCCTGGAAGGCCAGAACAGACCGAGCCAAGAACCAAATTGGGAGTTTGATTCTACAAGGCCTCGGGACTTTGACCTATAACAACAATGAGATAGTAAAAGAAGTTCATAATTATATGTCGAAGATGTACGCGGAACAAGGAGATTTCTCCACGGAGAAGGCTGAAGTGTGGCTTAACCAACTAGTTCTACCACATCTCACAGAAGCAGATAAGGTCTTCTTGAGTTCATCAATTAAAGAGGGTGAAGTCTATAACCAACTAAAGAGCATGGCAAAAGGAAAAGCAGCGGGTCCGGACGGCCTCCCAGTTGAGGCATATCAAATTAATTTAGAATTAATTGTGCCAATTCTCACAATTTTATTTAATAAAATACATCTCTCTGGCGAAGCTGTGCCACAAACATGGTCTGAGGCAACTGTGACTCTAATATTAAAACCTAATAAGGATCCTCAGATTGTCGAATCCTATCGGCCAATCTCGCTGCTGAATACTGACTATAAAATTTTTGCGGGTGTGTTGGCAGCGAGATTGGCCAAGGTCATCAAATCAGTGGTTCACAGCGACCAAAGAGGTTTTATGCCGGGTAGGCAGTTGAATGAACTTACATTCCAGGCTATTGCTGCCATAGATGTAGCGACTAATGAAAAGTCGCCCTTAACGATTGTGGCCATTGATGCCGCAAAGGCTTTCGACCAAGTCAGTTGGCCTTATCTCTGGAAAACACTAGATGCATTTGGTATGCCACTGAATTTTATAGCCTCGATTCGAGCCTTATACTCTAGTCCCAAAGCCAAAATTTTAGTGAATGGTTGTCTCACTGATTGGGTGCACATATTTCGTGGTACTAGACAGGGATGTCCCCTTTCCCCTCTTTTGTTTAATTTGTATATTGAGCCTTTAGTTATTAAGTTGAGATCTGACCCGATTTTTAAACCATTTAAAATCACGAGCTTAGAGCTGAAGTTTGCTCTTTACGCGGACGATCTCTTAATGTTTACATCGAATCCAGAAGAGGCCGTCCCTAGACTCTTTGCTCTGGCAGAGGACTTTGGGGCAATATCCGGCTATAAAATAAACAGAGACAAAACCGAGGTTATGCAGTGGAATTCGGTTGAAGAATACCCGGCTGTTAAACCGAAGATGAGATATTTGGGAATATATTTAGCTCAACATATAAATCAGACAACTAAAATTAACTTTGATAGAGTCTATAAGGAAATCTGTCATCTTCTTCAACGGTGGTCTGGGCTCCCGCTTAACATATTTGGTAGAGTGAACCTCATAAAAATGACTATTTTGCCGAAAGTTACCTTTTTATTTAACTCTATTCCGTTGACTTTTGACCCAAAAGATATAGCTAAATTACAGGGAAAAATAGGTTCATTCATTTGGAACTCTAAGCTGCCGAGAATATCTTGGAAGAAATTGACGAGAAAATTAAAAGTTGGGGGCCTTGCCCTCCCAGATTTACTTATCTACTGTCACTCGTTTCAATTGAAAAATTTTAGACGATTGGCAGACAAGGCAGATACTACTGTTTTAGGATCCTTATTTCAGGCTTTGCTACACAGTGTACCCCAGGGTCAGGATTATTTTTTGTTTAAATTTGGAGACCCCAGGTTTTTAAAAAAAGTTAGATTGAAGATTTTGATAGCTGCCCAAAAAAACTGGGTTTTTTTCAGGAAAAAGCTGGGAATCCCCTATTATGCTCCCCAGGCCCCGATCTGGGACTCCCCAGGGACCCCGGAGTGCTTAAAAGATCAACTAGCTCGCCCCTTGAGGTTGGCTGGTATTACACACTGGGGAGATCTTCTAAAGGATGCACAGCTTATTGACTGGGATTCTCTCTTTACCTTGACGGAGGGTTCTCTCACTAGGTTTAAATATTATCAATTATCGGGTTGGTGGGCTACTCTTGCGCCGGTGTCCTGCACATTAAATCCTAGCTTTGACTCGGTAAACAAGAAAGGGACCTGGAAAAGAGAGTTGGCATTCTGGTATTGGGCCATGATGGGAGCAGAAGAAGTTCCGGAGATTGAACTCCTAAAAATATGGGGTGATCAGGTTGATCTTAATCATGATAACCTTAAGGAGCTGTGGGAGGATTCTTTCACAATGCTACATACTATAGTTAAACCAGCTGCACTTAAAAGAAACCATCTGTTTACCCTGTATAGAGTCTATATCTCGCCCAAGAAACTTGTAAGATTTACCAACCTAGAACATCGGTGCCCTCGGTGTAAATTGCTCGCCGCTGATGACATACATATGTTTGTGGATTGCCCTTCTCTGGCGCAATATTGGGCTAAACTAGGTGATTTCATTGCAACAGTATTAAATGTACAATTTACCATAATTCCAAAGACAATCATGTTTGGGTTAGTTAACAATTATCAATTATGTGCCCCTGATTCCAAACTTATTTTTTATATTATGGTATTAGCAAGGCGAGAAATATGTAGGGCGTGGAAAAATGAGAAGGCACCGATTTTCTTAGATTGCTTGAAACATATTATGTACACTTGTGAGTCAGATATAGCCTGCGATCCCTCCAGTGAAGCAAAGATATGGGCACCGCTAATGGCCTGGAGGAACAGATGACGAAAGTATATATATATTTTTTTTTTTGTTCTCTCCTTTTCTTTTTTCTTTCTTTTTCTTTTTTTTTTTTTTTTCTTTTTTCCGATGATTTTACCTGGGCACTGTTGGGACTCAATCTTTAACACCGCTAATGGGCCTCTCAGTGAGTAAACGTTGGAGTATATAGAGCAAACAGTAAAATGCCAGTAGGGTTAGACCCCTTTACCTATCCCCCCCAGGGTCCTAACATCGGAAGGGGGTTTAGGGAAGGGGACTTCCCCATTTGGATTGCCTCTCTCGTCTGGTGGTATATGAGGAAGAAAAAAAAAAAAAAAAGAAAAAAAAAAAGAGACTCTCCTTTTGTACATTAAAGCTTGAAAATTACAACTATTAGTGGGTAGAACCTTGATGCTGCCCCAGGCACCAATATTAACCCCAATGAACAGGCCCCCGAGGGGCGGCCAGATTTGGGGTTAGGGTCTACAATAATATAACAATGGAACCCGTTAATGTGTAATTCTTTGGTGGCCCTGGTCTCCTGAAACATAACTATGTCCTGATCCTTTATTAGACATAACCAATCCGGGTCACCAAGCCTCTGTTGAAGGTTGGCCACGTTCCAGCTCAGAATGCTTAAATCTGTGTCTACCTATGCCTTAGGCGTTGTTAGTTGCTTATTTAACATGTCAATATTTGGAAGAGAGGCAAAATCCTGAGAATTTTCTTGGCGACCAAGTAGATGTTCTGATAAGGGTATTTATCAATCCTGTGTATCCAGATCTGACAAAGCCTGAAATCTGTTGGATACAGGAATACGAGTAAACATATAGTCAGTAGGCCTAAATTGTGGTTTATGAAAATACCCCAAGAGGAGCGCACAAATTCCAGAACTTTGAATAAATGTTTGCTCACAAAAGCTTAATATGCAAGAAACCAGGTGAGGCCTGCGGAAGTTGATCACTACACAGTCTCCATCAGTATTTTTAGGGGATGAACCAACCCACCCAACTCGGCGGACCATGAGGATCTCATTCATACAGGACGGGTGAAACCTTTTATGTTTGGTTAACAAGTCCACAGTCTTATTACGGAGATCAATCCAAGACTCCCTCTGGTCCTCTAATACAGTGGGTACTCCAGCCAAAACCAATACGTAAGGGCAGATGGCTGGTGGTAAGTTCAGGACATCAGTGTTGGGTCTCAGATATTTCCTCCTCATGTTATCTGTTGTGTTCCAGTTTAGGTCAGAGGGTATGGTGCCGGAATCTAAGAGTTCAGGCTGTCTGCTGCATAAGCCCATGGTTCTCGGGGTGGGATTCTGATGATGGTCCTGTGAGTTTCCCTGCTCAATGTTAAATTTCTGTGCATAGGGTGAAATGGGTTTGCGACAAATAGTGCAAGGGTTAACAGATGGTGGTGGTTTGTGCATGGTAGAGCTTGGGATTAATGAATTAGGTTTTGAGTTAGCATCTACCAACGTAGAGAGTCCCGCCCCCACATTGTCACCCGGTTTTTGGGTCTCGTTGGCTCCACAGTTATTCAGAATGCTCATGGTAGTAACCAGACGTTCCATCTTTTGCCAAAGGGGGGGTAAGATTCCTGTCAAGTAATTATTTGAAATGGGCTAATGCTGTTTCCAAACTGATCTCCACAGCGTTGGCTAAAACGGCACCCCCAGTGGTATCTTCAGTTGTTGGTGGAAAAACTGCATCAGTCTGAGTACTAACAGAATTCGTTAATGTTATTACATGGTTTGCTGCGTGGGTGGCCTGATTAGCAGATCTTGGGACTTTTGTGCTTTTAGATTTCTGAATGACAGCGCCCCGCTTCCGTTTGGCTGGTTGTACTCTCACCTTGGGCTCATCGCGGGTTTTAGTAACCCCTCCTCTGGTGATTATGCTAGGCCCGTTAGAAGTAGCAGTAAGTGATGCATCCGAATTTGCCAGAGGGCTATTCTGGGACAAAGTTGGAGAAGTAGAAGTAAAAGGCAAGTGCAATTGTGGGGTCCCACCCAAGTTAGAGATACCTGATGACGAACGGCTCTGTAATGTACTGGGGTCCAGAGAGAGACTACGTTCAGTCATTTCTATTTCATGGGTTAACAATGATTCAGTCCTTACAATGAATGCATCTAGGATCCCTGACACTCCTTTGCGCTTGCTCATAATGAGAGTTGTATATGGGCAGGGCCAAGTTCAACACAAAAGATAAATGGACAAAGATATGCACAACAATACCTGGCAACTGGCGGGGATAGTCCTGTACAGGTAACCAGGTGTCAGAGGGGAGGCCCAGCCCAGCCTCTTCTGGGCATGGACGGACCCGCCCTTGTCCCGGACGCGGCCCAGGCACGCCCACGCGCGTCAAGCGCTGCGGGAACCCTGCCTGCTACTTATGCGCCTCCTGGCGCTTTCTCCAGCGTGGGCGGCGTGCGCACCGCAGAGACAGCAGGGAGGCATGGTTTCGATCCCCTTAGACCGGAGGAGACTGAAGGAGAAACCGGCAATCCCGTGGTGAGTGTCCGTGTCTGTGTGACTATAGCAGTGGCAGTAGTTACAAGAGTTCAAAGGCTCCCGCGCTGCGGTAGCCCTGCCTGCTACTTGTGCGCCTCCTGGTGCTTTCTCCAGTGTGGGGTGCGTGCGCTCCGCAGAGACAGCAGGGAGGAGTGGTTTTGATTCCCCTTAGACCGGAGGAGACCGGAGGAGAAACCAGCAATCCCGCGGTGAGTGTCCGTGTCCGTGTGACTATAACAGTGGCAGTAATCACAAGAGTTCAAAGGCTCCCATAGCCATAAAGGGGTGAGGGAGAAATAGTTTCAACATCGTATGCGCACTTATCGACCACTCAGACAAACGCGGGAACAAGAGCAGATGTTGGCATACAGTCTGACAATAAAGAGGTGGGGACAATACCTAAATCCTCAAGTCAGGGAAGTAGGTCGTAGCATTAGTTGATAATACCCACAGTAAATTCCACTGAAACAAAAATTATAGACGCCCCCCTCCCAGTGAATAATCTCCCATCTGCAGCTAGCCCGTATGCTGTTGTTTCGGCAAATGTTCCCACACTACCTGCTGGTCAACATGGGCTTTGAAAAATTAGGTGGCATATTGGCTGAGTCATAACATCAGCGGTCATTGGGATTTGTTCTATGAGATGATCTTTGTTCGACGTGGGGGGTATCAGCCCACTTGAAAGACAATTTTCGGGTGACTTCGTCATTATAAACTTTAGAAATCTCAGGATTGTTGGGGGAATCCTGGCAATGGCCAGAGCCGATATGAAAAAGTCAAGCGTGATAAAAATTCTGCCATTGGGTTTCTTTTATAGACACTTAATTTCGTCTCTATGAGTGAAAACCATGCCCAACTCTGCACCAATGATGGAAACAGGAAAAGCCCAGATTACAAGGTGTTGCCTGGAAATAGATTTAGGACTCTCACCTCTCCAGAAGTAAATGATTGACATCATATAGGGGGAGTGTCTAAACTGTTAGTACACTAGATCTAAGGGTGAATCCTGTTAAGAGCGCCCTTTTGAACTGTGTGACCAAACCTCCAAATTAGACCGTCCAGCTATTGTAGAATTAGAGGAGGGTCTTCCAGCATTATGTTTAAGTCAGTCGGGGCTCCATTGTTGTTAAAGACTGCAATGCTTGCAAATTGCCCCCAAGGCATAGGAACTCAAACTTAAGCACCAGGACCATTTAAACATGCAAAGTCCCTCAAAAAGGTTTGAATAAGGCCACATGCAACATTGCAGAAGCCCATCAAAAGCTGGCAAATCCAGATTAGTTAAACTTAATTTCTTGTTGTGATCTTTTTTTGTTTGCAAGAGACATGAATGACTGATCCTTTCCATATTGATTGTTTTCATGCTCCGTTTCAACCAACTCTTTCTTCCACAGAGTGTAGGCCAGGTTGGGGGGGCCTTGCCACTTTTGTCTCTGTAAAAAATTAAATGGTGAGTGTGTACCCAAATGGTCCTACCAGCAGGTTTTAGTATCACAGATATCTTCAAGGTATGAAAATTATATTTTGTTGATAAATTTTAAATATAATATTTTTAACCACCAGGTTTGTAAGGCACTTGGTGACCTAGGAGACTTTGTATCAGCACCTGAATGAGAAAGGAATTCTGGTATGGGTTGGGGATTTTAACATTACACTCCCCTGGAAGACAGTGTAACATGCCAATAGAAGAGGGTATGGACGGGGTACTCTTGAAACATAATTATCTGGGAGATGCCTTGAACACACTCATATTAAAGTATGACCTAAAATTTGTATGTGATCCCAGGGCACGCTCTAGTAAACAATTACTACTTTCATGGGTGGGTCCGCAGGGAACATTATAGATTTTATAATAATTATGGAGGATGCTGTACCCCTGGTTTCAGTTTGCAAAATCAGCCCTAACAGCCTTAGAGATCATAACCCTGTTTGCATTTCCTTTGATTTGCATACCAAGAAAACCTCTGCAGATACAGGGTCCAAACGGGTGTTTAATAAGAACAAAGAAATGATAGGAGCAAATTGATCCAGTGAGTTTCACACAAAAAATAGTGCAGGAGAATGTAGAACCTAAATTGGTATGCTTGGCAGAAAGCCCCTCATATTCAACTGTATTAAGGGAATTTAACCATTTATGTGGTGCAATAAGAGAGGGTCTGACAGTCTCTAGACAAACACAGGAGGCCCCAGTACATCGATGGTTTAATGATGCATTTACGGCTGCCCATAAATGTCTAAAACTTGCATTAAAAACCAAACCCTGTTGCCCAATGACTGCACATAAGTTCAGAGGTGAATATAAGGAAATAGTGGAGGTGAGGAAAAGGGAGATAAGGACAAAAGCATTGTAAGGTTTGTCAGTTGCTGCCTCCTCAAGAAACAGCGCAACGTTTTTGGAGGTTATTAATCATCCCTTTTTACGGAATCTGATACTCCCAAGTTGAAAGCCCTAATCACAGAAGTGGAGTGGGTAACCCACTTCAAGGGGGTCTTCCAAGCCAGTGAGGCTGGTCGGCCCGATATTGAGGACTCCATGGGCACTGTCTCAATGGATGAAATTCTAGCTACCCTGACCATGCCTAATGAATTAGGGGAGGTAGTTGCGGCAATAAATTGTTCAGCCCCATGGAAATCTCCTGGCCCCATGGGGGTTCCAACCTACCTCTTTAAATCAAATATAAGTGTGCGGTGGCCAGTCTTAACATTCTAAGAAGTGAGGTGGACGGCGATATTCCAGAGTCCTGGAGATCAGCCATTTTGGTTCAGTTTTTCAAAAAAGAAGACAAATAAGCACCATCCTGCTGCAGACCAACCTCCCTGATTGATGTCACTGCAAAGATTTTGGGGCGGGAAATTCTGGCTCGCCTAGAAACCTGGGCCAAGGCAAACAAGATTTTAAACCGTATTCAGTTTGGGTTCAGACCGGGCATTGACACGAGAGCAATCACTAAATTTGCACTTCAGTATTAGTAAATATGTAAAGGTAAAAGGGGGGAAATTCAGATGGCATTAATTGATCTATCAAGTGCCTTTGATCTAGTCAACAGGGACAAACTATGGGAAATAATGCTGAAGATGGGGGTTGAACCAGAACCTCTCATCCTTTTAAAACGTTTACACTATGACCTGAAAGTTGGGCTACATTATGGAATGCAAGTCAAATAATGAACCCCTCAGAGGTGTAAAGCAGGATTGCATCTTAGCCCCATTTCTGTTCTTGGTTTACATTAATGGTATAACCAAACATCTTGTTAGGGCAAGGGTAAATGTGCCCTATACTTTCATATGCCGATGACGCTGTACTGCCAAATGGCCTACAGATTGTATTGGATCTCTTTATGGAGTTCATGGAGGGCTTGGATTTTAAAGTAAATCAGTCAAAATCTTACACCATGACATGTGGGCTTATTTACTCAAAAACCAAGCACTTTATAATGGGGGTGGGGGTCTTCATTTAAAAAGATATATAAGGATTATGTATCTTACCCTGTAAGCATCTGTTCGGGCATGTAGTTCTGTAGATTCACATGTAGATTCACATGCTCTGCATACTCCTGCCATCTAATGTTGGATTCAGAGCTGTGCAATGTGTTTTTCTTCTAATAAGATTTTGGAGTCAGGAAATCGTGTGACTCCTCCTCTCAGTGATACTGTGCATGGGCATCGACTCCTTTGCTAGACTGTTTTCCAGCAGGAGGGTGAGAAAGGAGTATAAGAAGAGTGTAAGAATGAGGATGTCCATGCTAAATGCAAATGTACCACCTAAGTATGCAATGTAACTACAATGGCCATAGGTGTCCGGAGAGAAGGGAGGGCTCATGTGAATCTACACTACTTCATGCCATGAATAGAAGCTTACAGGGTAAGTAACATAATCCGTTCAATGGCATTTGTGGCTGCAGATACACAAGCTCTGCATAGACTGGACAGCAGTCCCTCCTAAAATGCAGTGGCTAGCCTGTGGGAGTTGCAGTAGTTAGAAAAAGAGTATGTTGCACTGCCTCAGCTACATTGGCTAGTTGGTGTGCGAAAACATCCACACATTAGTGTTTGGTAAATGTATGTGGGGTAGACCATGCAGCTGCCTTACCAATGTCAGCTATGGGAATATTTCCAAAAAAGGATATAGCATCTCCCTTTTTACAAGTTGAATGTGCTCTGGGAGTAGTAGGTACATGTCTTTTGGCTTTAATGTAGCAAGTTTAAACACATTTATCTATCCATCTGACTTGAATGTAGGGTTGCCTAGGTGGAGGAAAGGCTACAAAAAGTTGCTAAGCTTTCCTCAAAGTTTTAGTTCTATCTATGTAGAACATGAGTGGTCTTTTAACATCTAGGGTTTGAGGAGCTCTTTCCACTACAGAATCAGGGTTAGGGAAAAAACTGTGAGCTCAATGGACTGATTGAGGGGAAATTGAGGGACCACTTTAGGTAGAAAGGTAGGATTAGTACGAAGAACCAGTTTGTCTTTATGTATTTGAAAGAATGGTTCCTGTACCGTTAATGCCTGGAGCTCAATAACACGCCTGAGTGAGGTAATGGCAACTGAGAATGCCACTTTCCATGAAAGAAATTGTAGGAGGCATGAGTGAAGAGGCTCAAAAGGCGAACTGTAATGTTACAAGAAGTAGTCCATTCTTGGCTGAGCAGTACACTACAGGAACCCATTATCCTGGTTATGTTAAGGTTTAAAGAGGGTGCTGGAGGAACCCTAGGAGGGATCATTCTTTCTAGACCATCCATAAAAGCTGGTATTTTAAACAATGAGAGAAGTTATCTATTTTGGAGATGGGCAGCTATGGTAGCCAGATGGAGAAGGTAGCAGATAAGTGCTTGTACCGTGGCTTTAATAAGATCAATTTGTTTAGGTTGGCAGTAGTAAACCAAACATTTCCATTTTACAGCATAACATAATCTAGTAGTGGGTCTGCATGGTTGCTTGAGAATGTCCACGCATTTTTGTGTTCAGTTAAGATAGAGCAAACACAAGGAGATGATGGACAGAGCGCTGAAACTTTTCAGACACTCGCCCCCAGTCACAGATCTGAGTTAAATCCATCATCGTTCTTTAGCTCCCTTTGCCACCCCAGTTCAGACCCAGCTATATGCAAATCAGTCTAGACCCTGTGCCTCATGGTCACAGTCCAGCTCGAACTGCCAAGCCAGGTCTTCCCTGGACCGGAAACAAGCATCCTGGGACCGGTTTTGGGGCAACACCCCTCATCAGCCAGGCTAGTTTGAATCCAGTGGCAAAGTGAGCAAGGGACCCACGTCTGGATATACCCTTCCAACTTAGGGCAAACAAAGCAAACACAAGGAGATGATGGACGGAGCACTGAAACTTTTCAGACACTACCCCAAGTCACACATCTGGGTTAAATCCATCATCGTTCTTTATCTTTCTTCACCATCCCAGTTCAGATCCAGCTAAATGCAAATCAGTCTTGCCAAGCCATGTTTTCCCTGGACCGGAAACAAGCATCCTGGGACTGGTTTCACCCCTCATCAGCCACGCTAGCTTGAATCCAGTGGCAAAGTGAGCAAGGGACCCATTCCAAGTTAAGATAGCCAAACTAAGACCTCAGGAGCCAAACTGTTAGATTGCGAGTTTTGGGGTCCGGATGTCTAATCTTTCCCTGATTTTGAGTGAGAAAGTCCAGCTTGTTGGTGAGTTTCTTATGTGGAACTACTGAAAGGTCTAGTAGTGTTGTGAACCAGTGCTGAAACGCCCAAGTGGGAGTTTCAAGGATCATGGTGAGAGATGTGTGCCCGAGTCTCCGAGCCAGAAATGGAATGAGAGGGAGAGGTGGAAAAGCGTAGGCCAATATCCCTGACCAACTCATCCATAGTGCGCTGTCCTCGCATAATGGGTGTGGGTGCCTGGAGGAAAATGTTGGCCATTTTTCTGTTTTTAGCTGTGGCGAAAAAGTCTATTTGAGAAAAACGCCACTTTTAAAAGTAGGGAAGGAGGACTTGGTTGTGGAGATCGCACTTGTGGGTCTGTTGCTCCATCAGGTCTGAAAAATTGTTGTAGACTCCTAGCAGATATTACAGGAAGAGATTAATGTGGTAGCAAAGAGCCCTGTTCCATATGTTCTGAGACAGTTATGAGAGTTGAGAGGACCGTCTGAAAAGACCGTGTTCCCCTTGTTTTTGTGAATAATGCATGGCTTCATACTGTCCGATCGGACTAGGACAACCTTGTCAGGTAGGTGAGGAAGAAAAGCATTCAAGGGCTAGGAAAATCGCCTGAAGCTTCAAGTAGTTATTGTGTATGGATTGATGTTTGGCATCCCACAGACCTTATACTGGGGGTCTTGTAGATGGGCACTCCAACCCATCTCAGATGCGTCTGTGGTGAAAGTGAGGTAAGGAACAGGGTCCAGAAAAGGCTACCCCTGTAGCAGGTTGTTGGTGTTCCACCATTGAAAAGAACAGTTAGTGTGGCGGTCTATCAACACTAAATCTTTGAGGTGACCCTGTGATTGAGACCACTGGCAAGCTAGACATTGCTGTAGGGGACACATATGTAACCTCACGTGGGGGAGTTTCGCCACACAAGACGACATAGCAGACACATCACTGAACTCGAGCTAGATTGGGATATGCTAATCCTGACTGTGTGTCAAAAATTGCTCCTAGGTACGGTTGAATTTGGAGAGGTTGAAGGTGAGACTTGGGAACATTCATTGTAAAAGCCACACTGTGAAGTATGATCCACAGTCAACTGAGTGTACTGTTGGCACTGAAGGTAGGTAATGGATTTGATGAGCTGATCGTCCAGGTAGGGAAATAAGTGTATGTTTTGCCTTCTTAGATGTGCTGCCACTACTGCCAAACATTTTGTGAACACCCGAGTTACTGCGGTCACCCTGAAAGGTAGAACTTTGAATTGATAGTGTTTTCTTGCTATGACAAGCCTGAGGTATTTGCTGTGAGCATGATGTATGGGTATATGAAAGTAAACGTCCTTTAGGTCTAGTGTTGCCATAAAGTCGCCCTGTTGTAGAAGTGGAATCACATCTTGTATTTTAACCGCATGAAAGTGTTTTGATGTAATGGCTGGGTGGTCTAATATTGGTCTTAGTGACTCCTCCTTTTTGGAATCAGAAAGCATAGAGAATATACTCCTATGCCTTTTTGTTGATTAGGGACAGGCTCTATGGCCACTTTGAGAAGAAGGGCTTCGACCTCTCGTTTCAGAAGTGTTAGGTGATCCTACGATAACCTGTGAGTGTGAGGTGGGATGTTGGGTGGTGTGGTAATGAGCTCCAGACAGTAGCCATGTTGGTCTGTGGTGAAAAAATTGTAGTCTTCCCCCGACAGGTTGTGTGGTCCGCAGGAAGGATTGACTTGTCACTGTTTTCCAGTGGATGTTGCTCCGCGTTCAGAGGTACCTCTGCCTCTTCCTTTATTGTTACCACCTCTGAAGGGCCCCTTGAGATAGCCCTTACTGTAGGTGGATTGGCCCTGCTTTTGTTGAGAAGTGGAGGCATCTATGGTGGTAGATTTATATCCGCCCTTGTAGCTGGAGCGACGAAAGGAGCCTTTAGGTGTAGTAGTTTGTAAGGCTTCCATAGCTTTAGCAGTATGTGTCATTTAAAAAAAAAAATCTAAGGTAGTGTCTACCTGTGGCCAAAAAAGATGGTCTTTGTCAAAGGGCATGTTGGGAACTGCCTGTTGGACTTCTGGCTTGACGCCAGGATATCTGATCCAAGCATTACTCCTAAGGAGCACACTGGTATTGATACCTCTAGCGGCTGAATCTGCTGCATCTCGGGGACACCTGATAAAATTATTTGTGATGGCCTGACACTTTACAACAATTTGTTGTCCTCTTTTATGATGGTCCTCAGGGAGAGACTGTAGTAGCTCCTCCACATCATCCCAATGGTCCCTATTATAAGGTGCTGGAAGGGTCTGGGATTTGGCAATGCGCCAGTGAGTAGCTGCCTGCGCTGCTACTCTTTTCCCCACTGTGTCAATAGTCTTACTCTCCTTTCAGGAGGTGGCGTATCCTCAGTTGCCTGGCTGTTGGCTCTTTTACGAGCAGTAGTGGCAACTATGGAGTCTGAAGGTACGTGAGTCCATATATAGAGGGGGTCTGACGGAGTCGCTTTGTATTTCTTATCGACCCGTGGGGTATTAACCCAGGCACGGACTGGCTCTTTGGAGAGGTCATCAGTGTGTTGTAACATACCAGGAAGCATAGGTGTAAACTGTGTATCTTTGTGGGTGGATGAGAGGGTATCAAAGAGAAAAGTCTTGTTCCAAAGACTCCATGTGTAGCTCACGCCATGATAAGTAGCTGCTCTAGCAATGGCCTGTTGGAAAGAACTAGCATCATCCGGAGAAGAGGGGCCGGCTGGATAAAGATCCAGACCATTTGGCGTCATGGGATCTGTATCATATATACCCCCTAGGTGAGGATCCCCTAATGGCTCTCCTAATCCCCAGTGTTTGATCTTGGTGACACTGGAGGTGAAGCATCGATAAGGTTGTGCTGTGGAGATGTAGGGGAAGGAGAGGATGGTGGAGGTGGTGATGATGGGAGAGGTGGAGGAGAAGGTGGTGGCAGAGGAGGATGATGACTAGGACTGGTAGCCCTGTCCTCGGTTCTCTTTTTGGGGAAAACAGGAGCGTCCAATGCAGCCTCAAAGGTTAATTGCCTCTGTGGTGGAGGAGAGGCCATTATTCGCCCAGTGCCTTATTAAATTTGGATCTTCCGTTGACGAATGTTGATTGTTTCAAGGATAGGCTTTACAGGAAACATGGAAACCGAGGAATGTTTTGATGTTTTGGTCTCCGACGGTTTCAGAACTGAAGGTTTTTAAATGGATGAATGTTTATTGCTCGTTACTGAGGTAGATGTGGTCGGTTCCCGAGTCGGGCAAGAAGGGTGAGTAGAGACCGATGCATGTGCTCGATCTGAGGAGGTCGACACCGAGGGCTTAGCCTTTGTGGAAATTTTCGGTGCCGGGCCCACTGGCTTGGTGTTCCGAAGTGTTTTTATGGATCCGACCATGGCCAAATGGCAGGGGCGGTCCGACAACTTCTAGTATTGGGAAGGGTGAATGTTTTAAGGTCTGCTTGGGTTGTGGAGCAGAGTCTGGGGCGATAGTACTCATGTGCTGCTCGGGTGGCAGGAGATACTCTAATTCCTCCTCTACATCAGAGCCAGAGATTTCTTCTTTGGAGAAAGCCCCTTATTCCTGTTCCACAGCTGGCTCTTCCTGCGCGTGCTTCTCCTCGAAAATGTCAGGAGTGTCGTCTTCACTCCGACAAGTCCTCGGTGCCGGAGTGTCTTTATGGAACAGAAAGACTTGCGGGTGTCGCAGTCTGCCTCACAGTGGTCGGGTGAGAGGCGGAGGTTGCACACCCAGGTCAGATCAGAGTGGGGATATTTGAAGTGGCACGGCAGGCAAAATCGAAAAGGAGTTTGTCTCATCAGGAACAATCTTCTATATCGACTGTGCATGTGAGATGGCAGGCCCGAGACGGGCGGCGCCCTGAAGGGCAATTGGTCAGTGCACGAACCGATAAAGTTTTAGAGTGGTGCAGTAATGGAAAAGCGCGATTGAGATAAACTATACTGTCGAAGATAGGATAGGACCGACGACTTGTACCGAATGGGGTTGAACAAGGAGGAGGGGCACACACGTCCAAACCCGATGGCAGAGAGAAAACAATCTAACAAAGGAGTTGATGCCCATGCACAGTATCACTGAGAGGAGCAGTCACTCGATCTCATGACTCCAAAATCTTCTTTAAAAAAAACAACTTGCACAACTCCAAATCCAATACTAGATGGAAGCTGTATGCATAGCATGTGTATCTGCAGCCACACGTGCCATCACACTTTTAGTTACTTAGGTATCATTTTTAGCTCCACTTTAAAATGGAAAGTACATATTTTAATGAAATCACAACAAATGGGAAGAAATACAGAGTGCAGAGGTTTAGAGTAGAGTTGCACACAGTGCAGTGACATAGAGTGAAGTGGTGCAGAGTGGAGTAGAGTGGCGTATAGTAGATTTTTTCAGAGTAGAGTGAAGTAGTGTAGAGTGGTGCAGGATACAGTGAAGCGGCGTAGAGAGGAGTGGTGCAGGGTACAGTGAAGTGGTGTACAGTAATGGCGTAAAGTGGTGTACAGTGCTGTGGCATAGAGTGCAGTGGTACACAGGGGATTAGAGTGGTGTACAGGGGATTGACATAGAGTGCAGTGGTGTAGAATGCAGTGTTTTTAAGTGGCCTAGAGGTAAGTGGTGCAGAGGGGAGTTGTGCAGAGAAGAGTGGAGTGATGCAGAGCACAGTGGCAAAGAGTGCAGTAGTGTAGAGTAGAGTGGCATAGAGTGCATTGTTGTGGAGTGGTGCAGAGTGGAGAAGCGTGCAGTGACTTGGTGTAAAGTGGAGTGATGCAAAGCAGAGTGCAGTAGCATGGTGTAGAGTGGAGTGGCATAGAGTGGAGTACGCTTGATGTGGTAGCACACTGCCATTACAGACAACACATTTTCATTTGAAATTACCATTATATTTGCACAGACATACAGTCTTGCTAATAAAACTATACAGCACACAAACGGTAATGTGTGGAAATAGCATCAGGAAAACTGCTGCGCTGTTCTAGACGCCTGTACTGACGTCACAAGATCTCTGGAGTCCTCAAGGGACATAAAAAACGGACTCTGAGTTGAATGTCATTGGTGATCCGGAAGCTGAGGCAGACACTTGCGGGGATATTGATCGGGAGACGACCGGATGGCAGCCAGGGTGAAGAGAAGTGCGTGAAAGCCGAAGACGGGAGTGTGTGAACTTCGAAGTAGGTGGCGACATAGGATGAAGACGCTAGCCATAACAAGGAGGAAAACCGCTTGACAAGCATTGCCAATGAGTCCAGTAGTGCCAGATAGGAGGCGGACGTGGTGACTCCCAATGCTGCGAATCTGGAGGGCCATGGCTTCAAACAAGTCCCTGAACTACACTGTTTTACTCTACAGAGGAGGTGGACGGGCAGGTCACTAGAAAACCAGAAATCACTCAGAAATCACTTCCAAGTGTTTTTGTACACCACGTGGTCCATGGGCACTGTGACGGGCACGGTGGGGTAAGTACATTAACCTTATCTGTAAATAAAATTGACACTGTGCTTTGTAATTCCTTTGAGGGTCACCCTATGCCCATTCTCTGCGCCTGAAGAAGAGTCAGAGATGACGGAAGGATGTGGACAGGAGAGTTGGGAGACGTATCCCTACAAGGAAGAAAAAACCCTGTGCTAAGATAAAGATACTTACTAAGACACAGGAGTAACAATATAGAGGCTGGCTGCCCAATTGACAAAAAAAATAAATGATCAAACAAAAAAGCTTGCCTGTGACAGGGCGTATGTGGAAAAGTGTCAATTCTATGTTAGCATATGCGGCAGCCATTTTGACTGTCGCGTCCATTTAGTTTCTGTCGTATTAATTTTACTCTCTGCTGTTCGCCTTTTCACCCAGCCTGTGTCCTTAACTTTACCTGACCTCTCTGACATGGTCAGTCTGATGTACATGCTGGTGGGCTGCAGCTGCCGGTGCACCTGGTCTCAGATGTTATCAAATGATTGCTTATTGCCGGCCTAAACATTCCTTACTCCCCCTCCTCAGTTCTGACCACCTGGTCACCCATCTGCTCTTGTTTGCCTATAACTATTTCCATGCTTAAACTTGTTTCTTCCAGTTTTCCTTCCCATGCGATTACACTGCAACAAACAGTATATAAGGGTGATGGTTTTTGTATACAAGGTACTTCCTCCCACAACACTTGAGGGTGTTGTTCGGACGCGGTCCTGCTCATGAGTGTTTAATAAACTTGATCTGTTTTACTTCACTCCAGTGCCGATCTCTCTTTTGTTAGTCTTCGGAACGGTGGACGAGAGGGTGACCCTGCACCAGTGTGCCCTCACGGGGGTACATTACCACAATGGGCGCCCAACATGGGGCCCCATCGGAGACGCGGCCGTCCGAAGGAGTGGTCTCGACGGAAGATCGAAATTATCACTGAGGATGCGCACTGCATGAGAAGACCTTTGTCTTTGCAACCAACGTGAACTTTCCAGTTTTCCTGGCTTGACCCTCCGGGTGGTGGCCGGTCTCGAATAGGGCTTCTTTGGCAAATTTGCAGTGACCATTAGGTCGACCAGAGATCGGCAGGTGGGAGTAGAAGACTTCTGTTTGGTAATGTCGCTGATGCAGCACTCTTGATTGTTTGGTTTGGTTTTTGGTATTCATTCTTTGCACAGACTGAAGGCAAGTACTGTGACGATTTTTCTCCTTCTGAAACTTGTTTGGATAGTAATATTTTACATATACTTGTAACAACATGCCTGTTTTTAGCACGCTTTGTAAGTGGTGATGCTGTTGCAGTACCAGGAAGTCAGCCGGCTCCTCTAGAAGGGACGCCGAATAGAGATATGTATATAAAATATGGTATTTGTCCCATAATGTTTGGCTCATTGTGGAACAAATACACAAAGAAAGAACACAATCTACAGTGGCCAGTAAATGGGCCATTCGATTTTAAGAAGGTCCAGTACTTGGAACGAGTAGGCAGGATATGTTTGATTGTTTGCGTATGTGGGATAAGGAAGTGCGAGAAAGAGCGAAGAAAGCGGAAGCTATAGCAAAGAAAGAACAGCGGAAGACGATATATGAACAGTGTGTTGAATTAAGACACAAGGAAATGCAGGAAGGAATAGAAATGAAAGATACAGCACGCCGATTGCAGGTAAATGGCCAGTACCCTATTAGACGTCCTGTCTATCCAATACTTGATACGCTTCATGATGATTGTATCATATTAGAACGACCCCCGCCCCGTATAAATGTCCCGTTCTGAGTGCCCCTGAGGGTGGTGCTTCTGATGGTGAGATCTTCCCCTAAAAAGATATGGACAAAGATCAGCGGTCCATGTGACAGACTCGCTCTACTCTGTCTAGTGAAGATAAAGATAAATTGAAGAGCAGTGCTAGAGAGGAATCTCGCAGGACTACTACAGTGACGATCCTCACAAATATAGTCCAGGCTTGGATAGACGCAAAACAGTTATATTTTTTAGAAAAATTCTGTTGGGATGTATTATATAATTGGCAACATATCTCTGACGAAAAAGGCCCAAAAGACCTGAATGCAGATTATAAGCAGTTAGGAGATGGTGCTGGAGCAGAGTTTTCTGTTGAAAATCTATTGGGTTTTTTAAAGCTCTGGTTTGTCTATTGTCGAAAGAAATTAAAATTATTAATTCATAATTATTAATTATTTGTTTTGTGTAAATGTTCTAATTAACCAATACGAACTAACAAGAGAAAACTACACGTGGGGACGCGTTCATGTTATTTACTAATAATGTGCATGTTTAATTAAATAAATGTTGCTGAGTGCTGTTTATTTTAAAGCACAAAAACGCTTTTAAATGTCGTGTACTAATGCTTTTCTTGTGTTGCAAAGGCTAGATAATTACATACACATAAGGGTATTAGTGGGGTTAACACTGTTTAATCACTATGCTGTGGTAACGTTGTTTTTGTCTCTTTTAATTAAGATGGTACGTTTTGGCCTAGTTTAAGATGGCTGCCGTTTAAAGCCTACATTCGAGTGCTGAGATTTTGATGAGAAGGCCTTGCTGAACATGATCGAGAGTCATCTGACCACAGTCTTCGCCTGGTTAAAAGTTTTCCGTGAGGACAGCAGCTTTGGGCGGACATCCAAATGTCCTTGGAAGACAAAGGAGCCTCAATGAACATTATGATCACCAAGCTGGTTCTGAGGAAATATGAACATGAAAAAGAAACATTTTCAAGATTTAGTTCCGTCTTCCGTCTTTTATTTTTGTGGTTTTTTCTGAGCGGAGATTTTTCCAAATGTAGCGATGCTACATCCTTTCCTGCTCGCTCTGCTCAGCGGTTCAGCGGATATCTAAAACATTTTATGTTGCCTTCTTTGTTAAATTTATTATAAATATTGTTAGCTTAGAGAGGGTTTGGTCATTGCATTTTGGATTCTGAGGACACTTCTTTCCGAACTTGCGTTGGTGAGGATCGATGCTGTGAGGACGGTGACTTGAGAGACTTCTATTGAGAGACCTGTCCTGGTGACTCGTTTATGACATTTAGCTAGAATAGGTAATTATGAGAATAATGATTTTGCTTTTGAATTGATTTTCTTTGAACTAATTTTAGATAAATTACCATTATTTGAAATACTGTGTTGGTGGTTATTTCTTGTCAATTATTGAGTACTCTATTTTGATTATTGTTGATTATCATTGGTTAAATCATGACTCAAGACAGTGTCAATTAGGTCTTATCGACCGTAGTGTAGATGCAGGGTGTTTAGAAGGTTTTTCTTTCCACAGGTTCAGTGCTGATAGAGTAATCTGAGTGTATGTTAGTGAAATGGGCCCAAGCGTATGATGAGTGTATGTGCGTGTATCTGTGAATTTACTCTATCCGTGGAAGTAGGGAGAATTAGTACACCCCAATCTGCACCAATTTCCTGGTAGCAGAATTTGATGGTTTTGATGATTGTCTTGATCTGATTAGATTGCTTGTACATTGGCTTTGATTTATTGATTATTGATTGATGTTGGTATATGTACTAATACTATATGTTGGAGTCGTCGTGTTGAGTTTTATGTAGTGCTTCTGGAATTTGGGAGCTGGTAGCAGTTCCGTAGTAGGGCAGAGGGAAGTATATGCTGCTCTCGGGAAAGACGGGATTGTTGGTCCTGTACGTATGCAGGAAAAACGTGTGACAATTGAAGTTGCGCGTCACATTGTCTGTATTCGGAATTAGTGACATCGTTGTGTGTTACTATTAGAAATATTTCTGGTATAAAAAGGAGTGTGTATGGTAGCGAAGGTTATCTGTAAAACTCTGGTCTTAAGTCCCAGGGATCCGTAAGGTTCACCGTTAAAGCTTATTGCGGGAGGAGTAATAGGTATTCTCTGAGCTTGTTTGAAGGACTGGGCAGAGGTAAACACTGCTTGGTTAACGTATGTTATAATTCTGTAGTGGGGCAGATTGTTCGCTGTTCTCGGGAAAAGCAGGATTCTGTGTGTATGTACTACATTTTCTTGTATGAATGTGCGTGAATGCTCATACATTTAGTTGATTGTAAGACTCTTTGGAGCAGTCCTAGAGGAAACAGTTAATGAATGCATGTTAGAAGGGTAGAGTAGAGGGATGTGCTACTGTGTCAACGGGATTCTTGTGAAATAGATTTTCTTTACTATTCTTTGGTTAGCGAAGCAGACAATGGAGATGTTTATATGTTGTAACAAATAGATTTTGTAGAATCTGACACGAAGTCTACGGAGAAGTTTTGTAAAGGAGGGGTAGACGACTGACAGGAGACAGGAGCAGGAGAGACTGCAGCGACTGCTGACGTCAAACAGACCGTGCTCTGATTGGATATTAGATCAGAACAGTGCTCGCGCTGAGATTTGTGTGTTGGTGTGAGCCGCGCAAGGATTGGAAAGAGTCACCTTGTACTCTAGTGACGTAGACGCTCCAGGATTGGTGCGTTAGTGTGAGTCGCGCTGTTATTGGATAAAACATCGTACTATTCAGTTGTATTACGGAAGGGATTAGAAAGTTTGGTAAAAGTTAAAATGTATTAGCAAGAAGAGAAAAAGAAAAAATCTTTGTTCAGAAAGATGAAAAATTGGTTCGACAAGGATAAAGATGTTAAAACAAGAGAAGGTGAATTGTTACCTCCATCGAAAACGCCTGCATCCTTTATGGCTGCGAGATATGGGTATCATACCTGTATATGGTTGGAGAATTGAGTTAGGTATACTAAAGAAGATGGTGTTCTAGCATTTCCAGAACATGGTTCATTTAATCTGGCCGTGTTGAAAAATTTGCGGGAAAAGATGTTGTGTCTTGACCCAAGACCAAGGCCGACACAGTTTGAGGCTTTAGTGGAATGGGAAGAGGAAGTACATGAGCGAGAAAAGCAGAGGTCTGGGGGAAATTACAGATACATGTTTGGGAGGAGACATGATCGTGAAACTCATCATGATCGAATGAAGAGATGGCGAGATGCTAGTATGTCAGAGGGATTATACCCTATGAGAACAGTTGAAGAGAAGGGTACAGAAAGGGTTCCTGAGGCAGAAGTGAGAAGATATGGAGTTAATGAATATGAGGATGAAGTCTTGAATGATATGATTTACAAAAGACCACCTCCATATAGACCAGAACCAGAAGAGAGCACATCAGTTGTTTCTCCGATAAGAGATACATTGCGTATCATTGAGACAGAAAATGTGACACCTGAGTTAAGAAGTGGTAATCCTTTCAGGGAGAGAGAGAATCGAAGTGGTGACGAGAATACGAGAGAATTAACCAGAACTACATCGGAGTTGACTGAAAAGATTAGAGAGTTGACAAAGAATCTAGAAGCTGTTACGGTGCCTGTAACCATAGGTCCGGTTATGCCTGTTTTTGATAAGCAGAGGACGGATGAAAATAGTTTGGTGATTCCATATGTTGGGAATAGATTGACAAGTTTGGCTGATCCCTCAGGAGATTCAGGAAAAAGGACAGAAAATGATGATTTGAGACAATCCAGACATGAAACATGTAGTGAAGGATTAGAGATACAGTCTAATTCAGGATTGGATGCTAATGAAGCTAGTTGTTCAGGGATGCCGATTTTAGAACCGCAGAAGAAAGTGGTTCCAGTGAGAAAATCTACTGAGATAACAGCTGAAGATTTGAATGAATGGATGAAAGTTCTTCAAAAGAGGGATAAAGATTCACAGGCAATTGATGTGGCTAGGTTACGTGTAGAATTAGAAGAGCTTGTTGCAGGGACAGTTCCTACAGAAATTCTGAAAAATCATCATGATGGTGAATTGTTATTTATGTGTAAAAATATCACCTGGAGAGCTAAAAATACACATGACAGATTAAGAGCAATAGCGAATGAGCACGGAGTTGACATTGATAAAGTGAAAGCTTTGCAGAAGTCTTACAGGATGGATTTCACAGACAAAGACATTGAAAATCCGAATGGTGCTGGTGGAACAGGACAGGTTAAAGAGATGATCGCTTTATTGCGAACATGGGGTGATGTTGAGAAGTGGAAGGATAGGTGGTACAAGAAAAGAGAAGAATCAGGGGATAGGACTTATTCAGCATTTCCTGTGAGAGAAAAAGAGAAAACAGTGGATGCTTATCCTATGAGAGAAATACCTGGAGGAGGATATGTACATGTTCCATGGACCAGACAGGATATTTTATCATTTACGAATGATTTCCCTCGACTGAGAGAAAAGCCCGTCGAGTGGTATAGGCAGGTAGACAGGTTTGTGAAATTGTCAAAAGTGCTGTGGATTGACCTGAATAGTCTGTTTGATATAATTGTTCCAGCAGACTTGTGGGCTGAGTGTAAAATAGTTGTAAGTTGGCCTACTGAGGAATATCCAAGAGATCAGAGAACAGGAGCACCAGATCCAGAGGTAATGAGAAAGTACGAGCAGGTGATCGTATACCTGAAAAATAAAGTACCTCCAAAAGAGACAGACTGGGTTAAAATAGATCGAACACACCAGGAAGCAAAATAATCGGTTCATGCTTTTTATGAGAGGCTGATACTGGCTTTTAAACAATTCAGTGGGGATGAACACCTGGGTGACAAGGATTTGAGTCATTTTGTATACAGATTTGTATATGGCCTGAGACCTGAGATTAGTGAAAGAATTCGTGAGCATACAGTGGACTGGCAGAGTAAGAAAATAGATGAGATTTTGAGACATGCAAAATACTTCAGTGATGAAATTGAAGCAAAACAGAGAAAGCTGAAAGAGAAAGCAATGTGGGCACAAGTGAAAGTTGCGGAAAGACAGGAAGCACAGTTGGTGGAACAGGCAAATAATGCAGGAAATAATCCAGGGAATAGGCCTAGATATGCAGGGAAAGGAAAGGGGAATCTTGAGGAAGCCAAAAAGAAGTTCCCGTGTCACAACTGTGGCCAACTGGGACATTGGAGATCTGAATGTACCAATCCACCATTAGCGAATAATGAGAGTAAACCCTTAAATCAACAGGTGCAGAACGAAGGGAATAATCGACAGCAGCAACAACCTTCTGTTGTGAAACAGCAGAGTCAAGAGCCAAAACCGCCCTTGCCGCAGAATAGAGGATCACAAAAGTACAATCAGGATTCGGGATTCTACAATGATGAGCAGGTAAACAAACAAAGGCGTTCTAACCAGGTACAGCAGTACTTGTTAAAGAATGAAGGGAGTGAGTCTGAAGGTGATTATTGACGGTGCCGAAGAGAGGAGGAAGAGTGCATACTTGGTGCAACTCTAGAAATAGACCAGGCAGGACCATTTGTGGATGGAAAAATAAATGAAGAAGGTGTTACTTTTTTAGTAGACACAGGTGCGACAAGATCAACTGTCAGGTCAACAGATATTAGAAATCTTCCTCTCTCGGATGAAGCAATCCAAGTAGTTGGTGTAGCCAATACACAAATCAAGACACGTCTTACTGAACCAGTAAGAGTACAAATAGGGAAATTTTCAGACATGCACAGATTTATTGTCTGTGACACTAGTCCAGTGAACTTGTTAGGCAGGGATCTGCTTTGTAAAATGAACTGTACAATTTTTTGTACACCGGATGGAATAGCTTTTGAAACACCAGATGAGGATGTTTTGTACCGAATGACTCTAGAAAATAGAGAGAGTGAGTTAATTGGTACATATGCTGTGTTTGATCCGGAGGATTTGCCTCAAGAGCTGAGAGACACAGTGAAAAGGACAGTTTGGGATTTTACTGGAGAGGATGTGGGATTGATGAATAATGTAGATCCTGTGAAAATTTCAGTGAAAGAGGGAATTACTTATCCTAACATTCCTCAGTACAAAATGACACCAGAAATAATTGAGGGAATAACTCCTATTATTGAGAAAATGATTCAGCAAGGAGTTTTGAGAGAACTATTGAGTAGCCCGTGTAACTCACCGATAATGGGGCTAAAGAAACCTAATGGGAAGTTCAGGATTGTACAGGATTTGAGAAAAGTTAATCAAATTGTGGTGGCATGTTGTCCTATTGTGCCAAATCCGTCAGTGATTTTGTATCAGATTCCACATGATGCTGAGTGGTACACAGTGATTGATTTGTGTCATGCTTTCTTTTCAATTCCATTGCATCATGACAGCCAGCTGATTTTTGCATTTAGGTTTGGCCAGCGTATTTTAGCATGGTGTCGTATCCCACAGGGGTATACGGAGAGTCCTTCGATATTCAATCAGTTATTGAAAAAATCATTGGAGAGCTTGATTATGCCTGAAAATTCAGTATTAGTGCAGTATATTGATGATTTGCTTGTGGCATCAAAGACACGTGAAGCTTGTGAAGTAGATACCATAGCTTTACTGAATCATCTGGCAGATGGAGGGTTAAAGGTACCTCCAGCTAAATTGCAATTTTGCAAGAAAGAGGTGCATTATCTTGGACACAATATTGAAAAAGGTCTAAGAAAAGTGACTGATGACAGGATCAGAATTATCAGAGAAATGAAAGCCCCAAAGACCCAGAGGGAAGTGAGAATGTTCCTGGGAATGGTGGGTTATTGTCGTCAGTGGATAATTAATTTCTCGCTGATAGCAAAGCCACTGATTAAGCTGACAAAAAGTGAGATGACAGATCCATTGGAACTAGATGGAGAACAAATGGCAGCATTTGAGGAGCTGAAGAGCAGAATGTGTGAAGCCCCTGCTTTGGGTATGCCAGACTATGAGAAAGAGTTTGAATTGTACTGTAGTGAGAGAAATGGATGTGCACTTTCAGTGTTAATCCAGAAGCATGGATTACTGAGAAGGCCTATTGCGTACTTCTCATCGACACTTGACCCTGTAGCTGTGGGTTTACCAGGTTGTCTGAAATCTGTGGCTGCAACATGCAGAAGTCTGGAACAGAGTGAGGGAATTATAATGGGATATCCTGTAAGGGTATTCGTACCTCATAATGTGGCAATTCTTTTGACAAGAAGCAGAACTCAGTACATGTCACATAGTCGGCTGACTAAATATGAGAAAGTCATTCTGGGAGCATCAAATGTGACTCTGGAGAGATGTGTGAATGTGAATCCAGCGACATTATTGCCGGATATTGAAAATGTGGGTGTGAAGACAGAAGATGATCACAATTGTTTGGATGTGTTGGATTACTGTACAAAACCGAGACCAGACATAAGGGATCTTCCCTTACTTGAGAGTGATCATGTGCTGTTTGTAGATGGATCATGTCTGAGGAATGATGAGGGTGTGCTGAGTGCAGCATATGCAGTGTGCAAGGTTTCAGAAGTGATGGAAGCATCACCATTGAAAGGAGTGAAATCTGCACAAGTTGCAGAATTGGTGGCATTGACGAAAGCTTGTGAGATTGGGAAAGATCTGAGAGTGACTGTGATGACTGATAGTCAGTATGGATTTGGAGTTGTGCATGATTTTGGCCAACTTTGGCTACAGAGAGGTTTCTTGACGTCGAGTGGGACTCCAATAAAGAATGCTGAAGTGATTGGGAAATTGCTTGAGGCGATACAGCTGCCTAAAGAATTAGCAGTTGTGAAATGTGCTGCTCATGGACAAGGAGATGATTTTGTGACAGTTGGAAACAGATTTGCCAACGACATTGCACAATATTGTGCTAAGAGCAATCACTCGATTAATAGGGAACGAGAAGGGGAAATGTCTTTTTGTTCTGTGATGTTTACTAATGTCCTAGAGACGTGGGATGAAGTGAAACAGTTGCAGGATGAGGCAGGAAAGGAAGAAAAGAAAGACTGGATCAAGGCAGGTTGTGCCCCAAGAGAAACAGACCATGTTTGGGTCTATAGAGATGGCAGACCAGTCATGCCAAACTCAATGCTGTCGACAATGGCAAGGATGTATCATGGCCAGGGACATTTGGGAAGGGATGCGATGATCAGGTCTTTTAAACAGACTTGGTACAATGCAAAGTTCAGGACAATTGCAGAGAGCATCTGTCAAAGATGTTTGATTTGCCAGCAATTTAACACTGGGAAAAAGACAGTGGTGAGTCTGGGAACGATAGGCAGAGAAGGTGGTCCTTTCACGAGAATGCAGGTAGATTTCATTGAAATGCCCCAAGTGAACAGACTGAGGTATGTTCTAGTGGTAGTCTGTTTGTTCTCAAGATGGGTGGAGGCCTATCCGACTAGGAGAAATGATGGAATAACAGTGGCAAAGTTACTGTTAAGAGAGTTGATTCCTAGGTACGGGTTTCCAGTAACGATTGAGTCTGATAGAGGTGGACACTTCTATAATGAGCTCATGAGTTTGATTTGTGAAGCATTGAGCATACAGCAAAAACTACATTGTGCATACAGGCCAGAGGCTTCTGGTGTGGTTGAACAGATAAATGGCACAATCAAGAATAGGATTGGTAAGATGTGTTTAGCCACTGGAATGAAATGGCCTGATGTCTTGCCTCTAGTGCTAATGACTATTAGATCTACTCCAGATAGAACTACTGGGTTGAGTCCGCACGAGATTTTGATGGGACGTGCAATGCGTCATGCATTTGTACCTGTCAATAAGTTGATGACAATAACTGATGACATGATTTTGGATTACTGTAAAGGCCTGGCTGACGCAGTTCATTCTGTGTTTCACCAGGTTGGAGAAGAAGCTACCACACTTGAAAAGAAGCAAGCTCATGATCTGAGTCCAGGGGACTGGGTGAGGATTAAAGTACACAGAAGAAGAAATTGCTTGGTTCCAAGGTGGGGAAGGCCAAGACAAGTTATTTTGACTACGACAACTGCAGTGAAGTGTGCTGGTGTGAAAAACTGGGTACATGCGAGTCATACTCTGAGAGTTCCAAACCCAAAGGATGGGACTGGCAAGGAGTATTTTGAAGAATCAGATTCCAGTGATGATGAAGACCCAGAACCAGTGAGAAAAAATCAAAGTTCAGGAAAAGAAGCAGAAAAGACTTCAAGAGAATCATTGAGAGTCTCAGAAGGGAGATCAGATTCTGTAAGAGAGCCTGAAGTTCCAAAAAGCAGTGGAGGAAAAAGAAGAGAAAAGAGCAATTCCACAGAGACTACTCCTGAATCAGAAGAGGAGATTGAAGAACCACTTGAGATTATACCTGAAGAAGTAGGGTCAGAAGAAGATAGAGAGGGACAGATTGCGGAAGACCCCCGAGGAGGTGTAGGGAACATTCCTGATAAGCTAGGTGAAGGGTCAAGTAGACAGCAAGAAGATTGCGTGTCAGAGACTCGAGGAGGGAAAGAAGTAGGGAAGTCTCAAACAGTGGTGAAAAAGACTGTGGAGCGAAAGAAAACTGCTGAAGAACAAGAGGCATTTGAAACAGAATCGGATGAAAGTGAGAATGAAAAATCAGAAGGTTGAGTTCTGAGAAAGAGAACTTGGATTGGAGAAAGAAATAATACAGAAACAAGACCGAAAAAGGTTGTAAGAGGAGATTTTTGGCCTAACAACAGAGTAAAGAGGCTGAGATACAGACTGATAAGAGCAAATACATCGAAAGCTGAACAAGTGAATGAGGTGTCGAGTCAAAACGAAGTAAAAAGAAAGGAGCAAAAGGAGTCAAGAGAACCCGAGGAGATAAAGAGAATTAGAAAACCCAACCAAAAGTACAGATCACCGGAATGGTCTTATGTGGCACTGTCTGAAGGAGGAGAAGAAGAAGAAACAGTGAATCGAGACAATCCGGAGGGGATCTTGAGAAAAGTGGTTGAGGAAAAGGAAAAATCTGTTGGAATCTTAAAAGTTATCCTGACTGACATTGGAGAAGAGTCGGATGCACAGGATGTTGTTGATGATCTGATACAGTTTGATGTTGCTGAAGAAGGAGTGAAAAGTGATGAATATCCAAATTGAGTGAACTGAAGAAATCACCTGAAGAAATCACTTGGAGAAAAGTGAAAAGGAGAAAGTCTGAAATTTAGCTGTCTGAAGTAATCCAGAAATAAAGAATTGTAGTAGTGGAGTAGTAGAGGCTAAGTCAAAAGACACGGTCAAAGTAGTAAAATGGCTAACTTGGAGAATAATCAAAGTAGATGTGCCTTTTTGAAAAGATGGTGTAGAATGTGCTGTTGCTGTACTGGATTATTAATGCTACTATGGGGTGTTTTAGCTTTATTAGTTACATTTAGAGTTACAATAGGTACATTTGAAATACATACTGGGAATGAGACTAAAGTAGAGAAAAGTTCACAAAAAGTAGTTCCAACTAGAATTAGTAATACTTACATGCATAAAGATAGGTCAATTAATGATTTTTCTAGTAATGTTTTTACAAAGTTGTTGTACGAATATGTGAAGACAATGGAAGTGAGGGATTGCTACGTTTGTATGCAATTACCTGCATCCGTTTCAGAGGGTGTTACTTATCACCATTTACCAGCTACGTATGGAATTTCTTGTAGTGTGTTAAGTAGTGTTTTTTATTTGCTAGGGAAAATAGATTATGAGATGTCTAACAAAGATAGTATTTTTGGGCAATTGCCTATGAATGAAAAGCTGAATCCAGCTAAAGAAGCTAACATTTTTGGTGAGATTTTTATTGAAAAAGAAGAATTAACATTAGATTACATTTTTAAGAATAATTTAACTTGCAGTTTGAAAAAAGAGGAGAAAGCTTTCCTAAATATGGTGGAGGAAAGGAGATTGAGCATGCATGAAAAGGCAGGGAAATACAAAGTGAGTGAGACAATTTGGGACATTGAGATGGGAAAAGAATTGAGAAATGGAGCTAGTCCAACTTTAGCTTTAGATGCACCACAGAAGGGTAAGCTGTGCATTACAAGAAGGAAATCCCAATATGATACATACTTTGTTGGGACTAGTGAGTGTCATGATACATACTTCATTGCAACAGGATGGGGTTTCAGAGTAGGAGAGGATCCAGTTTTCCCAGGAGTGTATTTTGTTTGTGGGAACAAGGCTTATTACAAGTTGCCTGACCATTGGTATGGCACGTGTTATGTGGGCCTGGTCTTTCCAAAGATTTTTCATATAGATAGAATAGAAGATGTAGAACACATTAATTTACTAACACGTTTTAAGAGAGAAACTTGGTCAGAAATAGTGGGTGACATTTTTGTAGCTTTAATTCCAGCAGTGGGAATTTCTTTGAATGCATATGGAATTCGGAAACTGTCAACAGTGGTGGATCGCTTATCGACAAATACCGCTGGAGGGTTTGTTTTGGTGAATACGGAATTGATTGCCGTACGTGCCATGTCTATGCAAAATCGACTTGCCCTTGATATTCTATTAGCCAAGGAGGGTGGGGTCTGTGGAATATTGAAAGTTCAACATTGTTGCACTTACATTCCAGACGAAAGCAAAGACTTGAAGGTCTATATCAAAAATATTACTGATTTGCATGAAGAATTAGTACCACTGGAAGCTGAGAGTATTTGGACTAAAATAGCTAATAAAATAGTTGCTGTTAAGAGTTTTATTGCAAAAATAGGTAGTACTATTATAGGTAAGATATTGTTTCCTTTGACTTGTATAATTGTTGCTTTATTGATACTAAGATTGGTGTGTTTGTGTTGTAAAAACAGGGGAGGGAAAAAGAAATTAATTAAAAGAAATATTGAAAGGAGAAATAAAAGAAAAAGAGATCCACAAGAAATAGAATTAGAAGAATTGAGGGAGAGTGTTTACTTGGAGACAAAGAGGGATGATGAAAGGGAGTCTGGTGTCTAGTGTTGTGAAAAAGAAAAAGACATTTCCAGTTTCTCCTAAAAATTGGGATTTAAATTTTACTAATTTTTTTTTTTGGGTTGTTTATTTGGTGATAATATCACCAAAGGGGGGATTGCTGGAGCAGAGTTTTCTGTTGAAAATCTATTGGGTTTTTTAAAGCTCTGGTTTGTCTATTGTCGAAAGAAATTAAAATTATTAATTCATAATTCATAATTATTTGTTTTGTGTAAATGTTCTAATTAACCAATACGAACTAACAAGAGAAAACTACACGTGGGGACGCGTTCATGTTATTTACTAATAATGTGCATGTTTAATTAAATAAATGTTGCTGAGTGCTGTTTATTTTAAAGCACAAAAACGCTTTTAAATGTCGTGTACTAATGCTTTTCTTGTGTTGCAAAGGCTAGATAATTACATACACATAAGGGTATTAGTGGGGTTAACACTGTTTAATCACTATGCTGTGGTAACGTTGTTTTTGTCTCTTTTAATTAAGATGGTACGTTTTGGCCTAGTTTAAGATGGCTGCCGTTTAAAGCCTACATTCGAGTGCTGAGATTTTGATGAGAAGGCCTTGATGAACATGGTCGAGAGTCATCTGACCACAGTCTTCGCCTGGTTAAAAGTTTTCCGTGAGGACAGCAGCTTTGGGCGGACATCCAAATGTCCTTGGTAGACAAAGGAGCCTCAATGAACATTATGATCACCAAGCTGGTTCTGAGGAAATATGAACATGAAAAAGAAACATTTTCAAGATTTAGTTCCGTCTTCCGTCTTTTTATTTTTGTGGTTTTTTCTGAGCGGAGATTTTTCCAAATGTAGCGATGCTACATCCTTTCCTGCTCGCTCTGCTCAGCGGTTCAGCGGATATCTAAAACATTTTATGTTGCCTTCTTTTGTTAAATTTATTATAAATATTGTTAGCTTAGAGAGGGTTTGGTCATTGCATTTTGGATTCTGAGGCCACTTCTTTCCGAACTTGCGTTGGTGAGGATCGATGCTGTGAGGACGGTGACTTGAGAGACTTCTATCGAGAGACCTGTCCTGATGACTCGTTTATGACATTTAGCTAGAATAGGTAATTATGAGAATAATGATTTTGCTTTTGAATTGATTTTCTTTGAACTAATTTTAGATAAATTACCATTATTTGAAATACTGTGTTGGTGGTTATTTCTTGTCAATTATTGAGTACTCTATTTTGATTATTGTTGATTATTATTGGTTAAATCATGACTCAAGACAGTGTCAATTAGGTCTTATCGACCGTAGTGTAGATGCAGAGTGTTTAGAAGGTTTTTCTTTCCACAGGTTCAGTGCTGATAGAGTAATCTGAGTGTATGTTAGTGAAATGGGCCCAAGCGTATGATGAGTGTATGTGCGTGTATCTGTGAATTTACTCTATCCGTGGAAGTAGGGAGAATTAGTACACCCCAATCTGCACCAATGGGACTTACCCTTTCAAAAACATACCTGATACAATTTGACGAGCGGTTAAACTACAGGATGACACATTAAAACTGCAAAAGGAAAAAGAATTAGCTACAAAAGCAGCGCAAAGGCGTAGAAACAGAAGAGTCTCAGACAGAGAAAATGGATGTCATGGTGGACGCAGACAATCCTAGTAGCAGTAAGCTTGCATTGAGACTAATGCGTGAAGCTGCACCCCTGTATGTTCCCCCGAAGGGTACGGGAACAGATGATGATAAGACTTCCGATGATGCAAAGGGATATTTCATATATAATTGGGTCTACACTCCTTGGAGTAGAGCAGATGTTATGGCCCTTTAGCCTGCCTTGCCTGACCCCCAGAAAAACCATGCCGCCTTCTATGAGGAGGTGGAGGGAGCTATCAGCTCCTGCACTATGACCTTAGCGGATATAGATATGTTCTCTAGGCTTATTTTGCCTCCTGATATTGTGAGAACAATACGTAAAATTAATGACGCTATGGCATTTGGTGACACCTGGGAAAAATTTGAAGAAATAGATGCGGACAGGGCACCTGCCCAGAAGCCCCAACAGGGGATATGAACAAATGTTACTTACCTGTAAACTGTGGTTCTCCAGTATTGGTGTCTTTCATAGATTCACATGCTTGAATATTCCCCGTCGTCGAAGTGGGAGTCCCACAGTATATAAAAAGCAATAAGTGTCATGTATATACATAAACATACATAACCACATAATAGCATATACATATCCAAATAAACTTTATATACATTTCAGAACTAACATATCAAGTGAAAAATACCATAGGATAGTATTGACACATAGGAAAGCATTGAGAAAAAGAATCACTTTACTGACATATCAATGTCGTTTTATAGTCCAAACTCCAGCCAATCAGGCACAAGCACCCTCTAGAACCTTCTCCTCAGAGGCTCAGGTCCTCAGATTTTCGTAGCACTAGAGTAACAACAGAGCCGAAGGAGGAGAAGAGAGCCTCTGAGGGGAGGAGGGTGGGTCGCATGTGAATCTATGAAAGACACCAATACTGGAGAAACACAGTTTACAGGTAAGTAACATTTGTTCTACTCAAGTATTTGGGGTGTCTTTCATAGATTCACATGCTTGAATAGAATAGTGAGCAGTAAGCAGCAGCCTTGGAAAAGGCCGTAATAATATTGCCTGAAATACAATGACAATGCATTTAATACGCAATAAAGAATTCCCAAGGAGGAGGGAAGTAGCAGAGGCTCACCTTATTTAAACAGATTCCGTAGAACTGCTTGTCCCACAGCCGTGTCCGCTTCATTAATCGATTCCAGGCAGTAGTGCTTTGTGAACGTGTGCCTGCTGGACCACGTAGCTGCCCGGCAAATCTGGTGGATGGGTACACCAGCGAACAGGGCAGTGGAAGATGACATGGCTCTTGTTGAATGAGCCCTTACTCCAGAAGAAAGAGGCTTGCCAGCCCTTTGATGGCAAAAGAAGATTGCTGAAGAAACCCAACGGGCAATCGTGGGCTTGGTAACCGACTGTCCTTTACAAGTGCGTCCGTAGGCCACAAACAGCTGATCCGATCTACGAAAGGATTGCGTTCTGTTAATGTAAAATTTCAGACATCTCTTCAAGTCCAGAGAGTGTAAACTCTGCTCCGCCGGGGACTGCGGATGCGGGAAAAAGGTCTTTAAGATTACTGGTTCATTGAGATGGAAATCGGATGGCACTTTAGGCATGAAAGCCGGATTAGTGCGGAGAATAACGCAGTCCGATCTGAATTGAAGAAACGGAGGTTGTACTGTAAAGGCGTGGATGTCACTGACTCTGCGGGAGGAAGTCAGAGCAAGGAGGAGGGCCACTTTCCAAGTTAAGAATTTGAAATCCGCCGAGTGGATTGGCCCAAAGGGCGCCTTCATGAGCTGAGCCAATACGATGTTTAGACGCCACGTGGGTGGAGGTCGCCGAATGGGCTGGAACATTCGGAAGAGGCCCTTGAAAAACTGTTGTATTACCCTAGATGAATAGAGAGAGGACGAGCCATCCTGGCGAAAGCGAGATATTGCCGCTAGAAAGACCTTTAAGGTAGAGTGTGACAGTCTGGACTGTGCTAACTGCAGGAAGAACGGCAGAATGTGTTCAGGGAGCCGTGCACTGGATGAATGTGAGCGGACGCACACCAAAGACAAAATCGCTTCCACTTAAGCTTATAAGTCTTCACTGTGGAGGGCGCCCTTGCCCTAGCTAACACCTCCCTGCAGGCTGGAGGAATGTTCAAATGAGCAAATTCAAGGTGCTCAGGTTCCAGGCTGACAAGCTGAGTGAACTGGGATTCGGATGGCATATCCGTCCTTCGTTCATTGTTAGCAGATCCGGCCTCGGGAGAAGAAGGACGGGTTCGCATTGGGAGGGGAGGAGCAACTCTGAGAACCATGCCTGCCGAGGCCACCGTGGAGCTATGAGGAGTATCTGGCACGGTTGTTGCCGCATCTTCCGCAACACTCGAGGAATCAGAGGGATCGGCGGAAAAGCGTACACAAATATCCTGTACTAATTTATCGAAAGGGCATTTCCGCACGATCCTTTGTGGGGAAACCAGCTTGCGTAGGACTGGCATTTGGAATTCGAAGGGGTTGCAAACAGGTCGATACTCGGGCGACCCCAAAGGCCGAAGACAAAGTCCAGAGTCGGCTGATGTAACTCCCACTCGTGGGTCGATGACGTTGACTGACTGAGTGCATCCGCCAGAGTATTGGAAATGCCAGGCAGATGGACTGCCTGGAGAGTAATCTGATTGGCTATGGCCCAACTCCAAATCCTCTGAGCCAGACGGGAAAGCAGCGGAGATCTTGTCCCGCCCTGCTTGTTCAGGTAGTGCATGCAGGTGGTGTTGTCCGTCTGAATGAGGACCGACTCCCCTTGGAGCTGGAGGCGGAAGGACTTCAACGCCAAGAAAATGGCCATCAGCTCCAATCTGTTGATGTGTCAGAAACGTTGAGCCGCTGTCCACTTGCCCTTGATGGATAAATCTTGAAGATGTCCGCCCCAGCCTTCCATGGATGCGTCCGTGGTAAGAATGAGCTCTGGGGCTGTTGTTAGAAAAGATGTTCCTGCTGCGATGTTGGAAGGACGGGCCCACCAATGCAGCGCGTGAGCCATGCGGGGTGTTATCACGAGCTGGTCGTTGAAGGAACCGGAGACCTGACGCCACTGCTTGTCCAATTCCTCCTGAATGGCACGACTCCTCAGTCTGCAATGTGGGATCAAAGCGATACATGAGGACGCCATCCCCAGAAAAGACTTTAATGTGCGGACTGAAGCTGACTGTTTTGCTGCGATGGAGCTTGCAAGCTGTCGAATTCGTGCTTGACGTTCCGCAGAGGCAAAGGCCATAGCAGTGTTCGTGTCGATGGTCGCACCCAGAAAGGACTTGCACAGAGCTGGTGTAAGCTGAGACTTTTGCAAGTTGATCGACAAGCCTAGAGACTGAAACAGATTGAGGCAGCGCTGAGTATCGAGGGCCGCTTGGTGGGAGGATTGGGATTTGATGAGGCAAACGTCCAAGTACGGGTATATTTGTATACCCGTCAGTCTCAAATGAGCCACCACCGGAGCCAGGATCTTTGTGAAGACCCGTGGAGCTGAACGGAGGCCGAAGGGCAGGACCTTGAATTGGAAATCCCTGTGGCCCACACGAAAACGTAAGTACTTCCTGTGGCATGGAATTATGGGCACATGGAAATAAGCATCCTGAAGGTCGATTGTTGTCATGAAATCGCCCTGAGAGAAAAATTGAAGGATGCCCTTTAGTGTGAGCATGCGGAATGATTGGTCCTTGAGAAATTTGTTGAGCGACCTTAGGTCGAGGATGGGGCGCCACTCCCCCGATTTCTTTAGTATGAGGAAAAATCGGGAATAGAACCCCAATCCTTTTTGTGATTTCGGAACCACTTCGAGGGCCCCTTTTTTGAGCATTATCTGAATCTGATTGAAAAGTTCTCTGAGGTGAGCGGGAGGAGGCCTGGATAGAGCGGTGCGTGGGGGAACCTTCACGAACTCTAGGGTATGGCCCCTTGAAATAATAGTCCAGAACCCAGCGGTCCGAAGTGATTGAGGACCAAGTTGAAAAGAACTGGGAGATTCGTCCTCCAACAGGAGAAAGGGGGAAACTTGAAAGAGGGGTCGTTTGATGTAAGCAGTCATTGTTTTTTGGAAGAATTTCCCTTGTAATTAGACTTTCCTCTAAAAGATTTGCCAGACTGCTGTCTGTAAGATTGTTGTTGTTTTTGAGAGGAATAACGTTGTTGTCCTTGGTTGTAGGAGCGGTACTGGGAAGAGGAGCCACAAAAGGAAGAGGAGGTGCCGTGGCCGCGCGCACCCTGAAATGGCTGCTTCCGGAACTGGAGAGTGCCGAGGGAGCGAGCCGTCTCCGTATCCTTCTTGATGGTTTGCAAAGCGTCCTCCACATGCTGGCCGAATAAAGATTCTCCGTCATACGGCATGTCCAGTATCTTGGCCTGTACCTCCTGACGGAACGAGGTGGAACGAAGCCAACCCTGTCGTCTTAACACAGCCGCTCCAGCCAATTGACGAAAACCCGTGGAGGCAATGTCAACGGAGCAGTCGATGATTTCGGAGGATGCCCTCTCACCCTCTTGCAGGATCTTTAGAGCTTCCGCTCTAGAATCTTCCGGGATAAGCTTAACCAAAGCCGCCATGTCCGACCACATTTGTCGATCGTAACGACCGAGGATGGCCAAAGAGTTTGCTGCCCGGACTGTTGTTGAAGCCATAGTTGAGAACTTCTTGCCAATGGCATCCAGGCGGCGGCCGTCACGGTCCGGAGGTGACGAGAGTGGAGACGATGGATTTTTGGAGCGACGTTGCACCGCCTGGGTGATCACCAAGTCTGGCTTAGGCAGGGACACTAAGCAAGCAGGGGAATAGTCCGGGGCCTTGTACTTTTTCTCCAGTCGCGGGAGGACAGCCGGGTTGGAGTTAGGCGTTTTCATCAGTTTAATGCCCTCGTTCCAGATAAAGTCAATAATAGGCACGGCTCGTACCTGCTTCTGCGGCTGTGACTTGAAGTCGTACAGAAAGCAGTCCTCCTCCCTAACCATCATGGGAAGATGAAAGCGTTGAGCTGCCCTGTCCATCAGTTGATGGAATCCTGATATGTCGACAGGTGGTGAATTAATTGGCGATGTTGGAGGGGATGCTGGCGAATTGACCTGATAGTCATCCCAGTCCGCCATAGAGTCGTCATCAGGAAGCTCTCCCTCCTCAGTATCCAGATTGTCCCCCACTTCCTCTGTTGCAGGAGGAACCAATGCAGGTGTGGATGGTGTCGGCATTGTTGGCATCACAGGGGTAGACGGAACAGCCAACGGCATCTCACGTGGAGAGCTATGAGACGAAACTGGAAACCGCTGATTATAATCTTCCAACATGAATTGAAGGTTGGAAATGAGCGACAACGGAAGCTGCGCCATGGGAATTTGTGCAGGGGGATGTTGCTCCTGCTCCTGACAGTAATAGTCTTGCGCATAATCATCCTCTTCGAAATCTTGGCATTTTATGTGAAGCTCAGAAGGACTACGAGCATCTCGAAAAGAGGACTGAACATCGTCATCAGAGTCCGAAACCTACTCAGCACCCATGGGGAATAGCTGATGAGATGGCCGAGTGACTGGTGGCAGCATAATAGAGTCCAGCGCAGCCTGGCGCCGCTGCAACAAGGAGGTGTCCACCGATACTAGCGCTGATGTAGAAATTGGCACCAAAGGCATTGTTGTAAAATTTGACACCTTCGTCGTCGAGATTATCGTCGACGAAGTCCCCGTCGATGAAGTCGTCGTCGAGAAAGCCACCGTCGACGAGAAAGCTGCCGTCGACGACGACGAGGCTGCCGTCGATGCTGTCGACGAGGGTGCCGACGACGAAGCCCGTGTCGACGAGACTGCCGTCGACGACGAGCCCGCCGATGACTTCTTCTTCTTTTTGATTATCGTTGACGAAGCCTTAGACGTCGACGGAAGTGCCAACTTCCTATTCAACGACGAAGAAGATAGCGGAATCGTCGACGAAATGGTCTTCAGGGAAACACACACCACTGTCGACGGTGAAGACGTCGACGAAGTCGTCGTCGACGATGAAGGAAATATGCTCGACACCGTCGTCACCGTCGTCGACGAGGTTGATGAAGTGGCAGATCTCGTCGACGGAGGGGCCGTCGACGGGCCCGTCAACGGTTTAGCGCGTTTTTGACTGGAAACATGCGCTGACGGAGTCAGAGACGCCTGAGAGCTAAGTCTCGGGGGCGCTGGCGTGGTAACAGAGACTTGGCCTGTAGACACTTCCTCCAGATGAAGTCTCTTCTTTTTCAGAAAAGGAGACGGTAAGTCCTGAACACTACCATGCTTAGAGGAGACTCCTGTTCGAATAGAGGCTACACTCTCCACCTCAGAAAGGGGGTTATCTGTATCCTTTAATTTTTTAAGCATTAATAAAAGGCGACCCTCCCTGTCCTTCAAAGTCTTTTGTGAGAAGGTTCTACAGATTTTACAGTTGGCCACCTTATGGTCAGGGTAAAGACAATAAATACATTTGTCATGAGGGTCCTCAGAAAAGAGCCTTAACTTCCCACAAGATGAACAGGGACGGTAAAGAGACTTCTTAGAACATGATGAGAAAACTCAAACCAGAGCAAAGAACTGAGCAGAGCTCAGGGAGACTCCCTTCACACGACGTGCGGTAGAAAATCTGAGGACCTGAGCCTCTGAGGAGAAGGTTCTAGAGGGTGCTTGCGCCTGAGATTGGCTGGAGTTTGGACTATAAAACGACATTGATATGTCAGTAAAGTGATTCTTTTTCTCAATGCATTCCTATGTGTCAATACTATCCTATGGTATTTTTCACTTGATATGTTAGTTCTGAAATGTATATAAAGTTTATTTGGATATGTATATGCTATTATGTGGTTATGTATGTTTATGTATATACATGACACTTATTGCTTTTTATATACTGTGGGACTCCCACTTCGACGACGGGGAATATTCAAGCATGTGAATCTATGAAAGACACCCCAAATACTGGAGAATAGATCTTCCTAAAGCTATTGTGACTAAATTAAAAACTCTCATACCTCCCAAGAAAATAGATTGGACTACGTTAGCGTCCTGTAAACAGAAAAAGGATGAGTCAGTTTCTGACTTTTCAAGATTTGAGGAGATATTTCATGACTTTAATGGCCAGTCGATGGCTGACAAGACAGGTAAACACATGTTTGTTGACGAATTTGTTGCTAATATGTTACCTGAAATATCTAGTCGCCTCAAGGTCAGTGAAAGTTCTTGGACCACGTCCTCCCCAGTTTCCCTTATGAGAATGGCACAATATTATGAGCAACAGGAACAGGAAGCGAAGGGAAGGGAGGATAAAAAGGTTAAAGATTTAAAAACAAAGGTTATGATGGCTCAGGCGCATGGTCCACCATTTAGGAGAGGTGGAGGAGGTGGACGTGCAATGCATACACCCGGAGCACTCCCTCTCCTTCGGGCAAATTTGTCTTCTGCTCAGTGTGCCTATTGTAAAGAGACTGGGCACTGGCGTACTAAGTGCCCCCTTTAGCAAGGCCAACAATACCAGCATGGAAGGGGAAGTATGAGAGGGCGTCCAGGGAAATTAGGAAGCAGGGGTGGTGCAAGTGCTCCCCCCGGTTTGAGGCAGTTGAATAGGGACCGAACTACCCTAATACCATTGACAATCGACACCAGTACCAAATGACTGATTATCCTGCTTATAGGCCTACAGATTCCAATTATGCATAGGGATGCCCAGGACGGGGTGTGGGACCGGGTGAGGTGCCAGTACATCAAATGGGTCCCTATGTTGACGCAAATGTCTTGGGATCTACTGATTGATTTCTGGTTGATAAAGGGGCTACCCGTAGTGCCCTGTCTAAAAGACTGGTTCCTAGGGCTCCCTTGTCTGGCACATTGATAACATCAATAGGGTTCGACGGAACACCTACACCTAGCCCACTATCACACCCACTTGAATTCGGACTAGATAAATTCACTGCAACATGTCCGTTTTTACTCTCCCCTAACACTCCAGATAACATTGTAGGTATCGACATGCTAAAATATTTTCGTGCTACAATACGCTGTTTTCCAGCAGGTGTACATGTTATCCTTAATGACAACTATCCAAACATTGATAGATCTTGCCTTATCAATGAGAACGTCGCTCTCTGGCATCCCTACCTTGCACTCTGTGGGCTACATCAGACACTGATGGGGGTCAAATTGTTATTCCACCTGTACAAATTCAAGTGAGGGAGGGTGCCTCATTGCCTCGTTTGCCCCAATATAAGATATCCCGAGAGGGCGAAGAAGCACTAGCAGGTATTGTTCAAGATTTGATTAAAGTAGGTGTAGTGGAAGAGGTTCTCTATAATACCTGCAATAGCCCTATCCTTCCTTTTTTGAAAAAGGACACTGATACTAAGATTTACAGGTTCATTATTGATTTGCATGAGGTCCATAAAATAGTGGTACCCCAATATCCGGTAATTTCTGACATAACAACCCTCCTCACTATGGTTCCTCACACTGCCACCACATTCTCCGTGATTTATTTGCGTTCTTCTCAATACCTATTCACCTGGACAGCCATTATCTATTAGGATACACACTGATAAACAGATCATTCAGGTTCTGTAGAGCTCCACAGGGCTATACAGAAAGTCCCAGTATTTACAGTCAAGCATTAAAGAGACAACTTGATTCCTTTCCTGTACCAAAAGGGGTGGTTCTAATTCAGTATGTGGATGACATGTTGCTTACTGCAGATACTACGGAACTATGTGAAGAAGTTACATTGTTACTATTATCATTTCTTGCTTCACATAATCACAAAGAAAGAAATTGCAATACTGTAGACAGCAGGTTACCTATTTAGGTCACCTCCTGTCTAAGGAGGGACGTGCGCTCACACCAGATCGCATTCGGACCATTCTAGACACTCCTGTACCTCGTACTCAAAAAGATGTCTGTGCATTGATTGGCCTTACTTCCTTTTGTAGGCAGTGGATCCCCTGTTTTCCGCACATTATCAAACCTCTGTTAGCCCTTTTGACCAAAGACACCCCGATGCCCCTCCCATGGACTGATGAGTGCCAGAGAGCCTTCCAACAGTTACGTCAAGCCCTTTGCTCTGCACCAGTATTAGGTACCCCAGATTACAATAAATCTTTCACACTCTATGTACATGAAAGAGAAGGTTGTGCCCTCTCGGTCTTAGCTCAGATGCACCGTGATAAACAACGCCCGTGTGCATATTTTTCAGCTGTCCTCGACCCAGTCTCTCGCGCGCTGCCTGGATGTTTCTAAGCAGTGGCAGCAACAGCTGTATCCATACACCAGAGTGAAGGAATAGTACTATCACACAAATTACTTGTGTTAGTGCCCCATTCAGTCGATGCGTTGTTGAACCAAACAAAGACGCAGCATTTGACTAGTGCTCGCTTGACAGGATATGAATTGACACTTTTGGCCCCCCATATCACGCTAAAAAATGCTTGACACTAAATCCTGCCACATTACTGCCATTTCCATCCACTTAGCCTCAGTCACAACAGTCACATGATTGTATATTTCTCACTGAAGAACAAACAAAAGGTTGTGTTGACCTGCAAGAGACTCCCTTATCCATTACAGACGGGGAGTTATGGGTTGATGGGTCATGTTTGAAATTGCCCGATGGCACTACATCTGCTGCCTATGCTATTACGACACTCCAGACAATAGTTGACACAGCTCACATCCCACAGAAATCAGCTCAAGCAGCCGAACTGATTGCCTTAACAAGAGCATGTGAGCTTAGTACAGACCTGATTGTCAATGTCTACACCGATAGTCAGTATGCGTTCGGAGTAGTGCACAATTTTGGCCGCCTGTGGAAAGACACGGTTTTCTCACTTCACATGGAACACAGATAGGGCATGGAGAACTAGTGCACAATCTTCTTACTGCCTTAACCTATCCTAAGAAAATAGCTATTGTCAAGTGTAGCGCACACAAGAAGGTGACAGACAAAATTAGAAAAGGTAATGCCTTTGCGGATCACACAGCCCGTGAGACCGCAACGCAGCTAAGCACCACGTCTATGTATGTGGTTAAGTCGCAAGCTGAACGTTGGCATGATGCTAGACAGTAAGTGCTGGATATGCAACAATCTGCCTCCTTCGATGAATTAGAACAATGGTCTAAGGAGGAAGCACTGGACGATGAGGGCTGTTGGAGGAACAAAGATATGACTAAATGGAAGTTGTCCACTGCATACCTATACCCTCTGATTCATATGGCACATTATCCAGCCCATGTTAGTGCATCTTCAGTAGCAAAGCAGCTTATGCAAGTCTGGGACCATCCTGACATTGCTACTACTGCTAAAAAGATAATCGAGTCTTGCCTGGTTTGGCACCAGGACAATCCTGGGAAGGGAACGCAAACTCCAACAGGGGGGTTTGCAACACCATCTGCACCCTTTGAGGTCCTTCAGATGGACTATATCTAGTTTGAGCACTGCAATAACCTTAAATATGTCTTAGTAATAGTTTGCGCCTTCAGCAAATGGGTGGAGACATATGCTACGAAAGACAATACAGCCCTCACAACTGCGAAAATACTCCTGAAGGAATTCTTCCCTCAATTCGGTGCTTGTCGAGTTTTATGGAGTGATAATGGGCCTCATTTCATTGGACAGGTTGTAGAGTATGTTATGAAAGGGCTTGGGGCCAAGCAGAAGTCCCATGCTGCTTTTCACCCACAGTCAGCAGGCTTGGTGGAACGTTATAACTCTACATTGAAACAGGAATTGGGCAAAAAAAGAGGCTTCCATTTCTTTGAAATGGCCTGATGCATTGCCCTTAGCACTGCTTTCCATCAGATCAATACCTCATACACGCTCTGGGCTTACCCCTTATGAGGTCGTGTTTGGCAGGCCCATGAATATCTGGGGGGTTCCTAAGCCTCGCCCTATATACGATGTGCCTCACACATTAATGAGTGATTATCTGTCTCAGTTGACACACAAGCAAAGGGGACCGTCTTGGAGATGGAAGAATATAGTAGAGGAGATGCAGCAACAAAATATGTGTATCCAAACTCTAGATCGGCTAAAGGAAATGGGCCACCTGTTATCTCTGTCGTTCTGACTACTGGCCCCCTCTGTGTACAGAGTACTGGCAATGTGGTAATGGGCCACAGTAACTGTACTACAGTGTTGCAAATGTCTATGAGGGGCCGAAGCAGCTTCCTCGCATCACGTCAAACTTATTTCGTTTGTGGAGCTAAGGCATACTACTTCCAGCCTTCAGGCTGGTCTCGTACCTGTTACAGAGCCTTCCTTTTACCACCTGTGTTTCTAGCTCCCCCAACATACTACCAAAATTTACAATTGTTCAATCACCACGTAGGTAGTAGGGGAAAACGTGCCATCGATGTCTCTGCAGTCGATCAGACAGAGACCACATGGGAACAATATACAGACTTTAATAAAGGATTTTTCTTCTTCATTGGCTCAGTACATAACAGCAAGCTGGTCTGTCGCCTCACTCGTACAATGGAGGCAGTGATTAATCAGACAACTACAGGCTTAGGAAAAATGAAGGAAGAACAAGCATCAATCTGCATGGTCACTTTACAGAATAGACTTGTTTTAGATGTTGTTCTAGCTGACCGAGGTAGAGCATGCCCTGTCATCGGATCCAGCTGCTGTGTTTTCATACCAGACAATTCACCATCTGTCTATGCGGCCATCTCCAAACTACACAAGATAGCCACCGAAATACATCAAGACACAGGAACATGGACTTGGACTGAGTGGTTTTGGAACTTACTTTCAGTTTGGGGTTTGACAGTATTATTATTCCTGTTCAAATTAATAGCTATTATCTTCTCTTGCTGTTTGTGTATTCATTGTGGACCAATGCTCTGTTCACTCTGTACTTCTGCCTGTATTGCCTGCATACCGTCGAAAGCGAATGTCCAAAATGTAAATGCCAGTTTAGCAGTGAAACAAGAAATACATAGACTAATGGTAATAGATGTAGAGGATGTATGCTATGCCCCTTAGAAGGGACAAAAACTGTCTTAGCTTATGCTAAAAGGGTCGTCTGTGGAAAAGTGTAAATTCTGTTAGCATAAGCGGCAGTCATTTTGAATGTTGCGTCCATTTAGTTTCTGTCGTATTCATTTCACTCTCTGCTGTTCGCCTTTTCACCCAGCCTGTGTCCTTAACTTTAGCTGACCTCTCTGACATGGTCAATTTGATGTACATGCTGTGGGGCTGCAGCTGCCAGTGCACCTGGTCTCCGATGTTATAAAATGATTGCTTATTGCCGCCATAAACATTCATTACTCCCCCTCTTCAGTTCTGACCACCTGGTCACCCATCTGCTCTTGTTTGCCTATAGCTATTTCGTGCTTAAACTTGTTTCTTTCAGTTTTCCTTCCCATGCAATTACACTGCAACAAACAGTATATAAGGGTGATGGTTTTGTATTCAAGGTACTTCCTCCCACAACACTTGAGGGTGTTGTTCGGACGCGGTCCCGCTCATGAGTGTTTAATAAACTTGATCTGTTTTACTTCACTCCAGTGCTGATCTCTCTTTTGTTAGTTTTCGGACCTGTGGGCGCGAGGGTGACCCTGCACCAGTGTGCCCTCACGGGGGTACATTTCCACAAGAATACAAGGAGAGTTAGCCTGAAACTGCTTTGCTCCCTGGGTGAGGCAAACTATACATGGACAACCTAAACAAATAAAGCCAGCAAATAGAAAGCAATAAAATGTGAGTTGCAAACCACAAAGCCAATGGTAAGCAGTGGATGGAATGCATTCCCAGGGTAGCTTTCTGAATATCCCCAAGACGTCTTTAGCAAACCAAACAGCTGCACTGTCTGGTAGGCTTCAACCTAAAAAAGCAATTGCCCTGAGTCTTGTGCACTGTCTTTTTGTCCTGCCAGACCCGGGAAGGGAAAATAGGACTGTCTTTAAAAGGGCCAACCATGTGATGGTTGAAATGCAGTGACCCTGTAGCGCACGGGCTGCCACCTTTGATTGACTAAAAGCACTAGCTGCAGTCAATTAGCAATTCCACAAACATTAAATGCAGCAGGGGAAAGGCAAGCTTGGCAGGTCATGAGAAATGCCAATTTACATCTGTTCTCTAATCCCCTCCAAGGTTTAGATAATTCCCTCGAAGGATTGTTCTAACTTCCGACTCTCTTAGCATCATGGTCCAATTTATGATCACTTTACTAAAGATGCCAACTAAAAACAAGCATTGACAAAGCCAATAGGTCCCGCCTATTCCATGTTGTACACCAGTGTATCTGCTGTTCAGCATGGCTAAAAGTTAGTGGCATGGGGGGGAATGGGAAGAGTGGGGTAGATTGGAGTCAGGTAGACTGGAGTAAAATGAAAAGGGTAGATTGGAGTAGAGTGAAGTGGGGTAGAGAGGAGCGGGGTAGATAGGGGAAGAGTAGAGTGGGGTAGAATGGAGTTGGGTAGATTGGGGTGGAATGGGGGGACTGTAGTTGGGTAGATTGGGGTAGACTGGAGTCAAGTAAATTGGGGTAGATTAGAGCAGAGTGAAGTGGGGTAGATTGAAGTTGATTGGGTAGCTTAGAGTGGTGTGGGTCAATTGGGGTAGTTTGCCATGGAGGAATGAGGGTGATTGCCGTGGTATATTGCAGTGGGGTAGATTGACTTGGGGTCAATTGGGTTAGACTGGAGTGGAATGGGGTAGACTGCAGTAGAGTGGGGTGTGGTAGATTTGATTAGGGTCGGTAGATTGGGGTAGAGTGAAGTGGGGTAGAGTGGGGAAGAGTGAGGGGGTAGATTGGAGTGTGTTGGGGTAGACTGAAGTGGGTTAGATTGTAGTGTAGTGGGGTAGACTGAAGTGTAGTGGGTAGATTAGGGCAGGGTGTGGTGGATTGGAGTGGGGTAGATTTGAGTAGAGTGTAGTGGGGTAGAGTGGGGTAGATTAGGTGGAGTGGGGTAGATTGGGTGGTTTATAGTAGGGTAGACTGGAATGGAGTAGAATGGAGTAGGGTGGAGAGGGGGAGATTAGACTTGGGTTGGATAGACTGGGGTAGATTGGCTTGGGATAGATTAGAGTGAGGTAGTTTGGAGCAGGGTAGATAGGATTGGAAGGGGGTAGATTGGAGGGGAGTGGGGTAGATTGGAGTGAGGTGGTGTGGGATAGATTGGGTAAGGGTAGCTTGGGATGGGGTAGATTGGAGTGGGGTGGAATTGTGTATAGAGGAGTGGAGTAGATTGGGGTGGAGTAGATTGAGTGGAGTAGATTGGGGTGGGGTAGATTGGGGTGTGGTGGATTGGGGTGGTTGGAATGGGTTAGATTGGAGTAGGGTAGATTTGAGTGGAGTGTGGTAGATTGGAGAGGTATGAAGTGGGGTAGAGTGGGTGGATTAGAGTGGGGTAGACTGGATTGGAGTATGGTAGACTATGGTAGATTGGAGTGGGGTAAGTGATGAGGAGCGGCATACAATGGAGTGGCATAGAGTGGAGGAGCGTAGGTTGGAGTGGTGTAGAGTAGAGTGCGGAATTGTGTCATGGAGTGAGTTGTGTGGAGTGGGCAGATTTAAGTGGTGTATCGTAGAGTGTTTTGGAGTGGAGGGGCTTAGAGTGGAGTGCCATGTAGTAGAGTGGAGGGGCATAGACTGGAAGGGCATAGCGTGGAGTCGGGTGTTGTAGCATGGAGTGCTGTGGAGTGGTGTAGTGTGGAGTATGCATCGTGTGGTAGCACAATGTCATTACAGACAACACATTTTTAATTGAAATTACCATTACATTTACACATACAGACAGTTTTAATTCGCGTAAAACAATAATGTGTGGAAATGTCATCACCTAATGTACTGATCATATTCAAATATTTGCTTACACCACAATTCAGAATTTAAAAAATGTGCTTCATTTGTACTTTGCTAATAATTATATATTCTGAAATATCAGCACAGTTTATTTTCTTGTGTGCTAGAAAAAGTACCATCCAACAACCCTTCTCCTTGCACATTGCTACTCAGCAGGATTGTCACAAATTCTCTCACGTTGAAGTCAGAGAAAGAAATGTAAACACAAAAGACGGGCCAGGTAGTAAATCAAGAGACTGCCAGCAGTCATGTACTTCCCGTTTACTCACCATAGACAGTAATCTCCAGATAGAGCTGGAAGTTGGTCGTCTCGATAAATGTCTGTAAGGCCTGAGAAGCATGGCCCCCCTTGCTAGCCAGTACATCGATGACTGCCTTCACCTGATCTGCCAGTGAGCTGACCTTGTTCACCTGCCCAGCCTCCTCATCGCTGAGGAGGTCCAACTTCTTCATGTAGCTGATGATGTCCTCCAGGAAGTCGGGGGAGACAGACCTCACTAGCTGCTTCCGGAAACAATTGATCCAAATGGCTGAAATGAAAAGGAGAATATCAGAGAAAGTCGGGCAAAAGGACAATACACAGAACAAAAGAAGGAAGTAACTAAAGCCAGAGGGATAAAATAGTCAAAGTAGTCATACAAAAGAAATAAAATGATTAAATACGAAACAGGAATGAATTCAAACAAAAACAACTATTTATATAGTAGAATGTTTTCAGTGTTATTTTAGTGGCAGCCAACACATGAAAAGTTTTTCTCCTTCTCAAAGCTTGCAGGCCCAAAATTACAAGCATTGAGAGTAAAATAAAAGACTATGTACTAAAGTGACTTTTTGAATTGCAAATGTAGTTGTGAATCTCAATGTTAACACACACAAAATACTAGTGGCAGTTTGGATGTATCCTTCTGCTCCCACTACACTACTTGCACTGAACTGCATGAGGGACTCCTTTACAACTAAAGCCCTCTCTAGCCGCACCTGCTGGCGTCCTCCCAAGTATTGCTCTGTTGCCTCCCAGCCCTCCCTCCTTCCAATGTGTGCTTCTAATTCCCCAAATCACTCTTATCTTTTTCCCTCACCGCCCTCTGTACCCCAAGCACTCACTGTTCCTCCTCCATGTGCTCCCCTGCCCACTCTACCTTTCCGGGTGCTTCTTATAAGTACTGCCGCGATCAGGATTTTTTTTTCTTTCATGGCAATGAAATGGGGGCTATAGTGAAGGCTCCATTGCTTTCAAAATCATCCTCTTTTTGTTTGTTCAAGAGAAGGTCATATGAAAAGGCAGCCTTCATTCTAGTGGCTTCTTCTGTCATGGATACTAAAGAAGGACTGTACACACCCAGCATATTAATGCATGCTGGTCAATGATACAATTGGCACTATTTGATTAGGTGCCGAAGCGTAGTCCTAAGGTTAGGCACATGTCCACCAGGATATTGGAGTGATTTATGCAATGGAGGCACCGACCTATGCCGTTAATTATTAGCCCTACTAGCATGCAGTAGCTTTGCCCAGACGATATCCTCACTTTCTTTTCCGTCCAGATTAATATTCTACATTTCAATCTTTGTTCCTGGAAGTGTTTACTTAATACCCGATTTTTAGAGCCTTTCCGCAGACATCTCCATTCCCTATTTACTTCTTTTTTAAGTAACTGCCCTGCTCTTGTTTGAGCTTTGATGAATTTTGTGGCTGGTACTTGGCCTCTGTTATTGGTATGGATTTATTTGTTGCGCATCTTTAAGAGGCAAAGTAAAGGAGGAACTGAAACGTTAGAAAGAGAACTTACTTTAAAAGAGAGACAAATTAAGGAACTTCTGGATAACAAGGTTGAGGCTCAGAAGCAAGTTTTTTTGGACATCTGTCCATAAAACATCCTTAAAAAAAGCACACTTAACAATAAAAACATTTAAAATGACCCCCCTCCTGGCTACTCTACCCCCCTCCACTTCATATTTAAAGTTCTGTTTAACAGATTGTAAAAACCGAGCAATTCCAACTGCCACATCACGATACCGCATTTCGGACAATAGCTCCACAGCTTTACTCCTATGGAGAGCATCATATTTAAAAAACAGAGGTCTTAAAAACTTGATTCGATTTACATAATAAAAGACGCAGTCCATAAAAGTATGCGTAAGAGTACATTTAACTTTCAAGGGGCAGGGGCAGAGACCACGATTATTCAGCACCCTAATCCTGTGTGGGCGGGACGAGTAGATTGGATTGCATCCCACCCTAGCCCTTAATATTTCATTTCTCAATCATGGATCTGGATAACAAGAAATGTACCAGGGATGTCCCACGGGTATGGAAGTGTAGCGAGGAAAGGGAGGTATATTATGGCAAACACCCATTGTTAAATGACCCAGTAGAGGATCATCAAGTTTGGAGACTGAATTCCAGAGGGCAAGATTGGCAGCAACTAGTAAGTGTTAAACAGTGATCATCCTGTATGATAATCCCTTGACAAAAGGATCTGAATAAAGCTCACCAGGAAGGTAGGAGAGGAAACAAGTTAACCCATACACAGTGCTGCGCACCAGAAAGACAAACTGCCCAGGCATACCTATAGGCATGTCTGGTTCATACAGGCAGGGCCTCAACAGCTCACCGGAGTAACCATGAGAGCTCCTTCATGTTGTTTTGGAAGAGACGAAAATCTATCACCACTTTCAAAAGATGAGTGCACCATGCCTTGGAAGGCCAGTTCAGTGTGATCTGGATGGCCTTACAGGCAAATCAGTTTGGGAAGAGTATTGCCCTCAGAAGAAGGGAGAAAGGAGAGAAAGCATAAGGCTGAAGGCCATTACAGTCCCAGAGAAAGGTATCAAAAGTCTAGATCTCAGGATCGAGATGCCAGCTCATGAATTTTGGAAGCTGGTGATTCAAACAACACATAAAAGTGTCCAAGTCGAAGGAATTACAAAGCTTGGATATGGCCTCATTGATAACAACAAGATTCTAACAATGCTACTTACACCTTTTGTAAGGTATCACCTTTTTTGGTACATATTGCATCCATGCATTGTACCCTGGCCCTTTATATAGGATCCTGCTGCCGTCAAATTGGAAAGACCTGGGAGGTACTCTGCAACAATTACCAGTTTGCTGTGCAGGCAATGCTCCAAGAGGTTTTTGGAAAGGTACTCAAGATACATCAATCTGGCACCCACAAACTAGTTGACATACTCCAATGAGGACAAGCTGTCCATCCTTGAGAGGACATTGCAGAGCATCTTTTGCTTTACTAGACTCTGGCAGCCAAAGTGCCTGTAAGTAGCCCCAACACGTTTTTATGGAGGATTCATTCAGACTAAGACCACAAGCCCAAGGAATTAAGCTAATCAAGTTGGTGCTTCTGCAGGGCCAGCAGGCATCAGACATGATAAAGTCCAGAGCAGACCACAAGATGCCTGTGCAATTCCTGGTAGCACAACCATCGACAAAGCTCGGAGAAAAATGAATTATTCAAGGAGATATGGTCTCATTGGAGTACTCAATAAAAAAGCGTAGACGCGGGAATGGACAGAAGTCATCAAGAGGTCAACAAGTTGATCTAAACTCCTAAGATAAAGGGAATTGAAAGAAGAGGGTGGCTTCAGCTCTGATGTAATCAAAGTGACCTTCCTTGGATATTTCAGGGTGCAAAGGGAGGTGTGCTCTATGAACCCCTGTAAATCTGTTGCCTCAGAGGGATCACAAGTTGATGATGACACCTGTATCTTGAAGAAAAGAAACTGTCTCGTTCAGATGTTGTAACGGGGTAATAGGGCAAGGGTGCATCTGAAGCAGGCCATCCCAGCCAATAATAATGGATTGATACTACATGTCAGCTTCCACAGCTCAGAAAACCTTGGGATGGAGAAAAGGCCAAAGATAAGGCAGGATAGCTACCATATCTGGCCTGTGCACTGGACATTTGGAAAGGATTTGTGATCTTTGGAAGTGAAAATAAAAAACTATGCATCTTTCAGATTCAGCCTGATCAGCCTTTCGCCCAGAAGAAGTGTAGATATGCAATCCAGTGATGCGAACATGAATATTTATAAAAGTCCTAATGCCCTTTTTCCTTCCTTACGAAAAATAGGGAAATTATAAAATCTCCATGTGAAGGATGTGAAACACAGTTGTCTTTCCTGACCATCTCAGAAACTTCCCGGTCTACTAGGGAGCTCTCCTCAAGGGAAGAAAACAATAAGGCAGAGACAGCTGAATTGGCGAGAATCAACCGATACGTCTAGCAATAGTTTTGGGAACCCATAGATCTGAAGTGATACACTGCCACGGTGAAGAAAAACAACAATGAGTCCCTGATTTCAAGGACAGGAGTGGGAGGAAGTTTAGGAAGTCTTTCCTTGAGAGGTTGATGGAGGAGGGGCTGGCTGCCTCCAGCATTGGTGGATGATCCCCTGAAATCTCGGCCGCTATCGGGGGAAGAATACCAGCACTGCATGGGAGTTAAAGGAGTAGTTCTCACACCAACAGAATGAGTGGTGAAGGAATGGGCTCCCTGAGAGCCAGATAAGTATCCCTATTCATCGCCTGCCAGGGCAAAAACATGAGGATTGTGGAATGCATGCTGCACAGAGGGTTGAAAAGTGTTCAAGGTGGTAAAACTGAAAACGTATTTACATAGCAACTTTATTAACTTGTCTCTAAATGAAAGGCAAAAAGTGCTCTCATTAAAGACCTCTGAAGACAGGTCTGAAATGTTGGAGTTCATGAGTATAATAATGGCCTTCCTGTGCTTAGAGAAGATGATAGAATGGACATCAACAGGGGCAACCAGGGCAATCAACGCCTCTGTGGAGTTTGTGTCAAATGTCGTCCAGTGTGCAGCAAGAAGGTCAGAGGATGGGAGCGGATTTCCAAAGCAGCACCCACCTTCCTGGAAATGGAATGGTGAGAGCACCCTGAGCTTCGGGTTAATCAATCTAACTTCACCAGTGGAAAGGCAAACTAGTGATGGGTGAACTCAGTGGCAAGTGTAGATGAGATCTAACTGTGAGTTAGGGTGTTTTTAACTCCAGTAGATTGAACATAGGCTCACCCTGGAGCTCTACGGTGGTAGGTTTGGGATGGAGGCAGGAGTCTGGCTGAGGCTTGGACAGAAGAGAGAGAAATTAGGCAGAAGTCAGAATAACAGGGGCAAGGTTTCTATTGTCACTGGCGCTTGTAAGTGGACTCTCTGATAAGAAATCATCCACCTCATCATCCTCCAAAATAAAGGTCTTGAAAGGAGAGTCTCTTTTTCAACCTTTGAGAGAATGCTGCACCTGGCCTTTTGGTGAAAATCTGTTTCACATAGTGGCACCACCTTTCACTGCAAGCAACCATGCCAGTTTTGCTGAAAATGGCAGCTGGACAAAAAGACTCCTGAGAGTTAAATGTAGCAGGGCATATGTGGATGAGCAATACCAGGCGCGGTGCGTCCATTGGGGCGTTGGGGCGTAGCCCCACTAAGCCACATCACTAATTAAATAAATGTAATTGGCAATGCCTCAAACCACTCGCTAAATATTATACGCGCCGCTAGTACCGGGACACGCCCGACTCAATCCGGACTGCGCTGAAGCCAGGGGGTGGGGCTGGGCTGCGGTGACAGACTCAGCTGCTGCAGTAGTGCGCATGTGCATTTTTGGGCTGGTCATTTTTATGACCAGCCCGAACATGCGCGCACACTACCTTCCCATTAAAAGGGACCCAAGGGTGTTGCTTCATACAGCAGCCAGGGAAGCAGCCCCCGGGTCTCATAATGGGCGGAGAGTAACTGTGCCATTAGCCAATCATGGTGCTGCATGCAGCGCCAGGATTGGCTGACACACTGTGCAGAAGGGCAGACAATCCTTTATTGGGTGCCGTGCGTGGGTGGTGGCACTGCCGCAGCCGCACTTTGTATGGCCAATCACTGTGGCTTCATGTGAAGCCATGCAGTAGTGATTGGCCATTTCGGGACGCTGGCTGTCGTCGTGACGTCGCAGGCTCGCAGCGCAGCAGGCCGACTCCCTCGCGTCACCGCACACACTAGACCTCGTGCTGGTGTACTGCAGTGCTAACTGGACTGCTGGTGGCTCGCCTGCTGCTCGTGTCGTCATCGTGTCCTACACGGAGATCCTGAGAGAAAAGTAAAAGTCGCAATTAAAAACACCAAAAAGCTGTTTGTATAGTCGCAATTATTATGACAAACTATGACTGTAGAAATACAGAAAATGCTATTTTAAAGATCGGTGCCCTGCTACCTCAAGTAGCTTTCTGTATTTTAGACTTCTAAATAGCTCTGATGATGACGTTTAATTTAAGCCAACTTCTTCAAACCATCTCAGTGACCGCTGCTGTGTACTGGGGCCCTGCAGGACAAAGTGTCTTTGCTTTACTCCTTTATAATTTTTATATTTTAATTTATGCAGTGTTATATAGCACGCGCAAACTCCACCCGAAGGTATAGGAGCGCGTTAAAATGAGCACCAGTTATGTCACACAAGGACACAGTTATGTCACACAGGGACACAGTTATGTCACACAGGGACACAGTTATGTCACACAGGGACACAGTATTTTTTTTCTAGGCAAAGAGACTGATTAAACGAATTGTCGTGATTCACAGGATGTTGAGCCGCCCGACGCCGAGACTCGACTCAAACCCAGTTTTCTATCTCCAAGGGCGGCCGCTCTGACGGTTACACCACGTCTTTCTCTCTTTGATAACACCATCGTCCTAGAGAACTATATTTATATTTTAAGCTCCATAATTCGGAACAGGCGGTCCCACCTCCTTCGGCCGTGTACCTATTTCACACAAAACCCTTTTTGTGGCGTCTCAGGTTCAGTACCGGCGGTACAAGATGACCCAGCTTTGAGAGCTTGCAATGCGAGAACCGACAGACACTGTGGCTTCCCACTCCCCGGGCGCAAAATAGTAATGGCGCAATTAACTGCCACCACGGGAACCTGGAACAAATAGGGAAAAAAGACAAGAAAGTTGCGCAATGCCGCGATTGCACTGGAGGGGCACAATCAACATAGGGGCAGACGGTAGCAGGAAATAAGCTGACGAGGGAGGCGCAGACAGCCCTTCCTACTCAGGTGAGGGAGGGGTGTCTGGCTGCGCACTGTCCCAGACAGGAGTGTTCACTGTCAGAGTCCCAAGTTTTCTGTTGAATCTGTGACCTTTTCATGTATATGTACTGTAGGAAGGTGGATATCTGACTATGGTTACCCCCAACTTTTTGCCTAGTGTCTAGCTGGTTTTTCGACTTAGTTGTCCTGAGATCCTGCCATTCAGGGTCTCAGGCTGTCTGCTCTCTCTTTAAAATGGACTCTATGTACTCTAGGTGCATAACCCATTTGGATAGGATCACCTTATTGGCCCCTGTACAGTGTACCTTAGGTACCCAGGGCATAGGTGTACCCTAGGCCTACCAGGGGCTGCAGCATGTATTATGCCACCCCTGGCCTGGCCTTCCATTATGACACAACTGGCTGATCACTCAGCTGGGGCAAGGTCGTGTAACCACCCCTTGCTTAGGTGTAGTATTCCTATACCTATCTTATATATAGACACATGTGTACCTCTTAGCCACTCCTAAGGCAGGCCTTAACAATCCTGGAGGCAGAGTGCTTGGTAACATGTGAGATGGTGCTCTAGCATGAGCTGAGCCTGTCTGCAGCTTTCGTAACCATGTCCTTACAGCTGTTCTATGATATAGCCTACCATATACTCTTAAAATGCCTTATAATCTTAAACGAATATGGTAACTATGGTTTGGCTGTATTAAAACATGTCGTGTAAGGTGTCTAACACTTTGGAATAATACCCCCATCCCATTTCCGGGGATGAGGATATTATCCCTCCCTTCTAGAGGGAGAAGACATGTTGAAACCTACTTACCCGGTTAAAGTTAACCAGAGCCCCAGCATCACAAAATGGATGCTGCTGCCACGACACAAGTCTGACCTCCTGCTGCTGGGAGTGATCCCGGCAAGGGAGGCTTGGACAATAGGTTTCCTGCCTTGGGAGGTGCGAGCACCACCCCAGACAGGCCTTAGTGCATTGGGGCAGGGAGGGATGAAAGAAACGAGACACTGCCTGGGGCACACAAGGTGTCCCATGCATAGTCCAGTTCAAACCGGTGCTGGGGCACTCCAGCCCCAGTCCTGGCACGAAACTGGACAAAGGGAAGGGGGTGTAACCACCCCCCTCCAAGGTCCCACCCATAAGGCGTGACCTAGCAGGCAACCCAGCCCCCCAGATTATTATAAGTGTGGTAGTTGGGCCCCAGGAGATTAGATTATCCTGAACCTGCAACTTGAACAGAAACTCTGGACCTTCGACATTCGACGAAAGAAGAAGACTGAAGAATATCCCTTGTGGCCAAGGAGTGGCTACCCTGTGCAAACAGGCACCATCAAGAGACTACCCTTTGCTTTGCTGAAGTTCTACGAGGGACCGACTGCAGAGCCCGACCAGAGCCTTGACTTCCAGACTTCTCCGACCCTGATCCACATCCACAGCCGAGCTGAGATCCGTGGAGGCGACGAGAGACGTGGGACCGGCTACCTGGGAAAAGTGGCGAGTATCTTCCAGCGCAGCTTCTGAGGTACCCTCGAAGTTGTGCACCGGGGATTGAGAAGCCCCAACCCCAAGCACCATCTGCACCGAAGATCAGCCCCCCACACTCCACGAGTCCTGCGTGGGGCCCTTCTGCATTTTCCTGATTGCCGTGTCTGTCCGGTTGCTTGCCCGTTGGCTAGCGGCCTTTGCGACGACACACCTTTAAATCTTCACTGCTGGTTTGGCTCCTCCAGACTGGCTCCCGCTCCTCTGCAAAAGAGAAGCACCCCAGACCTTCCTGGTCTGCACCAGAAGCAAGTCCTCCATTCTTCGTGGGTTCCGCTTGCCAAGGCTTGGTGAGTCCTAGTTCAACTTCGACGCCGCCGACAGCAAGAGCCTTCGTGGGACAGCTCGCCTCCTGGTCCTGGTCATCCTCGACATCTCCTGGTACCCGTGGCTGCTGCGACAAGCTTCACCTCTTCACCTGCAATCTTCACGACATCGCCTGGTTCGTTCCTGGTTCCACGTGGTCACTGGCTAGTGACCTTGACTCTGTCCCTTCTGCTTGCAGGTACCCTTCCTTCTTGATCCCGGCCTTGGGATCCACCGGACACTCTGCACTGACTGCCTGTCAGCAACCTTCCTTCAGGCATCCATAGAAGTCCATGACGAAACCCGACGCAAGTTCACACCTATGCACCCACAGCCTGTGGGCTAGGTAACTTGGGTACTTCGGTGCTCACAAGGGTAGTGACTATCCTAGGGTCTAGTTTCCGAGTCTCGACTTTCTAGCTACTCCAGAAGTGTCCTAAAACTGCTTATTTCAAAACTGTACTATTTCTATCGATTATACGCATTACGCGTGAGTGTTTCCACTCTGCACCTGAATCCCGTGGGCCTCCCACTTCCTAACTGTTGGTAGTGTAGTGTAGCCCCAGCGATTCCCTAGGCCTAGGCCTATTCTATTTCCGTGACAGTGGCCCTTATACCACTTCTTTAGTATATGGTTTGCGTGGCCCCTAGGGCCTAACTGTATTACTTACCTGTGTGACTTAATGTATGCTTAAATAAGACTGTGTTGTACTTACCTCGAATCTCATAAAGAGTGCTGAGGGTTTGACTAGAATAAATACACTTTATTTTATGTCTATATCTGTTGTGGTGTCCTTTCATTTGGTATTCAAGGGATTATATATGGTATCAAAGCTGGCTTCACATGCCATTCAGAGTTTAGCCTAAGACTGCTCTTGTCCATGCTACCACTAGGATAGCTGGTCTATAAGGTTGACTTTACAACCAATCACCATAAGGGTTGTTGGACTGATATAAGGTGTACACTAGAACTAGTGACATCATACATTAGGCCAACTTCTCACATGTACCTTTTGTTTATTTATACCATGCCCATATCATTATTGCAACGCCCGCTGAATTTGTTGTCAATGCAGACTACTGTCTACGGTCTAGAATGCAAAGTCCTTCCCAGTGTAATCTATGCCCTGCTGCTCCATGATCCAATTACACAATCCGCTTCCGCTCTGCTCCGACTGATTGTTTTCATGGTGATTACTCGGGCGGCCTGGCCACATTTTCTCCTAATTTGTGTTGTGTTAGAGGTATTTTATGCACACTTAATGCAGAGGCCTCCTCTGACCTGTCCTACTCTGTCAATGCCTGCTGCCCTGCCCCCCGGCCCTTATCTTCACTCACACACTCAGTCATATTCAGGTATTACTATACACTAACTCAAGGCAGGGCCGTGATTAAGGGCAAACCTTTCTTGGCATTCTAGGTACTTTGCGTGTGCTCTGTGTCTACTTGAGTTTTTGCTGAGCACTAGGTGTATTTTAGGGCTTCGCGGGGGACGCCTGCGGTGCTGGACTGCGTGCAGTAATGCCGTGTCAGGTAGGTGCATACCCAACCGGGACCAGGGAGTAGAGGTTTCAGGCACTTCACGCACCGGGTCTGTTGTGCGGATTGTGTCAGCAGGCCTCATGCCTGTGCTCCGGGCAGGCTGTGCCTCACACCTTTTCAGGGCTCTCGTGACGTATCGTATGCCTCAGATTCCATCCACTCCTTTCTCCTGGCTGGGGCATCGAAGTTAGTTACTCCCGGCCCTGTATTAATGACTTAGTCGCTGCTTGGTTTTGTCTCGAGTCACAGCTGGGCAACGCATGTCATCACCTTGGCTTGTGCGGCCCCACTGATAAATAGCTTCTGGTACTGTTGGTAGCTGGTGGTTTCAGTGGCGACTCGAGTCGTGGGGACGTCGAGAGGCCTGGGACTGGAGGCAGTAACAACAACTAACAACAAGATATATGAAAACAACGTGGGCAAAGAGTGAAAGCCTGCTGCTTATTTAGTAGAAAGGAAAACAACAACGCTTTACATGAAAGAGAGATATGATACCCATTTTGACACCTGGTAGGGAGATTAAGTGAATTGCCCAGAATCACAGGATGTTGAGTCAAGTCCGGGGCTTGAGCCTTTTTTCACAGTTCCAAAGTTCCTATATCTGGCCGCTAGGCCACACCTCCCTCCTACTCCATTTTAATTTTTGATATAAAAATTGGTGTATTGTTTGACACTGATAAGATTATTAATAGGGGCCAAATAATTAGACCTATGTGAAATGTTATTTACAGTGGCATAATCTTGTGTAATTTCCGATATTCCGCATTACCACTGCTACACAAAATGCCTGTGATTGCACTAGTAAGCCACATTCTGTAATTGATACTTTCTCAGGGTACAAATATTATTAGGGGAGCACAAGAAGAAAGTGAACGCATCAAACATGAATGCACATTTTGTTTTAAAAACAAATACAAAATGCTTACACTGTAATTTCTCTTAATAAAGTGCAATTTGGCATAACTTTTTTCACATTCCGCTTAATTTCCACAAAGGGAAATTTTGCAACTTTGATTACGACCTGGTTCAAAATGGGGGCATTCTATCTGGCTACTCCCTTGTTTTCTATTGTTGGCACCACCAGGGTAATGGGCAGATGAGCAGCATAAAAAGTTAAAACCCAGATGACATAGGCCAATCAACGGAAGAGCTCAGCATAATCATAACATTTCAAATACATGCAGCTCTGTTCCGTGCCCTCACTGCCCTGTCACCAGTACTCACAAAACATGTTGTGCAAGTTACAACCTGCTGTGTAAGCACAGGGAAGTTCTGAAGCACTTCCTCAACTTAAGTTATTGGCCAGAAACAACCTGGGTTAACTCAAGGCATTAAGTACTGTCCACTCAGCTTGTCATCCTTGCACACTCAAGCGTTCCATTAAGTTATGATGGCCCTTATACGGCACTTTTTCTCAAAGCGCTTTAGCAAACGGCCTCCTGACGAGAGACAATAAAAATGTTATGATAAAGCTGATGGTTAATGTTCTTCCTAGAAAGAGATCAGTTTTGTTTAGTGGATGTTTTGACTCATGGAAAGGTAGCGCAGAAGGTTAATGTGCCTGCTGCAAAGAATATGTACCTGATGCAGATCACAAAATGCCCATGATGTAAATAGGTCAGTGAGTCACTACTTTCGTCAGAGAGATCCTTTTGTTACTTGCAGTTTGTAAGTTGAAATTCTAACATACAACAGTGAGCTATTAACTGTCATCTAAGAGCTGCATGCAAACTGCAAGGCAAAAATTGGAGCGTTATGTTTTTTCCCCCGAGTCTTTGTTTGATTACCCTAGTGTTTCAAAAATAAATTGTTATCTTTTTATTTTCAGCACCTGGTAAAGCCTGACAACCTGAAACATTACCAAATTTTGCGGCAATTTTTCGGCGAAGAACAAGAGGCCTCAACCTCCTTTGCTACTCTTTCACCCCGGCTACGACCCAGCAAACACCAGTGTTAAAGGTAAGGAAACTGATGCTATATTTTTTTACATAGGAGTTAGGGCTATGTATGTGGTCACTCTAAATGGTGGTTGGGGTGGGTGCACATTCTGAACGTTGTACCCTCTCAGTGGATGGAATTTACCAATAGCCTTACTTAGCCCTGTGCTTTGGGCAATAACGGTTGTTAAAGGCACTATCTATCCCTTGCCTTGTTCAAGGCCCTCAAACAGTGTCTGTATCAGTGCCTCCAGCAACCACTTTGGCACAGAGAGGCAGCAGGCAGTAAGGCTGTATTTGTAGCAGTCATGTTGTGCAAAGGGGAGCTGTTGGAGATTTATTGCGATACTGCACAAGATATATGTATTTATACTGAAATTTGATATTATTGCAACGCACCTTATACGTTGTACTTTGATTATTGACAGGTTTCTTTTATATATATTGGTAAGGCCAGCATCGGCATCATGAATACAGTACAAGAGCTGATTACAAGGTCATGCCAGGCATGGCCACTTGAAGAGAAACTACATTTAAAGCAATTAGGACCTCATCAACCTGACATAAACCTACAGAAAACTTCCCAGGACAGAGGAAAAATGTCCAAACGTACATTCTCAAACGCCTGGTACACAAAAGCTGATTGGCTTACAGGATGCCCTTTAAGAAATTCTATGTTCTGCTTCCCCTGCTTGCTGTTTGGTGGTGAGTTTTCTTGGACAAATCAAGGAGTTACAGATTTGAAGCATTTGTCAGAAAAATAAAGAAGCATGCACACACAAGAAAGCATATGAAAAACCTGACAAGACTGGGAATGCTACGGGAAGACGCATCGATTGAGCAGCAGATAAACGATGCATACCGCAAAACAATACAGAAACACAATGAAGCCGTTGATAGGAACAGAAAGATTATATCCAAAATAATTGATTGCATTTGTTTCTGTGGTGCTTTCGAACTGGCATTGCGAGGCAATGATGAATCAAAAAGTTCCTCAAAACCTGGGATATTAAGAGGCCTAGTGGATTTAATAGCAAGCATAGACAAGGAAATGGAAGCACATTTAGCAAGTGCTACAGTCTTTAAGGAAACCTCTAAAACGAAATCCTTGAGTGTATGCTCGAAATTATGAGAAGCCATATTGTGCAAGAGTTACAAAACACGGACTTTGTGGCTATTCAGGCTGATGACACCACTGATGTGGCCAGTAAAACACAGTCCGTATTAGTGTTTCGGTACCTTGACAATGACAGCGAAGTTGTGGAGAGGTTCTATGGTTTCACACATTTAAGAGACTCTAGTGCAGAAACCATTACTGCAGCTATACTGTGTCAACTGAGCTTAATTTTTCCAGAGCTGCCTCCAAAAAAAAATCTTATTGCACAAAGCTATAATGGTGCGTCCGTAATGAGTGGAAGCCTTAGTGGAGTACAGAAAAGAATTCGAGATGTGTACCCTAATGCTCATTATGTGCACTGTTACGCCCACCAACTTAATCTTATTATGCAACAGGCAGTATCAATGACCACCGAGATACGAATTTTCTTTCAGAATGTAGGAGGCATGGTAGCATTCTTCTCATGTTCCCCCTAAAGACCGGAAGCACTTCATGAGATTGTGGACAAAAGCGTTCCAAGGGGATCCTCAATTCCTTGGAACTTTAACATCCGTACAGTCAACTTAATCTATGAACATAGGGAGGACCTTGAGAAATGTTTTGCCGTCATAGAAGCCAATGATGAATTTGATTACAAAAGTCAGACTGAAACCCGTGGCTTTGCTAAAACATTACAAGACAGAGAGTTTCAGTTCTTACTGTTTTTATTTCATGATATAATGTTTGCTGTTGACCTGTTATACAATCAGTTACAAGCACGAGAGATAGATACTGTCAAAGTGCAAGTATGTACCACTATGTTTGTACAAAGCATAAGCAAAGTGAGAGATGGGGTTGATAATTTAGACAGCAAACTGCCAGAGCATTCTACTTTTTCAAACCGCAGGAAAAACATCACCACTCTGACCCGAATTGCAAAGGAGATATGTGACATTGTAATTGTGCAGGCACAAGAACTTTTTTCTTTCACAAAACATTTGGTGAGTGCCACATTATTTCAAAGTGAACAGTTTGCAAAATAATGATGAATCCTTCCCAGAGCATGCACTGAATGAGGCTGTGGAAGCTTATCCTATGCTCAAAAAAGAGGGGCTGAGAACTGAGTTGACTGTACTGTACGCAATGCCTGTGTACCGGAAGGCCACAAGTGCCTTGACTTTGCTGGCTTTAATACATAAACTTGATATGGAAAAGTCACTTACAGAGACAGTGGCTTTACTAAAAATTGTCATTACCACTCCTATGACAACATCCGAGTCTGAACGGTGTTTTTCAGCCTTTAAGAGGATTACGACATTCCTGAGGAACACCATGCTTAAGGAAAGACTCAATGCTTTGGCAATGCTCTCTGTATTGAGCAAGCTAGTTCAAAATATTCCAGACTTTAACATTAAAGTTATTGACAAGTTTGCTGCTCTTAAAGAGAGACGTGCTGTTTTCATTTACAAAAAGTAAACAATATGTTGTAGAATGCTGCTACTTTGCGACCAGTTTAGTTGTTTGTTAAATAAAAAACATCTGTGAGTGAGGTACTCAGAAATGCATTGTATCTCGTACTCTGTTATGAAGCTCTGTGGTTATACTGAATAAGCAGTTACCTATGTTATATGACATCTCTTTATTAATGTAATAACTGCACTTTCACAATTGCTTTATTAACCTTCCTGCTTTCTCAAATTTGCTTGAAACTGCACCATTATGGTGGTTCGGGCGCGCTCGCTACGCTCGCACGCAACAGTGCAGTATGCCAATCATTTTACGCCTCACCCCTTTCAAATATCACCAGCCGCTCTGAGCAGTACCGAGAGGAGGTTAGTTACTGGACAGTGGAGTCCAGAAAGAGTTGCAAGCATTCATTGGACTCGTCAAAGGCTTGGCACAACTAAGGAGGTGGAATGCGGAGAGGATGACATCGATAAATAAATAATATTCAATATAGTAATAAATTACAGGCAATTCCAATTCAGACATTTATAGCAACTGCATTGCATATTTGTAACTCTACACTAGCAGTGAAGATTGAGATTGCAGCAGATGGGCTTTTGTTTTTTTAAGGAAATTGTACAATATATAAAAGGGGCAGGTCACTCTTTCACTTTCTCTCTTCCACTGCAAACTGGGAGTTCTCATTATTTTTTGTTTGTATTTCTTTCTTTTGTTTGACTACAAAAAAGGCACCCTTGAACAAAAACGCGCACATAGCCCAAAGCAAAACAAAGTATCTCCATTTGGTAACCTGAGGGCAATACTATGACAAGCAAGACCTGGGCAAAAAGGGTTTCTCAGTAATGTGAGTAACGATGTTTACCCCAAAGCAAGATGGACACACAACAATGAAACATGGTGTGAGCTGTCGGTCTTAATTAAAATCAACAGGGAGTAACTAACTGTTGCCGGTTAGACTCTGAGGGTGTATGCTGCACGCTATGCCTCAAAGCAAGCAGAAGCAGTATTTGAAACCTGAATCACTGCACAGAAAGTAAGCACAAGACAAATATTTAAAAAGGGTAAAAAGAAATTCAACACACAAAATCCACATGGGAAAAATAAGGGTGGCCACAAGGGATGAACAAATGCACTAAGAGAGTGATAAGCAAGCTAATAATGAAAAATGTTGTAAACACACAATGATGATCAAAAGTACATGCACAGATTGCTGGAACAAACCAGAAATCAGACCTTTATTACCAGGAAGAAACCTATTCCCAAACGACATTGACTTGCAGTGGCTGCAAAGGTCCACCTCATGTCTCTCAGAGGAGCAAAAAAAGTGGAGTAACCATCACCCTTCTCGCTTTATTGCTGCAGGTTGTATAATTCTTAAAGAGTTGCCTTTGAGCAGGGAAACAGATCCTCTTTTTGGATTTTAATTAAGTAACTTAATGTAAACTGCAGAAACTTCCAAAGAGAAACAAACCAAATGTCCAGAAAAATAAAGACTGAGCAATCAACCTCAGTGTTAAAAGATTTTCAGTGTCCTACGAAAAATGGAACTGGTGAACTGGGAAAGTGCAGCTGAAATGGCAGCGCCTACCTCCCTTTCTGCTCTAAAGTTCTTTTCGCACCCAATAATTTATGTGTTTTACACACATTTTAATTGTAAATATGCAATTTCAAAAGTCTACCAGGATTCTGCTGGACATGTAGGAAAATCGTAAGTTATGAGTATTATGATGATAGCCTGATGGTGAATTTCCTCTTGTGTGTCGATATCGCTACAGTTGTCTAAAATATATTTTGCTTTCTTTTAAATTTCCCAGACTCATTGACATCCTGGGGTAGCTAGGGATTTCATTTTTAGTTTATTTTTAGATTTCTCAAGAACTACCTTTTATCTGACTTTTCTGCGGATGAATATATTGGACATACGAGTTGGGTTAGCTATTGGAACCAGATTTATCTTCTCAGATTAGATTTGAACTTCATTAAGTGACTGATTTAGAGTTTGGCCTACGGACGACACATCGTCGTCACAAATGCTACAGATATTCAGTCCGTCTTATTAAAAGTGCCATTAGATATAATGCTCTTACGAGACGGATATTCAATCCGTCTTATTACAAGTGTCATTGGATATACAAACTTACATGACGGATACTCAGTACGTCTTATTACAAGTGTCATTGGATATACACATTCACATGACGGATATTCAGAACGTCTTATTACAAGTGTCATTGGATATACACACTCACATGACGGATATTCAGTACGTCTTATTACAAGTGCCATTGTATATAATGCACCTGTAATAAGGCTGAAGGGCTGCCCGGACATTTATGACGGGGTAAGCCGTAGGGCAAACTCTAAATCAGGCATGACGATTCCCATTCTCTTAAGGATCTCTTTAGGCGCTATGCTATGACAAGTGCTGGATAGGAATATTAATATTATTATTAATGCAATTTCCATTTTATGGATCATAATTCTTTCCCATTTACGTGAACAGCGATGCATTCCTTGGTGAATGGTTCTGATATGTATAAAGCATCCCTGGTAATAAGCAGTGGTAAGACATGTAAGACATGTTAACTCAAACTGAAACTTGACAATGGAAAAGCTGCAGCATAGTTCAATAGGGATGAAGGATTTTGCATAGAGCGGGAATGAGAGCCAAAAGGAGCCCTATAAATGTTTTAATACGACCCACAAATTGCACAGAATAAGTGCAGCAAGAAAACCTGACAATCGGTGGGTTCGATAGTGGGATTCTCCCCTAACCATTTTTTAATGGGTTCAAACCATTCATTTTACAGCACACTTTTCAACATAGGTTTACTAATATTCGATAGGTTTCATAAGCACCTATGTAGAGAAACTGAAGAAAGATTGCAATAACTAAAAGTGTGACACAGTAACCAAGAGCATTTTTACACCGTAGCAGCCAACCATGTAGGTACCTAAAAGAAAATTCTGATTCACATGGCATGAACAACTTCTGTGTGCATTCTTCCAAACACTAGGTGCTTTCTATGTTAACCAAATGGCAAGTACAAGACAAGATAATACAGCATTTCTCTTCGCAGATACACAATTTATATCATCACCAGAGCCCACAAGTATGTTTTGTTTGTAATTGCATTTTTGTAGCGCTAAAGCTGATTAGCGAGAGGATAGCCTGGCTGGAAGTGTTGATTTGCAGTCTGGCCTATATAGTAAACATGTTGGTGCTGTGCGTGACTGACCCGAGTGGTACTCTTATCCTGTCATAGTTTGCTGCATCTAAGCTTGTGAAGGGTGGGGAAAAGAGTGACAGACAGAAATGCATACCTTACATTCATTTATTGCTGTGTCTAATTGAGCGGATCACCAAAGGATCCAATCAGAAGCATCATAGAAGCAGTTCTCTTCATAAACTGGTTAAAAGCCGTAAATGTAAATGCACCATATGACCGATCCAGGAGCTTGAGAGGAACAGCCCAGTATAAGTGCCCACACACAGCCCACCCAGGGCCGACACAGGAGCAACCCATGGTCCTGCACTAGTTGCAGGGAGGTAATTCGTGAGTGACCTGTTGGCAACAGCATAGTAGGTATATGGCGTTCCAAGGACTAATAGCGTTCGAAGTAGGCTAATGCTCAGGAAGGACGTAATTAGAAAATAAAAGTTGTTTAGTGGGGGTAAAAGTGAGGGGGAAAGTCAAGAAGCAGAGATTCTGGTCGTGGGTGTAAGAAGGGCCCGCTGCTGAAGCAAGAAGACACTTACGCTCCACCCAGTTAGCCATTGTGCACCCTCCCCCCCCACTGCCTTCACTGAAGCGGGGGCCGCTTCTTCTACTACATCACCCCCAAGACCTGGAACGACCATTCCCCTCCATCTCCGAACAGCTCCCTCCCTGCAGGATTTAAGAAAGAATCCGAAGACCTGGATCGTCGACTTAGTCATCAAAACCTCAGTCCCCGGATACCCCTAGAGGTGACAGTGCCAGGCTATACAAATTTTATTTGATTTGATAAACAACTTCCGTCAATTTCATGGTAAAGCAGTAAGCTAAATTACTGCAAGTAATATTGACCAATAAATATGTACATTATGGGCGGTTTAAAATCTGTTTTGCCTGTCTAGATACTGTATATTGGTAACAATACTTAAAAGGCCCAACCCTAGTCATAAAGCAGAGGAGCACTTTACAACAGAGAAGGGATACTGGTGTACACGCAGGGGTTCAATTCCACTCTTGTCCAGTACTTGGGTGATGACATGGACGCGGTGCGAGTGTGAGGCCAAAGAAAGCAAACTAAAGCAACCCCCAAAAAACATGAGTTACATCCCTCAGAGCTCCCTTTGAGACTCCCTATAAAGGATATCAAATGTTCACCGCGCCACTCCTACCGCACCCGAGGACGCTCCTCGCTGATCACGTAGGAGACTGACTTCCTCCGAATCTGCACACACTACACTTCTGACCATCTCGAAGATCATGGAGAGCGACTCGTAGGAAGTAGCTTCCTACATTGAATTTACAGGCGGCTCGCTATATCAAGTTTCTCCAGTGTTGATGCAGGCATGATGTTATATTGATGCTTCATAGATATTTTCAATATAGGTTTTGTTGATGGCCAGGGGCGATTTCTCCATTAGGGCGTCGGGCTGCTCCACTTGATGCCTTGGAACTGAGACAGACTTAAGCAGTTTTCCATTAGATACTTAATTTTACAGTTGTCTTTAAGCAAATTAAAGACCATTCTAAAACAATTTAGAAAGATGGAAACTCATTAAAAAGAAGATTCCGGGAGCAAACAGCTCCTTTAAATGCATCTATGTAATTGAATTAATAATACTGCTCAGATTTCACGCTCCAGTCATTGACCTTAAAAAACTTTTAGGTTGTCATCTCAGACATTTTCCGGGACGTGAGGAGAGACGGTGGGTCTCTGACTGGGATCATGAGCTGGGGCAGACCCCCCCATCGTGAGCAGCTGCGAATAAGCTGTAAAAACCCATTCTTAATCATGATAGCTAAAGGCCTGGGCAGTTTTAACTGTCCTTACATATCAATTTCACACATAATTGTCTGAAACGCCCATCATCGTTTGAAACCCCCTGATGCGGGTTTAGTTCAAATCATCTCATTTGTCAATTGTTTGAAGGTCATCGCAGGGGCGTAACACTGGCCCCCGCGGTGCGGGGGGGCCCCAATCTCCGGGGGGCCCCCTCGGCACTGCACTCTGGCTGCAGAGCTTCTGATTGAGGCTGGATGGGGCCTCATTCCGTACCATGCAGGGAGGCCCCCTCAATTTTCGTTACGCCTGTGGGTCATCGTACCCCAGAACAATATCACTCATGACAGTAAACAGTGAACAAGCTATCCGAGTGAAACAAGCATTGACAACACTAATCGGGTTGACTTTTGCATAGTTAGTGCATGCATAAATACACACAAAGACACAACGCACATATCAACATACAGATATATTCACACATGCAGAAAGAGAGAGCAATATACCTACACACAACCAGGCATAAGCACGACGCACCATAAGAAATCCACAGCAGCAGAACAACAGACAGTTTATGTTTGATGCTTATATAGTGTCTCTATGGCAAACAAAAAGGTGGAACAAGGCAGACAAAAAGTGGAAAGAGCCTCGTCAAATAAATTATCTTCCCCAAAATGGAGTTATAATGGGAGACGAACCTAAGTATCTGGTTGACAAGGAGCAGCAGTAGGAAAAGGAAATAGGTCAGAAGAACAGAGAAGGGGTTGGGATGAGGTATTAAGGAAGGCAACAAAGGCAGGATGAGAACCAAAAGTAGCCTTGCATGCAGCTCCTTGAAGGTGGTTCATAGCTCACTGTGCTATATCACGATTGTAAGTTATGAACTGAAGGAACAAAAAGGATTTCTGTGATAAAAAGGTGTAACCCACTTAGCTATGCACATAAAATATAGTTCTGTGATCTACATGGGGCACGTTCTCTGCAGCAGGCATATTCACTCTCTGTGATAATTTATGATCAGTCAAAACTGCCACTAGACAAAACTCTGATCTTTCATGAGCAGGAATATTAATCACCATAGATATCTTGATACTTTAATAGTTGCCTGAAAACCGTTGGATATACAAGGAACTCTGCAGGGGTGCTTTAAACCAGTCCAGCAAGGGCATCATTCATTTATTGTCTTCTTTTACCTAACCCCACTGGCAGACTGCCACCAGGGGGACCTACGGCACTGGTACCATTGAAGATATTAACAAGCACTTGCATAGCCAAAAGGTTTCGCTTTTGAGACCTTATAAGTGTTTAGCCAGAGCTATTGGCTTTGCCAATGTCTTTAAGCTATGTTGTAAAGAAGTGTGGCTGTTGTGAAGCATGTTGAAATGTTATAATAAAGAAGTGTTATAAGCATTTTTGTTACCTTATATATAACCTGAAAACATTATTTACAACTGAACAACCCTATAAAAAATAGAATTAACGTAAAAAATGTCTTCTATTTTTTTTGTACTTGCAATGCTGGCAACTTCTTCCTGCCTGTTATAATGCTTCTATGTTATAGCTTTTTTTTGTTATGGTGGCGGAACATAAACAACGGGAGGGTGGAGGTTGAGAAATAGTAACTGAATTACAACACGAGCAGCAGACGGACACTAGGGGAGATTCAACAGAGGCCAGATTCCAAGGACAGACTGAGGAGGTGCTGAGTGATGCTGAGGTGGTGGTGTGCTGGTGTGGAGGTTGTGCTCCGGTGATGCTGAATGAAACTCAGGTGGTTCGGAGGTGGTGCGGAGGTGATGCTGAATGATTCTGTGCTGCTGACTCATGCTGAGGTGATGGTGCTGCACTAGTGCTCAGGCCGTGCAGAGCTGGTGCTTAAGAAGTGCTGAGTGATGCTGAGTTTGTGTGGTGCGGAGATGCTGCACTGATGCAGAGGAACAATTGTTACTTACCTGTAAACAGGTGGTTCTCCAGTATTGGTGTCTTTCATAGATTCACATGCTTGAATATTCCCCGTCGTCGGAGTGGGAGTCCCACGGTAAATAAAATAGCAATATATATATATATATAATAAAATATATACATAAGTAATCATATAATTAGCGCATGTAGGTGTAAAACACACATAGTGAACCTATAAGAGAAAAACTCCATAGGAATACAATGGAGAGAGACAAAAGACCTTTGTAGTCTATCTCTGTCATTATGTAAGTCCGAACTCCAGCCAATCAGGCGTCAGCCCCTCTCTAGAACCTTCTCCTCAGAGCTTCTCACCTCAGATTTTCGTAGCACAAGAGTGACTGTAAAGTGCATGAGGAGAAGAGAGCCTCTGAAGGGAGGAGGGAGGGTCGCATGTGAATCTATGAAAGACACCAATACTGGAGAACCACCTGTTTACAGGTAAGTAACAATTGTTCTTCTCCAGTATTAGGGTGTCTTTCATAGATTCACATGCTTGAATATAGAATAGCTAGCAGTAACAATCACCATTGTTTCCATGCCAAAATAGATTCAACATATATAGATTATCAATCTTCTTATGCATAAAAACAGTATTGAACAACTGTAACATTGTAAATGCATAAAATACATATATGGAAACAATATGGAGGCGGGAGGAAGAGGCTCACCTTACTTAAAAAGATTGCGCAGCACTGCCTGTCCCACTGCAGCATCCTCCTCGCTTAAAGTTGCCAAGCAGTAGTGCTTAGTAAACGTGTGTCTGGTCGACCACGTAGCTGCTCTGCAGATGTGTTGCAAAGATACTCCAGCAAATAAGGCAGTAGATGATGATACTGCCCTAGTGGAGTGTGCCCTCACTGGAGACTGCAGAGGCTTATTTGCCCTTTGGTGACAAAAGACAATAGCTGCCGAGATCCAGCGTGCAATCGTTGGTTTAGTAACCTGACGTCCTTTATGACAGCGTCCATATGCTATAAAAAGTTGATCGGATTTCCTGAAAGAAGCTGTCTTACTGATGTAGAACTTAAGACACCGCTTGACGTCCAAAGAATGTAATCTTTGTTCTGCAGGTGTCTGAGGATTGGCAAAAAAGGTCTTTAATATTACTGGCTCATTAATGTGAAAGTCAGTAGGCACCTTGGGTAGAAATGATGGATTGGTGCGTAACACTGCAGCATCCGGTTTGAACTGCAGGAACGGAGGTTTGATGGTAAAAGCATGGATGTCACTGACACGACGAGAAGACGTTAGTGCCAGAAGTAGAGCTACTTTCCAAGTGAGATATTTTAGGTCGGCCTTGTGAATGGGCTCAAACGGAGGTCTCATCAATTGTGCCAACACAACGTTGAGGTGCCACAACGGAGGAGGACGCCGAACTGGCGGAAATTTCCGGAATAGGCCCTTAAAGAATTGGCGGATTATTCTTGAGGAACAAAGGGAACTTGATCCATCTTGCCGGAAACGGGAAATGGCTGCTAGAAAAACCCTTAGGGTTGCATGCGACAGTCCAGAACTGGCTAGGTGCAAGAAGAATGGTAGCAATTGCTCTGCCGTGGAATGTATCGGATGAACTCCGTTAGCAGCACACCAATGGCAGAATCGTTTCCATTTAAACTTGTACGTCCTGATTGTAGAAGGTGCTCTTGCCTGGGCCAAAATATCCCTACAATCCTGGGGGATGTCTAGGTGGGCGAACTCATGGTGTTCAGGTTCCATGCTGATAAGCTCAGTGAGGAGGGATTTGGATGACAAATTCTCCCTTCGCTCATTGTGAGCAGATCCGTCCGATGTTGCAGGAGGATTGGCTGGCATTGGGACAGGAGGAGCAGTTCTGAGAACCACGCTTGCCGTGGCCAGCGCGGGGCTATTAGGATCAGGTGGCAAGGTTGTCTCCTCATCTTCCAAAGAACCCGAGGTATGAGGGGTATTGGAGGAAAGGCGTACGCAAATAGATTGCACCAGTTTATCAAAAGGGCATTCCCTTGTGATTGCTTGTGGGGATGCCAGCTTGCGTAATTTCGGCATTTCCGGTTCTCCGGCGTGGCAAAGAGATCGAGTTGCGGACGGCCCCATAGTTGGAATATCCTCTCTAGAGTGGGTTGGTGTAACTCCCACTCGTGGGTCGACGAGGAGGACCTGCTCAGGGAATCCGCTAGGACATTGGATACTCCTGGCAGGTGGACTGCCGTAAGCAAGATCTGATGACTGAGAGACCAGTCCCAAATTCTTTGAGCTAGCCTGGAGAGACTTGGGGATTTTGTTCCGCCCTGTTTGTTGACATAGTGCATACAGGTTGTGTTGTCTGTCTGTATTAGCACTGACTCTCCTTGGAGCAAAGGCAGAAACGATTTTAGAGCCAGAAAAATCGCCATGAGCTCCAATTTGTTGATGTGCCAAGATCTTTGATGTGTGGACCATCTTCCCTTCACAGAGAGATCCTCCAAATGAGCGCCCCATCCTTCCAATGAGGCGTCTGTTGTGAGTGTTCTGTCCGGTGGCAGCGACAGAAAGGACATGCCTTCCGTCAAGTTGGCTGGAATTGCCCACCATGCGAGTGCTGACCTTATCTGATCTGTGACACATATCATGTCGTGGAAAGATCCCGTTACCTGACGCCACTGAGCATCCAGAGCTTCCTGGATAGGACGTGTCCTCAGCCGGCAATGAGGGATCAAGGCAATGGATGATGACGCCATCCCCAGAAATGATTTTAATAGTCTCACAGAAACTGACTCTCTTGATCTGATCAGAGCCACCAGTCGCAACATCTTTTTGAGACGCTCCTGGGAGAGGAATGCCTTCGCTGACACAGTCTCCAGAGTTGCGCCCAGGAAATCTCTTTGTTGGTGCGGATGAAGTTGGGATTTTTCCACATTTACGGACAGGCCTAAAGAGCGAAACACGTTCTGGCACAGAAGAGTGTGTTGTCGCAGGTGAGTGCTTGACTGAGATTTCAGGAGAAAATCGTCCAGGTATGGAAATATTTGCACTCCCTGGAGGCGCAAATACGCTATTACTGGAGCCAGTACCTTCGTGAACACTCGAGGGGCTGAGCGCAGGCCAAATGGTAACACTTTGAATTGGTAATCGTGTTGACCCACTCGAAAACGTAGGAACTTTCGATGCCGCTGTAAAATAGGGATATGAAAGTAGGCATCCTGGAGATCTATAGTCGCCAGAAAATCTTCCTGCAAGAGTAAGCGCAAGATGTCTACCAGCGTCATCATACGGAAGGATTGGCTCTTTATATATTTGTTTAGTGCTCTTAGATCGAGGATGGGCCTCCACTCTCCGTTTTTCTTTGTGATCAAAAAGAACCGGGAATAAAAACCTTTTCCCTTCTGAGACACTGGTACCAGTTCTATAGCTCCTTTTTGCCTTTAAAAGTCGGACTTGATGCAACAGTTCTTTCATGTGAGCTGGTGGCGGTCCGGAGGGTGGAGTGGGAGGAGGGAATTTGGTGAATTCTAAGGCGTGTCCCTTCTTCACAATGTCCAAAACCCAACGGTCCTTTGAGATGGAGGACCATTGGGAAAAGAACAGAGAGATTCGACCTCCAACCTTGTCTGTCCGGTAAGAGTCACTGTCTCTTTGATGCGGATCCTCTGTATGAAGATTTTCCTCTATATGACTTGGAGGTTTGCTGCCGTGATGTTTGCTGTTGCTGTCCATAAGAGTAACGGTTGGACCCTTGATTGTAAGGTTTGTATTGTTTATTGTCTCTTCGAAAACTTGAGGAGGTGCCGCGTCCGCGTGCACCACGAAAATTACTCCGCTGAAATTGTAGCTGTTTCAGTGTCTTTCTTTATGGACTGTAGAGCTTCATCGACGTGGCTCCCAAATAAAGACTCGCCGTCATATGCCATGTTTAGGATCATAGACTGAACCTCCTGACGAAAGGATGTAGATTTTAACCATCCTTGCCTACGCAGAACAGCCGCTCCGGCAAGCTGACGGAAACCCATGCAGGCGATGTCCACTGCACAATCGATTATTTCCGCCGATGCCGCTTCTCCCTCTTGGAGCAACTTCATTGCCTCCACCTTAGATGGCTCTGGTAACTCCTGAACCACATCCGAGATATCAGCCCAAACTTGTCTGTCATATCGTCCCAGGATGGCCAAGGCATTAGCTGCTCTAACCACCGTAGAGGCCATAGAAGAGAATTTACGCCCTATGGCATCCATCCGACGTCCGTCACGATCCGGAGGCGAGGTGATAGAAGATGCCGGATTTTTCGCCTTACGTTGCGCTGCCTGCGTAACGACCGACTCAGGTTTAGCCTGACCCGTGAGGCATGCTGGGGTTCCTGTTGGTGCCTTATATTTCTTTTCCAATCGAGGCACCTGAGCTGGCAAGGTATTCGGTGTCTGCATTAATTTCTTGCCTTCTTCCCAAATAAACTCAACTATGGGAATAGCATGAGTCTGTTTGTAGGGTTGATTCTTGAAATCATAAAGGAAGCAATCTTCCTCCCTGCGCTCCGTTGTTAACTTAAAACGGTGTGATGCCCTTTCCATCAGTTGGTGAAAATTGGCTATGTCCACTGGAGGTGAATCCCCTGTTACTATCTGTGAGGGGGATGGTGTTTGTGCCTGGTAATTGTCCCACTCCGCCATATCATCATCATTGTCATCTACATCCCCATCATCATCTGGGATTTCACCCTCTTCTGGGTCCTGAGGGCCTTCCTCTACAGGCTCATAATGAGGCAACACCCTTTCCGGAACCTGTCGTGGAGGTACAGGCGGCATCTGTGGAGCAGGATTTACAATAGGTACCGGTGGAATAATTGCTGGAATCACCGGGGTTGACGGAATCTCTGAACGTTGAGGGGATAGAGGGAACCGTTGGTTGTAGTCGTCCAACATGCGTTGGAGATTAGTAATGAGCGACAGAGGAAGAGTCGCCGTTTTATGCTTAGGAGGGGCCTGGTGTATATATACCGGATCCTCATCCTCACTACTGACATCCTGGCACTTAATAACCAAGTCGGATGGACTTTGTGCTGTTCCGAAAGACTCTGGTAACCCCTCGGATTCCTGATCCGAATCTGTAGCGAATAATGGTGAGGGAGGCTGTGCAACTCCCAAAGGAATATTATGTTCCTGGCTCTCCGAGCCCACAGTAGGAGGTAATGGTGTCCAAGAAACTTCTTCCCTTCTTGTTTTCTGGGTAGTCGCCACACCGCGTATTCGTACCCTTACGAATGTCTGTGGGGATGTACTCGTCGACGGAGCCGTCGTCGAAGGAATGATGGTCGACGGAATTATCGTCGACGACGTCTGTGGCAACAAAATTGCCGTCGTCGGATTCGCCGTCGACGGAGCCGCCGTCGACGGAGCCACCGTCGACGGAGCCGCTGCCGACGGAGCCGCCGCCGACGGAGCCGCCGCCGACGGAGCCGCTGCCGACGGAGCCGTCGTCGAGGTCTTCGTAGACAAGGCTTTCGTCGACGGAACCATCGTCGTCGGGATCTTCTTTTTCTTCGCCGACGGAATGGGCGTCGACGAGCTCGACGACGTCTTCGTCGACGACACAGTCTTCGTCGACGGAACCTTTACCTTCTTCGTCGACGTCGAAGTAATGGGCACAACAGAAGTCACCGCCCTTGAAGAAGTGATGGTAATCGTCGACGAGGATAACGTCGACATAACGCTCGTCGACGACGAAGCAGCTGACGTCGTCGTCGGGGTCACCGTCGACGAGGTAGAAACAGCAGATCTCGTCGACGGGAGCATCGTCGACGAGGCTGACAAATTTTTCCCCGAGGAATGGGAAGTAGACGCCTCAGCAGCCTGAGAACAGTGTCCCATAGGCGACAAAGCAGTAGGTGAAACCACAAAGGTGGCAGTTGTCAGAGGCAAAGCCAGCTTCTTTTTCTTCAGGAAAGGAGATGGTAACTCCTGCACACTACTGCGCTTAGAGGCTGGTTGAGAACGACCAGAAAAGAGACTTTCCACATCAGAGAGAGGGTTATCCTTGTCTTTTAGTCTCTGTAGCCATAATAGCAGGCGGCCTTCTCTGTCCTTTAGAGTTTTTGTAGAGAAAGTTCTACAAAACTTACATTTTGCCACCTCATGGTCAGGATATAAACAGTAAATACACTTACTGTGTGGGTCCTCAGAGAACAAACGCAGTTTTCCACATGAAGAACATGGTCTAAACAAAGATTTCTTACTAGAAGACATCCTCACTGACAAAAACTGAGCAGAGCTCAGGGAGACTCCCTGTCACACGACGTGCGGTAGAAAATCTGAGGTGAGAAGCTCTGAGGAGAAGGTTCTAGAGAGGGGCTGACGCCTGATTGGCTGGAGTTCGGACTTACATAATGACAGAGATAGACTACAAAGGTCTTTTGTCTCTCTCCATTGTATTCCTATGGAGTTTTTCTCTTATAGGTTCACTATGTGTGTTTTACACCTACATGCGCTAATTATATGATTACTTATGTATATATTTTATTATATATATATATATATTGCTATTTTATTTACCGTGGGACTCCCACTCCGACGACGGGGAATATTCAAGCATGTGAATCTATGAAAGACACCCTAATACTGGAGAAGTGGTGATGCGCTGATGTTGAAATGGTGCTGCGTTGGTGCGGAACTGCTGCTGAGGTTGGTCTGAGCTGGTGCTGAGGTGTGGCTGCGCTGGTGCGGAGGTGGGGTTGTGCTGGGGTGCACTGATGCCGGGGTGGTGCTGTCCTGATGCTGAGATGGTGCTGTGCTGATGTTGAGGTGGTACTGTGCTGGTGTGATGCTGAGTTGATGCTGCACTGGTGGTGTTGGTGCACTGATGAGAAGGTGGTGCTGTGCTGATGATAAGATGGTGCTGTGCTGATGCTGAGGTGGTGATGTGGCGGCACTCAGGTGATGCTGAGTGATGGTGAGGCGGTATGAGTGATGCTGAGGTGGTGTTGAGTCATGCAGAAGTTGTGGTGCTGGGCTGGTGCTCATGTGGTGGTGAGTGAGGCTGAGTTGGTGCTAATGCTGAGATGGTGCTGTGCTAATGGTGATATGGTGCTGTGCTGTTGCTGAGGTGCTGCTGCGCTGGTTGTGATGCACTGATGCGGAGGAGGTGCTGGGCTGATGCTGAGATGGTTCTGTAGTGATGCTGAGGCAGTGCTGCGCTGGCGCAGAGGTGGTGCTCTGCTGGTGCCAAGTTGGTGTTGCACTGCTGGTGGTGCACTGATGAGGAGGTGGTGCTGTGTTGATGCTGAGATGGTGCTGTGCTGATGCAGCGCTGTGGTGGTGCTTAGGTGATGCTGAGGTACTGTGAGTGATGCTGAGGTGGTGTTGAGTCATGCTGCTGTGTTGCAGAGCCATGATGAGGTGGTGGTGCTGCACTGGTGCTCAGGTGGTGCTGAGTGATGCTGAGTTGGTGTTGTGCTGAGCTGATGCTTAAGTGGTGCTGAGTTGGTGCTGAATTGCTGCTGAGGTGGGGTTGCGCTGGTGCTGAGGTGGGGCTGCACTGCTGGTGGTGCACTGATGCGGAGGTGGTGCTCTGCTGAGATGGTGTTGTGCTTATGTTGAGGTGGTGCTGGGCTGGCGCTGAGATGGTGCTGTGCTGGTGCTGAGAGGGGGCTGCACTGATGAGGAGGTGGTGCTGCACTGATGAGGAGGTGATGCTACCCTGGACCCGAGTTGGTGCTGCGCTGATGCTGTGCTGTGGTGGTGCACTGATGAGGAGGTGGTGCTGTGCTGATGCTGAAATGCTGCTATGCTGATACTGAGGTGGGACTTTAATGGTGCTCAGGTGGTGCACTGATGCAGAGGTGGTGCTGTGATGATGCTGAGATGGTGCTGTGCTGCTGTTGAGGTGGTGCGCAGGTGCTGAGGTGATGCTGCGCTGATGCTGAGTTGGTGCTGCACTGGTGGTGGTGCACTGATGAGGAGGTGGTGCTGTGCTGATTCAGAGGTGGTGATGTGGTGGTGCTCACGTGATGCTGAGTGATACTGAGGTGGTGCTCAGCGATGCTGCGGAGGTGCTGAGTGAGGTTGAGGTAGTGGTTAGTCATGATGGGGTGGTGCTGAGTCATGATGAGGTGGTGCTGGTGCGGCGCTTGTGCTCAGGTGATGCTGAGTTGCTGCTGTGCTGAAGTGATGCAGTGATTCTGAGGTGGTGCTGCGCTGATGCTGAAGTGATGCTGCATTAGTGCTGAATTGCTGCTGAGGTGCTGAGCTGAGGTGCTGAGCTGGGGCTATGCTGGTGATGAGGTGAGACTGTGCTAGTGGTGATGCACTGATGCAGAAGTGGTGCTGTGCAGATGCTGAGATGGTCCTGTGCGGATGTTGAGGTGGTGCTGCACTGGTTCACGGGTGGTGCTGCACTGGTGCTGCGCTCATCCTGAGTTGGTGCTGCACTGGTGGTGGTGCACTGATGAGGAGGTGGTTCTGTGCTGATGCTGAGATGGGGCTATGCTGATGCTGAGGTGATGCTGTGCTGGTGCTCATGTGATGCTGAGTGATACCAAGTTGGTGCTGAGGGGATGCTGAACTGGTGCTAAGGTGATACTACACTGGTGCTTAAGTGGTGCTGTGCTGGTGCTGAGTTGCTGCTGTGGTTGGCTGCGCTGGTGGTGGTGCACTGATGCAGAGGTGGTGCCGTGCTGATGCTGAGGTGGTGCTATGGTGGTGTTTAGTGATAGTAAGGAGATGCTAAGCTGGTGCTGAGGTGGTACTGAGTGACGCTGTGCTAGTGCTGAGATGTTGTGGGGGTGCTGAGTCATGCTGAGGTGGGGGGCTGCACTAGTGCTCAGGTGGGGCTGCACTGGTGTTGGTGCACTGATAAGGAGGTGGTGCTGTGCTGATATGGTGGTGCTGTGGTGATGCTGAGGTGGTGCTGAGTCACGCTGAGGTGGTGCTGAGTCATACTGAGGAAGTGGTGCTGCGCTTGTGCTCAGATGGTGCCGAGTGCTGCTGAGTTGATGCTGTGCTGATGTGATGCTGCACTGATGCTGAGGTGGTGCTGCACTGATGCTTACGTGGTGCTGCGTTGATGCTTAAGTGGTTCTGCGTTGGTGGCAAGTTGATGCTGAGGTGGGACTGCGCTGGTGCTGAGGTGAGGCCGTACTGGTGATGGTGCACTGATGCAGGGGTGGTGCTGTGCTGCTGCGGAGATTGTGCTTTGCTGAGGTGGTGCTGCACTGATGATGAGTTGGTGCTGCACTGGTTTTGGTGCACTGATGGGGAGGTGGTGCTGTGCTGATGCTGAGATGTTGCTGTGCTGTTCTGATGCAGTGCTGTGGTGGTGCTCAGGTTTGCTGAGAAATAATGAGGTGGTGCTCAGTGATGCCCAGGTAGTGCTGAGTCATGCTGAGGGGGTGGTGCAGCGCTTGTGCTCAGGTGGTTCTGAGCTAGTGCTCAGGAGGTGCAGAGTGATGGCTGAGTCATGGGGAGGTGGTGCATCTCAGTGTACAGTGGGCTTTGTCATATACAGTCCTAATTGACACACAGTGGGGCCTATTCACAAAGGTAAATTTACATGTAAATCAATCTTCATGTCCATAATTACTTAATCACTACTTTTGATTATTTATCGTTTCATAGTGAAATCCTCTTTGACCGAACCTGCAGCATCTTTTTCGAACTGGAACCCACAGGGTCCCCGGTGCCTCCTTGGCACTCAATTCCTGGCCACCACAGTGCCACTGGTGATGCGGCTCCTGTGCTGATTGTTGGTTCCTGCAGTGCTGAGCCTAACCCCTGGAGCTATGCTCCCACAACCAAGTGTCCTGCTCGTAAGCAGCCCCTGACCAAAGGCCCCCGTAGCCCCATTGGCTAACATTGGGCTCCTGCACTCAGCACCAGGATGCCCCACTGTCACTGGTGGTGCAATTTGAGTGCCTACCTGAACCTTGGTTCTAACACCCAAAAACTATTCTTGCAGGTCGTTTACTTACTTGCAAATCAATACCCTTCTTTTCTCCATGGGAACCAATGTTGTGATGTTATGTTCCTAACAATTTTCTGTCTCGAGTTGACTTTTGTATGAAAGAAAAGTAAGTATATTGCAAATCTGAAAAAGTCTTACTTACCTTGTCTTGTAGGATCCACAATGTGATATCTAGGCATATCACCCAGATGTAATCTAAATGTAACGCAGAAGTAATCAAACGTAATTTCTCTGTAATTTAAACTGTTTTAAAAGCATATACAAACCTGTAAAAATTGCATATCCATTCCCAATTGCATTACCTTGTAAAATGTTTCAATTGCAAGTACATTTTACCTTCCTGTGCTAAGTCCTACTTAGTTCTCGAAATAAAACATAAGTATACCTTTTTTTATACTTACCTAATTGGTCTGGATTCTGTCTCTGAGTGTGTGTTACCAGTTCTTGATTGAGTGAATACACTAAATGCTTACCACCCTCCTGATAAGCCTAACTGTGCGTCCACACTACCACAAAGAGAGCTGTTGGTACATGTCTGATTTAGCCTCTGCTATACCACCGGGGACTACCTGGACTCTGTGCACACTATACCTTAACTCTGTTTAATATAATATACATACAGGTCCATAGGGGGTGACACATGGGTCATGGTGCCGTGAACTGCCCCGATTTTAGCAGCTACAGCCAGGTTGGGGTTCTTTATAGGATCTTCTGTCAGCAGCTTGAAAACAAAAGCTCATTACCAACGCTATAAGGAACAATGAAAGATGGGGTGAAGTAAAAGCGAGAAATGAAGGAAGGGTGAAAGAAGTAAAGGTGAAAGTAAGGAAGGGTATAAAAAAGGTACGAAGGGTAATAGGATGAATGGATGTTGAATGAGTGGATGGATGATGGGTGAGTGAAACGGTGGGTGAGTGGATAGGTAGATGGACAGGTGAAAAGACAGCAGAGTAATTGGAAATCTAAGAGGATAGATGGGCGAGTAAAAGGATGGCAGGTTAAATGGAAATCTAAGGGAGGGAGTGGGTGGATGGACAAAAAAATCATCTGATAAACTAAAGGCTTTTTTGATGGATGTAAGAAGTGGATGGATGATAGATGAAAAGTGTGAACGGATGGATGGAATGGCGATGGATGGTTGCAGAGACTCCGAGTGATAGATGGATCGTAGAATGAATGAATTGATGAAGTAAATAAATGTGAAATAATTACATCCACAGGTGGATGGAAGGTGCATGAATGGGTAGATGCTTGGATGAAAGAGACATGGGAGCTTTTCTAGGAAGGGCCAGGCCCACTGCTTTGCTTGCTTGGTGTCTTCAAAGCCTTAGGTCAAAGTGTGGGGGGGGTATTTTCATTTTCTGGATACTTACTTGGTTGGGGTCCTAAGAGGCGCTACTAAGTGGCAGCCAGTGAAAGAAACCTGAAACATTTAAGATCGAGTTTAGGCAGTTGTGGAGAGACCAAACCCAGACTTTGAGAACATCCACCATTTAATGACTTTTGAGGCTTTAAAGTGGAAGTTGCTTGAGATCCTCATCCTTCCATTTTTAATGATGGCAAGATGTTTCCACAACCAGAAAATCATTGCCTGATTGAAGACAAAGGGCCTGATCCTCAAAGCCTTTTGCTCATTTATGTTCAGCTTTAGAGAAGTTGTTATCAAAAGCTGAAAGAGTAAGCATATGTTATATGGCACAGGGTTAAATATTGCTCCAGTGTCTGGAAGGGATCTTTACAAGGCGCGGGACCCCTTAAAAATGTTGAACGTTCAAGAATTTTTTTTCTTTCAACCTGTTCCCACTCTTGAATTGGTTGTAGATTGACTCCTGCCAAGGGAAGGTGCAATTCCCTTCTCAGGCTGCGAATGCCACTGAAACACCATCAGAATTGGTGAGGTGTAGGTAAAGGATTTTCTTCACAAGGGACAATATCCGAGAAAAAAAATACAAGTGTGATGGTATTTCCCCATGCACAGTTGTACGCCATCTACAGTTGCATATTGTGCAAGGCCTTCGTGTGGTCATGTTTTTCGAATCCACAACAGATACCTCATGAATTCTCAATATTTGTAAATCTGCACTCACAGGAGGGTGTAAACCTGCTCGTCATCTTTACAGATATCTCTGAGAAATGGACCAAAGGCTGACCGGCTAGAACCGCACATGTCCCCCCACCGCCTCCCCTTTTATGATGTAAGTGAAGCCTGTGCACTCAGATGTACTACTGGATTTAAGTCATCATCCTTCACACTGCAAAGGAAATCTCAGCTTGACTCCAGTGTTTTGTTATCTAACCTTTTAAAAGGAGCATTGAGGGAGGTTGACCTTAGTCTGTTTTCAGCAGGTGGTATTTCCTTTAACCCCTTCAGCGCTGCGCGGATTCCCCCGCGGTGCTGAAGGGTTCGAGCGCGGGCGGGGCCATGACGGAACGGTTCCGTCATGAGCACAGCTCAACCGATGCTCATGACGGAACCGTTCCGTCATGAGCATGAAAGGGGTTAAATATCTCAACGAATGCATTCTTTTTTGTCAGACCTATCTGTGGTCTTGAGGCTTTGGCCTTCTAATGTAGCTGAAATAGACATGCTAGAGCCTATGTGCTGCATATTTTTTAAAGATTGCCAGTGTGAGAAAGTACCCGCTTGGTTACTGCTCTGTGTGTGGAAAATAAGGCATTGCTCCCAGTACTGTACGCTTAGGGCAGGCCAAGGCTTGGGCTGCATGCGTACAATAGTTCTTGCAGTGATTTTGGTTTGGATACGATTAAGATTGCTTGGCACCGACAGGCCTAGTTTGTTTTTAGTACTACTGCTTTCTGAAAGGCTTTGGTCTTTTTTTATAATTAAGAGTGCATTATATCAATCAATTCTGTATTGTATATCCTTACAGGTAAGCAGGTGGACAGAATGTTCTAACTTTATGACGATACAGACATATTTGTAATAACGGGGCAGTGGGAAATGCAATGCAAGGTGGACAAAAATCCTAAAGACTGATCTATGAAATACCAGTGTAGAGTCATGGATGTAGGGCAGGTAACTGATGAGGGGCACCAGACGTTTAGTGGAGAGGTCTTGGAGGCCACTAAATAGGAGCTGGGTCTTAGAGTTGCACTGAATGGCATCAATGTAGCTAATGTGTAACAAAGATGCTGGGGAAGGAAGAGATATTAAAAAGTGATTGTGTTACCAGTGTACACATCCGAAGCAAGGGTCCAGCTGGAATACGTCCATGCTAAGCGTTCAGATGGCTTTAATGACACCAACAGTCAGCCCAGGACTTGGAGCTAACTGCACTTTTAGGGATACTTTTTTAATGCACAAACTTGATTGCATTTTCATTAAAATTAGGCATTACAGGAGAATTACTTTTCAATGAGCATGTATTGCAGTCAGATCAAAACAATAGGATAAGTATACATTGCCATGGGTTTGGCATTTAATCTCCGTCTCCGTCATGCCAAGAAGGGAATAAAACAAAGATTAAGTAATATAACCAACCCCCACACGGATTGTAAAACAATCAAAACCTGATGTGTCACCAAAGAACTGTTCTATCCAATGTCCTAGGCGAAGTGCATATGCGTGTGTGTTAAAGTCCGGATACGGACTTAGTAGATTTGTTGGTGCTGGAAACTTTGGAGCACACAATAACACAAAAGTGCAACTTACGCTGGACCCATGTCGTCAGCCCCCTTTGCCATAGTTTCACATCAGAGATCTGAGCCTTGTTCTTTAAAGCCCTCCAATATCATATCCAATTCCATAGAGTTGGGAGTTTTAAGCAGCACCCTGTATTCCTCTCGCCTGAAAGCTGCACTTTCTGCAAGACCCAATGATGGACCTTCCCCTGACAGTCCTACACCCTTTGGGCCGACGGGGACTTCCAGTGTTTTGAGCAGGTGTTTCACTAGTAGTAATTCTAGATTCGTGGATCACACTCCCACCTTGGATCCTTTAGGTCTTATGGGCACTTCGTGTACAGTGTTCTTAGTTATCCCAATGGGCCTGCCTTGTGACCTCGCCCAATGCTTCTGATATTCCCGCCCAGTAGCTTGAGAGTTGTGAGCAAGCCCACAGCATGTGAATCTGGTCTGTCCCGTGCACATTGCAACAGAGACACCCCAAGGACACCGTGGGGTACATCTGGTTAATTTTGTGTGGCATTAAATATGCTCTGTGTAGTAGGGCAAATTGAATGAATTTGAATCTCTGGTTCCAAGGTACATTTTTGGGGTATTCTAGATGCAAGCCCACTCCTTTTTGGAGTTCCCTAGCCAAATCCATCTCCCACCTGCATTTCAAGGAAGCGAGTGGCACCATGAGGTGATCCCGGAGTCCATTGTACAGCCATCACACCAAGTGCTGACTGTGCCCCATTGTGTGCAGCGCCCAGAGGAGTTCATGGGCAGAGGAGTCCCATCTGTTCCCTGCCCAATATTTCCACATATATCAAAGGATACTAGCATGAATGAGGGCTAGGGAGGCTCAGGAGACTGATTGTGTATAAAACCCCCGAGGGTCATTAGGGAGACATCCGCAAATAACTTCCCCACCGTATTGACCCCACCTTGCTCCCAGGGTTCTAGTCTACATCTCGTTAGGGTGCCCGAGGCGGTAGGTATACCTCGCAGGGGAATATTGGATGCATAAGGCACCTGGACTGACATATATTTCATCGCCAGTTTCCAGTACGTCGTCACAATGCGCAATAGTTTTTTTTTTTTTTTTTTTTTTTTTTAAAACCTTTATTCGTGCATATTAAAAGAACAAATACGGGCCTACAACCTTCAGACCGGCCACGATACGGTTAAGCACTGATACAAACATTACGGCCCCTGTGCTTCAACGGTCAAGGTTAGCAACGATTTATGAAACATACACTGGAGAGATCCTTGACCCCAGGGAAAGGAGAAGTGAAGGTTAATTTTAAAGTTTTCAAAATAAGTTTATCAGGTAAATAGTCAGTGAAGAATAAGAACCAAGGAGATTCGAGTCCGCACGATATCTTCACCACACGGGAGAGCAGCAGCATCATTAAAACAGCAATGGAAGTAAAATCGCAGGCAGTGAGGCAATGCAGTTATATAACAGGATAGTCACATGAGCAATTACGTACCCCTCCAGTGCCGCCCCCACTCAGTCAACCCCCCACCCGGACCCAGAATCGAAACAAGTATAGCGCAGAAACATAAAGAGAAAAAAGGCCCATAGAACTAATTAGAAACAGTAAGTTACCCCCCCACCCTACACCAATGCGGAGGCTACGGCCTTCCCCCCCCCCAGCATAGTGCCTGTCGCCCAATAAACCCGAAATATAGACAAGAAAGAGAGTAAGAATAAAGTAAAGAAAGATAAGAAAACAATACACCTATATTAAAGGGGGTGAGAAAAGAATAGGACTATTCTAATCTAAACTCCCAAAAAGAAGAAGGTGGGGAGGAGCCTACGTATCATCAGAGCGCCCTAAACCATCGGCCATCTTTGGCTTCCATACACAGAGAACCCACTACCCCAAAAGCGGTCGTGTGAAAATGAATTGTCACAACAATTTAGATGAAGGAAGACAAATCGCGACGAATGCGCACAAAGTACACATACAGTTCCAGTCCCAGTCCAGCCCCTCCGTGAAACCATGGCGATATTAATCAGTCTAGCCCTGGCCCGATCGCGGGCTTGAGATTAAGCCAGCCCCTACATGAAGGCCCCGCATCCCGTGCAGACAAAGACAATATGGCCGTTTGGGAGAAGATGGTGAAGTAGAATCCCAAAATGGCCGCCGACCATCTGTAGAGGTCCCTTTGTGCACCACATAAAGTCCAGACATGGCATGTAGAGTACAGGAGTTCCACAGAAAAGAAGCAGTAGGCCACCGTGAACGATTCCTCGAGGATGTTAGGTGTTGCTCAGCTGGATACTCTTGCAGACGCGGTGAGGCAGGCAACAATGAAGCAGGCAGCAATGAACGGGGAAACAAAGTATCCGCTGTTAAGCTGGAGAGCAATTGATCCTGGGTGCCGGGAAAGCCAGATGCAGGCACCAGTGTAGCACGATCACACACAGCCGTTGCGTCCCCGCAAGAGGACAAAAGCACTGGCAGACCCACGCCGTGTTGATGACAGACGGAGCGCTCACGGCCCGCAGCCGACAACAGGGAGTCAAACTGCTCACTTAGCGCCTGGAGGCGAGCAAACATTTGTAAAGGAAAGTCCCACAGGACGGCCAGTACGGAGCCGCATGTCAGCGGAAGCTGCACCCCCACATCGGCAACAATCCGGGACGGCACCGTGGAGCTGGTGTCTGGTGGAGGGAGGGCGAAGCGGGCAGCGGGCAAGACCGGAGTATCACCCCCCAGCCGCGAGCAAGCAAACAACGCCATGTTTTACCGCCGGACGGTACAATGGCCAGGGGGGGGGGTCGTAGCAAGGAGTCAGTTCCCCTCAGGTCTGCGCCGCAACCGGGAAAGCCAACAGTCGCCTCCCTTCCCTCGGGTTCACTTTGCAGCCGACTAGGCAATAGAAGAAGGGGGTCGGCAGCCTCCCACAGCGCGGTCCACAGATCGGGGCAGGAGACCCGCCTCACCGGGGCTTACCTTACAGCCCCAGCCCTTCAGGCGCAGGGTGCAGGAGGTGTCTGGCCGTCCCTCCCCAGGCTCATCTGGCGACAGTCCGTGATGTTAGGTGAGGTCGGGACCGCGGGGCTCGGATTTGCGCTAGCGGGTCTGCGGAGCTTCCTGGGGGCCGGCAAAGGCCACAATGGAGCAGGGGTCCAGGGCGGAGAACAAAAGCACCAAAAACTCCGGCATCAGGGCGGGCTGAGACTTCGGGGAAGTGGCGGCGTGGACAGCGCGTCGTCGTACACGTTTCACCTCGAGAATCGGCAAGGATAGGAATCAGGATAATAGTCCGGGGCCAAGGGCCGACGGAGCCGGGCGCTCAAGCGTCTGCTCCGGTCGCCATCTTGGCTCCTCCTCACAATGCGCAATAGTAATGGATGTGTGGGCTGCGACTGGGCATCAGGGCATAATAATCTGTGTAACTGGCCACACTCTAGCTGAGCTTCAGTATGGTCTGTTTCGGTCGGGTTACGACCAGCTAGCCAGTATGCCAACCATTGCAGTTGCCTGGCATTGCAGTCAGCTTTTAAGTTTGGGGGCTCCCATCCCTCCCCCCTTCTGTTGGCAGTTGTAGTTTCGGTAGGCTGATTCTGCTGCTCCCCTGTCCCCATTCTAAGTCAATCAGTATAGTATTCAATAGCTTAAACACCCTGGCCAGTACTAAAATAGGTAAGTTCAATAAAGTGGTACAACAGGCCTAGTAGCATCACCATTTTCACAAGGCCAGCCATCCGGCCACAGAAAGGGGTAATGTAACCCAGAAGGTCACCTGAGATTTTAGTGCAGTGATCGTACTTGTGAGATTATCTTCCAATAAATAAGGGACGTCTCTGTATACTGAACTCCTGGATACCGAAAGGTGCAAGGGGTCACTGGATTCGGAGAATTGCCGAATTGAAGTGTGTACATGCCGACAAAGGAGAAAGCACACGATTTGTCCACATTGAAGCGGAGACCAGAGAGATTTCCAAAGGTGGACAAAAATTGGGCCACATCTACCGTTGCCACCCAAATATATTTAAAATACAAGACCATGTTGTCTGCATAGAGCATAGTATGTACAGCATTGCCTATGGGCATCCCCCGGTGTCCTCCCTCTTGTTGAATCCTTTGAGGTAGGAGTTCAATTGCCAGTATGAAAAGAAGGGTTGAAGGGGACACCCATGCCTCGTGCCCTGCCATACCAGGTAGGTATTGGATATGTATGGACCTGTTCGAGCGCTAGCCGTGGGCATAGTATAAAGCAGCTTGACCCCTTTAATGTAGCCTGGGGTTCTGCACTTTGTGGGATATATAGGTTTTCTCATGTAAATATGGTTTCAAACCCCTACCCAGTAAAGTGCCATTGGTTAAAAACCACAGACTGTCAGATGGTGTCACACGTAACATGGATCAACTTGGCACTTTGCTCCTAGTCCTATAAGCGATATCTGCAAAAGGGTGAAGAGTGATTGAGGGTTTGCTGTCAAAATGGAGTCTATGAAATGGAGAAGAGGCTCAAAAAAGAACACACTGAAGGCAAAGTCGCATGGATTATATGATAGTAGCCATGGCAAGCATTTTGCAGTGGCAGCCATGGCTTGTGGGGTGATTCCATTGTCCTTGGTCACAATATTCTGTTATCACGAATGAAAGAAGAGGCAACTGTGTCCGCTATCGTAAGTAGTTGGTTTGTCTACTTCTGAGTTTAATAGGCTTCTAGTGTGCTTGGACCTAGACCCTATGAGCCAAATTATGATAGTAGACCAGGACTGTTGTTTACCTCCAGTGATTTTCAGCATTTATGTGCAGCCTTTCCATCACCTTTAGTGAGCCTGAAGTTTCTTTTTTATACATATGCAGATAACACAAGGGTGCTGTTTAGGTTGGCCAAAATTGCATGCCATTCACTCTTGAAAGCATAGAAACTGTCTTAGTATTACTGACTCCAGAACGAACCACTATAAAAAAAAATATGTACATGTACAGTTTATTATTGTCTATGGTACCGGTGGAGATGCTGTGCATTTACTATCATAGATAATTAGGCATATTATTTCTTTCCATATAAATCTATAATATTCAGATTTTTATACTTTCAAACTAACAAGTCACTTGTTGAGCGTTATACTTCAGAGCTGCAATTCGTTTGCGGTCTCAGGACTCAAGTCTGAGTATTAGCCGCTATTATTTAGCCATTCAAAGTTCAGCTGAACCACACACCCTTCCCCTTGACCCCCAGATCATATAAAAAGTTTTAAACACCTTTGCAGTAGACCTGTTTTTCTGAAGCCATGCTCACGTCTATATCTGTTTTCATGTATCTACATAACACAGGGAAGTGTATGCCACCACCCGCTCCCATTACATTTGGCATTATGTCTCGCCACCATCAAGCCAAAGTCGCACAGTAGTTTCTTGTATATTGGAGTGGTGTTGTCACTTGAAGTACCCAACGATAGGGGTCTTGCCTCATTACTCATGGAAATTTCGGCCAGTTCTGAGAAACATTTGTCGCCATCCGGAAAAGGGTTGCATACGGGAACACAAACATACAGTATAGAAAAGGGTTCCAACCTGTCCACTCCTTCTAAGGCAGTGGTCAGACCCAGGCCTACAGAATTTTACAATTAGTGTTAGTTTGTTGCATATTTTATGTAATGTTTTGAGTTGAACCAACCTGAATTTTGCTGTGATCGCAGCTTGTCTTGAATGTTGAAGAGCTTCGTCCTGAACAGAGTGCTCCAACTCCCTAGATCTGTTGTCAGTTTTTCCATCTGCTTTTTCATGGTATCAAGCTAAATATGTTTATAGATGTATACGCGTCAGATATCCGTTATTTACACAGTGCCACTACCAAGAGCTTTTTTCTAGTGGGTATTAAAAACCTACATATCAATGTAATTGCCGTGAAGCCTGTGGGCTTCACAGACTCGCATACTTTGACTTTTTGGTGTCTCGTGAAGTACTTTCCTCCATGGCAGGTCTACCAGAACTGATCTGCTTTCTAATCCCCTTTACTTTTCCCCCACCTCTCTCCATGCTCCATAGAACTTGTTCTCTATTGTTTTTTAATGTATTAGTAACTGATGTAATTTGGAAATCACGTTGTTTTCTATGCTATGTTTATGCTCCAGTAACTTATATAACCCTGTAACCCACTGTATGTCTTCCTCGTGTTAAGAGCTCTGATACCTCCGGGTCTAGCCAGCGCTATATAAAACTTTTCAAATATACTCACCTCGGTGCCCGAGCAACGTTGTCCGATGCCCTGTGGAGCTGTCCTATGCAGCTATAGAGGAGTTTGGCTCTGGTTCACCCATCGGCTGCCACCTACCCAGCCGGACATCAGACATTGTTTTTCCTCGTCTCCTCGTTGTGTTTACTACCTGCACTCCTTACCCCTGTTTTACCAGCGCAACCTTGGCTGATGCCCGGTGGAGCTATCCTATGCAGCTACAGAGGAGTTTGGCTCTGGTTCACCCCTCGGCGTCACCTACCCAGCCGGACATCGGACATTGTTTTCCTCGTCTCCCCTTTTTGTTTCCTACCTACATCCCTTACCCCTGTTTACCATTCCCCCTCTACCTGTCACTCCCCACAAGTCGTATGTCTTGGCTATGCTACGCGCTATTAACTCACATTTCCATGTAATCTCATCTTTTCCTCCTATGTCTATACTTAGCTCCTGTAACTGATGTCATTTTGTTACCTGTAACTCGTTGATCCTCATGTAAAGCGCTCTGATACCTCCGGGTCTAGCCAGCGCTATATAACACTTTTCAAATAAACAAATAAATAAAAAAAATAAAAGTATGAATTTACATGTCTCCACCCCTCAAACAGAGGGTGTATCGAACTTTATGAATGCAAAGTTAATAAAGCCAAAAAGTTCCCAAAACCACAATATGTGTACTCCAGCTCAAAGGTGGAGTAAGTACAGCACCACACATGGCCAAACACTGGTACTGCAACAACCTGCCATGGAAAAGAATGAAGGCAAAAATCCTATAGGGAATATGTGATAAGTTACATTTTTGACTTTAAAAAAAATATATAAATCAGCATAATTTAATGGCAATAAATTATGTATAATATAAAATAAATATTTTATAATAAAATATTTTAATAACTTTCACCTTCCATCATGTGCTACGAACTGGCATCAGTTTTGGAATGGAATCATTCACTGTATGCCCATTCACCACACCCTTGGCACAATGGATGCCATCTGGATCAATGGCCCATTCAAACCGTCTGATGGGTTAACTCTGTGAGAGCAATCGGGGTAGCAGCCATTGTCTACCCCTTCTCCATATTCCTGTGGAGAAAAACAAACATTGTTAGCTGGAAAGACCAAGTCTTTAGGTGAAAAATAAATCGTATTATTGGCAGAACTATTTTTAGAATCTGAACAAATTGAAACACATGAGAGCTCAGTGGTTCGTAAAACAGGTGCATTTACAGCAATAACAAACAGTAAAGATAAATATGCAATAAAGTACTTCCTGCTATACATTAATTGAAAGTCATGAGGATTTCGGTGAAGATATGCAGGAACAAACCAAAGGCTGTGTTCTTTTAAAAATTCATGGAACTCTGAGATGACTTGCAATATCCATTTAAAGTATGGATGGGGGCCATCACTCTTCTCACAAATCTTTAAAATGTTTGGCTTATTGCTCTATCATTAGAAAGACGTGAAGAGTGAAAGCGGAGTCTGTAGTGTGAAATTGAACACGCCAAAAAGCAGTTCGTAATTTGTTGCAAAAACATATTACATTTAATATAAATCAGGTTAAAAAAGGTTGTATGTCAGAATAAGATTCGTACTTTCCTGTAACAAACTATGTGCAAAAAAATAAACAAGTTTGCATGAATCGCACTTTACTGCTGATCCCTGTTCATTTTTGAATATCGGATCACAAAAATGAATGCTGGTCCCCGGGGAAAGCAAAGTCGCAGACTGGTTTTATCCCGGGGTCTTTCGCTCAGGGGAGGACCAGGTAGGGTCAAGGGGTGGAGTTAGGGGGTGGGTATAAGAGCGCAGGGGAGGAAGGCGACTTCCTCTTCCTGCGCTCGGCACCATTGGGAGGGTTTAGTCAAAAGGAGTGTAAGGGTAGCTAGGACATCGTGCGGAGGACGGTGCGGCCGATATCGGTGCAGGCGGCGGAGCGGTACAGTCGCGGTGAGCGGAGCCACTGGCCAGTGGTTTCTGCGTAGTGGGTACATTATCGGAGACGGCATGTCGGGCGTGTCACCTGACGAGGTGAGGAGGGCATTGCTGGTTCTCGGGCGCGCGGGCCGGCAGGATCTCCTCTGGCCCGGGGTGTTGGGAGAGGCGTGGGTGGGGTTCGCGAGGGCCCCGCGGGTGGCTTCAGCAGGGGTGGCGGCGGCGGTATTAGCATGCCAAGAGGAGCTGCCGCCTGGGCCGATCGCGCATGCAAGGGGGAGGGGCGCAGGCAAGAGAGAGCACGCTCGCGGAGGCCGGCGGAAGAGGCTGCCTCCGCGTCTCTGTTTTCCCGAATTGGACTTTGTTGAGCAGGGGGGGCACACGTCTGCGCAGGCGCCCACCGGGGAGCTGCTTATTCAGCCCAGTGACTGCACTCGGGTAGGGGGGGGAGGGGGGCGTCTGTGCCTGATAAGGAGCCTGACTCAGGAGTGGTGATTCTGGATGCTGCTGGGGAGGAGGGTGGGTGCGGGGGCACACATTCGGGCCTAATGGCGAGAGGTGGGGGCATGGGGGAGGCAGGGGTGCACATGGGACAGTATGAGGATGCCCCCATTGATCTTTCCAGGGGTTCGAGAGTGGCTACCCCAGTTTTGTGCGAGGGTGAGAAGGGAACGCCTGGGGTTTCGGTGTTGGGGGCAGGGAACAGTGAGGATCTTGGCCTGGATGTGGCCACGCGGCCTGAGCCTTTGCGGCTTGATTGGGGGTTGCAGGGCTACCGCCTCCCCTCCACTCCCGAGTTGGGCACGGCTTGCATGGGAAGATAGAGTCAGGGAACACCGTATTTTGGAGCAGCTGACTGAGGCGAGGCGGGCGGATCTGGGTGCGTCTCGGGGGGGGCGCGTTCTGGGAGGATGATTTTGAGGGGCCACCTACTCCCACTTCAGAGGAGGAGAGATGGGCGGAGCAGGAGGAGCCACACAGGGTTACGAGGGGTAAGAAGGTGAGAGAGGTGAGCCCCAAGGGGCCACGGTTGCAGGTAGGGACAGCCAGGACGGCGTTGAGGCCTGATGGTGCCGGGGCCCACCCAGGTTGGAGTGACCTGGGGGGTGGGGGGGAGCTAAGCCGGCGGAAGTCGGTAGAGTGCGGGGTGGCCCAGCATAGCGCAAGACGGCCCCATGTTGCCGGCAAGAAGCAGCAGGGCGGTGTGCGGCGGCCATCCCTCCGGCGCGGGAGCGGGCAACGGCGTCGTGTGTGTCAGGAGGGCGGGGGTCGAATGCGGCGAGAGGTTAAGGTGTGAAGAGAGCAGCGAGAGAGGTGTTGTGGGCGCCTGTGGGGGTGGAGCCTGAAGTTGAGTTGGACTATGATGAGGAGAGTGAGGAGCTTGAGGATGGGGAGGTGAGGGATGACGATGACGGACTGGGCCAGGGGAAGAGCAACAGCGGCCTTGGTGTTTTGCAGGTCTCGTGGCAACAAGCAGGGAAGGAGAAGGCGGAGACACCCAAGGCTTCTACATCCAGAGGACGGCCCAGAGAGCGGCTCCCATCGCTTGCAGGTGAGGGTTCTTGCGGGGCAGCTGGGGATGGGTGGCCGAAAGGGGGTAGGAAGAAAGCATGTAGGTCGATAGGTGTTGGGGAAGGGTCAGTGAGGGAGGTCGGGGGGTGCCAAAGGGCAAACCCGCGCCGGTAGAAAAGCAGGTAGGAGGTAAGTCGGTGGCTACGGCGGGGGTGCAGACGGACAAAGTGGACGGTAAGGAAGATAAGGGGGACAAGTCAGAGGACAAACATCAGAAGAAGCTGCCCTATATGGGCTTAGCCATGCCACTGGGATCACATCTGTCGGATAAAATTTAGAGTAGAATCTGGAAACACGAATATGTGGACGTGTTTAAGTTGCGACATAGGGAGGTGCAGGCGAAGGAGGGTTCCAAAGAGGAGGAATGGGGTTTGACTAGGCGGCCCAGGGTCCCGGTGAACATGGAGAACTGGACTTCGACGTTTCTTATTTATGCTAGCATCTACTGCGAGAAATATCTGGATAGGGCCATTGCTCTGCTGAAATGTATGGACATTATCAGGAAGGTCCAAATGCAATTCGGGGGGTTTGCCTGGCTCAGTTACGATGAGGAGTTTCGGGCTAGGGTTAGTGCGAATCCGGACAAGCATTAGGGGGAGGTGGATCAGGAGCTGTGGTTGCAGTGGATGGCCTCAACGCACTCTTCTGCGTCTACTCACACGGCGAGCGGTTTGCCGGTCACGTATCGGTCTTTTCAGCCGCGTCCCGCCCAAGGCGGGGCGGGGGGGAATACAGCAAGTGCAGGTAGCACAGGTCAGGCCACCAAGCCAGGCAGTTACAATACCGGGGCCTGTTGGAGCTATAACAGGGGCTACTGTTCTCGGTATCCGTGCAAGTTTAAGCACGAATGCTCCAAGTGTGGGGGGAAGCACACCCTTACACAATGCCTTACCCTGGTCACCCCCTCGGAGCAGTGGAGGAACGCAAAAGGGAGGGGTCAGACTGGACAGAAGGGCCCCTACACCAGTTAAGGTGGAGGCTATGGCCCCATGGCTTGCCTGTTACCCGGACAGGGAGGCAGCTTTGAAGATTCAATGGGGTTTTACTGAAGGGTTCCGGGTAGGTTATCAAGGTCCTAGGATAAGGAGGTGGGCGGATAATCTGAAATCGGCCAAAGAATTACCGCAGGTAGTGGCGGCCAAGCTGCAGAAGGAGGTGGACGAAGGGAGGATTGAGAGCCCATTTTACGACTGGCCAATGGACGATTTGATCATCTCCCCCCTAGGGGTGGTGCCGAAGAAGGAGAAGGGGGAGTTTCGTATGATACATCACCTCTCTTGGCCTGAAGGACAGTCTGTGAACGATTTAATTGCGGAGGCAGATTCAAGGGTGCTTTACGCGTCGGTGAATGATGCGATCCGCCTGGTGCAGGTGTGTGGGCGAGGGGCGGAATTGGCGAAGTGCGATGTGAAGTCGGCCTTCCGCCTCCTGCCCATACACCCCGCGGATTTCTCTCTACTGGGGATGCAGTTCGGAGGGGCCATTTACGTGGACAAAGTGTTGCCCATGGGATGTGCGATTTCCTGTGCTCTGTTTGAGTTGTTTAGCATCTTCTTGCAGTGGGTCTTTGTGCAGCTTAGTGACCACCGGGACGTCATGCACTATCTAGATGACTTCCTTTTTCAGGGAAGGGCCCACTCTGGGGACTGTGGCAGGGCCCTGTCACGGTTCCAGGAGATTTCGGGACAATTTGGAGTGCCTTTGGCTCCGGAAAAGACAAGTGGGCCGTGCTGTAGTTTGACATTCTTCGGCATTGAGCTGGATTCCATTCGATGGTCGGCTCGGCTCCCTGACGCGAAAGTGACAGAGATACAGGCATGCCTTTTGTGGGTGATCGGGGAGAAGAGGGTTGCTTTGAGGGCAGTGCAGCAACTGCTGGGTTTCTTGAATTTCGCGTGCAGGGTGGTCAGGGCGGGACGGACGTTCTGTCGGCGACTCGGCATTGCCATGTCGGGGGCAGTTCTTCCTCACCACAGGGTCCGGATCTCCATGGGTGTACGGGCGGATTTGAGGACATGGCTGCCCTTCTTGACTGATTTCAATGGGGTGTCCCTGGACTTTGTGGACGACAGGATGGTTTGGCAAGTGTAAATTTACTCTGATGCAGCCGGGGCAGCTGGCTTTGGGATTTTCTGGGATGGCAGGTGGTGCGCTGAAGACTGGCCGGCTCACTGGGTGATACAGGGGAGGAGCACTGCGTTTCTAGAATTCTTTCCCTTGTTGGTGGCTCTGGAAGTGTGGGGGCCTGAATGTCAGAACAGATCGGTGTTGTTCCATGTGGACAACATGACTGTGGTCGAGTTGGTCAACCGACAGAGGGCAAGGGACCAGAGAGTGCTGCGCTTGCCGAGGAGTTTCATGTTGAAATGTTTACGATTGAATGTGGTCTTTCGAGCTAAGCATGTCCCTGGAGCGAATAATGACATTGCGGATGCTTTGTCTCGTTCGCAGTGGCAGCGGTTCCGGCGATTGGCACCTGGAGCGGATCAGTGCAAGACTGAGTTGCCGGAAGGCATCTGGGCCTTTGGGGAGTGAGGGTGATAGGCCTGGTGGAGAGCTCTATTGCGGATACCACCAGACGGACCTACAGACTGGCATGGGCTGAGTTTGGATCCTTTATGGGTTGGCGCAGGGATTCAGCTTTTGGAGATTGATCGGCAGTGGAGCAGGGAGTGTTGCAGTTTTTATTGCATTGTATGGACAAAGAGCTGACGGCGGCAACTATATCAGGGAAGCTAGCAGGGTTGTTGTTCTATTGTTGTTTGTTTTTTAGTTTTGACCCTACGAAAGATGTGATTATCAGTAGGGTACTCAGAGGTTGGTGCAGGGTGCGAAAGGGGGGTAAGGTATTGCGGGAGGCAATCACGTTTGAGCTATTAGTTTGGTTGGTTGAAGTTTTGACCCTGTGTTGTTATGACGAGTTTGAGGTTCTAGTTTTTCGATTATGCATGATCTGGATGTCTTTTGGGGCTTTTCGGGTCTCTGAGTTGCTAGGGACGTGGGCAGTGTGTGGCAGGTGGTATGAGGAAAATCGGTTGGATGAGGGTCGTCTGGGGATTTTGTTGGGACAGTCCAAAACAGATCAGTTGGGGTGGGGTAAGTGGGTTTGGTTGTGTGAGAATGGTTGTGGGGTGTGTGCCCGGTGGATGAATGGAGGACGTTTGTGCATTTTATGCAAGGAGCGAGTGGTGAGATATTTTGTCACATGTCAGGGGCACGGGTGACTGCGGGGCAGTTGTTGGCGGTACTGCGGATGGCTTTGAGGCGCTTGGGTTTGGAGCCGGCAGGTTTTGGGACTCACTCGTTCCGTATTGGGGCGGCGGCCCGGCTGGGTTGGTCCTGGGACAGGATTAGGCAGATTAGGAGGTGAAAGTCTCGGTGCTGTGAGCGTTATGTTAGAAAGTGAGGAGTCTGGGGGCCAGGTGCTAGGCGTGGGGGGACTGGGGGTGGTTAGTTTTCAACTGTGATTCTAACATATTTCTCTTTCGTAGGTTTCGTGGGTGGACCGGGGGCCAAGACGGTCACTTGGATCATGGGGCATTCCTTTGTTCACTGGGCTTCCAAGTATGTTGAGCAACAGGTGTACGGCCGTAACCTGGGACTCAAAGGACAACAGCATGAGGTGCATTGGTGGGGAAAAGGGGGGATGCGATGGGGGGCACTATTGCCGTGGCTCGCGAAGATGGCCCCCAGAAGAGATGCCCGGACCTGTTGGTCATACATCTGGGAGAGAATGACTTGGTTCGGCTGTCGGGTTTGGCGCTCTTTCAGCTCATGCAGAGAAACTTGGAGGTGTTGAAACACAGGCTGTCAGGGACTTGCATTGCCTGGACTGAGTTTGTTCCGAGGAGAGTTTGGAGGGGTGCTATCAAACATGGGGCTGTGGAAAAAGCACGATGGAAGCTCAACAGAGCGATGCAGGATTTTTATGGGCAGAAGGACATTAAGGTTATTGCCCACCCTGGACTGCGACTGGAAGAACCGCTACTGTTTAGGGATGATGGAGTGCATTTGACAAGACTGGGGAATGCATATTATATGATGGAGACGAGAGATGTGGTTGGCAGGCTGTGGAATGAGGCGATATGGTGTTGCAGGGATGCTTGAGTAGGTGAAGGGGTGAATGAGGCATTGCCGAGCCCGGGGGGAGGGGGCAGATACCGCCCTACAGGGGGTTACCTGGTTGGCGATACTTTGGAGGGGTGGGGGAGTAAATAGCGGGCGCACCCACCCTTCGGGGGGGGGGAGAGTGAACGACGTGGGGTGCTGGAGGCATGAGTGGAATGCCAGGTGATATCGGGGAGGATGATAGGAGATTTGTGGAAATGGATGAGGAACGGAAGGGGCATGGAGTGGTAAGAAACCTAAGTTCGGAGTGGGTGAAATGAGTGTAGGGATGAAGTGTGGATGTGGGGGGGTTGTTATTGGTTTGTTATTATTATCAATGTTGTTGAGCATTGTTTATTGTTGTGCAGCCTGGTCCTAATAAATGGCCTTTTACGCTTTTAAGATACTAGCGTGGTCTGTTTATTGTGCGATGCTGGGCCCCGGGTGAAGCAAAGTCGCAGACTAGTCTTCCCCCAGGGTCTTTCGCGCAGGGTAGGACCAGGTAGGGTCACGGGGTGGAGTTAGGGGGTGGGTATAAGAGCGCAGGGGAGGAAGGCGACTTCCTCTTCCTGCGCTCGGCACCATTGGGAGGGTTTAGTCAAAAGGCCACCCACCCACCCTGCAGTTATAGGGTTGGGGGTAGGGTTGGCGAGGTGTGCCAGTTAGGACGGGCTGCTGTTTGGTGATACTTTGGAGGGGTGGGGAAGTCAATATCGGGTGCACCCACCCCTCGGTGAGTAGGTGGTGGAAGATTGAACGACGTAGGGAGCTGGAGGCATGAGTGGAATGCCAGGTGATATCGAGGAGGATGATAGGAGATTTGTGGAAATGGATGAGGAACGGAAGGGGCATGGAGTGGTAAGAAACCTGAGTTCGGAGTGGGTGAAATGAGTGTAGGGATGAAGTGTGGATGTGGGGGGGGGGGTTGTTATTGGTTTTTTATTATTATCAATGTTGTTGAGCATTGTTTATTGTTGTGCAGCCTGGTCCTAATAAATGGCCTTTTTCGGTTTTAAGATATTAGCGTGGTCTGTTTATTGCGCGAAATCCAGTTCTCCTTTTCTTTGGTTAAATTGCAGCTGCAACACAGCAGTGTCACTTGCCTTTAACATTAGCTTTAGGCTCTGGCAGCAGGCATTATGCCTTCGCAACTCAACAATAATAAGTAATTACAGGTGAGCAGCTGCATCTTTCTATTATTATAGGTGACTAGAGACGTCACAGCCTGACTGTAATAAGGAAATTAAAGACGGTTTGGTATCCTGGGATTGCAAGGTTTCATGTGTTAAAAAGCCTCTACTTCAAGTAAAACTAGTTATATCCCAGGGACAGCTGCCAGAAATAAGCTTCTGTGTGCGGTGTGGGTCACTGCACCAGCACTTTATGTTATCTACAAAGTGATTCAAAATCCAATTATTACAAAACGCCCACACACTGCAGTTTTTTCCAATGTGTGTTCTATAATTGCCTGCGGTTTGTTAAGGCAGGGCCAAAAGTTAATCACTTCCCGTGACAGAAATGAAATTGTGGCAAAAACGAACCGTTGGAGATTTAAGTTGATCAGTTAGAAATTACCAAACAACTTTCCTTCAACATAAAAGGTGGTAATATTTCCACAGAGGACAAGTAAACGCAATAATGTATGGCTAAATTGTCAGTGCACTTGGGGGGCACACCTAGCAAAAATATTTTTGGCGTTTGTAATGTGCACTTAACAGGCTGCATTTTCTAGTATGTGAAGTAGTAGTACAGTAGTACTGCTCACGTGTTACAAAATGTAATTCAGTAATCTACGACAAGAGACCTCTCCCTCTTTCCTATTTTTGCATTTCCTTAATTGGTTTTCAGTACAGCAAAACAGCAGACATACAATGCACTTTCCTCTAATATTCTATTTTGGACCTTTATGGTCATGACATTTTTGGTCTGAACACAAATACACGGGCATACATAATAATGCAATTGCAGCTGGGTAGTATACCGTGGAAGAACTGGCTCCATGGTTTCCAGATTTTCTCATGCCTTTGTGGGCGCCTTTAGCCTTGTATTCAGTTTCTTCTGCTTTGGCTCTATAGTCCACTCTTCTTGACAATTTTGCAGGTGGGGACATCTGGTCTGTGCATCAATGCAGCACAATCATGTTATTCATCATGCCCCTTCCTATAAGCGTGCAGGTACAGATAGGCCCTCCTATTTATTTTAGGTTAATTGTGACCATATAGAGCACTACCGTCCCAACTGCATCATGTATTCGCGACTAGTATGGCCCAATAATTAGGCAACTCCAGATCATATGAAAGTATGTGTCTATCACATTTTGGCAGGCATGAGAGACAGTGAGGGTCATGGTGTCTTTATTTTCCACAGCCTTTCCGGGCAGTAGTTTACTGAATAGAATTATTTGAACTGAGGCGTTTTATGTGTAGGGTTTGCATCTGATATCTATTCTGTGCAGAAGTCTCTACCAACGTGCACATGATATCCACACAGGTAGGTATATGTTTTTTAAGTAGATGAAGGGAGGGACAAGGGGCAGTGTGTGTAAAATAGGTAATACTCACCATTAAATTGGTGGGATTTAGGAAAATGTGAAGAGGGGCTTAAGGAGAAACATGGTGAATCAAACACACACACCCAGAACCGGCGTGTCCGTAGGCATAACAAACAGTAAAGATGTGCTGCCGCCTAATATCCCAGAGTTTTTTACCTGTTCGGCAACCCTGCCATTTCTTGATTGGGTCGACCGCCTGGCTATCCCCCGCCTCCAGGGATGTTTCCTGGACCTTTTGTTCTCCTCATTGTGAGTTGTTGGGGTTAGGGGAGGGACTGTTTTACTCAACCGATTTCTGGGGTTGGAGTGTGCGGTGGGGGTGGGTTTGGATTGTTTTTTATGATTGCTGTTTGTTGCAGTGCTGGCCCTGTTCTTGGCCACTTTCATGTACTATTCCTTTCTCCTTTTCCCTTTGTGTTACAGATTCTTCCTGGCCACTCTTGCTTGTCTGCAGACACATCCCTCATCCAGTGGTATGACAGCAACCAAATGGAATATTTGTGGGCTAAATGACCACAGGAAAGCGCGCTTAGTTCATGCCTATCTTGTCAGACACCAGGTGGATGTATGCTTTCTGCAGGAGCTCCACCTTACACATCCTCCGCCCGGGTCTACGCTAGCTAGCTGGTGCGATGAATCCTACACCTCCCTCTATTCCGGCTATGCCAGGGGTGTGTCCATCTTACTAAAAAAGGGTGTCCCACAGCAATTGTGCCGTGCTATTAGTGATGATAGCAGTTGCTTTGTACTGCTAGTAGGTACCTTACACAGACAACCCGTTAACCTAACTGCCATCTATTGTCCCAACACTAATGATCCAGAGTTTTTATCGGAGATCTGACAATAGATCGCTGGCATTGGTCCAAGGGCACTACTGTAGGGGTGTGATTTCAATGTGACACTGGACGATCGTCTGGACAGATCTGAGACCTCCCGTCGCCCACATTTAATGCTGACACTCAACACCATCATACAAGATTACCATCTCCAAGACATGTGGAGACACTCACACTGACAAAATGAAAGGTACATGCATCACTGCATAACACAATGCATGGTCCAGAATAGACTATTGGTTAATCTCGCGAGATGTCCACACCTGGGTCACGAAAGTGGCACACATACTATGCACATTATATGACCACGCTCCCGTCCTACTAGAATTCCTCATTGCTCAGTATGCCCCCACACCTTCTCCTGGTGCTTACTCCTAAAGGCACTGCACGACGCAGTGTTCCGCATGGAGGTCCAAAAAGATATTATTGAGTATTTTGCCAACAACGTGGGTTCTGTGGATTCTCCATCCACCCTCTGGGAGGCTCTGAAGGTCGTTGTCTGCGGCACATGCATCGCAAAGCAATCAGGTGTATTGAAGGCCATTCGCAGGAGACTTTCACAATTACATGCAATATCCAAGCTTTCAAGACTGCCTATTTCTATCATAAGACACATCTCAGTTAGCGGTTATTAGGGAACAAATGACGGAATTCTCAGAGGAAGCATTACGCAAGACCAATTTTGTGGACTGTGATGTGCAGCCAACAGCTATGGAGAGGGCGACTGACCCGAGAGAACCCTGGCCAACATACTCCGTAAACCACATGCATCCACCTACGTGGTGGAATTGTTAGATGATAATCATAATTTGCAGTCCTCCACATCAGAGCTCTTGGTCATAGTGACTTCTTTCTATGCAAAACTCTACATCGCTACTCCTGTCCCATTCAAGAACAACCTTCTTCCCTACCAAGACACCATCTAATTATTATGATTGGACCGTATCCATCGGGCTTATCTAGAGTTCCCTTTCACAGTAGAGGAACTAGTGCAGGTTATACAAAGCCTCCCAGTAGTCAAAGTGCCCGGCCTCACCACTGCTTTTTACAAGGAGTACGCCTCTATTCTTGCTCCTCACTTGCTCGCCATGTCTGAGGACTCACTTACCCATTGTTCCCAACCCCCTTCTCTCAGGACGGCCGTCATCGTGATGCTCCTCAAACCGGACAAACCTGCTTCGCAATGCGACTCCTATTGGCTGCTTTCTATGATCAATGTAGACAATAAGAATTTTGTGAAGCTTCTGGCGAACCACCTTCTTCCCCTTCTGCCCATGCGTGTGAGACCAGGTCGATCAGGGTTTATCCCCGGCCGCTCCACATCACATAACCTTTGCACCATATTTGCAGTTATACATCACCTTCACCCTCAGGTGCAGGCAGTGACCACCCTACTTGATGCCACAAAGGTGTCTAACTTGCTGGAATTGTCGCAACTTTTCCCACTACCTGCACGCTTCGGTCTAAGCCCTTAGTTTATCCGCCTGATACAATTATTATACACTCTTCCCACGCCCGTGTGCACCTCAACGGCATGCTAGCTAACTCCTTTTTGATTACCGGTGGCACATGCCAGGGTTGCCTACAGTCGCCTTTATTATTTGCCTTAGCAATGGAGCCCTGGGCAACGTGGCTTCGACAACATTATGCCCATCGTGGCCTCAGCTTTACTACTAAGGGACTGATAGTCTCCATGTAGGCTGACTACGTTACCCTCTATATTTGCGACTCCCAAGAAAACTTCTCCATGGTGAACCGAGAGGTCATCTGATTTGGAAACTTTTCTGATATCAAAGTAAACTGGGCTAAGTCGATACCGTTTCCATTTACAGATGGCAACCAATCTTTTAATACGGAATACCCACAGCGATGGGCCTCTGACACGGTATGTTACTGAGGAGTCTGGCTCATTTGTGACCCGAACAAACTCTGGAAGGCCAACTATGGCCATGCCGTTTCATGAGAGGAGGATAGAATGCCAGTATGGCCCTGCTTGCCAGTGGCACTCTTGGGCCAAAAACCAGGAAGTAAACCTGTGTTTTTTACACCTACAGTACAACCCCAAGAGAGAAACCACCCACCTTTATAGGTCCAGACGTTCAGTCAGGTGACAAGGTGGAAGTGACATCACACCAATAAGTATTTAAATTAGAGCAAGACCAAAGCACGTGTAAGAGATCAGCATTTATGCATGCACATTGCAGACAGGCTGCTTCTTCTCTATGATAGAATCTGTTAATATTGGCAGGGATCAGGTATGCTCTGTGTACTATGTAAAGTTGGATAAGCTTGAATCTGGCACGGCATGGCACATGTTTAGAACCCTCAAGTAGTGAATCCCATTCCTGGTCCGTATAGGGGCATAACAGGTCCGCCTCACAGCACTGTTGGAGATTACGCAGTTGTGGGACAGTGTGAAATCAAATCCTTCCACTACCTCTTTTAAAAAACTGGTTAAAAAAGACTACTAATGAATCAACACTAATACGCTGATCATGCTCATGTATTTTGTTAATAACCTAAAACTTGAAATATTTTCACTGAAGTTGTATAATATTTTTTCAAACTCTTTTTGTTCTGGTCCTTCTATAGCTCCTTTAACTGCATCAACTGCTGATTTTTGCTATTCTGTGATACTCATCGCACATCTTGGTTCTTTCTATGTGTATGATGTTTTACTCGGAGCGCTCTAGGGCACCTCTGATACACCCTACTCCTTATTTGTGAATGTTTTCCTACAGGTTGTAATCTCACTCACCTTCTTTATGTTCTGTATAATTGCTGATGACAACGCTGTTCAGTGCTCTGATACCCCTTTGGGGTTTTGTTCGCGCTCTATAAAACTTTTCAAATAAATAAATAAAGAGACTCCGCAAACCAACATACAAGGTGACTTCATTTACCCATAACCTGTAAGTATTGTATTGTAAGGTGCATCGGCAACTCTGTGGTACGGTCTCCCCAGAAGCCACTCCCAGTGTAGTAATTAGGGAATTTTGGATCTGGAACTGACTCAGTGGTAACCGATTCTCCTCCACAAGTTTCTTATAAGAGAGCAAAGCGTTATCGCTATAGAGGTCCCCCAGGGTATGTATGTCGGCAGCGTGCTACACCGTCAGCTCCATCAAAGTTATAGGTCCAGAGATTCTAGGTGTGCCTAACAGCACCAGCCCGGTGCATAGGGGAGTATGTGTCTAGTGACACGAAGGCATCCGAGGTAGCATCTATGCATGACCCTCAACAACACTGATTTGGGTGGGTGCACCTTTGTGCAGGGCTGAAATAGGCGTATTATGGTCGGCACAGTCCAGTTGGGTGAGGACGTGGCTGAGTCCGGGTGAGGACGTGGCAGAATTCGAGAGGTGTGCTCCTGCGAGTCACTTCTTGATCCCTATGATCTGTGCAGAAAGCTAGTAATTGTTCAAATTGCGGAGTATCCAGCCACCCCCCCCTGTCCATAGGGAACAGAGTTTCGGCTGAGCCATCGTACATCTTGATTTGTTCCATATGAAATCTCTAACTTGCTGATCGAGCCTCCAAAAGAATGCTGCTAGAATGTGGAGAGCAAGACCAGCAAAAAAAGTAGGAGGAGAGGAAGAACCACCTTTTTCAACAGAGCCACCCTCCCTGCCACTGCCAACCGTAATGTACACAAAAGGCCATTTGGGATGGTAAGGATATCATTGCCCGAGTGACATTTCCATCAAACAGCTTTCCACGGAGTGGTATATCCGCACTCCCAAATATTGAAAAGAGTGTTGTTCTAAGTTCACTTGCACTTCTCCTATCATGAAGCGTGGGTTAATGGTGTCTGGGTGGAAGGGATATAAACATGACTTTGCCTAGTTGATCCATAGTCCCAAGACAGTACGAAACATGCCAAAGTGGAAGCAAGTGAGGGAGGAATATTATGAGTGTCCCTGATGTACAATAGCATATCATCGGTGAATTATGATATCACATACACCCTATCTCCCAAAAGAATGCCACAGTGTGCACCCATGTGTCGCAGTGCCAATGCCAACGGTTCAACAGCTAGTGAGAACAATAAGGGCAGCCCTGCTTCATTCCTCTGTGTATGCGAATGGCCTCTGACAGAAGGAGTCCAGTTCTTACCCTGATAAGGGGGTCGGTCAGTGTACAATAGTTTCACCAGGTGAAGGAAGTGATGGCCCACACCAAAGCGGGACAGCGCAGCAAACAGATAACCCCAGTCCAAGGAGTCAAAGACCTTCTCAAGGTCCAAGACTAAAAATCCCCACACAAGGCCAAGTAGAAGGGGCATAAGCGAGGACCCGAAAGCAGCGGCGCAGATTTTGGGTGGTGCTGCGTACGGGAATTAACCCATTTTATCTCGATGAACCAGAGACGGAACCAGAGGCGGCAATCTATCTGCAAGCACCTTCCCCAAGATCTTGTAGTCAGTGTTAAGTAAGGCCAGTGGTTTGTAAGATCCAACTAGCTCCGGATCTCTATTGGGTTTCGGTAAGAAAATGACCATTGCTTCTCTCTAACCTGAGAGTGCGCCAAGTGACAGGGCCTCACTGTACCCAGACACTAAATGTGGGGCAAGTTTAGTTCTATAAGCCATATACAGTTCTTCTGGTAGATCACCAGGGACTTTCCATTAGCCAGCGATTTAATTGCAGTTGTAAATTCATTCAACATAATAGGTTCATCTAATTCTAACCTCTGTTCCTAGGTAATACAGGGTATTAAAAAGGTCGATAAAGAATGCAGCTTAGGCCTCAGCACCCATTTCCGCAACAGATTAATATACCCTTGTATAATGTAGTGTCACCAGGGCATGAATTGAACTCTGTGTATAGAGCACAGGGCCCACCCCAGAGCACAACGCTGTCAGGGTGTTTATGGTTTATCTTGGTGGATAAGCCACACCAAGAGTCTTCAAGTTCTGTCCGCCATGGCGTGTGTGCATGCCGAACAAGTAGCATAGTTAAGACAGTGCAACCTTTCCAATAGCGTGTCATGCTCCTGACACACCCATGCTAGTGATTGTGGGCAGCCTGAGTCTCCAGATCCATGAGTGTATTTTCCAGTTTAGTAATGTCTCTTGCAATCGTATGCCTCATGTTTCCCTGCACCCCCAGAGTGTCCGCACATTGTCACTTTGAAAGCATCCCACTCCACCAACTTAGTGGAGACCGTGTTGGCCTTATTGTGAAAGTAGCCTGTGACTGCTGTTTCCACAGAGACTCTAAATGAGGGGTCCTCCAACAGAGTTGGCTGAAAGCACCAGTTGGGTATGGGGGGTAATGCAACCGCCCATTGTAACTGAAGTAAGTGGAGATTATGGTCAGAATTGGTATGACCCAGGTAGTCCATGAGAGCAATAAAGTGTAGCAATGTGGGAGTGGTAATCAACACGTCTACACAAACATGGAGGTCATGAGAGGCAGAGCAGAAGGAATAAACCAGTGTGTCTGGGTTACGCCAGATATCCACCTACTGCCTTTGACGGAGCCAGTCACTTAGCATAGACGCATTAGAGGTCACAATCGTTTGGGGCAACGGAGGAAAGGAACGATCAGGGTGGTGTCAAGGACGCTATTGATAAAACAACAACTGATGGACAGAATGCTAAACAATGTCATGCATTCATCCCAGTAGAGATATCTGGGCCTAAATCCATAATTGTTTTGCTCCCCGTGCCATTCCAGTTTAGACTCAGCCATATGCAAATCAGTCTTGACCCTGTGCCCCATGCGAACAGTCCAGCCTGAACTGCCTCCCTGGACTGGAATCAAGCAACCTAGAACCGGTTTTGAGATATAACCCCTCTTCAACCATCCCAGGATGCATGTTTCTGGTCCAAGAAGGACCTGGCTTGGCGGTTCAGGCTGGACTGTTCCCATGAGGAACAGGGTCAAGACTGATTTGCATTTGGCTGGGTCTAAACCGGGGTGGCATGGTGAGCAAAAGAGTTATGGATTTAACCCAAATCTGTTGACTGGGGTTGAATGCTTGTTTTGTGCTGCATTCCGTCCATCATTTGTGCGTCTTAAGGACACTATTGAAGTCACCTCCAATGATCTATGGCACCCAGTCCACTAAGAGTTTGCCCAACGGTGCTTGGAAAAAGCTGGGCTGGTTAGTGTTTGGGGAATAAATGGAGCCCACAAGCGGAGGTCTACCATCCAGTCTCCCCTGCAAAAGGACGTACCGCCCCTCGGTGTCAGGTATCTCACCCTTTGACGCAAATAAAGTCCCAGGTCTGATCCACAACAGCACCACTCACTCGGGTATTACTGGAGTAATTTGTAGCAAACACCTGACCAAGCCAGACGCTTTAAGTAGGCATAGACTGAGTAACGGAGCAAGGGGGTATGCATGCCTTTCACATTCCATGTTAGAATATTAAAATTAGCCATGAACAGCATGACATGCAGCAGCATGGAGCATCCAATGTACTAATATCCCACACGCCTGTGTGGGTGTAGTAGCACATGCTGAGCATAAAAGGTAACAGGTGGTGAAGTGTTGAGTCATTAGTGGCCATGGAACAGAACAAATAAAAACAATGCAACAAGAGAACAAAAATACCTAAAAGAGCAGAGTTACAACCTGCTTTCACCCAAACAAGTGGATTAGAAACTCAACAGTAATAAACCAGTTGTGGAACTGATGTGGGTGAGAGCCAAGCATGCAGCATAAGCACACCCTATATAGTAGAAAGAAAGAGCACAGGACCCTGCGTCTGCCACAAGCCTGTGGCATCCGCGATTGACAGTTTATACAGACCGGGTGGCCATCATCCGGGCCCCGTTCAGCCAATAGTCTCCAGATATGCAACCCCCACCCTGCAAGAATCAAATAATGTCATCAGATGTTTGTCGTGTTACCTACGGCAAGTCAGAGGAATATGTAGAGGGCCACATAGTAAAGGATCCTTCACCGCTAAACGACCAGAGTCTACGTCGGATTCTGAGTTATGACTGCCCTCACCCATCACTGCTGAATTTTGTAAGGCCTCATGTTTCTCCTTTAAAACCTGTTCCAGGTTTGGCACAGCCCTGATTTGTGAATCTGCCACGATTCGCCTGGCTAATAGCATGGCATCAGGATTCGTACCCCAGACAGTAATGGAGTGCCCCGATACCTCCAGCCAGTCGCACACATCTTAAGGGGAGTTAAAGAAATGAGTCATCACTCCTGTCTCCAAGTCTCAGATGCACTGGAAGAAGGAGAGCGTACCATATATCAAGCTGGCACTTCACAGCGAGAAAGGAGTTGCGTTGCTTCTGTACCCCCATCGTATAGCCTGGAAAAAACATTAGCATGGCATTGCCTACAGAGATCGCCTGGAGTTTGCAGGTTTCAGGCAATTTAGCATTTCTTTCTTTGTAATGCAGAAAACTGAACAGGAAGGCTCTAGGCTTTGAGCAGCGCACAGGAACACAATGTGCTCGATCCACTGTAAAGAACTGTGAGAAGGCATACTGAGGAAAAAGCCGTCGCAGCCACTGCTCTACATATTAAACTCTGTTTCGTCCCTCAGTCCCCTCTGTTAGGCCCACCATCCGCACATTGTTACGACGTGAGCGGCCTTCCGCATCCTTCTTTGCGTTCTCATATCTCAACACGATCCAACAGCAGATCCATCGAGGAGACCATGTCATTGTGTTTCGGGGCAAGATCCTCTACTGTTATTTCCACAGTGTGTACTCTATCAGCCAGCTTTTGGTGAGCCGCATGTAGAAGTGTGAGATCTGTTGTCACTGCATCTATCTTGCTCTCTAATTATGTATGCGTAGATTCCAGGACAGTGTCAAGTCTTTCAACTGCGGCCAAGACAATGTCCAGTTTCTCACTGACAAAGAGTGGAGGGGTGGCCGCTCCTAATGGATCAGTGTTCAATAGTTAGTCGTCGGCAGCAGGGGACTTCGGAGCAGTATGGTCGTAAGTGGGGGATCCTTGGCATCGCTATGTGTTTGCGTGAACCAATACGAAGTCGCCACACTACCCAGGACCCGCTTCTCTATTCTCATGAGATTTAAGGAGAATGACAGCACAAGCAGTCTTGGCAGTGCAACGTCACAGGAGAGTTATGCAGACAGTAGAAGCAGTGGAGAAGCAACCAGGTATGTATGGGGGCAAGTACCCACAACCTCGCTGTGACATGAGTCTCTGGCAAGTTATGGTGGCTCTATCAAGGTATAATCGAATGGGCCAAACTTACCCAATAAAGTGCTTCATAATCATGCAACAATGATGAACAAAACTGCTCCAATAAAGTGGCATGTGCATATAATAAAGGGGTGCCTACACATAATCTAAGATGTACCCCAAAATTGACTATACACAATGAGTGCACTAGTGCTTAGATGTAGCCCAACATGTACAATAAAGTGTTTTGTGCATTCTTTTAATAGGTAATACATACCTCACACTAACCTCAGTGCCATAGTTGCCTCCTATTTAGCTTGAGTACCCATTCAATTAAACTAAGAAGCATTCAATGCATATGAGGCATATGAGGCATATAAAGTGCACTAATGTAAACCAGACATACCCGATATCGTAAATACTCATTCAATTATGTCTTAAAACATCACAGGCATATGAGGCATATAAAGTGCACCAGTGCATTAATATAGACCCAACATACTTGATAAATAGTTTCCTATATTACTGATGGACAATAAACAATAAGCAACCTTCCCAGAATCCAGTATCATATGCACCACAGTAGTAGAGTTATTCCTCACAATATACTGTGTACTGTGAAGATACCGTTGTAATGGCAATTCATAACCACAATGCCAATGAGATTAAACATCAATCAATATCTGCACTCCTTCCTCTCAGTACCACATTGAATTATGCACTATATCACCTTTTTCAGCTCAATTGCCACATTCAATGATTATAGTGAATATAGTCCATGTTTGAGCTTCTACAGATATATAAACTTCTGAAATGTCAAAAGCGATGCAATACTTCATAATAATACATAATGTACCACACCAGTCCATGTAGAATGCAGATAGGATAAAGTACATAATATAAAGTAAAAATTACATAATATGAAGAGCATGGCCTCAGCTTCATTTTTGCAAATGAACATGCAGCTCTTCATCATTGTTATGGCGACACAGGCCTCAGTTCTCATCATTAGGATCAACCTTGATTCCTGTCTTCTCAGCTATAGATCCCTGTCTCCACCCCGTGAATATTTCCTTATATGATTGATGCTATAGTATACAATCCCTTCAATGAACCCTTGTGAATCCACATACAATGACTTGCCATCGGATAACTTTTGTCACAGTTTCCTATAGCCCTTAGGTGGTGCAGAATCATCCCTTTTATGTTTTTTGATTGGTACTGCCAATGTATAACTTTCAAAAGTCTCAATCAAGGATGTATATTACGTATTCAATGCTACATGTCATCCTGTCTTTTATCATGATTTTCCTTCCTTCAAAGATTCTATATTCCTATGTATTTTGGCCATACTGACATGCCTTACACAGGTCATACTTTATTAGGCCATTACTCAGATTTGTTTTAACCATAACTAGGCATTCGGACCAGGATCATAAAAACTATTAATCAAAATATCACCAAGGCTAGCAGTACTCCAATAAAAAAAAGTAGGATGTGGGCCCATAAATTCTTTCAAATGTTCATCATGCTATATATCACAGTTTGACAGATCATGTTCCATATACATATGCTTCTAAACGAGGGGGAGCATCGGTGTCCGGTGCCGGCAGGCTCAAAACTATATAATTCACTGCCTATTTCAGAAATACAAAACAGGCTTCGACACAGCAGGGAAGTCATATTTCATAGATTATTTATTAATGTAACCACTGCATAATGCGTTTCAGCCATCTCCTCGGCCTTGCTCACACATTGAGCACAATTTTGTTGGCATCATTTATATTGTGACGTATCGCTCAGCTCAACATAGAAGAAAAGCTTTGTGTGTCATATCACAGTTAAACTATGTCTCTTTATTTAATTGCAAACCATACATGCACAGTAAGCATTGATTAAATGCAATCATTTTGACATACTGAATCATTCTACAGCAATCTTGAAACATATTTAAATCTCACTATTAGCACATTATTCACAAAATGATTATAAATAAAGTAAACATTGAAAATGAATGGAAGTATAAGGCCTAATGAGAAAAAATAATACTTCATTAATGAGAATTCGTCATTCACAGCATAATTGAGTCAAATTAGTGCATGTAGGGGGGAGGAGCCAAGATGGCGGACGGACAGGACGTCTGAGCTCCCGGCTCCGCAGCCCGTCTGCTGTTTACATGACATCCTGATCTTTAATCCTGCCTACGGCGCGAGCAAATGTAACCACGAATGCGCTGATACTTCCCGCATTCCTCCGATGTTCCCGCCGGCTTTTTTGGTCGAGGATTCATAGAGTTTGCCGACTTTGGACTTTGCCCACGCATTCTGGCCCGACCACCACCGCCGGACACCGCTTATCACGTACGGTGAGACGACCTGGGGCTGGACCGGCGCCGGGGGAAATGTGACCGGACGTGGAGTGGGCGGCCTGGCGGAGCCTTCTTCGCGACGGAGAGAATTCCTGTACGATTGGGTCCGGGCTGGCGAATCTTCCTTTGTCCTCCTACCAGCGGTCAGAGCGGTGACCGTTTGAGAGCGCCCACCACCCGCATTGCAACACAGCCGAGGGCTCTCCCATCGTGTGAGCCCCGTATAGCGAGCAGCAACTCCTCTTGCCCTCACTATTGTTCCTCCGTCCTATGGAGTCGCCCTCACCCCTCCGAGGTGGGCTGGCGGCGGAAATGGTGTCGGCGCCGGTCTGCTTCGCCGGAGAGGCGGAGGCCGCCATGTCCCTGACGCAGGCTTCACTGCCTGCTGTCGAGCTGGAGGGTGTCCCGGTGGCGCCTTTACATACAGTCGGCATGCTGCAGCAGGGAGCAGACCTGACCTATGGTGATATCCTTCTAGCCCTGGGGGACTTGCGGGCGACATGGTGCCAACGCACTCGAGAACTGGAGTGGAAGATCGATGCTGCTATGCCATCCAGGGAACTACTGCGGTTGTCTGACCCCCCAATGCCTCTCATTCCCTTTGAGGCGGATACAAATTGGCGACAGGGGGGTACTATGGATCGTCCTCTCCCTGGTTACAGTGTCGAGGGTTTGTCTAATGATCAAGTTGCAGATACAAAGCTCCCTTCCACTTTACAAGCTGAGACTCTGCCTCTGCGGGTGTTGCCGTGTCTGCCTCAACATCGCCGGAGTGTGTGCCGTTCGGTGGGGAAAACTGTGTTTGTCACTATCGATGTGGTGATGGTCTATGACTGGGAACTCTCGCTTCTTCTCCCTCTGCGTCTTCTTTGCCGTGAGCGGCCATCTTGCTCCTTTGTTCTGCCTGAGGTACACTCCCAGCGGCGGCCATGTTTGGTGGGGTCTCCGCGTTCAGGCCAGGGTTGATGTTGCCTCCCTTGATGATCCTGCTTGACCGCCTGGCATGACCCGGACTAGAATATTTGCTTATGTATCGGTTGTGCCGCATGTGTGTAAATTGCTACTGTTTACCGCGGGGGTGGATCTGTGGGGCCGCTCAGGATCGGGCCGGGGCTGGGCGATTTTCTTTAGTTTGCTGTACGTATTGGCGGGCGGGGACTAGGATGAGGCTGCTAATTATCTGCTTTGCTCGCACATTTGAAATGGAGTCTCCCCACCTGCCGCTTTGCTTGCTTCTTCAGTTGTGCTGATGATTTTCAGGGTGGGGGATGCTTAATGGGCTGTGGTGACCGGGAGTATGTAACATTTCCTCCTCCTGCCTTCTCTGGGAGTCGGAGACTGGGAGGTTATTTCCCACTCTCCGGACTCTCTTTCCTACTTGGGGTTCATTTGGGGCGACAGGCATGCCTATTGGGGGGGGGTGGGCCATGGCCTTCCGCTGGTATGCAGGGTGGGGGGATGGGATGTGTTCTATGTCTTCTTCGTCTCTATGGCCCTCTCTCTCTTTCTTTCTCCCTTCCTCTTTGGTTTCCTTTTCTTTTATGTTTCTTTGTTTCTTCGGGGTCGGGGTTCAGTGTTAGTAAGGAGCTTATTGTGTTTTATCATTCTGTGGTATAGTGTATGCTCTTCGTCCCTGGATGGTGGCCACCTGTCTCCTTACCAATGCCTTCCTATATAACGCTTCCTTCTGGGTGCTCCGTGAACGGTGATGTCTCTCCTGGTCAGTGATTAGCTTCGACTCTGTTCGAAGTACACTACGTTGTACTCGACAAAACCATAAAATTAAACCTTTTCTTATCCTGACATTATTGTTCTATGTTCTCCAATGTCATAGCGGCCGGCCCCGAGGGGGTTGTAGGCAGACGCTGTGTATTGTGCATCTATCGAAATAAAGGTTTTTAAAAAAAAAAAAAAAAAAAAAAAATTAGTGCATGTAAATATTTGATTTAAGCATGATTATGAAAGCGATGTAAATACATATATAATGTAACCAGCTTCCTACATGAATCCCAAGTGGGCCTTACCTTGCTTATACTCATCTAGTGTTCACATAAAACTACTGACCCACAAATGTTATTTCATTTTAATGTAAAGGCATCTTAATGTTAAAAAACACGTTTCACACTATTGCTTTTTCACGATCATTTCCTGTCAAAACAGACAACAAAACATCAATTTTGGTTGACATGTATGTTACAAAGCATCCTGCCCCAGTGGGTATTCAATTGATTGAAAGCATAAATGCTCAACGGAGATAGAGATGAGTAAAAACGCTTCCTCTAACATTTCATCATAGTTGAGCAAATTATATTCTAAACAAAAACTAAAATACAAACTCAAATGGCAACCATATTATCATATTTCCCTCCACAGTTAAAAGAGCAGGGGAAAACTTAAAGATGCATATATAACTCTTCTTAGTTGTTCAGAGCAATTGGTATTTTGCTATTCAAGTATGTAGCGGGATTCTGATCTCCTTAACTGTTTTTCCCAGTTTCCACCTCTGCTGTTGCTGGACACTAAATCAATTACAAATTAGCTAAGGTCTAAATCATTGCTGTTATGCACTTCCAAGAAGTGTCTTTTCACAGCATAACTGTGGTCCTTGTTTTTTTGGTTCTCAAATGCTGAAGGATCCTTTTACATACTTTCCACCATACCATTTGAGACATATGCATCATAATACATATACAACAGCTCACTTTTGCACTATTGTTTTTACCATTAGGCATTATACTTAAATGCATATTCAATTTTTACATTCTTTGTAATTATTTTGGGATTAGAGTGCTAATAATGAGCTTTATCTATGTTTTAAGATTGCCATAGTATGATTCAATATGCCAAAATTATCGCATTTAATTTATGCATACTGTGCATGTACAGTTTGACATGAAAGAAAGACGCAGTTTAACTGTGAAATGACGGGGGGCGTGGCCGACTGCCAAGCATGGACGACGTAAGCTGAGCGAGCTCCGTCCCCAGCCCCGACACTTTGCAAATTATCCTGTCAATACTGGCACGCCGTTGTCTGATTTCGACACCGCAAGCGGCGGAACACCGCAGGAGTATAACGGCGGCTGTACGAGCTTCTATCTGCCGGAAAAAGCTGCGAAATTGGCCAGGAGCTCTGGGCGGCCATCGGAGGCAGAGAGCGCGGGGCGGAGCCACAGACCAGCCGCCTGTGCATGGAGATCGGGCGCCCTGACTACACCTAATCTGGGGGCAACAAGTGTATTTTAATGAAAAGCAGAGTGAGGAGACCAGTGCTATTTGCTGTACTGCCCAGGGCTTTTCCGCCTTTTCCCTCCGGCGGTGACATCAATACCGCTGCGTAGCTGCTACAACGGAGACACGATCCAAGATGGCGGCCGGCGGCACCTTCTTTCCGCAACGCTGAGTTAATTAACAGCGGTCGACTACACAATGAATATGATGGGGTATGTGCGCAGCCACTAGCGATTCTTCCCCCCTTGCCTGCGGCGAGCGCTCAGGAGAACACTCTACTAAGGTGGCTGACTGAGGGGCCGGAGCGGCTGGGGCCGATACATAGCCTGGGACCCGACTGGCTAACCTGCGGGGACCCCGCTGCGACCTGGGAGTATAACCAGCGGTTCCCTTTGATTCCACCCGCCTTACACTGGCGAGGACTGATGGGACCTGGCCCGGGAAGCTATATGTGTCCCCCCAGGGGCATAGAGAGTGTGTGGCAGCGTGGTGGCTGGGCACACCTTCGTGAGCGCTGTGAGCCCAGAGAAAGAGCTGGCGCATTGCTGATTTCCCGCCGGAGCTCCGTGCTGCATTATCCCCGAGCACGCACGTGCTACTATCTGGGACCCGAAACGCGTCACTTTGCGCCTTGGGGGTGGCGGCGCCCCCTGTGAATTGCATCCCTGACGCCTCTAAGAGAGATTGCTACAGCACGCCACTCTGCTCCAATGAAAGAGCGGAGTCGCCAACTCGAGGAGGCGTCGGACCTGAGGTGGGGAGGGCGTCACCTACCGCTGTAGGTAGTACACTTCGATATTCATGGCTCCTCCACTACTGCCATAACCTGTTGTGGCCGCTGACTCTGCCGTGGGTGGTCTGTCACCCGGACATACTGTTTAGCGCTGTTCTGACCTTTCTGCACTGTTGGGTGCAATCTGTGCTGTTGACCCTTGTCGCATCCAGCTAGAGAGGACAATACCCACCATATATACGGCTTGGGGCAACGACCTGCCATCCCCTGGCACCTAAGCAACCTGGAGCAGAGACGCGTGGGAACCCGAAGAGGCACCATGGGGCGCCCTAAAGCTAAACCAGCGGATGCCACGATGGACAACGCAATGCAATCCTCCACCGGTGGAGACCCCTTTAGTCCCTCGGATAACGAGGTTGTCCCACCCACGGGACTGGACCCCCATGCTGCTAAATTGGACTTGATACTAAAAGAAATCTGGGACTCTCGAACGGCGCTGGAAACTTGCATGGACACGATGTCAATGGGCCTCACCCCTTTACAAGCCGATCACAAAAAGCTGGCCGAGAAAGTCAGATCAAACAAGCTGGCCTTGGACGATCTTATCCCACAACAAACGCTGCACTACACGCACCTCGATGACTTCAAATGCCAGCTCTGGGGACTGCAAGACAGGGTGGAAGATGCAGAGGGGAGGTCCCGTCGCAACAAAGTGCACATATTGGGGATCCCGGCAGTCAGCAAGGGGTCTGATCCCACGTGGTTCGTGGAGGACTGTCTCAGGGACATGGTTGCCACAACGGGACTTACACCTCTTTACAGTGTGGAGAGAGCGCATCGAGCGCCGCCCAGACCGGGTGCGCCCCCCCCGCCCACTGATAGCACGCATACTTAATTACAAAGATCGTGACACCGTCTTGAAGGCTGCCCGGGAGAATGCGCCAGTGAAATTTGAAAATAGAACTATCTCAATCTACCCAGATTTCACCCCGACGGTCCAGAGGGCAAGAGCGACGTTCCTAGAGGTAAAGAAAAGATTGCGCGACCACAGCCTTAAGTACGCCCTGCTCTTCCCAGCATGCCTAAAGGTGATCTATAATCACAAATCATACTTTTTTTAAACTCCTGAAGAAGCAGCGGAATGGGTCGAAGTCACTCTCACACCGGATCTCTCTCAGGACCCGCTCCTGCAGAATCATTCCAGCACCGCTGCGACACGGCAGGATCCGGGCATACATGGGACTGGTCGTGGCCTTGGGAGTCTCTCCTCGAAAACAGCACCAACGTTGGAGCAAATCAGCACCAGCCAAGAAAATGCACTACTCACGGCGGCCGCCTTGGCGGCGCATGATGATCAGACAGTCAACCAAGTGGAACATATATCAGACACTAACACAAGATGCTCGGAGGCGGATACCAGCCAACCACTATTTCCCTCGATCACAGCGCAGATGGCAAATGACTTTTGACTTTGATGGGGTGCCCTGCGGTGGTAAAGTATGCAACAGCGCATGATGTGGAGTCATGATGTTAAGACTTGCTGATACAGAACTGGTTGCATGAGCTTCCTGGGGCATAATTCTACTGTTATGTAGGGTTGTTTGTTTTAGTGCAGGTATGGCCTTCACCCCCCGAGCGACTGCGTGGTTTTATTTAACTAGTGTTGCCCATGTTGGGCTAATGGTATTGGTTTGGTCCTCTATAGTTTTACAAGGGGAACCTAGTGTTGGGATGTTATTGGGGGGTTATGTGCTCAGATTCCTCTGTACATGTTATAGCAGGGCCTCTTTAGCGGGTTCTACCCATACAGGAAGTTGTTCCTATGGCAGCATCACCTAATACCTATACTCTTTGTACATGGAATGTGCGCGGACTGGGCTCTATCCACAAGAGGCACAGAGCCTTGGCGCAAATTAATAAACGGAGAATCTCCATTGCATGTTTACAGGAAACACACCTTACTGGGGACGAAGCAACTAAGTTACAAAAGAAATGGCGGGGACAATTATTTGCCACTCATTATTCAGCTTTCTCAAGGGGGGCGGCGATATGGATGAGGAATACAGTGCCATTCACAATGTTGGAACAAAAATTAGAACGGTAGATATGTTCTACTGCATGGTTTGCTAGATGGGAGACATGTGGTGCTGGATTGTATATATGCGCCCAACACTGAACAAGACAAATACCTGGCTGCACTTAGTGCAGTTTTAACTGACTGGGCCGGTTACCACTGGATACTGAGCGGGGATTTTAACGCTGTGTTTGATATTGCCTTGGATAGATCCCACTCTCCACTACACGCTACTGAGAGCAGGAGACAAGCGGAAGCACTTTATGGATGGGCACAGGGATGGAAACTGAGAGATGGCGCGAGAGCAAAACACACGGGACACAGAGAATACACATTTTACTCCCCGTCACACGGCTTGCACACTCAAATAGACCGTTTTCTGTGCTCCACCACATTGCTGGACTCCGTCACATCGGCACTCCACATGGGGAAAAAACTGTCGGATCACAATCCGGTGGAGCTACAGATACAATGGAGTAAGATACTGACACCGATCCCCACATGGAGATTGCAGCCAGACATGGTTGCCACAACGGGACTTACACCTCTTTACAGTGTGGAGAGAGCGCATCGAGCGCCGCCCAGACCGGGTGCGCCCCCCCCGCCCACTGATAGCACGCATACTTAATTACAAAGATCGTGACACCGTCTTGAAGGCTGCCCGGGAGAATGCGCCAGTGAAATTTGAAAATAGAACTATCTCAATCTACCCAGATTTCACCCCGACGGTCCAGAGGGCAAGAGCGACGTTCCTAGAGGTAAAGAAAAGATTGCACGACCACAGCCTGAAGTACGCCCTGCTCTTCCCAGCATGCCTAAAGGTGATCTATAATCACAAATCATACTTTTTTAAAACTCCTGAAGAAGCAGCGGAATGGGTCGAAGTCACTCTCACACCGGATCTCTCTCAGGACCCGCTCCTGCAGAATCATTCCAGCACCGCTGCGACACGGCAGGATCCGGGCATACATGGGACTGGTCGTGGCCTTGGGAGTCTCTCCTCGAAAACAGCACCAACGTTGGAGCAAATCAGCACCAGCCAAGAAAATGCACTACTCACGGCGGCCGCCTTGGCGGCGCATGATGATCAGACAGTCAACCAAGTGGAACATATATCAGACACTAACACAATATGCTCGGAGTCGGATACCAGCCAACCACTATTTCCCTCGATCACAGCGCAGATGGCAAATGACTTTTGACTTTGATGGGGTGCCCTGCGGTGGTAAAGTATGCAACAGCGCATGATGTGGAGTCATGATGTTAAGACTTGCTGATACGGAACTGGTTGCATGAGCTTCCTGGGGCACAATTCTACTGTTATGTAGGGTTGTTTGTTTTAGTGCAGGTATGGCATTCGACCCCCGAGCGACTGCGTGGTTTTATTTAACTAGTGTTGCCCATGTTGGACTAATGGTATTGGTTTGGTCCTCTATAGTTTTACAAGGGGAACCTAGTGTTGGGATGTTATTGGGGGGTTATGTGCTCAGATTCCTCTGTACATGTTATAGCAGGGCCTCTTTAGCGGGTTCTACCCATACAGGAAGTTGTTCCTATGGCAGCATCACCTAATACCTATACTCTTTGTACATGGAATGTGCGCGGACTGGGCTCTATCCACAAGAGGCACAGAGCCTTGGCGCAAATTAATAAACTGAGAATCTCCATTGCATGTTTACAGGAAACACACCTTACTGGGGACGAAGCAACTAAGTTACAAAAGAAATGGCGGGGACAATTATTTGCCACTCATTATTCAGCTTTCTCAAGGGGGGCGGCGATATGGATGAGGAATACAGTGCCATTCACAATGTTGGAACAAATATTAGAACGGTAGATATGTTCTACTGCATGGTTTGCTAGATGGGAGACATGTGGTGCTGGATTGTATATATGCGCCCAACACTGAACAAGACAAATACCTGGCTGCACTTAGTGCAGTTTTAACTGACTGGGCCGGTTACCACTGGATACTGAGCGGGGATTTTAACGCTGTGTTTGATATTGCCTTGGATAGATCCCACTCTCCACTACACGCTACTGAGAGCAGGAGACAAGCGGAAGCACTTTATGGATGGGCACAGGGATGGAAACTGAGAGATGGCGCGAGAGCAAAACACACGGGACACAGAGAATACACATTTTACTCCCCGTCACACGGCTTGCACACTCAAATAGACCGTTTTCTGTGCTCCACCACATTGCTGGACTCCGTCACATCGGCACTCCACATGGGGAAAAAACTGTCGGATCACAATCCGGTGGAGCTACAGATACAATGGAGTAAGATACCGACACCGATCCCCACATGGAGATTGCAGCCAGACATGTTAGAAGTCCAGGTTTTCCGGGCGGCCCTGACAGAGACGATAAAACAATATTTTGAGGTGAATGTGGGTACTGCTAGCTCCCGGCAGATAGAATGGGACGCTTTCAAGACGACAGTGCGGGGAGTGGCCATCAGTACTAGAGTTGGGGTGAGGCAGGCGATCATTGACAGACTAAAGAAAATAGAGGACGACCTGGCCGTGCTGGGAGGGGAGGCTGCAGGAACATGTGACCAGCTCATGCAACTGCGCGAGGCCAATATACAATATGCTAAACTATTAGAGGAGCTTAGAGTAGTGGACTACCGACTGTATACCCAAATGCAACACTCGCAAGCAGACAAATCCGGACCACTGCTAGCGCGCTTGGTACGCAACGCCCCTGCTCCCACCCCAATAACGCACATACTCAACAGCGCTGGGGAAGAGGTCAACACACAAATGGACATCAACATTACATTCAGAGACTATTATGCACTCGTTTACGCCCCTCCTAGAACGCAGACCATGGCCCCTTTTGACAAATTTTTTGAAGGTATTTTTATGACCCAACTCACACAGAATCAACAAGATGACCTGGCGCGCCCCATAACAGGTGCGGAAATCCGGCACGCCATTAAGGCCTTGCCGCATAATAAGACCCCTGGAAATGACGGGTTCACGGCTGAGTTTTACGTCACGTTTGCTGACCGCCTGGTGCCCCATCTGCAAACCCTTTACCAAGAATCTCTCACAGGCAACGGTTTACCGCACACCACATTGCAGGCACTGGTGGTCTCGTTGCTGAAACCAGACAGAAACGCCCTGCACATACACAATTACAGACCCTTGTCCCTTCGTAATACAGACTACAAAATTCTCAGCCGCCTCTTGGCCACCCGACTTAACCAATTTATCCCACTACTCATACACCCGGACCAGTGCGGCTTTGTGCCAGGCCGCAGCACGGCCCTTAATATCAGGCGCTTGCATCATATTATGATGGGTACGCACCCCTCAGGCAGCAAAGAGGGCTGCATCTCCCTAGACCTTAGACAAGCGTTCGACTCACTAAGATGGGATTACATGTTTCGTGCCCTAGAGCGCTACGGCATACCAGACATACCTAGCATGGGTGCGTTTGTTGTACACCAACCCCACTGCACGGGCCCGTACCGGCTGCCATATTTCAGACCCATATGTGGTTGCCCGGGGGAGGCGGCAGGGCTGCCCCTTATCCCCTTTGTTGTTTATTTTAGCACTGGAGCCCCTACTGTACAAGCTTCGCGCTGTTGTGTCCCCTCGGGGTGTGATCCGTGGCACTGCGACCCACATTGTCTCTGCTTACGCAGATAATATCATTCTCTATCTGAAGGACCTGAGTACCGAACTAGACCCTATACCAGAAATATTCGATGCCTTCAGTGCAATATCAGGCCTTACCATTAATTAATGTAAGTCCCATGCATATAACTTCGGCACTGAGCGGGAGGAGGGACCTGTACGGTTCGCCCCTTGGGAATTCCAAACAGCCCCTGTTACCTTCAAATATCTGGGCATACATATTTACCGTAACACCCAGGTCCTGCTCGACGGAAACCTGGGTAGAGCACTCACGGCGCTTAAGTATCAGGTTCAGTTTTGGACCTCCTTACCTTTGTCAATAGCTTGCAGAGTAGCCATTACGAAAATGGTAATGCTACCATGGTTAATATATTTTTTTACCAACCTCCCGCTGCCTATACCCACAAAGACCTTTAAGCTAATGAATACCCTTTTGACAGACCTCATTTGGGGCGCGGGACGACATCGTATTAGTCTAGCAAAACTGCAATTATCTACCACCCAGGGTGGCATGGGGGTCCCGGATCTGAGGGCATATAGCTATGCATGTCACCTACAGTGGCGTACTGGTTAGCGGGGCGGAACCCGCACGAGCTGGAATTGACGGACAGGGACAAAAATAAAGGACTTATTCACAGGCTACTATTGCCCCATGCTACCATATCACCAGCTTTACCGCAGTTGCTTCGGTTGGCGGTCAGTTCCTGGCGCAGCTCTCTGAGCTATATTAGCAAAACAACACCGTACGCCTCTACTATACCTTTGCTTGGTGTACCTACTAGTTCGGGCCCGCTCTCCAACTGCGCGATTCCGGCTTGGTCAGAGTCCGGTGTTACGACGATGGGGGATTTTTTCCAGGATGGCATTTCAATGTCACATGCGGAATTCATGCAGATGCATGGCACGTCTGCCACATTGTTTCTCCTGCACACTCACGTAACCCATTACATTCGCACCACATGGGGACCCACAGGGGCTGAGCCGCCCACGAACGCACTTCGCACAATGCAGTACATGATGGGCAATGGTGCCCGGCTAGTAAAGTGGCTGACCCACGGGATCAGGAGCGAGAAAAAGCTCTCTTTACTGCCAACGCAAAACAAATGGGAGGGGGATGTCGGTCGCCCGTTTTTGGACAAAGAATGGTGCAGGATCCTGGAATTCCCTAAAAAGGTATCGAGGAACCCTAAATTTAAATTCATACAGCTAATGGTGCTCCATAGAGCATACCTGAACCCGCGGCGCCTACAAGCTATGTTTCCGGGCACGACGGATGAATGCCCGCGATGCCGAGCGCCACAGACGGGCTTACTACACATGCTATGTTCATGTCCCAAACTGGGTCATTACTGGGAAAAGGTCCGTGTCCGGTGGTCCCGTTCCGCCCATATGACTCCTTAGAATATTGCATCCTGGGATTGGGCCCCCGCGCCAAGAAAGGCAACCCCTCCTCGTGTTTTGTTCATCTTGCGCTTCTTCTGGCCAAACGTACGGTGACCACCTGCTGGAAGTCAACCAGACCCCATCCCCAATGGACTGGCATGCCGAGGTACTTCGATGAGGGGAGCAGAGGGAACAGAGTTAAGCAGGGAGGAATACAGGGGGCTAAGACGTACACCTATTTCAATGGAATGGCATGTACTGTTGAATGCTTTTGCTGCACTGAATGTTGATGACTGATGACCGTGCCCCACCTTAGGGACTGAGTTACACTGAGTAAGCTTGCGCCACTAGCGCAAGCCGCCGATTCCGTATCATGCATTTGTGTACTGGCAATAACCACTGACGGGCCAGAATGAAACGGTGTACATTACCGCTGCACTGCATACACTGGAACATGACAGGAGTTAGGATACACTGAAATAGGATAGGATCTGAGCACGGGGAGGGTTCGGGGAGGGGGTAAGGTATATATATATATTTTTTGTTGCTATAAGTTCTGATTTGATTTTTTGGACATTAAGGACCGTATGTTGTTCCAATAGTCCACCCATCGACGCGATAATGATGGAAAAGCCCGGTGCTCGCCGTGGAGCAGGACTGCTGTGATATGGATGCCTGGAGTGAACAAATGGAACAATGATCTGGAGTGCAACTTGGGTTTTTCATTTTTTACTAATGTTTAATACAAAACGATGTCTTAAATGGGCGTACTATTGCTGGTTAATATACGGATAAAAGCGCCCTCATGTGTTTTTGTACCGTCTGATGTCTGACCATTTGAAATCAATAAAAATATTGAAAAAAAACCCCAAAACAACTGTGAAATGACACAAAAAGTGTTTCTCCTATGTTGAGCAGAGCTATATGTCACAATATAAATGTTGGCAACAAAATGGAGCTCATTGTGTGAGTAAGGCAGGAGAGATGGCTGAAATGCGTTATGCTGTGGTTACACTAATAATCTATGCAAATACAGATCCTGTGCTGTGTCATGTCCTGTTTTGTATTTCTAAAATAGGCACACACACATTAACTAGTGGCAGTCACCACTAGGCAGTTATAGTTAAGTCTGCTTTTCCATAGAAAGTGTGTTTTTTTGATTTGCTAACAACTTTGGCCCCGTTTGACTGATCTTCTGAAAACTTTCCAAAAACAAAGTTCATTCACCTCAACTCCATCATGGAAACCATTTTTCATAGACATCTTTAGACAAGGCTACAGCAAAAAGTGCTGAACAGAATTACACACAATTCGGAAGCTAGATAATGGTCCGCAGATTGTGCTTTTCGTGATTTGGTGTAAATCCATTCAGTAGTTGTTTAGATATTAAGGGTAAAAACAAATATAGATATTTGGACGGTTGGGCTCACAAGAGTCTCTGAGACTCTTGTAGGAGCACCAATTTAGAAAATAGTGTGTTCTGATTGGCACAGGGACCTTTATTTCCCTTGGGCCATCTCACTCTTGCAGGAGTCAGACTTCTGCGAAAGCGAGCACTCTAATTGGCTCCTACCAAAATGAAAATTGTTTTGCTGGCAACCATTACAGGACTCAGGTACTTCACCCCCCTCTCCTAAGCATATATATATATATTACCTACTGGCAGTCGCCAGTAGGTAGTTATAGTTAGGACCTATTATCCATAGGAAATCCGCAACATTCTATTTGAAATAACTTTGGCGCCGGTTGACGAAGCTTCGCAAAATTTTCAAAACTGGTGGGGCGCTCTGGTCCGCTCCTATCCTGAAAGTCTCGGGTGATTCGTCAAGCGGGGGCCGAGAAAAAAGGGGGGTTCCGAAATGTGTTTTCCCCATGCAATTTTCCATGGGAACCGTTAAGCGCAGCTGCAGCCCGAACTGCTGAACGGAATTACATGAAATTTGGCAAAGAGGTAGCCCTTGGTTCACGCTCGTGCCTTTTGGTTAAATGGTGTAAATCCGTTCAGTATTTGCTGAGAAAACCAAAAGTAAAATCATAGATATAGCTGGGCGGAGCCTAACCACACATCTCATCGTAAGATCTGATTGGCTGTCAGCACTTCATCCAAGAAGTGTTGGCAGCCATCTTGGGACCAATATACATGATAGCACCTCATTAAAAAGCATTGCAGTTAATAGAAGGTTTTAAGACCTTAGTTACATTATAAATTATTTGTTGATGGTACCATACTCATTCTAGGAATTGTGGTGTGTTTTAAGGTGATTTTACAATGTGAAAAAGCCTTCTGCTGGGATATCATGAATCATGTTTGAGAGAAAACTATTTTCTCATGCTTTTCCCACAGAGGTTTGGAAGGTGATCTTTAAGCTAAACTGGGAGCATATTTTCTGTAAATTCACATTATCTTTCTCAGTCATGTGAGAAAGAAGTCTAACATTCTCTGTAAAACATGTACATCCAACAAGGGCAGAGCCTGTCAGTTGATTCCTTTGTGTTCTACTGCAGCTTCCCAGAGTGTTCTAAAGAACAACTAGAGTGCTAACAGTCCTACTTATGACAAACGTATGGCAGACCTTAAGCCATCTTGATTGGAATAAAGTGGTAACTCTTAAAACATTTAATTTAAAAAGGAACAACATGAGGGGGTTCATTTTGCCATAGAAAGTATGATTAGTGCTGCAGAAAGAAAAATTAGGGCACATTTTGAGTGACTTCTCAAATCCTCTTCTATTTCATAAAAAAATTCTGACATGCAGACTGAAACATGCACTTTCAATACCAGCAGCAGACTTCCCTGGTGAGCAGTAGCTTTACTACAGTGATTCAATGAGCAACTAGAGTGCTAACATTCTGAATTCATGGCAGATGTGTGACACATCTGAATGCCTTCTTGATGGAATCAAAGTAAAAAACTGAAAATATTTCCTACTCAGGAGACTGTAGTAAATGTGGAAATTAGGAAACTTCATTATTATGAAATCTGTTTATTGGCATTTTGTTAATATAAACATAGCACATAGTACATTTGAATTACCTGACAGGCAATGAGTCAGCAAGTCTAATGATACATCCCCAATCATGAGCATGGTAAATAACAGGATCAAGTGTCGCACCCGTTTGCTATGAAAGACGAACATTATGGGTCTCTGAACCAGCACCATTATCTCAACATCCCACTTAGCTTTCACGTCACCGGCGGGTGTTCTCAGGGGAGCCACTCATAATACACCCGTTGTTCCCTAGTGCAGTCCTCTAAACAGTTCCGTTAAACAATAAGAAGAAAGAGGCAAAACAACAAATGCCCCAGCGTAACAACAGCAGCAGGTTCGGTCTTTACCATAGAATCCCCATGTTCCCTCCCCCGACTTGACCCCCCCCCCACCAACTCCCCGTCCCCTGGTACAGACAGTTCCATTGATAGCAATTTTCTATTCCCCTGCACATCACCTGATTCAGCTAAGGCCCCCGCGACACTTCCCATGCCTGACCCCCAGCCTAACCTCTGCCCCCCTCTTCCTCAGTGAGTGCCTCCCCAAGGTGTGTCCCACAGAGTCTCAGGGCATCCCCATCTAGCTGCATCAGGATCTGCAAATGTGTGCCCCACTGGTTCGCTATAGGTGTTTGCCTGAGGCCCAGTGTTTCCTCCCGCAAAAGGGCCGTACCCTCTGCCCCTGCCCACACCAGCAGGTAACTTCGCCACGCTTGTGCTCGGGGGGGGGTTCTGCTGCCTTCCAGCGTTTGGTGAGCAACCGCTTCACCACCACCAGGCCCAAGTCGAAAAAACGAGAGGCGACCTTCGTGGAGGGGGTTCTACGAAACAAGTGCAGCAGGCAAGCCGGCCACTCCAGCGGCGCCAGTTGACCCGCCATTTACTTAATGCTCCATGCACCATCCGCCAGTACGAGTCCAGCGCCGGACAGCTCCACAACATGTGCACCAGTCCAGCATCCAGAGCCTTGCAGCATGGACAGCTTGCATCTGTGCGATGGAAATTCCGGTTGGTAGAGTCGGGAGTGAGATATGCTCTGTGTAGTATAAAGTATTGAATTTGGCGAAACCGCATGTTTCTGGGAATCCGCGTCGGCCCCCGCAGCACATTACTCCATTCCTTGTCAGCCATGGGGCGATCCAAGTCCGCTTCCCATTTACGGCGCAATGGGGACAAGTCGGTCGCCGCTAGCGTACGCAGGGAAGCTGCGAACCAACGTATCATATGGCTCCCCCGTCCCATGACATGGAGATATTGCATCGTGAGGTGCTGCTCAGGTTCCTCCTGAGGAGCTCCCCACCGGCTCGCCAATGTCGATATTAGTGAGCGGTGACAGAGAAATTGGCCGATTGGAACCCCGTCTCCTCCGCCAACAGGGCAAATGGGATAAGAGCACCATCGCGATAGAGGTCCCCCAATGTGTAAATATCCACCGCATGCCATTCTGCAAGCTCAGCCGAGCGCAGTATCCCCCGCCCACTAGGGGAACCCTCAATCGGCATGGCAGGGGCGTAAGGGACACTCAACCGAGTCAAGTAAAGAGCACGTCTGTAACATTTATAGGCCACTTCAACGAGGAGGGGCCCCGGCTTGACCACCGAAATTAGGAAACTTCATAACAAATACGTTTTCCAAGATGGCCACCAGAGACAAAAGAGCCCAAATGTAGCACAAATATCACCCAGATGTAGCCCAAGTATAGCCCAATGACAGAATGTCCCAGAGTGTTCTAAAGAACAACTAGAGCGCTAACAGTCTTACTAATGACAAAAGTATGGCACACCTGAAGCCATCTTGATTGGAATAAAGTGGTAACACTTAAAACAATTAAGTTGCAAAGGAACAAAATGAGGGGGTTCATTTTGCCATAGAAATTATGATTAGTGCTGCAGAAAGACAAATTAGGGCACATTTTGACTTCTCAAATCCTCTTTTATTTCATTAAAAAATTCTGACATGCAGACTGAAACATGCACTTTGAATACCAACAGCAGACTTCCCTGGTGAGCAGTAACTTTACTACAGTGATCTAATGAGCAACTAGAGTGCTAACATTCAGGATTTATGGCAAATGTGTGACACATCTGAATGCCTTCTTGATGGAACCAAAGTAAACAAGCATTGAAAATGCAATAGGTCTCACCCTCGTTTAAGCTAAAGCAATTCTGTTTCTAATTAGGTGGCTTTTTAGCTTTGATTTTATTAGTGCTTTTCAAACTTTCATGTACATAACATGCATATGTATGCATATATGAATATGTATGCATGCATTTATATTTGTATTTATATAGATATGCAGATTATATATATGTTTATATATGCATGTATATACACACGCATACATATATATAAATGCATATGCATATATATGCATATATATATGTGCATATGTGTGCGTGTAGAGAGAGGTAGGGAGGTAGAGGTGTAGAGGTAGAGAGGTAGAGGTAGAGAGGTAGAGGTGTAGAGAGGTAGAGAGTAGTAGAGAGAGAGGTAGAGAGTAGAGAGTGAGTAATAGAGAGAGTAGCAGAGAGTGAGTAGTAGAGTAGTAGAGAGTGAGTAGTAGAGAGTGAGTAGTAGAGAGTAGTAGAGAGTGAGTAGTAGAGAGTGAGTAGTAGAGAGTGAGTAGTAGTGAGTGGGTAGTAGAGAGTAGTAGAGAGTGAGTAGTAGAGAGTAGTAGAGAGTGAGTAGTAGAGAGTGAGTAACAGAGGGGGTAGTAGAGAGTGAGTAGTAGAGTGAATAGTAGAGAGTAGTAGAGAGAGAGTAGTAGAGTAGTAGAGAGTGAGTAGTAGAGAGTGGGTAGTAGAGAGTGAGTAGTAGAGAGAGAGTAGTAGAGAGTGAGTAGTAGAGAGTAGTAGAAGGTGAGTAGTAGAGTTGTAGAGAGAGAGTAGTAGAGAGTGAGTAGCAGAGTAGTAGAGAGTGAGTAGTAGAGAGAGAGTAGTAGAGAGTAGTAGAGAGTGAGTAGCAGAGAGTGAGTAGTAGCGAGTAGTGGAGTAGTAGAGAGTGAGTAGTAGAGTGAGTAGTAGAGTGAGTAGTAGAGAGTAAGTAGTAGAGAGTGAGTATTAGAGTGAGTAGTAGAGAGTAGTAGAGAGCGAGTACTAGAGAGCAAGTAGTAGAGAGTGTGTATTAGAGAGTGAGTAGTAGAGAGTGAGTAGTAGAGAGTGAGAATTAGAGAGAGTGGTAGAGGTAGTAGAGTAGTGGAGAATGAGTAGTAGAGTGAGTAGTAGAGAGTAGTTGAGAGTGAGTAGTAGAGAGTAAGTAGTGGAGAGTGAGTAGTAGAGAGTAGTAGAGAGTGAGTAGTAGAGTGAGTAGTAGAGAGTGAGTAGCAGAGAGTAGTAGAGTAGTAGAGTGAGTAGTAGAGATAGAGTAGTAGAGAGTGAGTAGTAGAGTAGTAGAGAGTGAGTGGTAGAGAGAAGTAGAGAGTAGTAGAGTGAGTAGTAGAGAGTAGTAGACAGTGAGTAGTAGAGAGAGTAGTAGAGAGTGAGTAGTAGAGAGTGAGTAGTAGAGAGTAGTGGAGTAGTAGAGAGTGAGTAGTAGAGTGAGTAGTAGAGAGTGAGTAGTAGAGTGAGTAGTAGAGAGTAGTAGAGAGCGAGTACTAGAGAGCAAGTAGTAGAGAGTGTGTATTAGCGAGTGAGTAGTAGAGAGTGAGTAGTAGAGAGAGTGAGAATTAGAGAGAGTGGTAGAGGTAGTAGAGTAGTGGAGAATGAGTAGTAGAGTGAGTAGTAGAGAGTAGTTGAGAGTGAGTAGTAGAGAGTGAGTAGTGGAGAGTGAGTAGTAGAGAGTAGTAGAGAGTGAGTAGTAGAGAGTGAGTGGTAGAGAGAAGTAGAGAGTAGTAGAGTGAGTAGTAGAGAGTAGTAGACAGTGAGTAGTAGAGAGAGTAGTAGAGAGTGAGTAGTAGAGAGAGTAGTATAGAGTAGTAGAGAATGAGTAGTAGAGAGTGAACAGTAGAGAGAGTTGTATAGAGCGAGTAGTACAGAGTGAGTAGTGGAGAGTGAGTAGTAGAGAGTAGTAGAGAGTGAGCAGTAGAGAGTGAGTAGCAGAGAGAGAGTAGTAGAGAGTGAGTAGTAGAGAGTGAGTGGTAGAGAGTAGTAGAGAGTAGAGAGTGAGTGGTAGAGAGTAGTAGATAATAGAGAGTGAGTAGTAGAGAGTAGTAGATAAAGTAGTAGAGAGTAGTAGTAGAGAGTAGTAGAGTGTAGTAGCGAGTGAGTAGTAGAGAGAGAGAGTAGTAGAGAGAGAGTAGTAGATAGTAGTGGAGAGTGAGTAGTAGAGTGTGTAGTAGAGTAGTAGAGAGTAGTCAGTCAGTGTCAGTCAGTGAGTGTCAGTCAATCAGTGTCAGTGAGTGTCAGTCAATCAATGTCAGTCAGTGTCAGTCAATCAGTGTCAGTCTGTGTCAGTCAGTCAGTCAGTGTCAGTCAATCAGTGTCAGTCAGTGTCAGTCAGTGTCAGTCAATCAGTGTCAGTCAGTGTCAATGAGTCAGTGTCAATGAGTCAGTGTCAATGAGTCAGTGTCAGTCAGTCAGTGTCAGCAAGAGCGGCTCTGCTGACCTGGTTCTCTGGCTCTAAAGCAGCTCTGCTGACCTGGTTCTCTCCCTCTAAAGCAGCTCTGCTGACCTGGTTTCTCTGGTTCTACAGCAGGTCTGCTGACCTGGTTCTCTGGCTCTAGAGCTGCTCTGCTGACCTAGTTCTTAGTCTGCAGAGCAGCTCTGCTGATCTGGTTCTCTGGCTCTACAACAGCTCTGCAGACCTGGTTCTCTGGCTCTAAAGCAGCTCTGAAGACCCGGTTCTATGGCTCTAAAGCAGTTCTGCTGACATGGTTCTCTGGCTCTAGAGCAGCTCTGCTGACCTGGATCTCTCCCTCTAGAGCAGCTCTGCTGACCTGGTTCTCTCCCTCTAAAGCCGCTCTACTGACCTGGTTTCTCTGGCTCTACAGCAGCTCTGCTGACCTGGTTCTCTGGCTCTAGAGCAGCTCTACTGACCTGGTACTTAGGTTCTAGAGCAGCTCTGCTGACCTGGTTCTCTGGTTCTAAAGCAGCTCTGCTGACCTGGTTCTATGGCTCTAAAGCAGCTCTGCTGAGTTGGTTCTCTGGCTCTAGAACAGCTCTGCTGACCTGGTTCCCTGGCTCTAAAGCAGCTCTGCTGACCTGGTTCTCTAGCTCTAAAGCAACTCTGCTGGCCTGGTTCTCTGACTCTAAAGCAGCTCTGCTGACCTGGTTCTTTCCCTCTAAAGCAGCTCTGCTGACCTGGTTTCTCTGGCTCTACAGCAGCTCTGCTGACCTGTTTCTCTGGCTCTAGAGCAGCTCTGCTGACCTAGTTCTTAGGCTCTAGAGCAGCTCTGCTGACCTGGTTCTCTGGCTCTACAACAGCTCTGCTGACCTGGTTCCCTGGCTCTAAAGCAGCTCTGCTGACCCGGTTCTATGGCTCTAAAGCAGTTCTGCTGACCTGCTTCTCTGGCTCTAGAGCAGCTCTGCTGACCTGGTCCCTTGGCTATAAAGCAGCTCTGCTGACCTGGTTCTCTCCCTCTAAAGCAGCTCTGCTGACCTGGTTCTCTCCCACTAAAGCAGCTCTAGTGACCTGGTTTCTATGGCTCTAGAGCAGCTCGGCTGACCTGTTTTTTAGGCTCTAGAGCAGCTCTGCTGACCTGGTTCTCTGTCTCTAAAGCAGCTCTGCTGACCTGGTTCTATGGCTCTAGAGCAGCTCGGCTGACCTGGTTTTTAGGCTCTAGAGCAGCTCTGCTGACCTGGTTCTCTGTCTCTAAAGCAGCTCTGCTGACCTGGTTCTATGGCTCTAATGCGGCTCTGCTGACCTGGTTCTATGGCTCTAAAGCAGCTCTGCTGACCTGGTTCTCTGGCTCTAGAGCAGCTCTGCTGACCTGGTTTCTCTAGCTCTAGAGCAGCTCTGCTGACCTGGTTCTCTGGCTCTAAAGCAGCTCTACTGACCTGGTTCTCTACCTCTAGAGCAGCTCTGCTGACCTGGTTCTCTGGCTCTAGAGCAGCTCTGCTGACCTGTTTCTCCGGCTCTAAAGCAGCTCTGCTGACCTGGTTTCTCTAGCTCTAGAGCAGCTCTGCTGACCTGGTTCCCTGGCTCTAAAGCAGCTCTGCTGACCTGGTTCTCTGTCTCTAAAGCAGCTCTGCTGACCTGGTTCTTTGGCTCTAAAGCAACTCTGCTGGCCTGGTTCTCTGACTCTAAAGCAGCTCTGCTGACCTGGTTCTCTACCTCTAGAGCAGCTCTGCTGACCTGGTTCTCTGGCTCTAGAGCAGCTCTGCTGACCTGTTTCTCTGGCTCTAAAGCAGCTCTGCTGACCTGGTTTCTCTAGCTCTAGAGCAGCTCTGCTGACCTGGTTCTCTGGCTCTAGAGCTGCTCTGCTGACCTAGTTCTTAGTCTGCAGAGCAGCTCTGCTGATCTGGTTCTCTGGCTCTACAACAGCTCTGAGGACCTGGTTCTCTGGCTCTAAAGCAGCTCTGAAGACCCGGTTCTATGGCTCTAAAGCAGTTCTGCTGACATGGTTCTCTGGCTCTAGAGCAGCTCTGCTGACCTGGATCTCTCCCTCTAGAGCAGCTCTGCTGACCTGGTTCTCTCCCTCTAAAGCCGCTCTACTGACCTGGTTTCTCTGGCTCTACAGCAGCTCTGCTGACCTGGTTCTCTGGCTCTAGAGCAGCTCTACTGACCTGGTTCTTAGGTTCTAGAGCAGCTCTGCTGACCTGGTTCTCTGGCTCTAAAGCAGCTCTGCTGACCTGGTTCTATGGCTCTAAAGCAGCTCTGCTGAGTTGGTTCTCTGGCTCTAGAACAGCTCTGCTGACCTGGTTCCCTGGCTCTAAAGCAGCTCTGCTGACCTGGTTCTCTAGCTCTAAAGCAACTCTGCTGGCCTGGTTCTCTGACTCTAAAGCAGCTCTGCTGACCTGGTTCTCTCCCTCTAAAGCAGCTCTGCTGACCTGGTTTCTCTGGCTCTACAGCAGCTCTGCTGACCTGTTTCTCTGGCTCTAGAGCAGCTCTGCTGACCTAGTTCTTAGGCTCTAGAGCAGCTCTGCTGACCTGGTTCTCTGGCTCTACAACAGCTCTGCTGACCTGGTTCTCTGGCTCTAAAGCAGCTCTGCTGACCCGGTTCTATGGCTCTAAAGCAGTTCTGCTGACCTGCTTCTCTGGCTCTAGAGCAGCTCTGCTGACCTGGTCCCTTGGCTCTAAAGCAGCTCTGCTGACCTGGTTCTCTCCCTCTAAAGCAGCTCTGCTGACCTGGTTCTCTCCCACTAAAGCAGCTCTAGTGACCTGGTTTCTATGGCTCTACAGCAGCTCTGCTGACCTGGTTCTATGGCTCTAGAGCAGCTCGGCTGACCTGGTTTTTAGGCTCTAGAGCAGCTCTGCTGACCTGGTTCTCTGTCTCTAAAGCAGCTCTGCTGACCTGGTTCTATGGCTCTAATGCAGCTCTGCTGACCTGGTTCTTTGGCTCTAGAGCAGCTCTGCTGACCTGCCTCTCTGGCTCTAAAGCAGCTCTGCTGACCTGGTTTTCTCCCTCTAAATCAGCTCTGCTGACCTGGTTCTCTCCCTCTAAATCAGCTCTGCTGACCTGGTTCTCTGCCTCTAGAGCAGCTCTGCTGACCTGGTTCTATGGCTCTAAAGCAGCTCTGCTGACCTGGTTCTCTGGCTCTAGAGCAGCTCTGCTGACCTGGTTTCATGGCTCTAAAGCAGCTCTGCTGACCTGGTTTCTCTAGCTCTAGAGCAGCTCTGCTGACCTCGTTCTCTGGCTCTAAAGCAGCTCTGCTGACCTGGTTCTCTGCCTCTAGAGCAGCTCTGCTGGCCTGGTTATCTGGCTCTAAATCAGCTCTGCTGACCTGGTTCTATGGCTCTAAAGCAGCTCTGCTGACCTGGTTCTCTGGCTCTAGAGCAGCTCTGCTGACCTGGTTTCTCTAGCTCTAGAGCAGCTCTGCTGACATGGTTCTCTGGCTCTAAAGCAGCTCTGCTGACCAGGTTCTCTACCTCTAGTGCAGCTCTGCTGACCTGGCTCTCTGGCTCTAAAGCGGCTCTGCTGACCTGGTTCTCTACCTCTAGAGCAGCTCTGCTGACCTGATTCTGTGGCTCTAAAGCAGTTCTGCTGACCTGGTTCTCTCCCTCTAAAGCAGCTCTGCTGACCTGGTTCTCTGGCACTACAGCAGCACTACTGACCTGCTTCTTTGGCTCTAGAGCAGCTCTGCTAACCTGGTTCTCGGCCTCTAGAGCAGCTCTGCTGACCTGGTTTCTCTAGCTCTAGAGCAGCTCTGCTGACCTCGTTCTCTGGCTCTAAAGCAGCTCTGCTGACCTGGTTCTCTGCCTCTAGAGCAGCTCTGCTGGCCTGGTTATCTGGCTCTAGAGCAGCTCTGTTGACTTGGGTCTCTGGTTCTAGAGCAGCTCTGCTGACCTGCTTCTTAGGCTCTAGAGCAGCTCTGCTGACCTGGTTCTCTGGCTCTACAATGGCTCTGCTGACCTGGTTTCTCTGGCTCTACAGCAGCTCTGCTGACCTGGTTCTCTGCGCTCACGATGCACACACCCGACTTCGCGAAAATATATTTAAAAATAATATAAGTTTATTATAAGTACAAATATATTATTTTTATGAATATCTTAGATAATCTCTTGCCCTAATATGTATATTAAAGACACATATATATCATTTTGGAACATAAAATTGTTTGCGGGAGTCTCGCACCCAGCGCGCCCCAGCATGTATATGACGTCACGCGGGACCCGCCACCGCGCAAGCATCTCGTACCGTAATGCGCATGTGTCACGAATGCATGGGAGCAGGAGTCGCAGACTGGTCGCATACCAATCGCGCACATCATGTAATATTAAATGTATATGATGTAACTGAAAAACACGCAGCCGTCGCACACCGTACGCGGATCTTTCTAAAATAGCGGCTAGAATCCGCGCACCCACCGTGATGTGTAATCTTTGAGTGCGCGACTCCGAAAAAAATTTGGATTTTAAAAAAAAGAAAATAATATAAATATATTAAATATATTAAAATAAAAAATGAAAACAAAAAAATGAATCAATATTTCAGTTTGAAGGTTTTTAATTTTTTTGTGCAATTTTCAGAAAAATATATAATGTTATTAAATGAATAAAATATTTATAAATAAACAGTTAAAAAACTGTAGAAAATCAGTACAAAAAAATAGATATAACTACTATCACACTTAAAAATGAGCATTTAAAAAACCTTTGAAATTCACTGAAAATACCATAGGTTTTAGAGACGTTATAGTTAAAAATTAGCATTTAAATTTTTTTTGAAATTCACTGAAAAAACCATAGGTTTCAGAGACGTTATAGTTAGAAATTAGCATTTAAAAAACCTTAGAAATTCACAGAAAAAACCATAGGTTTCAGGGGTGTTATAGTTAGCTGGCCATTTCACTCGTTTAAAACCATAGAAATTCCTCCGTTATAGTTAGTTCTGCTAACTACAACTCGCGCGCCCGCAATGCACTGCTGATGTTGTCACATATTGCATCATTCGTGAACTGATCAGTGACATCACTGATGATATCACTGATGACATCATCCATGTGACAATCTGATACACCTCATCTTACACTAGTATAACGTTTCATCACTCACTGTAAAATACAGAGTACCATATTTGAAACCATTGACACACCAATACCAGTTACTACATACCCCCTCACTGATTCCTAAGTCTACACACACAACTCCCCATTCAACAACAGAATCCTTTATACATGCAGTCACTAATTAATAGAACACTATCAAATGCACTTATACACATATATAGACATTGACACATCAGCAGTCATCTTAGTCGGTTATGCAGTCATCCTACTCACTCATAAAAAAAATTAATCACACTTACATTTACTTACTTACACAATTATCCAACAACACCTCATTTAGTCAAACACATAGTAACTCATAGTTAATATGTTAAAAAATCACCATTACAATTATACACTCATTCATATAGTTACTCTCACAATCACTGACTCTTACACATACATATTTATATACACCAACTCTCACATACAATGCCTTTTATTTTTTTACTTTGTTGAAGATGTACAACTAAAACATATATTCGCTCACCAACACACAAATAAATACACTCAGTCACCCAAACAACTGTTTCCACATACACTCTTAAACCTATACACCTAGTCAATCAACCATTCACACATCTATGCATAGAGTTACACACACCCCATCCAACCACACACAAACTCAGTGTCCCATACAAATGCTCACCCAACTAATCAATAACTAATATACACACTCATGTAATTAGTGACCAACTGATGCAGCATGTCGTACAACAACAGAGACAGTGATGCACACATTCACATAGTTTAGTTACTAATCCATGTATTAAGTGAGACACTTTTAATTACTCACTTAAACAGTCAGACAGCTACTAAATCCTCCATCCAGACAGTTATATATCCGCTCAATCTTCAATACAGATTGGTATATATATATAATACATATTTAAATTTCAAACGAAACCACATTCACTGAGTGATGTCATCAGTGATGTCATTTGAGATGTCATCAGTGATGTCACTGACCATGTCATGAATGATGCAATATGTGACATCATCAGCAGTGCATTGCGGGCGCGCGAGTTATAGTTAGCTCAACTAACTATTACAGGCAAATTTCTCTGGTTTTATAGGAGTCAAATGTCCAACGAACTATAACGTCCCTGAAACCTATGGTTTTTTCAGTGACTATATATATATATATATATATATATATATATATATATATATATATATATATATATATATATATATATATATATCCAGCTCAAAAACTTCACCCCCGGAGGAAAAGGAAGGGACCGCACTCAATTGAGGTTGCAAAACTCGGTTAATTTATTTGACCAAGACAAGACACAGGACGCGTTTCGGCTTCGTGCCTTTTTCCCACTGTTCAAAAAAGTCCCGTGAGTTCAACATAATTATATCCTGCTATGCGCATCGGACTTTCCCTTAGAGGGGACCCAGAAATTAGCCAAAATGCAGCTACATTTTGTTTTTTTGGGGAAAAATGGGAAAAACGGGCTGCAAATGAAAGCGGCTGGGTTTTTCCCTGCAAATGTTCTCAAAAAAGGGTTTGTGGGCCTGAAATTACCATTTCCCCAGCTTTTAGGGAATGACATACTTTTGTCAGAAAACCAACATTTTTTACACAGTTTTGGCATTTTTCTGGGACATAGCCTATTTTTCCTATTTTTTGTGCTTTCAACCTCCTTCCAGTTAATGGTAGACATGGGTGTGAAAGTAAGAATGGATCCTGGAAAGCTATACATTTTGGAAAAGTAGACAACATTCTGAATTCAGCAAGGGGTCATTTGTGTAAATCCATCAAGGTTTTTTTATTGAAACTAACAGTTAAATTTAGAAAAAATTGAAAATGAGTTGAAAAAAACAGCCTTTTGTGTCAACGTTTTCACCTGTAACTTCTTCTAATTATAGTGAAACAATAACTTCCTAGGCAATTAATTATCGAACATTTCTGTATAGTGAAGGTGTCAAATTAGTGCAACCACAAAAAATAAAAAAATTACACAATAATATTTATTATTGATATTTACAGATATCACAAAATAAAAGAAATCACAGTTATGGAGTACAAATATACAATATATAGTCACTCACTTTGAAGATTAATACATGGCCACAGAATTGCCCTTTTTTACAATAACTGTTATTTTAATGAAATCATTGTATTGAGTGACTATATATTGTATCACATGGCAATACTAGTATGGTATACATAGTATCATAGTATGTATGGTATGCATGGTATGCATACTATGTATGGTATACATAGTATCACATAGTATCACATGGCAATTAGAAGACGGGTTCTGACTGGAACTTTCCGGTCCTCTCTTTTCTGGGAACATGGGCGCTAACAGGTGCAGTTGGCAAAGAAGAAAGGGAAGGTCATAGCAAACAACTACCTTTACAGGGATTCCCTTCGCTTCTGCCACACTGCAGCGTTGAGGGTGATGCCACGGTCACATTTAAAGCAGTGGCTGCTCAATGAAAAATGGTCATGATAGCTGCGGGTCCAAACTCATACGACCATTTTGCCCAAATGAGTACCAGTACTTTCCTTATGCCTGATGAAGTTCCGGTACTCATAAGGAAAAAAAATTAAAAGCGCCAGTACTCAGTACCTGTAAGCACCAGCCTGTTTAAAGCACTGCCTTCTCCTCAGCTCAGCCAACTGTAACATCTCCCCCAGCCCAAGAGCGTGCAAATGAACATGCCACACATGGAGCTCTGCAACAGACGTTTTTGTCCCTGAGTATATGATCACACATAGTATGAAATGCATCATAACCGCAACGTCACACCTCCCAGCAGACTACGCAATTCCTGTTTAGAGTCCACCGAGAAGCACAAGGGTCCTAGCGTGCATAATATAAAAAACACTACATCTCCCTCTATGTTAAATACAAAATACAACCAACATTAGCATCATATTTCCTCAGTGAGTCACACAGGCACTCGCACTGGTCTGCCAGATAGGGTGGTATGACGTATTTGGATATGCACCTTGATCAGGCACTGATGACATAGGTTCAGATGTTTTATCTGGACATTCAGGCAGGGTCGCCTTGCTCGTGATCTCAGGAGCTGACGAATATTGAGGTAAGTGTTTGAAGTGTGACGAGTACCATATGATAGACTTTCCGGCACAATGCATTGTCACCATGTGTCCATTGCATGTTACAACCCTCAAAGGGTCGACAGCAAACGGAGTATCCATTTTCTGCTTCCGTTTCTGTTTGACCAGTACCCAGTCCCCTTTATCGAAGACTGTTACCTGGGCGCATTGGCACTGACCAGCATATGTTTTCATTTTGCACTTTCGAGAAGTGTCTGTGGCACAAACCTTATCGCATTTATCAATCGGTCTGAGGTCCACTGTAGTAGTTTGGTTCCATTGGCTCTCCCAAATAGCAAGGTGATAGGGCTCTCACCAGATGTGAAGTGAGGAGTTGATCGATAGGCACAAGGGCTTGACACATGGCTTGGGTTCAATCAATGTCCTCCATTAGTGCTCACTGTATTTCCCTTTTGACGGTGCCCATATATCGTTTAACAACACCACTGGCTTGGGGCTAGAGAGCCATACTCTTTTGATGCTTGACACTGAGTCGAACATGAAACTCCTTGAATTCTTTGCTATTGAAAGGAGGGCTATTATCAGATTTCAGAATAGCAGGGATGCCACACACTGCAAAGATGTCATCAAGCCACTCAATGACTTTGTTATTGGTTGTCAATGATAAGTCTTCCACCAAAGGAAAACGCGAATATTCATTGAGAACCATGAGATGAGGTCCATTTTCTTTAGACCCAAAGAAATAAACTGCAACTCTCGCCAAGCCACATGCAGGAAAGCCAAACATTGTCAGTGGATGCTGCATCGTCTTGGGGATAAGCAGTTACAAACGTGGTACGCTTTCAACTCTTTCTCAAATCGTTGATCTAGGCAAGGGAACCGCACTCGGTCTATTTGGGCTCTTTTGGTGACTACAATGCCACAATGTCCTCAATGGGCTGGCTCAATGACTTGCTGTCTCCGGTTCTCGGGTATGATGATTCCCGGGCCTCTCAAGATGATAGCTTCTCGGGTGATGACTAGCTCATCTTGTAAAGGTTTTAATTTTTTAAAAATCAACATCATCAGCATAGGTTTAAATACTTTTCTTTCACGATTGCCTAGTATTGAGGTCTTTGTCTGCATTGGTAGCAGCAATAATCTGGTAGAGCTGCTGGCGTGCTGGACCTCACAATGAAGTTGAGATACTCTTCAGTTGCTTTGGATGTCGAACTGTGGCAATACATCAGCACATTTGAAAAGCAATCTGCAGGGTTTGGGCCTTTCCCAGGCTTGCGTACAATCGCATAGTCGTACTCTTGCAGTCGCAAACCACATCTCTCAATGCGAGGGGGCATCTTAGCATTTGGGTTTCCAAAGACGGTGAGCAACACTTGGTGGTCTGTGATGATAGTGAACTGTTTCCCATATAGAAACACATGAAAATGTTTACAGGCCTACACTGAGAGTAGGCATAATCTGTTTCAGACAGGCTCCTACTGACATAGGCCACAATGTGTCCCTGGGTATTTGGATGGTCTATGTGTTGAGCAAGGATTGCTCCCAGCCCCACCAGGCTCGCATCTACTGTGATCTCAGTATGTAACTTGGGGTCAAAAAACGCCATTTCAGTTGCATTCTCAAATGCATGTTTTATTTCTTTGAAACTTAGGTCGCATTCAGGAGACCACTGTAATGGGACATTCTGCTTTGTTATGGCCCTCAATGGGGCACTCACTGTAGCAAAGTCACAAATGTACCTTAAGCAACAAATGCTCATGCCTAAGAAGGATCGCAACATAGTTACATCTTGTGGGGGGGCAAGTAGATGACAGTGTTTGCACCATATCCGGGTCAGGAGTCATCCCGCCATCAGAGAATATATGCCTAAAGAATTTAAGTTTGGTTTTGTGGAACTCACACTTTGCTGCATTCAGAGTGAGAACCGCATCAACAGGTGATTGGCACACCTGTGTAAAAGCCTTGTCATGCTTTTTTGTGCTGTCCCAAATACCATTGTCATCATTGTAGGTGAAAGCATGTGTAACAGGTAGAATTATACGGCGAATAATATGCTGAAAATCTCCACAGTCTGTGAGAAGCTGGCCTGGTATATGATGTTCACTTATGTAAGTGGACACCTTGCACCAGTCCAGACAACCCTAATGGTGATTTAAGAGGTCTTAGACAACCTTAGAAAGCTCTCTGAGTGGTAGCAGTGGACAGCAGCCTTCAGGCTTAGTCCAGAAGGAGCGTAAAGCAGCTTGTTTTACCAGAATGCAATTTTATAGTATAGATTAAGTAAAAAGAACCACACCAAGTATTTATAAAAATATGTATTTATTATATAATACTCTCTAGTACGTTCAAATATCTCCAACTTGAAGATAAACACAAAGCACACAACACTTTAGCAAGAAACACAGTACATAGCACAGAATACACAGTGGACCCCAGGGGGGGACCAAACCATATATTAAGAAAGTGGTATAGAACCATGACTCAGGTCAGGATGATGTGGAGAGGACGTAGAAATGCTGGGGACCCACAGAACCACCCAAGGTAAGTAGATAGGGACCCCACGGAGATCGTGTGCAATGTGGGAACACGACCGCATGCTCCATATAATTCTACGTGTAAGTCGCGGTTGGATTTTTAAACATTAAGGACCCTTCCCAGTGGACCCTGAAGAAACCACGTGGAAGACAGAAGGTTGGAGAGCCACCCCACCTGTGGATACCCTAGTACCCACGTTACCTACACCAGGGACGCCGGGTGCATGTATGTGAAGTGGTGTAGGAAACCGCTGTTGAACCCAATGGAGGATTTCAGGAAAGTGCCGCCGTAGAGTAAGTGTCTAGTGGAATCCGAGGATGGAGTCTTGATGAGAGGTACCTGCAAGCAGAGGGGACAGAGTCTGTGTCACTCAGCAGTGACCAGGAGACTTGAAAGACGAATGCTCTCCGATGTCGGGTGTTGCAGGATGGATGACGAGGACCTTGACTCTGCAGCTGTGAGGACCAGACGACGCTGAGGAGGACCAAGAACCATGCACGAGTTGTCCCACAAAGGATGTCGAGTGATAAGGGGTCGGCGTCCAGGGGGAGCAACAACAAGCCTTGGCAAAAGCAACCAATGCAGGAATCAAAGAAGGAGCAACGTTGGGACCAGCAAGGTCGAGGGGACTCACCACCAGCAGGGGAGTCAGGGCAGGCCCGAGCAATCAGGGTAGCCCGAAGGAAACAAAGGTGACCCTCAAATGGACCCTCATGCCGGAGGCACTGGAGTCGCAGGAGGACCTCAAGCACCTCAGCAAAAGATGCAGGCCACGATGCACATGATGTCGTGTGGCTGAAGATTCTGGTCACAGGAGGTGCTCGAGGTCAGACAACTTGGAGCCCGAAAATCTTCTTGGAAGGAAGCCAACAAGCCTTTGCAACTGCACGTTGGACGTGGTGCACAGAGGTTCGGTTATTGCAACCCCCATGAGGGATACTGGCCTCAAACTTGGTGAGAGGGCAGGACAGGCCACCGGAGCTGTGGAAAACCACCACCTGTGTTGCAGAGCCCACGGAGTTGAGAGGAGCTCAGGATCTGCAGACGGGTCGACTTAGTTGCGGTGCCTGTGAATGCAGGGAAGTGACTCCTTCACTCCAAGGGAGATTTCTTCAAGTGTCTTTGATGCTTCACAGGCCTTGGAAGGTTCCAGTAAGATGCACAGGCAAAGACGGTGCAGCAGACTGGAAGGCAGATGAAGTCAGGCCCAAACGAAGTCCAGAGTGCCCAGACAGTAGAAGTAGAAGTGGTGTCTGATCTGAATCTTATCCCACGACAAATCTAGGAACCTACACCCAGGTAAGCCCTTAAGTACCTTAGGGAAAGGGTTGGAAAGATTTAGGGGACCCTCCCAGGGGAGGGTCTGGACAGGGGGGATGTTACTCCCATGTCCTTTGTCCCGTTTCACACTAGAGTGGGAGTCAACGGCTCCCAGAACTGGTTTGACCTGGACTATGCACAGGGTCACCAAATGTGCCCCACATGCAGACTTTCTGGCGCTGGCAAGCGCACCCACCCGGTCTCAATACAATAAATCCTGTCTGGGAGGTGGTCACACTTCCCTGTGACAGGATGCCTATTGTTCTACCTTCCCTTGCTCGAGCTTGGCTCAGCAGCACAAGGACAGAAATGTGTCTCTGGTCTGCAGCAACCATTTTGTGCTGTCCGTGTCTAGAACGGTGGCACTGGGAACACTGAGCGTCTAACGGAGGGCGCTTCCAGTGCTTGTGGGGGTATTTTTCCAACATGTTTGATACCAAACATGATAGGATTCATTGCAGCCAGTTTCAAGATGGTCATCGTGTAATTAGACGATGCCCCTCGCACGGACGTCGTTTTATGTCGCATGGCTGCTGTAAATAACCCTTGACCCTGTAACAGTTTAGAGCCAGCCCATGTATATACCTTTGTGTTTGACGAAGTAAAGCGTGGCACAGAAGATAGGCTGTTGAGCTTTTCTATTGACATGGTGTTAATCCATGTACCACTGTCTATGATGAAGGTTATGGAGCAGCCATTTACCTTTAAAGTCATTTTAGAACAGTATTCGAATGGATTTTGTCACCTCGTTTGGTGATTCTTCTTTGACTTTTGATCTTCTTTGCAAGCAGCTAATCCTACATGTGTTTGTTGTTTCTCAGTCGATATCATCAACGCACATCGGTCTTCTTCGCTAGAGCTTGATAAGAGATGTTGAAGGGTCTTTATATGATGAACTTTAAAATGATTGACTGTGCTTGATTTCTACTTGTCGTAACTGATGTTGCCTTTTGTCCTTGTGGGCGCAATGGAATGCTTCTGGAACCTTCTGGCATCTATTTTCTCTTCACGCTGTGGCACATTTGCTTTCTCTTTCGCTTTGTAAACAGTCATGAGGTGGTTTTTGCTGCCTTTGCGTATCTGCCCTGTGAATGGACCCTTCAAGGGGAAATGAAACCCACATCGGAAGCATAACTTTTTCTTCTTCGGAGACGTTGACTTGTATGCATCTATTTCGTGCTTATGCTTTCTTTTCATGATCAATGCTGATTCATTAGGCGCTGTTCCTGGTTTCATATTAGCAGCTTGCTGATCTGCTTGTTCTTCTGCCCTTGCAGCCATTAGCATTTTTTCAAAACTGAGTGTCTCTCTCAGCATGCGTCTTCTGAAAGACAACAGTTGATGACTTGAAGGCGCATGGCTTCTTCATCACTGAAGTCACAGAACTTACTATGTTTGATAAGCACGTCAAGTCTATCAAACTCATCCATCGGTTCACCAGCCTGTTGTCATGCTTGGTTGAAAATGTACCTTTCATAATCAATATTCGGCATCAGATTGAACTTGGTTTCCAACGCTTCCTTTATCTTTTGGTACGACACAGCATCAGTTTGTGAAATTTTCTTTAGCACTTCTTTTACTCCTTCACTAGCATGGTTTTTAAAATATTTAATGATTTTCTTATCGTCTTCTTCTAGCACATCTATGAAATCATCAAACTTTTTGATCAATGCAGTCCACTTAGCACTGGTGTGCTGTTTCTTTTTCGCCGTGTAAAACTGTGGTGGTGGCTTCAGGAATGTAGCTTCTGTATATTTCAAGCTCCTTTCTACAGCCATTGGGAGTATGTACTGGTGAGGCAGTGTTCGTTACACATTGTGCCACCTGCAACTGCTGCACGCATTGGGCGTGCACCTGGGTCGTCACATTCTATTCGAGGTCATGTGGTGCTTTATTCATCTGTGCCGGTAAGTATATTTCTGTTTTGGTACCTGGTTGTTACAAACTTTAGCGTTTGCTTCATATGGATGATGGCTAGATGTTATTGCGTGGCGCAGTATTTCTTCTTTCAGCTTTAGCAGCGAGTTGTGGTGGGCTTTTTGAATGTGCTCCTCTGCAGGGCCTTCAACTTCTTCGATGGCTGTGTATTGGCTGGAACACTGCTTTGAATTCACATACGCCAACCGCAGACTGCTTTGGATCGATTTGGGGCGCACGTGGCATGCACAAGCTGTTTGCTATAACTTTGCAAACTCTAAGGGAGAGCAGCCTTGTTTCTTCTATCCCCTACTCATCGCCAGTTGTAGTGTCTTCCCCAGCCTGGGAGCATGCAAATGAACATGACATACACAGAGCTCTGCAACAGATGTCTTTATTCCACAGCATACAATCACACACTGTACGCATTGTGTCATAACTTTCATAATCACACCTTGACACCTGCCAGCAGACTACATAATTCCTGTTTAGAGTCCGACCTAGAACCGCTCGGGTCCTATCAAAGGCACCACACCAATGAGCACGAAAGGGGTCCGGATGCAAACCTTACACATATTACAATAAAAATTATAATCAATCTGCTGCAATTGAGTCCTAAGGAGAACATTATTATGAAGTAACCTACTTCTCCAAATGCAGTCAGAATCTTGAAGGACAGTCAGACAGCCCCTGAAAGATCCAGTGCCTACCTGAGTGTGACAAAGCTGAGATTGTGCAGAAGACTGCAGAATCACATTCTCCTTGCTACACTCATAAGCAGAAAGTGGTGCAGTGAGTAATAAATAAAGGCTGCAGATCTTTAAAATACAATACAGGTAGATTTATTTCCTAAGTCCTTAGTGTGAATGGAATAAAACAAGAAACACAAAAAAGGTTTCATTATCTGATTTACAGAGCTGCAGAAAATGTGGCCTAGATTATCCCACTCAGCTAAGATAAATGTCCATTAGCTAATTATAAATCATAAGTGTCAGCACGAAACTGTGGAGCTGCAATTAGAGCCTTGCACAGTTGTATGTTGTAGTTTACAAAGAGTGCCTACAGCAGGTGTCTCAAACTAGTAAATTGCTAGCTCGCACAAACTTTCAGAGTAGCTCCCAGCCTTGAGTTCATTTTTAACTAAGAACTACAATAAATAAGTGTTGTGTTATCCTTTTAACCCCTTGCATGCCGAAGATGTAATGGTTATGTCCTCGGCTGTGGTGCGGTTGTGACAAAGACGTAACCATTACGTCCTCGGCACAGCAGTCAGAAATCCTCTGTAAACAGCAGAGGTATTTATTTATTTTCAGCCTCTGGAGCTGGGGAAGAACTTCCCCAGGTGCCTAATGAATTTTCTTTTTTTCAGTGTAGTGACGATCGGCGTGCCATGTGGGCCGACATTACACTGAAAGTGAAATGAGTCGATCGGCTCATTTCACTTTCACTTCCTAAGTGCTTCTGGGGCTATTACAGCCCGAGCAAGTAGGCAAACGGGAGAGGTATCATTGGAAAGGGGAAAATCTGCCCTTTCCAATGGTGCCCTTCCCTAGTGGGCAAGGGTATTAGCTTCCCCATACAATTTTAGTCCACCCCCCTCGGGAGGGGCAGAAAGTGCAATAGATACTAGTGGGGTGAAAATTTGGGGCTGGGGACTGCCCTAAATGGGCATTATAATGCCCCTACCCCTCCTTTCATATTGGTGCAGTCTTTCTGCCCCCCCTGGGGTGCAGATGGTGGCAATAGCCCCAGGTCTGTCCAACCTGGGGGGAGGGGCAGAAAGCCCTCTAGGCACTAGGGATTATTCGTTTTTTTAAATAATAGAGGGGTGGGGTCGCTAACAATGGGCATGTCAATGCCCTCCCCCCCAGGGAGGCAGATGGGGGTTATTACCCCGATCTGTTTACTGGGGTTGTCAGAAAGCCCATTAGACACCAAGGATTTTTTTCTATCTAAAAGAGGGGTGGGAGTGCCCAGAATGGGCATGCTAATGTCCCCAACCCCCAAAACAGAATTCCCACATGAGGAAAATGTGATTTTTTTTCAGCAAAATTTGAGGTTTGCAGGGGATTTTAGGTAAGAAAACGTTGGGGGATCCACACAAGTCACACCTCCCTGAACTACCCCGTAGGTCTAGTTTTCAGAAATGTCTAGGTTTGGTAGGTTTCCCTAGATGGCAGTCGAGCCCGGGAACAAAAATGCGGGTGCCCCACTTTCAAAACCAGGTTGTTTTATGATAGATAATTTTGATGTCTCAACAATAGGTTTTAGGAACCTCCCTTTCACGGGCACTTGGCCCACCCATACAAGTAAGGTACCATTTTTATTGGGAGACCTGGGGAAATGCTGGGAGGTAGGAAGTTTGTGTCGGCCCAGTGATTCCACAACTTTACCACACAGAAATGTGAAGAAAATGTAAATTTTTTTAGAAAAATTGGAGGTTTGCAGGGGGTTCTGGACAAGAAGACGTTTCGGCATCCACGCAAGCCACACCTCCTTGGGTTCCCCCGGGTATCTCATTTTCAGAAATCTTTGGGTTTGGTAGGTTTCCCTAGATGGCTGCTGAACCCGGGAACAAAAACGCAGGTGACCCCTTTCAAAACCAGGTAGTTTTGTGATAGATAATTTTAAGGTCTCCACAATATATTTTGGGCCCCTCCCGGTCGCCGGCACTTGGACAGAGGCAGTAGTAAGACGCCATTTTACATTTTACATTTACAGTGAAATACACTTTTTAACTATACTTTAATCGTCAATACGTTGCATGCTGACGCCTGCGACCGGCATTTTCTTTTAACCTTTTTTCTACTTTGGGGCTATTGTGTTTTTCCTGCTAATCCCGCACCCCTTATTTCCAGGGAGCAGCCTACCTCTCTGAATTCCTGCTCGACAATCTGGTCCGCCGCGGGTTCTTCCTGTATGTGCGGAGAGAGTTCCTTTTTCTTTTCTTTCTGCCTCTTAAGCTGGCTGACATTTTTGGTGATTGACGGTCCAGCTTTTCTCTACTTCTGGGTTTTGGGGCTTTTAAGCAGATGCAATTCCGGGCGCACAGCGAACGTGCCAAAGGCAAGCCAGTCTATGACCGTCAACGCCTGGACGGCGCCAGGAATGCTGATTGTTTCAATCGTGAGAACACAGGGGCTATGTATAGGTCGTACTCTAGAGCCCAACTGCCCAGCTGCGCCCTGAATTTCAGCAGGGGGCCTGTATGGAAAAGGTCAACCTGCTTACAGGGGAAGCTGAGCACTGTCAGCAGAGCCATTTCAATTCTAACAACGAGGGCACCTTCATTCCTGGCTCTTCCAATAGGGCCCTGGGGATTGGGGGAGAAAATAGGACAGGGGCAACGCCCAAGGTGGATCCCAAGGCAAGTAGTATCCGGGGGGGCATTTATTGACGCTCGCTTCATACCTAAACATAAAGCTGAAATTGCTTTGACCATCCAAACATTGAACTTGGACTGCCTTTTCATCACGGAGACGTGGGTTAGGTATGGCTCTGGAACTGACTTGATAGACGCTTTCCTCTTGGTTATATTATTCTCAGATGTGACTGTTTGGGTCGTAGAGGGGGCAGCCTGGCCCTAGTGGCCCGAGACATCTTTAGCTGTACCCTTAGACCAGTGGATATTGAACCAGGCATCTTACTGGAGGGTTTAAGGTATCTGAAAATTGCACTCTCTCTGGCATCCTGATATACCGCCCGCCCAGGCCACCATCCAAGTTCACAGAGACCTGGTGCAAAACCTTGGAACCATTTACGCCAATTGCTCAACATACTGTCCTGGGGAATTTTAATTTCTATTTTGAGAACAACCAGGATAATGACTCAGCTCTCTTCTTAAAACGTATGACTTCTCTGGGCTATGAGCAGCGGGTCCATTCTCCTACCCATAATGGCGGTCACACTCTGGACGGCATTTTCACTAACCATAATAATCTTGTTATTGAGACAGTCAGCCCCATAGTTGAGCAGATCACTCGCTGATTAAATTCAAGGTTCTTCTACTGCGCCATACTAGGGGTACCAAGGACCACCCCCCAGGCACATACGTTGAATGGGTATGAGTAAAATCACAGCCGGAAACTTGAAGTCAGCTTTGGCCACAGTATTCAATGGTAGGTACAATATACACCCTCCCACAGCAGAGGGTTTTTGTGAATGGATCAATGAGGCCCTAGACATTGTCGCCCCCTACAAAAACTGTGTCATTAAAGGAACCAAACCCTTTGCCCCCTGATTCTCGGAAGAGCTTATGACCCTTCATCAAGAATATCGCAGGCAAGAGTGGAAGTGCTAACCTCTGCCCCAGTGAAAAAAGGAAAGCAGAAATCTCTGCTTCGGAAATATAAACAAGCTATTTTCCAAGCTAAATCACGCTTTTTCACTGATAAGATTAAGTCAGCTGACAACTCCCAGTATGATGTTTAAAGTCATAAAGGAGATATCTGAGCCACTGAGTACATACACAGTTGCTAAATCCTTCTCAAGATTTCTGTGACAAGGTTGCAGCTTACTTTCAGGATAAGGTCTTACGATTGTTCAAGATCTTACCCCCCTGGGAGGGGAGGAGCCAGCCCTTGGGGACCTTAATCCGGGAAGAATCTCCTTAACACTTTCTCACAGATTTCGGTTCATGAACGAAGGAACTTTTGCGGGTCGTAAAATCGGGCGCTGGATCAGACCAGTGCACGCCGTCCATACCTAAACTGGCCCCAGATCCAGTGGCCATCTTCCTATGCAAAGTATTTAATGCCACACTGCAATCTGGCTTCTACCCGGCCACCTGGAAGGAAGCCGTTGTTTCACCGCTTCTCAAAAAAACCAATGCTGATCCCGAAGACCTGAACATTTTTCGTCCAATCTCTCTTCTCCCGCCCCAGCCAAGATCCTGGAGAAATTCATCAATAAAGAACTGATGAATTACGTTGTATCACAGGAGATCTTGGATCCCTCTCTAGAACGGTTTCCGCGCTGGCTACAGCACTGAGTCTGCCCTCATTGCAGCTACTAAATGTATCCATGCGCAGGTCGATCAGGGCGGGGTGGCGGTTCTGGTAATGCGTGACCCATCGACAGCTTTCGACACCGTCTCCCCAGTGCGTATGACTCAGCATCTGCGGCAAGTGGGAATCGTGGGGAGTGCCTTACAGCTTCTTCACTCTTTCATGTCAAACAGAAACCAGATCGTTAGCTTTGGAGGCTTTAAAGCTGAGGCCTTTAGCTTTGGTTGAGAGTGCCTCAGGGCTCGTCTCTGAGCCAGGGCCGGACTGGCCGTAGTGGGCACCGGGTGTTTCCCCGGTGGGCCGCTAGAGTGGGGGCCAGTTTTGAGTCCCTAGGGGGGCCGCTTTTGTAACCGGGGGCCCGGTAACAAAATCAGCCGTACCCGGCCCTTGCAAACAGCTCGGCCTGCACCCCCTCAGCCCCCCAGGGGGGCCGACCGAGCAGTTTGCTGGGGCCGGTTTTGGTTCCCAGTACGGCCCTGCTCTGAGCCCCACTCTTTTCAATCTTTATGTGACCCCATTGGCCACTCTGGTGAGATCTTTTGGCTTTCAGATACTCTCATATGCGGATGATATGCAAATTATCGTCTCCATCTCTAATGACCTGCAATTGGTAGCAGAGAGGTTCAGTCAGTGTATGTCCAGCATTATGTGTTGGATAAAGGACAACTCACTGAGGATGAATGCTGACAAGACGGAAGTGTTGGTATTTGGTTCACAACCTTCCATCTGGTCAGACTCCTGGTAGCCGGCAGTCTGTGGCCCTCTCCCTGTCCCGGTCGGACAGCAAAAAATCTGGGGGTCCTTTTTGATGAAGGCCTGAGTTATGACACACAGGTTATAATGTGCACTGTGAGCACCTGTTTCTATATACTGAGGATTCTAAGAAAGTTCTTACCTTTCATTCAGCCGAACTGCATCAGTCTATCATCATCGCTCTAGTCATCTCTCGGCTGGACTATTGCAACTCTCTGTACCTGAACATCAATGCGGTCTCCCTTAACAAGCTCCAGGTGGCACAGAATGCAGCGGTGCGTCTGATTCTTAAAATTCCCAGGTGTCAATCTGTCAGGAATGGCATTCGCTCCTTGCATTGGCTCCCCAACAGGAAGCGTATTTGCTATACGGCACTGAGTCTAGTATTCAAGGCCATGCATAACAAAAATACGCCACACCTAAAATCCCTCTTCCAGTGGTACACTCTGGGAGGCTCCTGAGATCTTCCTTACAGAAAAAATGTGTGACTCCCACATTTCGCAGGACTAGATGGGGTGGCCGCTCAGTCTTAGTAGCGGCCGGCAAGCTCTGGAACTCCCTGCCCTCCGTCATTTCCAACACAGACTCTTACCTGGTTTTCAAGAAAACATCTGAAAACCTGGCTCTTTACATCATAAGTGGCTGCTGGTGCACTTTCGTCTCTGCGTCCTGTTCTTGTCTACTTAGCGCCTTGACAGCCTCGGGTATAAGTGCACTTTATAAATTTCATTCTATCCTATACAAGTGAGGTACCCTTTTTTTTAATCGAGAGACCTGGGGGAAACACTGGGTGGTAGGAAATTTGTGTTACCCATTGATCCCACAACTTTCCCACAAATAAATGTGGTGAAAATATAATTTTTGATAGCAAAATTATTGATTAGCCGGGGATTCTGGGTAAGAAAGCGTTGGGGGATAAACGCAAGCGACACCTTCCTGGAATCCCCCGGGTGTCTAGTTTTCAGAAATGTCTGGATTTGATAGGCTTCCCTAGATGGCCTCCAAGCCCAGGACCAAAAGCACAGGTGACTCCCTCACAAAACCATGTCTTTTTGTGATCGATAATTTTGAAGTCTCCACAGTACGTTTTGGGCCATTTCCTGGTGCGGGCACTAGGTGTACCCAAATAAATGAGGTACCATTTTTATTGGGAGATTTGGCGGAATGCTGGGTTGTTGGAATTTTGTGGTTCACCGCAGATTCCAGAACTTCCCATCACAGAAATGTGAGGAAAATATTTTTTTGTTTACAAAGTTTGAGGTTTGCAAGGGATTCTGGGTAACAGAACCTGGAGAGGGAGTGGGAATAGTAATTTTTACCCCTACACTATACAACACTTACCCTACTGTTGCACCCATTAGAGTGGGAATAGTAATTTTTACCCCTACACTATCCAACACTTACCCTACTGTTGCACACACTGGAGTGGGAATAGTTATTCTTACCCCTACACTATCCAACACTTACCTTATCTGCATTGTAATGGTATGCGTTGTAATGGTATGATGCGATGTAATGGAATGCGTTGTAAATGTAGTTTCTGAAAATGCTTTGTGATGGCATGCAATGTAAAATCTTGCATTGTAATGGATGTTGCGATGAAAAAACTGCGTTGTAAAGGCATGCATTGTAACTGTTTGGGTTGTATTATCATACATTCATTGCTGCCACATTAATGGGTGGGCATTTGGTGCGCAACACTCTACGCAGGAGGTTTTGCCATGATGCTAAGGGGGCAGCTCTTTAGCGCACGCATTAAGTTGGGAGCAGCGAGTGAATGCACATTAATTTGGGAGCAGCGCGTGAATGCGTTTGAGGCACCGGGGGTTAGGGAAGGAGGAGGTTGAATTTCCCTGCTCGTGTATATGCGGGTAGGTGAGCGAGCGGAGGGTGGGGGTTTTCGGGGATAGAAGATGGCGGTCACGGTAAAGTGTCTGCGATTAGGGCATTTCACCCTACTCGGGGGGAGATTTCACATTAGGAAGAGGGCAGTCCTGGTTTTACTCGAAGCAGAGGTCATTTCCTCGCCCGCCCCTACGGGAACCCATTTTTGGTGGTTGAGTTGGGTAGGAGTAGGTCTGGGCACATTTGGGCAGTGAGGAGCTGCTTGAACCTTGGTAGGCATAGGGAATAAGAATTAGGCGGGAAATGAAGGCATGCGCTTAAGGGGTGTTAGGTATTTGGGGAGGGGGATCAGTTGTGGGAACGGAAGGGGGGGAAAGGTCAGGCAGGATATAGGCAGTGACCAGAACACCGGACCATAGGTTTGCAGCGGGATCCCTTTGGCGGCTTTCCAGACACAGGAGAGCACCTGGCGGCTCCATTACCCCGTGGGGAAGAGAAGGCCGGGCCCAGTGCGGCTGGGCTGGATCGACGGGGGACCCCAAGATCACCGCCCCACGAAGGCCCCGGGCAGTTTCGGTGGTGCAACAAGCCAAGGGGGACAATGCTAGACCTGGCATGAAGCGAATCGGAACGCAGCTTTTGGACTATGTTGCAACAGGGGAGAATATGGTACAGTACTCCAATGTCAGCATGGGGGGTATACGGTTAAGAGTGAAGCGGGAGGAGGGTAATATGGTGCAAATGGTAAGTCAAGGCCTTTTGGGAGCACAGATGTCCGAAGGTCCAAGGATTTAGTTTTTGGTCAATGCTGTTAAAAGTGTATTGAGGAGCGATTTTAAGCCTGTGAGTGGGCGGAAAAGGCTGCCACACATGAAGGACACGGGGATGTCATGTTACGGACGATGAGGGAAGTGTTTGGATGAAGTTGATCAGCAAAAGGCACTGACGGGGTGTGGGGGTGAGGGTTTCATCACTTGTTCATGACATTTTCCAGGTGAATACATCAGGCAATCAGCGACAGGAAGGACAGCCGTAGAGGGTCCGACAGGAGAAGAACGAAGGCGGTCAAACGGCGGGCTCCAGAACGGACATCGATCCAGCACCAGGTAAAAGTGCAGCGCCGCAAGCTAGGTGGGCACCTGCAGCAAGTGGCAGCAGGGACACAGCAACACAAGCAGGCATAGGGGTCAGAAGGGGGGAGGAATGGGTGGACTGGGAGCAACAGTTACTACACCTAGTGACTTCGACCTTTACATAAGTGGAGTGGGAACGTATTGTAACAAAGTTGACGTCAGCGACCGGTGGTAGGGGAACTTACTCGCGGACAGACGGGGGTTTCCCAGAAAAGGAGGGGTCAGCACTGGTTCCCGCCAAGGGTATCGAGCAGGTGGTGCCCGCTTTACAGCAGACAGCTGGACCCGTTGGGTAGCTGTCTTTTAGGACATTGAGAGTGATTCAGGGGCCAGTGAGGCCAATCTGGCGTAGTGATAAATGTGACACAGAGGGGGATCATGGGAGGTTTAGGTACATGGGGCACCGGAGCAGACAGCTGGACCCATTTGGGGGGATGTCATTCTAGGACAGGAATATCCATTCTGGGGGCCATTTGTGGCCGGGTTCTGGATAAGCAAAACTCGAATGGGGATTATTGGGTGTCTTTTAGATATATTGGGCACCAGAGTAGACAGCTGGACCCAGAGGGAGCTGTCAAGACAGGGCAGTAAACAGCTGGACCCGTGTTGGGGGCTGCCATTACAGGACATTGAGATTCAGCCTGTGGCCATTGAGGCATTGTTGCAGGAGTGATAATGCAAACACGAAGGGGGATCATGGGTGATTTGGTGTACATGAGGCACCAGAGGAGACATCTGGACCCAGGTCCGGGGCTGTCAATACAGGGTGGCAAAAACGTCTAGTTCCAAGGGCTGCCAGAGGACGCTGAGCATGCATGACAAGCGCAGACTTGACTTTTGGGGGTACCATTGGCAACATGGAAGACACGTGGCCCAGAGCGGCACTGGCACCAGTTCAGAGGGAGGCCAGAGGATGCTAGAACTGCTCTGAGTTGACCTTTGGTGTACCATTGGCAACATAGAGGATATGTTGCCCTGAGCGGCACTAGCACCGTTTCTGAGGGTGGCCAGAAGAGGTTAGGCATGCTCGAGGAGCTCAACGTTGACCTTTGGGGTACCGTTGGCAACGTGGAAGACAAGTGGCCCAGAGTGGCACTAGCACTCAGAAGCATCAACATCGATACTGCACAGAATTGACCTTTGGTGTACACTTGACAACATAGAGGATACGTGCCCTGAGCGGCACTAGCAGGGTGGCCAGAGGAAGCTAGGCATGCTCGAGGAGCTCAGACTTGGCCTTTGGGGTGACATTGGCAACAAGAAAGACAAAGGGGCCCAGAGTGACACTGGCACCCAGGAGCATTCAACAGGGATACCAGGGGCAACATGGAAGTCAAGTGGCACAGAGCGGCGCTGGCACCCAGGAACATCACCATTAATACTGTGGCCAGGGGGGCACGGTTTACTACAAGCCACTTATGCGGACTGCCAGAGGAGGCTGGACAGTTCTGGGAGGTCATGGGTGAACTTGGGGTGCCGTTGACGGCATATAGGACAGCCTGAACGGCACGACACTGTCAATTCGGGAGATGACATGAAGTCTGTGACCAGGGAGGTCCTATTTACGAGTAGAGATTACAGTGGGCAAGCCCGGTTCCGCGAACTGCCAGATGAGGCTGGACAGTTCTGGGAGCTCAGGGGCGTACTGAGAGAACCTTTGGCAACAAGAGAAGCAGCTGAGCCCAATGTAGTTGCTGCCACTCATAGGCATTATGATTGATTATGGGGACAAGTAGGCATATTTAACAGGGGGTTAAATCTAACAAGCCTGTTTTCGTGGGCAGCCAGGGGGTACTGACCAATTTTTGGGGCAACGCGGGCCTGGCATATGCGCCTGTGGCAAAAAGGGAAGACAGTTGGTCCCTATAAGGTGCTGTCATTCCCGGACATGGAGTAGGATTATGGGGTTCAGAGGCCCATTGTTACTGTGAAAGGAAGGGTAACTAAGTGGCGATATGGAACGCTGGGGGGAAGCGGGTCGACAGCTGGTTACACACAAGGCCTTTTTTGAGAAGGGCGCAGCTTTGGGGACGGTTTGCATGTCACAAGTAAGTTGTTGTGGCACATTACTGACAGGCAGTGCTTAATTTGTAAAATATGAAGTGCAGGTGCTCAAATCTTTGTTGGAGGCTACACCTACTTTTCACTGGCTCCACCCACTTCCTCCATTGGCTCCACCCATTTCCTCTATTAGCTCCACCCACATCGTCAACTGGCACTGCGAAAAGACAGATGAATTTCAGAAAGGAAGCCTTCCTCATAGTAAGGTTTAGATAGGAGGTTTCCCTGCCCTGTGAAAATTTTGAAAAAGATTCAATCAAAAGTGCGTTTAAAGCACGAGTTTGGAATAAATTAGCTGAGATCACTAATGCATTGAAAAGGGACAATGCCAGTGCTCTATGTGCTGATTTGGGGAAAGGACAATACTGGGGTAGGGTATGCCCTTTTTAATAGCGACTCCCTTTCACATTGGCGTAGGGCAGCACAGAAAGAAAACGTGCAGCGCTGCCCTACGCCAATGCCTAATAAATTAGGCTTGCTGTTTTTGACCAGACCCCCACGCGCACTGACCTTTGGTTTGCTAAACACGGTTTAATTTATTTCCTTTATGGTTTTCAATTGCTGGCAAAGATGAGGAGGAGGACGAAGTTCTAGAAATTTGTGTCAGAAGGGGTCTTTACGCCTACTTTACGTCTCGACATCAAAAAGTTTAAATACCTCTGGCCTAGAGAGAGCATGTAAGACTTATTTGCTCTCCAGCTCGCTGCCCACCAGCATGTATTGTATTTCACTTCATAAACAAATAGCAAACCCTTGTGTTTTAATTATGGAACAGTTTGAAACGAGCTCTTCTGGGCACATTTGTTTCCTCGCCAGACTTATTATCCATTCAGGGCAAGCAAAACGACATCGGTCTCATGTTAACAAAAGTCAAATGTCAATTTGAAAGTGCTTTGGACTTTCTCAAGCTCTGAAACCATTTCAAATAAGTAGATCGATACATTTATCAGTGAAACGGTCAAAGGAGTGTGAATTTACCAATTATGACCACCTGTATAGTACACAATAAAACACACTGCGCTATGCTACATAAAGACAACTATGAGATTTACCTTACACGCAAGCCGCAACCCTCTGCAGCAGGTACATTACCCTTCTAAGCTTTTTATGACGATTCAAACGTGTGACCAGAGATTACAAAGAAATAGCTGCAGGGATGCATTCACTACCTAAACCATCGTAGCTACATTACAGCGAGACTTGCTGGATATACACATACATCTCTTTATTATATATGTTGCCTAAGCTATATTAAACTGCATCCGGTTAGTGGCAAAGTAACCTAGAACAACATTACTGACTTTTTTCCTTGTCTAATTCTTCGGACGACGGAGTTTTTAAAAATAATGCATATGCACCGGAAGACCATATTATTCTGCTTCTGCTCATGACACTGACTTCATAATGGCTAAGCAAAGCCTCCCCATTTCCCCACCTCTTTAGTTTGCGGTCAATCTACTTCCAAAAAGGAGGTTACCGGAGTCCATTCGTTCCATTCCCAGCACTACTATCATTAATACCAATGCTTTTAAATGGGTATGCATTATCTGGTACGGAGTACTTGAACTTTTTCTTAATTGGGAAGAAAAAGTAAATGAACTTTTGAGCAAGGGTGCAAAACTTTGACTTTGAGAGTACCAGCACTTCTCAGTAGCAGACAGGTACGCTGGGAAGGGGAGTACCTGCACTTACTTTTCTCATTCCAAGCACTGTTAACACACCCTTTGATGTATGCCACGGTCTTATACTAATACCTGGCCAACAAACCTACCTCGCCCATACACAAAGACAATTTGACACACAGTCAGACATATGCACTCACGCGTACAGGCCAACATACCTACCTCGCCCATACTCAAAGACAAATAGACACACAGTCAGACATATGCACTCACGCGTACAGGCCAACAAACCTACCTCGCCCATACACAAAGAGAAATAGACACACAGTCAGACATATGCACTCATGCGTACAGGCCAACATACGTACCTCGCCCATACACAAAGAAAAATAGACACACCGACATAATCACTCATGCACACGTTATCAGGCTCCTGCAGACAGACCAACAGACATACAGACTCGTACACATAGGCCATCAGGCTTCTACAGACAACCCAACAGACACACAGACACATCACTCATGCGTACAGGCAAACATACCTACCTCGCCCATACACACAGACAAATAGACACACAAACATATGCTAAGAGGCGCCTGCAGACAGACCAACAGACACATGCACTCATGGAGACAGGCCATCAGGCTCCTACAGACAGGGCAACAGACATATAGTCACATGCACTCATGCAGACAGGCCAACAGACATACAGACACATGAACTCGTGCACACAGGCCATCAGGCTTCTACAGACAGACCAACAGACATACAAACCCGTGCACTCATGCACACAGGGCAACAGGTTCATTCAGACATACAGACACATGCACATATGGGTACAAGCCCATACACAAAGACGAACAAAGGTTACATGCACATCAACATGCAGACACCCATGTACCCGGCCACACACACAAGAAATAGATACATCCAGACGCACATTTAACCACAGACAAGAAATACCTGCAGATACGAAAGACAGAGGGACAGACAGACACAGAGGGATGAACAGATGGACAATGTATGTCATGCTCAGTGCTAGGATCAAGCAGACGTCATGCCCGCCACCTGCCAACACTGAATCTTCCGTCACACGGCACTCGACGAAGCTCGTTAAACCCTTGGAATAAACTCACTTTATTTGGTGATGGAATAAGTCGTTCCATGAGCCCATTCACTCCTTGGCCTCTTTGAAATGATTACCTGTCGTTTACAAGGCAGTGTACTCTGCATGGCCTCTTTGGTACACCCATGCAGATGTAGTGCACAATCTCACCACTTACAGCGCTCTAACCCTGCGAGAAGGAGCTGTGAGTACTCACTACTGTTTAACCATTCCTACGATTTATTTTAACCAGCTACTTTGTTAGGACTTAGTAACAATGGTCAATGTAAACAAATTCTTTAATTTATTTAAAGAGAGTTATTAAAACATCGTGCTTGGTATATATGGCCCGACCTGGCAACTTTAGGCCCACTGCAGTCCTGGAGTTTGCAATAAATTTACAAGATGCATTCGTGACCGAAAACGTGCATTTTATTCACGCCGGTTGAATGTTGCATACCTTCGTGTTCCTGATTTGAAAAAATACAGACTTGGTTCTCATTAGCAGTTTGCAACAGAGAAAATGAAACAAGCAAGCATTTTAATTACCAGTGTTTACACTTCTTGGCAGTAGTAAAGGGCCCTTGGTAGCATGTTGTTGTAATGGAGCATGAGACACATACGACCCTCTGGACCACCTTACATGGCTCCTTTCCGTCTGGCACTGATAGCCGCAAGTTACTGCAGTCCCTCACCAGAGCCCAGGGCTCGTGCTCCTCACCTGGCACCAAGCGCCCTGGGCAGCCCCTCACTTGGCACACTGGGTCAGAACCCTCTGCCCTCGCCAGGCTCTTTGAACAGAGCGCTCTTCGGAGCCTTGGAGAGGCACCCCTCCCCCCAGGTGTCCAAGAGCAGAGCTCAGGGCCCTTCCCCGGGCCCTCAGTAGTAAACCCCTCACCAGGCCCTGAGTAGAGGCACCCCTCTCATCTATCCTTGACTCCTATGAGCAGCTCCACTGACCTGGCCCCTGGAGCAGGGGCCCCTAGGCCCCGCCACACGGTGGCGCAGTAAGTGTGCCATGGACTCTACAAGAACCCTCCCCTCCCCCCAACAGTTTCAGTAGGGAAACCGAGTTACAACTGTGGCACTGAGGCCCTTTATATCCATCTCCCCGGTGCGCCTTCACCTGCTGCACAACGAATAGCTGTTTCCCCTCTCGCAGGGGCTTCTGGGGCGACCCCTCCCGTATCCCTAGCGAGGCCCTTTCGAGCAGTTTCCCTCGGCCATCGGCCCTGTCAAGGCCTTTGGAGCGGATACCCTCACACCTGCTCTTCACCCCCTGGAACAATACCAATATACCATGGCAGAAATATGTAATTTTGAAAGAGGCCCCGCACACGTGACGTGAGACAATAGGCATATCACAGTAGTGTGTGCCAGTGGCCAAAAAATGCCCTTCCTTCAATCTCTTACCGCGTTACTCGTGGTGGGCCGTGGGCAGTCCGGCTCAGTGTGGAAGAATAACTGATTATTTTAGGCGTGGTGCACCGAACCGTAGTGTGTGTGTCCCGCGACTCCCGGACTGGTTAGCAGTGGGCTGCAGTTGTGCTGGGGCGTGGCGGCGGTGGCGCGCGTGGGCATGTGACAAAAAGCAGCCACGCGCTGCGCGTACAGCGGCCCCGCCCCCTACCCCCCTATCAGACCAGTCAACAGAACCGAGTCCGACCCACAAATCCAGCCCGCCCCTGGCACCCCAATAAATTAGTGTGACGCGCATGCACGCACGCACTGTCAACTGTGTTAGTGCACCCACGCCGCACGGCCCACTGAGCCCACCCCACTCACTGACTGTAAAATTTAAATTACAATTAAACCGGCGAAAGTGAAACCGTTACCAGGCTGCGGCCTCTGCCGCCATGATCGATAGATCACACACATTACTAACTTACTACGCCACCAACCAAGGCACCAATAATTTATTCTCTTTCGCACCGTGCGGTGCGCGGCACGGCAGCAGCTAAAAATAAAATAATTGATATGTCTGAATCATTGAAGTAGTAGTAGTGCGAGTTCAGTTAGTCACTCTGTCTGTCGAATGTCGATGAACTCACACACAGCCGCAATGAACTGCTCCTGTGACCACAGTGACCTGCAGGCTCTGCCAGGCTGCATGATTGAACACGCACACGCTGATGAGACTGAGAGAGTAGTACAGTGAGTATTTTAATCTAAATTGGAAAAAAACATCAATGTCACAAGGGCGGGCCGGGCGAGATGCGTAGACCCGGCCCTATCAATTAAGTGCCGGTGCTAAGCACCGGCACAAATTAAGCCCTGCTGACAGGACATGGAGCAGTCGGGATCCAACAGAGTATAATGTGTGTGCAGGGGTGAGAACTGTTGGGGGGTTGGTGTGAACATGTCGAATTTCGCGGGCATGTTAACAGCGTATCATGCGTCGGGGAATGGGCTAAGATATCGCAGATGCTTTGTCGGGTCTTAGTGGGGTGGGTTTCCATAGAGGCACACAGTTACAATGGCTTCCAGGGAGACCCGTTTTAGTAGGGAGCAAAGGGTAAAAAGGCCAGAAGGAGATTTGAGGATGGGGTACTGTTTATTGGGCAGCTGTTTGAACGGGGACAATCTCTAGTACATCGTGCTGGACAACAGAAAGGTCCGGCGGCCAAGGGTAGCTTGGGGCAGGGATATTCCTGAGTGCAGACAAGCGGGGTCCTGGTCATGAGGGGTAGATAGGAAATCTAGGAGTAGGTTCACCCTCCATTTGTTTGACGCTGAAGACGGGTGCCAAATTGCAGAGGTTATTTAATTAGTTATCCGGGATATGCTGTGGAGAACAATGAATATGTTGTGTTGCCCCTCATAATCAGGAGGTTTTGGGGGCAAATTGGTAGGATATGAAGTTGTAGGGTTTGATGAGTAAGTTTAAGAGTAGCCGTCCGAGGGCAGCAGGCATACAGATCTGGGTGCGCAGGTCTTGGTCAGATTAGAGAGGGCTTGGCAGATCTGCAGGGCGTAGGTACTCAGGCCACTTTTGCCCTGGGTGGTGAGCACCCCCTTGTGTGAACATGGACTCTGGGCTAAGGGGGTTAGGGGGTTGCTTTTACATTGGTTCCCTGCACTGCTGGGGGGCGGCGACACTCAAGGTCTGGGGAGGTGCGCTATGGTGCAGAGCGTGGCGGATATGAGGAGCTTGGCGTCAGGGATAGCAAACGCAGCCAGCGAACTGCTCCGTCAGGGATGGAGTTTGCTAAGGCATGGCGTTTTTCAAAAATGTTTTGTTTTTTTCCAGGGTCAACTCTAAATGGGGGGAACAGCAGGTATAATTGTGTAGTATCTGGACCAGGTTAGGTTCCACTTCGTATCGCTTCCGTACAGGATGGCAAAGGGACAAGGGGCCTGGGGGGGGGGGGGGGGGGCAATTAGCGGTTACCCTCGTAGAACAGGTTATTAGTGGGGGGGTAGAGGTCAAGATGTTACATAACAGCAGAGGGTGAAGGATAGGTTCGGGTGAAAGGGGTCCATTACTCAAAGCAGTGTAGGGGGCGGGGCAGGCGAGTCCACCAACAGTTAAGTGGTTTGCCAAGGGGATCTAGTTGTGGCCCTGCGGCGAGGAGTGGCATGGGGATGTACAGGGTGAGGCAAGAAGAAAGTGAGGCGGCGAGCCTTCTTTTAGGTCAAGGAGGGACCGATGGGGGCGAAGTTTCGCTCTCAATTGAGTAGGTTTTTGTCAGGTACAGGTTTCCCTGGCATAGGCCTGTTAGTTCCCTAGGTTTTGGAGGGGCAGAAAAAGGGGGAGCCCCCCCCCCCTTTTCTGGGTGGCAATTGGCAGTCAAGATGGCATGTTTTAGCCAAGTTTATTTGTTAATGACAGAGGCAATTCAGGCTGTAAGGGAACGGGTAGACAAGTTCACGAGGCAGGATCTTTAAGGTGCATTAGGAAGTTAGGTTAGTTACAGGTTAATAGTCGTAAAGGTTAAAGTTGAAAGGTCAAAGGTGAAAGGGTAAAGTTCAAAGGGGAAAGGTCAAAGTTCAAAGGTCACAGTAGGGGTACTGAATTGCAGGTTTAAAATGTTCTGTGGGGCAACCTTAGGGGTGAGGGGTAGTTTAACATAGGTAACAGTTTTGTTTAGTGAGGTTGTAGTTTTGTAAGGCATCAGGCCAAGGGCTTTGAATTGTGATGTGCACCTGTTTCAATAAAAGCGCCTTTTTCACACACTATTTTGGTGTCAGCGGTCTGTGCTGCTCCCTATATTCCCCATGGGGGTCTTGGGTGCAGCCGAGCATAGGTAGGTCTGCTCCCCGGGGGTGTTTGGGGAATGGAAGCGGCTCAGGCGCCTGCTCCGCCCCCGTTGGGCTGGTTGTGCTCCTTTGTAGCTCAAAGGCTATTTTCCCCTTCATTTTGTTCGACCAGCCACTATTTTGTGGTATTCACGGTGGCTGGTCACAGGCATCCCGGAGGTTTTTTCCCCTCCCGCCCTCCCCATTTCAATTCTCTCTTGGCGGATTTTAATTTTTCCCGGTGAACAATTTGGTTTTTTCTGGTTGGCTTTGCTTTGGAACAGGTGTACAGGGTGTCTAAGTGATTGTTTTGGGGTTGTCACTTTGAAGCAGGTGCAGGGGCGGTTGGCAGTCAAGTTGGCATGTTTTAGCCAAGTTTATTCGTTATTGACAGAGGCAATCCAGGCTGAAAGGGAAAGGGTAGACAAGTTTGCGAGGTAGGATCTTTAAGGTGCATTAGGAAGTTAGGTTAGTTACAGGTTAATAGTCGTAAAGGTTAAAGTTTAAAGGTGAAAGGAGAAAGGGTAAAGTTCAAAGGTTAAAAGGTCACAGTAGGGGTACTGAATTGCAGGTTTAAAATGTTCTGTGGGGAACCTTAGGGGTGGGGGTAGTTTAACATAGGTAACAGTTTTGGATACTGAGGTTGTAGTTTTGTAAGGCATCAGGCTAAGGGCTTTGAATTGTGATGTGCACCTTTTTCAATAAAAGCGGCCTGTTTCACACACTATTTCGGTGTCAGTGGACTGTGCTGCTCCCCATATTCCCCAATTTGCGTTGGGGCGGCGCACACCCGAAAGGCATTATGTAAATGCTTGTTGTTGGGTTCCATAGCTTGAGGTGTGCATTTTGAAAACCTTTCTATTTCCAAGTCCTTTAGAGTGAGGCTTTTCAATTATCACTCTGTGCAGTAATGGAAATAATGTGTGCTGATAAACGGAAGATTGTCGTCCTCATGGTAAGTAAATCATGACAGCTGAATTGGTGACGTGGAGCTGCGTTTGCAAAGGCCGGTGTTAATTGTAGTGCACTTTGCGGCTATTATGAAGCAGCTGTTCACTTCCCTGCATGATAGTGTGTTTCACTTTTTTTTTCGCTTCCCTGCATACGATGTTGCTATTTAGCGAGTATGTGTTTAAAAGAATATCATGTTTCTAAGCCATTCTGCTCATCGAGCCAAACACAGTGTTGTACACATTACGATAAAATAAGTGGTAACAACTTTAAAATATGTGTGTTTGAATGAATGAATATATTACATACTTTGGTTGTACACACATTGCTCACAGATAAAGAGACATAATACTATGCTGTTGAACTTGATAGGCACTCTGGGCCTTCATGAAAGTGCATTATAGTTTATGTATAGCACAGGTTATCCGCCACCCTCAGCCTGCATCCCAACCCGAACCCCCAGTAATTGTTGCTGTCGCCGGGTAACAATCCTTCAACACGTACTCTGAGTCTGAGAGAGGCTGAGCAGGTGGTGTTTAGGGCAGGCACACCTCTCTCATACATACCTAGTAGTGCCACTGTGACCAGTTCTGCATTTAGAGCTCCCCACCAGACTGGGGACAGACTGACTTTGCTACTGTACAGCAGCTGAGAGTGGATGCAGCCGGCTGAGCCAGTGAGTGTAACAGACATAGAGACACTTCTCAGGATCTTCACCAGCTGCATTATTTTTTTATTTTCTCCCACCTAGGTGAGACAATATAGTGTTGTGACTTTACTAGAGACAAGGTATTATTAAATTAACGCTACCACAGTAATTTCGCACTGAAGGGGGGTTAAATATCCCTGTTGCAAACACTTGGCTGTACCAATAATGCAATGCATTTTCCCAAAACTATGATCAGTTTAAAAGGGCACTAGGTTAGTGCCCTTCCATTACTGATGATTTGCAGCAGTTTGAAGATTTTCTTAAGAGTTTCTTGTTGCTCTAATGGGTGTCATTTCTGAAACGTTATGTTTACCTCATTTTTACTGCTTGATTTTGCTCACCAAAAAGTGTCATTCATAGTGGTTGAAATGTCACTCATTATTATACTGAAATTATGAAAATGTCACACATAGCAATCTGAAACCTTGGCAGCTATGTATCCCACTTATTCACACACATCATGTTCATACATCCCCACAAACCATGCACTCACTGATACACATGGCAGCTCTATCATCCTAGTCATTGTATTTTACTGAAGCCATAGTATCGCTCTCCAATGACATTAGGTTTAAAGTCTATGAAGCTGGGTGAGGGGTGTGTCTGGTAACAATGCATAAGCTACTTGGTCTTTGGTAGCTCACAATGATTTTCACTGATCAGAAGTAGCTCTCATTACAGAAAAGGTTGGAGACCCGTAAAGACTATATGTCCCAAGGCCTTTTAAGATGGCCTAGGCTCCAATTTATGTATTTATGAAAAATCATAAATATGTCTGCCTTTGACGACGATGTTGTCTATCCTCATCTTTCAAAGAACCTGTGAAAGTGCCAACTCATTTTGATGTAGACATCAACAAGACACCTGATTCAACATCAGCCTGGGACAAGCGACTTGTTATCTCAATTTAAAGGTCAAACAAGAACCATAGCCAAAAATGTGCAGTCTGAATTGCAGTGGCGTAATACAGGACCCCGCAGCCCCTGCGGTGCGGGGGACCCCCTCAGCACACTATGCTAGCCTGAGAGCTCCAGACTGAGTCTGGAGGGGGTGGCCCTCCATGCAGCTTGCAGGGGGCCCCCTCAGGTTTCGTTAGACTAGTGCTGAATTTTCGAGTTTTTATCTTGTTTAAAAAATGCGACTTATACTAGCATCACAATGCTCACGGGTTATATCAGACACTTCTAAGGTAATGTTGGAAATTCTATCTTAGATAAGATATTATATAAAAGGACTGCCACTTGACCCCTGGTCAGGAGAGGTACTTCACCCAAGATTATCGCTCAAGATAATAACAGATACTATACTTCCTGCCAGAGATACTGCTGTATCACACTTTCTACTGAAAGCCAATATTAAGCCCGGGAGGAGCTAATGCTGAAGTGATACATGTTTACCTTTCCAGGCAACATGGCCTCCCTGACTAGTGAGAGTGTGAGTGTATGTATGTGTAAAAAGGTTTGTCTCTAATCACCACAGTGTCCCTGGATCCTTGTTTTGGTAGCTCAAAAGCATTGATGCTACTTCAATTATATATTGGGTGGGGTTCTGAGGGACTACTGGTTGTTCACATTCAAGCATTGGTGAACTGAACTAAGTTTGCTTGCCTCACTCGTGGGGTGTGAAAACGGAGCCAGAGACTCGGTTGACGCAACATTGGTGGCAAACGCTGGGCCTGGATGCTTTGGGAACCCTCGAGTAGTTACTTTGTGATACTCACACACATGTGAACCATTATTATGTCATTACAGAAACGTCCGTAGTAATCATGGTTACCTCCTACGGGGAATAAGGGAGCACCTATTGTTGTAGGTTTGCCATGATTGACTCTTAAAAGGTTATTCCCCATTCTGTCGTTTTTCATTTTACTTGAATCTGTTCATCCTCGTGGCACCCCTTTTGTGATAGGAGCTAATTACAGGGAAACAGTTAATAAGAATCTCAAGCTTCGCGGTGCCCCCAATTCAGGAGGGTAGCCACTTTTGTGATAGCTGCTCACGCGTTGTATGCCGTTGAGACGTTTTAGTCATAGGTGGAGTCTGAGGCTGTAGACGGTGCCTCCAGGCACTTTCAGTCTTATAAGGCTTTACCACTGCCTGCAAATTACAGGACTTACCAAGATTTGGAAATTGCTTTAACTTACAAGGAACACCAGAAATGGTTTGCTGGTCAGTTACCACACATGCACAGGAATGTCCCTCTGGGATCCCTGAGCAATGAAGGCGCTATGTGACCAGTCTTGGCTAATTACATGCCCATTCCTCATCCCGACACCATGGCACTTGCTGAAGTGGAAGAGATTTTAAAATTACACAGTCGCATTGTACAGGAGACTTGTACAGTATGTATTGCGTATCAAGCACTCTAGAGCTGCTTTCACAGCCGGACCAGCAGTTCAGGCACAGGTACAAGCAATTAATTCACAGACTATTAATGCTATCAAGAGAAAGACGCCTGTTATGAGATTCCCTTCTGGATTGCTCTCAAGACCAACCAGTTAGAGGTGGTATATTCATACACAACACTCCAAGACAAACATAGAATACAGACTATGTGTCTCCCTCTAGGGATTGTGTCACAACAGAGAAATGTAACCATCTGAGAAAGCTTTTTTTCCATGCATTTATACCAACACATATACCACTCCTTTATTGACAGTCCCCCCTGGGGTTCTGCTACAGGAACGGAATGAGCTGCACCAGCTCTGGACTTAGGAAAGAAGTTAATGGGGAACTTTTCTACAGTTTCCTTGATCATCCTCAGTAACATTTATTGTATTTATTTGAGGAGTTTTCTATAGCGCGAACATGACCTGTCAGAGTATCTGAGTGCTGTATAAAAAGTATGTAGGTCACACACAGAGAAAATGAAGAAAATTGGTTACAAGTAAGCAAAACAGTACAACTACAAATTCATCATCTATTAGGTCGGTTCTTGATCCAGGGGGATCATTATGTGTCTAGTGCTGTTGAGTTCTTAAGGGTTGTTAATTAGAGTAATTTTTCATCACAAGCTTTTTCACTTCATTTTGTGAAGGAGGTCTGCGAGGGGTTAGACCTGATTGTGGGTGGTAATGCGTTCCAAATTCTTGGGGTATCTGGCAAAAGCGCAGTTCTAGGTTATCTTTTTGTTGAGCTTCTGTGGTTTCAGCCGTAGGGAGTTGGCGCATCTTTAGAAGCAACTACCTCCTGATAATTCAAGTTTATTGCCCAGGTAGACCGGAGTGTTGTGGTGAAGTGACTTATGTGTGATACAGGCTATTTTCAGCTGTGATAGAATTTTCTGGATCCGGTGATGAGCCGAGGCACTGAGTTCAGCATGGCTCTTAGTAGTGCTAGCCTTATTTTGGGAAGGCCTGGAAGAGTGTCACTCCCGTAATCAAAATAGGAAATGACTAGTGTTTGGACTGCCAAATGAAAGTCATCGGGGGGGAGGGGGGAGGTTTGATTTTCCGCAGAATTTTAAGTTGGTAGTTGTCTCCCCTGGTGGTTGTGTTGATATAATCTTTCACATTCAGGAATTTGTCCAACGTTATACCAAGTAATCCAGGGGAGTCAATGATTTTGGGGGAGCACTTGAGAGCTGTAAGTTGTTTGAGCCATTCATCTACTGGGGCATAGTGGTTGTGGGGGGTTGAGTAAGAGGAATTCTGTTTTGAGTGTGTTAAGCATGAAGTGGTTGCAGGTTAACCATTGTTGGGTTTTCAGCAAGGTGCAGTTGAGAGTATTAATGTCCTTGGGTGATGAAATTTTCAAGCATAATTGTGTATCATCAGCATACATGTAGTAATAAATATTAGAGTGCTTTAGAATGTCAGTAAGGGGTTCCATGAACAGACTGAATAGCATAGGTGAGAGCGAATCCTTGAGGCACTCCGATCGAGACCGGAGTAATATCAGAAAGGGTTTAATTGACTTTTATTCATTGAGTTCTGTTCTGAAGGACCCAGTTGCTATGGGTCCAGATAGCCTCATCCTTGACTTCATGAGGTCAATCATGCTGTTATGTTTGACCATGTTGAACGCCTACGGAGGCACGAATCATTCTGATCAAGCAATCTCAGGGCATCATCTTCAATGTGGGTTAGAGCTGTTTACGAGCTATGTCCCGTTCTAAAGCCAGCTTGCCATTGGTTCAAGAGTTTACATTTTTCAATGTGTTCACAGAATTTCATGTCTACGCATTTTCTAGGACCCTTAGCTAGTGTCCGGAGGTTGGTAATGGGATGGAAATTATTGAGGTCAAACTGGTCAGCATTAGGCTTTTTTTGAAAGGGAGAGACCTGTCCTATCGTTAGACAATCTGGAATCAGGCCCTGATAGAGAGATGCATTAACAATCATGGTCCAGAGCAGGAGAATGGAGGATTTAAGCTCTTTGATAAGATTGGCAGGCAGAGGTTCAAAGAAATGGTAGGAGGGCATTAGTGATGTTATCATCTTGAGTATGTCCGCTTTTTCTGGAATTTTAAAGGTATTCCAAGTGGCATTGTTGTTTGCACTAAAGCACTATAGTGGGGTTCTCATCAGATGTTGTACAGGGAGAATACTGAGTTGAGACTGGTTAAGCAAATGCTGGGAGACAAGTTGCAGTTCTGATTCGATATTATTAGTCTTCTCCATGAAATTGGCAGAGAAGTCATTTCCACAAGGTATGTATCCCTTTCCTTCCAAATGGGAATTAGAGTTGTGAGTTGCTTGTTGTTTGATGAACTCAAAAAGATTTTTGGGTCTGTTCTTGGCATTGTCCAGTTATGTCCTAAAATAGTCTGCTTTAGATCTTAAATGTGTTTATTGTAGGCGCTTCTTGTCGACCTGAAGTGCTTGAGGTGAGCAAGGAAGGAAGTGATTCTCCGAGTTCTTTCAGCAAGCCTTAAGTTGCACCTTTCTACATTAAGGTTGCAGTTGAACCAAGGTTTGTAGTGCATATTGGGTAATCTTTTTTGCTGTTTCGGAGTGATTGTACTACATTTGTCAGACATGGATTGGAAGTAGTGATCTGCAAGATCATTAACATTCTTTATGTTTGTCGGGGGTTGAAGGAGTTTGTTGCTAATCAAAGATAACTCATTTAAGTTGATTTTTCTGAGTCTCTGGCCCATTGTCTGGGTTTAAGCAGTTGGACCTGTTTAATCAACATAATTTTCAAGATGAGGAAGGAGATTAGATAAAGGTAGGACCAGTCATGAGGGGAAATGAATTCAAATTGTATGACATTGTTTTTGGAAATGATAAGGTTGACAGTTGAACCTTTATTACTCGTTGCGCCATTACATGATTGTGTGAAAGTAGAGGTCTGAAAGGAAGGCTTTGAAGGTGTTCAGTATGGGATCATTACAGTCATTCCAATGAATGCTGTAATCCCCCAGGAAGATCTGGTTGCTGTGTTGTTCTGAGTTAGAAGAGATGGCCTTCATTAATTGTTCAATGAAAAGACGGTTGTTGCCCAGGAGGGTGGTAGAGAGTGCGGAAAGTGCACACAATCTTATTATTGATCCATATATTGATACCTAGGCATTTGCAAGAAGGCATTGGAGCAGTTTGTGCTTGTTTTAGGGTGAGCGAAGAGCGGAAAATGCATGATAAGCCATCCTCAATTTTTCTAGATCAATCCAATTGGATGATGTCATAGTTGGGTGAAAAAAGAATGTCCATAATGGGTGAGGAGGTATCATTGAGTCAGATTTTCATTAGGATTAGGAGGTTCAAGGTCTTGCATAATGATGAGCTCGGCTACGTCCACAGCATGTTTTATGGCTAACCTGCAGTTGAGAACCATAGACTTGATACGCGATTTGGCTATTAGAGCCGCTTGGTGTATTGTGGGGACCTGTAAGAAATTGCACTTGTTCACATATTTCATCAATCGTGCTTTTCCACTCCGATCCAAGCCTATCTCTTTCCTTGAATTAGGAAACTGGACCACACCAAAGAATTACCTAATCAAGGCACTGTCCTTTTCATGCTTCATGTCTGATCTTGTCTTCCAAATTGTTGACACTCTAGGTCATGAATTTCTTAGCTCCCTTCAAACCAACACAGCATATTGTGGTAGCAGTTACTTCTTCAGGTCACATTATTTTTACCCTCTGGCACTCTCCACTCAACACAAAAGAAAATGTGATAAATAATCCCATCCCAACAGTTCCATATGGCGAGTTCACAACTTGCCACCTCCCAAGTGAACTTAATGTGTGTCACTCAGGGAAATTCCTAATTAAAACATTTAGGTAAGCAGGTATTTAAAAATTAATCAACAGAATCCCATTCTTGGTCTGTTCCCAGCCACCAGCCAAACAGAAACGCCGTAAATGTTTGTACATGAAAATAGTTTACTTCCTCCCAGAATTCAATAGAATCAGTAGCAATCCTTTATATGTATCTAAAAAGCTCCTCACACACCACAACAATAATGGTACCAACTGTGCCTCTCTCCCACCTCAGATTATTACCAAAAGCAGCAAATCATAGAAAGTGACAGCTCACTGCCGTAAGGAACTAAGACGTTCCCCTCTAATCAGCAATCGAGCTCCACAAAAGCCCTTCAGAGGCTACCCCACACTTCACCTGGCTTCAAGGGAGGTCTTTTTGAGATGCCATTTTCATCCATTTCATCACTGTCAGCATGGTACATGATTCCATTAAGCCCTGAGGGTGCCCTCATTTAAGCCAGGGAGGAAGCCCATAAGACCATGGTGCACAAATGAGTCACCACAAGAAAGGAGGACAGGTCCTGACACTTTTCCCTCTGGTTCCTCCCTCCATATTTCGGAACGCACAAGGTGTATACCCTTATTCAATCCTCTTATAGCCTAGACACCTGTCATTTCTCCAGCCAGTCTCAAAAGCCTCCTCTAGTTACACCGTTACAGCATCAAAGAACTCATTTTCTGGACAGTTTGAATATTACCTGCAAAGATGAAAATATTAAGGGGGCGCCAGACCAACATGGCCGCACTCCTGTGAGGCTCTCGCCAGCCGGGAGCATAACATACCCATTACTTTATCCTGTGGCACCAAAACCTGTTCTCCAACCGGAGATCCGAAGCGGATTGACTTCGGGAATAAGCGGTGACGACCTCGTACCGGATCTTGCTGCCGATCCTGGGCACGGAGCGACGCAATCTTGGCCGGCTGAGGCGCGGAACCTTTGTGGTTGCGGCGGTGGGGAAAGCGATCACGCAAGTCCGAGGACGAGCTGGAACCACCGGGCCGCACGTCACAGGCGGGAACGGACGGAGCTGCTGCCGGAAGCCCTTGGGACGGGTGAACGGCGCTACGGGAGCCGCGTTTGGCATGAGGTGAGGAGGCTGCATGCAGACGAATATAATTCTGCTGAATCCAATGGCCCCTTGACGCTGGATAGTGAGACCAGGCCCGCCATTGCCGAGAGCTACATGTGCAGGTAGTTGCTGAGTGCAGCTCCCAAGGACTCTGTTGTGCTGTGTTTCGCGCGCCCCATTTGCAACTGGTTTCTGTCCCAACTGGGAGACTGTCGCTTGTATCTTCAACAATACTAGTGCCCACCTGTAAGGGAGGAGAAGGAGATCTGAGGGGGGCTGCGCGGGCACCATAAATACGCTTGCACCGGACAGGACCCACTCTGTTGCCCATCTGAAGCTCATGCGGCCTGGCACTGAACCCTCTGCCCCGCTGGTGCTTGGGGCAGGAGCCTGGAGGTACCTAATACTGTTGTCCGAGGAGGCACAATTACTGGTTCTGCTGGGAGGGAGCGGCTGACTGAAGGCCCCCATCTTGCGATCTTATCGTTGCGTGCCACCCTCCCCCTGCCGCCAGTATGGGTAAAACCGACACCAAGCAATCTAAACTCCTGTCTGAATTTCAAAAGAGGAAACCCCACGTATCCCTGACTGAATGTGCTGACTCCGATGGTGGTGAGGACATTGAGGTGGATTGGAAGGCGCTTTTACTCAACATGCAAAAAAGCCTCACCTCAATAGACTCTAAGATAGACTCCATCTCCACACGCCTTGATTCAGTGGTACACCGACTTGATCAACACGAAGAGAGATTGATAGAAGCTGAGCAGAGGGTCTCGGGGCTAGAAGACGGGGCCTCGGCCAGTACCACCAAAATGTCGCAAATGGAAAAGCTCCTAAAGGTCATTGCAGAGAAAAATGAAGATTTAGAAGCGTGTTCGCGCCGAAACAACGTTCGCCTTATTGGACTTGCTGAATCCACCAATGTGGGCAGAATGGAAATCTTCATCGAGCGACTACTATCTGATACCTTTGGTCGGGAGGCCTTTTCTCAGCAGCTGGTCGTAAAACGGGCACACCGCTCTCTCGGCCCTCGGCCTATTCCCGGTGCACCCCCTAGACCAGTCATCATCAGATTTCTGAATTACAGGGACCGGGACACTCTATTACGATTAGCCCATGAAAAACAGCCGGTCCAGTTTGAAAATGCCGGTCGGTGTAGGAGGCGCGGCGAAAATTTGCAGTGGTTAAAAAAAACCTCCTCCAGCGCGATATCCAATACACGATGCTGTACCCGGCCAAACTGCGTATAGTTCAACAGGGCAAACAGATCCTATTTCACAACCCATCGTAAGTGGATACCTTTTTAAAAGAAAATGGAACTGCCCGGTCCCCGTCGGGGCAAGCTAGATCCCAAACTCCAACCTCTGCACTGGACTGATGAGTAGACCTCTCTGTGGTTTCTTTAGTTGCTCCGCCCCTAGTTTGATTTGAATGTCTGTTCAATATCTCCTGGGCAGAAACTATGGTACACACTGGTTTAATTACAACCCCCAGTATTGCAAAGTCCCGGTTGAAAAAGGACTGCCACCTTCCTTGGTTTAATATTCGCCTGGCATTTCCCTCCCCCATCCCGCACCTGCCGCTTGTCGTGAAGGCTGGCGTGCAGCGGGTGAAATATCGGGGAGATGGAGGGCGGGTCTGGACCCTTTCGTCCCCCACTGTGGGTGTTCCCCTCTATGGACATGTTCTGGTTTTTTGGTTTTGGATGGGTGGCGATGCATTCCCGACATGATTGGGATGTCGGTGTGGGTGGGAGCACTTTTGGAGAAGTAAGTGAATGTTGAGGATGGCGATAGAAAGCACAACTTTGAATTTGAACGCAAATGGGTCCGTGCACAAGACACAATAGAATTGGCCGATGACAGGACACTCATTGTTCATTTGAGGTACCTGGGGGGACATGATACTGTTCAGTAACACAGATACTAACCCTGGTGGGGTGATATCCACTCTTACATGAAACGTTAGGGGGCTGGGCGATCCCAGGAAGCGCAGACAGATAATTAACGCTCTAGATAGACTTGGAGTGCACATTGTATTCTTACAAAAAACCCATATGGACCCACTCCGCAAGAGTACTTTCGCTTCAAGATGGGCGGCGCATTCTGTCCTTGCCCCATACTCTTCTTATGCTAGAGGAACTGCTATTCCGATCAAAAAACATATCCCCTACATCCCTATGGGGAGCTTTGTGGATCGTGAGGGGCGGTATTGTCTGGCATGGGGCAGGATGGGCCATGAGACAGTTACTCTGGCCTGCTCTTACGGCCCCAACATTGATGACCCTAGTAGTTTAATTGCCCTTTGGAACAAGATAAAAGATATTGACTCAACGCATCTGGTATGGGGCGGAGATTTCAATGCAGTCATTAACCCAGTAGTGGATAGATCTAATCCCTCCGCCCACCACAACAATAACACGCACAGATATCTGCGTGATCTATGCGACCACCAGGACATTATAGACACATGGCGGCACTTGCACCTGTCGTTGACGGAAGGAACACATTGGAATATGATCTCACGGGGGCTCGCCCCCTCTCTGGTGGCGGCGCAACATGTTGGCCGTACCTATTTCGATCATTCCCCGGTCCTGACTAAGCTCAAGCTTATAGACATAGTGGGGGGGGGGACCACCATGGAGACTGCAACTTAATATACTACTCGATGAGCTCTTACGTACGGAGCTGGGTCAAGAACTTGAAGAATTTTTATCGCATAATAAGGGATCGGTGATTGTATGGCGACTATGTGGGAGGCACTGAAGGTCACCGTGCGGGGTATATGTATCTCAAAGAGCTCAGGAGTGTTGCGTGCGCTGCGAGACACTTTGCACAAACTGGGACAAACACTGCGTTCACTGGAAACTCTCCCGGACTTTGCTACTAACGCAGATGCGCAACACCAGTTTAGGATCGCACTGACTGATTACAAAGCCACTGCAGGCAGGGAGGCACACTTCCGGAGTAAATATTTCATAGCTAGGGCATACGGAGAGGGGGAGCGCCCGGATAAGACGCTGGCGGGGGTTGTGAGGCCCCCTAGGACGGCTAACTACGTTGTGGAATTGGAGGGGGAGGGAGGGACACCACTACGCGACACACACTCGATCATAGCTACCTTCACAGCTCACTATGCATCACTTTATACAACCACCAGAAGGGCACCCCTAGAAATGGATGACTATTTGAGAGAGATTACTTTGGGGTGGCTGCCAGACTATCAGCAAAAATATTTGTCAGTGCCCATTAGCCTGGAGGTGATCCGAGATGCAATAGGTCAGATGGCCTCTGGGAAGGCGCCTGGTTTAGATACACTGCCCATAGATTTTTACAAGGCTTATGTGGATCTACTGGCTCCTGTGCTCAGAGAGTTATTCCTGGATGCCCACGAGACCGGGGCACTTCCACCGACAATGCAAGAGGCTCTAATCACTTCCCTGCCGAAGCCGGGTAGGCCTCCTCAGGCCTGCGACTCCTATCGGCCCCTCTCCCTTATCAATTGCGACGCCAAGATTTTGGCAAAGGTCTTGGCTAATCACCTGAAGTTATTGGTAATGGGGCTGGTGTTGTCCGACCAGGCGGGGTTCATTCCTGGTAGAGCTACCTCACACAATCTTCGCACCCTCTTCTCAATCCTGCAGAATGTCGTCTCTGGATTACCAATGGTGGCAGTCTTTTTGGACGCCATCAAAGCTTTTGATTTACTAGAGTGGGACTACCTTCTTTGTATATTACGAAATATGGGATTCCCCTCAGTGTTTCTATGGTGGGTCACGATCCTCTATCATAAACCAGTAGCCAGGGTGATAATTAACGGCAGGGTTTACGAGGCATTTTCTATATCTCGCGACACGCGTCAGGGGTGCCCCCTGTCTCCCCTTCTATTCACCTTGGCCATGGAGCCACTGGCGGCCAGGCTCCGTCAGCACCATCGGGATAAAGCTCTGCGCTGCTTTCAGAGACAAATCCTGTTATCCCTATACGCAGATGACATTACGCTGTACGTCAGAGACCCCTCTGACAATCTAAATCCCCTCCTGAGGGAATTCATACGATTTGCTGCCCTGTCCGAGGTACATATTAATTGGGGTAAATCCACGATATTCCCTCTTACGGATGCTGCAAAAATCTTTCCTCTTGAGTACCCTTTGAAGTGATGTGACAGTGAAGTCAGATATTTAGGAATAATGATCTCCCGGGATCGTGAAGAACTAATGCGACTGAACTATGGCCGTACAGTGGACCATCTTCAAACTTGCGCGGCGAGATGGATTACGCTACCTCTCTCTATGGCAGGACGAGCGTCCCTCATTAAGATGGTTATACTCCCGAAACTCCTCTATTTATTCTTAAATATACCATTTTACCCGGGCAAGTCTTTCTTTAAGACCTTACGCACAGAGCTCATCAGGTTAGTTTGGGGAGGTAAACGCCCTCGATTGAGTTGGGATTCCCCTGACCCGCCCATATGCTCAGGGAGGTATGGATGTACCGGATTTTGAACTATACTATCACTGCGCGCAGGCCCACTTCGTTTACTATTGGATCCATCCCCCCCCTTTATGCCCCAAATTGCGGCTGAACACTGGCTGGCAGACCCCGTTCCGCTTGAAGGGGCATTATTTAGTAAACCCGAGATAAAGGTGACATATCATACCCCTGTATCTTGCTCCATACTAGCTTGGCGGTATATTGCACACAAAGCCAGGACGACATTTGCCTACTCCCCATTGCTCCCCCTATCGTACCACCCCTCCATGCCTTTGCTGCAGGAACGATTGTTTAAAAATGTCATGACCAAATTAAAAGTGACTACCTGGGGGATCTCGATAGCGGAGGGCGATTTCGCTCATTAGCGCATCTGTTCGGGGACCAGACGCCTACCTCCCTAGATACTTTTTTATACATACGTCTCCGAAGTGGGATTCAGGCAGTGACTGAGACGTTTCCGGACGAACCACCTAAATTGGATCCCCTGCACCAGCTGCTACGGGCTGATTCCCCAGCATACGCGGTATCCAAATTGTACCATTCCATGCACACTTCACTCGAACTCGGGCCTTGCAAAGCGCGCGCTCAGTGGGAGGACAAGCTGGGTACGCTCATTGAAGATGCACAATGGACTTTTTGCTGCCAGCAAACTGAGCAGATCTCGTCCAGCAGTAGATTCACGATTATTCATTATAAATTTCTTTATTGCACCCCAGTCAAGATGCATAGATTCGGCCTCCGTGTGGATGATCTCTGCGAACGCTGTCGTGCTCCAACAGCAGATTTTCTGCATCTGGCATGGGAATGCCCTGACATTGCGCGATACTGGCAGCTGGTATACTCCCCTCTCTCCATCTCCGCTTCAAGCACTATTGGGGTATACCAAACTCATAAGAAGGCCTTACCGTAAATTCACTACGGTCGCTCTCCTTTTAGCAAAGAGGCGTGTGGCTTGTCGTTGGGGGAGGGGTAGAGCCCCAAAGTTTAAGGAATGGGTACAGGATATGCTATATTGTCAGGAAACGTTGCTCAGATACGCAGAACTTCTCCCTACTGCCTCTAAGCCCGCTGATATATGGGAACCCCTACAAAGTTATCTTCTGGCACACCCACTTGATACTAACGCCACCACTGTCGTTGCCACCACGGAGACCGCAACACAATAGGTGGAGATTACGGGGAGAGGAAATTGGCGCTACAGGAGACTTGGGGTCCCGTCTTTAACCGTCTTTCCATTCACTGTGACATGGTAATCCTCTTGAATTTTGTCATTAACCTGTGTATTACAGTGGAGTGTGTGCTCTGGCTCGACTGTTGTGAGTGACAAGATGCGCCGTGCAAGTCTGGATTAAGATAAACATGTACTGTCTAAGTATTGTACTGTGGTTTCCTCAACCTGTGGATTTCAAAGCCGGAACATTCGTCAGGTCTCCTCCGGACTGCCACGATGATTATGTGCCACTGTCAACTATGTGTATACTTTATGGCCTATTTGCTCATTGTAATGTACGCCCATGATGAAGGTTGTGTATGTTTACTGGAAAATGAATAAACAAAATAAAAATAAAAAAGGATGAAAATATTAGATTTCTCAAAGCTGATTGGACTCATGCTTAGCAGATTTATCAGTGGGATCAATGGCATCTTGATGATCATAGTTACTACTCTGGTGATAATAGAACTCCAAGGAGTTCAAGGTTGGGAGGGGGCAATAGTGCATCATGAACTTTTTCCAAGAAAATTAACTCGTAGAGATCTCTAGGCTTTATCTCATTCATTATTCAATCATCCACTAACACCTCCACTCTTTGCCCCTCAGATTTCTTGATATTACGAAAAGCACAAATAGTTACCACATGACTGACCCTTTGAGTCTTTCATCCTTCAGGCCCAGCCTCTGCTATTCACCAGGCAAGTGATCGGTTTGGTTTTCAAAGACTGTATTTTTTCAGACAGACTATGGATTGTTTCTTCAGTTTCATCCACCTTGTTGGTGATTTTCGACAGCTTCGCATACAATATTTTCACTTCAACATTGTTCTCTAGCACCATACGCATTTCCTATACCGCACTGAGGATATCATAAAGGAAGGGCTATGATTCCACTACCAACTGCAACACACCTCCCTACACAGAACCGACAGCTGGCTTTTATTTCTTCAAATGCAATTAGTTATATGTGTCTCCATTTTATTGGCCTACTAGGACTTATTACCTTTCTCTTAACCAATTATGGAGCACCAGGAAAGAAGGGCCACTAAGACTCTCAGAAAGGGCAGCTCCAGATCTGGAGAATGTAACCGAAACATTGGTTCTGATTCAGAGGCCCATGGGAGTCTTTGAGGATGCTGCTGCCTGAGCCATGTTACAGTGTCCCGAATATCACTCACGCTAACAGAAAGTCACCTTCCCCAAAGCTCTGCCACAACCCATGCTGCGTGCTCACTTGTTGGTCGCTGTTCCTAAAAGAGAGATAGGTAACCTACTGGGTTACATAGAACAGAAGTTTAGAAAAAATGGTCTCTACATGTGCTCTCCCTTTGATGAAGGAGGAATTTCTCCTTTAGAAATTAGTGCCCTCACACACTCTTGCGAGTGTCATACTTTATCATCGGGCGTTGCTCCTCATGGGGGTGGCGCTGCTGTCCTCCACGGGCCCCGCGAGAGGGCTCTTTGTCTGAGATCTTTTAGGAGACGCCACAGTTGTGCACGTGGGTGTGTTGGCCTAAAAAAGAGGTGGTGCAAGTGTATGTTAAAATTACCCCGCCGGTACCTTAGAGTCAGTTTTATTTGTAGGTCCGTGGGGACAAAGTTAAAAGTTAGGAGAACGAGGCTCCTCTATTTAGCAAATGTAGTAGAGGTCGAGGTATTAATTGAAAAACAGAGAGGGACCCTGAATCTAAGAAATAACTACAATTGGGGAACAACCCGCCAGGGCGAGAACAAGAGGAAAAAACATGAAAAAGGGGGTGTTCCCTTAAATGACAAGGAAAAAAGTTTAACTATCAAAAACAGTATACCCACACACCACAACAAGAATAAATTTATTCAAAAAGGTTTTTAATTTTCATTTTTATATATATATATATATATATAGATATCAACATGATTTTTTATAATAAATAGAGTAATTCCATTTGAACAATACAAAACATTTAGGAAGAATATACATAATCAAAAAAATGCAAAAACAGTCTGAAACCTAGGACACGCAGTGACACTTCAAAAAAAGACACCAATTAGATCCACTCATACATCCAAACATCCCTTTTATACAGTCAAATTCATACACAAACATTCACGTCCATATCACTATACATAAGGACAAGAAAAGCGCCGACGCGCGTTTCGGACAAGTGCCAAATAGAGGCTTCCTTCATCAGGGCGCACTTGAGATATTACACAGGCAGACAAAATAATGTCTGTGACACGGTCCTGAAAAGCGGTCCTAGTAGCAGCAAGGCTGTGGGTGGGTATTCTGTGGGCAAAAAGGACAAATTAGGGACAGCTCAGGATAAAATTTCATAAACAAGAGCAAGACGGCCTGTAATTAGAGTCAGCAAGACGGAGGGGTTCCAATCAGCCAGGCACATACATGTCAATAGAGATAAGCTCTCCTTATATCCCCAAAATTTACAAGCACCGAAAAAGGTATAGTCAAGGATTAAAAAAAAACGGTGTGTAAAGAATATAAGAAAATACATAAATCGGTCGCCCCATAGATGGTGCACCTGTAACCAAAAACCAGGTTTCAAGAAATAGCAGCCTACCTAGATACCCTACAATCACGGGGCCCCTTTAAGTATGTAAAAGGTCAGCAGATTGTAAAAACATGAATACATGGATAGAAATCCCAGGATTCCACCGATCAAGATTTCGCACTTTTAGATAGGCCCACAGGGGATCCAGGCGTAAGAGGGAACCAGGTTTAAAAGCAAATCAACGAAAACATTCCAGGTATCTAATAGGAGCATAAAAATAAAGACAGGGGTAACACATCTATACAAGTAACAATAGGGCAAAGCAGAGTGAAATAAGTGTAATCTAAAGAAGGGAGAGCTACCTCAAAAGGAAAGATAAACGCTGATAAAATACAGGAGGTAGTACCGGAGCCAACAATGAAAAACGACCTGAAAAGCAATAAAGCAGCAATAAGCTTCACAGATCATAGAGAGGTCGTGCTTCTAACACGGTACAGAATTGACACACAACGAACTGAAACATACCTCAATGCAAAAGAAATGAGCAATCCTTTAATTGCGGTGAGACGAAGACGGGAGACATCATGATATTGAGAAACTTCAGACCCGGGGAATAGGGGGCCTAAAGGAACAATAAAAGCAACGGGATTTTCAGCAGGGTTAAAGTAAGATAAGTGAAAGAAAGGTTACGAGAAAAAAGGGGTCTCGGGAGGATGGAAAACACGATGCCCGCAAAAGGTACACACAAGATCCGACTACACTGACCTGAAACGGCCCGGCGGTCCAAGTATAAATGGTGTCCTAGATAGAAGAGAACGCGGGACTCCTTCAACCTCCAGCAAAAGGGTTTGTCGATAAGGGAAAGCGGGAGGGACAGTGGGATTATATACAGGTGCTGGAAAGGGAAATACAGCGTACCTGAACGCAATAGAAATTAAGAAAGGACAACGACGTAAGTGTTGGGAGATAAAAATAGACAAAGGACAAAGGACAAAAAATAAACAACTGCACAGTAGGTAACAATGAAGACAGACTATCAGAACCAACTAAAAAAAACAACTAGAGAAAAGATATACATATCAATAAACAAAAAACACGGTCCAAAACATAAAAAACCGAAAATGGGGCGGACAGAAAAACCACGGATTGCGAAGAATGAAAAAAATAAAAAATATATAAAAGAACCAGGAATCAGGGCATAACTAAAAAAGAAAATATAAACACTATAAAGAAAAATAAATTTGAAGCAAAAATCGACTAAAATAAAACAGGAAGGAAATATGCAGAACAAAGCAAACTAGTGAGTTAAAAAATAAACACTCTAACCTAAACAGAAACTCTCTCATAAATAAGTCTCGAACAGAAAAACTAAACGAATGTGAAAAAACAGGAAAATCCGTGCAGAAGTGTAACGTCTCCAGGCCATTCACTGAATGGCATTCTCCCAGGGGATAGATTCGTTCAATCCTGAGACAGCCGTCTCAAGATAAAAAATCCAGAAGACTTCTCTTTTGGCTCTGATAGCATCAATGTTGCCATCCTTAGGGTGTTTTATTTTCTCCAAAATAAGCCATTTCAAATCTTCCAGGGTATGATTAAGGGCTTTCCAATGTGCAACAAGCGGGGCTCCAGGGCGTAGGTTTCTGATGCAAGATTTATGCTCCGAAAACCTGGTCCTGAATTCCCTGCCCGTTTCTCCTACATAGCCCTTGGAGCACGGACATGTAATTAAGTATATGACGTTACTAGTTCTACAGTTCGTCATATCTTTCAATGTAATTCTTTTTTTGTTCCAGTTAAATTCAGGGACAGTCATGATATTATCACAGGCGTGACATCCGCCACACTTATGACTCCCAGTAATGGGATTAGTCCCTTTGATGCTGCGTTGACTGACCATGGGTACATCAGGGAGGGAAGCTCTAACCAGGACATTTCTGAGATTCCTATTGCGGCGAAACGCAAATATAGGTTTCTCGAATTTCTCCATATTTTTGTCTAGGTTAAGAAGATGCCACTGTGAATTAATGATGTATCGAAGTTTATCATTAAAGTTAGAGTGGGTAGTAACTAGCACCAACTTGTCCTCAGGTTTTTGGATTTTTGATTCTAAAAGAGCCTCCCGGTTGTAATATTTGGCTCTTTTGTAGGAATCCCTTATAAGCCTATTAGGGTATCCCCTGTCGAGAAATTTCTTCTTCATAACAGTGGCATGTGTTTCAAAGTCCCTAGGGTCAGTACAATTCCGACGAAGCCGTAGGAACTGGCTGAACGGTATGCTGTTTCTTTGTGTACGAGGATGGAAACTATCGTACATCAAGAGGGTATTCCGTGCTGTGGGCTTGGTGTAAAGGGAGAATTCTATGTGTCCATTAATAGCCTGAATCCAGATGTCTAGAAATTCAATTTTAGAGGAGCTGATGTTCGCTGTGAATTTGAGATGGGAATCACAGAGATTTATCCATAGGATAAATTCATCAAGTTGGTCTCGTATCCCCCGCCAAATGAAGAAGATATCGTCTATGAACCGGTTGTAGTTCGTGACGTTTTCAAAAAACGGGGCCATCTCATTATAGATGTATTTCTCCTCAAAAATCCCCATGTAGGTATTAGCCACATTTGGAGCACATGCTGCCCCCATGCTGATGCCAAGAACTTGTTTGTAGATGGACTTGTCAAATTCAAAATAGTTCTCCTTAAGCACAATACCTAGGCATTCGAGAACAAACAGTTTCTCAGAAGGACAATCAGAGTCTCTGAGAATTTTCTTGACAGCTTGAAGGGCACCCTCTTGAGGGATATTCGAGTATAGTGCCTCAATATCCATAGAGACAAGTAGGTCGGAGTCAGTATTGAATTCTAGTCCCTCAATTTTAGTAATGAGATGTCCGGTATCACGGACAAATGCAGGGAGGCCACTTACAATGGGAGAAAGACAAGAGTCTACAAATTTAGAAAGGGGTTCGGTAAGGGACCCAATGGTCGAAACGATAGGCCTAAAAGGTGGACATGTAAGGCTTTTATGCATCTTAGGAAGTCCATATAGGACTGGTATTTTGAAAAAGGATTTATTCAGAAAATCAAATTCCTGTTTGCAAATAGACCCACGTTGTAAGGCACTATACGTAACATTAAAGATCTCAGTCATTATTCTTTTGGACGGATAGTTAGCCACTCTAAGGTAGTGTTCTTGATTACTGAGCATGAGCAAGATCTGTTCCTTGTAGTAATCACTATCCAGAACAGTGATGCCGCCCCCTTTGTCGCTCGGTTTCACAATAAAGGTGCGATCAGTCGACAATTGCTTAAGGGCCTGATACTGATCGTAATTGAGATTGTAAGGTGGCTTAGGAACAAACTTGGTAAGTTTAGAAATGTTAGAGCAGACGCTTTTCTCAAATATTTCCACCTCAGGCCCAACCTGCTCAATGGTGGGCATAAAGACTGAAGTAGGTCGGAAACCAGAGATATTATTCTCTCCTTCAAATTCTCTTCCCATGAAAAACTTCTTAAGGCGGACTTTTCGAAAAAAGGCTTGTAAATCCTTGTTAAGTTCGAATGCATTGAAAGGGGCACTCGGGACAAAGGATAATCCACGAGATAGAACTGCTACAGTACTGTCTTTTAGAGGTTTTTTAGACAGATTAAAAATAGGGATAAGAGACTGATTAGTAGGTGTCTCTAATTTCTCCAGTACCAATTTTGTCTTGTCTCCAGAAAGCGTGGCTGGTTCTCCGTCTGATGAAAACCTGTATTCTGGAAGCGTCCCCTTTCCGATGGTCTGAATCGAACACGATTCGTCCCTCGGCGATTCCCTAAAAAATGATGGGATCTTTGAGGATCATCAAAGTTGTTCCTTCTCTCCGAGGGGTTTTCATTGGAGGTGGACCCACCTTCGTCAGATTCAGATGTGTTTGAAAAAGTCCGTACTTGCCTATTTGACCAGTATTGTCGGTCATTTTGTTGGAGCCGCTCGCAACCTTGGATTGTGTGTTTACTGCTGGGGCTGACACGGAGAACTTCACTGCTGGACCGGGAGGCAGAGGACATTTTTGCTTGCTTTTGGCCGCCTCGGGACTGCGAGGACCGGGGCGCTTTGCTGCCTGCTGAACTGCCGCACCTGGCTCCTCTTCCCGACTCCTCCCCTTGCATCCATTTAGCGCCTCGCGGCCCCCGCTTCGCGGGAGCCGCTCGCAACCTTGGATTGTGTGTTTACTGCTGGGGCTGACACGGAGAACTTCACTGCTGGACCGGGAGGCAGAGGACATTTTTACTTGCTTTTAGCCACCTCGGGACTGCGAGGACCAGGGCGCTTTGCTGCCTGCTGAACTGCCGCACCTGGCTCCTCTTCCCGACTCCTCCCCTTGCATCCATTTAGCGCCTCGCGGCCCCCGCTTCGCGGGAGCCGCTCGCAACCTTGGATTGTGTGTTTACTGCTGGGGCTGACACGGAGAACTTCACTGCTGGACCGGGAGGCAGAGGACATTTTTACTTGCTTTTAGCCACCTCGGGACTGCGAGGACCAGGGCGCTTTGCTGCCTGCTGAACTGCCGCACCTGGCTCCTCTTCCCGACTCCTCCCCTTGCATCCATTTAGCGCCTCGCGGCCCCCGCTTCGCGGGAGCCGCTCGCAACCTTGGATTGTGTGTTTACTGCAGGGGCTGACACGGAGAACTTCACTGCTGGACCGGGAGGCAGAGGACATTTTTACTTGCTTTTAGCCACCTCGGGACTGCGAGGACCAGGGCGCTTTGCTGCCTGCTGAACTGCCGCACCTGGCTCCTCTTCCCGACTCCTCCCCTTGCATCCATTTAGCGCCTCGCGGCCCCCGCTTCGCGGGAGCCGCTCGCAACCTTGGATTGTGTGTTTACTGCTGGGGCTGACACGGAGAACTTCACTGCTGGACCGGGAGGCAGAGGACATTTTTACTTGCTTTTAGCCACCTCGGGACTGCGAGGACCAGGGCGCTTTGCTGCCTGCTGAACTGCCGCACCTGGCTCCTCTTCCCGACTCCTCCCCTTGCATCCATTTAGCGCCTCGCGGCCCCCGCTTCGCGGGAGCCGCTCGCAACCTTGGATTGTGTGTTTACTGCTGGGCCTGACACGGAGAACTTCACTGCTGGACCGGGAGGCAGAGGACATTTTTACTTGCTTTTAGCCACTTCGGGACTGCGAGGACCAGGGCGCTTTGCTGCCTGCTGAACTGCCGCACCTGGTTCCTCTTCCCGACTCCTCCCCTTCCCTATATTAGTCGCTCCCTGTCTCGCGTTAGCGGGACGCGTGCGGGGCGAAGACCGGGCAAAGAGCGGGCCGTTTGAGGCCGTTCGAGTACGGTCGAGGGAGGGCGTGGGGCACCTCAGTGTGTCTATAATCCACTACATACTAGGTGCTGTCGGTGACATTATGACCACGAGAGAAACCAGGAGCAAGAGTGCTATGGCGACGGGAAGGCCAACAGGTACATTGGATACGTACTTCGCTAAAGCTGGGTCCCTTCTTGTGGATGAGATTTCCATCCTTGAAAGACGTATCTCCCAAGAAATAGACTGGGTGAGGAGATCCTCCCTGGGACCCATCGCACATGCTGCCACCCCCGCCAAGCCATCAAGTCTCACAACACTTCCGGCAGGGGGCGAAGCGGGACTGCCTGCTCTTTTAGACTTATCTGATACCAACCGCTCCACTACCCCCTCCATTGACTGTGAAAATCCTGAGCATGCAGAGCTTAGCATCCTACCTCTCCCAAACTGCAAGGGCCCCTTAACACACACCACTGCTGAGGCAGCTGTCACTGAGCAGTCTATAAGCAAGACCCAGCCCACACAGCGGGAGAAGGAGGGAGCAATCCCGAAAATGGATAAAAGGGCAAACAAAACTAGGGGGGGTATCTCTAAAGCTACTAAAGTTAACCCTAGAGTTAGGGGAACCAAACAGGACATAGCTAGCAAAGGGCCGGCCTCATCCCGCAAACACGAAGCTATCCATCAACACACCCCGGATAAAAATCCCCCAAGCAAACAAAACGCAGCAGGGATGTATGACAGTATGTTCTTTGATTTACGTACTCTTGTGAGGGAACTGCTTAATCCCCTAGAAGACCGTCTGGCCAACATTGAAATTTGTCTAATAGACTTGCGCAAGGGATTACTAAGTTTAGCATCAGACCAAAGAACAGGTATGCATGCAATAGGTGGGCACTCTAGAGGGGTTCCCAATGTACCTAACTTATCTTCAGATTCCATCATCGCGCCCCCCTTACCCCCGACAGCCACCCTATTGGAAAAGGTGCAGCCGGCTCCTTTGCTAAAACCCGCCTCTGCACCACTCGCCACAGCATCTTCCAATAGGCAGAATTTATCTGGCACGGCCTCTGGTATTAATCAGGTAAAATCACCTAATGACGTAAGGAACCCCAAAGATAGGCAAGACAGTCAACAAGATAGGCGCATAGTGGTTAATCTGCCTCCAGAGGCTGCTGCCTATTCGGTTGTCCTGAAGGGAGTACCCCCGCTTGAGGGAACCGTGCTGGAACCATATGACGCTTTACATAACAAGGTTACTAGTTGGCTTAATACTCACAGGTCACTTCCACCCAATATTAGGGGAGAAATTCTCATGGTTAGAAGAGTCCCTTGGATTGGCCACACTGACAAGAATTGTGCTGGTGACTGTATAATTGTAAATTTTAGGAACCCCAAAATTGTGTCCTATATTTGCAATTGGACCGGGAACAAAGGGTCTACATCTATTGAAGTGGTCCCCTTGTCATATTTCTATCCCAATACTTTTAAGCCAATTTTGACCATTGATAATGGTTGGACCCGGGTTGGACCGTCCACGGATGGCTACAGAGTCAGGCCCACCAGTAATGCTCCACGCATAAACCTTGGTTACCTTTTTCATCCCAATAGATACAGCTGTCTTGAACAGACGGATTGACTCTTTAAGGGTCAGGGGCATGGTGTATGTGAAATAGATAGCGCCAGTCAAGAATATGGCGCCCCCTCACGGGTGATTCTGACATCTATTAATCCCCACGGTGAAGAAACTGAATCATCTAAAACCAAAATTGTCTTGGGTGGTACTAATAATAAGTTAAAACTGCCAGTTCCAACGTTTCATAAACCAGACCCGAAGGAACTATCCACTGTGGAAACATTCCTGCCCAGTCTTACGACTGTACTATTGGATGTTGCTCCGCCCAAAAGTGCTGGAAGTCTCCCTGACCCGCCTGACATCCCTTTAAAGGTTCTCTCCTGGAATGTCGCTGGCATTGCAAATAAACTTGACACGAGCGACTGGGAGTCCCTGATAGCTAACAGCGACATTTGTCTCTTTCAAGAGACTTGGGCAAGGGAGTCACTATCTAGAGTGGGGTATGCTGTGTTCGAAATCAATGCGACTTGGTCAGGAAGAGGGAGGCCCTCCGGAGGGTTGGCGATCTGGGTGGCTAGTCACATTGGGTGTAATGCGGAGTGTTTACCGACGCACTCGCAGGACATCCAGTGCGTCCTACTCAGGTGGCCTAACGCCTCGAGCTTAGCAATAATCAATGTATACTCCCGTCCCACCAAGCTGGCCATGGAATCTCCCACACTTGACGATCTTACTAGCTTCCTTGCCACCCTCCCTAATGACTCTAAGATAGTCTTGGGAGGCGACTTGAATTGTCATTTTGAGCCTTTAGAAGGCCTTAAGGAAGGAGCCCTTGTTGCGGAAGACGACCTTTGGGGCGTACCGCGATGTCAATCGCCATATGTCAAAATCTGGTCGCCCCTTGTAGTACAAATTTTGTCTTTAACGCTAAATTTTTCTTTAAGGGCATGTAATGGTCGCAGTACCTCAGATACACCCTCTGCATGCACTTTTAACAGGGTGAACCATGAATCCAGGTTAGACTACATCTTTGTTGATATCAGTCTCTGGCCCACGGTTCAGGATTTTAGAATAATACCAAGATCGGACAGTGATCATAACGCACTCGTAATGCTTATGGCGCACCCTAAAGGTGCCGATCGATCACTTGCCGTTAAGCCCAGCAAAGACCCCGGGAACTTGATAATTAGTTCCAACAGACGCAGGATCAAATGGGGGAAATTGGCGAGCTCCGAAGAGTCCCTAAGCAAGATTTTCCGGCTAGCACTCCCGAAGCTAATAGAAACGGACAATCTAATTTCACAGCCAAGAAATTTGGAATTCAACAAGAAATTAGCCCACATACATGAGGAACTGGTGGCCCTTTTAGGTGAGGTCTTTTACCCAGTGTTACCTCCAAGGAAAAATATAACTCGAACTTCAACCTGGTATAATGCATCTTGTAAAAAGGCCAAGTCTGAACTCCTGAAGGGCGTCAAAAAAGGATCAGACAAGAGCAAACTCGCTGAGCTTAGACAAATCTACAAGAAAACAATGGCAGTGGCGCGAGCCGAATGGGACTGGAATAAATGGCAGGATCTGACATCAGCACTGGAAGCGAAAGATCTGAGGAAATTTTGGTCCCTGGTAAATACTGGTATGCCAGACCCCAAAGCTGCAATTGAGCCAAATATTGCAGCATCTATATGGGAGGCCCATTTCGGCCAATTATACCAGGAACCACCCCAAACCGATGGTGGGAGCGACATGGTCTCCATTGTCGCTCCTGCCTTAGAACCAGCCTTAGAATTTACTCTTCCCGAGGTGGTAAATGTCATTCTAGCCCTTTCGAGGGGGAAGGCCCCTGGCCTTGACAGGTTGCCTGGCGATCTTTTTCGCTCATACGCAGATATATGGGGCCCTTATCTCCTTACACTCTTTAACGCCATTCTGGGTGGGATGGAGATTCCTTGTACTTGGCTGGGGGCTGAGATAGTGCCCATTTTCAAAAAGGGTTCGCCTCTGCTCCCAGCCAACTACAGGCCAATAAGCCTCATAGATGTCCCCCAGAAAATATACTCGCGCCTTCTCCTAAACCACCTTATGGAGTGGATGGAGGAAAATAAAATTCTCAGCCCCCTACAAGCTGGCTTCCGGAAAAACACGTCCACCATGGATCAGATCTTCCGCCTCGTACTCCTATACTGGAAAACTGTGACCATTGAGAGGGGAAGGCTGTACATGGTGTTCGTGGACCTGAAGTCAGCTTTTGACCTGGTCCCCAGGAAGAAACTATGGGAGACACTAATGGGGCTGGGAGTTCCACCCCATCTCCTAAATGCCATTACTAGGCTCCATGAAAACAACTTTGCACAGGTCAGGTATGGAAAGACGGGTGCGCTGACATCTAAATTCCCAGTTCGTAGAGGGGTCAGACAGGGTTGTGTCCTTGCCCCGACCCTGTTCTGCCTCTACGTTAACAATGTAATTGCTTATCTTGACAAGGTTCAAGATAATGACGCCCCGTCTTTGGCCGGCAGGAGGGTACCTGCCATTATGTTTGCGGACGATACCCTCCTGCTGTCCAAATCCCCGATGGGGATACAACGGATTTTAGATGGCTTTGGTCTTTTCTGTAGCCAATATGGCTTGGAAATAAATACAGGGAAGACCAAATTTATGATATTCAACCCTTCAGCCAAAACCAGACCCAATCCATCCCTGAGTTCAGTTACACTGGAGAGAGTAAAAACCTTTCAGTACCTAGGGGTAACGCTGCATGAGAACCTATCATGGGAACCTCACGTAGCAATCAGCCGTATGAAACTCGCACAACTATCTGGGGGAATTTTGAAGGTAGCAAATTCCTCCACCTACAAACCAATTAGCCCGGCAGTTGCAATGTACAAGTCACAAGCTAAAGCAGCCGCATCCTACGGTGGAGAACTCTGGGGCTACAAGGCGGGCACAGGAATTATTAATGCAGAAAACAATTTTTTAAGGCGTCTCCTGGCCCTCCCCCGAGGCACACCCCTCCTTCCTTTAAGAATGGATATGGGTTTACCCTCTATAAAAGAGGACCTGGAACTTATGCCACTAAGGTTCTGGCATAGGCTCTGGTCCACTGTTGAGCTTCTACACTATAGGCAAGAGCTTGCACATGTCATGAATCTGAACTCCTGCGACAAAATTACCTGGCTAGTCTCGATAAAGAAAGAACTCTATAGGTTGGGACTACACGAACTATGGGACTCGCCAGAGCAAGGTTGTCTTGGGGTCTCCCGCAAACGTCTTGTGGGTATATATAGGGAACAATGTTATGCCTCCCTGGTCTCGGCATCTAACAAGGGGTCCTTGACTGACCGATTCCTAACTTTCAAGGACCATTATCAGTTTGAGGGATTTATGGACATTATTTTTCCCATTTTATCCAGAAAATTGTTTATACAATGGAGGCTAGGGACTCTCCCTATTAAAACTTTTACCCACAACTGGACAACAAAGAATGATAAAATCTGTCCAGGGTGTTGCAACCATGATGAGGTAGAAACCCACATTCTGTTCTTTTGCCCAGCATACAATAGACCAAGAAGATATTGGCTAGTCCCACTATGCAGAAACCTGGGCATTAGGAGTCACCAGCAGGTGTACAGAATACTGAAAACGAACACTGATCCGCACATAGTGTTTGCAGTTGCAAAATTTTTAACGGCTATGTGGCACATAAGGTCTATCATAAATAAGAACTGTGTTGGTTAATGAATTCCATTTTCTAGATGCCCGTAACATTTGTATATTGATTTTATTGCTTTTATCATGTTTGCACTTTTTGTGATGTTTTAAATGTCTTGTGTGATTCTATCTTTTATGGCCTAATTGGCCGAAATAAAGAAATTTTGGATTGGATTGGATTGTAGGTAGGGGTATACTCTTTCTTCTGAGAAGGATCTGATGTCTTTTTTAAGTTTCTCTGCCTTTCTTTTAACTATATACTCATTGAAGGAGTCAAGTTCTAGGTTAACTTCTTCAAGTTTGCGTTTGGCGTCGCCCACTGCATCATTTTTAAGGAGTGACTCCTCCATCGCTGTAATTTCTTTAAGCAGCTCGGCTACTACCTCTCTAGCTGTCTCAATAATGAGTAGCATCAGGTCTCTAGAACAACGATTGGCAATAAGAGACCATCTTTCTAAAAAAACGCGCAATTCAACGAATAAGCCTGGTATATTTTTAATACGCAACCCATTGGGTATGACTCCAGCTTTTAGATATTTAATCATAAAGTCTGCGTGGGACTCCGTCCTTTTTGATTTCTTTTTCAAATTGAGAAGTTTGAGCCATTCATCGTTAGTACCTTTGTTAAGCAAGAAGGGTTGGTCGGAAGAGGTGGTAGGTCCAAGCAACCTAGTGAAGTCTTCCTCACTGAAACCAAAAGTTTTAATGGCATCCATGACCTTTTGTCTGTCCCAAGGAATAAGAAACGAGGTGTCACAGAAATAGACAAAACAAAATGAATATGTGCACCAACAGAATATTCTTCCCCACCAAGGGAAGAAGGAGAGAAAAAAAATGAAAACCTAGAAAACACAATAATCCAGATATACTAGGGCCAAAGAATGATCCCACATGCAAACTGATCTTGCTGAACTCAAGGCCAAAGAGAGGGACCTATCTAACCCTCACGGCAAAAGTGCCGGGAATCAATTGAAAAACAGAGAGGGACCCTGAATCTAAGAAATAACTACAATTGGGGAACAACCCGCCAGGGCGAGAACAAGAGGAAAAAACATGAAAAAGGGGGTGTTCCCTTAAATGACAAGGAAAAAAGTTTAACTATCAAAAACAGTATACCCACACACCACAACAAGAATAAATGTATTCAAAAAGGTTTTTAATTTTCATTTTTATATATATATATATATATAGATATCAACATGATTTTTTATAATAAATAGAGTAATTCCATTTGAACAATACAAAACATTTAGGAAGAATATACATAATCAAAAAAATGCAAAAACAGTCTGAAACCTAGGACACGCAGTGACACTTCAAAAAAAGACACCAATTAGATCCACTCATACATCCAAAAATCCCTTTTATACAGTCAAATTCATACACAAACATTCACGTCCATATCACTATACATAAGGACAAGAAAAGCGCCGACGCGCGTTTCGGACAAGTGCCAAATAGAGGCTTCCTTCATCAGGGCGCACTTGAGATATTACACAGGCAGACAAAATAATGTCTGTGACACGGTCCTGAAAAGCGGTCCTAGTAGCAGCAAGGCTGTGGGTGGGTATTCTGTGGGCAAAAAGGACAAATTAGGGACAGCTCAGGATAAAATTTCATAAACAAGAGCAAGACGGCCTGTAATTAGAGTCAGCAAGACGGAGGGGTTCCAATCAGCCAGGCACATACATGTCAATAGAGATAAGCTCTCCTTATATCCCCAAAATTTACAAGCACCGAAAAAGGTATAGTCAAGGATTAAAAAAAAAAAGGTGTGTAAAGAATATAAGAAAATACATAAATCGGTCGCCCCATAGATGGTGCACCTGTAACCAAAAACCAGGTTTCAAGAAATAGCAGCCTACCTAGATACCCTACAATCACAGGGCCCCTTTAAGTATGTAAAAGGTCAGCAGATTGTAAAAACATGAATACGTGGATAGAAATCCCAGGATTCCACCGATCAAGATTTCGCACTTTTAGATAGGGCCACAGGGGATCCAGGCGTAAGAGGGAACCAGGTTTAAAAGCAAATCAACGAAAACATTCCAGGTATCTAATAGGAGCATAAAAATAAAGACAGGGGTAACACATCTATACAAGTAACAATAGGGCAAAGCAGAGTGAAATAAGTGTAATCTAAAGAAGGGAGAGCTACCTCAAAAGGAAAGATAAACGCTGATAAAATACAGGAGGTAGTACCGGAGCCAACAATGAAAAACGACCTGAAAAGCAATAAAGCAGCAATAAGCTTCACAGATCATAGAGAGGTCGTGCTTCTAACACGGTACAGAATTGACACACAACGAACTGAAACATACCTCAATGCAAAAGAAATGAGCAATCCTTTAATTGCGGTGAGACAAAGACGGGAGACATCATGATATTGAGAAACTTCAGACCCGGGGAATAGGGGGCCTAAAGGAACAATAAAAGCAACGGGATTTTCAGCAGGGTTAAAGTAAGATAAGTGAAAGAAAGGTTACGAGAAAAAAGGGGTCTCGGGAGGATGGAAAACACGATGCCCGCAAAAGGTACACACAAGATCCGACTACACTGACCTGAAGCGGCCCGGCGGTCCAAGTATAAATGGTGTCCTAGATAGAAGAGAACGCAGGACTCCTTCAACCTCCAGCAAAAGGGTTTGTCGATAAGGGAAAGCGGGAGGGACAGTGGGATTATATACAGGTGCTGGAAAGGGAAATACAGCGCACCTGAACGCAATAGAAATTAAGAAAGGACAACGACGTAAGTGTTGGGAGATAAAAATAGACAAAGGACAAAAAATAAACAACTGCACAGTAGGTAACAATGAAGACAGACTATCAGAACCAACTAAAAAAAACAACTAGAGAAAAGATATACATATCAATAAACAAAAAACACGGTCCAAAACATAAAAAAACGAAAATTGGGCGGACAGAAAAACCACGGATTGCGAAGAATGAAAAAAATAAAAAAAATATAAAAGAACCAGGAATCAGGTCATAACTAAAAAAGAAAATATAAACACTATAAAGAAAAATAAATTTGAAGCAAAAATCGACTAAAATAAAACAGGAAGGAAATATGCAGAACAAAGCAAACTAGTGAGTTAAAAAATAAACACTCTAACCTAAACAGAAACTCTCTCATAAATAAGTCTCGAACAGAAAAACTAAACGAATGTGAAAAAACAGGAAAATCCGTGCAGAAGTGTAACGTCTCCAGGCCATTCACTGAATGGCATTCTCCCAGGGGATAGATTCGTTCAATCCTGAGACAGCCGTCTCAAGATAAAAAATCCAGAAGACTTCTCTTTTGGCTCTGATAGCATCAATGTTGCCATCCTTAGGGTGTTTTATTTTCTCCAAAATAAGCCATTTCAAATCTTCCAGGGTATGATTAAGGGCTTTCCAATGTGCAACAAGCGGGGCTCCAGGGCGTAGGTTTCTGATGCAAGATTTATGCTCCGAAAACCTGGTCCTGAATTCCCTGCCCGTTTCTCCTACATAGCCCTTGGAGCACGGACATGTAATTAAGTATATGACGTTACTAGTTCTACAGTTCGTCATATCTTTCAATGTAATTCTTTTTTTGTTCCAGTTAAATTCAGGGACAGTCATGATATTATCACAGGCGTGACATCCGCCACACTTATGACTCCCAGTAATGGGATTAGTCCCTTTGATGCTGCGTTGACTGACCATGGGTACATCAGGGAGGGAAGCTCTAACCAGGACATTTCTGAGATTCCTATTGCGGCGAAACGCAAATATAGGTTTCTCGAATTTCTCCATATTTTTGTCTAGGTTAAGAAGATGCCACTGTGAATTAATGATGTATCGAAGTTTATCATTAAAGTTAGAGTGGGTAGTAACTAGCACCAACTTGTCCTCAGGTTTTTGGATTTTGGATTTTTGATTCTAAAAGAGCCTCCCGGTTGTAATATTTGGCTCTTTTGTAGGAATCCCTAATAAGCCTATTAGGGTATCCCCTGTCGAGAAATTTCTTCTTCATAACAGTGGCATGTGTTTCAAAGTCCCTAGGGTCAGTACAATTCCGACGAAGCCGTAGGAACTGGCTGAACGGTATGCTGTTTCTTTGTGTACGAGGATGGAAACTATCGTACATCGAGAGGGTATTCCGTGCTGTGGGCTTGGTGTAAAGGGAGAATTCTATGTGTCCATTAATAGCCTGAATCCAGATGTCTAGAAATTCAATTTTAGAGGAGCTGATGTTCGCTGTGAATTTGAGATGGGAATCACAGAGATTTATCCATAGGATAAATTCATCAAGTTGGTCTCGTATCCCCCGCCAAATGAAGAAGATATCGTCTATGAACCGGTTGTAGTTTGTGACGTTTTCAAAAAACGGGGCCATCTCATTATAGATGTATTTCTCCTCAAAAATCCCCATGTAGGTATTAGCCACATTTGGAGCACATGCCGCCCCCATGCTGATGCCAAGAACTTGTTTGTAGATGGACTTGTCAAATTCAAAATAGTTCTCCTTAAGCACAATACCTAGGCATTCGAGAACAAACAGTTTCTCAGAAGGACAATCAGAGTCTCTGAGAATTTTCTTGACAGCTTGAAGGGCACCCTCTTGAGGGATATTCGAGTATAGTGCCTCAATATCCATAGAGACAAGTAGGTCGGAGTCAGTATTGAATTCTAGTCCCTCAATTTTAGTAATGAGATGTCCGGTATCACGGACAAATGCAGGGAGGCCACTTACAATGGGAGAAAGACAAGAGTCTACAAATTTAGAAAAGGGTTCGGTAAGGGACCCAATGGTCGAAACGATAGGCCTAAAAGGTGGACATGTAAGGCTTTTATGCATCTTAGGAAGTCCATATAGGACTGGTATTTTGAAAAAGGATTTATTCAGAAAATCAAATTCCTGTTTGCAAATAGACCCACGTTGTAAGGCACTATACGTAACATTAAAGATCTCAGTCATTATTCTTTTGGACGGATAGTTAGCCACTCTAAGGTAGTGTTCTTGATTACTGAGCATGAGCAAGATCTGTTCCTTGTGGTAATCACTATCCAGAACAGTGATGCCGCCCCCTTTGTCGCTCGGTTTCACAATAAGGGTGCGATCAGTCGACAATTGCTTAAGGGCCTGATACTCATCGTAATTGAGATTGTAAGGTGGCTTAGGAACAAACTTGGTAAGTTTAGAAATTTTAGAGCAGACGCTTTTCTCAAATATTTCCACCTCAGGCCCAACCTGCTCAATGGTGGGCATAAAGACTGAAGTAGGTCGGAAACCAGAGATATTATTCTCTCCTTCAAATTCTCTTCCCATGAAAAACTTCTTAAGGCGGACTTTTCGAAAAAAGGCTTGTAAATCCTTGTTAAGTTCGAATGCATCGAAAGGGGCACTCGGGACAAAGGATAATCCACGAGATAGAACTGCTACAGTACTGTCTTTTAGAGGTTTTTTAGACAGATTAAAAATAGGGATAAGAGACTGATTAGTAGGTGTCTCTAATTTCTCCAGTACCGATTTTGTCTTGTCTCCAGAAAGCGTGGCTGGTTCTCCGTCTGATGAAAACCTGTATTCTGGAAGCGTCCCCTTTCCGATGTTCTGAATCGAACACGATTCGTCCCTCGGCGATTCCCTAAAAAATGATGGGATCTTTGAGGATCATCAAAGTTGTTCCTTCTCTCCGAGGGGTTTTCATTGGAGGTGGACCCACCTTCGTCAGATTCAGATGTGTTTGAAAAAGTCCGTACTTGCCTATTTGACCAGTATTGTCGGTCATTTTGTTGGTATGAGTCCCGAGTGGAGTAGTATTGGGCATGTAGGTAGGGGTATTACTCTGCTGCTCTCAATATCCGTGCGTATTTGTGAATGTGAAACCTGGTCGACATGTTTCGAGCTTAAGAGAGGTCCCTAATGGATCCTACTGCGCTTCGTAAGGACCGTGTCAAGTGAATTAATGTGATAAAAATAGGAGCAGGGGAAAAAAGCACCCTATGGTACCTCTATTAAGGTTCTGAATGAGTGAAAGTGCTCAGTGGAACATCTCAATGGTGTTCCTGTTATTACCCCTTCATATGAATGGAGTGCCTCGACGGCAGGTCCCCGCAGTCTCTAGGAGGGGTCTGATAGTGTCACTTCGTAATGGCCTTGATCCTGCCCAACCACTGGGTGACTGCTGGACAACCCACACTGCACCAGAACCCTCCACTACCTTCATCACTGTCTGTGTCAAATACAGGTCTCCATCATTCCTTGGTACCTCTATTAAGGTTCGGAATGAGTGAAAGTGCTCAGTGGAACATCTCAATGGTGTTCCTGTTATTACCCCTTCATATGACTGGAGTGCCTCGACGGCAGGTCCCCGCAGTCTCGAGGAGGGGTCTGATAGTGTCACTTCGTAATGGCCTTGATCCTGCCCAACCACTGGGTGACTGCTGGACAACCCACACTGCACCAGAACCCTCCACTACCTTCATCACTGTCTGTGTCAAATACAGGTCTCCATCATTCCTTGGATGTTGTGCCACCAAGAAATCAACTTTATGCTTAATGGCCAATCTGTTTTACCTAGTGGTCGAGAGATGGATGAAGGACAGTACACCAATGAAGAAGCAACTATTAAGCTGCCTCCTCAAGAATGGCTAGAGACCATAGTCATGCCAAGGGCACTGCTAGTCCCACCCATCTCCTACATGGGTGGCATACCACAATTCCCATACCATGTATCACAAGACCCTATTTGGTCCCAGGACCTTCTGTGCAATAACCCTTTTTGACTTGTCTTCTTGCAAGATCTCCCTAAAGTCCCACTTCTGCAACCTCATGGTTACGGTGCATTTCTGTGCTCCCCACAGTCCGGGATTGCTAGGGTGTCTTCCTTTAATTTTCCCATTCTTAGATGTCATGCAATATGTCCACTGTCAGGCAGCATTGAACAGGGCAGTATTATGAGCTGCTTCCATGCATCATTCCTCTACCCAAACCATAATCATGAGCATGGTCAGCAAGAATGTACATAACAAAAGGGGCAGGTGTTACCTGCACTGCAGCCCCTGGCAGCCAACCCACCCTAGCCACCAGAAACTGTGTCACTGCGGATCACCGCTTAATCACTCCACTTGACCTCTCGGGCCATGGTTGCTCCATGCTGGCACCATTCATTGCTTTGGCAACTAGGTAAAAAGGGGACATATCTTAAAGTGCAACTATGAGGCCAAATGTTGGAAATGACCATCTTTACATGGTGTACCCTCAGATGTTTGCCTTGACTGTTTTTTCTGGCTGTAGAACTCTATGCACTTTATACCTGTTAACCTGCGGTAAAGGGCCTGCGCTCCCATTTCAACATGATGAAATTGGTATATATTGCATTTTTAACTTACCTTTAAGTCCCTAGTGTATATATATGGTTCAATAGTGTTGGCGGGACCTGAACTGCAGCTCCCATTGTGCCATCCACTACAGTGACAGTTTAAACATGATTGCCTATGAATTTTTGAACTACAAATCCAACCTGTCATATCCTCTTTTGACAGTCATAAACCTTCCTTTCAAATATTAATAAGTCACCCCTAAGTAGGCCTTACTGCCCATAAGGCAGGGTGCATGGCATTTAAAAGCAGGCTGTGTACAAGTTTAATGTTAAACACATCCTTATAGTGCAAAGGTTCCAAATCTATTTTCAGCAGTGGTTGGCTGTTCTATAGGAAAGCATTGGGCTACAATAATACATTTAATAATGTTACATCCAGTTAGGAAACAGCTACAAATGTAATACTTCAATTTTATGAAATATTCATTACAAGCTCAATTCACTGGTGAATTTGAAATTGTAATACATATTTTGGAAAAGGTACTTTCAGCCAGTTACTTTTTTTCAGCCTAAAGACTTTAGAGGCCCATTTGCATGAGCTCCAGCTGACACTTGTGAGATGCATAGTCCCCTTGATGAGGTGTGAACTTGCTCCCAGAGCTGAGACAAAGGCCAAAGGAGTGGGGAGGTATTTAATTTCGATGACAGGATGACGATCTGTGCTGTGTGCAGGAACTTGATTAATTTCAAAGAGGCATAACTTGTCATAGGCCAATGGTAGCTGACACCTGGGCAGGGCCCTCCTTGTTCCCTCAGTCAGACAGACATCAATCCCAGTCGGAGAGGAGCTATCGCCAGACCAGGCTTAGAGTGTCCACAGAGGAATGGGGGTGCTAATTTTCCTGACCACACTTCTGGGGTGGGCATACAGGCTCTGCACAAGGGGTGAAGGGTTTCACCATATTCGATTAGGCAGAGGGGTCCTGTGGGATTCTCTGCAGTAGGGAACACAGGAAGTGCTGCAAAAGTGGGTATAGTTGCCGCTGGGAAATGTTTATCCTATGGGTTAGGGAGGGGCTAAGAGTCACCCTCACCCACAGGCTCACGACAAGCATAAATGTGACAACCACAGTACCCTTCTCAGAACAATTTCTGGGCCCACTGGAGAAAAGAGGATGACTGGACCTGCTTGACTGGACCTGCTCTCCCTCTTGTACCCAGGACAAAGAAGTGGAATCCAAAAGTCATAAGATTTTATATGCAAGCTACAGGAACACACATTAAAAAAGGCCTTCCCTGCAACTTCCTTGCCGACCAGTTCCAACTGGACCTACCCTGAACCCTGTTGCTGGCCTCTTCAGGAGTGAGTCTTGACTCCTAAGTGCTGTCCTCACACTCCTGGACCCCTGGCAGGTGTTAAAGTGTACTCTTCCTAACTTTTACTGAAACCTGGGACTTTTAACCTTTTTGGCTCCAAAGACCTTTGGAGGACAGAGACCAGCCTGCCAAGCCAATCCGATGGAGGTGTGTTGCCGATGGGCAAAAAGTCATGTTGCTCCAGCTCTGAGCTTTTTCACAGCTGCAAATCCAATTCAGTGGTACTTCACAAAGAAGGTATTCAGCCTCATTGAGGCCCCCTTTGGCTACAGCCTGTAGCCTTGCCATGCGACAAAAATCTGGACTCCAAAAAAAGTGACTATGTCTGAAGGTAGAAATGTTTACCAGTCAAAGGTACAAAAAGTATCTGGTAGACAAGGGACCTTCTCTAGGCGCAAAATTCGAATTTCTCCCGCTTGGAGCGTTCACCCAAAAAGTTCCCGGCTTCACCGAGATCTCATCCAGCCGCTATCAGACGTCATGGAGCCCTCTTTGGCCACAGCCTGCTGCCTAGTCTCGGTGAAGACTTTAGTCTTCTTGTGAGAAGTCGCGGGATTCCAACATGGCCAACAGTAGAGGTGCCTTAAACATGAAAACAATTCCAGCTCTCTCAGAACCAGAGCTGGAAGATCCGCCATACCCCTAGGACGACAAAAGCAGAGGACACAAGGACGAGGGGCGGAGAAAGAACCAGGAAGTAAAAAGAGACGCGTGGGACGCAGAGCGCAGCGCGGAGAAGAACGACAGGCAGCTGGGAGAAGCGTCTGCGATTACCGAGGAGGACGTACTGGCCACCGTGTACGAAGCTGAGGAACAAGCTGGGGACGAGGTCGTGAACTCCAGAGATGGCAGAGCAGAGAGGACTGAAGACGGGCAGCTGCCTGGTGTAGTATCCAGCCCCAGCAAGACAGACGCCCTTGATGCCTACACCACGACCCAGGAGACGGGTCAAGGTTCAGGGGACATAAACAGAGAAATAGGCAGTAAGGGATAAAAAGATGCACCACCTTACTATACACCGATTGTAAAAATACTTATAGAGGCGTGGCCAACAGCATGGCCGGTTAGCCGCATCTTCTGCGAGCTCCGCTGGCCCCAAAGGTGATCCTGGTATTATCCTGCTCCCCATATTTGTTCTTACACTGCGCTCTACACCGGGGGCGAGCTGCAGCGGCGAGGCACAGAGGGGAATACATTCAGACGCCCTGTGCAGTGGATTGGAGGCTCTTCTCGGTGATTCGAGAGCCGCGCGACCCGACCTAAGATGGCGGCGGCGATCTAGTGGAGGCTGCGGGTCGCGTCACAGGGTGCCGGGCCGTTGCCCGGGGGAAGTAACTTGCGGTCTGCGGATGGTGGCGGACGGCGGCGTCTCAGTCCGGACCCCATCACCGGAGCAGAGCGCGACGGTGCCCTGAGAGCACAGGGAAAGGCAGTCCGGCACGAACTGGGGCGGCGATCTGCAGGCGGTGGTGGCAGCCGAACCTGTGGCAGAGGTGAGACACCGGCGGAGGGGCACACGATCCTGAAGGGACTCTCCGAAGGATAAAGCAAAAACCAAAGGAAATGATGGACGGAGTGTTGAACATTGCAAGCACTCACCCCCAGTCAACTGATCTGGGTTTAATCCATCACCGTTCTTTAGCCCACTCTGCCACCCCAGTTCAGACATGGCCATATGCAAATCAGTCTGACCCTGTGCCTCATGGGAACAGTCCAGCCCGAACTGCCAAGCCATGTCTTCCCTGGACCGGAAACAAGCTTCCTAGGACCGGTTTCTGGCATTTCAGCCGTCTTCAGCCAGGCTTGCTTGAATACAGTGGCAAAGTGAGCAAGGGACTCACGTCTGAGCATACCCTGCCAACTTATGGCGAACAAAGCAAAAACCAAAGGAAATGATGGACGGAGTGTTGAACATTGCAAGCACTCACCCCCAGTCAACTGATCTGGGTTTAATCCATCACCGTTCTTTAGCCCACTCTGCCACCCCAGTTCAGACATGGCCATATGCAAATCAGTCTGACCCTGTGCCTCATGGGAACAGTCCAGCCCGAACTGCCAAGCCATGTCTTCCCTGGACCGGAAACAAGCTTCCTAGGACCGGTTTCTGGCATTTCAGCCGTCTTCAGCCAGGCTTGCTTGAATACAGTGGCAAAGTGAGCAAGGGACTCACGTCTGAGCATACCCTGCCAACTTATGGCGAACAAAGCAAAAACCAAAGGAAATGATGGACGGAGTGTTGAACATTGCAAGCACTCACCCCCAGTCAACTGATCTGGGTTTAATCCATCACCGTTCTTTAGCCCACTCTGCCACCCCAGTTCAGACATGGCCATATGCAAATCAGTCTGACCCTGTGCCTCATGGGAACAGTCCAGCCCGAACTGCCAAGCCATGTCTTCCCTGGACCGGAAACAAGCTTCCTAGTTTGCCATAAGTTGGCAGGGTATGCTCAGACGTGAGTCCCTTGCTCACTTTGCCACTGGATTCAAGCAAGCCTGGCTGAAGACGGCTGAAATGCCAGAAACCGGTCCTAGGAAGCTTGTTTCCGGTCCAGGGAAGACATGGCTTGGCAGTTCGGGCTGGACTGTTCCCATGAGGCACAGGGTCAGACTGATTTGCATATGGCCATGTCTGAACTGGGGTGGCAGAGTGGGCTAAAGAACGGTGATGGATTAAACCCAGATCAGTTGACTGGGGGTGAGTGCTTGCAATGTTCAACACTCTGTCCATCATTTCCTTTGGTTTTGCTTTGTTTGCCATAAGTTGGCAGGGTATGCTCAGACGTGAGTCCCTTGCTCACTCTGCCACTGGATTCAAGCAAGCCTGGCTGAAGACGGCTGAAATGCCAGAAACCGGTCCTAGGAAGCTTGTTTCCGGTCCAGGGAAGACATGGCTTGGCAGTTCGGGCTGGACTGTTCCCATGAGGCACAGGGTCAGACTGATTTGCATATGGCCATGTCTGAACTGGGGTGGCAGAGTGGGCTAAAGAACGGTGATGGATTAAACCCAGATCAGTTGACTGGGGGTGAGTGCTTGCAATGTTCAACACTCCGTCCATCATTTCCTTTGGTTTTTGCTTTGTTTGCCATAAGTTGGCAGGGTATGCTCAGACGTGAGTCCCTTGCTCACTTTGCCACTGGATTCAAGCAAGCCTGGCTGAAGACGGCTGAAATGCCAGAAACCGGTCCTAGGAAGCTTGTTTCCGGTCCAGGGAAGACATGGCTTGGCAGTTCGGGCTGGACTGTTCCCATGAGGCACAGGGTCAGACTGATTTGCATATGGCCATGTCTGAACTGGGGTGGCAGAGTGGGCTAAAGAACGGTGATGGATTAAACCCAGATCAGTTGACTGGGGGTGAGTGCTTGCAATGTTCAACACTCCGTCCATCATTTCCTTTGGTTTTACTCTCCGAAGGATGACTGGTGAGGTGGGGCTGCTTGACATGTAACGCGCCTGCTGGGATTTGCACGGTGGATGTGACGACCCCCACCCGAGGTTGCAGGGACTCAGCTGGTTTTAGAGGCACCGCAGGGACCACATCGCTGGCAGACATGGGGGACCACGGATGGTGTTACTCGCGCTCAGTGAGCTATTGGAGGACAGGCCCTGTATTGTCTGGAGTGTGGGGAGGCCCCATAACGGAGCCTGGAGGTGAAGGAGCTTACCCCCTTGAGACCCTACTGTTTCACCAGACAGACAGACATGCTGTTCTACCCATGTGGAGGAGGTGAATCTCGCTTGGTAGGAGACCCACCTGCCACATATTGGTGCTAGCTGCGAGATCTGCGGGGTGAGCAGTGCCCACGGTGGTGCAATGCATGCGAACAGTCTAACGCCTGGACAGTGAGCCAGGGAAGTGCAGTGCCAGGGGCCCCCCAATCTCCCCGGCAGTGAACCTAGCGGAGTGTATGCACCGCTGTCCTGGAATGCTGGTACGGGGGGAGCGGATGTTATTTCTGCCTGCTGTGATTCGTAGGCGGGCTGAGGCTGCTGCCATCCCCGCCGCGCCAACCGAGGAAAGTTGGGCCCGCAGATAGGGAGGTGAGAGACGTCTACATAATTGAATCCTATGGCCAGACTGCGCTGGGAGGTGTGCCACTAAGGAGGGCCTGTACAGCTTGAGGCGGCAGTAGTACCCCAAGCTTTGGGAGACAGGTGGTGGTGAAGACGCAGTTGCCGGTGGGGTGGCCCATTTGCACTCCCCTTGGATTGAGTTGTGGCCACGGGGGTAAACCCTCGCTCCTGGGCAGACCCACATTCTTGAATAGGACAGAGGTGGCCTGTAGGTGGCGGCGACAGGTAAGGGAGGCCTGATACGTCACACGCAACGGCAGATTGCCTATTCCCTTGTCGGACAGGTGGAAGAATCAAAGGGCTGCACGCAAAGGACCTCTTGGGTGCTCCTGCAATTGCGGGAAATTGACACGGTTGGTGTGGATTGGTGCTATATAGTGGGGTACCCTCCTGGCCCGCTAATACCTGATCAACAACGAATCGGAGGGAGAAGTTAAGGCAGCAGCCGGACTATAGGGTCACCACCATGGCCAGAAACAAAGAACCAAAAACAACCAAACAGGGGAGGCTGGACCGCTTCACGACAATTCTATCGGCCCCATCGGAAGCACAGGGAAGTTCTACTCCTCGCCCCGACACGGATGTAATATTACAAGCGATCCAGGCTACACATGAAAGCATGGAAACCAAAATTGCCGAAGTACGAACGGAGGTCTCCTTTCTGCGTCAAGATCTGAGGAAGGTCGTGGAAAGAGTGACGGAGGTTGAACAACGAGCCTCAGACCTGGAGGATCACTCGCGGACCAAAACCACAGAAGTGGCCGGTTTATTAGAGACTGTGAAGGAAGTGGCTTGGCGGGTTGACGACGCGGAAAACAGGCCCCGTAGGAACAACCTGCGATTCGTAGGCCTTCCAGAGAATGCAGAACGAACGGATCCGGCCCAGTTCCTCCTCACCTTCATCACACATACTTTCCCGGAGGCACAATTCTCCTCATGCTTCGTCATTGAACGGGCACACAGAATGCCTGGAGTCCGACCGCAACCAGGAGCCCCACCCCGGCCACTGATAGCTAGATTCCTAAACTATCAGGACCGAGATTTAATACTTCAAGAGTTCCGGAAGAAGGGCGAGGTAAAATATGAAAATACGAAGGTGATGGTGTTCCCTGACTACTCCAGGGACGTGCAAAAAAAACGCCGCACCTTTGACCCAGTGAAGGTGAAACTCCGAGCTCTTGGTATCCAATACATGCTTCTGTTTCCAGCTAAACTAAAGGTTATTTTTCAAGACAAGACTCATTTTGTCCAGACACCAGAGCAGGCATGGTCATGGATTGAAGAAAGACCTCAGTTGAGACGGGCGACCCCTTTCAATGGCCGACAAACAGCGGGGCCTGGACTGGGGCCCGAGCAAGGAAAGGCGACGGAGACGACAGCCCAGGCGCCGGACTCAGGGTATGACTACGCCGGGGAGATCCCTACGTCTCAAGGGCCAGAGCAACGTCAACACGGATACGGATGATGATACTGCCCTTGAGTACCTGTCAAAAACCTCGCAGAGGTCAAGTGGAGATGAGAACTCTGAACAAGCAGGAACCTGCAGATCCGCGGTCGAAGACGGCACGCACCTCCTTCTGGAACAGATCCAACACGTGGAGGCGTCAGGCTCGGACCCTCCTTGCTATAACCCTCAAGTCCAGCAGTCGAATGGCAGAGATGAAGAGAAAGGTTGAACTGGGGCCGGCCGCCCTCTGGGGGACGATGTGGGCTTCCCGAGGTTTGGAGGACTCAAGCCACTTTTTGAGTAGAGGGAGGCACACAGTGAACTGTCCCTTGGTGTTCGAAAGTTAAGTGGGTAGGGGGACTACAGACCTCGAGGTGGTCTACCTGCACCAGTGTTGTCCTGTTGACCAGTTAAGGGGTGACGGGAGTGCCTGCAGAGTGTGGGGTGGGGGGTACGATGGGGGTAGCCTGTTATTTGGGATTTAGAGTTTGGGGTAAGAGGGGGGATTGTTTTGTTTTACAGAATTACACGAGTAATGACATTGAGGCAGGGTGGCATAGCGATGGAAAGGCAAATACTGTGATACTCCGAAATAGACAGCGGTGGGGAAGGGGCAAAGGGATCGCTGACATGTCAGACATGATACACCACTGGGATGGCTACATCTAATTCAGAAATGTACTCGATCCTCTCCTGGAACGTGAATGGGACGGGAAGCAAGGTTAAGAGGGGACTAGTGGCTGCGTACTTCAAAAGGTTGAAACCCGATGTCATCCTCCTGCAAGACACGCATTTGAAGGGTACTAAATGTGGGTTTCCAGGCAGGGGGGCCTATAGACTTATGGCACATGCGGTATTCTCCACAGGGGTGAGGGGAGTGGCAATACTTCTTAGGAAAAACCCACCCTTCAGAGTGGAACGCACTTGGGCAGACCCCAATGGCATGTATGTGGCGATTAAAGGGGCATGGAAGAGGAGGCACATCACGTTTATCAGCAAATATGCACCAACTAAGCTCCAAAAGCAAACAATGGACAATCTCACAGCAATTCTCTTAGAAGCTGGGTCAGACACGCACATTATAGGGGACGACTTTAATGATGTTATGGACCCCACGACGGACCGCACGACTGTCCAACCTGGAAATCCTAGGGAGACACCACTTAAACGGTTTACAGATACCCTGGCGCTTGTAGATATATGGCACCGACACCATCCTCAGTCTAGAGCCTACTCATTTTATTCAGGGGCACACAAGGCCTTTTTGCGGATTGATTACATATTTGCTCCGGTGGGGGAACTTGGGAGATCCACAAAGTAGAGTACCTGGCTAGGGGCCTCTCGGATCACTCACCCTTGTGGCTTACGGTGGGTACCCATGCACACCGACAGAAGGGAGAGTGGAAACTGAGTCCGTGGGAACTTATGGACCCTCAGGTCGCTAGGGAGCTCAGGGTGGATACGGAGTTGTATTTTAAGGAAAATCTGGGGTCGGTGGACTCGGCTATCACCCTGTGGGAGGCCTACAAGCTAAGAGATAGGGCACAAAATATTATAGCACGTAAGAAACGGAAAGAACATGAGGAAATCACGGGGCTGGAATCCCAGTTGATGCAGCTCGAGTCACAGGCAAGCGCGTGCAGTGACCCCTCGCTGCTAGGCAGTCTACAACTCCTCAGACAGTAATACTTTTCATTGGCCAAGCACGAGGCACAAACTGCGATACAAGCCATGTACCGACGCATATACGATGTCGGTGACAAGACGGGTAGGTTACTCGCATGGCTTAGTAAGAAAGAGCTCGACAGTAGGTGGGTTGAACAGCTACAAACAGAGGATGGTCAGACTCACTTGACCCCTACCGCAATAGCTGATGCCTTTGCAGACTATTATGAGGCCTTTTACACACGGCGTCACCTGGACGAAATTTCCCACATACAAACATATCTTCGTGATATACAGCTCCCCAAACTAGTAGACGCTGAGTCCAAGATGTTGGATGACAAAATCACAGCAGAAGAACTCGTGTTGGCGATTGGCCAAATGAAAGCAGGAAAGGCGCCAGGGCCTAACGGGCTACCTCCGGAGTTCTTTAAGCAACATGCAGCACTTTTTGGCCCGCATCTTCTCCAACTATATCTGGAGGCGCATGAGGCGGGCAGCCTCCCCAGAGACTTGCGGACGGCCACAATTGTAGTAATCCCCAAAAAGGACAGGTCACCGCAAGAGTGTAGCTCATATCGCCCAATCTCTCTCATTAATATGGAGACAAAGATATTGGCCAGAATTTTAGCAAACAGGCTAGTCGTAGTCATCACCAGCCTCATTCACCAGGACCAATCCGGCTTTATGCCCAAACGATCGACAAGGCTTAATCTGAGGAGGTTGCACAAATGGTTAGAAGAGGTTGACGGTAGAGAGGATCCCCACTTGGTCCTCTCTCTCGATGCTGAAAAGGCATTCAATACTGTCCATTGGCCCTTCCTTATGTCTGTACTGGAGGAATTTGGAATCGGTTCGATATTTAGACGCTGGATCACTGTGCTTTATGAGAGACCAGTGGCCAGGGTCAGAGTTAATGGGGCGGTGTCACGGGAATTCCCAATAGGTAGAGGAACCCGACAGGGTTGCCCCTTGTCACCCCTGCTCTTCGCCATGGTGTTGGAGCCCCTCGCCTGTGTGATCCGAATGCACCCGGACATCACGGGGTTTAGGAGTAAAGGATATGCAGAGACGGATGAACGCATATCTTTATATGCGGATGACATCCTGATGTACGTTACAAACCCAGAGAGGACGCTCCCCTCAATTATGGCTAGCTGCGAGACCTATGGCTTTCATGCTGGGTACAAAATTAATTGGGAGAAATCGTACATATATCCAGTAGGTAAGAGTAAAGACCAGGCTCTTGGCCACAGTCGCCTTCAGTTGGCCCGGGAGGGTTTCAAGTACTTAGGGATCTATGTTACTACCAAAACAGCAAGGGCGTTGGAACATAATCTCTACAGGGTGCTCAGGGAGTTCCGAGCGGACGTCGACAGGTGGGGGTCTCTGCCGCTAACGTTGTTGGGCAGGACAGCGCTGTATAAAATGATAGTGTTCCCCAAATTTCTTTATGTATTGCAGAATACCTACCAGTTCATACCAGTCGAAGCGTTCAATAAAATTGATGATCAGTTGCGCAGATTTATCTGGGAGGGGAAGCCGCCCAGGATAGCATTGGCGACACTGCAACGTAACCAATACAGCGGCGGTATCTCGCTGCCTGACCTTCGGGCGTATTACCGGGCATCCCACCTAATCGTTGTGAATGAGTGGCAGCATGCAGAGATAGATCATCCCACATACGTACTTGGACACATGCAGTTTGTCCAGCGCCCATACACATATTATTTATATGGAGGGAAGGGGGCAGCTCGACTCCTGACGGCGTCACGGATTGTTATAACAGCCTGGAAGCAGGTGGAGCGACAAATGAAGTGGGATGGCCGGATCACTAGGGAAACCCCTCTTTGGGTCGGCAACCGGCTTCAGGAAATTAAAAAACTCCGAGGCTTCCAACAATGGGACCTACTGGGCATTTCGCAACTCAAAGATATCATACATCGTAAAGAACTGGTCACATTCTCACACCTACAGGCTGAATATGATATGAGCAAGACTCAATACCACAAATACTTGCAGCTGACCCATGCCTGGCGAGCACAGCGCCTAGACACTAATGACATTCCAGAATATGCGCCATTGGAGGGGCGATTACTAATGGGGGAAATTGCGGAGAAAGCGGTTTCATAGACCTATAGGACGATAATTAACAACAAGCCGGACACTATGCAGAAGTTGCGGGGGAAATGGGAAGCAGAGTTAGGTGAGATGGACAACTTAGATTGGGAAATGGCACTGATGCACCCATGTGAGGTGACTATTAAATCCAGGCTCTGACTGATACAATTTAAATACCTGGACAGAGCATATTTTGATAGGGCGCGACTACATCGTATAGGGAGAGCGGAAACACCGGACTGTTTGAGATGTGGAGTGTCGCAGGGTAAATTTTTTCACACAGTGTGGGACTGCCCGAAGTTCCAACAGTATGGGGCCAACATGCTGGGAAGTTTGGGTACGGTCCTAGGAGACACGATACCACTCAGTCCGCAGTTCATATTGCTGGGGATATCCACTGACATTGATCTCCCTAAACCAAAGTTAACCTTACTTCAGTTGGGATTGGTGGTTGCGAAACGTTACTTGGCCAAGGCATGGGGGGCTGTGGTGACTCCGTCACTGACGGAGTGGGAAAAAAGTATGGATATGTATATGCTGGGGGAAAAGACGACATACAAAGCATGGGGTTGCCCCAAAAATTTCTGGAAAATATGGAAGCCATGGTTGACACACTATGGATTGTCGCTCTCTAATTCACAGTGATCTCTAGTGAAGGACTTGTGTGTTATGCAGCTGAAAGATGCTCCCAACAAATGTGTAAGATTCTAGAACAGTTACTTGATCACCCGCCACTTTTGTTTTTGTATGATGCCGATGTCTCGCTGAGGGTGCCACTGTGTGCTGCTATTATTCAATGTCTTTGTAATGTATTAAAGAAAATGTTAATAAATACATTTTTACAAAAAATATATATACTTATAGGTTCAGGTTGCCCACCTCACTGGTCCACTGCCTCAGGACCACACAAATCTAATACACTTAGAAGCACACAGAGCGGCAACACAAATATTACAAAAATGCACAAATGCACAGTGGGTGAATCAATCCGGACTCTTCAGTGATATACGGTATATTCTTTTTTAATGGCGTAAGATGATCGAACAAAGCAGCCAAAATATAGCCAACGCGTTTCGCCCTAATGGGGCTTCCTCAGGGCAATAATCTAAATCCTCCAATATTATAATGATCATTGACGTACCACGGTCACTATTTCTTACACTTTGCACCAATACGTAATCTTTCTTCAGTTCCCAGTAGTTGTCACGGAAAGTCCTCAATTTATCCCACACTTAATGTCAGCAGTCCACAATTGCTTAAAACACATAAAATCCTCAATCTATGTGGCGAAATCCAGGTTCAAATTTCTCATGTTCACTATGATAGGTGACACTTCAAACATTGAGAGTTACTTCATATTTGGCCCCAGTAAGACGCCGTGCCTCTCGACCCGCCGCCAGCCTTCGAACATCCAACGGAGATCCATTGATTATTGCTCTGAGGAAGCCCCATTGGGGCGAAACGCGTTGGCTGTATTTTGGCTGCTTTGTTCGATCATCTTACGCCATTAAAAAAGAATATACCCTATATCACTGAAGAGTCCGGATTGATTCACCCACTGTGCATTTGTGCATTTTTGTAATATTTGTGTTGCCTCTCTGTGTGCTTTTTAAGTGTACAAGGTTCAAGGCAAGGGACACAGAACACCCGGGGCTTCTGGTGGAGCTGGTGAGGCACCGGGCCATAGCGGACACCTGGGGGAGCAGAAACCTGTGTATGTGGCTGCATGAGAGCACATGTGAGCAAAAAGGGGCGGGAGAAGAGAGAATCCCCTCACAACACGGTGTGAGGCCACAGCTTCCCACCCTGCACTAGCACCCCTCTTTGTCTGGTGAAGGTGGCACTCTGGTGTAAATTCTAGAAGAATGACCCATTGTTCTAACTTCCTGTTTTCTTTGGGGTTTTTTTTGTTGTTTTTTTTCTTTACTCAACTGGGAAATCCCGGACTGTTTGGACGAAGGAACATTTCCGGACAAGGAAAAGAGACCAGTCATCAAGAACAAGACCCACTAAGAGACTAAATTAGACTTATTACCTTTTTATTTTGATCTTTGAAAAATCCTTGAACTGTAATAAAATGATGTACTATACACTAGCACAGTGTGTCCTGTCAATCCCTCCACTACCACACTTCTATTTTAGAGACTGAGTCCAAAGGTAAAATTGTCCAACAGGGCCGAACCTGGTTTTTATATCCAATCTGCGCTCAATCTGGGTTGGCCTTAACTTACTTCTAGGGACCGGTTAAGCACAACCAAATGACTGCAAATGGACTTCGCTCTTTTTGGCACCATTTTTATATTTAACTTTAAAACTTCATAAGTCTAGTTCCCCTTATTGGATTTTTACAGTTTTTGTATCTTTTTTTTTTTTTTTTTTTTTAATGAACTCTATTTTTCTAAATTGGTTTGGGAATTTTCTTATGTTGTTTTTCACTGTATTACTGTTGTTTTGGTACTGCAAACATACTTTACACATTGCCTCTAAATTAAGCCTGTCTGCTCTGTGTCGTAGTTATCAAGGTGCTGTACCCAGGTTAATTTAGTGACGTTGAGGGTTAACCCTCACAAGTGTTGTGGTTATTACTCAAGGTGGGTATTCATTCAACCCCTCAGCCAAAACTCCAGTTTCCCAAACCAACGGTCTTGCATAATCCCGCTCTTCCCAGGGGCCTATAAAAATGGAACAGGTGAGATTGGTAGCTCTGGAGTTTGTTAAAGGTGACGTATTGATCTGCTGTTTGCTGAAGTCCCGCCTCTGATGCCAACACCTAAGCAAGAACAGATAGTTTGGGGCGCACTGCATTGCCCCAGCCAGGCCCTTTGTTTAGCCAATGGGGTGCACAGCAAAGAACATGAAAAGCTGTCCTGGGTGTTATGGGTTTGGCCTGAGTGTGAAGGAGGCAATGTGCAGTTAATTTGAGAGAAACGGGGGTGGGTGTAGGGTGTAGTCAACTGTCACGCATTGTGCCCAGACCTTTCCATGCATGGCCAAATGCCTTGCAAAATGCGTTCTGTGCACCAGTAATTTTGGTGATGACATCTCTGTGCTTTCTAACTTTCACAGCAGAATCACTACAAAGATAGTTCAGTCATGTTCAGTTCCTATTAGGTGTGCAGTTTGATAGTTTAGTTATCAATGATTTTGCTGGATTTCTTCTCATTCACATATTTCATATCAAATATTATGTGAAGGTTTTGTGCAGCTGCCCTCAAAGGTTTATGTCCTAAACTAATGGTACAAGCCTATGTAATGTGCAGATAACTTGGAAGGAATGATGAAAGTGTGTAGGGTCTGACTGAGACCAATACCCACTCCCCATTGTGCATTACAAAGGCTGCTCATAAAGGGCGCCTTGGACTCATGATTTTGGACATGTTGCTGTTTTGTAAGTTTTGCATATGGAGCATGCCATACTATCAGGCCTTATGCTCATGTGCACATAAACCCACTGAGCAAGATCTTTGCCTTTGGCGAGGCCCTGTACTGAGCTCCCATGTTGAAATATCATACTTTGCACAGCCTTCGCTCTTGCACACAAGTGGGTTGGCACAGAGCCTGGCCATTCATTCACCAGGCTATGCATCAACCCCCATGTGCTTCGGGTTGAGTGAAGTCTGGATACCGATTTTGTTTTTTGTTTGTTTTTTTGAAATATATGTTTTTTAGCATTTTGTATCATTCAATAACAATACAATCAAAAGCAAGCACTTACATAAGACACACTACGGCACAGCTTCTGTTGGTGAAGTCTGGATACCGATGGTGATGTCATCAATGATGTCAACAGTGATGTAATATGTGATGTCACCTGCGATATCATCAATGATTTTATTTGTGATGTTACCTTTAACATCTAGAACGAGCTAGGGCAAATGTAGGAAATTATGAGGTAGAGGCACAATGTGATTTGCGGGAGAAATTTGTGGGTAAACTGTATTGGAGGAGCGCAGAGTAATGCGCTTCAGTGAAGTGCTGGTTGTCATACCTGAAGGGAACATTATGTGATGTGTCTCACTGGAGTACTGGTTGTTGCGAATGTGGTGTGAAATCTGGGACTGTGCATCAGAAGGGCACTGTGTTGTACACACAAGGTGCATGCACATGGCTGTGTGTATTACAGAACAGGTAATGTGCCAAGGCGGGACCAAACGTAGATGTTGGTTAAAGGGTAACTTCAAACAGGCCCGAAGATGTACTATCTCAAGCATGAACAACTCATCCATTCCATTTTTTCTTTGCATTCTGGGAATTGGAGCAATATTCAATTATAAATGAAGGAATGCAAGTAGTACAATAAAAATATATATATATATCGGCTGGATAATCTACTGACACGACACCCGACACTTTGGAAGATAAAAAATTGAAATCTTGCTTTCTAATGCATTGCAGTGTTTTGTTTTTAGGGTCAGGGATCTAACCGTTGCATAAGATTGTATTAAATATGGTGTGTTTTATACAGGCACAGATATACACATGAAACATTCATGGGCACACATTCAAACATACACAATTCACATACAAGAATGGTTACACACCTGCATAAGATTGTGTTGAATATGGTGTGTTTTATACAGGCACAGATATACACATGAAACATTCATGGGCACACATTCAAACATACACAATTCACATACAAGAATGGTTACACACCTGCATAGGCGCAAAGGGCCTTATGTTTTCTACAACATCTTTAGACAGTCCTGTTTTTTTGTACACTGTTTGGCATAATGGCCCTTTTAACCCTTCGCTTATTTCGTTCAAGAAAAACCTAAAGCCCCAGAATGCAGTAATTTGTTGCTGGGAAAAAAAAGAACTGGCTTAGGATGTCACATGTGGAATGGCCTACTTGGTAGAATGGATCGACAGAAAATAAAAAAGAAACATTTGCAATGCAATAGAGCTCGTATTTTCGACACATTGAGCTATTGGCACTGTAAATGTCAATAGCTTAAATTCTTGCAAATGCGAGACCTATTGAATTTCAAATATTGTTTCTTTCCAAGCGCCTCATACTGCGTTTGCACTTAGTCGAGGACACGCCCCTTTCTCTAGACGTGCCATGTCTAAAGAAAGGGGCATGGCCTCTATTAAGTTCAAGCGCGGCATGGGGCGCTTGGAAACAACTCACAAAAAAATATTTGTAAAGCAATAGGTGTCGCATTTGCGAGAGTTTAAGCTACTGTCATTTACAATGCCAATAGCTCAAACTCTCCTAAATACGAGACCTACTGCATTGCAAAGAAGCGGACGCCATGGTCACGACTGCTTGGAAAGTGAAAGTGCGCATGGAGCACTGAATATTAGGAAAGCACGTCGTGCTTGCAGTAGGGCAAAACCCATTAAAGAAAATAGTGCCTAAACAGTAAATAACACAAACGGCCTAACATCTGCAGTAAAAGGGATAGTCCTTATGGGAGGTTAGGAATGAAGACAAGGCGGTACTTAGGACGTACTAACAAGCCGATTACCGAATCAGAAGCCAGCATTTACAAAGGACAAAGACACAAGCCAATGAAAAATATGGGCGGAGCTTCAAGTGCTTACTCTAATACAGGATGCCTAGCAGAGCAGCTCAGGCTCGACTTAAAATATACATTCCCTCTTTATGACTTGCCTACAATATGAACAAGAAAAGTGTTGAAAGTATTAATTTCCATTACTTTGTTGTACCCTGCTCCTCTCAAATATTTTCAAAGACTGAGTTTAAATCATAAAGCTTCCTTAGTTCTACTTCTTTTAACCCCCCTGTTTGAGAACCTTCAAATTTGTCAACAGGCTTATAGACCTGGTTTCATGGGCTGGGGCGAGGGGGTGTTTCTTTATTCACCTCAATCTTCGTCCACCACGGACTCGCCACTGCTTAATTAATATTTGAATAACAAATTCAAATATTAATTATATTAATATATAATTTCCCCGCCACCGCCACCGCCGCTTTTCCCCGCCCCTTTTTCGATTCTGTACCCTCCCCGCTCCCGCCTCCCAGCTGCTTCGCCCACCCGCGCACTTGGCCTTAAATGGCGACCGTGCGACGCAGGTGAGTGTGACCCACTTGTGGGACACCCCCGCGCCACACGGCCACCAGCTGCTGCGTGTGCCCCTTTCCTGCCCTCTGCCTCGCTGCTGCCTCGTTTGCCGGTTGCCGGCTGCCTCCGCTGCGGTTGTTTTTGCTCTTGTTTTGTCGATAATTTGTGCCTGTTTTGTTTTAATTTCATTTTGCCCTTGTTTTGTCGATAATTTGTGCCTGTTTTGTTTTATTTCATTTTCCCCGTGTTTTGGTTTTCCTTCCTTGTTGTCCGCCTACCTCGCCGCCCTCCGCCCTCCCTTCCCGCCACCGCCGCTTTTCCCCGCCCCTTTTTCGATTCTGTACCCTCCCCGCTCCCGCCTCCCAGCTGCTCCGCCCACCCGCGCACTTCGCCTTAAATGGCGACCGTGCGAACGCGCAGCGGTCACGCGCAGCGGGCGCGCCGATTGTGCGCCGAAGGCGCGCCAAAGGCAAGCCCGTCTGCGCCCGTCCGCGCCCAGTGCCAGGACCCCTGGCCCACGAGGACCCCGACCGACCCGCCTGACGTACTCCGCCGCCACCCTCACCGCTCTCAACACCGGCCGACTCCCAGAATGCCATCAAGCCACTCCACGACGTACCCACGGACCTTTCAGCTGCCACGCCTGCAAGTTCACCTGCATCCGGACCAGCCTCGCACCAGCACCCGCCAAGTCGAACACCAGCAGCACCCACCTCAAGTGCATCCTGCTCAACACCCGCTCCGTCCACAGACACGCCATCGAACTCTGGAACTTCCTAGACGCCACAGCCCCTGACGTTGCCTTCCTCACGGAGACCTGGATGAACGCCTCTTCAGCTCCCGACATCGCCATCGCCATCCCAGAGGGCTACAAGATCGTCCGGAGGGACCGAAACGCCAACCAGATGGGAGGAGGCATCGCCATCATCCACAGGAGCACCATCCATCTCACGACCAGCACCGACAACACCCTGACCAGCGCCGAACACCTGCATTTCCAGATCCACACCAACACCACCCTCAGAGGCACCCTGATCTACCGACCCCCTGGACCACGCACGCAATTCAGCGAGGACATCGCCGACTTCGTCAGCCCGCATGCCCTCCCCTCCGCTGACTACATCCTCCTGGGAGACCTCAACTTCCATCTGGAGAACAACAACGACCGCAACACCAGCACCCTGCTCGACAACCTCGCCAACCTGGGACTCAAGCAACTGGTGTCCACCCCCACACACCTCGCCGGACACACACTCGACGCAGTCTTCTCTTCCAGCACAGACATCGACTTCAGCCACGCCACAGAGCTTCAATGGACGGACCACAGCTGCGTCCACTTCACCTTCAAGAGAACGACGACCCACCAACACCAGCAACAGGCCGCCCGCAGAAGCTGGAACAAGATCACAGCAGACCAGCTCACCACCTCCCTGAGCCAGCACCCACCTGCCAGCTCAGCGAACCCCAGCCAGGCCGCCGACAACCTCACGAAGTGGATCAGCAACTGCGCGGACGAACTCGCCCCACTGAGGACCCCGCCTAGCAGACCCGGCAGCAAGAAGGCCCCATGGTTCACCGACGAACTCAAGAGCTCCAAGAAGAACTGCCGAGCCCTCGAGAAAGTCTGGAGAAGGGAACCGACACCGGACAACAGGACCTCCTTCAAACTTGCCACCCGGAAACACCACCAGCTGATCCGCGCCGCCAAGAAAACAGCATTCAAGGACCGGTTGGACAACAACGCACACAACTGCAAGGAACTCTTCAACATCGTGAAAGAGCTTTCCAACCCCAGCGCAGGAAACAACGACATCACCCCATCGCAAGACCTCTGCAACTCCCTCGCTTCATACTTCCACAACAAGATCGCGGACATGCACAACAGCTTCAACAACCAACCAACGCACACCATGACCGAGCAACCACCCCCCACCACCACCCTCCACGCCTGGACCCCGATCAGCACCGAAGACACCATCCGCACGATGAACTCCATCCACTCCGGATCACCGACCGACCCCTGCCCTCACCACGTCTTCAACAAGGCCGACGCTGTCATCGCACCCCACCTGCGAGACATCATCAACACATCCTTCGACACCACCATCTTCCCTGAGAGCTGGAAACACGCCGAACTCAGCGCTCTACTCAAGAAACCAACAGCGGACCCCACCGACCTCAAGAATTACCGCCCCATCTCGCTCCTCCCGTTTCCAGCCAAAGTCATCGAGAAGACCGTCAACAAGCAGATGGCCGCCTTCCTCGAGACGAACGGTTCCCTCGACCCCTCACAGTCCGGCTTCCGAGCCAACCACAGCACCGAGACCGCCCTCATCGCCGCCACCGATGACATCCGAGCCCTGATGGACAATGGAGAAACAGCGGCCCTCATCCTCCTAGACCTCTCCGCGGCATTCAACACGGTCTGCCACCGCACCCTAGTACGGCGCCTCAGCAACATCGGAATCCAGGACAAGGCGCTGGAATGGATCGTCTCCTTCCTCGACGGAAGAACACAGAGAGTCCGCCTACCACCGTACAAGTCAGAGGCCTCCGAAGTCATCTGCGGCGTCCCCCAAGGATCATCTCTGAGCCCCACCCTCTTCAACGTCTACATGAGCCCCCTCGCGGCCATCGTACGCAAACACAACCTCAGCATAATCTCCTACACCGACGACACCCAGCTGATCCTCTCCCTGACCAACGACCCCGCCGCCGCCAGAGCCAACCTGCACGAAGGGATGAAAGAGGTAGCCGAGTGGATGACGACCAGCCGCCTGAAACTGAACTCGGACAAGACGGAGGTCCTCATCCTGGGCTCCTCACCCTCCGCCTGGGACGACTCCTGGTGGCCTCCCGCCCTGGGCACCGCACCCAAACCGACAGACCATGCACGCAACCTGGGCTTCATCCTGGACCCCTCCCTCTCCATGACCAGGCAAGTCAACAACGTCTCCTCGGCGTGCTTCAACATCCTACGCATGCTACAGAAGATCTTCTGGTGGATCCCCACCGAGACCAGGAAGACCGTCACCCAGGCCCTCGTCACCAGCCGACTGGACTACGGCAACGCCCTCTACGCCGGTAACACCGCCAAGCTCCAGAAGAGACTCCAGCGGATCCAGAACGCCTCAGCCAGACTCATCCTCGACATCCCACGAACCAGCCACATCTCCGGACATCTGAGAGACCTTCACTGGCTCCCCGTCAACAAAAGAATCACCTTCCGCCTCCTCACCCACGCACACAAAGCCCTACACGACCAAGGCCCGAGCTACCTCAACAGCCGAGTCAACTTCTACGCTCCCAAACGCCACCTCCGATCAGCCAACCACGCCCTCGCCGCCGTCCCCCGCATCCGAAGAGCGACTACAGGAGGAAGGTCCTTCTCCTACCTGGCCGCCAAGACCTGGAACTCCCTCCCTCCCGACCTGCGCCTGACCCAAGACCACCTCTCCTTCAGGAAGAAGCTGAAGACCTGGCTGTTCGAGCAGTAGCTGCACCCCCCCCCCCCCCCCCCCAGCGCCTTGAGACCCTACGGGTATGTAGCGCGCTTTATAAGTGTCACTGATTGATTGATTGATTGATAGTATTAATAATAATAATAAAGCGGAGTGTACAAAGTATTTTTTTTTTAGGTGGAGCCTGCCTCTGACGCAGCCAGTAGCATAGCAAGGAAGTCATGGGCCCTGGTGCAAGCAAGGAAAATGCCACCTTATACTGCTGTTGGGGTAGTCAAAAACAGCAATTACCATAGTTCAATGGGCCCCTAAGAGTTCTAAGTCCCGGTGCCAATGAACCTGCTGTACAGATGGTATCATGGGCGTAGGAAGTGTGGGGGACGCGGGGGATATATCCCCCCATATTTTGGAGTGGGGGGGGACACGGGGGACGAGGGTGGGGGGGACGAGGGGACAAAGGAATTTCCCCTCTTCCTTCTGTTATCGCAGGGCTATTAGCACGCGAAAGCGCTACCTAATGGCCCTGCACTTGACCTGCCTGGAGTCAGAGGCCACCCGCCCTCTGCCTTTTGTTATGCTGCAGGAAGGCTCAGCCGTTCTGGGAAGGGCAGAGAACGGAGAAAAAATAAACGCTGTCTCTTTTCCTTCATGGCAAGGACCGTGTCCACTACAGCTGATCTGCCTCTGGCGGCTGCCCTCCTCTCTATATTCCTCCATCTCTTTCTGTCTCGCTCCTGCTTACGTGCTGATTTCAAGAGGCAGCTCTTAAGGTACTCTCTCTTGCCTCTCCTTTTCTTTATTTGTTCCCCTGTGAAATTGATCCAAAAAAGGCTGAACACTTTGGCTGTAAATGTCCTCATTTTCTGACCGTTTTCTATTGAAAAGAAAAACCTCGGAATGGAGAGAAAAAATAGTTAAATACCTAAATAAAGCAATACAGAGTGGACAGCAGACAGGCCAGACTGTTATTTACACCCACACACATTAGCGCCACTTTACAGAGTTTGCCAGTGAAAGCGCTACTTTCTTTTTATCTTCTTTCTTTGAACAACATTGTTTTCCCAGGGTGGGTAAGTGTGCCATTCCTAAAGGGACTGCAATACCTGGTTGATGGGTAGAGTGGAAACGTTTAATATGATCGTTTTCAACTTTTTAATTATTTTAGCTTATAAAATGCGGCTCTGTGTTTGGAGATGTGGTCTTTTTTAAACCAAACTGCATACATTTTGAAAGGATATAAGCAATGGACATTGAAAGGGGTCCCTTCCTGGTCCTGTAGCCATGTCTTGAACTTTTCAGGCAAAATCACTTACTGATTTCTGAATAATGAGTTTAAAACCGTTAAGTTAACCATGTTTTTTTCTGATTACAGTTCACATGCTTTGCTTATTCTTGCATTCCCTATGAGTGTTTGCTTTTTCCAGGGTGTTATTCATTTTTTTTCAGGCAGCATTTTACTGTTGTCTAGTGCATAATTTGAATTTAGTCGCAGCACAATTGAGTTGTGCTGAAGGCAGTGCGAGTTTCTCTGAGTGGGGCAGTATGGTGTTCAGTGTGGGAGAGAATGTGGCACTCTGGCCAGAGCTGCTGAATTTGGAACTGGAGAACCATGTTCAGACATTCATGACCAGTTCACCATACCACACTCCTGACAGAGCTTATTCCGATGCTACACCTTAGAAGGCCCGATAGACCTTAGAAGCCCAGGTGTCTTAGCACCCGCAGGTGGACCTGTCCACCACAATCCATACTGCAGTTCACTTCCAGTCTTACGGGCAGGCATATGAAGAAGCACATCCTAGATCGACAGTGAATCTGTCACTGAGGTCACAAGACCCTTGAGGCCAGTCCACCTCACCCATTGGTACCTCCATTGGCCTTTTTCCAGCACTAGCAGTGCAACTTTCCTGGGGTTGTCAATGTAGGATTTGCATGCACACCAAACTTAGGGGGTGATTATAATGGCAGTGGGACCGCCATGTCACCCCCGTCGGTGGCGGTCCCACCGCCATTGGTGACTGCATCACAGCCCGCCATATTACAATGGCGGGTGGTTACCTGGCGGTCGGAAAGACCAACCACCACGCACCCGACAGACTTCTTGAGCACGCCGGTGTGGTGGAGGGGCTCGTGGTTCCTACAATGCTGGTGGTGCCTACCATGCACCGCAGCAGGGATTACGATGTCCCTTACCCGCCAGCTTATCAATGGCGGTTCACCCGCCATGGAAATGCTGGCGAAAGGGACATTGGGGGCCCGTAGCAGGCCCCTTTACCCCTGGCCCTCAGACATGGGTCCTGGGGGGCATCTATGATGCCCCACAACATATCACTGCACCATGTGGCAGGCACCAATATATTTATCATGTTCCTTTTTTTTTTTACTTTGCGGCGGATGATGCAGCCAGCAGCACCTGCTGCAATGTAAAAGATAGGCACTGCGAACACCGTAGTGGCAGTCGCATTGTAATGCCTATCGTGGGGCCTCCACCTTGAAGGCCAGCGGTCCCATTCCCCGATTCGATGGCGGTGGTGGTACTGAAGTCCGACTGCCATCGTAGTCAGCCCCTAAGTTTGCATTTTATGAATATGATTCAGCGGGAAATAAATTGATGTTTGCAATTTAATTGACTTTGGTTGGCCTCTTATCTATGAGATTTCCCTGTTGAATGTGCCTTTAAATTATACATTTTTGGTTGTATGAATTGATTGCATACTACACTCTCCTACAGGTATTAATTTGAGTGTCATTAGGAGTATCTGGGACCAATTGTTTTCTTAGGAATTGTTTTCTTTACTAACCTTTGCAAAGGGCCCTAAACTTCACAGCAACACAAGTCACATTTCTTTTAGTAATTTGGGATCCGTTTGAGCTACACAATTGTTTTGGAGGAAATCGTTAGATTATGCAGCAGATGATGTATTATGTGGCAAATATGATACAGCCATAGTTAAGTGGAAAACCTTTTTCCACTTAATTTTGCCCCAACATTGTAGTTGATCAATTTGTAAGTTCCCCAAACCCAAAAATCGAGTTTGGGCACAATTTGCATTTTAAAAACAGCCCTATAACACAGGGCTACTTTTAAACTGACCTCAGGCTTCAGCAGTGCACACATGCAAGCGCAGAAAGGGCTGCTGGCCTCTAAACTGCCATGCCTTATTATATTCTAGGAACTTAAAAGTAGTTCTAATCCCCCTGCCCTATTATGTACTAGGGCCTTATAGGAGAGGTCATGCCAATCATAGGGGTACCATAACCCATAGTGCACCCTAGTGTACATAGGTGTTTTCCCTGTATTTTTAAGTGCCTCTTTCAGAATAGCACTGGCTGTTTGGGCAGAGGCCAGGGTCAGTCAGTCAGGTACCACCAGTACCAGTCAGCAAAAAGTTGGGGAGTGCCCAGGGCGGCTTTGCAACACAGGAGAAACACAAACTCAGAATGTAAAACATAACACCATGGTTGGGGGTTCTCTTCAATAATCAGAATTGATTTCTATCCTAATGAATTCATTTTCCAACATCAGGATAGGGAAAGACTGGGGAAAAATCATAACGTTCTAATCTATACATTGAAGTTTTTATGCAGCTCTTTGATGACGGTTAATAGCTCACTGTTCAATGTTAGGATTTTAACTTATAAACTTCAAATACCAAAAGAATATCTCAGACAAAAGCAGTAACTCACTGACCTATTGAATTAAAACTTTCACTAGACAAGCCTTCGATCTCTCTCAAAAAAAGAACATTAATCACCAAAGTTATCTTCACATTTTTATTGTTGCCTCAAAATTGCTGGAGACCAGGAATGCAGCAGCAGGTACTTTTCAAACCCTAATGCACTTGCAAACACGACGCCCCCACCCTAAGTCAGCGGCCTTTGTTTGCTTTGTGCATTAAGATGCAAGATTCATATATATGTTTTTTTTAAACATTTGGTCTCATTACTATATGAATGTAAATAACAATAAAGCATACATGCAAACTGTGACTACATGCCTGCTTTTCTCAATATTTCACTTCGAAAGTATGCGATTGTATTTGTTTAACGGGCGGTGATTTGTATAAGGTCACTGGAAAGTGCACAAGGTTGTCCCTGTCCCCCCCAGAATTTTAGTGTCTCCTACGCCCCTGGATGGTATCTGCGCCCCTGGACTCGGCAGAATGAGAGGATGCGTTTCTTCTACTACCCAAATCTTCCTCTCTTTCTTACTCTTGATGTTTTCATTCGTGCGATCTTCCTATCGTCAATGTTTTCCTATCATTCTCATGCTCCTTTCTCCCTTTTCTGACAGAAATTGCTCTATCTTGCTCCCAATTAGCATGACAAATAAATGTCGGTCCCCAAAACTGAGTGCAAATGCCCGCCACCTGCAGCCGCAACCACCGACACACAGCACCGAAACTCGCCTCACTTACTTTAAAATGTGAAACTTGGAAGTGCAGGTAAGCAGCGCCTCCATGGTACGCACCACAGCTTCCAGTCACATGGCGACGGCGGGGTCGAGAGCTTGGCCTGCCAGCGCGGTGGCCTCAAACCTAGACAGAGAACCAGGCGCTCTACTGACACAAATATAAGTGGAGCAACGGTTCCTGTCAGGTCGACCCCGACTCCTCTGGCTTCAAATCCGGGATGACGTCAAAGAGCGAAGAACAAGGAACTCAAAAGGTGCGTCGAAAACAGCAGCCGCGCGGTACGTCAAAGTCACTCTCGTCCAGCCCCACTGCGACGTACAGCTGAATAACCGCCACTGAAGAGTAACGCGGGCCCCAACCGTTCGGAGGTGGAGGGCATACAGCCCAAGGCCACTCAATATATTGGAGATATGAGAGACTCGGGGGCTTCTTGCCACGTTCTCTAGGTGGGCACCATCGTGTTGCGTGCTTCGACTAAGCCACCAATGTTTCCCAAATGATTTAATTTCCCGTTACACTTTCGCCCCTCCTTTGTGCTGTTCTGAGACTAGAGAGCAGCAAAGTCTAACCCTCCCTCCCCAACCCTCAGCCATCTCACCTCTTCCTGTGCGAGGCTCCGTCGAGCGACTCTCTTCCTTCCTGTCAGGTTATGCTGCTGTCAGACCCCTGAGCCGGAGTATCTATTTATTTATCCAAATAAATTCAAAAACACGGCGTCTCACGTGTTCTGGAGTATCCTCCTCAGATTTATCGTTACTTTTTAAGGGGATCTGAATTGAATCTCCGGTCTCGGAATTTATTTGGATAGCCCATTGCAGTTTTCTAGGGCTCTGGGGTCTCCGAGAAAGTCATACTGTTCGGGACCTGGGCGGTTTTGGATGATACATTTCTATTGACCGTATTGTCACATTTCTCATCTATAGCTCGCCATTACGTTTTTGCCCTGAAGAAGTCTGAGGGTGATTCCACGCTAAGACGAAACATGTGTTGGCTAGGACCTGTGTTGGTTGAAGTGTGCTTTAAAGAAATAAAGAAGACAAAGAGGAACTCTTGAGACTACTTTTGTTTTGGACTGTGCCTATCACTGCGAACATTTATTGCACACTACTACGAAGGGGTTTGGGGGGAGGGGGTTCTCCCCTAAGAAAATTATTGACAAAATATCAAAAAGGGTGCATCATTCAACACATTTTTCATTATATATTCAATTATATTAACTTTTAAAGCATAATTAACTAACGACCTTAAGGTGCACCAGGTTTCGACAATATTTTGTTGGGGCTCTCCAATGATTCTGTTGTACCTTAATTCCCTCAAGTGCATTCCCTTCTTAGCTGCTCAGCCAGAATGAATGTGATGACTGCGTGGAATGTTGGAATGCTGGATGAGAGAGAGAGTGGAATGTTTGTGTGCCTGCTTAGTGGTGAGAGTGACAGTTGGAGAGAGTGGGCTGAGCAGCAACCATGCTGCTCCTGGTGGGGCCATCATCTGGACTAATCTTGTCATCTACTGAACTACCTTGTACCATCAAGTAACCAAACAATAAACCTCTACCTAAAATATACTTCAAGGCTACATGTGGAATTTCCCACAAACTATCGTTTCTACTGATTCCCTCACTATCAGTCCCCCACCCCAACAGTGTCTCTCTCCATCTTTCCATAGCCCCTCTCTCACATGTATTTCATTAGTTTTATAGCACCTCTCATACTCATGTAGGGTGTTGGAGCACTTTACATTACACATACATACAGAGGCAATAAATCATACATGTGTAAATCAGTGTATAGAAAATGTAAGACAAAAGGGAATACAAGGAGTATGATTTTCATGTCATCTATACCAGTATGCATTATTTAGGAGTCTGGAGAAGTACAAACCCATGATTCTAAACCTAACACACTGGTTGGGGTTGGATTTGCTAATAAGAATGTATTTCTGTCCAAATGATCCCATTTTAGCAACATTAGGCTAATGAAACACTGGGGAAAAATCTAACTTACAAACCTGTTCTGTGCAGTTTGCTTGCAGCTCTTTGATGGCAGTTCATAGCTCACTGCTAGATTACAATTGTAGGTTATGAACTGCAAGTAACACAAGGATATCTGTGACAAAAACAGTAGCCCACTGAGCTATGCCCATTACATACAATTCTGTGATCTGCATGGTGCACTTCCTTTGCAGGAGGCATATTGATCCACTGCGCTACTTTAGATCAGTTAAAACTGCCATTAGGCAAAACTTTAATCTCTGTCCAGCAGGAAGAATAATCACCAGAAATATCAATCTTGACTTTTATTGTTGCCTGACAACTGCTGGATATAAAAATAACTCTGCAGGAGAGTGAGAAGTGAGTAATTATGTGGGCCAGACCTGCTGTTAGACCTCTCACCCTTAGGAGGAGGAATTCCTCCCGACTTGTTTGCCTTCCTCCTCTACTTTTTCTGACCTTGTTTTTGCTGGTATTAGAACACTGAGCAATTTACCACTGCTAACCAGTGTTAAAGGTCATGCACTCTCTCCTCTAAACATGATAATAGTGGCTTATCTTCAATTTGCATATTTAGTTTACTTAAAAGTCCCCCGTAAAGTGCACTAGATGTGCCCAGGGCCTGTAAATGAAATAATACAAGTGGGACTGTACCCACTTGAGTTCCCCTTCAAACTTATCTCAGGCCTGCCAAGCCTAAATCTTTTGTCAGGCCCAAACCTTCCTTTCAAATACATATACGTCACCCCTTGGGTAGGCCCTGGAGATGCCAGAGGGCAGGGTGCAATGTATTTAAAAAGCAGAACATGTACTTTTACGTTTTACATGTGCTGGTAGTGAAAAACTCAAATCCGTTTTTCATTACTGCAAGGCCTATATCTACCATAGGATAACATTGAGGTTACCCTGATACATTTTAAAAGTGCAATTTCCAAATGGGAAGATATCACTGGTTCATGTTTAGGGTCTCTGGAATCCTAATTTAAAATCCTAACTTATGGTGAAGTTAGGTTTCAAATTACAATTCTGAAAATGACACTTTTAGAAACTTGGTATTTTCTTGCCTTTGCCAATTGGTGCCTGCAGTCTGTCTCTGGTCAAATGACTGGGTATTATTGGGCTTTGTGTATTCCTCCTAGACTGCCACAAACAATGGGGGCTTAGGTATGACTGAATGGGCCAACACAGGCATGATAGGAGGAAAGAGCAGGACCCAGCCTCACTTACACCTCAATAGGCCTAGTCCTGTCCACACACAAAGGGCTGCATACAGAAGCGATGCCACACTGAGTCTGTAAGCAGAAAATAAAATGATAATATACCAGTAGTATCATTTTTTGTTTCAGTTGACCGACTGAGCAAGGGAGTCTTAGGAGGGGCAGGGCATGGCAGGGAGGAGGGGGTAGTGGGCACTGTAAAGTGCACACCGGCCAAACAGACATATACATTTAAGTTTTTCCAATGAGAAACGCCACATGCACTAAAGCACTGTCTGAGTGGCAAACAAGGCCGCTCACACCAATCCTGGTGCTGTTCTCATGCTATGACAGCAGCATCTGGATTGGGTGGGGAGCCTGTGCTGGTGTCCCAGGGACTGCTGGTACATCATCAGGAGAGAAGAGTCAGCAGCAGGACAGGTACTTAATTTTTTTTATATCTCCCTCCCGCCTCCCCACTGGAGTTTAGTGGTGGCCGCCACTGGCTGCAATCCCCTTGTAGTTAGTGTGGAGCCAGGGAAGGCAGGGCATCTGTGCACATCAAAGGCATGCCTCTATAAGCTTCTACCCACTTCAAAGGCACATCTGGATATAAATGAAGGACCTCAGACACCATCACTTCAGTACACTTCTGGACTTGTGGATACTATGCCAGAAAGAAGTACTGCTGTGCTGCTGAAGGACTACCACTCTGCTGGACTGCACTCTGCTGAAATCCTGCTTTGCTGTGCTAACCTGCCACCTTCTGCCCTCTTGCCTGGGGAGAATGACTGGACCTGCATCACTTGAACTCAGATTGATTTCAAGTGCTAGTCGGCTCACTCCCTGATCTGAAGCCTCAGGGACATAACAGGCTTCCAACTATTCCAACTATTTTGCACCTCCACCTAGACTCTGCCATCTATGAGTCTGCCATACCAAGTGGTGCCAACCCAGTCCTGGACCCTTGGAAGTGTGCCTAAGGTGCTTACCAGTGGAGCCAATGCATCTTCTCTACTGAGCGGTGCATCCCTAAGCAGAATTGTTGCATCTCCCCAGCTGAGCGGCACATCCCTGAACATCCCTGAACACAAGTGACACTTTGCTGCTGCTGTATGGATTGGACCTGGTGCAAAGACCAGCATCGCCCACCGGAGCTTCTCAAAACCGATGCATCACCCCGGCAGCAGGGCATATCCAAAGCCAAGTTCACGCGTCTCTTGTTGATGGCAGCCTTGACGATGATGACAGACTTCACTTGTCAGTCTCGCAGCTCCTCCGAACTGATACATAGCAAAAAACAAGATGATGCGAAGGAACAGATCAAATAATATTTTTCACAAAATATGAAGGAAACCACAAATTACTCCTTCACAGAAAGTTATTTATATATTGAAATAAATCATCTGCTAATCATATCATTGTCTGGACACAGTTTCATTTGATAAATCTCTTTTATCAACATATAAATAATGTTCCAAATATTCATTTCATACGTAATTCAGTGAACATCGGTCCATTACTCAAACAAAGAGCATAAACACAAACAACAAAAGGCATTTACTCTTTTCCTTATTCCCCTACAAATAATAATGGATGTTGACACTATTATCGTGAGCATTCCATTGTTTGAAGTCGCCCCATTGGGTAGTACTACGAGGTAATAACCGTTATACCTCTTCCACAATTTATTAGTACTATATATTTCAATTCAAACAGTGATTTAAATTCTTCCGGGGCGCTTAATATTCAACAGTAGTCGACGCGTTTCAGCCCAACTTGTTTGCGGGCCTCGTCAGGACAAGGGTATATAAGGATTTATCTCCTGGCACAACATCTATAATACAAACAAAAATTTACAATATATACAACTATCTATATATGTACATTCATTAACACACATTCTAAAAGATATGCACAACCTCTCTGGGGGTGGCAGTACCAAAGGAAAACCAAGAGACACCAATAGTAGGGCTCTAAATATGTAAAGAAACCAAATCACCAAGACAGATCTAGCACCCGTGTAGTGAGTTCTCATGACTACCAGGAACGAATATAATAAAGCCAACAGCAAACTAAAATAAAACCAATCAAGAAAAAAGTGAATTATATCTAGGTGAGTGTATATACATAAGTACGAAGCACTCTAGGATTACCAATTCCGCAGCCATCCGAGATGTCTAATTACCCAGCGGCATAGAATCCATGGCGAGTAATGTTCTAAAATAAAGAACAATGGGGGACTGGATTGGATCTCTACCAAGTAATAATTGCAAAAAAAGGGAAAAAAGTAGCGACATTCTAAACAAACAACAACCCCTATCTTACCTATTAGGCCATGGCCATCCGGATCAAACAAATGCACTGGGGGCGTATGAATCACCAACCCCGCACTGGCGTATATTTTTCTTTAAAAATCTATCGGGGAAGGGAAAACAACAGACTGTCAGAAACAAGACCGGACAAAAAGCACGGATCTACCCTAATGGTGAAAGAAGACCCGAGTAACAAACAGGTCGTACCTTGCAAAATAATTCGAAGTCTCCCGCCGGCGTTCCAACTCTCCACACGGTTCCCGGATGGAATCACGTGACCGGAGGACACGGAAGTACAAATACTCCATAAAAATAAAAAACGGACTAGAAGAACGCCGGCACGAAATTTAACGTGTCACCCAATGACAATAGAAAAACGGACATAAAAAGGTTACATCGATTCCTAGCCCCACAATAATTATAAGTAGATACTAATCTAAGGGCAGGGCACAATTCAAAAAGGAGAACAATGAAACGAATAAGAAAAATTAGTAAAGCAAATAGAAAAATACCAAAGTGAAAAAGTACTGCCACTCCGTACAATATTACTGAATAACAAAATTAGCGCTACACAAGTCTATTCAATGGGTTCATGTAATCAGACCATGTCAGAAGGGCTGACAACACGCATGGCGGGCTACTGCACAGACAGTTACTGGAACAACAAACATGTGTGGCAATAATACAGACTAAATGAGACAAGAAAAACAAACTGGTAGTTTGGCTACCAATAGCACTTAGTGGCATCAATAATCTAGTGGTGTTTGAGAAATTCTTGGCGCTGGTGTAGGCCTGGAACATTTGCTAAGCATGCCTACAGCAGTGGTGCTCAGCTTGGTGGGGGTGGTGGGTAGTAAAACCACTGAAGTAGCAGGATTAACCACAGCCACAGATGAAGAGTTAACACATTCAAGGAGACGCAGTAAGGGATGTTGAAGTGTGGAAAGGATGTGGTCATTTGTACTAACTGTGATTGTGTGCTCTCTACGGCCTCTTGCCACATTCTGAGAGGGGACTATGTGTCAATATGCCAAGAATGCATCACTGTCATATGGGGTGTAATTATCACAACCCCACTAACAAGCACATTTATGGTTCTGAAGACACGACTTACAATGAGGGTCTTTCCACCCATTTCAACCACATTCATACAGTAGGTACTCTGTTGTTCCAATGTACTGAGAAATGCTCTCTTCTCCATCCAGTGCACTGTCACCTTGGCCCCATTGACCCTACTCAATGTGGGTCTCCATGGTTGACATATCTGCCAGTGGAAACAAACCGTATAACGCTTCAAGGTGCAAACTTAACACATGAAGAACGTGATGGGGACGTCAGGGGTGTCCCTGAAAGTTCATGACTCCTATATCTAATTCAGGGTGATAGTAGCATGCGGCCAGTCATTTTCAGTATCCTGCTTGTTAGGGGGGGCAAAATATGTTGCAGCATCACCAGGGGTACTAGCATTCACCTTCATACTTGTCAAGTGCATCTTGTATGGGACAAAGTTCATGTTGACCCAACAGGAATGCTCTCAAGTACACCTGTCAAGTAAAGGGGTTCGCAGATCCAAGGGAAGATCCCTGGACATATACTACGGTAACCGGGGGCAGCAGGTGCTCTTCCTGCTTGCACCTTGGTATCACTGCATTGAAGGCAGCGGCAGCAACAGAAAGTAAATGGAATGCTCCATTTCTAGTTCTGTTTACTCTCTTTTATTTGTGTTATTTGCCCTTATACTAGCTCCTTAACAGAAACATGAGGAAACTGATGGGCAGAGGATGGGACAGGGGTCACCCCAGTGATGTCAAAGTGTATTGGAGGGTGAGTAATATCATCCCAGCTGCCCTTGAGAGTTTGACATCTTCACAACAGCGTCTGGAATGTTATCATATCCATAAGGCCCGGCCCCAATGTAATACAATTTAGGAAAGAGCTGAAGATGCACCTCTTTAAAGAACACTGTATCACAAGGCAGCAACGGTCCACTCCCACTCTCAGATCCCAGCTTCCACTTCAGTCACTGACTGACAGCATCTTTGCTTCTGACACTGCAGAAAGCTGCACAGCATTTCGGGTAAGTCTGTGCTATACAGATACCACACATATACAGTTGGGGAGCACTCTGAGGAAAGTTGGGAATGCTCCCCACAAACCTTTTCTCGGTTTTACCAAGATCATTCCCATTGAAGTGTCCCCATAATTCAACACCATACATGGTTGAGCGTTTCGCCTTGATGTTGTAGATCTCCACCGCTGCTTCTAGAGAATATGCATGGGCCCATTTGCGCAGTTTGACTACTGTGCCAGCTTCTTGTTGAAGTTTTAGTGAACATCTCTTGATATGAGAGGACCAACTCATTTTATGATTAAGGCAATCCCCAAATAAACACCTTAATACTTGTTCTAACAGATTTATATGGCCTAAAAGCCATACATTTCGTTTTGTTGACATTTAGTTCAAGCCCACACTCACTACAGAAGATTAAAAAGCGGTCAAGTAGTGCCTGCAGACCACGATGGGTTTTGGAAATTAGGAATGTGATCTGCGAAAAGTAGCGTCGCAATTTTATGAAGGGCAATTTTGGGTGCATCATTTCCGGGGAAATAAAGTGCGTGCACTAAGTTGTTAATATAAAGCGTGAACAATGTCCGGGCCAGAACACAGCCCTGCCGAACACCAGTTTCAATCTTAAAAGGGTCTGTGAGCTCAACGCAGTTGCCATATTTTCCAGAACTTCCCACTGCTTGTCCCTAGGTATAGAATCAAAAGCTATCTTCAGGTCAACAAAGACCACATAAAGATGGCCCTTATCTAGTGAGACTGTTTTCCAATATAGGGCACAGAAACGGAGCATCTGATCCACCATACTGATCCTGTTTCTGAAACCCACCTGGAGCTCTGAGAAAACCGAGTAGTTGTTTGCCCAATCAAGCAGTTGGTCCAATATTAGGTGACAAAATAGTTTCTGTAAAGTGTCGATAAGACTAATAGGCCTATAGTTCCCAGGGTCTTCTTTTGGCCCTTTTTTGTAATTCAGGACAATCTCACCCGTCAGCCAGGAACTGGGGATTGGGCCACCTGCAAGTATAGAATTGAATAGAGCCTGGAAGTATATGACCCAGATCAAGGGTTCTGAACTGAGGAGGTCCCCGGAGAGGAAATCGGACCGGGAGCTTTATGTGCTGGGAATGACATTATTGCCGCCATTCCATCCTTGAGATGGAAAGATAAAGGGAGACCTTTATCTAGGGGCAGACCTGAAACATTTCTTGAATATGCATACTCCGGTTGGGTTTGGCTGCACAAATGTTTCGGAAATGGTCCACCCAGGTCTGAGGTTGTAAATTGTAATCGACACTGGTAGTGGCATTCCGCCTGCCGTGAGCCACAGTTCCCCAGCAAGCTTTAACATCCCTGCCTTGACTGCAGCTACTTGGTACCCCCAATTCTCTTGCTCCCAATTCATTTCAGCCTGGTTGTTTACCACTTTATTTTCCTTCCTAGTGTAAATGATTTTTTGCCTATTTCCGTTTTTCAGACTTTGTATACGGTTACCTCTAGAGTTCCTGCAACTGGCATTGAACCAGGTACAGCGAGATTGGACGTTTGGGTTTTGCGGATATCTTTGCTAATTATGGCTTTAATGGAGCTAAAAAACGTTCATGTGATATAGCAATATAATTATGAACTATACTAGATGGCTCAACCGTGTTCAGTGTATCCAGGGTATCAGCCACCTGTTCGTATATCTGGGCCATCATTTTTGGGTCCTTACAAACAGCCCCCCATTTTAGAGCCCTCTTGTTGTTTGAAGTTGACAGAGCAACCCCAGAGTCCGGGGCAGCACATTGATGAGCACTAGATTTTCCTCACTTAGGGATAGGTGGGGAGCATTATGGTCACTGCCATAGCGCTCAACAACTATCATGTCTATGAGGGATGCCCATAGCAGGAGGGACAGGAATATGTAATCAATACGGCTCTTTTGCAATGCACGCTTGAAGATGTAGGCACCACTAAGGTCTGAACGGGACCTACCTTTACAAGTCCTAAGACCAAAGTGAAATGTTAGGCTCATCATTAAAGATATTGGAATAGCCCCTATATGTAAAAAAAAAAACAAATGCACAAGTTTAAAGAAACACACGAAAAGACACGCAGGCTTATAAAGCCAGGCAAACTAATAACAGAGAAAAAACATCATTACCGGCATAGACCCCCCCAATAAAGCGCTAACCCATTGCAGATGATAGTTATCACCCATTTAATGTAATCACCAATTTAATGTAATCACCATATTACTCTGTTTGATTTGTGTAAAAATGATTATAAATACAAAGATCTACCCACAGAGCGCGCACAACGGTAATCATGAATGCAAGCATAACTTCGACAGCAACAAAAACAAGCATTGGCATAGCCAATAGGTCTCGCCTTTGGGACCTTATAAGTGTTTAGCCATGCAACAGTTGCATAACTAAATACTTATAAGGTCCCAAAAGCGAGACCTATTGGCTATGCCAAGAGGCCCTGCGGCCACGAAAGTGATCGCGATTCCGATCAAACATCAAAGCGGCCGTGAAAGTAATCGCGGTAAAAGCGGCGCGCGCGCCCGCGTACATGCACTGTAGCTCTAGGCTGGCCTGGTAGCACTTTTTGGAGCCTTCTCAATAAGTCTCGCCAGACCAGCGCATGCGCTGGGTCAGGCGAGACCTAAAAACTGAGCAGAATGTGCCTGCAAGTGCCTCTTTCTAGCAGAACATGTAAATCGGCTACAGTAGTTGTGGTTTTTCTGAGAATCCCCAGTAATGAATGTATCAAGTTTCCAGTCGTTGCATACCCGTGCATTAGCTTGAATTATCTCGATGAAACCTTGCACTGTCAGTTCCTGCTGTGTTGTGGCCTCTATTGTGTGGGGGCATTGGACAGAGATAGAAATGTGGAGCAGAGAGGCTTTCGTTTCTTCTGCCGCTTCTCTCAGTGTCATTGCCTCTTTCTCCGTGTCGTGCTCTTTCGTCGGTTTTTAGGTCTCACGTGACTAGTGCAGCTGCTTGTGATCTGTTGTTAAAAATGTATACAATGAAATATACATAGAGTGGGTTTTGGCTCGGCCCAGATGAGTATTTTTCAGAGCTGATAATGTATGCCAGATCCATTGCTTGTTCATTGTGTAGCATAGCACAGCCCACCTCACACTAGGTGAGTGCCATTGTATGACTTTCAGCAAACTCATCTTTTAACCACAACTCCTCTTCCCTCCCAAAGAAAGAATTATACAGTGCTTAATTTGTAAAAAAGTGACTGCTAGGGCTCTCGTCAGGAATCTAGTGGTGCTTGCCCCTGCCAGTGCTGCCAGTGATGGTAACAACACAACTACTAACCATCACACTCCTACAAGTGTGACAATTTGGACTATTTCATGCCTCCAAAGCTATAAGAATGGCTTGGGCAGCTAGTAATACTAATTTTTGATGTATATTGAATTAATAAGTAACTGCTGTGGTCATCTCTAAATTGGCCAGGCCGGTATTGACAATTAAGTAGTAGTGGCACGCACCGGAAACCATTGCTTAAAATTAAGTGCTAATTGTGTATCTATACATCCTACCATTAACTCCCATCTTCACCCACTTCATCTTGTTGTATCGCAATTAAAATATATTGAGCATATTGGTCCCTCTAAACTGTCGTCGCTCGTGGGGGCATTGGGATGGGCTGATATTTGGCGGGAATACCATCCGGCCGAGTTAGGCTACACATTTCTTTCAGCGGTGCATGGCTCCGTATCTCGTTTGGAGTATCTGTTCACACCCCGGAGCTATGTCCACCGGTTTGCTCAGGCCTCACATCTTCCGAGAGGGCTATCAGATCACTCTCCAGTTACGGTGACGCTTCTCTTAAAGGTTCAAAGGCCCCCTCTTAGATGGCGGATGTCCCCATGGCACCTGCGTGAACCGGATTACCGTAAGTGTCTCCACACAGCGATCCAAGAGTATCTTCCCCTAAATGCCGACTCCATTCCCTCCAAAGTGACCCTGTGGGAGGCCCTGAAACCTACCATTGGAGGGGTGGACATCAGCTATAGGACTAACAATAAACGCAAGCACGCCACTCGGAGAGCAGAGCTAGAGACCCAGTGCCTCTCCCTTGAGGCGCAATACACGAGAGAGGCCACTCTGACTCTTCGGAGAAACCTGTCACTAGCGCAACAGCAGCTGAATCATCACCTTACAGAGGCGGTGAAAGAAATCTGGTTGGCCTTTCAATATCGAATTTATCAGTGGGGGGATAAATCCAGCAAAAGGCTGCATAGACTGTGTCAGGCTTGGCAGGCCACGGCCACAGTTCCAGCCATTAGGGGAAGGGACGGTGTCCTGCATACCTCTCCAGGGGAAGTGGTGGAGGAATTCACACATCATTTTGCTACGCTATACACCCGGAAGGAACAGATCTCGGGCGATGAAATCGCTGAGTTCCTGCGGGATATTCCCCCCAGCAGCTATCTGATCAGAGGAGAGACCAATTGGATGTCCCTATTACATTAGACGTATTAACAGCTGCATTGAATGTGATGCGCTCAGGTCGAACCCAGGGCCTAACGGGTTCCCTATGGAGTTTCTTTGTTCTGACATGATTATGCTGGGCCGGCACCTATTGGGCACGATTCACGAGGCTCTTGTGCAGCAACTACCACCTCGGGATTGGCGTCAAGCTGAAAATTGTCCCCTTTTTAAAGCCCGGCCGCCCACCAGAGGACCCGTCCTCATTATCGACCTATCTTCCTTATCAACTTCGAATCCAAATTGCTGGGGAAAGTTCTTGTGGGCCACTTGCGGTCCTGCATTCAGGACTTGGTACATTTAGACCAATCTGGCTTTATGCCGCACCGGGCCACCCAGCATAACATCCAATGTGTTCACAATGCTATGGCCCTGGCTCCAGAGTAGGACCGCCCGCTGCCTTACTCTTAGTAGATATAGATAAGGCCTTCGACTCCCTAAACTGGGAGTACTTATTCCAACTCCTAGGGGCAATCAATTTTGGGCCATGTTTCCTAGCGTACATATGCCTACTTTACACCGAACCTATGGCCTCTGTTTGCATCGCTGGTCATTGCTCTCCCTTCTTCTCCATTGGTAGAGGCACATGGCAGGGCTGTCCCCGTCCCCTTTCTTCTTCGCTCTGGCGGTGAGGGTCCGTAGGGACCTGGTGCTCCGAGGCTTTGATTGGCCAAGGTCACAGCCGGACCGCATTGCATTATATGCGGACGATGTCTTGTTTTTTATGACTGACCCTTGGATCTCGGGCCCACGTATTTTGCAAATTCTTCAGGTCTTTGGTCATAATACTGGGCTCCACACCAACCCAGCTAAATCTGTGCCATTCCCAGTATTCGGTCATCAAGGTAGGACTACATGGGCATCTCAACCAAAACATGCTACAGAGGGCTTCCAATACTTGGGGGTGTATGTGTCTCCCTGCCCGCAGATTTCATGGGCCGCAACATAAACCCGCTCCTTGTCAACCTTTGTGAGTAGACCTCTATTTGGGCCTCCCTACCTCTTTCGCTCTATGGACGGTCTGCCATTTTCAAAATGGTCTCCCTCCCTAGGGTGCTCTACCATCTTCAAAATTTTCCATACCACATTCCGAGAGCGTGGTTTGTACAAATTAACGGCATCCATAATACGTTTTTATGGAGAGGGGGGGCGATTCGGGTGGAATTGCAGACGTGCACAATCCACCTTTTGTGGAGGCATTGCAGCTGCTGACGTCTATTCCTATTACGTGGCGGCCCACCTTTTAATTTTCAATGATTGGTGGTACAATTCACCTACCGACCGGGCATTTGAGTTAGAGCATGCAGACATGGAGAGGACTCCCCTCCTGTGACTACTCTATAGCTCGCAGAAGCTTGACTCCTTACCCCACCCCAGCCAAACAACGATTAGGTTATGGCGGTGCACCATTCGACGAATGGGATGGAATATGCAGGCAACGCCCCTGTGGCACTGTAATTATTTACGCCAGGTGGCCGCATTGAAGGGGTTCCGCCAGTGGGACCACATTGGTATTTCCACATTAGGGGATGTTATGCGAGGCACCGCCCTTAAAAATCCTTCCAGCGACTGCAGGAGGAATTTCATCTCCACAAAACCCCGTTTTACAGGTACCGCCAGTTACGTCATGCTCTGGCCCCCGCGCTTGCAAATCTTGCTGACCTCCCTGAATTTCATCCGCTCAAGGGCCGCCTTCTTATGGGCGATCTCGGAGCACACAAAATACGACAGATATACCAGACGCTGATGACGCATTCCACCACGATTCTACATAGAACAAGGAAGGCGTGGCAGGATGACATCCCTGACCTGATGGATGACGACTGGGCGGAGGCGATAGCTAGCCCTCGGGGCGCTGCAGTAGCCTCCAGATATCGTCTTATTCAGTTCAAGTATGTGCACCGCATGTACTACACCCGTATTCGGCTTTGGAAGATGGGTGTTGTGCCATCCCCCATGTGCCTGCGCTGTGACAGGGAGGAAGAGACATTCCTCCACACGGTGTGGGCTGCTTCGCATTACAGCCTTTTTGGCGCAGGGTATTGTCATGCCTTAAAGAGGTGTTGTCCTGAGACCTGCCTCATGATCCCCGAGTGTTCCTGCTCCATAGTACAGAGGACATCGGAGGGAACAGATATAAGCAACACTTACTTTTTCTTGCCCTTACCATTGCCAAGAGGGATATAGCCCAGTTGTGGAAGGGAACTTCGCCGCCGACGATAGGGAAGCGGCGGAAAGAGCTAGATAAGTGTATGGGTGCGGAGATGGCAGTGTTTCAAGCGAGGGGCTGTCCCCAAAAACATAGAAAGATATGGTCTCGGTGGGCTACATACCGTGGCATTGGTCTCCCTCCTCTTCCTCCGCAATCCCCATAGGAACTGCCTCATGAGAAGCTTGTGGGCAAAAATGCATGTTGCATCATTTCCTTTTCTTGAACATATATGTGTACTGAATTTTGCTTGCTGATGCGGGTGGGGTGGGAATGTCTGCGTACAGTTCATAGTTTGTTTTCTTTTGTTTTGTATACAAAGTGTACCCATTGATATTTCCATTGCTGCTAATTCTTTGATATTTTGCTATCAAGTGGATTATGTCGGGCTGTCGCCCAAGTGGTACTTCAAACATTTAATAAAGTATGTTTAAAACAATATATATATTTAGCATAAAGATTCAGCTGGCTATGTTCCATAGAGGGCAGCCAGTATATAGAGTGCAGACAGAGAGATGATGTAGGCTTCCTACTCTCTTCCCTGACAATTTACTGGGCCATGGTATCCCTCTAGTAAACTACTATTAATTTTTAATTACTTTAAAAAAGCCCAGTTTCTGTTATCAGAGAATCAGGCACTTACTTGTGCACATAATCAACCTCACACTCTAACCTAACAGACTAACACTGCCTTTCTTCTTCTGCTCAAACCTTCCTATCCAGCCAACCAGACGCTGAATATTAGTAGTCGGCTATCACTATGGTACAAATATGTTATGTGTATTTGTAAAAAGCATTATCACCCACAAGGGTATCCTGGTGCTGAGCAGGTGTGTGTGTCTAGCCCTGTCCTCAGCAGGTTGGTTAACTGAAAATCTAGGTCTTCACCTTTCTTCAGAATTCAAGAAGAGAAAGGGAAGCTCAAATTTGGAGTGGGACGTCCTTCCACGCTTAAGGAGCGATTTGAGAGAACTCCTGCGCTCCTTATCTCATTCTGTATGTGTGCGAGTAGGAGTCTTGCAGTACAGGTGTCCGGGTGGTTGGTGGAAGCAGCTGTGACTGTTCAGGTTGGTGGGGCCTAGGTTGTATAGTACCTTGAATGTCTGTGTAAGAGTATGAATTGAGCGCAATAGTGAATTGGGAGCCAGTGTAGTTCCCTGAGGTGTAGTGTGGGTTTGGTTTGGGAAGTTGAGGATGAGTCTGGCTGGCAAGTTATTGATGGTTTGTACTCTCCTAGTGAGTTGATTGGTGAACCTGTCCTAGACGGTGTTCCCATAGTCTAACTTGCTGGTGACTAGGGCATTAGTGACAATTTTTCTAGTGTTGCTTGGGAGCCATTTGAAGATGTATCCCAGCATCGTCAGGGTGGTTTGGAAGCAAGATGCAGTGATGGTGTTGACTTGTGTAGTTATGTCCAATTTGCTATTGATGATTATTTCAAGGTTCCTGGGGTGTGCTTTGAGTGTGAGTCCGAGTTCAGCCGACCACCAGTCCAGCTTCAAAATACAGCACACACACAACCACTCAAGAAGTACACAATAGTAAACCTCATCACACAGACCCAACACACTTTTAATATACTTAATGGGCTTCCATCGAACACACAAATAAGTGACCATCCATGCATTTTAGGCTCAACCAAGCCAAAGGCCAGACTGGAAACACCATGTCCTGCCAAGCACTAGGAGAGCATATACATAAAAAAATGAAATATAGCAGCTGCTCATGAAATATAGCAGGTGTGAAAGCCAAACTTTTTTTTTAACAAATCTTTTTTATTGAAAAGAAAATCCAAATAATACAATACAATCAAAACAGGAGCAGTATAAGGCAATCGCTGAGATGTTCATGATTCAAGATATAAATATACATTCAAAATACCAATCGTTACATTGGGTCTATAGCTCCATCAATTATATCATAGTCCCACATAGGCAATAAATCTTTATAGCGTCTCATCGTCAACTACAAATGGAGGAGCATTGCCAAAGGGGGTTCATAGCAAACCTCTGCTCACGTTCCAGTGGCCCCGTATCTTCGTCCATTTGCCCGGACATCCCCTACTTTCATACACCACTCTCTCTTCTTGAATGCACCAATCTGTATTGGATTCCCAATCTATGTATCGCAGTTCAACCCCTCCCTTCCACGTTCAAGCAATATTGCGCTTTGCCATCATGCAGCCCAACGAGACCCATATTCTTTCAGTTCTTGATAAATCAGTAGCATCCCAGATGTTCAGAAGACAAAGCCGGGGGGAAGCGTCAATAGGTTTATGACATATCGGGGACATGGTGGGGACAACTCTTCCCCAGTATACCTGAAGGCTCGGGCAGTCTCAGAATTGGTGTAAAAAGGCACCAGTGTGACCACAGCTGCGGGGACAAACTGGGGAGCTGAGAATCCCCATCTTAACAAGCGCATAGCTAGTATAGTAGGCTCTGTGGAGTATTTTTAATTGTATGAGTTTTAAACAGGAACGGATGGCCACCTCCCGGGGTGATGCCAGAGCCTCCCTCCATTCCTCATCGGTCATGTCTCCCACGTCGTCAGTCCATTTGGTGCGTATTTTATCGTGAGTCTCAGGTAAGTTTTGAGGATTTTGCGGTAGGTCAGTGAGATAGCTTTTTCCAGGAGGTAGTCATCCAGTAGCCTATCCTCCAAAGGAGAGGAGACCGGTAGGTCAAAACCCTTAGGTAATGCTTTGTGTAATGCGCTACGCACTTATCAAATGGTTTCCCTCTCATGCAACTGATACTGTATCTATAGGTCACCAAACGGGACAACCCCACCCCTCGCCCACAGGTCCCACTCCTTAGATAGGCCAATCAGGTCCACTTTTTCAAATCCTGGTTGCTTTGAGAGCATACCTAATTGATAGGACTCCAACAGCGGAGTAACCTGTGTGATTTTACCTTTCCAGCCCAAAGCGGCAGTTGCTGTGTGCCATGTGGAAACCGTGGTAGAAGTCGAGGTATGTCTGGGTGCGTGTTTTGTCCCGCCATACAGTGCCCTCAAATAATTGCCAGGAAGCATATTTTGCCTGTCCATCCTGTAATGGGTCGGTGAGTCCAGTGGTTGAGAACCACCAACTGTGAGGCCCAGTAGTATGATCTGATGGCTGGCAAAGTGATCCCACCGTCATACCAGCTTTTAGTAAGCTTGGCCAGGGCGATTCGAGGCATACCATTATTCCAGAGCAGAGTGAGAACCTCGGAATCAACTGATCGAAAATACTGGGGTGGGACCAAAGATGGCGTATTCTGTAACGCATAGAGAAACCGGGGGAGTGCCATCATTTTGTAAAGGGCGCCTCTTCCCAGGAGCATGAGAGGTGTTGTTTTCCAATGTTGCACATCAGCTCGGAGACAATGTAAGGGAGGTACTAGATTTCATTGGTGGAAGGACCCTGTGTCCCTCGTGATATATATGCCGAGATATCGGAAACCCTCTGTGACTATCTTGGCCTCACAACCTGATGGAAGGATCGGGTGTTCCCCACTGAGAACGTAGACCAGTGATTTATCCCAGTTGATGGTGTGAAAGCCAAACTTGGCCATTATGATCTCTCGGAACCATTAAAAAGTACAAAACATGTATCTTTTAAGATACATGACCCAAAACCAAGTGATGTGTCCCTGGCCCGACTCATTAACAAATCCAGAAACAGATAACCAATGGGGCAGGCCATCTGGAGGCCTCCAGAAAAGCATAGTAGGGACATTCAAGGACTCAATACTAGCAGAGCCCACCTTAAAGCACCTCCTATACATGGGAGCAGAGGGAAAGCAGGCTACAAACTGTGTATTATATATGTTTACTACCCTTTGTCAAGTGTTGAGACGTTAAAGAAACCAAAATATCTATTTTCCTACATCTGACACAAGCATACATTCAGTCTGCATCGTTCCTGTTGTTTGAGGTTAAACTAAGGCGGTAAATGAATTTATGGTCATCAGTTATTTAGTGGCAAGATTTTTGGCACTCCGAGCAAAATGATATTACTCCTCTCCTCTTCCTCGAGCAACAGGCAATTATATGCTTTAGTTGCAAACTAACCACCCCTACCCTACTGTGGTGGTACCCTAAAGGCGGCCACCTAATACCCCCTTAATAATCCGCTAGCCCTGATTAACGACAATTGACACATCTAGCATTGGTCACTTCAAGTTGTCTTGCCATGCCTGAAAAATAAAGGACTCCATTCTTCAAGTAGTCAATGAATGAATTACATTTTCGAAAAGTCTGTAAGAAAAGATCTACCACCATATCTTCTTGAGGGGTTTTGCAAGGTTGAACTAGACACAGATGGCACATGGACAACTCCCAGTAGCCTGGGTGGTAGAGTGGATAGTCTAAGTGAACCTTAGACAATCCAATCCCAAAGCAGCCATGAGGGAGCAGCACACACTTTGCTCATTGACAAATAGAGGATATTCTTTTGTGAAAAAGATCTTACTGATCAAGACAATTGGCATATCTGTAAGATTACACTGGTATTGCCACTCTAGGCTTCAGATGACAGTGCTGATTAAAAATGAAAAAATTGTAAAATATCTTCACTTAAATCAATACCTTCGGATAAATCATTAAATACAGCCATAGCAGCAAGTACCCTCCGACACCCAGGAAATAGCAATGATTTTGCCCCACACATCTGCACGTTTTGGCGATTTTTGGGGAAACGACCTTTCATGTGAACACTCTACAATAATGTTTATTGCATCTTGACCTAGGAACACATTCACGGAAACTTTATACGGATGTTCCAACGTCCACCACAGATGCTTTCAAACTTGATATGGTCCTGATGATGACCTTCATAGGCATACGGTGGAAATCAAAGGTCAACACAACCGTCCCTTTTTCTGACAACCTTGACTTGGTTGATCTGGTCTGTAAATAAAATTCTCATCTCTTGCTGGAATTCAAGGCTCAAGACAGTAGCTGCAATTTTCGGAAACTTAGTATTCACTAGTGTGTTCACTATTTACAGAGCACTGCACCACCCACTTCTGTGGTGAATCAATCCATTACATTTATGGTCTATTACAGATTGCATTTCTTTTTTCTACATGTTGTTTGTGACTGTCTATTCAATATAAATGCTTTCTTTGAAAAATAATTATTTAAATGTTTCCATATGAATAACATTAACAAGGGACTTCTGCTTTTTAGGTCGAGCCTGGGCAGTGCATGACCTGCTCTGCAAGGTATGCTGTATTGGAGTATGGACTTGAAGCTCTGCCCACTTTCCGCCCATATTTCACATTGGCTTGTGTCATTGCCCTTAGTAAATGCTGGCTTCTGATTCATTAATAGGCTGGTTAGTCCTGCCTTAGTACCGCCTTGTCTTCATTTGTAACCTTCCATGAGGACTGGCCCTTTTACTTCTGTTGTTACACAGTATGTATTTAGTCTGTAAGCACTATTTTCTTTAATGAGTTTCTCTTATTGCAGGGACAATATGCTTTCCTGCAACATTCAGCGCGCCTTGCGCGCTTTCACTTTCCAAGCATCCCGGGCCAATGGCGGCCGCTTTTTTAAAATAAAATAGGTCTCGCATTTACAAGAGTTTGAGCTATTGGCATTGTAAATGACAATGCCTTTTTTATGTTTTAATTATCAAAACAGATAAATAAAAGGCATTGTCATTTACAATGCCAATAGCCTAAACTCTTGCAAATGCGCGACCATTGCATTGCAAACGCATGTTTTAATTCATAACAGTTGTAACACTGTTATTTATATGCATCTAATTACCCGGGTTCCGTTAAAAATTGTGGGGTGCCCCTCCTTGTTGTTTATTTAAAGTACGTCTATGTAACACCCATGTGCTTGTGCTGCACATAAAGAATTGTGGGTTTTGTGGGGGGCTTCTCTGCTTATGCGCAGCGCCGCACACATGAAGAAATTAAAATCTGGAAATGAGTAGTGTGTAATGTGTGCAGGGGTGTAGCTTCAGGAGGGGTGTGACACTCCCCAAATAAATGCATTGTTTTACTTTCAAACTCTGTTTATTTAACGTAGAGGAACCTTGGTCATGTTATACAGCTCTGTACATCATATACTACAATTGCATAATTTTTCACACGTGTCAGTACATAATTTTCGACGTAGCGGGTGTAGTGACATTACATACACTGCAATTCACACTGTACAGTGGTCCTCTGGGGACGAGACATTCGGTGGTTCACATAACCCCCCCCTGTACACATTCCATTTTGTCCAAATTGCTAACCATTTTTTGGGACACCCCCGTGCAACGTATACAGTTTTCTCGCGAACCATACACCAGTCCATATCTTCCTTCCATTTCTTTAACGTAGGTGATGCAGCGGCCCCCCACAACTGTGCTATGTTGCGCTTGGCAACCGCCTGCCCCAGTGTGACCCATAACCTCCCTTGCACGTTTTAATCTGTGGGCTCCCAAACATTCTGAAGGCATCTCTTGGCCTCAGGCAGCAAGGGCACTCCCCACACCGTACTCATAACTTTCAGGATATTCCACCAGAAGACTTGGACTACTGGGCACTCCCAGAGCACGTGTAGGAATTCGCCCTACATTCCACATCCCCTCCTGCATATCCCGTCCACACTACTCCCCATGTGGATCAGTTGGGACCCTGAGAGGTAGACTCTATGTAAAATATTTAGCTGTATTAGTCTTAATTTTGCCGATATAGCCACTTCCTTGGGTGAGGAGAGTGCATCCTGCCATTCCTCATCGTCTACTTCTAGACCATCCCTTACCCATTTCTCCCTAAGTGTCGCGAGGGGATCAGGGGTGTGGTGGTTGAGTTTTTTGTACGTGAGAGATATACATTTGTCTGGTAGGTGTCCATCAAGCCGTCTGTCCTCGAGCGGGGATGCTTCAGGTAGCACCGTGCCTGACCGGATGGTGGCTTGTAGAGCATGCCGAATCTGTGTATAACGGAAGTGTTCCGACGTCCCCATTTCGTATGTCTGTTGCAGTGTAGCAAACGTCACCACTCTATCCTGCCCCCACAGGTCCCTAATATGCGAAATACCGATGACGTCCCATTTTTCAAACCCTATAGTTCGCCCCAGAGTCCCCAGCCGTTCCGTATCCCAGAGGGGGGTGGCTAATGTGAGTTTATTGGCCCATCCCAGAGCTTTGTTGGCCACATGCCATATCTGGACTGCGTGTTTAGTGGGGCCTGTGAGCAGGTACCTAGTAGGTCTGGAATACAATGATCTCGTGAAGTCACCACCCGGCAGCAGCCACCTATCCATTCCGTATGCAGGGTCATCTCCACTTCCGTACTGGCATTGGTTAATCGCAGCCAGTTGCGCTGCCCAATAGTACTTCCTGATGTCTGGCAGGGCTATACCTCCATCATACCACCCCAACGTGAGCTTGCCTAGAGCTATTCGAGGCCTACCATCCCATAGTAAGTCTCTCTGCAAGGACTCGACCTCCTTAAAGAAGGTGTGTGGTACCATGTCTGGGTAGTTTTGAAGGGCATATAAGAATCTAGGCAATGCCATCATTTTGAACAGCGCCGCTCTCCCAAGCAGGGACAGGGGCAACTTCTTCCAGACATCCACATCCCTTCGGAGCCTTTGCAGTGGAGGCACCAGGTTTCGTTCGTATCTCTTCCTGATATCAGTGGTTATGAATATACCTAGATAACGGAAACCGTCCTTCGCTACCTGAATTGTGCATTCTTTTTCCTTACGCCTACCCGCTATGATTGAGAGAGCCTGCCCCCTAAGAACTGTCTTGAATGCCTCCCACAGAGTGGACGGTGAGTCCACCGTGCCCTCGTTATCCACAAAGTATTGGTCAATTACTTTTACCTAAATAAATGCATTGTTAACCAGGTAGCTGGGTCATGGGGCCCTTAGTCGCGTCTGCTATGGTGGTTTTTCATTGTGGGTCAAGTATAAAAAACACCTTTGCAGTAAAACAGGAGAGAGACAGAGATATACATGGGATGGCTTAATTTCAATATGTGAAACCAGATAACTTGAAATCAATATTGGCTTTCCTGCTTGTCCAAATTGTGTTATCCTAGGCAAACATTTAATTACAGAGGTTCCTTTAACTCTATATTCACATATGAGTGTAATTAAATGTCTCTTTTTGCATGATCACCCCAAAGTTTTGGACTGATGCTGCTGATTTTTCGACTCTGAGAGTGCACTGAGGACTGTTAAACAGACCTAAGTGCTAGTATTCTAACCCCTTAGAAAGTGTGTGTTGAATTGATTACCACCAATTGGCATAAGCTGACTTACTTATAAGTCCTGAGTATATGGTACCAAGAGTACCCAAGGCTCGTAAGACAGAGTATCTCTCCAGGACTGCAGCACTGGTTGTGCCTCCCTGGGTGGGAAATTGTACCAAATGGCTTCCAGCCTGCTACTGCAGCCTAGAAGCGCAGTTTTAAACTGCTAATTTGATTTAAACCAAAGTCAAAGCCCCTTACTTCCCTGAACAATATATTTAAGTCTTCCCTATGGAAGGCTCATGGAGCCCTGAGGCAGGGTGTTCTATATTATTAAGTAGGACAAGTGCTTTTGATCTGTCCTGGCAGTAACACTTCCAAACTGTAATTTTGCTGTGGAAAGTTAGTAATGTTTTGAGAAAACAATGGTTCCTAAAGGGCCAGTGCGGTCCAAAATAAACAAGAACAATTGCATTTGCGAAGGTGTTCATCAATATGCCTATATTAAGTGGGCATATAAGGTAATTAATGCCAGATGGAGCAATAAAAGATAGTTATTCGACAGGGACACAGAAGAGTTAATGTAACGTACAGTATTTAATTTAATATTTTCAACAATATTGAGAATATAGTTCAAGTGCTCACAAAAAGTGACAGCAAGCGTGATGTGACAAGTGAAGGTGACTTTTTAAAATGTATACATCGCATTGACAACAAGGATAGAAACTCCTAAGTGCAATTTTTAAACAATAAAAATAATTTCTTGTTGTATATGGGTCAGCGGAGTTTTGATCTCACTGATTTGAGATCATCAGAACAGAAAGTTTGTGAGCAAGAAGAAGCTATTAAAAATGGTAAAATTAATAATATTAAGCACAGTACCGAAGTGACTGGTACAGTACATCTATTAATGATCTAGTGCTCCCAGTGGAACAATTCAGATGAAAAAACATTAATTATGGTCAAGCATACTTAGAAATGAATTGGTAAGAAGACATCAAGAAATGGTGACTTAGTTAAAAACATGTACACACCTACTTACACCGTAGTGTGCGACAGCCTATGTCAAGATCAGGCATTAAAAGTTTCATTGTATGCAAATTATAATATTTAATGTGTGCAGAGCAAAGTCACAGAAGGTCAAGGAAGATGAGAGAGGATCTCACAGAAAAGGAGGAGCGGGAAGAGCTCAGTGTATGCCAAGACAACATTCACACTGTAAAGGAGTTGTTGTGGGGACTTACTAGGCAACCTGGCAGAGGCTGGTGCTATGTAAATTTACTGTATAGGCGTCTAGCGAGATGTACAGGGGTGGACGCTGTTACTGGCGTCTGGATTGCATAAGCTGTCATCTGCCTTGACCCTCTGTGACTTTTTGCTCTGCGCACCTTAAATAATATAATTTGCGCACAATGAAATTTGTAATGCCTGATCTTGACGTAGGCTGTCGCACACTACGGTGTAAATAGATGTGTACATGTTTTTAACTAAGTCACCATTTCTTGATGTCTTCTTACCGATTCATTCCTAAGTACGCTTGACCATAATTAATGTTTTTTTCATCCGAATTGATCCACTGGGAGCACTAGATCATTAATAGATGTACTGTACCAGTGACTTAGGGACCATGCTTAGTATTATTAATTTTACATTTTTTATAGATTCTTCTTGCTCACAAACTTTCTGTCCTGATGATGATCTCAAATCAGTGAGATCGAAACGGCGTCGACCCCTATACAACAAAGAAACTCATTTTATTGTTTAAAAATTAAACTTGGGAGTTTCTATCCTTGTTGTCGATGCGATGTATATATTTTAAAACGTCACCCTAACTTGTAAGATCACGCTTGCTGTCACTTTTTATGAGCACTTGAACTATATTCGCAATATTGTTGAAAATATTAAATTAAATACTGTACGTTACATAAACTCCTCTATGTCCCTGTCAAACAACTATCTTTTATTGCTCCGTCTAGCATTAATTACCTTATGTGCCTTCTTAATATAGGCATATTGATTAACACCTTCTCAAATGCAATTGTTATTGTTTACTTTGGACTGCACTGGCCCTTTAGGAACCATTGTTTTTACAAAACATTTATAGTCACCCCAGGTTCGAATGTTGGGGTTCCCTTGTTTTTCTTATTACGTGGAATGTTAGTAGCCCCATTGGCTAAAACAGAGTTACCGTCTAAACCCTCCACCTCGTCAACTTCTGAATGAGTCTACTAAAATGGGTATTTCAATATATCAAATAAATAATCGCTTTGATTTGATTTGATGCCTAATACGAATGTAATGTCTCTTTTAAGGAAAAGCTATTTTTAGAAAGTTGGCACTCTGTAGCCCAGTTTGTCCAGTGGCCTCATACAGTTCCTGGCCACCAGAGAGTTTTCTGCCCTCCTATGGTGTAGTGTGAATGACTCCCAGGCTTAGGAACAATGGTAGCCTGCTACAGAGGGAGGTGTTACCTCCCCCTTGCAGGAAGTCACTCAGGTGTTGGCCCAAAGGGCGAGCTTCAAAGGTGAAGCTGCCTTTGGTGGGCAAATGGCAGTCACACTCCTGAGATGTTCCTCCTTTTTTCAGGTAGACAGGCTGGAAGAAGGAACAGAGAGTGGAAACCAGTGCTCAAACCGGTTGTTCCGTGGACTTGTAGCCCACAGGTAGCCACACTTCTGGGGCTGAGGTCTACTAAGCTCCTAACATCCAAGGAAGGGCTCATCCATTTGGGAGTGGACAGAATAGCGCACCCTGGAATTGCTAGAATCTACACATAGGTGGAAGTCGTCACAGTGCGGGAGGGATCCTGGTAGCCCATTGGCTAGTGACTGCATCATCCTCCAGGGAACTTTCTGGGTATAAATATGGCACCCTTGGTACCCTGAAGCTCAGATCACTATGGAACTGGAGCAAGGACTGAAAGAGGATTGGCCTGCTGACCCCTAGACCTGGCAAAGAGAGGCTGCAACATCTGCTGGACTGCACCTGCCGCACCTTGGGCTATCGGAGAGAGGACTGTGCCTGCGGCTCCTGGCTTCAGGAAACGTCTCTTCCAAGCCCCAGACAGGGGTGTGGCTTAGTCACTAAGATGGGGGTGAGCTTCAGATTTTCCAACAATCACTAAGTAATATAATGTTTAGATACATTATAAACAAGCAGGGCACATGAGAGGGAGTTTAGGGGCAGTGGAAAGGGAGACGAATACTGATTGGTGGGGGTAGTAGGTGACAGAAAACACAATATTTGGTAAAATAACGAACACTTTTGAAGACTTTTAAAACAGGGAGAGGGAGAGAGTGTGTGTGGGTTTTTGTCTTTTTATATACAAAAATTCCTAGTGAAATTCGGAAAACACCTCACTCATGAAAGCCTCATATCCAACTAATTAGCAGAAAATAAATTTATTAGGGGGGTGTAACACCCCAAACACCAACCCTGAAGCTACGTCCCTGGCCCCAGACTAAAGAAGTGACTGCAAGGGTCAGTTAGCTGGCCCCCTGGAACCACCATCAGGGCCATCAAAGCTGTAGTAAGCAAACTTAGAAAGTCAGTAGCCACTTTTATTTCTTAAATAATATACTATTCCTCACACAATTCACTTGAAGCAAATGTAATTCAAATCAGAAACCAACAATAGGTTCTTGATGATTTCCAAATAAAGGGAACTCATAAATGTGTTTTCCTATTATAAAAGCGTATTTATTTTAAACCAGATGTTGGTGTATGTGCCTCATTGTGTGTAAATAAATGGTAATCACTACCTTCACTGTGATGCTTGTCGAAATATTTGGGATCACACCTAAAGGGGGAATGACTCCTGACTGTGAAAAGTACAAGCATTGTCATACACCTGCCCCCGCAAGATAGACCAATGCTGCAATCCTTCTTAGGGATGAACAGCTATTGCTCCAGTCGTGGGGTTCGGCACAATCCTTGGTTAATACAATGGACATCCAAATGCTCGGACAAACATTGTGGCCTATGCCAACTGAAATCTATTTCATACTGAATGTGCCCATTCTCAGCAAGAAAAAGAGAGCCTGGTTGTAATGTGGGCTTGTGAACATTTTCATATTGTTCGGTATGGAAAGCATTTCACCCTTGGCCACCAGGCGTTGCTCACCTTTTTTGGAAAACCAAAAGCCAAGATGCCCATTATTGAGAGGTGGGGGTTGAGACTGCAAGAGTATGATTACACTATTGTGGATAAGCTGGGGAAGGATCAAAACGGTGCAGATTACTTCTCACAAGTGCCGTTACAGTGTCACAGTGCAACGTCTAAAGCGGCTGAAGGATACATACATTAATTCCATCTCAAAGTCCAGCACCCCTGCAGCTCTATCCATTGAGCAGACCCTTGCTGCTACCAATACAGACAGATATACCGCAGCACAATCACGGAGAAAACATACTCACATAGATGACGTTGAATATCAAAAATTCAAGAAAGTGCAGGAAGAACTCAAGAAGGTATCCTACTAAGAGGTTCAAGAATTGTCATAACTGAGAGCTTGAGGCAACAAGTTATTGAACTGGCACACAAAGGACATTGTGGCATTGTAGCCATCAAGGGAGCCCTCATAGACAGAGTGTACTTTTCCCCGCTTTGACAAATCAGTCGATAAGGAACTGAAATCATGTCACCCTTGTAACTGCTTGTCTCCCAAGACAACACAGCATCCACTAAATATGTCTGACCTTCCTAAACTAGTGTGGGAGTAAATTGCAGTTGATTTCTTTGGACCTTTAAACAATGCCTATCATCTCATTGTAGTTATTGATGAGCACTAATGTTTTCCCTTAGTGGAAGATTTATCATCGACCACACATGGCAAAATCATAGAGGGGCCGGATGATATTTTTGCAGCGTGGAGTGTTAACTCCAACCTCAAATCTGACAACAGTCCGCCCTACAATAGCAGAGAGTTTACTGACTTTCCTAGTCATTTGAACGTCAAGCATCAGAAAAGCATGCCTCTCTGGCCACAGGCAAATGGCGTTGTTGAACAATTTATGGGCACCCAGAAGAAAGTGGTTCTATGTGCTGTGCTTGAAGGAATCAAACTCAGGTCAGCTTTGTGTCCAGCCCTTCATGCCTATCAGTCAACTCCTTATTCCATTACAGGTGAAAGCCCTGCCACTTTCCTGTTTGGGAGAGCCATTGGGACAAAGCTGCCACAATGGACCACGAGCCGAGTACTAGACACTGATGAGATTCGTGTCACGGATGCATCTTGTAAAAGAAAGATGAAGGCCTATGCAGATAACCGCAGATGAGCTAGAAACACGGTCTTTGAAGGAGACCGAGTTCTGGTCAAATATAAACGGAAATGCATGACTGATGCTCCGTTTGATGCTGATCCATTGAGAGTCGTGACAGGTAAAGGACATCTGGTGACCGCCCAACGTCCTGGAAAGTCCATCACGAGACACTGGTCCCATTTCAAACATCTGCCTCAATGTTCATCAGCTACAGACGTCACTAGTGAAACAAGTCCACCTGAGTGCCGAAGTCAAACATCTGAGTCTACAGCTACGATGCCAGATGACAGTGCAGCTCCTTCATCTCGTCCGATTCGATCGAGAAGATTGGTGCAAGCAACTCGACTACTCATTGAGGAACTCTAATGCATATTATTTTGTTTGTGTATTTTATATTTAACAAAGGGAGGATGTGATGTTGTGATCATGTGCAGTAGGACCTTTATGGTCCTAGTCTGACTCCTAACAAAGCTATGTAATCAGTTGGGAGGTATTTGGGGGTGTCTGGGTGTGGTCAATAAAGTTTATGACGCGTACATTCAGTTAATGCTTGCATGTCGAAGAATAAAGATGTGTATAACAGAGCTCCGTGTGTGGCGTAGTCATTTGTGTGCCCCAGAGTTGGAGATGGATGCTATAAAACCTATTGATAGAAAAGGTAACTTGGCAGGTGTCTCATCCTCCTTCTGAATTATGTTCATGCGCGTAAGAGCATTAGGAGGTATATATATCCCATATATCATGATCCAGGCGTGGCGTATTGATGATATTTTTTTTCCTTTTGTTTGGTTTGTTTGTCTGGATATTAACTGTATCACCTTTGCATCAAACTTTACTTCTGAAATAGACAATGAGGTACAGAAATCCATGAGGAATGCCGGAGGGGCACATTGATAAACGACAACAACGGGGTAGGGTAAGGCAAATAAATTGTCATCCTAATGGACATAAGAGTGCGACTCTTTCGGAGTCTACATCCGGCATCATGTATGGAAATCACATTCAAATGTACACTTGTCGGAGCTGCAGAACTGGTATTGGTTACAATTTATTATGTTTGAACAGCTTGCATGATAATGTATATTGCGCTCGCAACGGGCACCTGATCCCTACCTCATATGTGTTTATTGTTACTTATATTTTGGGGAAAAATGCAAATAAAGATGTTTTTGTGTATGATCTGCAGCATCCATGTTGTGCTGTCGGGGTCTAGAAGACTGGTACCTGGAGCACTGAGGGCCACCTGGAGGAGCTTTACAGTGCATGGGATCATACCTCCTGCACTGTTTACCATACTGTGGGGTATGATTCCTACATGTTTTATATCAAACATGACAGGATTTGTTACAGCCGATTTTGAGATGGTCATCGCATAATGATGTAGTGCCCCTCTATATGTTTTATGGCTGTTTCATTTACAACCAAGGAGAATGGACTCCATAGGCTGTAGAGGAGTCCTTCTCATGCAGGGGCACCCTCACACTTGGAACCGAGCACCCTGCCTTCAGGATTGTAAGGTACGCCTTAGGGGTGACTTATAGATTTTAAAGGCAGTGACCTTAGATATAGGGAACCTATATCTTTTGTAAGTGGTGCTAGCACCAGTTCACACAGGCTGCAATGGCAGGCCTGTGGTTACAAATTGAGTGGGCTTCCGTGGGTGGCATAATGCATGCTTCAACCCATGGAGGACCCCTGGTGTATCTACACCCTGGGTACCTTTGTACCATATACTAGGGACTGATAAGTGTACACCAGTGTCCAATCTGGGATGTACCTTAGTACTAACCATACCAATTTAGGAGAGAAAGCACAGAGACTGGGGTTCTGATTAGAAGGATCCCAGTCAGACTAGTCAGAAACAGCATTGCATCAAGCACAAAGTGGGAGTAACCATAAAAGCAGATCCTACTTTCCTACATGTGACTAAAGATACAAGACCAGGTCTGTCTGAAACAGACCTTCACAAGTCTCATGTTTTAAGAAATCCCTCTATCAACTGATAACATTTTCAGGCTAAATGTCACTGTGTGTTTTTTAAGCCAGATCATTTTTGTTGTGATCAGAATAGCATGCTTTGGGCCATAGCTCTCTATTCATACATGATGGTATTCTCACGTTAAGTGACTCTCCAAGGAGCAGCTTCTATAGGGAAAAAAACCTATTGCACCTATCTTAGAAATATACAAGAAAAACATCCACCACACTCTTACTTATGGTATGGGGGTCTGGTGTTTCAGAGATGTCCCTGCTATCCAAGCAGAGGAAAATAGGTTTTGTCGGCGCTTGCTGGGAGTTCCTACATCGACCGCACATTTTCCTTCACACTCAGAACTAGGCCTAGATTATGTACAAGATCTTATTAACCTATCCCCGATGGTAATAAGGTGCTCCATATGTTTGAACAAGGAGGCGGAATTAAATTGGGCCATACGTTTTGGCCTGTCCTGCAACTCCGGGCTAAAAATTCCTTGGCTACAATATATAAAAGACACAATGGGCATATATTTGAAAATCCAGAGTGCAGAGTGTTTAATGAGGTTTCAATTAACTTACACTAACAGAAATAAGCCTATGATCGTTTATGTCCAGCAAAATACTTATAGGGATCCAGTGAGTGGTATGTAATGCTGATGTCGCCGCTATGACTTTTGAAGGTGCAGGAAGTTTACATGCAGGTGCAGAAAGGTTACATGCAGGTGTAGGAAGTTTGTATTGCCGCTGCTTGTTTTTCAAGGGTTGAGATCAGCTGGAGGTATTTACACTGGGACAGCCTGTGCTGTGTTAGTCAGGTGTTGTGAAGGAAGACGCCTTCTATGGGAACCCAAACAGACCTGCCCGTGATAGCCAACATATGACATATGCCTAACAACCAGACTTCCGCTTTTGCTGCAACACTCCTGCATGTTTCACACGTATCTAGCAACTGTGAACAACTGTAGGCTGACTGCACCGGAAGCAGGTAACCACAGCCGCAGTTTCCCACAGACATCCTCCGATAGCTAGTTAAAAAAATAAACTATGTGTTTAGTTGACAGGTAGTTTTTGTGGAAATACATTTGTAGCTAAATACAAACAAATTAACACACTGCACGTACGGCATAGGATAGTACCGTGCCCACAACTGCACTTCCCTCAAAGCACGAACATCCAACATCACACATCAAACAGAGCACAACACATACAGCCATTTACCAAAACTCCGTTTATTTGATTATCAATATGCTTTGGCCAGCACACACCCACTTTACACCCACCAGCAAAAAGCACAACAGAACATGTTATTCAGAACCTCTGATATCCACTCATAGCTGCCCAGATTGGCTAGTAGCTACATATGAGAGATCACCAAAACCAAACCTCTAACAACAATCAATTCACTCTGAAACCAACGAGCAAGCAAACAACCTAAACAGCACCAAACCTTTTGACAAGGACCCCAGCCACAGCTAGCAAAAATAGAAATCAGCTATAAGACGTAACAGAATCAAAAAAATAAACATGCAGCCTACCCATAATCAATCAAAGCTGTGGTCTGTGAAGGAATCTTCTAAACGAGAGGTACATTGCCATACTATTGTCAGAATGTGCAATATATAAATGCATGTAATATAACACAGCAGTTCTTAATCTTTTGACTTCTGTGGACCCCCACTGAATCATTAGTGGAATCTGGGGACCCCCACTGAGTCATTGTTGGAAGCCAGAGATACTCAGCCTAAGCAATTTCTATGATTTGGACCTCAAAACAACACACAAAAATACAAAAACAAGTATACATCGAACAGATGCTCAGATTTTGTGTAATTCACAATCAAATGTAGAAAAGGTTTTCGCATTTTCATTGTTACTTCGTTGTTTTATGTACTTTATTCATTTTAATTGATTGAATTTAATATTGCTTTATTTTTTAAACCCTTGCAGACCCCTTGAGTAGGCCTCACAGACGCCAAAGTGGTCCTCGGCCACAGGCTAAGAACCACTGATAATGGACACATATTCAGAAAATGGTAAAAGAGTTTTTATTAGTGCTTAATACTGCAGTTTTGCTAAATCGTATCCCTGTGAATGACAGTTATTAATATTACTTATTTGATGATACGCAGTTTACTGAAATCAGAAAAATCACCTTGATCTTGGAAGACTGAAAAACACCATTGTAGGCACACGGGGCTCACACTGTCACAAGTGCTTAATTTATAAAAAAAAAAAAAAAGAAAAGTTAAAAAAAAAATGTATGGTCCAAAAGTAGAACTGAATGCAGTGTTGCCAGATACTAAGGCTGCTTAGTGCTGATCCACGTCATGCCTCTTTCTTCCACTAATCGTTCATGTCTTTCTATCTTGCTCTTTCAGGTTCTTTCTCATCTCTACGTTCTCTTTGTCACCGTCTTCCTACTTTTCTCTTCCTCCTTCTTTGTTCCTTTTCTGCCATTCTATCTTTTGTTCTGTAACTAAGGCTGAAGATGAAAAATAAGCCCTGGTTCTGAAAAATGAGTGCGCACCTGCAACCACCAGCGCAAATTAAGCACTGGAATTGCCAGCAACGTGTGAGGGGCCTCTTTTTTGGTATTCCAAGAACAGTAATCCTTTGATTAATAATTGGTTTCTTTCTTAGGTTGACATATCCTTATTTTAAAATAATGAGGCTCTGCTTTCTATTTTTATCTATACCAAAGTTTAATGTCCGTATTACCACAGCTTTCAGGAATAAAAGATGGACACATTTTGTTCTACACATAAAAACACCCACTCCCAGACCCATTTGGCAGGGTCTTCGGCATATCCAATAGCATTTTCCTGAGAGGGGAGCTTCATTATGATGGGGCAAGGGTAGACCTGAGAAGAAATGATTCCCTACAGAAAGAAGTGCCTACGCGTGCTCATTTGAAAGTAGGTTTGTGAGAAAGTTGAGGTTACTTCTTTAAAGAACTGAAGTATGAAGAATTGGTAGTGAACAGTAGTGTTGCACCATCGTAAAAGATCTCATATCTTGTGTGAGAATGACAGAAGAAGAAATAGCTACCGTGTAATATTAGTTCTTCTCAAGGAGAATCTCCATTCAAAACTTAAACACTGAATTGAGTGAAACACTTTGTTAGAACCGGGGTCTCCAGTTGGCCAGAGTCTGCACCCTAGTCAAGTAAGGACCACTAATTCCGACAAGGTCGCTTGGCGCGAGGCAGATAGGCACGCACGGGGCTATGTGTAAAATAGACAGTTAACACTCGCGTCTGGCTATCTTCCCAAGGTACTCAGGCCCCAGGAGCCCCTGGGGCTATCCCTGTTGTAAATATGACTGAGTCTCCAAGTTGGCGTAGGCCCAAGATCTCCCCGACTCACCAGTTCAGTCACTCGAGGGGTGAGAAGCGATGGAGCGTAGGGCACCTCCATGCAGACCCTCCGTGAACCGGCCTCCAGACAACCCCTCCCCGGTCAGCCCCCTCCACACTTCCCGTGGGGCTGTTACCTGGGGGGAAGAGGATGTCGCTGTCATCTGTGGGCCTCCCCATGGTGGGGGAACTGGTCTGGCGGGTTCGGGGAGCTCTTGCGCTCCCTGGCGGCTCCTCGCAATGGTGCCTGGGCGAACCCCGGGTTTCCTGGCAGCACTCCACCCGTCAGCCAATGGGCGCGTGGCTTCCCAGGAATGCGGCCAGTGACGCTGTAGGCCAGAGTCCCGGTTGCTAGGCGCCGCTCCACCTTCTCTGCCCAATCCCAGCGCGGCTCTCTCCGGCCGGGGCTGGGGATTCCTTCGCGCCCACGGCTGCAGCGCCTCCCGGCCGCAACAGTGAACTCGGCAGCACTCCTTCGGTCCCAGAGGCTGCGGCGGGGAACGTGGGCACAGCAGCGACTCTCAGTGGACTTCCGGCCAGTTGCAGACCCCGGGCAGCGACGGTGAGTTCCCGGTAAGCAGCGCCTCCCTCTCTCTCCCCTCAGGGGCCGCAGCGGTGATATTGGGCAACACAGCAGTGATCCTCAGCAGCGCGCCGGTCACGGGCACACAGCGCTCCTTCGCCACAGCGCTTCAGTCCTTGCACTACGCTTTACAGTACCTCAGGGGTCCCCAGGCAGCAGCGGGGCTTTCAGGCTCACAGCGCTTTTTCCACACAGCGCTTGACAGGTCAGGTTACAGAAGTCTAGATTGTGATAGTCCTTAGGAGTCTTTAGAGTCCATAAGCAGGGGGCCCAGTCACAGGAGAAAAAGTCATTGTGGAGACCCACTGGAGATGTTATCCCTGGTGCCTCTCCCGCAGGGCAAGATCAGCAGGCAGGCATGGTAACTCAGCTAACTTGGGGCAGCAGTTCCTAGGATCAGTCACCTCAGTAGTGTAGCAATCCCCCTAGCTCAGCAGCCTTCACTCCAGCGGAGAGTCCCCAGGTCCAGTAGTGTAACAGCGATATTGGGTTGCCTCCCTTTCTTTTATACCCCTTAGTCAGGTGACCAAAAAGGCGGCAAGTTCTGGCAGCAACCTGGGGGGGTTGGAAGGTTCTGGAAGAATCTAGGGACTCTATAGTGTTCCTTGTCCCTTCTGTCCTATCCGTCTATGATGACACAAGGCGGGGCATTAGGGTTACAGTAGCATTCAGACCCAGCCTTATTCCAACTACTAGTGCGCAGACAGGACAGTGGCCTCACCGCAGTAGCGGGGGCCTGTGGCAACCATGTTTTTAGGAGAGAGCACCTGCACCTCAGCACTGTTTAGCAGCGGTAAGGCACCCAGAATCCTATGTCCAACAAAAATGGCGGTCAGATATGAGGCAAAAAGGGAAAAAAATGTAGGGGAAGACCACCCTAGGGTTGACAGGTCTAACACACTTTTAATAAAAAATATACATTGCGACTTTCAATTCTGGAAAGCCAATAAAAAAATACAAAAGCCAAAGGTTTCGACATCACAAAACATGCAATACTGGCCAATTTCCATTAAGTTTCTATTAAAAAAAAGACGCCAACTTTAAACATACAGAAAACCATTATTTAATTAAAGTGTCTAGAAAACATTTTCCTACACATTTTGAAAGGAAAGATGTGAGAAAAGAAGGCAGAGGAATGTAATTAAATAGGCTAGAAGATGGGAAGCTGGGCTAACTGTTACTTCTCCTGTAAGGAAGAACACTCCGTCAGTATCCAATCAAACTCGGCCAGTGAGACTTGAGCTGGTTCTCGTTTTATGGAAATCCAGGATGTATTCTTGTTTTCATATCTAGGGAGGAGAGATGGTTGCTTTTGAGTAGAATGAAGATCCCCTGGCGGAAAGATACGATTACAGGTAAGTAACTATTTCTTTTCATCCAGGGTGTCATTATGTATTGTAAAAATTCTGAATAGAGTTGCGAGCCGTCCCTGTAAAACACGGAAAGTGAGACAAAAAAAAAAGATCCTGCTTGCAAACAGATCGTGTAAGGAAGCTCCACTTGGTCATCTGCCTTGGAATCCAAATCAGTACAAAAATGTCATTCACAGACCAAGTGACCACTTTACAAATTTTGGAAAATGATCCGATCATTAGTGTGGAAGAAAACACAAACTCAGAGAAGCCCATAGACGTCTAATACAAGTTTAATGCCAAAAATATTGCAAGCAGGAAAAAAATGTATGTGGGAGTTTTGCAAGGCAACCGACCAGTGCTGTGCTGTTTGTCCAACTGCAGCATGCACTTCTAAATTTGCTTTAATTGTCACATTCTCTTTTACAGTTTTCCATAATGCAGTAAAGTAAGCATAGGATAAAACACACTATTAAACCGACACTCAAGATGGCCGCTAACAAGCAGGTGTCTAGCTCTTCTCACGGGAAGAATGTGTAAAGTCCTTGAGAATGAGGTTCAGAGGGGTATGTTAGAAAGCTGACCACTAAATCTGTGCGTTCTCATTAGCCTATCCCCACTTGAAAACAATACTATGCTTACGTGCACATCCAGAATAAATGTGCAATATACAACATGAAAAAAATGGCAGCATGTTTAAAATCCATGTTAACTGGCATTGGTAGTAGTGGAGCGATAGGTGCTGCAGGACCCCATATAACTTAGAAGAAGATCCTTTGGAAAATAGGCACTAAAGGGTAGGGGTGGGCCTAAATCCGCTAACAACGGTTACGAACAAGAATTGGCGCTACCAGGGCCCCCGGCGAGATTTTCCCAACGCAGGAGGTTGCGACCGTTCGCGGTGGGAAAGCTGCCGCTCGAGTGGAAAATTGACTCAAGTGGCAGAAAAACCAACTCGAAAAGCAGCACCCTCAGGCACGCCGCGTGGTGCCGTTCGCTCCGATTCGCAAAATAAAAACAGGCTTTGTAACCACAAAATGGTGTTGTGCTATGTTCAAAACCCATTTTACAAGACGCATCGCAAAGGGGTTTCCAGTTACCTTGCTTGCCTGCCAGCACCTACGGAGGTACTCCAACCCCCAGGATCCAGCGGGGCACAGACACGAACAGCGGCCACTCCCCCAATTAGCGGAGCGTATTAATTGGAGATAGGAATCCCGCCTCGCGGGACGTGCGCGGGCGGCCGCCAGGCTAAGCCCGGGCAAAGGGCGGGCCGTCTGTGGCCGTCAGGGGCCAGAAGAGGCCGGTCTGGGCCAACCATCTGAGGTCTATTTGACCCCCTTGGAGTCCAACCAAAGGTAATGTTCAAACTATTGCGGGGATAATCATTCGTGTTGTACTTAGCCCTGTGTCAGTTATTTCCTCTTGGTCCGGTTTATGATCTAAACATCACAAACTAACTTTTTCAACGATGGGCAAAAGAAAGTTGCTAGATGTCACCGGAGGGATCCCAACAAACATACGTGGGGCAGCAAAAAGGAAAAAGGCTAAGAAGACTTGCAAAAAATCTTCAACGAATGGCCCTGGTACAATGGATCGTATAGAGTTGCTGGTTGAGGATTGCGAAACAATCCTACAAGCTGCCCGGACTCACTACCTATATCTAGTAAGGAGCCATCGAGCTCGAGGAAAAATCTATCCAGCACTACGTCCATCCCCCAAATGTTCTGCAAAGTACCCTCCCGCCAACTAGTACTTCAAAATGATGGAGGGGGAGCGACGAGGGAAGCCCTCTCGCGGCTTCTCCTGGTTTAGACTTTATGAGAACTGATGTGAATCCAGTACCTCTTGACCCTGTAGTGATTGTGTGCTCTAACCGCTATGCGGCATTAACTGATAACTCTGATTTAGCTGTACCATCGGAACTAGGCTCAGAGCCAGATCAACGACTCACGGCTATTAGGAAAGAGGGAGGGGAGTCTCAAGATCGAATGGGTGGGGAGGTACCTGGCGTTGGTCAAACTGTGGAATCGTTAAGGCAAGAATTCAGCGAAATGAAACAACTAATTTTGGAGCTGATGACCATCATTAAAAAGTCAATTTTACACCCACCGCCCATTCCCTTTGACAAATCCCCTCTATTTCCACTACCCATCCCAACTCAGCCTGTATCTCTAAGCCATGTAGAAAACCAGATTTCCCCTGCCATTCCATCCGAATATAGCAGAAACGAACCAAGGGTAACATCCAGAGCTGGCCTTACTTCCGGCAACCTTTCTAAGAAGTCTCACCCGATTTCCACTTTGTCCAACCGTTCCAGTCAGGCCAATCCATCGCGTAGAAATCCTGAATCCTGCTTACCTTTACTTACCAATCAGGCCCAAATACCCCTAGCTTCTAACAAGCCTACGGTCTATATGGTTAGGGTTCCACCAGCAAAAGGGAGAGAGGATGAAGGGTCGGTAAAAAAAAAGGTTATTCATTGGATACGTCACGTCAGGGGCTGTCGATTCCTAATAAGGGATGACATAATTCGAGCCCAAAGACATAGATCTGATGATAACCTTACAGAAACTGTTGAACTCACCCTGGCCAGTTATCCCCTGGCTAAAGGGCTTTTAGCTTTAGAGTTCAGATCTTCTTCCCCAGATTCATCTGCTATCCAATTCAGGCGATTCCCTTCGGTTAAACTAAATAGGAGGAGGGGTGCGGCACAGGACTTATCAGAGGGGAACCATTCTGCACTTGACAATATTGATTGACTAATTCCTGATGTGAATCCATCGAGCAAACCAGGTATTTTTTCTAATGTTGGTGTGGAATTGGTCCAATCTCAAAACACTACTGTTATGATTCACAATACCAGTGTAACTAATGCAGGTGGAGTGAATGTATCCCAAATACACAAATTGCATACTCACGCTATTGACACCTTATCGCCCCAGCTCTCAAACCTTAAAATAATTTCTTGGAATATTGCTGGCCTGCGAACCAAGCTTTCTCTTCCAGATTGAAATGATCTGATCACAAGCCATGACATATGCATATTCCAAGAGACCTGGAGCCTTGTTCCATTATATAAATCTGGCTATGCCTGTTTTTATGTTCTAGCTGTCTCGAAGGGGCGAGGGTGCCCTTCAGGAGGTCTCATAGTGTAGGTGAGTATTGCTCTCAATTGTAGGGTTCGTGACTTTCTCTGCATTTCCCCAGACGTGATGCGATTGACATTGAGAGGGCTCAGGGGCGGTCCCGTTATTGAGCTTTTCAATGTTTATATTAGAGGAACATGTGGAGGCTCTAAGTCATCGATAATCACAACCCTGGGAGACTAACTCTCTTCGTGTTTACCTGATTCTCTTATTTTGGTGGCAGGTGACATGAACTGTATGTTCGAACACCTGGCCACAGAAGATTTCCTCGAGATTGAGAATGAGGATGCCAGGTGGTGCATACCACCTTTGACACTACCTCCAATTAAAAAATGGACACCGGTAGTAATCCAATTAAACGCTCTAACACTAGAATTTGGCCTAAGAGCAGCCAATGGACGCCTTCCATCTGATATCCTTGGTGCCAATACATTCAATAGAATGTTCTGCCCAACCCGAATCGACTATATCTTGATTGACCGACGACTATGGAGAAACGCAGTGGATATGACCATAGTTCCATCTACTGAAAGTGATCATAATCCTCTGTGCCTAATTATGAAGAGCCCATGGTCTCTTGATCCATCAGGCCCTGGTGCCGGCTCTACCATGCTCTCTAAGGAAGTAGTTCCATCAAACTGCAGGATATATCTTAAATGGCCTCAAATCATTTGTAATGAGCAAAAATTGATTGCCATAAAGGAGGTCTTGCTAGCCAACATCATGGAACTACAAAAAGCATGTAGCGACCCAGACGGGTGTCCAAGGGTTGGGAGCATTCATACAGATACAGTTACAAGGATAGGCTCATTCTTCTTGACACCCTTCCCTTCGAGAATTTCTAATAAGCCTCACAAAGCACCTGGCTCATGGTATAGCTCGGAGTGCAGACAAAAAAAGAGCACACTAATAACCGCCGTTAAAACTTCTGACTCTCACCAAGTGCAAAGTGCTAGAAAAAAGTATAGAAAGGCAGTGACGCGAGCAAAACGTGCTTGGGAGGAATCCCACTGGTTGGAACTAAAAGCCGCCAGTTTGGCAAAGGACGGAAATGCCTTCTGGAACCTGTGTAGAAAGTCCACAGGTTCGGATTTTGATACCATCCCAAATCACATTACAAATCAAGAGTGGTTTGCTCATTTTAAAAAACTCTATTCTGGGGAGGATGTACAAAGTTTTCGTCCTTCATATTATCCAATAGTAACTACCTCTATTCCAGAGGTATGCAATCCCTTTGTGGAATCTGAGGTCCTGATTGCCATTAATAAAATAGTCCCAGCTAAGGCTCCCGGCCCAGATGGTCTCCCCGGCGATTTGTTTCGAGCGGACTCCCAAAATTGGGCAAAGTATTTCCCTATCTTGCTCAGCGCTCTCATTAATGGATCCCCTGTTCCCGAATCGTGGAAAGGAGCCGAGGTGGTTCCATTATTCAAAAAGGGCTCCAGGGGACCCTGCTAACTACCGACCGATTAGCCTCATTGATGCTGGTCAGAAGGTGGTTGGCAGGGTCTTGTTGGAGAGAATCCTGCTGTGGGCTAACGAGAACAATATCCTGTCTCATTATCAGGCAGGATTTAGATCAAATACAGGTACAATCGATCAGGTCTTCAGACTCCTCCTCCTACATTGGAAGGTGGTCTTGATTGGCAAGGGCAGTCTTCATCTGGCGTTTATAGATCTGAAGACTGCCTTTGACCTGGTCCCTGGAGATCGCTTATGGTTAGTTATGAGGGAAATGGGTGTGCCCCCGCCAATCCTTGACCTTCTGATCCGCCTGCACGAGGGCAATTATGCCCAGGTTAGATGGGGAACCCAAAACGCAAAAATCCCTGTTAATAGGGGAGTTCGCCAGGGCTGCGTTTCGGCACCCACCCTTTTCTCTTATTTGTGAATGGGGTGGTAACATTTTTACAAGATATTCCAGCAGATGCCCCGGCCCTGGCGGGTGACAGGGTCCCCACCCTCCTCTTTGCAGATGACACCCTGCTAATTTCCAAGACCCTGGCAGGGTTGCAGAAGCTCTTGGATAGATTCTATTTGTTTTGTAATCTAAGAGGCTTGTCTATAAACACCTCAAAGACCAAACTTCTCTCGTTCAAATCACGTAGACCATCTAAAATTACCCCTATGCTAGATGGAACTCCTCTTGAGCTTGTAAAAACTTTCGATTATCTTGGCATTAGAATTTCCGATAATGTTAGTTGGAGACCCCATCTGGATAAGATGCTTCTTAATCACAAGTGGGCTGCGGGGGCTATTATCAAAGAACATCGCTCCTCGCAGAGCAGGCCCATTGCACCCGCTCTAGTGATTTATCAAGCAAAAGCTGTTAGCTCGGCTCTGTATGGTGCCGAGCTATGGGGCTTCGACAACATTGAAGAAATTTCTAGGTCAGAAAATAAATTCTTGAGGGAATTGGTCTCAGTCCCAAGGGGTACTCCTCTCAAACCCTTATTTAGCGATTTGGGTAGGCGAACAATTAAGGATCTGGCAAGATTGCGCCCCTTGCTTTTTTGGGCCCGCTTATGGCGCACCCCTGAGCTATCAAAGTATGTAGAGGGCCTTAGAGAAGTGATAAATACCCTGGGCTCACATAGAGTTGGTTGGCTGCGCAACATCAAGAAGTTTTTTCTCCTGTTGGGATTTAGAAAGCCTGGGAGTCCAGTAAGCCAATAAACAAGACTGATCTCAAAACAGCTTATTGGGCATGGATCGATACCCAAGAGATCAGCAATCCCAACCAAGGCAGACTAACAGAAGATTTTTATTTACACAAACAAGCTGTCAGCCTTGAGTCCTACCTTGATTTTGTTCAGAAACCAAGAGATAGAACACTCCATATACAATTCAGATTGGGCACACTACCAACTCGAGAGTACACCAACAAATGGAAGCCTCCCCACCGAACTCCGGCATCTTGCCCGAGCTGCAGTGGGAAGGTCGAAAGCACGGCACACCTTATGTTTGAGTGCCCAGCTTACAAAAATCCAAGAGGCAGGTGGTTAAGTCCGGTCTGCAGACAGCTGGGCACGTTGAACTACCGTGTAGCCCTCAGAATCTTACAATCAGATACTAGCGCTGTGCTGGTTTGTGGTGTGGCCAAATTTCTTGGGTGCTCTTGGATAATTAGGTTCAAGTCTCTTCGTTCTGACACGACTTTTTAGTCTCCTTACATTTTATTTCTTTTTGATTGTCTTTTATCAACCGAAAGCAATGGGACCACTATTGAAATGTAATTCTTTTTTATCTGATTGTAAATATCACACCATATGCCAAATGTATTTATTCAATTTTTAGTATCCTTTCCCATACGATAAATTGTATCTTTTATGTATGTATGTTGTTGCTTTTATGATACAAATTTTTATCGAAATAAAGCTTTGATTGATTGATTGCCATTTTACAAGTTGGAAAGTCTTTGCGATTCGTATAAGGAGGTTTGTAACCTGGTGCAAATCACAAATAGGAGGAATGAACAGGACATCTATCTCCTCCAATTTTTGAGTCACAATGGCATGTATCAACGGTTTACGCCCGTGATTGCAGTTGCAAACAGGTGATCAAACACGACGCCCATGTTAGGATAGTATCTTATTTGCAAAGGGGAAGCTGTCATAGGGAAACTGTCTTTGTGGGACAGTTTCTCCTTTCAGAATTATTTCAGGTGACCATAGTGGGAGATATCTTCTCAGCGCGTAACATTTCTTTAAAGGAACATGGGCTACTTCCTAAAAATATTCACATGCTTTCAAAGTGATTGCAGGGACGGAGGTGTGCTGTCCTTCACTGGTCTCCATCCCTGCATTCTCAGTCATTGATAGAGTCACAAAATGTGACTTGCCTCATTAATATTCATGAGCTACGGGGTTTTGCGACACTCAACCAATACATATTTCGAAATGCAACTGATTAATGCATCAGTTGCATCACAAAATGCTTCATGCCACAGAGATTTGGTGTCCAGTTTACACCCACTATTTTCAACCTGTCGAATAACACTACAGGCCATTTGTAGCTCTGTGCTCTACAAGTGCACCAGTGGACTTGTTTTTCTTTTTCTGATTCCATACTCTTTCAGGTTTCTGCATGATGTGTTATTTTTTTGATCCGTGATATGTCTTTTACCACCATTTCAAATATTGTGAGGTCTGTGAGCTACATCCAGTACATGCATCATGGCTGGCACTCTTACAGTTTGCGAAGTGTGCTTGTGAGCAAGACCTTGTGCAGCAGGATGAGCGCACTTCAAGTGCACTATTTACACATTTGCAGTAATCATGTGGAAAGGTACACTATGTACAGGACAACTATTTTCCAGATGTGCAATACAATACGCTCACATACATTGAACACTTACAACATTCGCAGTAAAGACTAGTCATGCTCAGAGAGAGGAGTGGCGCAAGGGCCAGAGCCGCTGACACTGGAGCCCGGGGCTCACGGCTCGATCCCCGACAGCTCAGCATCATGTGACTCTGGCCAATAGGTCACCTAATCTACCCGACATCCACCAGGGCCTGGATACCCTTAGAAGTGATAAGTGGCGCTTTACAAATCTGGAATTATTATTAAGTGATGAATTACTCTATATGTGCATCAAGCTACATATACACGGACATGCGTTAAAATAAGATAATGTTATTGCGGTTATAAATGTGGCTATTGACTCAGTGACCATAGTACGTTCATTGAATTGCACATGCGAAAAGTCCAGGACATGTCAAACAGTCATTAGTGGAAAGTGCACAAGTGCACTTTCCTTAGGACACCATAACGTCAGAAGTGCAAACTGTACGTGATCTGAATCTGTGGATTTCATATAATACCAAATTGCCATCAGATGTACACTTTCAGTTTAAGGCACATGCTTCAACATACCACACAATTGTACACTGAAAGTTCACCCCTACGAATATGTGTTAAAATGTGCTTAAGAATGATGCTCCCTGTCTGATGCGTTTGTAATCAATTTGGAGTGGCGCATGAGCCATGTATGTTAAAAGGTTCAGCTGACATGCAATGAAAGCATGATTTAATGATTGGTAGATGGCAACATGCATGTATATCGCGAGAGTACGTCTCTCTATATGTAACTGTAAAATTCAATAAAACAGATTTGAACAAAAAAAGAATGATGCTCCCTGTCTGGCCACAAGTCTCACACCATTTGTAATACGCACTTAATATACCCTACACATCCAAGTCAGTACATGAAAGCATTTTTTTAAAATATATTAGAAAACACAATACTGTTCAGAGTGTAACGTTCATCACGCTTTTGCCAATTAACACTCCACAATCATATCAATCAATCCTGTACCCTAAGTACAGATTTCCTCTATCCGGCTACTGATAGTATAAAAATCTGCAACATTATATCAGGAGCTGGACACACACTCACATGCCAGACATTGCACTCATATCCTTAACCTAGGTCTAGCCATTCTTAATCTATTGAATGTACTGTATGCGAACCACAATATATCTACCTATTCTTACATTTATTTTATAAACTATAAATGTAATAGCATACACTACCACTCTGATTGTCATCACCGTGTGACCTCACAAAAGCACTACAACTTTCTTTAATACATTTGCAAAAGGAACTGAACCACATCTCCCACAATGCAACATGGTGTAAATAGGAAGACCTTGGAGGTGAAGTTTAACACATCCAACATAGTGGAAGAACTCTGACCTTCTGGTCAGGGACCTGCTCTCTCCCACGCAGCTCCGCTGTTGTGCCGCTCCCACCGCCCCACTGCCCACAGGTTCGATTCCCCCCCCCCAGAACTGTGCCCGTTCTGCTCTGCTGCTGTTATTGTTTCTTGTGCCTGTCTGTGCCTATGTGATTGTGCCGTTCTGTTCTCCTGCTGGTTATTGTTCTTGTGCCTGTCTGTGCGCCTGCGATTGTGCTCGTTCTGTTCTCCTGCTGATTATTGTTTTTTGTGCCTGTCTGTGCCCCTGTGAGTGTGCCTGTTCTATTTTCCTGCTGTCACTTTACCTGCCCATGCCCCTGTTCCGTTGTTATTCGCCTGTTTTTTCTGCCTCTGCATATTTTTCTCACTGTCCCCACATTGTGACTTGTTCTTTGTATTTTGGTATTTTGCTCTTTTTTTTTGCACGTCACTGCCCACTTGCCGCCCATTCCCACCGCTGCTGCCCCTGCGACCCATCCCCCCTGCCGGTTCTCACCTCCCAGCTGCGTTATTCCCTCCCCCCTCCACTATTTAATGGCAGCCGTGCTTAGCAGGCGCACCGCTGGCACGCCAAATGCAAGTCCGTCTGCGCCGGTCTGCGACCTGCCCCAGAAACCCTGGATTTCCTACCATCCACTGCTATGACTCAGCCACCCTCCTCTTACTCAACCCCAGGAGGAACAACAACTGCCAGCTATCCACGCCGAGCAGCACCCACGGACAGTTCCCCTGCCGCCACTGCCGCCAGACCTTCAACACCATCACGGCCACCAACCCCCGCACCGATCAACAACACCTCCCAAACCCTGAGGTGCAGCCTCCTCTACGTGCGCTTCCTGCTCAGACTCACCGTTGAGATCTGTGACCTCCTCGACACCCTCTCACCAGATGTCGCCTTCTTCACAGAAACCTGGACCAACTCCTCCTCCGCCCCAAACATCGCCATGCCATCCCCGACGGATACAAGATCCAGAGAAAAGACTACCCCAACCACCCAGGAGGAGGACTCATCAGCGCACACAAGAGCTCCCTCCGACTCTCCACCTCCACCACAAACGACTCCCTCTCCACCACCGAACACCTTCACTTCCAGATCCAGACCAGCCCTAGAGCCACCCTTTGCGGCCCCCTCGCCTATAGACCCCCCGGACCCTGCGCCTCCTTCGCCACAACCATTGCCGACCTCATCGCACCACACGCCATCGCCGCCATGGACTACATACTCATCGGAGACCTGAACTTCCACCTCGACAACCCCAGCGACCCCCATCTCTACCACCCTCCTGGACAACCTTGCCAACATCGGCCTGAAACTGCTCGTCACCACGCCCACCCACAAGGCAGGGCACACCCTCGACCCCATCTTCACAGGAGGCAACAGCATCCACTTCAGCCACACCACACAACACCCCTGAATGGACCACCACTGTGTACACTTCAACGTCAACAAACCCACCACCCCCAAACCCGCGCCCTCCAAGAAGGAACTGGAGCAAGCTCAACTCCGCCCTGAACCGCGACACCCCCACCACATTAACCGACGCCAACCTTGCAGCCAGAGAACTCCACAGATGGATCTCCAACTGCGCAGATGAGCTCGCTCCCCTGCGCAACTCCGACAGACAGCGCCCCAGGAAAGCCACCTGGTTCACCACCGACCTCCAAGAATCCAGACGCACCTGCAGACATCTCAAGAAGAACTGGAGAAACAGCAAAATGCCAGAAGATCCACCACCTACAAAACACCATGATGGAATACCACCAACTCATCAGATCCACCAAGAGGACCTTCACCCGAAACAAGATCCTCACCAACGCCAGCAACTCCAAGGAACTCTACAGCATCATCCAGGAATTCACCAAACCCCCTCCCAGGACCTCCGGGATAAGCTTGGATCCTACTTCCATCTGAAAATCAAGGGCCTCTATGACCACTTCAATGAACAGACACCTGACTCCGAAACCACCTTCCTCTCCAGCATCGCCAGCCAGCCTACCGTCTCGTCCTGAACCACAGTCACCACTGAAGACACCATCTCAACCATGAAAGGCATCCACTCAGGGGCCCCTACGGACCCCTGCCTACCGCATATCTACAACAGAGCCGCCACCACCATCACTCCAGAACTACGATGCACCATCAATACCACCCTCATGACCGGCACATTTGCCGACGACTGGAAACGCGCAGAAGGCAGACCCCTACTTAAGAAGCCCTCAGCAGACCCCACTGACCTAAAGAACTACCGTCCCATCTCCCTCCTTCCCTTCACGGCCAGAGTCTCTGAAAAAATCATCGATGCCCAGCCAACAAAATTAATTGAAGAAAACGCCATCCTCAACCCCTCTCAATCCGGATTCCGCAGCAACCACAGCACAGAGACCGCTCTACTCGCCGCCACAGGCGACATCCACACCCTCCCTGACCAAGGACACAATTCGATCCTACTCGACCTCTCTGCAGCATTCAACACCGTATCCCACTGCACACTCACCACCAGACTCCACAACGCCGGCATACGGGGAACCGCCCTAAACTGGATCCGCTCCTTCTTCACCGGCATAATCCAAAGGATCAGACTGCCACCATTCCTCTCTGAACCTACGGAAATCAACTGCGGAGTCTCAAAGTAACTCTACACTCTACACCGTTGTGTTGTCCATATACGTTCACTAGTTTCAAAATGTCTGTGAGAACCCAATCCAAAAATTAATACATGTAGGATCATTGTTTAATAGAGGTAGATATTTTTCAAAGCACTTTCTACATTGACTTTTAGAAAGTAATCTATCACATTCAGGGTATCTGCTGGTTCTAATAGTACCATGCCATAAAACGTATATGACATTCAAATAACAAAGTAAAACCTGACATACTTATTAACACCATGGATGTTAATATTTGTGTCATTGTCATAGCTGTTGTCCATGTAGATCACACATCTTCCCCATGACAAAGGCTGGCCTTGCAACCCCTCAACAATGTTATATTTTTGTTATTACTATCACAACATAACTTGCGGTTGGCCGTTTTTCACTAATTTATGATTTAACATATAAAGCAATCGTTAACGGTACTGGAATATATGAAGTACATCTTCTTGAGGTAATCTAGTTCTACAATTTTGAAACATAACCTCACTAATACATATATGTGTAATATATTTTTACATTCTTTTTTGGAGCATGCATTGTCTTATACTGTTAAAGGGAGGGAGGTAGCCCAGGGCGTCAAGTGTTCCACATTTGAAGTGTCATTTTAGGCCCATCATGCTTGCTTAATGATAATATATACACACTAGCTCAACATCAGGTGTGTTTTAACATTACCTTGCTTTTAAGGTCATTTTAAAAATTATAAGTTTATTCATATTAAAATATATTTCTGATGTGAATATTACAACATTACTCAGAGATTGCGAAGTCACTTTTTTAAAAATCAGACATATTAATGTAAGGCCAATTTGTGTCTGGAGCTTACCTGTCCCTCTGCTGGACCACACAGCTGGCTCTAGCAGGTCAGGGTCTGCTCCTCAAGGATGTCCAGTTCTTCCTGAGTGAAGTTGGGAGCCCTGTCGCCTGATCTTTCAGCTATGGTGTGTCCCAGCACCAGAAAAATAGTATCAGTAACAGGTGAGGAGGTCTGCTACACTTAAATCGTAAGAGGCAAGCGACAACATGGCCCTTAAAACATGGACACCAGTGCAATGGAATTTACGTCAATATTTGCTAACATGATGTATGACTGAGCCCATCAATCGCTGACATTTTAACCAGAGCAGGACAGTAAATACCAGAACAGATTAGTACACAATGCAGGGCTTGATTTATAGTTCTGCCATATTACAGATGCCACTGGATATAATGCACTTGCAATATGGCGGATGGGATACATCTGTAGCACCAATGCTCCAACCTGGAGCAAGTGTATTCCAATAGGAAGTATTTTTTCTCCATAACATGCTAGGTGGTTTGCATACCAGACCTCTAGATCATCAGTGTGTGTGCAAGATTTCCTGGCTCACCCAAGACTAGCTAGTGCTTCACTACAGAAACGTACCTCATAACAGATGGCAGACTTTGCACCAAAGAGGGCCTGGCTTGTTGTTATGTTAACATTATGTTGTAATGATATTTGATTGGAAGTTTTGGGCTTTCCACATATAATTAAAGTTACATTTGTTTTTACTCTATTTTTAAGGGGAATCAACTTATTCTAGTTGCACATGGCTTTAATTACCAATGAGGAGCCTAAAAAAGCCAGGGAGTTCGGCTTCAATGAGCCCCGTGTGCGAAGGGGGCCTGCGAAGTGGGCTTTTGGGCACCTGAAGGCCTGGTTCAGGTTCCTTGACAACTCTGGAGGCCCCCCCCTCTACGATCCAGAAAAGGTCTGAAATATGGTTGTGTTATGTTGTATGCTGCACAACATTGCCCCGTAGAGAGACATTCCTTTCATCCCTGATGATGACTACCATTGGGAACCCCAGAGTGATGTTGGCGAGATGTGTCAGCAAGATGAAAGCAACAAGGATGAAGTCAGTGACCTCAGGTGTGAACTCATTGAAACCATCTTTGCCTGATAGCAAGTGCATTCAAGTACAAAATACATTTCTACAAAAATGGCGGGCATATATTATTTTACAATGTGTAAGAAATTAGGTTATTGGTTGAGGGAGATGAACCCCCTTCTCAACCAACAACCACAATCCTTGTCATGAAAAACCACACAAGTTACTACATTAACCTGTGTTTAACCATCTGGTACCTTGGAACAAAAGCAATCAGGCTCAACTTAGAGGCACTATGTAAATTATTTCTGCAGCACACAAACAGTATTGAAGTGAAAATAAAAAATAAGAAAATTTCCAAACCAAATTAGAAAAATAGATAAAATCTTAATAAATAAAATGACACCAAAACAAATTAAATCCAAACAGTAGAAGTGGAGTAATGAATTTATATTTTGCTTGTGTAAAATACCTCCTAAAGTTTCAAAGCACCAACCGTGGGTACCTGGCTGTAAAGTCAAAAGTGAAGGCTGATCCACATGGAGAGAGGGTTGGGTACAAGGGGTGGATCAATTAAGGCCAATCTCAGCTAGAAAATGTCTTGAATAAAAGTATAACAGAAGGTAGAGTACAGAAGGGCAAGGCTGCAGTGTGTGTCTGAGGAGAAGTCATTGTCACCAGGGAGCTGCTGGATCAAGTCTCAGTGAAGCTGTTGACGATGGTAGGAAAAAGCTCAGAGTGGGAAAAGCTGGATTTCCAGGCTGAGAAGGTCATCAATGGGGAGCTGGTCACAATCGAGCCTGGTGAATATTTGGACAAGTTTTTGGAAATCGAAAACCTCCAGCGGGGCGAAGCTTCGGTCGTAGTCGAAGAGGGCTTTACAAGACGGATACCGTCTCCGATAATTCCTGTTAAACAGGATTTGCTGTTGCGGAGAAGTACGTAGCAGGAGCTACTGTGAAGTCAGGCTGAACAGCGATGCACCGTATATGGATCAGCTGGCAGGTAGGTTCTGGTCTTCAGTCCTGGTTCTCCAGGAAGTTTTTGGGGAAACATTTTCTAAGTCCTAAGTTTTAGGGTTAGGCAGGACTAGCACCTCTAACACCAATTCCAAGTATCCAGGGTCAAGGAGGCACCACTTAGAATTAGGACTCACTCCAGCAGAGACCAAGTGCAGAGTTCAAGCCCTCAGGTGCTTGTCATGTCCTTGTAGCTCACACGGAAGGCCACCCAACTAGCCACTTTTAATGGTCCTGGGTTCAACAAGATGATCCAGTTTTTCTTCAAGCAGAAAGGCAGCCATTCAAGCAACAAGGTAGTCCTCTGGGCAGTTGTAAGGGGGTCAAAGCGGTTCTTCTGAAATCTTCCACTGGTCATTTACTAGTTTTATTTCTGTGAAAGGTAGGAAAGGTATGACTCAAAAACGATGGACAGGTGCTTCTAAGCCTATATGTTGTTTGAGTGTTTTTATCAGGAAGGCATGGTTGACAGTATCCAATACAGTTGGCAAATCTAGAAGAATGAGAAGACCGTACTCATCTTTGTCTAATATGGAGAATGCACCCTATATTCCATACTACAGCCAGTTCTGAGCCTGGACTAGTATGGGTCGAGAAAGGTTATTTTCTACTATGAAGACTTTTAGTTGTTTCTCCAGGCAGCTTTATGAAACTTGTGAAAATAAGGGGGAGACTAGTGACTGGTTGGACGTTGTACAGTTATTCAGAATCAGCAATGGGTTTCTTGAAGAGAGTGATGATCTGACCTACTCTCATCATTTCTGGGACATAACTTTGGTCAGGGAGTGGTTTGTTATCTTTGTCAGATGGGGACAGGAGGAGGTCCTGATATCTGTGAGTAGTTTGGCTGGTAAGGGGTCCATGAAGTGAGTGGACAGGTTAAGGTTGGGAATTGTAGCTGAGACATTCGAGTGTGAAACATTCTTGAACTACGTCCATTTTTTGGTGTTTTGCATTACAGTTGTTATTTTGGAGCTGTGTCCCATGATGATACATAAAACAACTATCATTTTTATTTTGTCGTCACAAAATTTGGAAAATATTTGTCTTTTTTGGTGTTCGGGATTGCGCGGGTAGTTCTTGGGCTGATTAGATTTTTGATGACATCAAACTATTTTCCTTGTCGATTTTTAAAAGTCTCATTATCTTATCTGAAGTATTTGGCTTCATCTTCCATGACATTTTTTTAAAAATATTCTTTGTGTTTGGTGTGCAGAATCATTAGATTAAGTTCAGAGGGATGTTTACGTCATAAGCCCTCTGTCGGAAGAGCTTACTTTCTATGAAGAGTTATTTGGAGAAACAACACTTTGCTATGGGCTTCTCGTTTTTAATTTAGAGGGGCCATTTTTTTCTCCTCTTTAGTGACTGTGTGTAAGAATAATGCATAGTGGAGCATTAGGCGGAGTTTGCATTGAGACAATTTAGAAGTGTATGACATTTTGTGGCAATCTTATTATTGAGAGTAACTGGATTGATGCCATTGAAGTTTCGGACCTAAACCTTTGGATATTTGGGTTGCCCTCAGGAGGTTACTTTGGTTCCAAGAAGTGTCAAGGGTATTAGAAGGTGGTCAGAAAACTCAACAGGGATGATAGAGTCAGTCTTGACCATATTTCTCTTAGGAATAAATACGTTAAGAATATTATCTTTAGGGTGAATTGAGGCTTAAACATGATTGGTCAAGGTCATTTTTACATAAGAAGGTTTCCAGCTGTGAGACTGCGGACCTTGATTGTCTTCTCAGAGAAGACTGAAATCTCCTAGGATAACATGGGATGCATTGGAGCTGGTATTCTCTACAATTCAATCTATAATGTGTTCCACTGAGTATTTTCCCCGGGGGAATATTAGATGGGGTGAAGTAACAGGGACACATCAGAAGCCTCCATTTTCTTCGTCAGACATTAGGAGGTACAAGGTTTGTCTGTTTTTAGGCGTTTGCACTGAATAGAGGTTTTGTGTATGACTGCCACTCCCCCTTAAAGTTTTTCTTCTCGTTCCCCACAGGCAATTGTATAACCTGGGGGAGGGTCGACATGTTTCGGGGAGCAAAAGAAGATCTGCATTTTCACGAGTAACAATCTGAAGTTGTGGAGTAAACAGACGTCTTAGAAGCCATGGTAGTTTGGATTGGGACTGCAATGAGATTCTTGGGTTTCACACAGTTTTTAGCTAAAATGTGATGTGTCATTGTTTCCCGGGGATAACAGGGATCTTAAAGAGGGTCAAAAAGGGGGTGGAAATATCAGTGTTGAACGAAAGTACCAGCTGTTTATCATCGCTGAGAGCTTGAGGTGCTCTGCCGAGTTGGTGTTTGTTTATTGTTTCGGGGAAGGATGTAAGGGGGATAAGAGGTGTAGGAAGGGTAGCTATCAAGACAGGAGTGGACATTAAGGTTCAGAGGTGTAACAGAATTCTGAGTTCAAGGGTAGAAAAGCTATTGGTCATGAGTGAGAAAATCAGCAAGGGATTTCATTTCAGAGTGGAGTAGGTCCAATGAATCTCTTAGACCGTGGGGGATTATTGAGGGGGGCATGAGGGAAGAGGTGGAGGAAGAGCTGTGATCAGCCACGATTTCTTCGGATGTGAGCCTATTATAAGAGGAAGTTTTGGGGTCTAGGGTTTTTCAAGTGGGATGTCGGGGATGGGGGTATCCTATATCGTATAGGGAAAGTTGCAGGCTTAAGGTTGGCGAGACAGCGGTTGATGCTAGTGACAGCAGGGGCGAAGATTGGCCGATGTAGGAAGGACCAGATCTGACATTTGGTGTTGTGAGATGATGCGGTGTGGTAAGAAAGTCGGGCTATGAATAGGAGGAGGAGAGGGGTGCAGAACTCCGTACGTTGGAGAGGCGAGGTGAAGGAAAACATGAGGAGTGAGATGAACGTGTGGATGGTGGGTTTGAGTATGTAGATTAAAGAGGTCGTATCATGATGTAGGTTGCGTTCTTTGGTTGTAGAAAGGTATTAAAACATCCTTCGAGATGTGACAGGGTGCAGTTAGTGGGCTAATTCATAATGTTTAAGTTGCTATAGATGATGATGGTCAGATTTGCTTGGAGACTGGCTGAGGGCTAGATTATTAGTCTTCTTCCATGGGGAAAACCTTTTGACTTAATTACTTTAAGTTCCTTTTCAAATGTTTCCTGGCAGGAGCCGAAATTGATGAAGAAGAGAAAGTCAGTCTTGGGGCATCCATTGTGACCACTGATCCATTGATCCACGATGAGTATGAGAATTCTTTCAAAACCTTATGTTTTAATTTTCCTGTGGCCGATTTTGGTTAGGCTAAGTGGATGGGAGATTGTACGCAAGTTTCGGCCTGTTTTGCTAAGAGAATGGAGATGTTGCTGATATGCTCCCTAGTGGACAATTATGAACAGGATCAATGTAGTCAGGTCAGGCTTAGTTGGTGGACCTCATATGGGAGACAGTGGACAGCCCGCGCCAGGGGCCTTAATGAGTTGATTCAGGGCTTCTACAGGGGTAAGAGGATGGCAAGGTTGGGAAGATAGGTGTGTCCAATATCTGTGAACTGGGGGGGAGGGGGGGGGTATGACTTTGCTCTGAGGTCAACAGGGGAAATAGTTCTGGCCTCTAGGAGAGGGCAGAGTGATATCTTCCATTAACCATGAGATCCAACAGAGTGTCTGGAGAAATGTAGGATGAGGACTCTGAGGAGGTGAGAAGATATGGAAGGTATAGGGTATGTCGGACCTTTTCCTGATTCTGTAGACTTAGACGGGTGCCTGCAAATGTCTCACATAGAGATAAACGTGCAAACATTGGCAATACCGTCAACATTGTGTTCTCTGAATTATGGGGTGGACCTCATCCACGTTTTGGTATATGTGGGCTTACGTAGATTCCACCATTGGGTGTGAACCACATGCGAGTCAGCCTCAATTTAGTGTTTGATCTCCTTTGTTTCAAAGTTAGGTCTTTTTTTTGCATGTGGTAGTCCTTGTTCTGAAAAGGGACCTTGTTTTAAAGGTCGATTAGCCTTGTTGCCAGCTGTAGGGACATCAGTCTTCACATGCTCTAGTTTTGGAAGGAGCTAAACATTGTATTGGCCAGGAGTAACAACCGACAAGATTACCACCTCCTGAGAGTGTCAGGGCTCATGTCAGGAGGGTCCAAGGAACACTGACGACCCGCGCGAGAGCGCTGCCAAAGATACAGAAACTACAATCCCCAAGAGCCTTTGCGGGCGGCAGACGGCGGTGACGTCATGACGCACGCTAGCGGAAGCAGACATAGGGCTTCCGGGACACCTTCACGGTGCCGATTACTCCATGCCGGGAGCTGAATCAAGAGCGAGCAGAAGGCGGGTAAGGGTGCTTGTGGCACCGCGCTTTCTCATCCGAGGACTTCTTCAGCTCAGGTATTGTGGCCATACCTTCGTGGTATTCTCCGTTGCTTCGTTGGCGGTTTCCCAGGAGGGTTTCCTTGCGAAGCAACCATTGGTAGCCTTTGAGGTTCCTTTTTCCCCGTGATCTCTGTACGCCTTTCTCCCGCGTTGGCGAACCGATATTTCCTCGGTTCTTGCGGGGAGAAACAGTTATCCTATTTCGTTTCCGTGTGGTTACGTTTCCCAGTACTCCCTGTGCGCCTTTCTCCCGCGTTGGCGAACCGATATTTCCTCGGTTCTTGCGGGGAGAAAAAGGCGTAGTACATTTATCCTATTTCGTTTCCGTGAGGTTACGTTTCCCAGTACTCCCTGTGCGCCTTTCTCCCGCGTTGGCGAACCGGTTCATGCGGGGAGAAAGGACGTAGTTCATTTGACCTGCATTACGAGAGGAATTCCGTTCTAGCAGGAAACTTTGTTATTGAGGCTGAAATCTCTGTCATTGCAACGCTGGGTATGCTCCAACATGTTCTCATGAAGTAATGCTAATATGTATGCAATCAACCAGTGTGTGATTCCGGAGACAGAGATTAGGCATTAGGCCAGAAGGCTAACTGTTTTCTTTTCTTGTCATTGTAGCAGGGGTTTGAGAGTGAGCTGGAGGTCCGCTCATCCGTTCCCCTGTATTGCCAGAAGCCTCTAGTGTATGGTACGTTGCCACCCCCTCTGCCATTATCAGTTTAGTGCGAGTGAGGCCCTTGGGCGGGGGACAACTCTCATACCACTTTATATCTTTCTTCCAGATCACAGAGAAGGCTTCCCTACGTCTTGTAGGTGCAAACCAGCGCAGCGCATTCTTTTCCTTTACAGGTAGGGCCAGGGCGCTAGGAGTGGGAAGTGGCAGGGACTGAGCAAGAAGGAGTTGTAGGGAGGGGAGTACTGATATTTCTCTTCTTTCTCGTTTCAGGTCTCCCTCCCTGCTGTCCCCATCCTTTCCTTCCCCCACTGGACCACCTCACTGAGTCTGTGAATATCTAATCAGACCTTGAGGGTGTCGAGAGGTGGACCCCATTTGAGCAACGCACGATCCTGAGGATTCCGGGTCACGACAGAGTAATCGGCCCACGATTTCTTATCCTCCCGGTTGTGCGTTGGTTGATAGGTACAATGGCGACGTTGGAAAACGTCCTCGTTGCCTTACAGTTAGTCCAAACCGAGTTAGCTGCCTCCCGAGCGGAAACCGCGGCTTTACAGGCCACGGTGGACCGAATTCAAAAAAACCCTTTTAGTATCGGGAGCCCTGGAGCCTCTCATTCGGCTCCTTTAGTAGTAGAGATCCCCACCCCAGTCCCCTTAGCCACCCCGGAAAGATTCCATGGAGAAGGGAGTAAGGTTCAAGTGTTCCTTACGCAGATAATGTTGCACTTTTCTTGCAAACCTAAGGCCTTTTCCTCCAATCATGCGAGAGTAGCATTTTTGATCTCTTACTTGGCAGGGGACGCAGCACAATGGGCAGTTCCTTTGGTAAAACGCGATGATCCCTTATTATATGATTGGGACCAGTTTATCAGGGATTTCGAGAAAACCTTTAACCGCCGGGCGGCCACTCTGTCGGCGGATAAAGATCTTCTAGAACTGAGGCAAGGGAATCGCGATCTTATCGCGTATCTGAACGATTTCCGGCGTTTAGTCGCAGAAACTGATTGGCCAGAAGTAAAGCAGTTGGCAGTATTCCATCGAGGGCTCAGGGAGGAGATGAAGGACGTCTTAGCGCAAATTGACCCCCAGCCAACTATTTGCGAAGAGTTGATCTCTTTGGTCCTCCGCTTGGATCATAGACTCAGCGAAAGAAAGGTGGACACTAGAAGAAAGGACCGTGGGTCGTGGAGGGCGGATGTTCCCCGTAGTACAGAGATAACACCAACTAATAGAGCGGAACCTATGGAGGTAGGCGCGGTCCGTTCTGCCCTCACGAGTGAAGAGAGGGACTACAGGAGGAAGAAAGGCCTGTGTATATACTGTGGGAAGAAAGGGCATTTTATAAGGGAATGCAGCCTAAGAAGCAAAAATCCCCGCGCAGAGCCCCGCAAACAGCTCGCGGCTACTTCCGAAGAAACCCAGGGAAACGAGCGTGCTTAAGGAAGGAAGAAGGGAATTCTTTAAGCCAGTGGTACATCCCTTCCTTATGTGCGAAGACACCGATCCCTACTTCTCACTTCACTTTGGTCCTCTCACTATTTGTAAAAGGAAAGTCCTACCACGAGACGGCCATGTTGGATTCTGGAGCCACGGGTTGTTTCATTGATCAGACCGTGGTATCTCGTTTAGGCATAACCCTTGATACGAAGAAGACACCAGAAAACGTCTATGCAGTAGATGGAAAACTGTTAGAGGCTGGACCCATTCGGTTTCAGACGGAAGCCTTGGAAATACGCCTAGGAGAGGCACACGTCGAAACACTGATTTTTAATGTCATCCAGGCGCCACAATACGGACTGATATTGGGATTGCCCTGGTTACAACAACACAATCCGCTCGTGGATTGGGTGAACCAAGAACTGCGTTTTACATCAGACTATTGTAGGATGCATTGCTTCCCCCAAGACCTCCGCCCGGCGAAGACGCTGGCAGTCGTCCACCATGTAGCCACCGCTGCGGAACACCCGGTTACGTTACCCCAGGCGTATCATATGTACGAAGATGTGTTCAACGAAGACAAGGCTGAAAGGTTACCTCCTCATAGGCAATACGACTGCCAGATTGACTTAATCCCGGGAGCCGTGGTACCCACAGGGAGAGTATATGCCTTGACAGAGCCGGAGAACACCTTTCTGAAACAATACTTGGACAAGTACCTCGCCCTTGGCTTTATCCGGAATTCTATGTCTCCTGCAGCCTCTCCGTTGTTCTTTATTCCCAAGGCTAACGGAGAACTAAGAGCGTGCATAGACTTCAGGGCGTTAAACGCCATTACCGTCAAGAACCGGTATCCTCTCCCGTTAATACCGGTGCTCCTGGAACAAGTACAGAAGGCCGTCATTTACACCCGACTGGATCTGAAAGGGGCCTACCATTTGGTGCGAATGCGCAAAGGCGACGAGTGGAAAACCGCGTTTAAAACACGGTACGGTTTATACGAATATCTCGTCATGCCCTTTGGGTTGTGTAACGCGCCCGCGGCCTTTCAGTTCTTTTTAAACGACGTCCTTCGCAAATATCTTGATCGTATCGTCGTGGTATACATTGACGACCTTCTCATATGTTCTCCCTCTGTGGAGAGCCATGTACATCACGTGCGCGCCATCTTGCAAACCCTTCAGGAGAACCACCTCTATTGCAAGATTAGCAAATGTGAATTCAGTGTTTCCACGGTCGAATTCCTAGGGGTGATGCTCACTCCCCACGGCCAGGAGATGTCAGAAAGAAAGATAGCGGCAGTAAAAGATTGGCCCATCCCCAAGACCGTTCGGGATATCCAATGTTTCCTCGGATTTGCCAACTTCTACCGGAGGTTCATTGGGCATTTCTCTGGCTTGGCAACCCCGTTAACACGATTGTTGCGAAAGAAGGTACCCTTTCAATGGACAGAAGAAACCCAGAGAGGGTTTGAGGAACTCAAAAAGGCGTTCGTGTCGGCTCCAGTGTTGGTCCATGCGGACCCGGACCAACCATATATCGTAGAGGCGGATGCCTCTGACTATGCGGTGGGCGCGGTATTGTCACAACGCCACCCCTCGACAGGTCAGTTACACCCTGTGGCCTATCGGTCCCGCAAGCTGAACTCTGCAGAAAGCAACTACACTATTGCGGAGAAAGAACTTCTAGCCATTAAAGACGCTTTTGAGGAGTGGCGACATTACCTCCTAGGAGCCAAACACGTGGTAACGGTGTTCACGGATCACCGCAATCTCCAATTCATGAAGGCAGCTAGACATCTCTCACCCCGTCAGTTGCGGTGGACACTATTCTTCGCAGAGTACAACTTCCTAGTCACCTATCGTCCCGGAAAGGACAACAAAAAGGCAGACGCCCTAACGCGACAATCCGGCTCCGAGATCATGGAAGAACCGCTCAAACAAACCATTATTGACCCAAGCAAGGTCATATGTACTACAGTTACCGAACCTTTCTTACAAAGCGTATCAAAAACGATGACAACGGACAAGTGGAAGTCATGGTTGTCACAACATTCAGATTGGGGAATGAAAGACGGGCTACCTCTTCGGGGAAGACAGCTGTTGGTTCCTGTCAACACCCTCCGGAAACAAGTGTTTCGCTGGTGTCACTCTCTCCCAAGCGCTGGTCATACCGGGGTTGAAAAGACCACTAAACGTATTCTTCGCCAGTTTTGGTGGCCTTCGATTCATGCCGACATACGGCAATGGGTCCAGGAGTGTGTGATATGTGAACAAATGAAGGCCTCTCACGCCCGTCCGGCAGGACTGTTACAACCCCTGCCCACTCCGGAAGGTCCTTGGCAGAACATCTCACTGGATTTCATCGTTGGCATGCCCAGTGATCAGGGGCACACGGTGATTCTGGTAGTAGTTGACTACCTGACCAAGATGGCACATTTTGTAGCATGTAAAAAACTCCCCACCGCCAGTCAGTTAGCACAGTTATTACTGACACATATAGTCAGGTTACACGGGTTGCCTCGGAGGGTGGTTTCGGACAGGGGGCCCCAATTTACCGCAAAATTTTGGAAAGAATGGTGTGCTACTCTACAAATCTCTCCGGACCTTTCCACCAGTTTCCACCCCCAGACCGACGGTCAGACGGAGAGGGTAAACCAAACACTCAAACAGTATTTACGGTGTTACGTCGATCGCACAACAGAAAGATGGGTAGACTCTTTATGGTTAGCAGAGGTTGCATATAATGGAGCAACACACAGTTCCACACAGGTTTCCCCTTTTTTCTGCACATACGGGTTTCATCCACGGTTTATCCCCTTTTTGCACCCTGGGAAAGCGGGAAACATCCCGGGAGTACAGGAACGAGTTAGACACATTCAGAAAACTCTAGAGTTCGTGAAGAACAGGTTGAGAAAAGCAAAAGGGCGATATAAAGCATATGCGGACAAACACAGACGCCCAGGGCCAGTATACAAAATAGGAGACCACGTTTGGCTTTCCACCAAAAACATCCGCTTTAAAAAGTACAGCATCTTCAACCCCAAATATATTGGTCCATATCGCATTGTAAAACTCATCAATCCCGTAGTGGTCAAATTACATCTACCCTCTTCTTTGCGAATCTATCCTGCTTTCCATACCTCTTTGCTAAAACCAGCGCGTTCAGCTAGGAAGCAGGGGGCTCCCCCGGGGGTGGTAAACGAGGAAGAAGAATACGAGGTCAGGGGTATTCTTGATTCCAAGATCCACCGCTCTAAGTTGTGGTATCTCATAGCTTGGAAGGGGTATGGTGATGAGGAGAACTCCTGGGAACCAGCGGAAGGGGTTCATGCCCCACGGTGTGTAAGGTTGTTTCATCTACGTTATCCCAGGAAACCCTGCCTCTGTCAGTGTTCTTCGGGAAGGGGATGTACTGTCAGGGCTCATGTCAGGAGGGTCCAAGGAACACTGACGACCCGCGCGAGAGCACTGCCAAAGATACAGAAACTACAATCCCCAAGAGCCTTTGCGGGCGGCAGACGGCGGTGACGTCATGACGCACGCTAGCGGAAGCAGACATAGGGCTTCCGGGACACCTTCACGGTGCCGATTACTCCATGCCGGGAGCTGAATCAAGAGCGAGCAGAAGGCGGGTAAGGGTGCTTGTGGCACCGCGCTTTCTCATCCGAGGACTTCTTCAGCTCAGGTATTGTGGCCATACCTTCGTGGTATTCTCCGTTGCTTCGTTGGCGGTTTCCCAGGAGGGTTTCCTTGCGAAGCAACCATTGGTAGCCTTTGAGGTTCCTTTTTCCCCGTGATCTCTGTACGCCTTTCTCCCGCGTTGGCGAACCGATATTTCCTCGGTTCTTGCGGGGAGAAACAGTTATCCTATTTCGTTTCCGTGTGGTTACGTTTCCCAGTACTCCCTGTGCGCCTTTCTCCCGCGTTGGCGAACCGATATTTCCTCGGTTCTTGCGGGGAGAAAAAGGCGTAGTACATTTATCCTATTTCGTTTCCGTGAGGTTACGTTTCCCAGTACTCCCTGTGCGCCTTTCTCCCGCGTTGGCGAACCGGTTCATGCGGGGAGAAAGGACGTAGTTCATTTGACCTGCATTACGAGAGGAATTCCGTTCTAGCAGGAAACTTTGTTATTGAGGCTGAAATCTCTGTCATTGCAACGCTGGGTATGCTCCAACATGTTCTCATGAAGTAATGCTAATATGTATGCAATCAACCAGTGTGTGATTCCGGAGACAGAGATTAGGCATTAGGCCAGAAGGCTAACTGTTTTCTTTTCTTGTCATTGTAGCAGGGGTTTGAGAGTGAGCTGGAGGTCCGCTCATCCGTTCCCCTGTATTGCCAGAAGCCTCTAGTGTATGGTACGTTGCCACCCCCTCTGCCATTATCAGTTTAGTGCGAGTGAGGCCCTTGGGCGGGGGACAACTCTCATACCACTTTATATCTTTCTTCCAGATCTCAGAGAAGGCTTCCCTACGTCTTGTAGGTGCAAACCAGCGCAGCGCATTCTTTTCCTTTACAGGTAGGGCCAGGGCGCTAGGAGTGGGAAGTGGCAGGGACTGAGCAAGAAGGAGTTGTAGGGAGGGGAGTACTGATATTTCTCTTCTTTCTCGTTTCAGGTCTCCCTCCCTGCTGTCCCCATCCTTTCCTTCCCCCACTGGACCACCTCACTGAGTCTGTGAAAATCTAATCAGACCTTGAGGGTGTCGAGAGGTGGACCCCATTTGAGCAACGCACGATCCTGAGGATTCCGGGTCACGACAGAGAGTGGAGGCACTCCTGGCCAGATGCAGTTGGCAAAAGAGAAAGAAGCGGAGCCCAGACCTTGGACAGGATGTTGCGGGGCTCCTGGTCCCAGGCGAGCATCAGAGAACCACGACAGGAGGACAGGAAACTTCCCAAAAATATTCCGAAGTGTCCGGAGATAACGGCCACTGCGAAACACCTCGGGAGAAAGCTGGGTGGCTGTCGATCAGGCGCGCAACACCCATTGGAATCAAAGGGCTTCAAACCCCCTCATCCCCCTCATCCCCCGTCGTGTGTTGCAGCCCGGGATGAGAGAGCTTCCCGGACACACACACACACACAGCCGCACCCGAGCACTACAGGTCTTTAAAAGACCATTTGCATGTTAATGAGGCCTCGCTGTTGTTTCACCCCTTCTAAGAGCTCCTGCAGCTCCACTCTGCCAACTGCTTAAAGATTCAGCCCCCCTGAAAATTTTTCTTAGCACCCCCCCCCCCCCCCGAAATTTGGCTCTAGTTGCGCCTCTGCTGTCGATAATTGAGGATTACCATGAATTGTGATCCCCACGGCTGTGAGAGTCGCACATAGAGGTGTGCGTCCCTCAGGGGGCAGAACCCTGCAGGAACTGACAGCCACCTGCAGGGATTTGGAGCCACGTGGACGAATGATCAAGGGCCGTTAGAGGGTGTGGTCGTGTGGACCAGGAGGCTGCCCGATGCCCACACCATAAATTGCGATAACATCTAAGCTAAGGTTAATCCACTTAAACACCTTGCACCGAATATACTACACCATAAGGTGACTCTACAAAATGGGCGGAGCGCAGACCCCCAAGCGCGCGAGATGCGCAAGAGCTTACGGCACATTTCTTCTCTCGGTCCAGGACAATATAGGGAGGGTGTGATGGACAGAAGAACTTACGGAACTGGAGGGCGTCATGGAAACGGACATTCCACATACACGTCAGTTGCTGAGCTTTGCAAACGACACAGACCTTCAGTTGTAATTGTAGTTTAGCGCTTTCTACCCCTGACGAGGCGCTGCAGTGGTTGTTCTGTACTCTAGGGTGCATTCCATATTAGCCGCACGAGATACTGCACAAATGAAGAAACAGCAGCAAAGCACGTCCAACCAAGTGTAGCCTGTAGCTATGGGACTGTGTATGGCCGCTGAACGAGTGTTGTGTGATGGGACAGTCAGCAGGAGGACGTACCAGTTGTGTGGACCGGCGGTTTTTTGCGCAGTGTATATGGTGTTATGCTAGAAAATAAATTAATCCATTTTTATAAAATGGACTTTTCACGAGTAGTCTGTACAATTCGGATTACATTTACTTCTTCAAATATATTGGAGATCTGTGGTTGGAGCGTCTCGCTTACACGACACGAACAAAGTCGGTCTATGATCAACGATCGCCCTCTTGTGGTCAATTTGCCAAAGTGAAGCACGTTTAGAAATGTGCCCTGCTAATTAATGATGGTTGGGTAGAGAGAAACCCAATCAAACGTATCAGTCGCCTCTCGTCTTCAGGCTACACAAGAATGGAACGACGTGTAAGCCGCACACACAGAAAATCATCACTGTTTTGGAAATCAAATGTAAAAGGCCAATATATTTCTTTCTTCGGGTGAATAAAATACTTCCTGACAATTGGTCGAAAGTTTCTCTACTCTCGAGGATGCCAGCGCTGTCCCTACAAGGGCCAGTTTCTGAAGACTCGGTTGAGGGATGCAATTTACCCAACACTTCTACAAGAGGTCCAATCCTGGTAGAAAAATCAGCCTCAAACAAGGGTACGAAACGTACGTCAATTAGGGGTAGACAGTCTATAATTTCTCTGGCCTGCCGTTTTCTGCGTTTTTTTAGCACAACCTTAGCCCAAGGGCATTTGAGCGCTTTACAACAGAACCGCATTCTGTTTTCTTTTGTCACAGGTACATTAAGGGGCATATCTACTGGAATTTTGGCGCAGGGCAGCGCAGCAAGTTATATTGCTGCGCATCACAGGGAAAGGGCAGGAATGCACCGAATTTATCAAATACGGCGCCTTCCTGTCCTTTACCTCTGCGCAGTTTCGGCAGCCTAGCGCCAACATAGACACCCTTGGACTATGGTGCAAGGCAGAGGGAGGAGCGTCGCCCCTCCCCAGCACCCTCAATAACGTGAAAAATAAAACTGGTTTAAAACCCTTTTTTTTATCATCGTTATATTTTCTTGTGCCGAGTCTTGGGGGCAGGGGGGGACAGTACTGGAGGGGGAGTGGTGGGCACTGCTATCAGTTCGCATGACGGTTTGGCCGTCAGTCTCAGGCCAGCCAAACCGTCATGCGCACTGAAGCTCTTTCCAACCCAAGCTGCGTTGCCGGTTTGGAGAGGGCAGGCGCAGGCACCCAGCCTGCCTGGGAGCCCAAATTCACAGCGCTCACGCCAATTCTGAAGCTGCTCTCATACATGAGAGCAGCTTCAGGATTGGCCGCAGGGAAGTCTATCAGCCTATACCTGCCGGCAGTGGAGAGGAGCAGAAGAGCGTGATGCTGGAGGTAATATTGAATTTAAGAAAGTTAAACAAAAAAAGAAAAAAAGTGCACAACCAGTCCCCCCCCCCGTCCCCCCACCCACATGGCCCCAGAACAGCTCCACACACGCAGGCTGAGCCAGTGACGCGACGCTCCTCAGCCATTGCAGAGGAGCCGCCCCTGAATAGGACTATGAGGTTTGCGTCATGCATTTCCCACGTTGGGAAGGGCAAGCATGATACAAAGCCCTCATAAATAAGCCCCTAAGTGTTTTTCCCAAAATCGCAATACGATGCACTAGGGTAGGTATTCAACCCTGGTTGATCATGTTCCAAAGCAGGAAACTCTGACTACAAGGCCATATCTCCTTCATTCGGTACCTTTGTAACTGCCTTTTCCACCAATGGATTTCTGTAGAGTTGTGGGCCCTAGGCCCACAAACTAAACAATGATAACACAGACACTGCATATATAGTAACTAAACTGGCCTAGGACACGTGTGCCCGTCCCATTCTATTAGCAGGGTGACCCGACTAGTGATGCCTTTGGTGGATGGGTGTGGGGTGTGTTCTTGTACTGCTCCTTGTTGCAACTTAGTGGCTTCTTCGTGTGGATAGATGCGCTCTGCCAGCGGCTAGAGTCTCTCAAGTGTGCCTTTCAGGCCTGGCCACTCTTGATCGTCCCTCCTGGGATTAGTTGTCTGTCAGGGTTCCCAGTGTGAACCAGCAGGTCACACTTCCTTTCTTGGTGCTTCAGCCTGCACCTTCTTTCCAATGATGCTGTTGAGATTTTTTAGTTGCTCAACTCTCTTTTTCTGGGTGCAGCGGCATGCCCCTTTGTCGGGTCCAGCCAACAGGGCATCTCAGTGGTCGACTGTCTATGTAGACCGGCCTCAGGTGTTGGGCTCAGACTGGTGATGATCAGTGCAATCCCAGATCCAATTCTCCTCTGATTCTACAGTGCTGTGTGGGATCAGGCAAGCGTTGCATGTCCCATCTTCCAGGACCTTCTTGGAGTTCCAAAATCTGGGGGTACATGTGGGTGGCTGGCCCTCTGCTTTAAGGGTCTTCCTGCTGCCTGACTTTCTTCTTTTCTGGGTAGGTGTGGCATCGTGCCACGTGTCGCTTATTCCCTCCACAGAGATCTTCTTGGGGCTCCTACTCTATGTTGTTGGCTCTTCGGGACCTTCTTCCATGGCAGTTGAGAGCTGTGGTTCTGACCCACTTTCTCTGGGTGGCGCAAGATTGGTGGGTTGTGGCATGATGTGCTATGAGGTTCCGGGATGATGTGGTCCTAGTGTCTACATCTCAAATGGCATGCTTTTAGTGACAGAGTGAGGAGTAAGTCTATACATTCTCAGCCTTTCTATGTTCTCAGGCCTCAAGTCCTTGTTCTATGACCTTGCAATTTGATTAGTCTCGTTAAGTACAGTGTTGAATCTCTCTACCATTCAATTTTGAAGAATCCACATCCAGTTTTATCTGATGGTAAGCTGCACGTAGATCAAGAGTTGAAAAGACAGTTGCCCCCTTGCAAAGAAGACAAAGGAAACGTTGAGGTCTTCTTGTAGTTTTAATCAGGTTTACAGCAAAGGACCACCGGCTCAAACAGCAGCTCAGCTCCAACTGCCAGAGCCAGAGTTCTCCAACATTCTCCTTCTGTTCATGTCATGACACATGGAATGTAAAGACACATTCCAGCTAAAGGAGAAGAAAGAAAGATAGGACAGAAAGGGGAAAGGAGGTGTAAGGGAAAAAAGGTAAAGTAGACCACAACACATCTCCTTCCCTTAAAATGAAGGATGATTAACTTGAATTGAAAATGCAAAGGAACAAAATATACAAATGTAGGGTAAAACAACTTCTTAAGAAATCTAAAAAGAAAATGGTGAACACAATATAGTCATCATGTATATCTTAAGACATATGATAGTCTCTGTGCCAGCTCAGCCTGCATCTCAATCTCCTGTGAGTGCTAAAACCAGGAACATGGGAGGTAGTATCATTGTAGACAGGCCTGGAATCAGATTCACTCGCCTGATCAGAATCATGAGTATCAAACCCAGGTTGCCATTTAACTAACCTGGCGGTACAAAAGGGGGTGGTGATGGACGGAGCATCAGAACCAATCAAATACTCACACCCAGTCAACAGATCTGGGTTTGATCCATCACCGTTCTTTAGCCCACTCTGCCACCCCAGTTCAGACATGGCCATATGCAAATCAGTCTGACCCTGTGCCTCATGGGAACAGTCCAGCCCGAACTGCCAAGCCATACCTTCCCTGGACCGGAAACAAGCTTCCTAGGACCGGTTTCTGGCATTTCAGCCGTCTTCAGCCAGGCTTGCTTGAATCCAGTGGAAAAGTGAGCAAGGGACTCACGTCTGAGCATACCCTGCCAACTTATGGCGAACAAAGCGGTACAAAAGGGGGTGGTGATGGACGGAGCATCAGAACCAATCAAATACTCACACCCAGTCAACAGATCTGGGTTTGATCCATCACCGTTCTTTAGCCCACTCTGCCACCCCAGTTCAGACATGGCCATATGCAAATCAGTCTGACCCTGTGCCTCATGGGAACAGTCCAGCCCGAACTGCCAAGCCATACCTTCCCTGGACCGGAAACAAGCTTCCTAGGACCGGTTTCTGGCATTTCAGCCGTCTTCAGCCAGGCTTGCTTGAATCCAGTGGAAAAGTGAGCAAGGGACTCACGTCTGAGCATACCCTGCCAACTTATGGCGAACAAAGCGGTACAAAAGGGGGTGGTGATGGACGGAGCATCAGAACCAATCAAATACTCACACCCAGTCAACAGATCTGGGTTTGATCCATCACCGTTCTTTAGCCCACTCTGCCACCCCAGTTCAGACATGGCCATATGCAAATCAGTCTGACCCTGTGCCTCATGGGAACAGTCCAGCCCGAACTGCCAAGCCATACCTTCCCTGGACCGGAAACAAGCTTCCTAGGACCGGTTTCTGGCATTTCAGCCGTCTTCAGCCAGGCTTGCTTGAATCCAGTGGAAAAGTGAGCAAGGGACTCACGTCTGAGCATACCCTGCCAACTTATGGCGAACAAAGCGGTACAAAAGGGGGTGGTGATGGACGGAGCATCAGAACCAATCAAATACTCACACCCAGTCAACAGATCTGGGTTTGATCCATCACCGTTCTTTAGCCCACTCTGCCACCCCAGTTCAGACATGGCCATATGCAAATCAGTCTGACCCTGTGCCTCATGGGAACAGTCCAGCCCGAACTGCCAAGCCATACCTTCCCTGGACCGGAAACAAGCTTCCTAGGACCGGTTTCTGGCATTTCAGCCGTCTTCAGCCAGGCTTGCTTGAATCCAGTGGAAAAGTGAGCAAGGGACTCACGTCTGAGCATACCCTGCCAACTTATGGCGAACAAAGCGGTACAAAAGGGGGTGGTGATGGACGGAGCATCAGAACCAATCAAATACTCACACCCAGTCAACAGATCTGGGTTTGATCCATCACCGTTCTTTAGCCCACTCTGCCACCCCAGTTCAGACATGGCCATATGCAAATCAGTCTGACCCTGTGCCTCATGGGAACAGTCCAGCCCGAACTGCCAAGCCATACCTTCCCTGGACCGGAAACAAGCTTCCTAGGACCGGTTTCTGGCATTTCAGCCGTCTTCAGCCAGGCTTGCTTGAATCCAGTGGAAAAGTGAGCAAGGGACTCACGTCTGAGCATACCCTGCCAACTTATGGCGAACAAAGCGGTACAAAAGGGGGTGGTGATGGACGGAGCATCAGAACCAATCAAATACTCACACCCAGTCAACAGATCTGGGTTTGATCCATCACCGTTCTTTAGCCCACTCTGCCACCCCAGTTCAGACATGGCCATATGCAAATCAGTCTGACCCTGTGCCTCATGGGAACAGTCCAGCCCGAACTGCCAAGCCATACCTTCCCTGGACCGGAAACAAGCTTCCTAGGACCGGTTTCTGGCATTTCAGCCGTCTTCAGCCAGGCTTGCTTGAATCCAGTGGAAAAGTGAGCAAGGGACTCACGTCTGAGCATACCCTGCCAACTTATGGCGAACAAAGCGGTACAAAAGGGGGTGGTGATGGACGGAGCATCAGAACCAATCAAATACTCACACCCAGTCAACAGATCTGGGTTTGATCCATCACCGTTCTTTAGCCCACTCTGCCACCCCAGTTCAGACATGGCCATATGCAAATCAGTCTGACCCTGTGCCTCATGGGAACAGTCCAGCCCGAACTGCCAAGCCATACCTTCCCTGGACCGGAAACAAGCTTCCTAGGACCGGTTTCTGGCATTTCAGCCGTCTTCAGCCAGGCTTGCTTGAATCCAGTGGAAAAGTGAGCAAGGGACTCACGTCTGAGCATACCCTGCCAACTTATGGCGAACAAAGCGGTACAAAAGGGGGTGGTGATGGACGGAGCATCAGAACCAATCAAATACTCACACCCAGTCAACAGATCTGGGTTTGATCCATCACCGTTCTTTAGCCCACTCTGCCACCCCAGTTCAGACATGGCCATATGCAAATCAGTCTGACCCTGTGCCTCATGGGAACAGTCCAGCCCGAACTGCCAAGCCATACCTTCCCTGGACCGGAAACAAGCTTCCTAGGACCGGTTTCTGGCATTTCAGCCGTCTTCAGCCAGGCTTGCTTGAATCCAGTGGAAAAGTGAGCAAGGGACTCACGTCTGAGCATACCCTGCCAACTTATGGCGAACAAAGCGGTACAAAAGGGGGTGGTGATGGACGGAGCATCAGAACCAATCAAATACTCACACCCAGTCAACAGATCTGGGTTTGATCCATCACCGTTCTTTAGCCCACTCTGCCACCCCAGTTCAGACATGGCCATATGCAAATCAGTCTGACCCTGTGCCTCATGGGAACAGTCCAGCCCGAACTGCCAAGCCATACCTTCCCTGGACCGGAAACAAGCTTCCTAGGACCGGTTTCTGGCATTTCAGCCGTCTTCAGCCAGGCTTGCTTGAATCCAGTGGAAAAGTGAGCAAGGGACTCACGTCTGAGCATACCCTGCCAACTTATGGCGAACAAAGCGGTACAAAAGGGGGTGGTGATGGACGGAGCATCAGAACCAATCAAATACTCACACCCAGTCAACAGATCTGGGTTTGATCCATCACCGTTCTTTAGCCCACTCTGCCACCCCAGTTCAGACATGGCCATATGCAAATCAGTCTGACCCTGTGCTTCATGGGAACAGTCCAGCCCGAACTGCCAAGCCATACCTTCCCTGGACCGGAAACAAGCTTCCTAGGACCGGTTTCTGGCATTTCAGCCGTCTTCAGCCAGGCTTGCTTGAATCCAGTGGAAAAGTGAGCAAGGGACTCACGTCTGAGCATACCCTGCCAACTTATGGCGAACAAAGCGGTACAAAAGGAGGTGGTGATGGACGGAGCATCAGAACCAATCAAATACTCACACCCAGTCAGCAGATCTGGGTTTGATCCATCACCGTTCTTTAGCCCACTCTGCCACCCCAGTTCAGACATGGCCATATGCAAATCAGTCTGACCCTGTGCCTCATGGGAACAGTCCAGCCCGAACTGCCAAGCCATACCTTCCCTGGACCGGAAACAAGCTTCCTAGGACCGGTTTCTGGCATTTCAGTCGTCTTCAGCCAGGCTTGCTTGAATCCAGTGGAAAAGTGAGCAAGGGACTCACGTCTGAGCATACCCTGCCAACTTATGGCGAACAAAGCGGTACAAAAGGGGGTGGTGATGGACGGAGCATCAGAACCAATCAAATACTCACACCCAGTCAACAGATCTGGGTTTGATCCATCACCGTTCTTTAGCCCACTCTGCCACCCCAGTTCAGACATGGCCATATGCAAATCAGTCTGACCCTGTGCCTCATGGGAACAGTCCAGCCCGAACTGCCAAGCCATACCTTCCCTGGACCGGAAACAAGCTTCCTAGGACCGGTTTCTGGCATTTCAGCCGTCTTCAGCCAGGCTTGCTTGAATCCAGTGGAAAAGTGAGCAAGGGACTCACGTCTGAGCATACCCTGCCAACTTATGGCGAACAAAGCGGTACAAAAGGGGGTGGTGATGGACGGAGCATCAGAACCAATCAAATACTCACACCCAGTCAACAGATCTGGGTTTGATCCATCACCGTTCTTTAGCCCACTCTGCCACCCCAGTTCAGACATGGCCATATGCAAATCAGTCTGACCCTGTGCTTCATGGGAACAGTCCAGCCCGAACTGCCAAGCCATACCTTCCCTGGACCGGAAACAAGCTTCCTAGGACCGGTTTCTGGCATTTCAGCCGTCTTCAGCCAGGCTTGCTTGAATCCAGTGGAAAAGTGAGCAAGGGACTCACGTCTGAGCATACCCTGCCAACTTATGGCGAACAAAGCGGTACAAAAGGAGGTGGTGATGGACGGAGCATCAGAACCAATCAAATACTCACACCCAGTCAGCAGATCTGGGTTTGATCCATCACCGTTCTTTAGCCCACTCTGCCACCCCAGTTCAGACATGGCCATATGCAAATCAGTCTGACCCTGTGCCTCATGGGAACAGTCCAGCCCGAACTGCCAAGCCATACCTTCCCTGGACCGGAAACAAGCTTCCTAGGACCGGTTTCTGGCATTTCAGTCGTCTTCAGCCAGGCTTGCTTGAATCCAGTGGAAAAGTGAGCAAGGGACTCACGTCTGAGCATACCCTGCCAACTTATGGCGAACAAAGCGGTACAAAAGGGGGTGGTGATGGACGGAGCATCAGAACCAATCAAATACTCACACCCAGTCAACAGATCTGGGTTTGATCCATCACCGTTCTTTAGCCCACTCTGCCACCCCAGTTCAGACATGGCCATATGCAAATCAGTCTGACCCTGTGCCTCATGGGAACAGTCCAGCCCGAACTGCCAAGCCATACCTTCCCTGGACCGGAAACAAGCTTCCTAGGACCGGTTTCTGGCATTTCAGCCGTCTTCAGCCAGGCTTGCTTGAATCCAGTGGAAAAGTGAGCAAGGGACTCACGTCTGAGCATACCCTGCCAACTTATGGCGAACAAAGCGGTACAAAAGGGGGTGGTGATGGACGGAGCATCAGAACCAATCAAATACTCACACCCAGTCAACAGATCTGGGTTTGATCCATCACCGTTCTTTAGCCCACTCTGCCACCCCAGTTCAGACATGGCCATATGCAAATCAGTCTGACCCTGTGCCTCATGGGAACAGTCCAGCCCGAACTGCCAAGCCATACCTTCCCTGGACCGGAAACAAGCTTCCTAGGACCGGTTTCTGGCATTTCAGCCGTCTTCAGCCAGGCTTGCTTGAATCCAGTGGAAAAGTGAGCAAGGGACTCACGTCTGAGCATACCCTGCCAACTTATGGCGAACAAAGCGGTACAAAAGGGGGTGGTGATGGACGGAGCATCAGAACCAATCAAATACTCACACCCAGTCAACAGATCTGGGTTTGATCCATCACCGTTCTTTAGCCCACTCTGCCACCCCAGTTCAGACATGGCCATATGCAAATCAGTCTGACCCTGTGCCTCATGGGAACAGTCCAGCCCGAACTGCCAAGCCATACCTTCCCTGGACCGGAAACAAGCTTCCTAGGACCGGTTTCTGGCATTTCAGCCGTCTTCAGCCAGGCTTGCTTGAATCCAGTGGAAAAGTGAGCAAGGGACTCACGTCTGAGCATACCCTGCCAACTTATGGCGAACAAAGCGGTACAAAAGGGGGTGGTGATGGACGGAACATCAGAACCAATCAAATACTCACACCCAGTCAACAGATCTGGGTTTGATCCATCACCGTTCTTTAGCCCACTCTGCCACCCCAGTTCAGACATGGCCATATGCAAATCAGTCTGACCCTGTGCCTCATGGGAACAGTCCAGCCCGAACTGCCAAGCCATACCTTCCCTGGACCGGAAACAAGCTTCCTAGGACCGGTTTCTGGCATTTCAGCCGTCTTCAGCCAGGCTTGCTTGAATCCAGTGGAAAAGTGAGCAAGGGACTCACGTCTGAGCATACCCTGCCAACTTATGGCGAACAAAGCGGTACAAAAGGGGGTGGTGATGGACGGAGCATCAGAACCAATCAAATACTCACACCCAGTCAACAGATCTGGGTTTGATCCATCACCGTTCTTTAGCCCACTCTGCCACCCCAGTTCAGACATGGCCATATGCAAATCAGTCTGACCCTGTGCCTCATGGGAACAGTCCAGCCCGAACTGCCAAGCCATACCTTCCCTGGACCGGAAACAAGCTTCCTCGGACCGGTTTCTGGCATTTCAGCCGTCTTCAGCCAGGCTTGCTTGAATCCAGTGGAAAAGTGAGCAAGGGACTCACGTCTGAGCATACCCTGCCAACTTATGGCGAACAAAGCGGTACAAAAGGGGGTGGTGATGGACGGAGCATCAGAACCAATCAAATACTCACACCCAGTCAACAGATCTGGGTTTGATCCATCACCGTTCTTTAGCCCACTCTGCCACCCCAGTTCAGACATGGCCATATGCAAATCAGTCTGACCCATGTGTCTCATGGGAACAGTCCAGCCCGAACTGCCAAGCATACCTTCCCTGGACCGGAAACAAGCTTCCTAGGACCGGTTTCTGGCATTTCAGCCGTCTTCAGCCAGGCTTGCTTGAATTGGCTTGGTAGTTTGGTTTGCCCTGTTCCCATCATGCACTGGGACAGGTACAGACTAATTTGCATGTAGCCAGGTTCTGAGCTGGGATGGTGCAGTGAGCTAAAAAACGGTGATGGATTAAAACCATGATCTCTTGACTTGGTAAGAGTATTCTGCATCATTCAGAAACTCTGTCCATCACCACCCCCTTTTTCCCAAATCAATGTTATCCACACTCAGTGTGGGAGGGTATGCTCAGACGTGAGTCCCTTGCTCATTGCACCATCAGGATTCAGGCAAGCCGGGCCGATGAAGGCTGTGATGCCAGAAACCGGTCCCCGGAAGCTTGTTTCCTTCCCAGTATAAGAATTGGCTTGGTAGTTTGGTTTGCCCTGTTCCCATCATGCACTGGGACAGGTACAGACTAATTTGCATGTAGCCAGGTTCTGAGCTGGGATGGTGCAGTGAGCTAAAAAACGGTGATGGATTAAAACCATGATCTCTTGACTTGGTAAGAGTATTCTGCATCATTCAGAAACTCTGTCCATCACCACCCCCTTTTTCCCAAATCAATGTTATCCACACTCAGTGTGGGAGGGTATGCTCAGACGTGAGTCCCTTGCTCATTGCACCATCAGGATTCAGGCAAGCCGGGCCGATGAAGGCTGTGATGCCAGAAACCGGTCCCCGGAAGCTTGTTTCCTTCCCAGTATAAGAATTGGCTTGGTAGTTTGGTTTGCCCTGTTCCCATCATGCACTGGGACAGGTACAGACTAATTTGCATGTAGCCAGGTTCTGAGCTGGGATGGTGCAGTGAGCTAAAAAACGGTGATGGATTAAAACCATGATCTCTTGACTTGGTAAGAGTATTCTGCATCATTCAGAAACTCTGTCCATCACCACCCCCTTTTTCCCAAATCAATGTTATCCACACTCAGTGTGGGAGGGTATGCTCAGACGTGAGTCCCTTGCTCATTGCACCATCAGGATTCAGGCAAGCCGGGCCGATGAAGGCTGTGATGCCAGAAACCGGTCCCCGGAAGCTTGTTTCCTTCCCAGTATAAGAATTGGCTTGGTAGTTTGGTTTGCCCTGTTCCCATCATGCACTGGGACAGGTACAGACTAATTTGCATGTAGCCAGGTTCTGAGCTGGGATGGTGCAGTGAGCTAAAAAACGGTGATGGATTAAAACCATGATCTCTTGACTTGGTAAGAGTATTCTGCATCATTCAGAAACTCTGTCCATCACCACCCCCTTTTTCCCAATTTAACTAACCTGGACATGCTCCATACCTCACCAGAATTCAAAACATCAAATTTTTCTTGACTTCTTTGATAAAAAAGGGCCCCATGAACCGTGACCGACCCTTCTTCAACAGACCAGGATTTCTAATTAACACCTCATCCCCTACACACCAGTGTTTAAAGAGAGAGGAATTTTTCTGATCATACCTGCGTTTGTACGTTCCTTGATAGAGTCTCCGCCTAAAACCAGCTTGCTCATTCATCCTCAGATCATTTACATCCAACTTCAACCAAGCAGGACTCAACTTGTCATGAGGCTTCCTACCTCTAAGAATTGAAAAGGGAGAAACAGAAGTCAGCCAATTAGGAGTAGTGCGGTGAGCCCACCATGTCTGTCTGAGCATTTTCTTAAGAGAGGATCTAGTCTGCAAGGCTCTTTGAGCACAACACTTGACCAACTTGTTCATGCTTTCAGCAAGACCATTGGCTTGCGGTGAGTACAAGGCTGTCTTAAAATGGATGATGGATAACTCCTTTAAGAATGTACTCATTTCATGAGAGACAAATTGCACCCCATTATCGGTGATGAGGTATTTAGGGATGCCCTCTCTGGAAAATTCCTCAGAAAGGAATTCAATAACAGTTCTCAAATTAACAACAGGCACACATTTAGTGACCATCCACTTGGAGGTGTAGTCCACCAACAACAACAGATAGCGTTCATCAGGAGCAAACAGCTCAAAAGGCCCAGCAATGTCCAAACCCAATTTGGACCATGGTTCAGAGGGAACATCCACAGGTGAAAGAGGTGCAGCACAAGTCTTTTTGCTTTTGTCACTGTTGGCACACTATGAAAAACAATGGGAGAGAAAGGGTTTTTTTTGGGGGGGTACTCCTATTCCCCTTGTGACAAATATTTGGCAAACAAAAGAAGGTGCCCTCTGAGGTCAAATGATACCTCCAAGTTTAAGAGAGGTGTACTGAAAGGGACAATCCTTTTGTTAAAGACCCCTCACTCACCAACCTAGTTGGTGACATGCTTCATCATCGGGGTCCCACCCAGAGGCCGAGTGCCATCTGGGTGTGCTGCGACACCTGATTACAGTGGAGCTGGTGTTATTCGTGTGTGCAAGTGATTGTAGTGTTTTAAAATTTGGTCAAGTTTCTAACTCTGTAAAAATATTTAATCATAGAGCACTTGATCAATGTTAAAAGAGTAAATGGGGATACCCTATAGGGTTAAATTGGCCCGTGGTATCTAGAAATAAAGTGTGAAGTGAGTGAAAAAAATAATATATATATATGTAGTTGGTCATATATATAAAAAGGTCTACATGTTTCAACCCTGGTGGAGAAAGTCTCCGGGTTTTCTTCAGGACCGGAGGTGATGGTGCTAACCAGGGTGGTATACACGCGCTAAGGTGTACCCTGCCCTTGGTTAGGAGTAAAAAATTCCTACTGAAAATCCAGTGGGAATAAACTGGTAATGCGGGGAAAAAAAGGCCTCGAGAATGTCGAGAGCACGGACAGAAAGTTCACCTTCAATATAGTGAAAAGGTAGATCAGCTATTTCGCCTACAACCGTGTCCCGCCACCGCGTCCCGAGAAAATGCCCGGGCATTTTCTCGGGACGCGGTGGCGGGACACGGTTGTAGGCGAAATAGCTGATCTACCTTTTCACTATATTGAAGGTGAACTTTCTGTCCGTGCTCTCGACATTCTCGAGGCCTTTTTTTCCCCGCATTACCAGTTTATTCCCACTGGATTTTCAGTAGGAATTTTTTACTCCTAACCAAGGGCAGGGTACACCTTAGCGCGTGTATACCACCCTGGTTAGCACCATCACCTCCGGTCCTGAAGAAAACCCGGAGACTTTCTCCACCAGGGTTGAAACATGTAGACCTTTTTATATATATGACCAACTACATATATATATATTATTTTTTTCACTCACTTCACACTTTATTTCTAGATACCACGGGCCAATTTAACCCTATAGGGTATCCCCATTTACTCTTTTAACATTGATCAAGTGCTCTATGATTAAATATTTTTACAGAGTTAGAAACTTGACCAAATTTTAAAACACTACAATCACTTGCACACACGAATAACACCAGCTCCACTGTAATCAGGTGTCGCAGCACACCCAGATGGCACTCGGCCTCTGGGTGGGACCCCGATGATGAAGCATGTCACCAACTAGGTTGGTGAGTGAGGGGTCTTTAACAAAAGGATTGTCCCTTTCAGTACTGTTGGCACACTCCCAGCAGTCTTTAACAACCTCTTCCACCTGTCGATCCATGGTCGGCCACCAGTACCACTCACGTACCCTGGCCTTAGTCAAATTCCTCCCTAGGTGCCCTTCATGTGCCAAATTGATAATCTTACCTCTAAGACCTTGAGGAGGTATTACACGATTACCTCTCAACAGTTTCTCATCAAAGACACTCAGCTCATCCTTAACATTAAGGAAAGATTTCAAGGATTCAGGTACTTCCTTGTCTGCAGGCCAACCCTTAACAGAATATTCCTTGAGCATTTCTAGATCATTGTCTCCATGAGAAGTAAAAGACCACTCATTAGAATTGACAGCAGATTCATGCACCCATGCCACAAGAGAGTTTTCCACTTCCACACCAGACTGTTGCAAAGGTAACCTTGAAAGACAGTCAGCAATTGCATTTTTCGATCCTTGTACATACTCAACCACAACATTGAATTCAGCTAATCCTTCCATCCAACGCTTAATCCTGGGTGAAATATTATCAACCCCTCTGCAAGTGAAAATTTGGCACAAAGGGCGATGATCAGTTCTGACAACAATAGGTATACCCCAAAGATAAAACTTGAAGTGGTGGATAGCCCAGAAAACCGCCAACGCCTCTCGCTCAATTACAGAGTAACGCTCCTCAGCACCCCTGAGCGAACGAGACGCAAAGGCAACAACCCATGACTCTCCATCCACAATTTGTGACAGGACCGCCCCCAATCATGGCATACTAGCATCAGTGGACAACACAGTTTTCTTGCAAGCATCGAAATGTCCTAAAGTGGGCATACAACCAATCATACTCTTAATGGAATTGAAAGCAGAAGAACAATCATCAGACCATGAAAAATGCGCCCCCTTCTTGAGCAGCAACCTGAGGGGAGAAGCAACACCAGCAAAATTCGGAACAAACTTAGAGCAGAACTCCGCAAGTCCTAAAAATGATCGTACTTGATCTTTGTTGATAGGTACTGGAGCATATTAATAAACTTCACCTCCAGCAATAAAAGAAACAAAGAATGTAAGTAATGAGAAAAATACACATCAGACACCCCTAGCTTTCCAGATGTAACGCCTTCAGCAAAGAGGAGCACACTTCCATGGAACAAATTCCTATGTGCAGGTAAGTGAACTCAACATATTAAAGCTGGTATGACCCCTCACCGGGAATCATAACCTAAAATTCATCCAACACCAAAACTATCCGTGCACCACCTGAATTCAATGAAAAGTGCACTCCACTTAAGTAGCAAAAAGGATTGCATTGCACAAACCGGAGACTAAAATAACCCTTGTAGGAAAGTGCCCCTTTTTGCATGGTTACCCCCTAACTTTTGGCTAGATACCAGATGCCAACTTGACTGAGAGTGTGCTGGGATCCTGCTAACCAGGCACCAGCACCGGTGTTCTTTCCCCAAAAACTGTACCTTTGTACCCACAATTGTCACATCTCTGGCCACAGGTAAGCCCCTTGTAAAGGGTACCATGGTACCAAGGGCAGTGTGACAAGGGAAGGCCTCCAAGGATTGCAGCACCCATTATGCCACCCTTAGAGACCCTGCACCTTAACACTCCATTAGCAAGGACTCTATAACATTTTTGGACACTCTCATAACGAACAACAAGGGACATCTGATTACACAAGTATACACCAAACCAACCGATGGCAACAATTTACTTAATTTCTACAGTTTCCACCAGCCATCACTCAAAAAGCATCTTCCATACTCGCAACTGCTTAGATTGAAAAGGATATCAAGCACCAATGATCTATATGAAACAAGCAAAGTATCATTTATTGACAAATTCAGACAACGCAAGTATCCATCAGAAGTTCTGGAAAATGCCATTTCAAAAGCAGATAAATCTACACGACAAATGCTACTTCTACAAAAACCTTTAAAAAAGACAGAACCTAAAATGGTATTTATGTCCAAATTTTCAACACAAAGTTACCACATCAAAAAAACCATTCTCAGATATTGGCCGATGCTGAGTACCGAAGTAGGCTTTAAAAACATCTTTGAAATGCCTCCTAGATTTGCTTACCATAGATCACACAATCTTAAACAAATCTTATCTACTTCTAGTATACCCACGACGTCTGATTTTAAAGGAACTACACCTTGTTTGAATTGTGGAAACTGTAATCCCATTATCAAAGGCAACACTATTCAACACCCTCACAAAGGCTATTCGATTAAATTGAAGGTGACAGCTACGTGTAACAGTCAAAATGTAATTTACATGTTAAAATGCCCATGTGGCTTAGTCTATGTGGGCAAAACTGAAAGAAAAGTCTGCATAAGACTCAATGAACACAAAAGCAATATCCGAATTCGACAGGTCAAATCTCCGATTGCCAACCATTTTCACCGTTTCCAACATAATATTTGTCAACTACGTTTTCTAATTTTAGAACAGATACCCATTATCAAGGGACGGAACAATACCAAATTCCTCTTGCAAAGGGAAATATTCTGGATAAATAGACTGGATTCTATCCACCCAAAAGGTCTCAACGAACGTTATGACCATGGCTGTTTCCTGTAACCAGTCACCTGAACTGTAACCCATGACACCGACTGTGCATTTTGTTCCTTCTTGGAACATGATTGTTTGATTTTCTGATACCTGCTATCGTTTTATTTTCTGATACCTGTTATTGTGAATGCTTTATTTTCTAAATACCTGACATTTTCTAAATACCTGCCATTGCGTTGTTCCATTTGATTACATGTTTTACTGTTCTATTTTTGTTCCCTTATCCTGGTTCTGAATCATACCTCATTGTTTGCTACACTCATTATGCATGTAGATCGTTTTATACTTTATGTTCTATACGCTAGCCATATCGTTTTCTATTTTCGGTCCCGTTTCTCACAGAACACATTATTCACAATCTACAACAGAGAGTTTTTTTTTTTTTTACACATTACATTTTAATTTTTTCAGACAACACATGCTTCCATTATTTGACACTATTCACTCCTATTTTCTCTTTGGTAAAAAGATCCGTAGCAGTAAACTACGAGTCTTTCTTTCCTGTAGTTTACATTCCTTTCCATCTTTTTGAATGTTCGCGCGTCTGACAAGTCGTCACACGCCAGATAGTGCTCACTCTTCCGGTCACTTCGTGATCGGTTCACGTATTGAAGACACCGAACTCAGATTCTAACCCGTAAGTTTATATTTAAACTTCTTGTGCAGGTCACGTTTTTTAAGTTATTTGTGGTACCACAGTTACTTTATCAGCTACTTTATTGGTTTACCCGGTTTAATCACGGTGTTTCTTCGTGTTGTTCTTGTCAGCACAGTCTTTCCGCTCATTCTAACGCACTAGTCTCACTCAGTGTTTTCACCTTTTTTTAAGATACACTGACTTTAAACTACCGGCTGAGTTCACGAATGTTTATAATAGTGATGCACTACTTTTTTGTCAGACCACAACTTTTGGCATGTTGGGACTACTACATCCACTTTCTTCTTTTTACCAGTTTACCTGTCTCATTACTTTTGATCCCATAATCACATCCAATACATTGCACTTATGCTTCATCGCTAGAATTCAGGCTGATTCCTCGTTTCCTCTTATTTTTGTAGTGCCGCCCCTGATGAAGGGCTTTGATAGCCCGAAATGCATTGGGCATCCAGGCTAATACTAATAACAAGTGCTACATTAAACTAACCTCAGAATGTACATAAGTTCAAGACATTCCTAAATCGAAAGGTTCAATAAAACTCAATTGACCTTGGAGCAAAATTATCGTTTACTCTACTTTATTGAATTGAAGAATTGATTTCACTTTTGAGTGCAGCACGAGTGACACGCTCCTACACAGGAACGTGCAAACTTTCATATTCACATCCCGACTCAGGGGGATCTACCCGTCTGCACCTACGACTTACTTTAAACTGAGACACCCCATGATCAAACCGAGTGCGCATATTCTGTTTATATTTATAGTATATACAGAGCCAGTTCCTACAACCCTGAAGTGGAAATTCAGAGTATTTGCAAAAAACAAGTATACACTCTGTGTAGAAGGTCTCACAATTGGCATAAGTAATATGTCCCTATAAGAAATACTGCAAGTCACAATAATGCATATTAGCATTACCAAACTGCTTTGAAAGAAGCATGTGAAAAGGTAAACTTCCTAACCGAAAGCCAAATCACCTGCAAATGACCTGTTGAGCATGAAGCCCATTATCAGAGGAAAAAAGAAAGAATATACCTCAGGTATCCTTATACCACTTACACTGTTAAAGACAATATTGAAACAATAACATCTGCACGCCGCAGAAACACCAACCAGGTGCAATCGGACGAGGGACATGTCAATGCCCTAACAAAGTTAGGCCCTTTGAGAAAATAAAAATCCAGTATCACCTATACAACTCAAGTATAGGGCCAAAATTAAAGAACATATAACAGAGAAAGAGCAATTAAGACTCAATGCTGAATCGTCCTAAGCCCCAAAAAGATGGGCTCTGTGAAAGGGCATATTGACTAAAGTCACCCGTACAGTCTCCGAAAAAGCTGAAGTTCTTAACCATGTATGACGCCGGAGCGCCATCGAAGATGCCATGGCCCGGCCTACTGAATCAGTATTATTCAAGCCACATCTTATTATCAGCTTAGCTGCCTGTTGGCCATCTCTAATTAGGTTTTCAACATCAGAACGGAGGTTACTCGGAAGCGATGGCAACATAGTCTTCAAGGTATCCCAAAAACCGTGGGGAAAAACGCCCAAGAACACAAAACACGTTGGTGACCTTAACGTTGAACTAGCAGAAGCAAAGATGTATTTGCCACATACATCCAGTCCCCTCGAGTCCCTATTTTAGGTGAAGCATCCACATTCTGTGAGGCTGTAGCAGCCTGAACTACCAGGATTCCTGAGGAGGCAAACTGGGACTCCTGTACAGGCAGGTTACTGCGAGATATAGCGTGGTCCACCGAGACCCCTGAAACAAGCTTGGCCCAAGTTCCTAACAATATGTCAAATAGGGCCCCACTGTATGGAAAAACAGGCCCTTTCCTGTCTGACCATGGTAAACTGCATCAATAAGAGGGTCGTGGACTTCTCTACCGTATCCAGTGACAAGTCCAAAACTGCAGCCACTTCCCTCAACATATCTGCGAAGGAGGAACTGGTCTCAGTAGCAAGACTAGGAGGGAAAGAATCCAGCCCACTAACCTCACCAAGAGAATATATACAAATCTCCTCCATCTGTGCTGGAAGATTCTAAGAAATGGGCTGAAAAAGCCCAGACTCCCTTGCCACAAGGCGACTCCCAGAATTCTCAACCTGAGAAAGTGAAAACACCACATTACCTTCAGTTTGCACTACCGGCTCCGGACCCGATGCTGAGAAGGCGACTCTTCGACGTTCACAGTGGGAGAGATTTCGATCAGCACCACCGATGTCCATGCTAGAGTCAGCCGATCGAAAATAGTCGCCAAAGGTGGAGTCCCTGAAGAACTGTGCACCGGCGCCGAAGCGAAGTCGGCGGACCAGCGCCGACCCAACGACTCAGGTGGCCCAACCAACACCGAGGGCGAACCCATTGGCGTGGCTCCACTCACCTCCTTGGGTCCTGTGGGCGCTCCAGTAGAAGGTGGTGGTACAAAGATGAGGTGCAGAGAGTTATAATTCTCCCTCATGTGGGCCATCGATGTCCCGGCTCCCGGAAACACGGGGCGACGCGAGGTGGAGTCATGTATGGCCTCCTCAACTGGCAAGCGGGAGAAGCCCTGGGAGACGGAGTCTCCACCCAGCGATGTCGGGGAGTGCTGCAACATACAAATGCCTGCTCTTACCTATCAACATTTCTGGAGTACAGTGTCCTGGAAAACAGCTCCGGCTCCTGGAATGGCCCCGTGAACGGACCTCTGTATGAGAACAAGAACAAGGCTGTGAAGTCTCAGATGACGGCTACAGACATGCCACAAGTAACTTCATATGGCGTTCCTTGAGCGCCTTCGGCTTCAATCTCTGGCAGGAGTCGCAATCGTCGGCCTAAAGCCCGAAGACATTGAAGAAAGGCACACTCAGGCACATGCATCAAAGGAAAAACCGCTCGCAAACGGGCAGATTCTCAGAATCTGGCCCTTTGCGACCGGTATTTTTGCATTTGGGATGCATCATCCCAAATGCAAAAATCGCAATTTAAGGAATCACTAAATTGTGATTACTTAAATTGCGATTGCATTTAAGGAATCCCAAATTGAGATTCCTTACATGCAATGCATTAAAGTATAAAAATTAGCGATTTCACTATTAGGGGGAGCAAATTACCATGAAGTTGAACTTCATGGTAATTTGCAAAAACTTTGTAAAATGCACTTTTGTGCTTTTTTCAAAGTTTCATGTTGCGCACACACATGCCCTTAGAGCATGTGAGTGTGCAACATATGTGCACAGATCAATTTCAGGGGTGCAATAGGGTGTCATTTTGACACCCTTGCACCCTTGAAATTGCATGAGCAATTTGCGAGTACCTACTGGTACTCGCTAATTGCTCATGCAATCTCCAATTCATTCCTATGGGCCTGGAGGCCCATAGGAATCAATGGGACGGCATTCCTTAATTGCGACTCGCAATTTGCGACTCGCAATTAAGGAATGTGTAGGAATCGCTATTTTTATAGCGATTCCTACATGCATAGGCTTTTGCAATTCCTTAATTGCGATTCCTTAATAATTGCAATTAAAGAATCGCAAAAGTCTTCATTGATGCATGTGCCTGACTGTTCCCACTGACAAAAACTGTCGAAGTAGGCTAGTAAAACCGACCTGAGGAACCACTCCTCCGGATCTGCGTTACAGCACGGAAAAGAAGAAACGGATGTCTTATATGGCTCCACTGACGTCATAACCAGAGTCAACATCATCACAGAGTCATACGGCGCCGTCCCCCGGCGCACAGAGGTACTGCTGAAAAATTTCGGGATCCACTCTGGTGCCTGGGGAGAATTCAAAAGTTAAGGAATCTGCGGCTAGATGTCTCTATCAGATACAGATGCTAGTAATAAGGGAGGGGAAAGGTTATTGAGGAGACCATGGTCAACATTTGAAGGAGAGCTAATACAAATGATTACAGATTAGCAATTGGCTCAAAACAGGAACTGGGAAAAGAATCAGACAAGAGATAAGGGAAAAGAAGAGGAAGAAACAAACACAATTGAAACCAACAAAAGATAGGAGGGGGGTGAACTAGCTCACAAACTAGGCTAATAACAAGGAGTCACAAAATACAATAATCGATCATCCACATTGTTGGAGGGAGGATTCATTACGGGTCAAGGAAGCTAGGGGCGGTACTCAGAGCCCCGGGAGCCACCACAGAACTGAGCAGGAGAGTGAGTCAGGGACAAAAGGGGCACCTTAATTTGAACCGGGGTGCCTAGGAATGCTTGCTCTAAAATTGAAGAAAATAGACATGTGAGACATGGAATCGGAGGCAGAATACAATGGCAGTTTAATGAGAAGATGCAACTTCAAAGAAACTGCAAGACAAAGGCATAAAATACAGAATTCAGATAATCACATGGAGCTCATCATGATACCCTCCGTATCTGCACTATTGTACTGTCAGAGAGAAAGAGAACACATTTATAAGTGCAATTGAAGAAACCGGTTACATCAAGGAGAAACATTTCGGAGTATAAGAACTCTGTTACCTAGGAACTCTCACGTTTACTCTAGAGCAAGCATTCCTGCAATTACAATGAATACATTATATAAATACAAAAAAGGAGAAACAAATAAAGAGAATAATGATTAAACATGACAAGACATTTCATATGGGTAAAATACAACATAATGCTAAGCAGACGCAAGAGCTTCTTTTGCTCTTGGGGAAAACTCTACGCAGTCCGTAACCCACATACAGACCGCGAGGTAGTCCGCTTGATGTTTGTGACTGCTCCCTATTTATACTGTTTTTTGGGGTTCTTTGCACGCAACTTCTACCTACGTAAGTTACCCAAATAGCTTCGTCTGCAGTATTTACCAGACATGTCGTCATTTACCCACTTAATGCTGACAATGAACTAGGTGAAAAGGTCAGTGTCTCAGGCCAATCGCTTGTCGTAAATTTCGCAGAGCAAGCAGAAACTATAAACAGACATTGTACGCGACTCAGAAAATATAAACAGATATTGTGCGCGAATTGAATATAGACACATATAAATCTCTTCAGTTCTCCTAACTTGACACTCTGCGGTTGCCACTTCCCTTAAAAGCGGGACCCCTGCTCAGGAAACAAGTGCCATGCCAGGATGCAGCTTACTATATGTCGAAGTCTCAAGGGGATGCTGAACTTTGATTCCGATCACAGAGCACGGTAGGGTGGGGGCTACTAGTTTGGAGCGGGAAACCTCGCAGAAAGAGGAACTGAATATGAGTTGGGTCAGACCTGCCATCAGCCTGCAATACACCGTGGTCAATGTAACAAAGGCCTATATTTCGAACAGAAGGGCCTACACAGCAGTTTCATGCTGGTTAAGTGGGAGGGATGTCCCAGGGTGACTATATAGCAACACAGGACCCACTGGTCAATGTAATACGGCCTACAAATTAGGCTGGCAGGGCAAGGACAAGGGTCTCATAATTCAGGTGTGGCCAGAACGGGCCAGGGGCCCCCTATGATACAAAACCTACCCTCTCTCATTCCCCCCTCTTGTTCATAATATGAACAAACTCCTGACAGCATACCTATCAGGTCTTTGAGGTATTTGGTAATGGTAGACGCATTTAGGGTGGTCCCATCGTTACTTCTACAACTTCTATAAGTGCCAAGATATTCACATTCCCTGTTCTATGCTTGTTCTCCCTTTGCTAATTATGCAGTTCTCAGGAGGTGCAACTGCTACGTACTCGGTATGTCTACAGAAGAGGACATTGCACATTAGGACAAACAGGTATGACATTGTAACACATGCTCTGTCAACTGTCCCCTTGTCCCGTCTTCATCAATGGTAACTCATTCAATGTGGTACAAAAGTCATTATAATAGCAGAAAAGTGGGATCAATGCTGCTAGTGGCACCCATGATCATTTTCTCTAATTGTTCTGAAAGTCTTGAGCAAGTCTTGAGGCATTGTTCCAATCGTTGGTACGTGTGGCTAGTGTGACTAGTTGGAAGAATGTCTTATCTTCTGCTGCGTCTGTACTACGTTCCAAAAGAGTCTGCTGAATAATGATGTAGAGCCTCAGAGATGATACCTTTAAACAGAAAAAGTAACCGTTGGTGCCCGTCTTCAAGTAATTTGAGAGGTTTGCAAGCACTTCTTATTACTTGGGCACATTCGAAATGAAGAAACAAAGTGAAGAAAAGGTAAAGATGTCACATCTTGTAGACTGAGGGGTTGGGGCGTCGATGTTTCCAGACGTATCCTAGGGGCCCGCTTACACACTCGTCCTTTCTCCTCTGTGTAGCACGTGCAGCCCTTCAGGATGAACTTGGGATACCATTCCCACTTGGTAGTTTCTGTGGAACACATGTAGTATCTGTGTGACTCCTTGCCCCTTGCACAACCCCTCAATCACATGTGAGATGAACGCCGGTCCATTTTCAGATCCCAAAAGCATAGGTTCTCAAAAGCGCGGTATGAACTCTTTCAGGAGGCATTTGGCAATAGTTTGTGCACTGCTGTTCTTGAATTGGCATGCCTTAGTCCACTTGCTGATCATGCACACAATAACCAACACGTACTTGTAGTTTCAGTAGGAGATATGTTGATGAAGTCCATTTCATGTGGGGAAATGAAGTGTCCTGAGGCAGTGGAAATACAGCTTTAGGAAAACAGTCTGGTCCTCCTATCACATCGTACAAGTGTTGAACCATGAAAGAAGACGGGCCAAGGGGGCAAGCATTATGGTTGGTAAACATTCCTTTCCATTTGGGCCTATTCATATCCCTCTTCTGTTTGCATACATCCTCCTCTGTTCCCTTCTTCCTCTCCTTCCACCCAGCCCTTTTAGTAATATATTTAGTGTCATATGCTATTCTTTCTTGAACATCTGCCTCAATAAATTCTTTACCAATTGATACACAGTCCTTGGGGGAGGTGTGTGCAACACATTCTACAATTGAAACTGGAAGCAACAGGCCTTGCAATAGTTGAGTTATTAATGGTGCACACTGCATGTGTTGTCCAGCAGAGAAGAAGAAAAGAACCCAAAAATGATATTGGCATCCCTATACAAGACCTTACAACGAAATTCACTATCTTAAGAGCAAAAGAGGAATCAAAACACTGTACCACAGCTTGACCCAACAGAAAACCCAGATGAAAACCTCTGTCACAGTAACACCATTAGTAATCAAAACACTCATAGTTGTCAAATTGTGCCCAGGGATGTGTAATTCCTATAGCCCCACGCCCAGGACACATTTCCTTTTTATTTCAAGAGCAACAAGTTTTCATGTATATTTCGTCTTTGCGACAAGTAGGCCCAACCCTCTACAGCACAATCCCTTTGACTGTCAGTTTACAGTACCACACTATGGATCAGGGAAATTGTCTTCAATAAAGGCAATATTTGTGTCCATGCGTTAATGCTGTTCAAACTTGCATTTATTGTACATTAATGAAAAAGGCTTTATTATTAGGATGAGCGCTCTAAGTAACTGTTGTAAGATCAGACTGTACTCCTGACAGTGGTTAGAGTATGAGAATGTGTACACACTCATTTCAATTCTTAGCAATGTGAGGCTATGTATACTGCTCTCAGAATGCTCTTCAACTAGATGCAAGCTTGAAAGCACTACTGATAATACTTTGCCTTTAAAATAAAATGTTCACAAAAACAATGCAAAACATTTAGCTAAACTACTGTAATAAGGTATGTACCATCTCATTGCAACATAAAAATAAACAAGCATTGGTAAAGCCAATGAAATTGTTGTTCAGCCTTTTGGCTTTGTCAATGCACAACTTGTCTTGGCAATATTTTCATGAAACCTTATTGGTGTGGGTGTTGCTGGGCCCTCATCTTTATAACAAACATTGGTAAAAGCAGAAACTGTTGTGGCCTCAAAAATCGCACATTGCACAGTAGTTCCTGGCACTGGATAAAACAACTGTGTGTGGATATGCTCCTTGTGAATGAACATAATAAAGTCACTCATAGTGAAGCTAGCCAAGAGAGGAAGGGAGAGACACTATTTTACTAAACATAAAAGGTCATTGTCAATGCCAGACCTAATTAGGGGCAAAATCATTATTCCTATGTAATAAAGTGCACCCATGTCCTTGTATTAATTGCAGATATACACCTGTTGTAAATTCATAAGACTACAGAAACCTATTGTCAAACACCCCGAAACATCGCACCTATATATTAAAACACACATCAAATCTGCACACATTGTTTCCTTGAAACATTATAATACGAAGCACATAATTACAAATGATCAATACCTAAACATAATATAAACACAACATTACTACTTTTCTTTACTCCTATCCTCTGTGTCCCTGGCAAATGTACTGCATCTGAGAATGCATTATAGCACATTCACCTTACACGGTAATCTATTCTTCCCATATTCTTGTGAAGATGGCGATGTTCCTGTTGTGGCTGATCACCTGTCCTCTTCTTCTTTGGACTCAGGGATGATGGGGCGGACCCTTCTCCTTCTGCCTGAATACCTTAGTAGAAAGAAACTTCGCAGCGGGTGTTAATTTATACAAAAACATGCTTCTTACATAATTTCAATGCCACTTTGATGCTCAGTTGATGTGACCTATACATATATTAATTGATCAGGGAGAAGTATATGGGGCGTTAAGTTGTTGTCAGAACGTTGTAATATTTGTGAGTGAAAACTGAGTGATCCACGGGCAATAAACTATTTTTGCTTTCTCTCAATTCTCAATTCATTACCCTTAAACAGTCTGTTCAGGCATTGCTGAAAGTTGTTGCTGCTTTTATATCATAATTGACACATGGTCTAGCTGTCATCCAAACGTGTGGGAAAATGTGGTAGGCCTGAGCCTGTGGAATGATACATTTTCCTATTTGTATTATATTTCGAACCAGACACGAGGTGATGAAAATAATAAACATTGAGCCCATGTAAGCAAACATCCCAAAGACGGAAAATCCAATATACTCTTCTTGTAGACGCAGGGAAGAATCTAATAATAATAACCTCTAATCATCCATTAACTAAGAAAGCTAAAGAAGAACCCAAACAGAAGATAGAAACTTTCAAGAAAGATAAAAACTTGTAGTGGTCGAACTGCAAAATATATGCAACCATCTCTAAAGTCTGCAACTCTAATTATAGAAGGCCTCGACACCTTTTATTCTGACAACACTGCAATACTGAGTATCGCATACAGTCCTTTAATATTAAGATCTACTCTATATCTGCACGTATTATGTATTCTTTTGTATTTTCCTAGTACTGGGGCATGTGGTAGCTACCTGTGGTAATCTTATTCCTACGAATCTCTGGTTGTCTCATATTTTGAAGGCTGCACACAGCTGTGCATATCCGAAAACTTATTCCTCACTTCCTCTCACCCATCTGTATATAAACACATCCATATTCCTTCACTGAACTGCTCCACGTGAAACCTGAAAACACTATTCAATCTCGGCTTCACCCGTAACCAAATTGTGTGATTCTAGGCAACTCTTCCTTCTCCTCATTTCACTTCCACAGACACAAGTATTTTCTACACATACGTTTTCCTTTCTACTAAATCCTATGTTCACTACCAAACACAGGAAGCACCTTTCCTGCCTGGCTCAACGCCCAGAATCTGTAGTTGGCCAGGACTGCTACTTCTGAAGGCAGCCTCAAAAATCTGTTAACCCTTCAACACCATCCAGACACATGTTGTCTTTAATTGTACGTAAAATATAGCTTAGTTTAAAATAATATGGCTTTTCTGTAAAGCGCACGTTTACTCAGAATAGTTTTGTGGCGCAAAATAGCAAACCTTTACTGTTCCCCTAACTCCACGGTACTAATTTTATCCAACTTGGAAAGATGAAAGGCTGAGGAGATCTGGCAGCACTTGACGTGTGCCCATGAAGTCAAACCATGGGTATATCTAGCATGCATTCCACTCCATCATTTTATCTCTAAAGTGTCACTAACTTTCTTGGCCATGAGACACAATTTCAGGATTCTTCCCTATTAACTAATCCCAACTGTGTGCTCTTTGTGGCAGCACTTACTGGATCTGCCCTAGCATGATGGGCTACTGCTTGTGCCTGCTTCACTTGCTGCTGAATTTGGAACGCAGGTAGGAGTAAATTATTCTGTACTTGGTTGCTCAGTACTACAGCACTTAGTGCAACCTTCAGTGTGAATTATAATTGGCCATCCAAATAGAGAGATATTAATATGCATTTGAAACTGAAAGTATCTCCTTTTCTGCCAGGAGACTATATTACTTATATTGATGGCTTTTTGTTAGTCTTTTAATATTGCAGTCCATGACCCATAAATATCATAAGTAACAGCTCCATTTTACCTGGTATCACAACTTCTATCATTGTGCTCTGGGTGGTAAGGGACGGCAGTCCTTAACCTCATCTTATTATCTCATTCTTCCTTTTGTGTGATTGGTCTATCATTTGACACTGGGCCAAGTCTAGGGTGTAAAGCAACCAGAAAATGCAAAAAAGGTGCTGTGCGTTGTGGCGAAAAGTGCATGCAAAAACCTTTCTCCCTTTCCTACTACCACTTTACTGAATATTCAAGTCGAAGGAACCTGTACTATGGGTGAAAACACACCAGAAAGGTGAGATGAGAAGCCTGAGGTGTCACTGTCAAAGAACAGAATGTACTTAATGTAGAGTGTTATGAGTTAAAATAGTGGAGCCCATTTAAAACTGTACACAGAAAGACGTAATTTAAGAGTCGTGAAGGCAGCTACTTGGAAGCTAGACACAGTATTCACTGGATGCACCGCGCACCAGTTGCGTGGTCTCTAGTTGAACCTGTCTCAGTTAAAGTGGGTGTGCTTGGCACGAACCCAGATGTTCCTGCTTATCACTTCTTACTGTAGTGCACAAGAGAAGTACACCTACATATAACATCTCCTGTGGCACCACTGTGAGAGAAAGAGATGAGGAGGGCCCATAAGAAAAATAAGAGAAAGTGTTTCCCTTCTAAAAACAAAGGTCTTACGTTGAAGTGCCACTTTTATTCATCAAAACATTAACCCAGCAGAGAATATATTCATCAGTTTGTTAACTCCAGAAAGACTATTCAAAACTACATCTGTAATCAGCCAAAAACAGTAACACAAGAATAGATGTTCATGACGCTCAATCATCCAGAAGGCGAACCCTCAAATGAGAAAAGTAATCGTGCAAGGATTTAAATTTCAAAATACATTTAAATGCAATGAAAGGGTGAAATTACATGGTCCTGGGGCACTGCACCAAGGCAGTTTAACTTGAGGGGGTGCTTCTGCAAAAATATGCCAAAATAGACGTGTAAACGACAGGGAACAATAGCTGTCTTATCTGTATGAAAGAAGAACCCCTTTGTTTAAGGAAAATTCAATATATAGCCTGGAAGTCTTATCAAAGTTTTGGCATTTAAAGACACATTTCTGGAGTGAAGAACAAACTCATGTAATGCAAATATATTTTAAATCAATGAAAATACTCTCAAAATGCAACATACACTTTACTTCAATGCTAGGAATGCACATGTTAAGTTAGGAGGGACAACCACTAGTGCTTTGCAATAATGATTTAGAATAATGACAATGCAGAGGAGAGAGAAAAAGACCATTTCAAAGCACAATAAGAAATTAGAATTTCAGCCAAAGATGCTCAGATAGAGGGGGGAAGGAGACCACACAGGCGTCAGTGACCCAAGAGGTCACTGCAGCAGGGTAGTCCGTTGAATGGATTACGGAGCAGATCTTTATACTCTTTTAATGACGCACAGTTGACCACAAAAGGACAACATTATCAGGTGCCTCTGACCTATAGGACATGACGTACTTGTGGTCACTTCTGGGAAAAAGGCCTATAAGCCAGGTAAGCGAGGGAAGAGACGCTAAATTGCAAATCGAGAGAAGGCGACAGACATCATATCTATTAAAGTACACCGCACGTAGCTGACAAAGGTCTTTGCACGCAACTTCTACCTACGTAAGTTACCCAAATAGCTTCGTCTGCAGTATTTACCAGACATGTCGTCATTTACCCACTTAATGCTGACAATGAACTAGGTGAAAAGGTCAGTGTCTCAGGCCAATCGCTTGTCGTAAATTTCGCAGAGCAAGCAGAAACTATAAACAGACATTGTACGCGACTCAGAAAATATAAACAGATATTGTGCGCGAATTGAATATAGACACATATAAATCTCTTCAGTTCTCCTAACTTGACACTCTGCGGTTGCCACTTCCCTTAAAAGCGGGACCCCTGCTCAGGAGACAAGTGCCATGCCAGGATGCAGCTTACTATATGTCGAAGTCTCAAGGGGATGCTGAACTTTGATTCCGATCACAGAGCACGGTAGGGTGGGGGCTACTAGTTTGGAGCGGGAAACCTCGCAGAAAGAGGAACTGAATATGAGTTGGGTCAGACCTGCCATCAGCCTGCAATACACTAAAACGGCAGAGCTATGGTCAATGTAACAAAGGCCTATATTTCGAACAGAAGGGCCTACACAGCAGTTTCATGCTGGTTAAGTGGGAGGGATGTCCCAGGGTGACTATATAGCAACACAGGACCCACTGGTCAATGTAATACGGCCTACAAATTAGGCTGGCAGGGCAAGGACAAGGGTCTCATAATTCAGGTGTGGCCAGAACGGGCCAGGGGCCCCCTATGATACAAAACCTACCCTCTCTCAACATCTCTCTCGGACAATGAGATTCTGTCCTTGAGAAAGGCCTTTCATTTTGTCTCAGCCAACACATAGATAAATTAAAAACTAAGGTAGATATTTTGCGTTTTGTTCAAAATTTGAAATAAAAGAAAAAATCCTAATATACCCCTAAACTGAAACCACTATGTACTAAAATCTCAGTTCCTGAGGTCAAGATTCAAGATCTTATTGACTTACAATTGGTTGGGAGCCTTGCTCAAGGTGGAATTCAAAATTATGAGGATTTCAGAACCCCTCTATGGTACACCTCTCCCCCCTAAGAACTGCACGGCTCTCCTAGAAGAAACACATTTGAAAGAAAAAGCCAATTGTTTTTGTAACAAACTTGACTGTGCTAAGAACAGACTCAGGGAGCTCTTCAATGTAATCTAACAGCAAAATACGCTTAACTCCCCACAAAACAACAGCCACCAATGAACGTTGGGAAGAAATTTCTAACTTATTCACTGATAAAGTTGCACAAATTGAGTGATCCCTCATCCAAGTCACAAATCTGACACCACTACCAAACTTTTCCACTGACTTACAACCAACCACTGAAACTCCTCCTCAAGACTTAACTAATGACCTTATGGCACCAAGTAAAATGTTGGAGGAAGATATTTTAAGGGTCAAGAGGGCAGGGGGCTGAGCATAGGGCTCAGGGAACCTTCACCGTATGATCGAGGGAGTGAGTTAGGGACAAAAGGGGCACCTTAATTTGAGCCGGGGTGTCTGGGAACGCTCGCTCTAAAAATGAAGGAAACAGATATGTGAGCCATGGAAACTGAGGATGAAAGCCTTACAGCTTTATTAAGAAGATGAAACTTCAAGAAAAAGGCATAAAAATACAAAATACAAATATAGTGACCTCGCATGAATCAGAAGGCATTGAACTCGTTTGGAGAGAGACAATTCAGAAAACCTTAAAGACACATTTATAAATGCATTATGAAAAACATAAGTTACATCAAGGAAAATGTTCTCAGAATGCAAAACACACTTGATCTAAAATACTAAGAATACTCACGTACCTACCTAAAACCTAAAAGAAAGCAACTTTGCAAATGCAATATAAGTATGAAATGCTCAATAAGAAAACACCAATTTAGGGACAAAATAGCATAGCAAAATAGCATACATAGCATATACAGCAAATATATTGGCAAGTTAAATTGTATCTTAAAAATAGAAAACAAGAGCTCTTGGGGAGCACCCACACCCGCCTGCCATCTACTAACAGACGGGTGGGGTAGTCCGCCAAGGACTTTGTGAGTTCCCTTTTTATACATTTTAAGGCTATGAGAAGTGCCTACAGTAACGTCATCTCACGCCACTTCTACCTACGTCAGTCTACCCTAAAAGCTTGGTCTGCAACTTTTATCAGACGTGTCGTCGCTAACCCACCAAATGCGGAACGTAGACTAGGTGAAAAGGTTATTTTCTCAGGCCAAGCGCTCGTCGTAAATTGCATAGAGCCAACAGGAAATATGTAATGCAAAGGAATAATATATATATATATATATAGATATATGTGTCTGGATTGCCACATTCATCATGCCGGTCTGACGAGGGCCCGAGTCTGTCAGGGGCCGATGGTTGCTGCGGTGGGAACTTCTGTATTTCTCATGTACAGACCCAGGATGTGATGTGCCATATGTCGACAGAATAGAGAAACTGTGAACTTTGCGCTAGTGAACTTGGCACACGGGTAGGGTGGGGGCTCTATAGTTTGGAGCAGGAGGCCTCGCAGAGAGAGAGGCTGGCATGGATTTTGGTCAGACAAGCCTAGGGCCTGCTGTTCAATAAAGATGGGTGCAGGAGTTTGGTCAACTTAACAGTAGGCCTACAAATTGGGCTGGCAGGGCCTACGCAGGGGTTCATGCTTTGCTGAGTGACAATGATGGCTCAGGGTATTTGTTATATAGTAACACAGGACCCTCCGGTCAATTTAACACAGCCTACAAATTAGGCTGGCAGGGCAAGGACAAGGGTCTCATACCTCAGGTGTGGACAGAACGGACCTGGGGTACCCTCTGATCAAAAATAGATACTCTCTCAAAAGCTAATGTCAACTATGATCTCCTTTAACTGAAAAAGGATGCCAATTGGTCTAACTTTAAACCTATGACAGAAAGTGAAGCCTTCAATGTAATTGCGAACTTGAGGGCCCACATCACACACTACTGATCTCCTCCCATCCACAATAGTACAGAACGTCAACCATATCATCTGCCCGTTCTGGACAAAAATCAATGCATGTCTCTCCTCAGGCCCTGTACCTGGCCCCCTTCAATTAGGCCAAATCACACTCATACTCAAAAAACCAGAGGCGGACCCTAATAACCTCAGACCTATCACCAGCCTCCCATTCCTAGCCAAAACAATGGAGAAGTGTGTCTTACTACAACTCAACCAACATATAGACAAATTCAACCTCCATGACACCTTCTAATCAGGATTCAGGAAAGGCTGTAGCACAGAAACTTCTATGCTCAATAGCTTGGATGACATTCGTAAATCCTTAGATGAAGGTGATGCCTGCCTCCTAATTGACTTATCTGTGGCTTTTGATACAGTAAATCAGCCAGCATTACTCAAGACACTAAAGAACCGCACTGGTAACAATGGCACAGTCCTAAGATGATTCAAATCCTACCTGCAACATTGCTCACACTAAATAAAAATCAACAACTGTCTCTCAAAACTTACACTAGTTCCACATGATGTACTCTAAGGCTCAATTCTCTTCCCATCCCTTTTCAATCTCTTCATGGAACCAATGTCTGTTATTCTGAACCAAGCAGGGATCAAATATTACCTACATGTCGATAACACCCAACTCTACGACAAAATTAAATCACCCAGTGGCATCCTACATTGTAATGCCACACTAATCAAGATACAAACCTGGCTTGCCACCAACCACTTAAATTTGAACCCCAACAAAACTGCACTGTTTTAACCCACCAAAATTACTCCACCAATCCAAGAATGGGTCAAGAATTGGGATCTAACTCCATAAAGTCCTTGCGCATCAACGTGGACATGCACATATCAATGAAGAAGCACATCAACAGGTCAGCTAAAGCAGCGCTTTACACACTAAAACACCAAGAAAATCAAACCGTTCATTCCCCCTGATGATTTTAAGACGGTGATTGAATCTTTGGTCCTCATGAAACTGGACTATGGCAACGCCATCTTCACAGGAACTCTGAAAAATCACCTTGCCCCTTATGAACAGTACTCAACGTGGCTGCCAGGCTCCTGACAGGTATTAAAAGGTTTGGGCACATCTCACCGGCCCTCAAGAGTCTCAAATGACTTCCCATTGAAGGAAGATGTATCTACAAGACTACTTGCATCACCCACAAAGCCCTTCATACACATAACCACAGATATCTATGTGAAACCTTAAAATCGGAATCTCTAATTTTCTTAATTTAGCTGTGCTTCATTCATACTCACCTTTGATCTGTTTTCAGCCTGATTCTGTCCCTGACGCTACCTGCATAAACATTAGGTCACAAAGCTAAAGTTCAGACATTGTAGGCTGCGTAAACATGCAGAGTCAGCTTGCTCGGAGATTTTCAGGCAATAGTTAATCCTTAAGTAAAGTCTACTCAAAATAGCACATTTTGTTGTTCAGCCTTAAAACGTAGAAATTGCACAAAACACAGAGGCTGTCAGATTCTTGCTTTAGCTCATTTGTGTGTTCTTTCCAAAGTTCTATTTACCTCTGGGCGTTCCTGGTTTGTCATCTTCCCTATAAAAACCCATGTAGCTATTGTTCAAATGTGCTCCTTTCCTTGAGTAACTCCATGGTGCTCGTTGGATGGAGACCCATTCTGAATGCTTAATAAATTACCTATGGTTTGTACTTCGCTCCACTGTTGATTCCTCCTTACTTGATAAGAACCCGTGGCGAAGTGGTGATCCCTGCACCAGCAGGTTATTAATTAATCTGCTCCACAAATTGGCGCTCAAACGTGGGTCTCCATCAAGCACTTGCAGTCGGACCAGGGCAGGAGATCAGGTTGGTAAGATGAACTTCGCTGAGGAAGCGTCCCACCTGATGATATTAGTGTTGCTCGTGGTCCAAGGTGATTTTTCTGCTCTCCAACTGGGGCCTTCGGTTGGTGATTTTCTTTGGATCAGGGAGGATTGACAGGTGGGAGGTGAAGACTACGCATGAGGTAAATCTGTATTGAACCGGTTCATTTGTTCATTTAGTTAGGATTTGTTTGGTATTTGCTTGACTTGATATTCGTCTTGACTAGGTACTTGTTTGGTAATCCGTTCGGAATTGGTAATCCGTTCGGAATCTGTTTGGAATTTTGAAACCTAGGATCAGTTTGGTATTTTGAAACTTAGACTCTGTTTTGGAACTTGCTATTTGTTTTTGACTAACATTTTTTCTTACAGGTAATGTGAGAATATTTTTTATTTCTCTCTGTTTATAAGTTTTTAAAAAATCTTATATAACATGCCTGTGATTAGCACCCTTTGGAAGTTTTGTTGTTGCTGCTGCGATAAGCAGAGCATTTTGGAAGCAAGTTAGGCGGCGCCACCAGAAGGCATGCCAAATTTTGAGATGTACATCAAATATGCTATTTGTTCCATCATGTATAAATGCATTTTGGAACAAATATATAAAAGGGGATCCCCAGTTATAATGGCCATTAGAGGGAACCATGGACCCTCACAAACTCGAGTATTTAGAGAATCAATTGTTTTTGAAGAAAGTTAGGCCGGCTAAGTTTGACAGCTTGTGTATGTGGAGAAAAGAAGTGAGGGAGCGGCAGCTCAAGGCAGAGAAGGTACAAAAGAAACAGGAAAGGAAAACAGAGTATCAAAAGTATAAGGAATTGAAGGGTAAGGAAGTTCAGGAGAAAAAGTAATGTTTAGATAAGGAGCATAGATTATTAATATCTAAGGAATATATAGGTAGACCAATTGTAGCAGTTCAGGTCCACCAAGAAGATGTGGATTCAGATATTGATAGGTTGTTGATAGAATGACCCCCACCCCCATATTTACCTTTAACACCTCTTCCCCCTGCTCCATTGAATGTTGTTCCCCTTGTACCCCCGGTTCCATCTCCTTTGCCTGCGGTTGTTCAGCCCCTTATTTTTCAACCAGTACCGGTACACTCTTTACCCTCTCCAACTCAGGCCACTGCACCCCCAATCCAAGCCACTGCACCCCCATCCCAAGCCTCTGCGCCTCCACCTCAGGCCACTGCACTTCAAATGTCTAATGATTATGTACTTTCTGCATCTGTTCTAACCCCTCGAGTTCTTCGCTCTACTGTACCTCAGTTTCGTCACGATGCGATAAGATTGATGGTATTCAATTGGTTAAGTGATTTTGAAATAGAAGTAGAAGACATGATAAAGGATTCAGGATTTTTTCCGAAGGTGAGCTTATTTGTCTTATAAATAAGCTCTCTCATCAACTTATAGTTCAATGGGAGATAACTACAGGGCGAAATGGCCTGGATGATGTTAGAGCAAATAATAGACAGTGTCAGATAGGGGCCTTCCCTGTAGATAGAATTAATAATGCTATTGCAATGATAATTGGATAACTTAATGAACTCTTTTCCTCTCCTTGAATAAAGAGACCTATGAGGGAAGCTACGCCACAGTTCATTCCTGGAAGAGGGAATGAGGATAATGATAACCCAAATAGTCCTAATGCTAGAGACCATTTTTTATACATTTGGATATATACGCCCTGGAAAAGGATGGATGTACTTACTTTAAAAGCCTCCTTACCAGACATAAGGAAAAATCCTAGGGGATTTTATGATCATGTATAGGCAGCCATTGATTCCTGTATCATGACTTTAGCGGATATCGATATTTTTTTTTTGGTATGATCCTGCCACCAGATATGTGGCGACTTACCTGGAAACAGGATTATGCTGTTGATTTGGGAGGAGATTGGACTGCCATTATAGCAGCTGATAGAGATCGGAAACTTGGTCAGAAACCTAGTCAGCTCATTCTGGATCTACCATGGTAACATACTTACTTATATAAAAACGATGGTTCCAGCTTGGAAAATAGATTGGACACTCCTTACTGCTTGTAAACAAACAGGGAGAGGCTGTCTCCGATGCCTTTACTCGCTTTGAGGAAGTTTCCTCTAATGTATGTAATAGCCCTATTCTTCCTGTCCTTAAAAGGGGGGATGAAATACAGGATACACGTTTATCAATTTATGATTGATTTGAGAACAAAGTACCAAGATAGTAGTCCCTCAATATCCTGTTGTTTCTCAGGTAAAGTTAATACACCTATGGGATTTTCTGACATCCCCGTTCAAAGCCCAATTTCACAACAACTGAATGTTAGTACAAGGGTCTCCAACATTTTCTGTGACAAAAGTTACTAGTAATGTAAAATGAGCAGCCCATTCCAGAGTATCAGAATTGATCACATTGGTGCATTAGGCAGGGTTTTCAGCAGTAATGAAAAAAAAAGCAAGGCTTTGACAATTTAAACTGAAGAGCTGCATGTGTAGTGCATGCAAACCATAGCTGCAATACCCTTTGCACCAAGTTATACAAATGAGTAATAAACATCTCCAACTGAAATAATAGTTTTAATTTCATTTTTAAAATGTTACCTATTTTCTCTGTAGGCATCAGTTTATGAGTTGTGAAAATATAAAAGAGATGTTGTTTTGAATGCCAGAGTTTTATTTTTTTAAATACAGGTTGGACCATACACTGGTAAGCTACTCGGAGACATAGCAATGCAGCAGAAGGTTTGAAACAAGTTACAGTGAAATCATTGCATCACTTAGTATCCTTGGGACATAAAGTATCTCTTTTTCAATAACAGTATTATCAACAGAAGATTACCTATTTAGGTCTCTTGTGTCAAAGGGGGGGTTGAGACGATACAACAACATAGGATATAATTGGTTCAGAACTTGCAAAAACCACTGACTCAATCTAATATCTATGCGTTTATTACCAAATTTTTCATAAATTGCAAACCCCCTGCTTGCCTTAACATTAAAGCACGTATGCATGCAGTTTTCTTTGGACTAATCAGTGTGAAGCTGTCTTTTTGCAATTTAGAAATGATTTATGTAATGCTCCTGCTTTAGGTAAAACTTGATTATTACACATTTTTGCATGTAATGGTTGCAACTTGGCACGGTCCCATGTAAGAAGGAATAGGTCATGTGCATATTTCTCCTCCACATTGGACCCCACTGCGATAAAGCAATCTGAAGTGTATATTTAAGGTCACAATTTGAACAATTATAGTACCACATTTAGTGGATATCTAAAAAATTATTCAGACCCAGCACCTGACCAGTGCGATATTAACAGGCTATGAGTTGATACTTTTTGCTCCAAAACATCACTCTGAAATGCTGTAACATTTTGAATCCACCCACTGTACTACCCCTCTTGGAGTCCCAACAAGATGAGAAGCATAATTGCATATTTTATTACGGAGGAGACTAAGGGACGGGTAGACCTGACAGATACCCCTATATCTGATCCACCAGGGGAACTGTCCGTGGATGGTGCATGTTACAAACTACCTGATGGCTCTAGTACAGCGGCTTATACAGTTACTCCCTTGAAATCTGTGGTTGAGTTATGTAAAATACAACAAATGTCAACGCAATTTGTGAAGCTGACAGCTTTGACTAGAGCTTTTGAATTAAGTAAAGATTTGACTGTAAATATCAATATATATACCTTTGGAGATGCCCCCTAATTCGGATGACTTTGAAGAGAAAAAAAAAAGGTTTTATTTTATTTTGCATGGTGATAAGATACAGTATGGGGAATGAACAGTAAAGATACTGGATACCTTGATGTTACCAAAAAGAGCTGCTATTGTTAAATATTTTGTCCACAAGAAAATTATAGATGAGGTAATACAGGGAAATACTTTTGCCAATGAAACAGCTAAACGATCAGCCTATTTAGAGTATAGTTTAATGTATATTGTAGGGACAGTTAGATGGACACCAGAAGTGACTATGTTTAATAAAACTCTAGATTTCATTAGGGAAGTATAGGAAGAAGCTACGGAGGAACAGAAGGAACAATGTAAAAAATATAGGTGCCAGGATGCAACAGGATGTTAGATAGATCTGTCAGGCAAGCAAAGATTATTAATTCCAAATTATTATGTGAATATTATTGTTATCATGGCCCACAGTTCAGCCCATATCAGTGCTAAAGGAATAGTGGCCATGTCAGATCATGTATGGTTCAATAATCTTATTCACAGGGTGGCAGAGTTCTATGTCAAGAAGTGCATGATGTGCCATACTTATAGCACAGGAAAAGGTACCCCATTTCAACAGGATATTTTGCACCCCCAGATCTGCCCTTTGAAGGTCTTGCAACCAGTTGAGGTGGTTATGGGGAGATCAGCAAATGTATAGGGTGTACCAAGATCAAGGACAATCTGACATTGAATTTACCATTCTTGTTGATTACTGTGTTGACTAAAGATCTGCATTTGATCCATTCACAGGTGAAGGCCAGTCTCTCTCCCAGTCTTAAAGGTCCAGGTCACAAGCTGAGGCTTAGAGACGGTGTCTTTACCCAACAGTTTCAGAGGCCAGTGCAAGTTCTCTTCGCCACCCAGACTGCTGTTAAGCGCACAGGGCACAGGCACCAGCTTCATGCCAGTGATGTGGAGAAAGAAGCGCCACTCCCTTTGCCATATGATCAGTGGATAACAAGAGGAATACCTGAATATGATCAGATCTCTCAGCAAGTGCCTTTTGGAGATGCTGATCTTTTTTAAAATGGTGAAGTGGTGTCATTGGAATAATAACTTGCTGCCATCATGCCTGACCCAGATTAACAAATTCTGTTTGAACATCCTGACATTGTTCAGCCCTGATACAAAGTGTTGCCAAGGGCCGAAAAGAGCTATAGACTTTGATTGAAGAAACTATCTCTGGAGTGATGGCAACCTATGCCGGTGGTCAAGACCGCCAACGTCCGGACCAGTACATAAGCTTGCAAGTGAGGCTTTGAAGCAAAAGACACTTGGGACTTAATGCTCTCTGATAGTGTAGTGAGGACATTTTGAGAGAATTGAGACTACATTGCTCTGTTTCTGGCTGATCGTTACGCTACTCTTTGTTATCTTGGCAATCAAACAACAAATACTACACTAAGAGGAAGGAAGGTTAAGAAACATACAGGTTGGATATAAAAGATCAGTATAGGGAATAGTGTTAGGTGTTTTCTGAAATAGGTATTTGTATATAGATTACATTGAAATAGGTAGAGTTGTCGGTCATTAAGGCCCTTTAGGAAGGTGTTTTTGACCTATTAGGAGGAATAGAAGTACTTGCCCCGAATGCCCCCGCTAAAAGCCGACAGTTTTGGATTAGAAAGAGAAAAATAGGGATATTTGTATGTTTTCTATTGTTAGTATTGGGATTTTTCTTTGGGTCTATTTTTGAGGCTTAAAACATATTACCCTGTTCGTAGCCTAGTACCCCCTACTTCTACCACAGCTGAACATTATCACTTCATCTTATCCTCTCTTAAGGATTCACACTGTCAAATACATAAAACTCTCTTAATGTTAATTGAGCCACAGAAAAGCTTCATCAAATAACTGCAGAATTACAGCAGGAAAAACGAACATGGATTTGGTCAGAATGGTTTTGAGGTATTGTTTCTGCTTGGGGCTGGACATAATTAAAGGGAATAGTGATTATAGGAGCCATTTTTCTCACTTGCTGTTGCTGCATTCAGCATGCCCCTGTGACATGTACAGCTTATATAGCTACCTGTAACAGTATCAAGCCTTCCCCAATTAATGTTCATCAATTAAGTAGAGAAATGATGATACAACTTGAAATTGATGAAATAATGAAAATGTATATGTGTACCTTCCTTATGTATTCAGCACAGCTGAAAAGGAAGGACTGTGAAACCTTAAAATCTGAATCTCCCATTTTCTTAATTTAGCTGTGCTTCATTCATACTCACCTTTGATCTGTTTTCAGCCTGATTCTGTCCCTGACGCTACCTGCATAAACATTAGGTCACAAAGCTAAAGTTGAGACATTGTAGGCTGCGTAAACATGCCGAGTCAGCTTGCTCGGAGATTTTCAGGCAATAGTTAATCCTTAAGTAAAGTCTACTCGGAATAGCACATTTTGTTGTTCAGCCTTAAAACGTAGAAATTGCACAAAACACAGAGGCTGTCAGATTCTTGCCTTAGCTCATTTGTGTGTTCTTTCCAAAGTTCTATTTACCTCTGGGCGTTCCTTGTTTGTCATCTTCCCTATAAAAACCCATGTAGCTATTGTTCAAGTGTGCTCTTTCCTTGAGTAACTCCATGGTGCTCGTTGGATGGAGACCCATTCTGAATGCTTAAAAAATTACCTATGGTTTGTACTTCGCTCCAATGTTGATTCCTCCTTACTTGATAGGAACCCGTGGCGAAGTGGTGACCCTGCACCAGCAGGTTATTAATTAATCTGCTCCACATCTAGAAACCACACTTTCAAAAGCAGGAAGAGCCATGACTCTGAGAAGCTCCATCTCACTTATTCTCATACCTCCCAAACTGAAAAAGAAATCCTCCCAGGCACGCTCATTCTCTGAAAATGCACCTAGGGTCTGGCACTCACTCCCTAAAGATCTCTGCTGCAAACCCTCCCTTTCCTGCTTCAAATGGGACCTTAAATACCTACTGTTCAAAATGCACACAAACCTAACTATGTTCCCAAAGCTCACACCCAAACAGACTAGACTGGTTGCGACGGTCGATTGATTGTTTCAGCTGTTACTATGTCATTCTCTCCATTACCTTATGCTGTTCTGATGCCCACATATGGTAACTACTTTGACTGCCTAATGCTTTTCTTTGTATATATGTATGTACTTCAATTATAAGATTTAACATTATATGTAAAGAGCTCTGATACCTTCGGGTCCAGCTAGTGCTGTTAAGCCGAAAAATAAATAATCACACAAAAGGTGATGGGGGGATGGCTATCACTCAATTCAGGGCGGGCTTTAGCACTGGTGGTACCCAGTGTGAAAATGTTTGCGCCCAACCCCCATGACCTCCTCCTCTGCCTTCGATTCCCACACTACCACCCTCCAACAATGCCCCTCATCTCTCCATAGCCCCTCTCTCACATGCATTTCATTTGGTTTATAGCGCTACTCATACCAGTGTAGGGTGTCAAAGCACTTACTACACACAAATATACATAGATAATGATTAATACCTGTGTAAAGCAGTCTATAGAAAATGTTACATAAAACAATGAGGATTACAGGGTGTAGGGATTACATGTCATCCTTACTAGTAGGCAGTATATTTTAAGTGTTCGGTCTGGGGACAAACACGCAAAATTTAAGACGTACCACGGTAGTTGGGGCTGGCTTTGCTAATAAGAATGTATTTCTACTCAAACAGACCTTTTTTTTGAAACATTAAGTTAGTGAAAGGCTGGGGAGAAACATAGCATACTATCCTATACTAGGCAGTTTGCATGCAGCTCTTTGAGGATAGTTCATAGGTCACTGTGCTATGTTATGATTGTAACTAATGAAGTGCAACTAATAAAACTATCTCTGTGACAAAAGCAAGAACCCACTGAGTTAGCCACATAAAATACAGTTCTGTGTTCTGCACTGTACAGGTTATTTGCTGCAGGCATTTTAACCAGCTGTGCTACTTTATGACTCCATCTCTCTCCAGCCTGAACATTAATCACCAGAGTTATCTTGACATTTTTATTTTTGCCAGAAAACTTCTGGACACAAAAGAAAGTCCGCAACAGGTGCTTTTGAACCCTTGAGTTACTTCCAAGCACAGCAAGTCCCCCATACCCTCAACTCCTCAACATGCACAGCAGCGATATGTTACACACAGCTCATACTTCTTATGAAAAACAAAACACAAAAAACTGGGAATAAGAAATTATTATTAACTTTCTAAAATATTCCCAAGAAAACAACTATTGCACGGTCATAAAAACAACACTCAGACCCTTCATTTTGAAAAGTGGTTTTAGTCCAGGAAAATTCCTGTGCATCATGTAAACTGCAGTGTAATCGATGCTTCAGTTGTTCAAAAACAGGTTGAGACAGCAGGTATTTTTTCCAATGAAAAAGGTGGTGATATATATATATATATATATATATATATATATATATATAGATATATATGTATATATAAAATCATAATCCTTCCCGATGAGTAGAGAGTGAAGAATCACAGCTCGGGCACAGACAGCAGGTTGAGTGAAAAAAGTAGATTTATTGTGAAGAGATGGTCCACTTGACGCGTTTCGGACGCCGACCTGCGGCCTTGTTCACATCTATATCTCAGAAAGGGTAAGGCGATCACCTGAGAAACACACAAAGGAGCAGGCAAGCATTTTCTTTGCTGGCGGTGCCCCCAAAGAGTTACCACTATTCAACTCGGGCAGGGTTTTGCTCTTTTGCTTAGCTTGAATTTTTTTGCAGTATTGCATACTGAAGATTTTGGAGACAACTTTGTCCACTTTCTCTGGAGTATGTTTAGTTGGTAAGTTTGGGGAAAGTGGTAGCTGTTATTTACCACCATTAATTTGATTTTGTAAGTTTTTATAGAGTCCTTGCTTAGTGTACAATGTTTCTGTTTCACCTAATGCTTGTTTTGTATGAAGGTAGTAGTTTGATGTTTTTACATTTGTTGCGTCATTTTTCTGTGGGAATTTGTTTGGTAGTTTAGGAACATTTCTAACTTTATAGCACAGATTTTATTTCAGTTTTTTTCATTACTGTTTTTGTTGTGTGCTACTTTGAGCCATATGAATCAAATGTTTTCTGTTTTTTGTTCTACTTTGGGGAAGTTGTATCGGGTTTTACAAAACAATTGTAGCGTTTCACTGTAGCAAATGTTTTATCAATGCTTTTTATCCAGGGATGTTCCCTTTGAATTTTTGTTCACCTCTTCAAATGCTGAGGTTTCCATTTACAGTCACAGCATCTCATAGGATGCAGCGTTGGAGATTATCATGGAAGAGAGTTCAGAACTGAAACCAGATCACAATTCAGAAACTGACAGAGCATCTGAAGTTGAGCCCAGAGAGGACTCTGGGAGGGATTTTTCTGTGGAGGAATACTCAAATGATTTTGCTTTCTGTAATCATGGATAAGCATCTATTGTTGTTTAGATATTTACTGTTTCAGTTGAGTAGAACGTGCAAACTCCATAGATAATGGCACCTCGATCTTACCCAATGTTAAGGAAGTGCCTGCTGGAGCAAGGGCAGAGGATCAGATGAAGCAAGTTGATCCAGATGGAGTACAGCCTGAACTTTTTCTACTTATATGTGGATGATGGGTTTCTGGGAACGAAGACAGTTCTAACTAATCTTTAGGTGAAGCAATATCTGAAGCATCACAGTGATAAACCAGTCTGGTTTAAGAGTCAACTAATGGACTGTAATCCGTAATGAGGAGCTGAAGTCGTTTTGGGGTCTCAGTACTGATAGGAATCGAGCACTAATCTGTATCTACTTTTTTTGCTTCAGCAGTTCAAGGTGCATTTTAATTACAATGCACAGGCCTTTCCCAGAGATCATTGAGACATAGATTGTGGCTTCAAAGTTCGTCCTGTGCTGGATAACTATGTGTGGATTTTTCCAGATATCTATTCACCTGGACAGAACATAGATGTGCATGAGTTGTTGGTAGTATACAAGTGACGGCTGCTTACTGTATTTTGTAGGAGGAAGCTTGGTTGCAAGGATGACATCCACTACTTCAAGAGGGATATGGAATGTAGTCAACTGCTGCTGTTCAATCTCCATGCATGGAGGTGTAGATTGCACAGGCCCACGTACAAGGCTGAGCCCTGCATTTGAAACAGAAGGTTCTCCCGATGAGAGGACAGATGCTTATGCCAAAAAGTTTTAGCTACTATCCTTTCCTGACCCGATTCGCGGCTACTTAAATGACTTAACCAGTCGTTCGTTATCTTCCTCAGAACTTGGGGCAGGAGAGGTAGCGGCAGGAAGGCATACAGGAGTCCTGAGCACCACTCTAATTGGAGAGGTAGCCTTCTTGAGAACTTCAACATGCAAAGGTGTTGACACTGCGCGTTCTCTGTGGTGGCGAAGAGACAGAGCCAAGGCTCTCCCCATTGTTGCAAAAAAAACAGTTGATGGACAGAATGCAGAACAATGTCATACATTCACCCCAGTACAGAGATCTGGGCCTAAATCCATTGTTTTTTTGCTCACCGTGCCGTTCCAGTTTGAACCCAGCCATATGCAAATCAGTCTTGACCCTGTGCCTCATGGGAACAGTCCAGCCCGAACTGCCAAGCCAGGTCCTCCCTGGACTGGAAACAAGCATCCTAGGACCGGTTTCGGGGTTTCACCCCTCTTCAGCCAGGATAGCTTGATTCCAGTGGCATGGAGAGCAAGGGACCCACGTCTGGGCATACCCTTCCCACTCGGGGGGACAAATGCAAACTTGAATCAAGCTATCCTGGCTGAAGAGGGGTGAAACCCCGAAACCGGTCCTAGGATGCTTGGTTCCAGTCCAGGGAGGACCTGGCTTGGCAGTTCGGGCTGGACTGTATGCTCAGATGTGAGTCCCGTGCTCTCCATGCCACTGGAATCAAGCTATCCTGGCTGTAGAGGGGTGAAACCCCGAAACCGGTCCTAGGATGCTTGGTTCCAGTCCAGGGAGGACCTGGCTTGGCAGTTCGGGCTGGACTGTTCCCATGAGGCACAGGGTCAAGACTGATTTGCATATGGCTGGGTTCAAACTGGAATGGCATGGTGAGCAAAAAAACGATGGATTTAGGCCCAGATCTCTGTACTGGGGTGAATGTATGACATTGTTCTGCACTCTGTCCATCAACTGTGGTTTTTGCATTTGTCATCCCGAGTGGGACGGGTATGCTCAGACGTGAGTCCCGTGCTCTCCATGCCACTGGAATCAAGCTATCCTGGCTGAAGAGGGGTGAAACCCCGAAACCGGTCCTAGGATGCTTGGTTCCAGTCCAGGGAGGACCTGGCGTGGCAGTTCGGGCTGGACTGTACCCATGTGGCACAGTGTCACGAATGATTTGCATATGGCACGGTTCAAACTGGAATGGCATGGTGAGCAAAAAAACGATGGATTTAGGCCCAGATCTCTGTACTGGGGTGAATGTATGACATTGTTCTGCATTCTGTCCATCAACTGTTGTTTTTGCATTTGTCTCCCCATTGTTGGACAATGTCCTGTCCCACTTCCAAGTGCAACTGCCATTTGTGATCCGCTTGACGTCACCAATGGAGTTTGTCCATCCTGGTGGTGTATGATCACATTGATACCCCCGACGATTCAGCCAGGTTAAGAGTTGCAGGTCCTCTTGATGCAGAGGCCAGGACCCCACTTCACCTTGCCCGTTGCAATACCAATGGCTTTTTTCCGTTGGGAGCTAAACCAGACTCCCTTGATGGAGGGCAGGAAAGCCCTCAATGCCAAATAAATAGACAGCAACTCCAGCAAGTTAATGTGAAGGTAGGTCTCTACCGGAGAGCAGAGTCCTATGACCACCTCTCTCCAAAGACCACTCCAACCCAGCAGGGACATGTCTGTCACCACTGCCACATCTGGGTTGTCCAGGAAGAGGGGCTTAATGCTGGTCCTTAAGCGATGCTTCCGAAACCTGGTTAGAGTCCGACAGATTTTCTTCGTTGGTGCTGATCTTACTGAGACTTTAGATGCCACTTCAGAGCCCGCTTATGCCATTGTTCTGGAGGGAAGGCTCCAAAATGTACTGTATTCAGGATAGCTATGATGATAGGATGTCTCTGCAAAGCTGTGGGGTGTGACTTTGACATGTTGATCATGAACCCAAACGATGAAAGGACATTTGCCGTCATCTGGAGGTGGTCTACAACTGACTGAGGCGAGCCCACCCTCAACAGCTAGTCGTCGAGGTAGGGAAGACTGGCACATCGACCTCTGAAGGTATGCTGTGACCACTGCCATCACCAAGGTGAAAACCCGAGGGGCAATGGTAAGGCCAAAATGGAGCACATCAAACAGAAAATGCTCATGGTCCACCTTGAACTGCAGATAGCGTCTGTGGGCCTACAGATGTCGAAAATGGAAATAGGTGTCCTGCAGGTCCAACATGACCACCCAATCTCCAGGGCAGAAGGAACCTGGGCCAGTGTGATCATCATGAATTTGAGGTGGCCGAAGGACTAAAATAGGACGAAGGCTTCTGCCATCATTCAGTTTTGGACAACAGTGAAAGTAACACCCAGTTCCGAGACTGGGACTCGCTATCTGGCTCCTTTCTCCAAAAGAGCCTGGAATTCCTCTAGCAAAATGGACAAATGCTTCTCCAAACGTTGTCTGAAGGCGAAGTTCCGAGCAATGCTTCAAAAGGGGCTAATTCATTGTGGATACTGCCTCATGGCAATAGAAATGAATAGAAAGCGCACAGTTACCCCACTTTCTATAAAGTGCTCGAGGTAAGCCAAAGAGATGAAACCTGTTGAAAGGCATATCCATGAGTGACACCTAAACATCACCTGACAAGCCAGTGGATCTCATCCACATATGGTGCCGGATCATCACGCTAGTGCCAACTGTGTGGACTGTAGTGTCTAGTCCTGAGCAGGTTACATACTTGGCCGCGTCCTGGCCATGCTAGATGCTCTGTGCAAAGTTGGCTCTGGATTCCTCCAAGAATGAAATTCCAGCAACTGAGTGCCATAACACTTGAAGTATCAACCTAGCAAGCGGCTGACATTGATTGATTTAAGTACGAGGCTAGCAGAATAAAATTCCTCCATTCTCTTTTACTCCAGCTAGTGAGGTCATAGTTAATTCTGCAAGTGGGTGCCTGCGCCATCAGGCTCTCCAGAGTAGGATGCTGCGTAAGAAAGGCAGGGCTACCAGGAGTTGCCCTATCTCAAAGTGCTGCTTGTCTGGTCACTGGTGGACAAGAGCAAGGTTTGGACCAAGTGCCCAGTGTCAGTTAGGGCCTTGTCAAAAGGGTAGTAGAGGTTCTAATGAGGAAAGTCGGGTTGCAGAACCTGTACGAGTCTTTAATCCGACTGAAAGCAGTTGTAAATCTAGGACTTCGGCTGCCCTTCAAGTAACCATGGAGAAGAAAGCTAGCTCCTCTGTGGAAGAAACTAATCCTGTGTTTGGGGATGTATCCAGTCCACTGGCCTCTTGTAGGACCATATAAAAATTGCCAGTGTCAAACTGTGAGGGGAATACATTCCCACCATCACCATTATCAACTTCATCACCAAAAGGTGGTTGGTTCTAGTCAGAGTTGGTGGAGTACTAGAGAACAGTCTCTAGGCAAAGGTAGGGTCTTGTTGGAGTCCGAACAAATGGGGGCCACACGTGTAGGAACGGAACTCACATATGGCTTCAGCCGTGGTCGAGACTGATTTGGTCCTAAATCAGATAGAACTATGGGATTAACATCCTTCTCCAGCATTGCTGGTGTGGAGTTAATGCGGCAGGAACTGGCAAGGATCACAGTGCTGGATGTGAAATTGGCTCTGGAGTCGAAGCTAAACCCGAAGAGGGTTCAGGAGGCATAGCCAGAGCAGACCTGTGGGGGTTACCCAGCTCGAGGCATCTGAGCATCCGTGGGGCATAAAGATTCACCCGAGGGAGCCAGTAAGGTGCCAAAAATGCAAAGCATGGCCGCCTTGGAAGCCTTAATTTGTTGTGGCTTTACCAATGGACCCGGAAACTCAGGGATGCATTGGAACCAGCTGCAGAATCAGCTACTTAGTAGAGGACTGGAAGCAAGACTGTGCAGCACCTTGACATCCTTGCAACTTTTCGGATGGAGAGTGGCAAGGCTGGAATGAAGCTCACTTGGATTTCTTGTGGGGTTTTTTTCACTTCAACTTACCTTAAGACTTGGGAGAGTGATGGAGGTCTGTCGCAGAACCGCCACCTAGAATGGGAGCAGGTACCTGTCCATGACTTCGAGCGACCTTTATGTGACTTACGTTGGTGTTCAGTTATGTACAGCTTGGCTTTGCAGTCCCGGGTTGTCTTAGGGTTCATCAGGGAATACTCTTCACACGACGTGCTGAGACACAACCCCATACACCAGAGGCACACTTTGCAGGGATATGTTTGTTTGCAACAGTCCTTACAAGGTTTAAACCTGTGATTTGAGGAGGGAACAAATTCCCTTGCACGCTGGAAAATGTTTGGAGAAAAAAAGCTTGTAAACTGCAGAGAAAAAATAGGAGCGAGCTCTGATTCACATACGAAGGAGTGAAAAGACAGGAACTGACATTGGCATGCATGTGTGGTGCTTAGTACTTATATAAAGCTCTACTCATCACTTTTAGAGGATATTCTAGAAGGTGTCGAACTCCTGTTGTCACTGGAGTCTTAGCAGGTCGAAGAGGAGCAATCGGAGAAGGCTAGATTGGAGAAGGTAAAGACAGCATAGGTAGTGCTGGCAGAGGTAGAGTAGACCGAGGTAATGCTGATGAAACAGTTCTGATGATGCTAGATGAGATTCTGGAGATTCTGGAGATTCTGCATCCTCAGGAGTGTCCTCTGAGGCAGAAGGCATGGAAAACACTGGTGAGAATCTGGAGGCAGACCTTGAACAGTCATAGCTCTTTTTAAAAATGTGCAGACCCAGTCTACAGAAAGGTAAAAAGATGTACTTAGACACGAGTGCTTGATGTCAAGACAGTTTTCAACATAAACTTGACTTGCACGACGTCGAACCAGCGCTCGGCAGCGAGCAAATAGTGACAGAGACTACCCTCATGTCATAGACCTCGATGTAGAACTGTCCTGTTTTCTTCTCTTGATTTGGGATGCCTTCCTGAATCTCCCCAGCTGGGGTTCTTGGAGATGGTGTTAGGAACAGAGGTAGAGGGAACACCCTTTCCATGTCCTTCAGGTTTTCTTGGCGCTCCTTCATGTCTGCACAACTCTTTCTGGTGAACACCAAGTCTTATCTTTTCCTTGAGCATCAAAATTCTCTGCAACATCTTGCAGAATTCACAAGATTCAGGATGATAAGAGAGCGGGAGGCACACAATACAGACAGCATGACGATTGTTTCTTTTTTATTCCATTGTTAGGGCACTTCACAAAAAGGGATGGCATCTTGTGAAGTAAAAACCAAAAATTATTCTGCCAGAAAACAGAAAAAAATTGACTCCTTGCCTTAAGAGACGTGGTGCGAAAGCCTTTTGGTCAGGGTTGTAAATGCTTCCAAATGGGAAAAAAAAACTTAGAAAAGGTTGAACTCAGACTCAACTGCCACCTACAGGACATGATGGGATGCTGAACTTGCACTATACCTTAAAGGAAAGCCATTTTCTTCCCAGCATGTCAGACTTCAGCCTGCATGGCTACATCGTTCCTTTTCTTTCCTACCTCTCCTTTAAAAAAGGTTTACAAAAGTGATTTTCACGCCACTGAGTTTTTTTTAGTGGTTTTGTCTGTATTTTAAAAAATAGTTACCTTTTTTTAAAGAAAAGTTTCAAAAATTGGCCAATGTACGCTTCTAAAGGTTATTTTAAAAAATATTACACAGGAAAAAAGTGTAGAATTTTGATTCATATATGATTTACAAAATGTGCTCTAGGGTGACATGAAGGTGGGACTGTTCAGTGCTGAAGACTTATTTTATAAAGAAGATTCACTGGAGGAGATATGTGAGTGAAGGTGGCATTCAGGGACTTTAGATAACTCAGCATGTGCACCTCACTGGTTGAAGTTAGATGTTTCAAATAAATTGGATGTGCTACTAAAGAAATACAGTTGTAGGCCTCTGTCCATTTAAGACTGCTTATTGCTATTTTAAAATGACCAGGGACTTCCAGCCTGACAGTCGGAAATGATTCAAGCATACACATTTGAGAAAAATCCAGCAATGCAGAGACTCGGATAAACCTTATAACAAATCATTGTGGGAAAAATTAAAGGAACACTTTTTTTATTTAATATAATATTAAACATTAACCATAAAACTCAGGGCAATTCAGGGCCAAAACAATAAAAGACCGCATTAGTAGACACATTCATAAAACCTTTTTTTAAGTGAACAATCGTAGTCAAATTATTCTTCAAACTGCAAAGCTAACAATCTTCTAAGCATATATAGAATAATATCCATATGGCCATTCATTTTCGTGCCAGATACAAAGCACCGCTATCCTCTTTTCTTTCACTGAAAGCAAATTATCATACACAAATAGGGTCTGAGGTTTCCTTATCATTTATTTCCATGCTTTCAATTCCTTAACGTCCGAATAACCAGACTCTGGAGATTAGCATCACATGATATTGAACATGGTGCCCTTTGAATAGAGTCCGTATTTCATCTTATCGTCTTAATAAAACACCACCGCAAGGGAAACTCTGGGATGTGAAGTCGCAGAACATGGACTGGTGCCATTAAGAGTCAGGAGTTACTCCTAAGTTATGAAGAAAACGCCAGTTTACCCAGCCTGTGTGGAAAATAGGGCTGAACTCTTCCATTTGCCTTCCAATCCGGCCATCATGATTTCAGAGGAGATTTTCGATTTTCTATCACAGCTGGTATTTAAAAGAAGCAGAAAAAGGGTAAAAGTGAAAATCTCATTTATTTAAGCTGCACTAACATAATGTCCTTCACAAATAAAGAAACAGATGAGCATATCACAAGCAAACAGTTGAGTGTAGCAGATGGAGTGATACAAGTTAAGGATTATTATAAGCGAAGATTGTGACCACAGACAAAGAAGAACCATTTATAGGCTACTACAACAGACAGGAACAACAGGTACAGACTAGGAAACACAGCACACTCCAAAGTGAGCAGCAACAGACACTAGGAATGGACATGGAATAGAAAGTGACATGTGGATCAATACTATGGATGAAAAAGGGATAAAAACAACACTACATGGACACGGAGTCCAACAACGAAGAAAGTGTGAATGTTCATGGAAACCAGAAGTACAAGTTACTTACCTCCAGTAACGATGTATCTGGTAGAGACGATTCTAGCCGCAGATTCCTTCACGTAGAATTATCCCCAGCATCTCTGCGCACCAGGGGGCGGCACCACGCGACTCCGCCCCGCCTTCTTTCGCGGGTGTGTCTGCGAGGTCACATAACCCCTAACCCGGCGCTCTGACGTCAGTTTGCTTCAGAGAACTTTTCCGTGCCACAACGCAGAGCCATCACAACAAAACTGAGGAGAGCATGGGAAGAGTGCGCGAAAAAATCAGAGAAACAAAACAGAGAGAAACAAAGGGTGAGGAACAGCACCAGCTGGCACCAAGGTACCAGAAGGCTATAGCAGCGAAGCCATAGCAGGGAAAGAGCAGAGCACCACTTTGAGGAACAATTGTGAAATCCAAGGCGATAGCACCAGTTGGCATTTAAGTACCAGAAGGCCATAGCAGCGAGGCCATAGCAAGGAAAGAGCAGAGCAACCGAGCAAGCCAAGGCGACAGCCATCCTGGAGGCACAAGTATGTGAAAGCGCCGGAACAGAAAGAGAGCGAGCGAGAGAGAGAGGCTGCAACCACAAACCACACAGTGAAGGGCCACAAGCCCGGAACAGAAGAGCAACAGCAATCCACCCCAACCACACTGTCAAGGAGGGCCATATCCCCTGAAAGGAGCAGGAGGCCAAAGGACAGGCAAAGAATCCCTAACGCAGAAGACCGCAAGGGGATCAGAAACTCCAAACAAACAGAGGGACAAAAGAGCAAAAGGAGGTCCCTACACTGGAGAGAAACCAGCTGGAGGGAAGCAAAGGCACGCAGAAACCAACCATCCCTGTATCAAAAGAAAAAAGGGGGATGGAACAATCAAGCAGAACCGGACAGCCTGACCGGAAGAAAGCGAAGAGGACACCCACAGAAGACAAGCCACCCAGAGGGAGGCGAGTGCAGAAAACCAAGCTGAGGGTCCTCGCAGAACGGGGAGGAAGGGCTGGTCGTGAAGGAATCTGCGGCTAGAATTGTCTCTACCAGATACATCGTTACCGGAGGTAAGTAACTTATACATCTGACAGAGACTACTAGCCGCAGATTCCTTAACGTAGAATAGATACCCTAGCTATACACAGAAGGGAGGAGGGCCTGCGAGAGAGCCTCCCCAGCAGGAGAGACACAAGGCCCCAGCAGGGGACATGTCACAGGAACTAGAAGGGAAGGCCAGGAGATCCCAAGCCCAACTAAGGGAGAATCGCCCAACACCCCGCAGGGGCAGACAGCGCCCGAAGGGCCTCAAGGAACAAAAGAACCACCTCGAACCCCAGGGAGAAGAGGTAGAACCGGAGGCAGGGCCCGCCGTAAGCAGCACACACAGTGATAGGAAACAGCCGAACACACCTCGGCCGCAAGCAGCGGACAAGGCAGGAACGGCCCCACCGCCAATAGCGCAGGCGTAAGAGGAAAGGCACAGATGCACAAAGCCCCATCGGAACCAGAGGCAGGGGCACAAGGGAACACATCAAAGGCCACGACGGTGGACCAGAACAAGCAGGCATGCGCAGCCAGCAGCAGGCAACACCATGGAGCAGTGCACCAGAACAAGCCAGGCGCAAGCCGAAGGCAGAGGCCAGGGCACACCCTAAAGGAGGGGCCGGTCCCGAAACACACACTGACCCACGAAAGAAGTGGGACCAGGCAGAAGAGAAAGAGAGAAACAGAGGATGGGCCCAGGCCGACAACCAGAACACAGAAAGCCAAGGAAAGCCAGTCCCTCTGGAACACCAGACAGAGGACCAGGCCGAAACGCCGGACAGAAAGGCGGAATCGCCACAACATCCCCCCGCAGACAGCAAGCCAGACTGGTCTAGCGAAGTAGCGAACCTGGAGAAGGACAGACCTGGGCACAACACAAGCTGCACCAAGACAATTGTCAAGAGACCGCACCTGCGATATACCGTGACGCCAAGGAGAGCAAGGAACCCGAAAAGGGTGACCACACCTCGCCAGCACATGACAGAGCTTTGTAACAGCTACAAGTATCCCACATAGGGTATGCTATATCCTAAGAAAACATGGAAACACCTCTTAGGAAACAATTCCGCAGCAGAGGAGAAACAGAAAGGCCTGCGGGTAAAACCGCAGATGGCTTGCCAAGCAGCCAAGAAAGAAGACACAAAAGGCCCAATCCCAGAACCTACACAGGCTTACCAACAGCCAAAACCACAAGTCAAAAAAGGGGGGCTTAACCAGCAGCCAACAGCACCGAAGGGCCAACCGAAGGACCCTGAAGGCACACCAACCACACAGAACACACAACCGGGGCTACCGAATACAGGACCCCAGAAAACAATGGGAGAACACCTCCCAGAACACAGCAGAGGACCAACATCCAGGTTCACTGAGGGGGAGGAGGAGGAAGAAGCCCCGCAAGGAACCGCTGAATGGCAGTATCCGCAGGGGCGTGAAACAAAAGAGCGCCATCGAAAGGGAGGTCAACCAGACACTCCCAAACATTCTCAGCGAAAACACTATCCCTCAGCCAAGCATGGCAACGGAGGGATACCGAAGAAACCATAGTGAGACCAAGCGCTTCAGAGACATCCAGAGCTGAGCAAAGAATAAACGCAGCCAGCTCCGGGCCATCCAACACATGGTGCCGCAGATCAGCGCAAGACAGAAGGGACTCCGCAGAATCCCACAAGCTGGAAGTCGCTCTGGCCAACACACAAAGCGCGTTGAGCGCCAGCAAGGCAGCACTGGAGAAGGCGAAGATGTTACGCCCCCATGAATCTAACCACCGGGCCTCCTAAGACGGAGGAGATAACACCGATAGCAAGGAGGGAAAGACAGTCTGCAGAAGAGGGCCCCTGGTAGAAGGGTGGAAGGAAAGGCAGACAGTATCAAGCAGAGCAGGACGGTGGCGGTGCAGGAGTAGCTGGGGCAACGGGTCCCCCGTGGCAGGATGCCCCCAGGCCCCCAAGAGAGAATTATGGAGTGAAGCTTCGAAGGGAAGAAGCAGCTCCCGTCCACCAGAGCCCTGATGGAGAACCTCAAGGAAATGAATCGCGGGGAAATGGGCAACCGAGTCGCCCATGCGCAAAATCCCCGCGGCCGTGGAGACAGCCCGGGTGAAGGCAGCACTCGCCTCCGTAGGGCAATGCGGTGGGGAGAGCAATTCCTCCGTGGGCGACGGCTGTAAGCTAAGCCGGCCGTCCCCCAGCCCAACCGGAGGAAGAAAAAGCCAAGCTTGGAATGGGGGAAGGTTGACCGATGAGTGGGGAACCTGAGGCGCCTCTGGTGAAGACTGTGGGCGCGGGGACGGCGAAGAGCCCTCCTTGGAAGACGCCAGGAAAAAAAGCAACGACGCGGCGTCCCGTCTCCGGGGAAAAAGAGACAAAAATGTGCTGACCCTCTGGAGAAGAGGGGGCCTCCGAAGACGAATCAACGACACGATGCCGGCACAGCGCCGTGGAGTCCGCCACTGGCGCCTGCACAACGCTGACCGGTGCTGAAGGGGATGCCAAGACGACCTCCGCCACGACCTGCGCAGCAGGAGAACGCGCAGGGTCGGAGCCGGGGCGGCTAAAGAACGGCGCCGAAAAGGCACCGACTCGACCTCCGACAAGACAGCTGCTTGCGTGGAGAGATGAGGGGGACCCGGGGACGCGCCCAGCCCCTAACCAGCCCCTGCGGCGCCGCCAGGGCCGGCAGCCAGTGGCACCTGAGCGGCATCAGCTCGGCCTCGGACAAGGCCGCCGCTTGCCCAGAGGACCAAGGGGGATTTGAGGACGAGCCACGAGTCCCGGCAACTTCCCGTGACACCACAGGGACCCCCACGGGGGTTTGCGGTGAGGCAGAGGCACCGTGGTCCGAAGAGGAGAATCCTGTAGGGCTGCACCCCATCTCCAAGACCTGAAGCCGATCCTGTCGGCGCCGGAGCTGCCGGCGACTCCGCAGAAGGCCCCGCACATGGCAAGCGATCCGCAGATGTCCCAGGACGAGGAGGAGGCGGAGCCAAGGAGGCCTGCAGGGCCATAGCATAGGCCTCCATTTGGGCTCTGGTCGCCCCCACGGCGGGTAGGGTGGTGACGCGCGAAGCCGCACGACCCACGGAGAACCCGCGCCCCCCCACAGGGCAGGGACCAGGCCTCGGGGACAAGCTGCAACACTTACCAACGGGCGAGCGACGCCCTTGCGGCCTCAGAGAGGGACGATGTCGGAGACAGAAGCGGCAGTTCTTGAACCCTTCTGCGGGGGACGGACACGGTGACGACGCTGACCTGGACATGCGGGCCGAGGAGTTTCATCCGGCGCTCCCGCCGGGACTTTGGCTTCATCTGCTGACAAGCCTCGCAGTCCGTGGAGTCATGGTGCTCATCCAAACACCACATACAAATGGGGTGAGGGTCCGTCGCCGACATCTGGCCTATGCAAGACGAGCACGTCTTGAAGCCCAAAGGCATTCGCACACTGCTCCCAAAAGGAAACGCAAAGCGTGAAAAGAAGGCCTGAAAACAGGTCAGAGACATGATTCGGATCCGCTTGCCACGCAGAAAAGACGGAAACTGACGTCAGCGCGCCTAGGTGGGGCTTATGTGACCTCGCGGACGTTACGCCCGTGGAAGACGGCATGGCGGAGTCGCGTGGTGCCGCCCCCGGCGCGCGGAGATGCTGGGACAAGAACATTTTCCAGGTCCAGTCTCACGCCTGGGGATAATTCTACGTTAAGGAATCCACGGCTAGTAGTCTCTATCAGATAAGATCACCAGGGGTATGGCCTGGCAAGATGGCTGTAAGCACGTGTTGAGCCTGGGCTCCTGAGACCACATTTGTAATCCAGCATGATCCTGTGCCTGAAATTATTTTCCTGGCCAAATCTGCACTTACAGCAAATGGAGTGTACCTGCTAGCAATAACTGCGAGCACTTTGATGGATTAGAGGGCTGAACTCGAGGAATGAAGGGGATGTGCTGTCATGAGAAGCAGTGGCTGCCTCTCTTTTGGGCCCAGCGATAGTGAAGGAGGGGGCTGCGGAATTGTGCAGTGTGGTGGTGAAGCCTTCGCCCTACTGGCTGTGGGTATGAAACTTATAAACCACCACTGGCCTTGGTGCTCTGCAGTCGACAAGCCATGGGAAGAGAGTTGCACTGAGAGCCTGAGGCACAACTCCGGGCGGCAGACACACTCGAGACACCACATCCCCAGCTCATACCTTGCTCTGACAACGTTCGAGCCTGACGGGCATGGGAGCCCTGGCTCTGGAGCAAGCCCTCATCACGGCGGTGGTCATCGGCTGGCGAGAGAAATAGCCTCTATGGTGCTGGGACCCAGAGACTAGGGCGGACTGTGACTTGAGCCGCCAACAAGATTATGAGTCTGCAGTTGGGAGGCACCGCCAATGCGACAGCATCGCAAAAGATCTGTACATAGACCTTCACAGGGATCACAATCTGCAATAGAAGCCGACTGCAGTATTGGAGCTATAGTCGTCTGACCCCCCGCCCCCCATCTGGGGAGGATGTGTAGGGACCACAGCGCAATAGGTGACTACCTGATACTGCATACAGGACGGGAACGCGGGGCTACTGGCACTATAGGGAATCCACAATATCCGCCCATGCTGTAACATTGCAGTAATGAGCTCACTTGTCAAAAGTAAATGCATTCTGGTTGCTATGTTTTCTTTTAAGTCACTGCTTTATGGCCCGCTCTGCTCTCCCGCATTGGTTGCTCAGTCTTTGCTGGGCGTCTGATGCAAGAGGCGTGTGGGATCGTTATTTATTAACTTGGACTGCAGGAAATAAATGCTGTACTTATTTGCGTTTGGAGCCCGAAGTCTCTATGTAAGATTTGGTGAAGATTTATCGAGAAATTTGAGACTTTGGAGATATCGAGCCTACATCGTACTCCGGATAACCCATGCCATCATTGTTATCATTTCACTCACAAAGCCGTTACCCAGTGAATCCTTCTCCTGTACTTCATGGAGCCCACACGGCCCAAGGCTTTTTTGGGCTATTTCAAGAGCAGCTCCACCCACTTTCGCATTTCAGCTCCATGTGCTCCGCTTCTTCCTGAACACGGCTGAGCCTCTGCTGCCAGCACGCTCTTGTATGCGCTTGATATATTTTCTTCAGTGTACATGCCTTTCCTACAAGTAAATATGTAGCTGCTTTAATTATCGACATTGTGCTAATACGCTCATGAGCTAATATGCTCATATTTCATAGCCATTGCTAGATTACTTTGGATATTTGAAGTTTACAGCAACGTTTCTTTAAACTATAGAGCTTTTTCTATGAATTGGCTCAAGTGAACTTGGAATTAGTTATTGACTTCTCAGAACAGTGTCATTATCTGTATCAACTCTTCATTGGATTGTGGCATCTTAAACAACTGTTTTCAATGGCTTCTAACAATTTGAGTCAGATCTAATCATTTCTTCAACTTCCTGGCAAGCCTTTGATTAAGGGGATTTCTTGGTTAAGTTCTTATGAGAACTATTTAATTGCAGTTGTAGCAGGTGGCTTTGAACTTAAAAGAAAGGCTGCTATTTTATTTAGTCCTATGGGAAATGAAGGGCAGCAAGGTTTTGATACTTTGCCTCCAGCTGCTGCCACATCTGGACAATCCAGAGAATCTAAGAGTACTCAGAAGCGATTACAAGAATCAGAGTCAAATTCTCAGAACAACCTAGTGTTCCATTGGAGAGATTTCACTTTTCAAGAAGAAACTAACAAGGTATAGTTTCTTACCTGTAATTCTAGCTCTCTCGTAGGGGTATTTCTATGATAGTCATAAGCGATGAATAGTCCCGCTCATCTGCGGGGACCCTGGAGCACTTTATCCAATATATGTTCTTCAGTAATGAAGTTCGCCTTCCTTTGGGAAGGCCTTGAAAAGTCACTTAAGAAAGTCATAATGGGAGGAGAGCCAAGATGGCGACCGGGACGGCAGCGTAGACTCCCGGCTCCGTGAACCTCCGCATCCCGCACGGATATCCTGCATGAGATCCTCAGCCAGCGCTACGCGCTCGTATTTGTGAATGAGAGTGGCAACCGACCGTGTGACTCCGAAGTTTCTGGCGGCGGTACCGCCGGAGAAATGTGCCTTTGAAATTTGCGGCCCGTGCAGCCCTGGAGCCAGGACCTCGAGTGGACGCCTCGGCCGGGTGGCAGTTCAACAACAGCGGCCTGTGGTGACTGGGTGGAGTCGGACCACCGGAGCGGTGCACACCTCGGCCTACATTTCGCCGTGGTCGTTCCTACCGCTAAGCGTAGCGGACCGAATGCATGCCCGGGGTGGCAATTCTGAGATTCTCCGGTGATTGCCACTGCCTCTGACGGTGAGCTGGCCGGACGCCGCCCGTAACTCGCCCTGATTCTTGCGGGCTGCTCCCGGACTTTCGCGGGCGCTGGTCCGTGGTGGGGACGACTGTTGCCCGTGACCACACAACGGATAATTTTTGCCTGCCCCCGGAACCCTGTTTCCAGCGACGTGGACCTTGAGGCGCTTGTCCCTGGGTCCCGGTCCCAATACGGGTCGGGCCTACCCGGCGGCCATCTTGTTATGATGAAGCCTACCATCCTGTCCACCGGGTCACAGCAGGATTGGGAGTGTGTGACTTTTGGGAGTGTGGCGAAGCGATCGCAGAGAGCTGTGCTGGGGTGCGGCGACCTCCTCGAGGCTCTCGGTGCCCTTCATTCCACCTTGGTTCATGGCATCGGGGTCTTGGGGAGTAAGCTCGATGGTGTGGCATCAGCGTCGGGACAGTTGCGGCCTGCCTGTCCTCAGGTACACAGGGACTTCCCACACTACACACAGGAGGACAATGTCGCGGCCACCCCTGAGATTAGTGAACAGCTGGAAACTCCGGACAGTATGCTTCCGTGTGATCGGTTGGCTGTGGGTCTGATCTGTTCCGGAGGTATTGGACCTGAGTGGGAGGTGGTGGCCTCGTCCCGTGCACGGCCTCCGGCGACCCAGGGAAAATTCAAGCAACACTTGTCTACTTTGGCTGATTCCGCCTTCCTGGACCTTGTGTGCAGTGCAGATCCTGGGGCAACACTGGGAAAGACGTCCCTCCATGATGCGGACTATGTTCGTACTCAGAGACTTCCACCCCACCTGTGTGCGTCGCTTCCCGGTCGTTTTTGGACACTCCTTTACCTTGTAACATTGGACATGGCGCTGGGTCGAGGGGTATGCATGGGCAGGCTTGCAAAGAGTGGTCAAGGATAAGGCTGATCCTTCAGGGGTGGTCATCTAGTAGACGGGCGGGCTCAGGGGTTGCGTGCTCTCATGACATAGCTATTAGTATAATTGGTGCATAATGCTCCCCATCTTTCTTTGACATGGTCGATTTTGTGTTGCTTACTGTTTGCCTTGGGGAAAACTTACCGTGCGGGAGGGAGAAGCCGGGGGCATGTTTTGAAGGCCCTCCTCCAGTTTATTAATATTCTCTCTACCCCCCCGTCTGGTGGGGTTCTTTTCTTACTCCCTTTTCTCTGTTCTTCTATATTTCGGGTCTGGTTCCAGGGCGACAGGCACACTGCTGGGGGGGGGGGGCCGTACTCATCTGCAGAGGTGCAGGGTGGGGGGTTGGGGAAGGGGATTCTTTAGTCTTTACCCTTTTTTTCCATGGCCTCCTTTTTCTTCTTTGATTCTTCTTTGTTTTTCTTTTCTGGGATCAGCGTGGTACAACTCCTTTGTTGTGAATCACTGCTTTTCATGTGTGCCACAATTTCCGGGGTGTTTTCTGGGCTTTATGGCATGGGACTGGAGGCGCAACTGGTCATGATACTTCTCTACATCCTGCACTTCCTGTTTTGACGCCATTGACTCGATAGATTGCCGTTTATTGTTTACGTTTGTTACTCTGCCTGCCATTCTTCGCTGCTGGGAAATTGCTTGGCACCTGATCCTTTTGTCTTTCCCTATTATAAAATGAAAGCCTTCTTAATCCTGGTGTCCTACTTGCGCCATTCACTGGCCGAGAATATATTAGCATGGAGATTCTGCTCCCCGAGGTACTGCCTGTGTCAACATTGGATCTCTGTTGTTTTGACTGCTTAGCGGCCGGCCCCGGGGGGTTGTAGGCCCATACTTGTTATTGGTTGAAATGCTAATAAAGGTTTTTAAAAAAAAAAAAAAAAGAAAGTCATAATGCAGCCTAGAGGTAGGCTATAGTGGTCAGAGTTCTTCATCTTCGAATGGCAAAAGAAGAGTCTGTAATTACATATGCTCTTAGAATATCTATTTTTTGTAATGGCACAGATAAAGAACCTTCACAAACCTTTTTGCTATGATAAGACAGATATGAAAAAGTGCAGGGTCATGATTCCTATAGGCTGCCATTAGAAGTGAAGAAAAAGAAAGCTGTGCCTTTAAGAGCAGAGAGACCACCAATATTCCATTATGCTCAGCCAGAGGCAGTTACCTCAGTTCTATTTGAAGGCTACACTAAACCGATACTAAGGGAGCATGAGATTATTTGTCCACTCCATTGGGGTGGAGATAGGGCTGCTTATCGCTATCATGGAAGTACCCCTACAAGAGAACTATAATTACAGGTAAGAAACCATACCTTTTCTCGTAGGGGATTTCCATGTAGTCATAAGCGATGAATAGAATAGCAAGCTCATCTCCCCTAAGGTGGTGGAGTAGACAGGAAAATACCAGAAATTAACCCTGTTAAGAAAACAGATTTCTGAGGAATGCCTGTCCTGCTTGCGCAGCCGCTCTAGTATCTGTGTCCAGGCAGTAGTGCCTAGTGAATGTATGGACTGACCTCCATGTAGCTGCCTTGCAAATATCCGCTAAAGGAATATTCCTCATTACAGCAGCAGTAGCTTCCTTGCCGCTGGTAGAGTGAGCTTTGGGCCTACCAGAAAGAGATTTGTTGGCTAGCTGATAGCAACAGAGAATGCAAGAGACAATCCACCTAGAGATTGACTGTTTAGAAGTAGGTAAACCTGTGCGGACTGGGCCGTAATTGATAAATAACTATTGTGAATTACGAATGGCCTTGGTCTTATCTTAATAGAATTTTAACACCCTTTTAACATCCAGCAAATGGAGAGCCCTCTCTGCTGCCTACGAAGGGTTTGGAAAGAAAGTGGGTAAAGCGATAGTGGAAATCTGAGACCACTTTAGGGAGAAACTTAGGATGTGTGCGCAACACTACTTTAGAGGAATTAAATACGGTGTAAGGTTCATGTGTACAAAGGGCCTGAATCTCACTAACTCTCCACGCTGACGTAATGGCCACCAGGAAAGCAGTTTTCCATGTGAGCTGCTGTAATGAAGCTGTGTGAATGGGTTCAAAGGGAGGAAGCATGAGTCTAGACAGTACTACATCCAGCTCCCATAGAGGAGAAGGGCGACTAATGGGAGGAAAGACCTTCTTTAACCCTTCTAGGAAATCTTTAATAACTGGAATCCTGAAGAAAGAGATTTGTGAAGGACTTTTCCTGTATGCCGTGAGAGCAGACAGGTGGACCCTGATTAGGGAGTATTGAAGGCCAGACTTGGCAAGGTGTAATAAATAAGGAAGAAGGACGTCATCCTGGGAAGACGTGGGATAAAATTGGTTGGAAGAGCACCACATACAAAATCGCCTCCATTTAAAAGCATAAGCTGTTCGTGTAGATGGTCGCTTTGCTTCCTGTAGAATGTCCATACAGTCCTGAGACAGGTGTAGATGACCATACTGCACTATCTCAGGAGCCATGCTGCCAAACTCAAAGATACAAGACTGGGATGTAGTAGTTGTTCTCTGAACTTCGCGAGAGGGTCCGGTCTGCAAGGCAGTCTGAGATGTGGATGGTCACACCGGTGAAGGATGCCTGGAAACCACAGCTGTCTCAGCCGTTCTGGGGCGATGAGTATCATTTAGGCTGTTGTAGATGCCAGTTTCTATAGGACTGTATGTATACATGGTATGGAGGGGGGGTGGGAGCGGAAAGAAATTTGTTCGACCAGTCAATACATAGGGCATTCCCTAGAGACCTTGGATGGTAAAATCTGGAGGCGAAGTCGTGGCATTCTTTTGTTTTCCTCTGTGGCGAACAGCAGATCTATAGAAGGTGTGCCCCACATACTGAAAATACTTCGCGCGACTTCTTCTTTCAGTACCCACTCATGGTTTTTGTCAAGAACCCTGCTGAGCACGTCTGCGTGGATATTCTGTAACCCTGGAAGATGCACAGCAACAAGAGTTAGATTCCTGGCAATGAGCCAGTACTAAATCAATTGTGCTTCTTGCGACAAAGCTCTGGACCTCGTACCCCCCTGCTTGTTCAGGTAGTACATGGTGGTTGTATTGTCAGTTCGAACAAACAGGTTGTTGGTCGTGAATGAAGGGTGAAACGCCTTGAGTGCTAGGTGTACTGCTCGGAGTTCCAGGAGGTTGATATGATACATCTGTTCTCTCGAGGACCATAGCCCCTGTATCATAAGTGATCCATGTGGGCTCCCAAACCGAGCAGCAAAGCGTCTGTGACCAAGGTCTGTGTTGGTGGAAGTTGGTGGAAAGGCATTCTGCTAGGAGATTCTTCTGGGAACACCACCATTGGAGAGATTTCAAAGCATGAATTGAGAAGGTGATCTTGTCCTCCCAGTTCTCTGAGAACTGATTCCACTGGTCCTCCAAGCACGCCTGGAGAGGACGCATGTGGAGGCTAGCAATGGGAGTCAGGAATATGCAGGAGGCCATCGAGCCGAGAAGGGAGGAGACTATGCATACTGACGGCTGGTTTATCCGCTGAAGATTGAGACATTTTTGGAGAATGGATAAACGTTGTTCCTCCGAAGGAAACACCTTTTCCTGCAAGGTATCGATGGTAGCTCCTAAGTAATGTAGAGTCTGAACTGGAAATGACATGGAATTTGGACACTGACGTGTAGACCCAAATGATGAAGCAGATCGCACGTTCATAGGAAATGCTCTCGGGCTTCTGTGAATGTGGATGCTTTGATTAGCCAATCGTCCAGATAGGGATATAAAAAGATTTTTTGTTTCCTACGGTGCGCTTCCACTACTGCCATGCATTTGGAGAATGTCCTGGGTGCTGACTTGAGGCTGAATGGGAGATTTGATTATTGGTAGTGGTCCGGTCTCACGACAAACCTGAGAAACCTTCAATGGGACTTTGTGATTGGAGTATGAAAATAGGCGTTGTGTACATCTATTGAACAGAGCAGGTCTCTCCTTTGAAGATGAGGATAAATTTGGTGTGAAGCCAGCATCCTGAATTTTTCCCTCCGGATCCACTTGTTTGCAATGTAAATGTCGGGTATCAGCCTGAACTCGTGTCTGCCTTTCTTTTGGACTAGGAAGTATATGGAGTAGATACCTTGACCTCATTCATTTGGACAGACTGGTTCCAATGCTTTCTTGAGGCACAGAGTGTTGACTTCTTCCTGTAAGAGCTTGAGTCGAGACGTGGACGGCTTAGGAAGACTGGATGGAGGTGGTGCAGTGAATCGTAGACGGTAGCCATCTTTGACAATATTCAAGACCCAGGCGTCTGTTGTAATGTTTTGCCACTCTGCCAGATAATGTACAATGCTTCCCCCTACCTGAGTAGGTAACAGAAGAGAGCGAAGAGAGAATTCAGTGTTTTGCTGCAACGGGTTGACATCCTCCCTGGCTAGTTTGTTGGGAGTTTCGACCTCTCTGTGTTTTGCGCTGCGACTGGTACAGCCACTGATATTGCTGCGATCTGCCTAACCGCCATTGAGGGGTTTGAACCCTCCGTGTGGAGAAACGTGAGAGGTAAGGGGGAATGAACATCGTTGTTCTTTAGATTTTGCTAGTCCTACTGCTTTTAAGATATCCATATCTGTTTTAATTCGCACTATTTCGTTGTCGGCATGTGAGCCGAAGAGGATGGAGCCAGAAAAGGGTATGTTTTGCTTCTGTAACTGAGCGTCTGGCTTCAGAGACGTTAAACGCAACCATGCATGCCGATGTAGCGAGATTCCGTGGCAGTAGCCGTGGGCAGCTAGAAGCGAAGAGTCTGCTGCCGTGCTAATGACTTGGTTCAAGACCATGGCCCCCTACTGGGCGATTTCTAGAAAGTCCTGCCGGTGTTCTTAGGGGAGGTGGTCCGCAAAGTGGAGGATGGAATCCCACAAGGCACGGTCGTACCGTCCTAAGAGCGCTGTGTCACTGGCCGCTTTCATGGACGTAGCAGCCGTGCTGCCGATCTGGCGTCCTGATGAGTCCACCTTTCTGCTCTCCTTATCAGGGAGAGAAGAAGCAGATGGAGAGGTGGCGTGAGATTTTCGTGCGCTAGAATCACCCCTGAATCGGGAGGGGGGTCAGCCCGTAAGAAAAACGGTTCCTGCTCTGGTGGTCGGTATTTCTTTTAGAGCCGTGACGGTGCTGATTTTTCCGCCACAGGCTTAAGAAATAATTCTGTGGCTGGGTCCAGCAGGCCTGGCACTAGCGGAAGCAATGGTCTAGAGGCCGTGCGTTGGTGGAGCATCTAAAAAATGAGAAACGTTGATAGAGTAGGTGTCTCCATAGGTATGTTCAGTTTCGTTGCACAGCGAAACAGGACCTCCAGAAAGGTATTAATGTCATCAATTGGAGAGGATCGAGTTTGAGGCGAATCCGACAACGTAGGAGAATGGTCTCTAGTAGACGTAAATGTATCTTTATGGTGGTGACGGCGTGAGCGTGATCTAGACCTGCGGTAGGAGTGGTGACGTGAGTGTCATGATCTCGTGGAGGAGCGTGAGCGTCCACGTTGAGATTGATTGTGTGTCCTGGAACGTAATCTCCTAGGAGCTAGTGTGATCTGAGGCACCCTAGGAGCAGGCAAAACCGGTCCTGGTAATGTTGGAAGTACCGGAAGCTGAGGTACTGGAGGAGGAGGAACTGGTAGAGCCGGAGGAAATGGCGCTGTTGGGACAGCTGGATACGGTGCAGGAGAAACTGGGTGGGAGATGTAGTTATCTCAACCAATGATGGAGATCTGGACTGAGAGTCAGATGAGGAGTAGATTCTGCTTCTCTTGGAGGCTATTCCTCTCCTCGAAGTCAATGATCTCCTCGACGTCCATCTCCGTTGTCGACTGGCCTTCGACAACGACCTGCTCCTCGACGTCGACCCCCGTCGACGTAGCCCATTTGACGAAAGACCAGCTTCTCGACGTCGACCAATCCCATCGTTGATGTTTCACTGTCGACGTTGATCTTCTACCTTTCGGCGACGGTGAGTCGTACCCCTCTACTTCGACACCTGTCTCGGCGTCAGTCGCCGTGCAAAGTGGCTCTCACAGTCGCTCGAGTGGTTCTCAACGTTGAGCGTCGACATTTACATAACGTCGAGCCAGTTAATGACGGCAAGCATGTCGGCGCCATACCTCCTCTCGACATCGATCGCCTCTACGTCGACCGGGACCGAAAGCGTTTTCTGGGTGATGAACGCTTCTCAGACCTCCCACGTCCACTGGAGGTTGAGGGAAGAGCTCTGTTGGAAGATTTACATCCCTTTCTCAGAAGTCCCACTGGCTACTTGTTGTTTTCTCCTCTCTTCTCTTACCTGCAGGCGCATTGTCTCCCTGTCACGTAGGGTACGTCTGGAGAAGGTTTTACAGACGTCACAGGAGGCAGGAAGATGAGAGGAAGGTAAACAAATAATGCAGGCAGGTTGTGGGTCTGTTTTAGCTATTTTTCTGGCACATCTAGGACATCTGTCGAAAAGAGATGGCATTTTAAATAGGAAAAAAGACTCTTTCCTATTAGAAAAATACTTTGCTATACAGAGAAGGACAAAAGATGTTGAGTGAAGCAAAAAACAGTGAAGTTTGAAGATGTAATTTTAAGAAAAAAACTAAAAAGGTCGAGTTCAATGCTCAAAGGGTCCTGTCAGAAGGAGCCGGAAAAAAGAACTCAGGTAACTGCTTCTGGCGGAGCATGATGGGATATTGGTGGTCTCTCTGCTCTTAAAGACATAGCTTTCTTTTTCTTCACTTATAATGGCAGCCTATTGGCTACATGGCCCTGCACTTCTTCATATCGGTCTTTACATACCAAAAAGGTTTGTTAAGGTTCTATTTCTGTGCCATTACAAAAAATAGATATTCTGACAGCATATGTAATTGCAGTCTCTTCTTGTGCCATTCCAAGATAAAGAACTCTGACCACTGTAGCCTACCCCATAAGTGACTTTTCAAGGCCTTCCCAAAGAAAGGCTAACTTCATCACTTATGAACGTACATTGGATAAAGTGCTCCGGGGTCCCCGCAGATGGGCGGGACTATTCATCGCTTATGACTATATATGGAAATCCCCTATGAGAGAACTGATGAAACTGTTGAAGAATTCATTAAGGCTGCTGCATGCAACTTTAGAGCGTCCACTGGCATAACACATTTGTGCACAGTTTGGATATAGCTGCTTTTAAAAAAAGATACAAGAAAGGCTACACTGCTGCAGAGACCCTCTGTTTTCAGGGATTGTTGATCTGGCCAAAAGCATTAAATGTTCAATAATCTCCAGTAGCATGCCTGCCATCGTGCTTCAGATGCCCAAAGACGACGGAGCAACTTGAGTTTTAGCTGCCTGCACCTGGGTAATCTTGACCAGACCTCTCTTACTCCACCAGCCTTTGTCCTTATACGTACTGAGCCTTTAGACACTCTTTAAACACAAACTGGTTTTGAAATTTCGATAAACCCTTCTTGATCTTAGTGCAATGTTAATTCTTTGACATGGTGTGTTTTGTAAAAAAACGTTGTATAACCTGACTTTGCATTGCTTAAACTCTGGATGCAAAAGTCTGCAAGTCAGGTGTGCTCACTCACCCAGTCAGGACTGAAGCCCTGGGAAATTTTTGCATAACATAAAGGGGACATACCTGTTGTACTGTGTGGAGTTACTATATATGACCAAACCTTCTCCCTGAGAAAAGTTTTGACCTCAATACCCATGGTCAAAGTTGTTTGCAAATCCTCTTTTAAGAACTTATTTATGCGTGCCATTGTGAGAAGTTGGCCTGGTATATGCTGTCCACTAGTTATAGTGGGCACCCTGTACCAGTCCAAACAACTCCTTATTTATGATAGGTTAAAGACAACCTTTATTGAAAGCTATCCTAGTGGCAGCTCTGGAGAACAGCCTTAAGGCTAAGTCTTGAAGGAATGTAAAGCAGCTTGTTTTACCAGTCTATAATCTCTTGAGTGGCTAAATGAAAGGAGACCACACCAGGTATATATATATATAATATATGCATTTATTCCTAAACACATCCTACTAGTCTCTTTCTGAGGCTAGAGGTAAAAGCACATAAGTTACACTGCAAATATTACAGTAAAGTAGCACAAATACACGTTAGGCCCTAGGGGCGAGCCAAACCATATACTAAAAAAGTGGTATAAGAACCACGACTTAACTAGACACAAGGCGTAGAGCCTGTAGAATCGCTGGGACCCCAAGGAACCACCCAAGGTAGTGACACAGGGGACCCACGGGGGCCATGTGCAGTGTGAGAACACAGCCGCGAGCTCCCATTAGATTCTATGGGGAAAGTCGAGGTTAGATTTTTAGAGTTAAAGGACACTTAGGTATGGACTAGGACCAAACCCTCTTGGACTTAGACAGTTCTAGGGTCAACACCCACGGGAGCACCGGAATACTCAAATTACCTCACCCAGGGAAGCCGGGTGCATAGGTGTCAAATGGTGTCGGATCGTGTTGTTGTTTTCAATGGAAGCTGGCGAAGAAGTGCTGCTGCTGGGAAGATGCAAAGTGTCCGAAGGGATCCTAGCCTGGATCGGAGATGTGAAGAACCTGAAAGCAGAGGGGACAGAGTCTGGGTCAATTGCCAGTGACCAGGGGCATAATAGACGAAAGCCCACCGATGTCGGGTGTTTCAGGTGAAGAAGGTGAAGCTTGACTCATCAGCCACGAGGACCAGGAGACGCCGAGGACGACTAGGAGCTGGATTCAAGCTGTCTCACGAAGGATGTCGAGTGCTGCAGCGTTGGTGCCCGGATTGGACACAACAAGCCTTGGCAACAGCAACCCACGCAGAAAGAAGAAAGATGCTTCGGTGCGGACCAGCAAGGTCCGAGGGACACCACCAGCGAGGAGGAGTGAGGGCACGTCTAGAGCAATCAGGGAAGCCCAAGGGAAGTCAAATTTACCTTCATAGGGACCCAGCAGTTGACGGACCAGGGATCGTGAATGGATCTCGAGAGGAATCACAAAATGGCGGCCCACGGGTCACTCGGGGTGGGTAGGCCAACAATCTTCAGTGGATTTTCTCCTCAGGCTATGGGCTACAAGTAACTCAATGCACAGCCTCAGGGAACGTCAAGAAGCTGATGCACTTGCAAATGTGCACGGTGTCCAGGGGTTCCAGTTCCACAGTACCCACGAGGGCTGCGGGTCTCAGCTTTGCTGGGGACTCGATCCGGCCTCTGGGAAGTCTGGAAATCCACCTCTGGTGTGGCAAAGTCTTCGGCGTCCGGCAGGAGCTTCGGAGATGCAGACCGGACAGATGCGTCTTTGGTGCCTGCCAAGCAGGGGAGTAACTCCTTTACTCCAAGGGAGATTTTTCAGTCATCTGGCGTTGAACAGATCGTCAAACTTCCAGGATTCAGTTTCAGAGTTTCGTCCAGAGATATCTAAAGTTCTGGTTACAGAGGTTCCTTCTTTATACCTAAGGAAGGAGTTGGACTAACTCAGGGGACCCACTTATGGGAGGGTTTGGAAAGAGGGGTGGCTACACCCATTTCCTTTGTCCAGTTTCGCGCCAGAGCAGGGCCTGGTAGCCCCTGAACTGGTTTGAGCTGGACTATGCACAGGGACACCAAATGTGCCCCCAGTGCAGCACTTTATAGCACTCTCAGAGTTCTCCCACCCAGCCCCAATACACTAAAGCCTGTCTGGGAGGTGGTAACACCTCCCTGTGACAGGAAACCTATTGTCCAGACCTCCCCTGCCAGAGTTTCGGTCAGCAGCAGGCGGCCAGTCTCGTGTCTGTGGCTGCAGCATCCATTTTGTGATGCCAGGGCTCTTTTAAGCTGGTACCGGGTATACCGGTGCTGTCATGTCTCTCCCTCTAGAAGGATGGGATCATACTCCCACACCAGTTACTGGTGTGGGGGTATGATTCCAAGGTGTTTGACACCAAACACGACATGTTTCCATGCAGCCAGTCCAAAGTTAGCATTTACCGTTGGGTTATAATGCACTTAAGAGTATATGGTCAGGCTGCATCACAGACAATCCCGGAGAAGAGATTCCGAAGGCTGCAGAGGGGCTCTGCTCATGCATGGGCACCCTGTCACACAAAAACACGCACCCTGCCTTCAGGATTGATAAGGCCTGCCATAGGGGTGAGCTATAGTGAACCTATATCTCAGTAAGGGGTGAATGCACCAACTTACCCAGGCTGCAGTAGCAGACCTGTGGTGTCATTTTGGAGGGCTTCGCAGGGGTGGCATAATACATGCTTCAGCCCCTGGTAGGCTTCTGGGGTACCTATGCCCTGGGTACATAGTATACCATATACTAGGGACTTGTAAGGGCACCTCAGTATCCAATCTGTAGTGTACCTAAGGTACTAGCTAGTAATCAATTTAGAGAGGAAGCAGCTAGGCTGGTGTCCTGAATAGCAGGGACCCAGCCAGACTAAAGTCGAAAAACAGTGTTACAGCAGCAAAAAGTGAGGGTAACCATAAGATGCAGATCCTACTCTCCTACACAACCCCCCCCAATGCAGGGACATTAAACTAACCTTGACCAGTTGAGTCTTCATGTTCTAAGTGGAAATATCTGGAAGGTTTATCTTCATTGGCATGGTTACTCCCAGGTCTATGTTCCATTGTATAGTCCATCCCCTGTAGAGAAATGGACCAACTTACAAGTTTGAGGTTTTCACCCTTCATCTGTTTTAGCCGTAAAAGGGGCTTATGGTCTGTCTGAACAATGAAGTGAGTACCAAACAAGTATGGCCTCAACTTCTTCAGGGCCCAAAACACAGCAAAGGTCTCCCTCTCAATGGCTGACCAACGTTTCTCTCTGGGGGTCAGCCTTCTGCTTATGAAAGCTACTGGCTGATCCTGACCTTCATCATTCATCTGTGACAGTACAGCCCCTACCCCCAACTCAGATGCATCTGTTTGCATAATGAACTTCTTGGAGTAATCAGGACTCTGCAGAATGGGAGCAGTGCACATGGCCTACTTCAGGTCATCAAATGCCTTTTGAAAGCTAGCTGTCCACTGAACCTTTTTGGCCATTTTCTTGCAAGTACGGTCATTCAATGGAGTCACAATGGATCCATAACCTTTTACAAATCTTCTGTAGTACCCAGTCAGGCCCAAGAAGGCTCTCACCTGAGTCTGGGTAGTGGGAGCAACCCAGGCGATTATGGTCTGGATTTTTCTCTGCAATGGGTGAACCTGCCCTCCACCTACAAGGTGGCCCAGGTATACAACCTGACTCTGCCCTATCTGGCACTTAGTAGCCTTGCAAAAAGCAGTTAGGCCTGCTTTTTGCAGGGCATCAAAAACATTTCTCATGTGGACCAGGTGATCCTCCCAGGTGGAGCTAAAGACAGCAATATCATCTAGATATGCTGCACTATAGTCTTCCAGGCCTGTAAGGACTTGATTCACCAACCTTTGGAAAGTGGCAGGTGCATTCTTCAAACCAAAGGGCATTACCACAAATTGATAGTGCCCACTAGAGGTAGAAAATGCTGACATTGGCTTTGCATCATCAGCTAGTCTGATCTGCCAGTAGCCAGCTGTCAAGTCAAATGTGCTTAGAAACTTGGCTGAGGCCAAAGTATCTATTAGCTCATCTGCCCATGGGATGGGATGGGTATCAGTCCTAGTGACTGCATTGAGACTCATGTAATCCACACAAAACCTCATCTCTCTCTTCCCATCTTTGGTGTGAGGTTTAGGCACAAGGACTACTGGAGTAGAACTCAACCTGGTCAGGTTCAAGCTCCTCTGGGACAGTTCCTTCTTCAGGTCCAAGATCATTTCTCTCAGGAGGCTGATCTATATCCTGAGTCAGGGAGGAAGGCACTGCCTTAACGCTACTGCTCCTCCTCTTGGGAGTCACCTGGTCCATTCTTCCAGAATCCAGGGCCTGTTCAGTTTTAGACATTTTGGCCTGTGACCTAGTCACAGCAAATACATGTGCAGGGATCCCTAGCATTTCTGCATGTGTCCTGAGCTCCACTTCAGCCCAAGCTGAAGTCTCCAGATCATTGCCAAGGAAGCATTCAACAGGGAGGTCTGCAATTACCACAACCTCTTTGAAGCCAGTTACCCCTCCCCAGGAGAAATTAACAACTGCCAAGGAATGGTCTGTCCTCACCTTGCTAGCATTGGTCACTTGGTACATTTCACCAATTATAATCTGCCCAGGATCCACAAGATCTTTTGTCACCATGGTGACACTTGATCCTGTGTCCCTGAATTCCAAAGCATCTTTTCCATTAATCAAAGGCTGCTGTCTATATTTGCCCAAGTTACTGGGATTCACAAAGGAGGACATGTCCATGACTCATTCACAGATCAGGACAGCCTGAGTTGGAACTCTGACTAGGCCAGAGTCCACCTCAGAACCCAGGGTTAACCCTACTACACCCTTATTCTGAGCATTACCACCATCAATTGCAGCTGCACTAGGGGGAACAGTTGCCTTAGGGGCAATGGTGGCAGGAGTGGAGTCATTGGACTTGGTGCAATCACTAGTCCAGTGAGTTTTCTGCTTACATATCTTGCACCATGGTTTCTTTTGGCCTTTTCTTTTGTTAGATTGAGACTCCCCCCTGAAGAAGATTTTTGGGGACCTTGTGAAGACTTCTGGTCTTTACCCTTCTCCCCACTCTTGTCAGAGTTCTTAGAATCTTGCTTCTTTGGGTCACCACCTTGGTTCTGAACCTTCCCCCTCACCCTGGTCCTGCCCATTTGTCTGCCTTCTTGGGGAGAGGTTAGATCAGAGTCCACCAGGTACTGAGGCAAAAGCTGATTTTGACAATTATTAAGGATATGCTCCCTCATAATTAAGTTGTACAATCCTTTAAAATCACACACCTTGCTGCCAAGCAACCAGCCCTCCAGAGCCTTAGTAGCACAATCTACAAAGTCCACCCAATCTTGATTATGTGCCTTTTGGGTATCCCTGAACTTTAACCTATAATGTTCAGTGGTTAGGCCAAACCCATCAATCAATGCACTCTTCAAGCTTTGGTAATCATCCGCATCCTCTTCTCTTACAGTGAGGAGCTTATCTCTATCTTTGTCTGCAAAGGAGAGACACAAGATTGCTGCCCACTGCTCCTGGGAGACCCTTTGAACTTTACAGGCCCTTTCCAGTGCAGTAATCCATTTGTGGATGTCATTCCCACTCTGATAGGGAGGGACAATCTTGTTTAGGTTTCTATGGTCATGAGACGTCTACCTAACAATAGGGATGTTGCTGCCACCATGGGACTCTAGTCCCATCTTTTGTCTAGCTCTAGGGACTCCCTTTCTAGGGCTATCTACTCTCTCTTGATTTTAAGCTGAGCTTGTTCATACTGGAGCAGTCTCTCCCTCCTCTCCTCCTGAGAGGTTTCCCTCCTATGAGAGGAGACAGAGGTCCCCATGGAGGTGTCAGAGTGGGTAGACTCATGAGAAGGAGATCTGGACCTTCTAGGCACACTCCCAACCCTTCCTGGTGGAGTAAAGAGAGGACCACCATGGCCATCTTTATCATCCTCAGGAGGAGTTGCATTTTCTAGGTTAGGATCATTGTCATCCTCCTGGCCAGCTCCAGAGTTCAGGTCAGGGGTGTCTGAACCCCTAGGCCCTTCCTCATCAGCTGCCCCACCCACTCTACCTACCCCATCAGACCATGAGGTCTTTCTGAGATCTAGGAGGAGTACCTCTATGAGGCGGTGGGTGTTTGCACTTTTGCCTGTCTTCAGTCTCCTAGTACTGCATAATGCTCTCAATTCCAAGAATGGGAGGTTATCATACTTGGAGGGAAGAAGCCTACTTGCTTCTGGCAGGGACCCACTGGTTCCTGGCCTTGAAGACATAACTAGTGAGGTGTGGTGTATGCACTACCTACTCTAGTGTGGCCTACTAAACTCTCTTGAGTTGTAGAAAGAGTGTGCTAAGCCCTTGACACACAACTCTAAGTTCAGTAGAACTTACTGTATTCTAAGCTTGTGTTATGTACCTTGGGTACCTTTATTGTTTTTCAGTTAGTCACTCAATTGAGATTATCTGGTAAAACAATAGCAAGCTGGAATCCCACACAGTGCACACCAATGTGAGAAGATGGCCTGGTATATGCTGTCCACTAGTTATAGTGGGAACCCTGTACCAGTCCAAACAACCCCTTACTGATGATAGGTTAAAGACCACCTTTATTGAAAGCTATCCTAGTGGTAGCTACAGAGAGCAGCCTTCAGGATAAGTCTTGAAGGAATGTAAAAGCAGCTTGCTTTACCAGTCTATAATCTCTTGAGTGGCTAAATGAAAGGAGACCACACCAGGTATATATTATTCCTAAACACTCCCTACTAGTCTCTTTATGAGGCTAGAGGTAAAAGCACATAAGTTACACTTCAAATATTACAGTAAAGTAGCACAAATACACGTTAGGCCCCAGGGGCGAGCCAAACCATATACTAAAAAAGTGGTGTAAGAACCACGACTTAACTAGACACAAGGCCTGGAGCCTGTAGAATCGCTGGGACCCCAAGGAACCACCCAAGGTAGTGACACAGGGGACCCACGGGGGCCGTGTGGGAACACAGCCGCGAGCTCCCATTAGCTTCTATGGGGAAAGTCACGGTTAGATTTTTAGAGTTAAAAGACATTTAGGAATGGACTAGGACCAAACCCTCTTGGACTTAGACAGTTCTAGGGTCAACACCCACGGGAGCACCAGAGTACTCGAGTTACCTCACCCAGGGCAGCCGGGTGCATAGGTGTCAAATGGTGTCAGGTCTATGGAAGCTGGCGAAGAAGTGCTGCTGCCGGGAAGATGCGATGTGTCCGAAGGGATCCAAGCCTGGATCGGAGATGTGAAGAACCTGAAAGCAGAGGGGACAGAGTCTGGGTCACTTGTCAGTGACAAGGGGCACGATAGACGAATGCCCACCGATGTCGGGTGTTTCAGGTGAAGGTGGTGAAGCTTGACTCTTCAGACACGAGGACCAGGATGTGTCGAGGACGACCAGGAGCTGGATTCGAGCTGTCCCACGAAGGATGTCGAGTGCTGCAGCGTCGGTGCCTGGAGTGGACACAACAAGCCTTGGCAACAGCAACCCACGCAGAAAGGAGAAAGATGCTTCGGTGCAGACCAGCAAGGTCTGAGGGACTCTCATCAGCGAGGAGGAGTGAGGGCACGTCTGGAGCAACCAGGGAAGCCCAAGGGAAGTCAAAGTTACCTTCACAGGGATCCACCAGTTGACGGACCAGGGATCGCAAAGGGACCTCGAGAGGAATCCCAAAATGGCAGCCCACGGGTCACTCGGAGTGCGTAGGCCGACAATCTTTGGTGGATTCTCTGCTCAGGTTCTGGGCTACAAGTAACCCAATGCACAGCCTCAGGGAACGTCGAGAAACTAATGCACTTGCAAATTTGCACGGTGTCCAGGGGTTCTGGTTCCACGGTACCCACGAGGGCTATGGGTCTCAGCTTTGCTGGGAACTTGGTTCGGCCTCTGGGAAGTCTGGAAATCCACCTCTGGTGTGGCAAAGTCTTCGGCATCTGGCAGGAGCTTCGGAGATGCAGACCGGACAGATGCGTCTTTGGTGCCTGCCAAGCAGGGGAGTAACTCCTTTACTCCAAGGGAGATTCTTCAGTCATTGAACAGATCGTCGAAGTTCCAGGATTCAGTTATAGAGTTTCGTCCAGGGATACCTAAAGTTCTGGTTACAGAGGTTCCTTCTTTATACCTAAGGAAGGGGTTGGACTAACTCAGGGGACCCACCTATGGGAGGGTTTGGAAAGAGGGGTGGCTACACCGGATTTCCTTTGTCCAGTTTCACGCCAGAGCAGGGGCTGGTAGCCCCTGAACCGGTTTGAGCTGGACTATGCACAGGGACACCAAGTGTGCCCCCAGAGCAGGACTGCAAAGCACTCTCAGAGTGTTCCCACCCAGCCCCAATACACTAAAGCCTGTCTGGGAGGTGGTAACACCTCCCTGTGACAGGAAACCTATTGTCCAGGCCTCCCCTGCTGGAGTTTCGGTCAGCAGGAAGAGTCCAGACTTGTGTCTGTGGCTGCAGCATCCATTTTGTGATGCCAGGGCTCTTTTAAGCTGGTACTGGGTATACCGGTGCGGTCATGTCTCTCCCTCTAGAAGGGTGGGATCATACTCCCACACCAGTTACTGGTGTGGGGGTATGATTCAAAGGTGTTTGACACCAAACACGACATGTTTCCGTGCAGCCAGTCCAAAGTTAGCATTTACCGTTGGGTTATAATGCACTTAAGAGTATAGGGTCAGGCTGCATGACAGACAACCCCGGAGAAGAGATTCCGAAGGCTGCAGAGGGGCTCTGCTCATGCATGGGCACCCTCTCACACAAAACCACGCACCCTGCCTTCAGGATTGATAAGGCCTGCCATAGGGGTAACTGATAGGTTTATATGTGCAGTGATAGGTGAGATATAGTGAACCTATATCTCAGTAAGCGGTGCATGCACCACCTTACCAAGGCTGCAGTAGCAGACCTGTGGTGTCATTTTGGAGGACTTCCCAGGGCTGGCATAATACATGCTTCAGCCCCTGGTAGGCCTTTGGGGTACCTATGCCCTGGGTACATAGTATACCATATACTAGGAACTTATAAGGGCACCTCAGTATCCAATCTGTAGTGTACCTAAGGTACTAGGAATCAATTTAGAGAGGAAGCAGCTAGGCTGGGGTCCTGAATAGCAGGGCCCCAGCCAGACTAATGTCGAAAAACAGTGTTACAGGAGCAAAAAGTGGGGCTAACTATAGGAAGCAGATCCTGCTCTCCTACAGCCATTGTCTGTAACAATTTGAGTGCTCCTTCTACTTAAAAAAATCTTTTGAAAAATGTGATTATAGCGTCAGTGTTGGGAACAGAGGTAAAACCAAAATACACCAATTTTGAAAAACTATCAAAACCATCATGTATCTTTTGTTAATAGGCAATAACTCAAATGAACTCGCAAAATCAAGGGCCACTTTTTGCCACGCTTCCTCCAGTAGAGGGGCCATATGAATAGGTGACTCAAGAACCTTCCAGTGCTTATCAGATACCAAGCAGATGGCGCAATTATCAATAAACGTAGAAACTTGAGCTTCCAATGCAGGCCACCAGTAAAATAGTTTTATATATTTGCATGTGCTACTGACCCTTAAATGGCCCTTATGTGCCTCCTTAATATCATCTCTGATTGTCACACACTCACACATCATTACGTACTAGCACCACTTCAACAGCTGATAGGTTCTCTGAAATCTGTACAAAAGGTCTCATAGAGGCCTCAACATCTCTCTCCTTGGGCCAACCTTCTTTCATGAATTTGAAAACAGACTGTAATATGGCATCCTGTTTGGAAGCTTTTAACCACTGTTTATGTTCATTCCTCAGTATATCCTCCAAAAACGCAGTCACATTCTCATTATCTTGAAGTGTGTTAGATTCTTTACCTCTGATGGCGGGTATAACACAATCGCTCTTATGTTTTTCCCGAGCAGGTATGTATTTCACCATAAAATTAAACACTTGCAGCTTGGATAACAATCTGACTAATCGTGATGATGCTTTCACTCAACAGGTGGAGCAATGGTTTGTGGTCTGTGAATAGATCAAAATTGGAATCTCAAATAAAAGTCTTGAACCTTTCCACTACCCAACAGCATGCCAATGCCTCGCGTTCTATGGTGCTGTAATTGGCGTCCGCATTACTGAGAGACTAAGAGGCAATGGTGTTTTCTGTGACTTGATATAAATATGAAAACAGCCCCCAATCCAACTAGACTGTTATAAACAGTTATGATACACTTTCTGCCTGCTACAAATGGAGTTAAAACTGGGGCTGAAATAATGAGATTCTTCATTTTCTGAAAAGCTTCTTGCACATCATCAGACCAGATATACTTCACTCCTTTCTTGAATGAATTCCTCAAGGGCTGCCCAATAAAAGCATACCCTAGCGCAAACCTTCAATAGTATTTACGTAGCCCACGAAAGGAGCGAAGTGTATCTTCGTCACTGGGTGGATGTGCATCTTCAATAGCTTTAATCAATGAAAATTGTGGAGAAATACCATTGGAAGTGATAGTGTCTTAAGTAGTCAATGTTTTTGCTAAAGATTTGCATTTATCGGTGCGCAGAGTGATACCAAACTCTTTAAATTTAGTGAGAACTGTTTCAACAGTGTAAATATGTCTTGGTAACGTTTTTGTGACAATCAGCACATCATCTTGAAATGCTTGTACCCCACTCACAGCCTCCAATATGTCATCTATGAGGCTCTGAAAAACACTAGCTGCTAAAGCCAATCCAAAAGGGAATCTACAAAACTTGAATGCTCCGAAAGGAGGTACAAAGCTGGTTAACTCTTAGGACCTTTCATCTAATGGTATCTGGTGGTAAGCTGATTTGAGTGTGAAAAATTTAGAGTCTCCAATGTTGGAAAGTAAGTCTTGAACCTTGAGCAGAGGATGGCACTTAACCACAATATTCCTGTTGAGACTGCAAGATCAGTGCATAAGCGAATCTCACCATTCTTTTTGCGCACAAATACAATGGGACTTGCCCATTCAGAGAAGTCAGCTGGTTTGATAATGCAACCTTCAATTAATTTTTCTAATAGCTTTTTCAATTCAGCTCTAATACATAAGGGGACAGGTCTTGCTTTGTGTCTAACAGGTATAGCATGCCTGTTCAACTGAGGACCTTATTACGATGTCGGTCGGAAAGGCTCCGAATGGCATTCAGATTCTCCTAAACCGTGTTGGAACCGACCAACTCGGAAACATTTCCGACCGATCAATCAAGATGGAAAGGTAACCGTTCGGTCAGTCCGAATCGGTTCCGACCGGCATTCTGAGACTCCGAGTTGGTCGAAGCAGAATCGTACAGCTCTATGGATTGCATTTCCGACCAACACATTACGATTTTGGATTCGGACAGCCTTTCTGAATCGGTCTTTCTGACACAGAACAGCTGTCGGAAACTGACATCGGGGGACGGTCGCAGGCCCCCCTTCATCCTGAGGCCTCCGGTTGGGGTCCGTGGGGTTACCCAAGGGACTCCCCTTTAAAACCAAGCACAGTGTGGCAGGCACCATGGGGTACCTGCCACAGGGTGCAAGATTTTCCGCAACCACCCTTTTTTTCAATAGGAGACTGTGTTGTCGATCGTAACAAGGCTCCCATTGAAGTCAATGCGAGAATTTTCAAACAGTGTTCAGAACCATCATAATCAGTCGCAGAATGCGAGTAGGTTAGAACTGATTCCGAAGAGGAGTCGGTCGGAAGAGTTTCTGACCAACATAGTAATAAGGCCCTTAATTGTGAACACACTTTCTGAATGAGCCCTATCTTACCAGAAAAAAATTCCAGAAATCTTTTAACAATATCTTCAGTAAGATTACATTTATCAGTAATAAATAAAGATACATTTTCTACATTGACTGGTGGATCAGCACCAGGCACAGGCATACGACCAAGTTTTACAAGGGTCTGTCAGCCAACTATATTTCTACCCTTGACTGCAACATAGATTTTAGTTGCCACTGACCTGCCAAAGCAAGACACAGTGTCTATGAAGATCCCCAACCATTTTGATATCCTGATCACCATAAGCTTTAGGATGTATGTCCTGTGTGCTCAGGATTAGAATCCCACTGTTGGTTAAATAAAGTACCAGCTGTGATAGTAATAGGTACACCTGAGTCACACATTATGTTACAAGTTACTTTGGAAACTAGAGTTACAGGACATAAAGGTTCCTTAATTTTGTTAGTAGATAAGGAGTAAATCTCCAGATTCAAGACCATATTTGACAGATCCACAGGACAGTCCTCTTCATTTAAGTGAACACTGTTTACTTTAACTTGGTGTCTACCAGATCGGTAAACACTGTGAAAGTGACCTAATTTCTTGCACTTACTGCATCATTTACCTACTGGCTTAAATGAGATTTAGATCTACACCTAAAGCGAGACGTGTTAGTATTATGTGGAACAGTCTTAATGACTTTGCCCTTAAATTGTATAGCATCAACATGTTCAGAATACCCCACAGCATTACCAATTGGAGAAGTTGTCTGAGTGGATTCCTGAGCCATCATGCGACTGGAGATTATTGAACGTTCAATGCTTTTGGTCAGATCAACAACCTCTGACAATGGAAGGTCTCTGCAACTAAATATTCTTGTATCTTTTTTTAAAAGCACCTATACACAAACTGATCTCAAAAGTATATGTCAAAATACGCTCCAAAATGGCATGTAGTAGTTAATGCACTTAATGCTGATATGAATACTTCAACAGTTTCATCAGTTATTTGTTTCATTGTGAAAAAATTAAATTTCTCCAATAGAACACTAGGCTGTTCTGAGAATTTGACTTGAAGTCTTGTAATCGCTTTTGAGTACTCGTAGGAATTTCCAGATTGGCCAGATGCTCTTCATTTCCCAAATGACTAAACAAAATAGCAGCCTATCTTTTAGGTTCAAAGCCGTCTGCTCCAACTGCGATTAAATAGTTCTCAGGAGATCTTAACCAAGCATTCCACTTAATCGAAGGTTTGTCAGGAAACTGAAGAAATGGTTAGACCAGAGCTCAATTGTTAGAAGCAATTGAAAATAATTGTTTAAGATGCCACCATGCAATGAAGAGTTGATACAGGTAATGACAATGTTCTGAGGAATTGTTGCCACCATAACCTCGCACAGCTTGAATTTTGGGTGCCTGCGCATAGGTAATCTTGACAAGATCTTACTCCACTAGCCTTTGCCCTTTATAAATACTGAATCTTTGGACACACTTTCAACACAAACTGTTTTTAAAAATGTTAAGAAACCCTTCTTGACCTGAAGTGTGATTTCTAATAAAAACCCAAACCCCTGCTTTCAATGTCCTTTCTTTGAGATGGTGTGTTTTGTCAAAACGTTCTTTAACCTGACTTTAACTTGCTTCAACGTTAGATGCAGCAGTCTGCAAGTCAGGTGTGCTCTTTTTGCTTACCTCTCTCACCCAGTCAGGACAAACTGAAACCCTTAGAGATCTTCAGCGTAACAACATAAACAGGGACATATCCTATTATATCCTATTATTATTAGTTATGACCTAACTTTCTCCCTGATAAACATTTTGACCTCAAGACCCATGGTCAAGACTGTTTGCACACCCTCTTAAGAACGTATTTATGCGTTCTTGCAAACCATTGGAAGAAGGTGAGTAATGCGCGACTCTGAAATGAGTAATGTGAAAAGCTACAATGAATTCCTTCAGGCGCTGAAGTAGGTGCTGCTGTCTGTATTCATTTCTTTGGGTGCTCCTTCTACATCAGAAATTCTTTTAAAAAAACGTATTATAGCATCAGTGTTGGGAGCAGAGGTAAAACCAAACTACACCTATTTTTTTAAATGATCAATCAAAACATCATATATCTTTTGTTAATAGGCAATAACTCAAATGGAGATGCAAAATCAAGTGCCACTTTTTGCCAAACCTATTTCGGCAAAGGGACCATAAGAATAGGGGACTCATGTACCTACCAGTGCTTATCATATACCAAGCATGTGGTGCAATTACCAATAAACTTAGAAACGTAACCTTCCAATGGAGGCCACCAGTAAAATTGTTATATATATGCACATGTGATTCTGACCCCTAAATGGTCCTTGTACATCCTTAATAATATTATCTCTCATAGTCACAGGAGTCATATAGTACAACAGCCCAAGACTGGGGTCTAGCGGGATGATTCATCGGTTTTCCCTGTACTATGATGGTGAACGACAAGGGGCTTTACAGGCAGTGGAAAATGGTCAAATTCACAAAGCCTTAAACAACAGCCGCAGCTGAGGCGATGGCTGAAAGGTCCGACGTAGGGGGCTGGGGCTTCCTCCCAAACACATGTATACTGGAATCTATACAGTCCTCCCAACAAGCCCATTTAAGTCAAGGTTGGAGCGGTGGGTGAGAATATTGCACTCCTTCACAAAGAACTCCGTAAAACCACTAGACTAGTGAAAGAGAGACACATTTCTGCCCTGGAAGACATGGGGAAAGATCTGAAGCAGACGACGCATAAATTATAGAGCTCCACATGTGAAGTGGTGCCCAGAGTAGAAGATGCGAAGGGATGCACATGGAGAAACAACCTTAAGGGGGATGAAAGCCCACAAGTGGAAACATTTCTGGACAACTGGCTCTGGACCACCTCTCCTCTTGTTTCCTGACAGAACGGGCACACAAGCGCTCCTCCATAAGCATCCACCAGGTGCCCTGAAGAACCCTTAATTGCCCACTTCCTAAACTATAGCGACTGGTATGATACTGAAGATGGTGAGAGGCCTGGGCAAAATGAGCCTGAACTCCATAAGATCCTCATTTTCCATGACTACACATGAACAGCAACAGAGGAGAACCTTTCTTCAGGTCTAACAAACCCCGAGCAGTGGAAATACAATACATGTTGCAATACCCTGTGAAACTAAAGGTTATATTTCATAGGAAGGCTCTGGGTTTTTACCTTGCCGAACTTGTTTGGGAATGAGTCGAGGAGAGATCCATATGGAACTTTGAGACAGTAGCACTTCCTGCAGGAGACAAGAGAGGAAGTGAAAAGTTGACGAGGTGGACTGAAATTCAGCGCGGCTCCTACAGGAGGCAAAGATTAAGGAAGCCATCCCGCCCTCTAGGTGGACATCTAAGGGACAGGGGACACAATGCCACAAACACGGATGCACGCAGTGTGATCTCAGATCCCTATAAGCAAGATGATAACGATGGACAAATAATCGGCTCCACCTGATGTCACATGACATCCTACATCTGCTGTAAACCTTGAATATACTTAAAGGCAGTAAAAGTAAGTTTGACAATAGGTTGTTGGGGGGTTGTGTGTTCATTAAAGTTTGGGGCGACTAATGCTTCTAGTTAGGAAGTGTAGAGAGGAGAGTTTGTTGGAGGGGTTAGTCAATTGCATTTGTTTACATTTACGAGTGCAACAGTGGGAACAATCAATGCACTTTATCTGATATTTGCTCTAATATTTACACTTATAGTACCACTGTCTGGCACTCATCTGTTATGACCTTGAACAACAACAGGCTCCCTGAGAAAAAACAAAAGGTGGCGGTGATGTCCTATGTTAGAAACCATGGCATTGAGGTACTTGCTCCTCCAAGAGATATCATTTAACGGGCACCAACTAAAGGTTCTTAGGCTGTTATGGGTACAATAGGGTTCACCATGCTGGATTTCGGAGGCTCGCGAGGAGTGGCAATTCTACTGCATAAATTCTTCCTGTTTGTGGTCTCTAAGGTCCATTTAGCTAAGCTGGGCAAATTCATAAGGCTAAACTGGATGTTAGAAGGGGCCTCAGTAGCACTATGTAGTGTAAATGCACCCCGTCTATGGTCTACAATACCCTGGAAGCACTAACACCACTGCTTTTAAGTGCCCCAAAGGGGCATGCTGGTTATTGAGGGTGACTTTAACGCAGTTTATGACACAGACATGGATGCAGATTCTCCTGCCCGAATTGACAGGCCAATGACCCTCACTAAATATGTCCCTTCTTGGGTCTGGAGGACACCTGGCGTGCATGGAATTGAAACATGCAGCAATACATACATGACCCAGTACTGCGTAGGCATCACCCATGATCAGATTACATTTTTATCCCAGAAGTACACCTAGGTGTCATGGCGGAGGCGATGAGCCACCTACGAGGGCTCTCAGACCATGCGCCAGTGGAGAGACAACAGTCCCATCCTCAATAGGGTGCTAAGGGAATATGGCATCTTAAAGCATGGTGACAAAGGGATGACGTTTTGTAAATTCCCTTAGGGATGCAACCATGAATATTTTGAGCTGAATTCCCCCTCAGCTGCCTCTCTGGGTATACTGCGGGAAGCTTCAAAAACGATGCTTCGTGGGTAGGTCTTTTCATAATTTAAGGGTAGAGAAATGGACGGGGAGCAAGCGACTGTGGTCCTTGAAGGAGAAATACTATTTAATGAGCATTGGCCCAGGGTACATTGGTCAGAAAGTAAGGACAGACGCCTCGTGCAGGTGTGTCAGACTATGAAAAATAATTTACTGGATAAGACGGAATTGGCCTTTACGCAATGCAGGCATAACGTATATGAGCATAGTGGCTGCCCTTGAGGGAGGAAGAGATTACAACTGTTCCATGAATCTCCTGTGCTACAGGGTTGAAGATCACAGGCTTGGTCTGGACAACTGAGAGGTTTGCTTAGAGTGAGAGTTATATCAGGCACGATCCCCATTTGCAATAAAACGTATTCACCCTATGATGAACTACCTCATCATTAAGTCACTCTCAGATGATGAATGTTTGGAGGGTGACCAACCCCTCATGCTAGAGGAGGTAATGGGGTTATAGTCGAGATGACATCCGGCAAAGTGACCGGGCCTTGCGGCCTTCCTGTAGAACTCGACAAGAAATTCTCCTAACTCCTATTGCCACACTTACTAAGTCTGTTCAGCGAGGTATGAGTCAACGGTTTCTCTCTCGTCGGCCCTCAAGAATGCCACAATCACTACTATTCTATTCTCAAACCGAGTGCTCTTCTTACCAATCCATTTCGTTACTCAATGTGGAAGTAAAATTACTAGCTCAAATACTTGTTTCTCAATTGAATAGGGTAATACGAACTTTTATACATGAAGAACAAAACTGCTTTATGCCCCCCGGAAGAAGAGCCAGGGAATCTCACCAGCAGAGCTGTTCTCCATTGATTATGAAGAAGTATTTGACATGGTGTACTGGCCCTCCCTTTTCCAAACTAGAGAAAATTAACATAGGTCTAAGCTTTATCACCTTGGTAAAAGCTTTATATTATGCTCCAGAAGCGCAGGTCAGAGTGAATAGTGTGCTGACCCCGCCTCCATTTTCCATAGAACGTAGTACCCCGGCAAGAGTATCCGCTGTCCTCACTTCTCTTTCTTTGCCTTAACTATATATCCTTTGGGTAGAGCTGCGCTCTGCAAGATGATTATACTCTCTAGATTTTAAAGAAACTGCAAAATGTTCCTTTTGTCCCCCCGCATGCCTTTTCTTGCTGATGTGCAGGCCACACTCACAAAATATCTATGGGCTGGGAAGTTCCCCAGAGTTTTATATCCCAAAAATGTATTTCGATTGGAGACTGGCTGTTTGGGGATTGTATTAATTTCAGTTACACAAGTCCCAGTTTTATACATATATGCAACTCCATCATGCTTTGCCAACGTACTCCTGTGATTTAGTGGCAGTACCAGATTACAACCTCCTTAAGGTAACGCAGATCATGAAGCTGCTGGGCATAAAGGTATCTCCAGGCTCTATAGCTCCCTATCTTGAATGCCCCAGACCTACTGATACCGCTTAGAGCTGCTTCGTTCAAAGACCTAGGAGAAGTTGACGACAATAATTGATGGGATTCCCTCAGTCATCTCTGTTATATTGTGTTGTATTTAATCTACAGCAGCAATAAACAGATTTACAAAAACACCAGAAACGAACAAGCAGAAAAGAGTTATTACTGGACAGCACAACACTGACACAAACAATAGAGGTAACAAGCAAACTCTGTGATCACAAGTACATGAAAGACAGCAAAACACTGTGTAGTAATTGATGAATCCATGACCACTTTCTAAAGATAAGTGCAGGGCCGTTTCTAGGTGTTTTGCCGCCCTAGGCGAGAAATGAAAAATGCCACCCACTCCCTTTTACTACCATCACTCTCTCCCCCTGTCATCCAGGCTAGGTGAATTAATGTATTAGATATTCCCAAACTCATGTTTTTTGCCGCCCTCCCCTTTTTGCCGCCCTAGGCGGCCGCCTAGTCTTGCTTAATGGAAGAAACGGCCCTGGATAAGTGTCAAAGACAACACTGCAGAGTAAAGAAGCCATTGAAACAAGATGCTGACAAGGTTAAGGGCACTATAGGTCATAGACCCAAGGAAACAATAGACAACAAACAGAAGACAACAATAAGTATTGAACTGAAAAAGTTATGAGCATGTGTTCCTCCACACACTTATACGAGGCATGCATATAGAGTGCGCTACTTGACGATGAAATCATGACTACTGTGAAAATAATGCAAACTAACTCAGGGACCATAATCATCAGCTGATGGGAAAACTCACAATTGCAGATACTCCATGGCCAAAGACAACAGAAATTGTGTGATAATGAACGCAGTACGCAATACTAAAGTATTCAATGGCACAGGAAGGAGACAGGATAAAAAGCACACTGCCTGAAAGACAACAGAGCCAAGGTCAATGGGCAAATGAAGAAAAGAGAGTATACAAGGATTTACTTTACCATACCTTATTCATTAAGTATTTTCACTAATGCTTGAGCAAAAGGTACATATTTGCCTGATGATTAGGACAATTTATTGGTGTTCTGCACACATTTAGCCATCTGATAATGGATTTAGGGGCTACATTATCTACAAAAGATAAAAAAAATCTGTTACTTCTTTGCTTCAGTGAATTGTCCGGTGCTTTGTATTTTTTATCCAGTCTAGGGAGCACTGCCGACACTGAAGCTGGATTCATTATTGTCTTGATACCTTCTTCCCAAATGTAGTCTACAATAGGGATGGCCCTGATTGATTTTTTTCAAAGGTTCCCTTAAAAACCATAGAGGAAGCAATCAGATTGCTTAGTTGTTAGGGGAAGCTGAAATCTTTTTGCTGCTCTCTCGATGAGGTTGTGGAAACGACTAATGTAATCTTGTGGTGAGTCCACTTCCAGTGGTATAGGTGGGGATGGCGTTGGGATCAGATAGTCAACCCACTTTTAAGGCACTGAAGCAGAATCTCTGATCTCCCCATCTTCGCTATCCTCGTCTAAGGAAGGTGGATTGTCCGCTGGTGGGTTAGCCAATGCACTTGCAAATGTAGGTAAAGGGGTCACTTTTTCTGATAATTTAGGTGGTATGTGAGTAACCGGTGTCTGGATCTGTGGAGAGGGTTTTGGTATTTGCTGTGGAGGATCAGTTGTTTCAGGATCTGGGAATCTTTTATAATAGTCCTGAAGCATCTGCTGGAGATTGATGACTACCTCCAGTGGCCTTTGCACAGACTGTTCCTGTTGGCCCTGATGACCATAAGCCGAGTACTGATCCTCACACTGTACTGGTTGTTTGCCTGCATAAAATTGGTCCCCATAGTATTGGACGTCCTCCTGATCATCATCCTCCTGGCACTTCCCTGAAGTTCTGAGGGACTAGGCACTACCTCACAAAGGGGCCTTCATCCTCTGAGTCATCATCTATCTAATAAATGATCATGCAGGAAAGGTGAAACTTTACTAGGTGATGTACGGGCAGGTAATATTGTTTCTGTGGGAGATTTTCCTTTAATAGAAATGATTGAGACAGGCATCAGAGGTGTTAATGGTGACTTTGTTGCTGATAACTTAGCTGACAATATTTGTAATGGAGGTGTCTTCGTCGATGGGACTCTCATCCACCTTGACGGGGCTTTCGTCGGCGTCGTCAACAATGTTTTGGAGATTTTCCTATTTCCCCTTTTAAGGCACTGAAGCAGAATCTCTGATCTCCCCATCTTCGCTATCCTCGTCTAAGGAAGGTGGATTGTCCGCTGGTGGGTTAGCCAATGCACTTGCAAATGTAGGTAAAGGGGTCACTTTTTCTGATAATTTAGGTGGTACATGAGTAACCGGTGTCTGGATCTGTGGAGAGGGTTTTGGTATTTGCTGTGGAGGATCAGTTGTTTCAGGATCTGGGAATCTTTTATAATAGTCCTGAAGCATCTGCTGGAGATTGATGACTACCTCCAGTGGCCTTTGCACAGACTGTTCCTGTTGGCCCTGATGACCATAAGCCGAGTACTGATCCTCACACTGTACTGGTTGTTTGCCTGCATAAAATTGGTCCCCATAGTATTGGACGTCCTCCTGATCATCATCCTTCTGGCACTTCCCTGAAGTTCTGAGGGACTAGGCACTACCTCACAAAGGGGCCTTCATCCTCTGAGTCATCATCTATCTAATAAATGATCATGCAGGAAAGGTGAAACTTTACTAGGTGATGTACGGGCAGGTAATATTGTTTCTGTGGGAGATTTTCCTTTAATAGAAATGATTGAGACAGGCATCAGAGGTGTTTATGGTGCCTTTATTGCTGATAACTTAGCTGACAATATTTGTAATGGAGGTGTCTTCGTCGATGGGACTCTCATCCACCTTGACGGGGCTTTCGTCGGCGTCGTCAACAATGTTTTGGAGATTTTCCTATTTCCCCTTTGGTTGAAGGTGCCGTTGTTCAAAGTATCCTAGATGATATCATTATCGTCAATGCTACGGGCTACAATGTGATAATAATTGGTGATGCAGCTGGCGTGAATGTGGATGTCGTCCTAGTGAAGGTGACCATTGACACTGTCGATGTTGATGGTGCCGTCATTGACAAGAACTCGAACTGAGGTGCAGAAACCGTTTTTAGAGGCTTTGTTGTCAACAGAAGGGATGTGGAAGATTTTTTATGTGGAACTTCCTTCTGAGATAGATTGTGGGTTCAGATGGAACCTTTTCTGAGGAGAATTTCTCCTTTTTGGAAGTATATGGACGCTACTCAGATCTGGAATGTCCTGAGGACCGATGGTGGGTATTCTTCAAAGCCTTTTTTAGGTTTTATACAACCTATATTCTTGCAGGAGACTCATCTCACGGAGTTTGAGTAGTTAAAACTTAAAAAAGGTTGGGTGGGGGAAGTATTCTACTCCAATTGTGATGGTAGACGTAATGGAGTCATGATGCTATGTTGTAAGTCACTTAATTTTAAATTTCATTCACAAGAATCGGATGCAGATGGTCGTTGGCTTAAGGTTAAACTGATGTTGAAGGATGTTCCAGTCTCCTTTTTTAATGTTTACAGTCCTACTGGTGGTGACTCTTCTTTTTGGTCTTCAATTGCTAAGCAGATTTCTCTTTGCATGGAAGATAATTTTATACTAGCAGGTGATTGCAATCAGATTTTTGATCCTTTTGTGGATCGAAATTCCAAAGTCTCATTCAATCTTAATAAACCACATAAATCCTTTGTCCATACTATTACACAGCACAAACTATTAGATGCTTGGAGGCTGTGTAATCCAACCACTAGGGAATATACTTTTTATACCCCTGTGCACCACTCTCAAACTCGTATTGATTACTTTTTTGTATCCCATAATATTTCACAAGCACTTATGAATGCAGAAATAGGACCAGTATTATTATCGGCTCATGCCCCTATTTCAGTTGTTTTGGACATTTTACCTAAAGTTAATGCCCCCAGAAGAAGGAGATTTAATAATTCCCTTCTTTTAGATCCAGCATTCTCCTCCTCATTTGTCGCTTTTGCTGAAGAATACTTCTCTATAAATGATACCAAATTTTTACCTCTATCCAATATTTGGGACGCCTTTAAGGCTCCAGCGAGAGATTTCATTATAAGTTAAGTGACCAGAAAACGCAACATTGCTCGCAAGCGTTCGGGTTCCCTACTGCAGGATATTAAGAGACTGGAGCATTCTTTCTACACATCCAATTCAAAAGTTGTTCTTGATGCCCTTATAAAAGCAAAATTACAATTTAATAAGGAATCAACTGAGAATGCCTCATTGTATTTGCTGAAGTCTAGCGCAAAATATTATGGTGGGAAAAATAAGGCAGGTAAAATTGTAGCCAATTATTTGAAAACCAAACACAACAAATTGAATATTGATTCTATTTGAGATGATAACTCTATCTTAAAATTGAAAGATACGGAAATTTTGGGTGAATTCGCACTCTTTTATAAATCATTATACGCTTCCGAAACAAATCCTTCCAGCCACATGCTATCATCCTTCTTTTCAACCATACAAAAATCCCAGCAGAATCCTCCCGATCTATTATCCTTAGAAACAGATATAACACATCAAGAACTCTTGGCTGCACTCCAACACTTAAAAAACAGACAAGGCACCAGATGGATTCACTGTCGAATTTTATCTTCATTTTTCTAAGTTATTATTGCCTAAATTATACCTTTTGATCAATTCCTTTGCTTCTTTAGGGAAATCGGCGGGCACTTTTTCAGATGCTCACATTTGCCTGAGTCCCAAAGAAGGTAAAGATTTGAAATATTGTAAAAATGATAGACCAATATCACTTGTCAGCATAGATTACAAGATTTTTTCTAAGGCACTAAGGCACTGGCCCTGCGTTTAGATCCTATTTTACCAACTATATTGGGCAAGGAACAGTCTGGTTTTGTAAAAGGGCGAGTTATTAGTGATAATACAAGACTATTTTTCAATATCTTATCTAAAGCTCCGTATTTAAAGCATTCTCTAGCAGCTATAGTGTTAGATGCTGAGAAGGCATTTGATAGAGTTGAATGGCAATACCTATTTTACAATCTCAAATGGTTTGGTTTTGGCCCTAAGGTCATATCCCTAATCTCACTTTTATATTCCAATCCACGCGCTGCTGTTTGTGCCAATGGTCTCATATTACCTTTTTTCAGTCTTGGCAGGGGAGTGCGCCAAGGTTGTCCCTTATCTCTTCTTTTTAATTTAGCCCTTGAACCCTTTCTTTCAAAAATCCGTCAAAATGCACATATTTCCGGTTTTTAGACTTCTAACACTAATATCAAACTTGCAGCGTACGCGGACGATATTATGCTTTTCATCTCCAACCCTAGTGAGTCCATTCCTGCCTTTCTAAAGTAAGTTCAAGCCTTTTCCCTAATTTCAGGGTATAAACTAAATAGCGATAAGTGTGAAATCTTACCTTTGACTAAATTCACTTTTAAAATTGATTTTGCTTCAACTAACTTTACCTGGAAATCATCCCATATCAAATATCTAGGTTCAAATTTCACGCCCACTATAAAAGAAACTGTAACCTAATGTATGACTAATTGTATTAAAAAAAATTCAGAGCTCACTGCTAAATGGCATCCCCTTTACCTTTCCTGGTGGGGCCGTTTAGACACTATAAAGTTGATGCTTTCCCCTATAGTTTTATATACCATCTCTAATATTCCGGTTCCCATTTCTACTAAACTATTCAAATCTATTAATTCAGTAATATCCTCCTTTTTATGGAACACCAAAAAAACCTTGTATGTCCACTTACAAATTAACACGTCCTAAAGCTGAAGTAGGAGTTTATTTTCCTAACTTCCCTGCTTATCAAAAAGCATTTTTATTACGACAGGCTTCATTTTGGTTACTTGACTACACAACAGATTGTCCTTTATGGACATCAGTTGAGAGCTCACTTTTATTCCCTTTTTCATTTCAAGAATATCTCTCTTTTTCTCGTAAGCCTCAAGCGTTATCTACTCCCCCTTTTAAATTCACTATCAAACTTCTCGGCCCTTTATATCCTTTGATTTATGACACTTTGGACTCTTTTTTAGCCTCAACCATCTGGCATAATAAAATGTTATTAATACATAATAAGCCCTTTTATTGGAAAACATGGAGGCAAAATGGTTTGATTTGGATCCATCAATTATTTTCAGATAATGAATTTGTTTCTTTTTCTTCACTTCAGGAGTTTTAAAATTTGCCTGCCTCTTTCATTTCTAAATATTATGTTCTCCATAGCACAGTGCTCGACATATACACTCAACTTGCTAGTAACTCTGCTAACTCTTCAACTAATGCCTTGCCTACTGGTTAATCTACTCTTATACGTACCAAACCTAAAGCGTCCACTTTGTATACCTTCCTTCAGTCTACAGGTATATCAAGACAAAAATCTAAAATCGAAATTGCTTGGGAGACAGACGATGTAGTTTGGTCCCTACCAATGTGGAACAAGATTTGGGATAAAATACACAAATCTTTAAGAACAGCTAGTTTGACACAAACGTTGTTTTACATTTATAACAGACTTTTGCTATCGCCACATACTTTATACTGTACAAGATACTTGCTGGTCTTGCTCGTCTCCTAATGCTACTTTATTGCATATGCTTTTTTCATGCCCACCTGTACATAAGTTCTGGAAACAAGTTTGGTCTCAAATCAACTTAATCTTTGGCACCAATATCCCATTTTTCCTAAAGGACATTTTCTTAGGAAGCCTTTCGCCAGTTTGGGGTAATTGCGAAACTAATATCAAAATTGTAGACTTATTAATAGCACTTGCTTTTCAGCAGATCACACGAAATTGGAAAGACTTCACAAACATTTCTTACAAAGCTTGGTGGTATGATGTTTGTCATAATCATAGACTGGATACATTCCTTGTGTTTCCTTTACAAATGGCTACGAAACGACTTCAGTTATGGTCACCTGTTACAACCTTCTTTGATAAATGTGCATTACAACACTCTTCGCTGACCCCGTCTCAGCAGGAAGTACTTAAACCCCCATACATTTTCTTGATGTTTTTCTAATTTTATATATATATATGCGAGCTGTGTCAATCCTGATGTTCTTTTGCTGTGAGTTTATCTTTCTACTCATTTGTGTATTTAAGCTGGAACATATATGTGATGTACTATTTTATGCTTGACAGTTTGTTTTGTATATTGCCACTTTTTTGCCTTTAATAAAAATTTTCTCTGAACTACAAAAAAAAGTTCTTATAGCTGCTGCTAGTAATCTATGTCTATTTCTTATTTAAATGTTATTCTTCTACCCATATTTGTACAAATTTCTGGATAGCCCCTATCCTAAGGGAATAGAGTTCTTCTCTTTCTTTCATGCTTCTCATTTTTGCTACCCATTGTGAGCATTTTGGTGGATTCGGTGATTTCCAATTTTGTAAAATCAGGGACCTAGCTATTAAAGAAGTATTAAAAACAAATTGTTTTTGTCTTAAGGTTAAAGTTGGATTAGAGATCTCAAATAAAATAAAATAACTAAACTAAACAACTTAAACATAACATGGATTGGGATCCATGTTATGTTTAAGTTGCCTACTAACCGACTGAAAGACTTAAATCCATTAGTCAGTCAGTTTAGGGCAAGAGAAGCAGATATGAAACCAGTCCCCTCTTAAGTGATTACATCTAAGACAACCTGATGATATTTCTGTGAACATTTTGAGCAATTTTTCAGGGGTGTAGTATAGTTGCCATTTGGAAAAGAGTGCCGTTCATTTGAAGTTTGCCCAGGAACGGCCATAGTGGACCATTTATTATAGTCCTTCCATTGCGCTGCTTCTATTTGACACCCCGTGGTCTCCTGTATTTTTAGAAGAGCTCTTGGGACAATTTGATCATAAATTTGTTGTCAATTCCCGTCATTTGTTTAACATATAATGCATGAGTTATAGCTTCGGGAAGTGAACCCTTGGCAAGCCGTAGCTTTTTTACCAAACTCGAGATATGAAGATACTAAGGCCAAGACTACTTCTGTTTTATCTTCTTTAAGTTGTCCCCAAGACGTCATCCCTCCTTGTATTACTCAGTCTTTTATTTGATGAATTCCTAGCCTTTTCCAACTTTTTAAAGTCTGTGGATCAATTGAAACTCCTAGTTCCCTGCAGTGTCTTAGTTTAGTTTCTGGGTGTAAGGGTAAGGAATATGCTACTTACCAGTATGCATCTGTTCTTGGCATGTAGAGCTGCAGATCTACACACTTTTGCATAGATCGCCATCTGGTGTTGGGCCCGGATGTTTGCAGTTTGTTGGATCGTATTGCGCATGGGCTTCGGCTCCATCCTCAGATTGTTTTTCACCAGCAGGGAAAGATGGAGCGTAGTAATAACAGTGAAGAAACCCATGTGTGTATCTAAATAAGATAAATTGGAACAGATACAGGTAGCCGGGGAGGCGGGTGGGCGTGTGTAGATCTGCAGCTCTACATGCCAAGAACAGATGCATACTGGTAAGTAGCATATTCCGTTCAAGGCATATGAGCTGCAGATTACACACTTTTGCATAGACTATATAGCAGATCCCAACCTTAGCGGTGACCACCGGTATCTGTTGCAGTGGTTTGAAATAATGTTTTGAGTACAGCCTGGCCCACACTAGCTTGTTGCTTAGTTTGCACATCTACACAATAGTGTTTAGTGAAAGCGTGCGGTGTTGCCCATGTAGCTGCTTTGCAGATATCATCTAATGGGATGTTCCCTAAAAATGCCATGGAAGCCCCTATCTTTCGTGTAGAATGGGCTTTAGGGGGAACGGATAGCGTTCGTTTTGCCTTGTGGTAGCAAATCTGAATGCATTTTACAATCCACCTAGCTATCCCTGATTTTGAGATGGGGTTGCCCTTGTGTGGTGGAGAGAAAGAGACAAACAGTTGTTTGGTCTTGCAGAAAGGTTGTGTTCTCTCGATGTAGTAGAGTAAGGCTCGTTTGACATCTAGCGTGTGCAGAGCCCTTTCTGCAACGGTCTGTGGTTGCGAGAAGAATACTGGTATTTCTACAGATTGGTTTAGGTGAAAAGGGGAAATGACTTTAGGTAGGAATTTTGGGTTGGTACGGAGAACAACTTTGTTATGGTGCATTTGAAGAAAGGTTCTTGTATGGTAAGTGCTTGTATCTCACTGACGCTTCTAAGGGAAGTGATGGCTACAAGGAAAGCTGTTTTCCGTGTTAGGAATTGTAGTTCGCATTTGTGTAAAGGTTCGAAGGGAGGCCCCATTAGCCTTGTGAGAACAATATTTAGGTTCCACACAGGTGAGGGTGGTACTCTGGGGGGAATTATTCTTTTTAGACCTTCCATGAAGGCTTTAATGGCAGGTACACTAAAGAGTGAAAGATGTTGCCTGTTTTGTAAGTAAGCTGCAATTGCTGCGAGGTGTAGTCGAATGGACGTCTAGGCTAGATTACACCTTTGTAGGTGGAGTAAGTAGCCTATGATGTGTTGGATAGACACGTCCAGAGGATTGATGGTGTTGTTATGGCAATAAACAACACATCTTTTCCACTTGGCAGCGTAGCACGCTCTAGTGGTAGGGCGTCTAGCTTCTCTGATGACGTTCATACAGTCAGGGGGAAGATTTAGGTACCCAAATTCTAGGATTTCAGGAGCCAGATCGCAAGGTTGAGCTGAGCTGGGTCCGGGTATCTGATCTCTCCATGGTTCTGGGTTAGGAGGCATGGTGAGAGGTGTAGTTTTTGGTGTGGCACTACAGAGAGTTCCAGCAGCGTGGTGTACCACGGTTGTCTGGCCCACGTTGGAGCTACTAGGATTAGTGTGAGGGAGTGCTGTTGTAGTTTGCGCACCACTAATGGAATGAGTGGGAGAGGCGGAAAAGCGTACGCAAATTTGCCTGACCAGTTCATCCATATCGCATTTCCTTTGGACAATGGGTGTGGGTATCTGGCGGTGAAGCTTGGGCATTTTGTGTTTTCGTGGGTGGCGAAGAGGTCTATCTGCGGATGCCCCCACATTTGAAAGAACGGATGAAGAACCTGTGGGTGAAGTTCCCACTCGTGGATTTGTTGTGTCTGTCTGCTGAGCAGATCTGCCACAGTGTTTTGGACTCCTGGGAGATGTTGAGCTAGGAGAAAGATTTTGTGGGGAATTGCCCATCTCCATATGCTCTGTGCTAATTGAGAGAGCTGTGGAGAGTGTGTGCCGCCTTGTTTTTTAATATAATACATGGCCGTCATGTTGTCTGTGCGAATGAGGACTGCCTTGCCTGAAATCTGTGTTTGAAAGGATTTCAGGGCTAAAAAGATTGCTAGTAACTCCAGATGGTTGATATGGAGTAACTTTTGTTGAGGCGTCCATGTGCCCTGCACGGTGAGGTGTAATAGGTGAGCTCCCCAGCCGGAGAGCGATGCGTCGGTTGTTAGTATTATCTGGGTAACCTGGTCTAGGAACGGTCGACCTTTGGAAAGGTTTGTGGTGTTCCACCACTGCAGAGAGCGATGGGTGCGACCGTCTACCAACACCAGATCTGTCAGTTGACCTTGGGCCTGGTTCCAGTGGCGCGCTAAGCACTCTTGGAGAGGACGCATCTGGAGTCTTGCGTCGGGCACTATGAAAATGCAAGAGGCCATGATCCCTATTAGTTGCATGAACACTCGTGCTGGAAGGGAGTGTTGAGGTATGAATTTTTGTCGCAAAGCCTGAATGCTTGCAATCCTGGCCGGATTGGGGTAGGCTATTGCTTTTGAGGTGTCTATGGTGGCACCGAGGTATTGTTTTATGTGGGATGGTTGTAGCTGGGACTTTTGGTGGTTCGCCGTGAAGCCTAGTTGGTGAAATAGTTCGACTGTGGTGGCGGTGTGGTGTACACACTGATTGTATGAAGTGGCTTTTATCAGCCAATCGTCCAAGTATGGGAAGACGTGAATGTGCTGTCTTCTCAGGTGTGCCGCCACCACTGCTAGGCACTTGGTGAATACCCGTGGAGCTGTTGTGACTCCGAACTGGAGCACTTTGAATTGGTAGTGTTGTCCGTCCACTACAAATCTGAGGTACTTTCTGTGAGCATGGTGTACTGGAATGTGGAAGTATGCGTCTTTTAAGTCCATTGTGGTGAGAAAGTCGTTCTGGAAGAGGAGCGGAAGTACCTGCTGAAGCGTTACCATGTGAAAATGGTCTGAGTGTATGTATGTGTTTAGGGGCCGGAGATCTAGAATAGGTCATAGAGTCTCGTCCCTTTTTGGTATTAGAAAATATAGGGAGTAGACCCCCATATTTTGTTGATTGACAGGAACGTGTTCTATTGCCTGTTTTTGTAGGAGGGAGATTACCTCCTGCTTTAGTAATGTTGAATGTTCTTGTGACATTGAGCGTTGCCTGGGTGGAATGTTTGGGGGGGTAGATGTTAGTTCCAGGCAGTAGCCTGACCAAATTATTTGGGTCACCCATTTGTCTGAGGTGATGGTCTCCCAGACATGAAGGACATTTTGGAGTCTACCCCTGACCGGAGTGGAATGGTCTGGGGGGAGCGGGGGGAAGTCATTGGGTAGGAGGTGCGGCAGAACGGGCGTTGTTTGTTTTGCCTCTGCCCTTGTTGTTGTTACCCCTGTAGCCACCTCTTTGGCAACCTTTTGTAAAGGTGGTCTGAGTAGGGGATTTGTATAATGTGGACGATGTGTCTGAGGAGTAGCCTCTGGATGCACTCCGAAAGGAGGAGCGGCGAAAGGAGCGTCTGGGCGGGTGAGACTGTACGGCCCCCATGGATTTTGCGGTATCCGTGTCCTTTTTCATCTTTTCTAAGGCCTCATCCACCTTTGGCCCGAATAGATGTTCCTGGTCAAAGGGATGGTTAAGGATGGAGGCTTGTACTTCTGGTTTAAAACCAGATACCCTTAACCAAGCATGGCGACGGAGAAGGATGCTGGTGTTGATGGCCCTGGAGGCTGTGTCTGCTGCATCTAGGGCACAACATATGGAGGTGTTTGTGATTGTTTTACCCTCTTGAATTAATTTGTTGGCCCTACTTTTATACTTTTCAGGGAGATGGTGCATTATGCTTTCCAATTCGTCATAATGAGCCCTGTCATATCTAGCCAGTAGTGCCTGAGTGTTTGCTATACGCCATATGTTGGCGGCCTGGGATGCTGTGCGTTTGCCTGATGCATCTAGCAGTTTTGACTCCTTGTCAGGTGGTGGTGCATCACCTGACGCTTGTGAATTTGCCCTTTTACGTGCCGTAGATACCACTAAGGAATCTAGTGGCGCTGGTCCTCTGATGTAAGAGGGATCTGAGGGAGCAGGTTTGTATTTCTTTTCAATACGTGGGTTAAGGACCCTGGCTCTAACTGGATCTTTAAAAACTTCTGCCGCATGCTTTACCACCCCTTTGAGCATGGGCAGTATGGAAGTGGACCTATGTGAAGTATCAAATGTGTCTAGGAGGAAATCTTCCTCCACAGGGTCATTATGCAAGTCCACCCCGTGATAATGTGCTGCCCCTTGCAGAAGATGGTTGAACCCTAATGAATCTTCTGGCGGAGATGGTCTAGAAGGGTAAATATCGTCTTGTGGGACGTTGGGAATATCTGGTACATTGTAATCGTCCCATGGATCTGGAGATCCTGTAGGGGTGGGGTCCTGTGGCACATCCCCTGTGTCATCATATGGGTCCCCCTGATCATCATTGTCTGGAGATGGGGTAGGAGAACGATGAGGTGGGGGTGGAGAGGGCGGAGGGGGTGGAGGTGGGGAAGGAGGAGGAGGTGGAGGGGAAGGTATTCTGAACGGAGAGGTAGCAGAGTCCTTCCTCTTTTGGAGGTGGAGGCGGAGCAGGCTTCTCCAAATGTCTCTTTTTGGTAGAGTGTGTCAAATGTCCAGTTTTTGGATCCTTGATGAGAGCTTTTTTCAAGGGATCCGGTGTAAATAGCTCTGGTGAGGTAATTTGGTCCGAGGGCTCCGAGGGCGCCGAAGGCGTCGGGGCTGATGACTTTTTAGGGTTTTCCGTGCCGGTTTGATGTTTAGAACCCGGCTTGGGACCCTCCGGTCTCTTGGTCGGCGCCGAGATGGGCTTCGGCTTGGAAGTGTCGGTGGCCTTGTGTGGTTTGGTCGGCACCGAAGATGGCGTAGGTGCCGAAGAGCTGGGTTTCGACTCCAAGGGCTTCGGTGCGGAGCTCGGTGTCGAGGTGGAGGCCGATTTCTTTTTCGGTGCCGAAGTGTGTTTCTCGGCACCGCTGGTAGGCTGCCTCGAGCCCGAGCCGCCGGAAGGCTTACTTGGCTTCTTCAACGGGCCCGAAGGTGGGGTGTGTGAAGCAGTGTCTCTGGTCTTGCCTAGGCTCGGAGGCGAAGGCGTGACAAAAGCCTTTTTGGGTGTCGGCGCGGGTGTGGGGGGGGGGGTTATATTGGTACTCACGACCCTCTGCGCCGGAGTGATGTCCTCCACATCTGACTCGTCGTGCGATGATGTTCCGGATCGTCGATGCCGTCTCCGAAGATGTCGACTGGAATGGACGTCGAGGAGTGTGCCATGTTCCTTCTGGCTCTTCGGTCCCGAATAGTCTTTTTCGATGGGAAAGACTTACAGGCCGGACAGTCTCGAGCCTCGTGTTCAGGGGAGAGGCAGAGGTTGCATACCTCATGAAGATCGGTGTGGGGAAATTTGGACCCACATCGAGGGCACTTTTTAAATGGAGTCCTTTCCATGAGCCGGGACCGGAGCCTGGGTAGGCCCGAAGGCCGCCGTCGATGACTGGAACCGAAGGTTTGTGTCGATGAGAAGGCGCGTTGATTGAAGAGATCGTGATCGAAACAATAAAGCGATTATGGTGAGGATTGCGCGTGGATCGTCGAACTGGAAGCTGTTCAGAACCGGAGCGCGAAGATTACATCCGAGCCCGATGGCGGCAAAAAACAATCTGAGGATGGAGCCGAAGCCCATGCGCAATACGATCCAAAGGAGGAGTCACCAACCTCGTGACTTCCAAAGACTTTCCAAGAGGAAAAACAAACTGCAAACATCCGGGCACAACACCAGATGGCGATCTATGCAAAAGTGTGTAGATCTGCAGCTCATATGTCTCGAACATATTGATACTCTACCTTTAATTGATTAAATCTATCATGAATTGTACGGGGAGTCTTATATCTGTAGAGTTTGGGTAGCCTGGGGATTTTATTAAATGATTTTAAATCTGTATTTTTTTCCAATAACATTTGATGAAGATAAAAGTTGAGCCCATAGTCGTGTGCTGATATTATGTGTCCACACCAGTCCAAGAAGGCGGCTTGAAAATATTTTTCATTGTGATGAAGCCCTAAAGCACCTTCTTCCGGGCTCAGTTGCCGTGTTGTTAATTTGGTGGGTGGTTTATTTCCTGCCCAGATGAATTTCCGGACTAATTGATTTTTGCCATCTTTGTCCGAAGGGCCTCGGGTAGAACCTGGTCATGGCAATTGAATAATAAGATCTCAGATTTACTGACATTGATTTTTTTTACCCCCCCCCCCCCCCTCCAAATTGGAGAATGTTTCAATCGTGTCGAATGTTTGCTTAATATTTGCCTTATCTGCTTCAAGATAGAGGATTAGATCATCCGCAAATAGCTTCAATTTGGGTGCCCCTATTATTGGTGGCTTGATTAAGGGGTTTTGGCGTATCAGATTAGCAAATGGCTCGATGTACAGGGTGAATAAAACCGGAGACATCAGGCAGCCCTGCCGGGTACCCCTCTGGATCTCAACTGTACCAGCAGTTTGTGAATTGATTGCTATTTTCGCCTGGGCTTTACCGTATAGTTTCTTAAGTATGTCCACTATGTCTAAAAGGAAATCTAATTTCTTTAGTACAGTAAAAAGAATAAAACAGTTGACCAGGTCAAAGGCCTTTTCTGCATCAATCATAATGATTGCCGCTTTCGTATTACTATTCGAAAAAAAATTAATCGCCTTAATTAAAAAATGTGTATTGTTAGTGGGAAATCTTTCTGGTAAAAAGTCACATTGATACTCATGAACCAGACTTTGAGCGACTAAAGTTATTCTCATTGCCAATATTTTGGTGAAAAATGTATAATCATTATTTAGTAGACTGATAAGATCCGGGTATATCCGGTGACTTCCCATTTTTTTAATAGACTAACTACGACTGCTTCGGCAAATATCTTTGCAATATGGCAACCTTCCCAAATTGCATTATATAAAGAGAGCAATAAATTGTTTAACTGTGGCAAGAAGATTTGATAGAATTTGATGGGTATTACATCGATACCACAAGCTTTTCTGCTTGGTCTATTTTTTACAGCTGCATGAATCACCATCTCTGAAATTGGTTCTACAAGCTGGGCTTTCTGCGAGGAAGTTAAATATGGTAGCGTGATTGTGTTAAAAAATGTGTCAATTTCTTTTAGTGGTGTAGGTGTCAGAGCTGTATATAGTTTTCTATAGTGCGATAAAACCTTATTGATCTCATCAGCCTGATGGACATTTTGGCCTTTCTTGCCATCAAAGATAGACTTAATCATGGCATTCTTAATATTTTTTTTTTTTTTTACAGACCGTGCCAGCAATTTACCTACAAGTTTGCTTACCTCGTACCATTTTTGAAAGCACGTTTTTTGGTTTTTTATTTTCTGGTGTTCATAAACATTTCTGATAATTTGTCTGGCCTTCTTTAAATTTAGTACCATTATTTCCAAATGGGATGAAAGATTAATTCGGCTTGCCAGGTCGAAATCTTGTTATTGATGCCTATCTAGTTCTTTTTTCTCTTTAATAATTCTGGCTTTATGTCAAATTGCCTCCCCTCTGATGAAAGCCTTACAGGAATCCCATACCGCAAAGGGTGTAGCTGACCTCACGTTTCTAAGGGCGAACTCAGAAAGTAGCGTCTTCATTTTTTTGATCTAGCACTCTTCAGTTCGTAACGTTTTGTCCAATGTCCACGTGGGTCGCACCCTTGAACCGGCATTTGCTTTAATCTCTACTACTGGAACCGAATGGTCAGAAGAGGGATTAGAAATATTCCAAGACTTTCCTTTTTCACACTGATGGCAAATTAGAAAGAAGTCTATTCTGGATGCTGTGGTATGCCTTTTAGAAAAGCAAGTGAATTTCTTGCTGGCGGGGTGATAGGCCCTCCATGGATCCGCTAGAGCATGTCTCGAATCATGCTGGCCAGATATCTAGCAGTTAACGGTTTATTTTGAGATTTATTTTTTCAAGAGGACTCTAATCCTAAATTAATAATAAAATTAAAATCCTCTCCGATGATAATATCTCCTTGTAATGGAATTAATAGATCAGCCATTTTTTCCAGAGCTAGTCTCGTCGTGTATAGGGCCATAATAGCTGATTAAATGGAAAATTTGGTCCCCCAACTTCAGATTTTCCATCACCATCTGGCTAGGGGATCACTCATGACCTGAAGGGAGCCCCCATGGTGAAGCTTCTAATGGGTGCTGTCTCTTTATCGTCTGGACTTTGGGTCTTTTTAAATGATGTTGATAAGCTATTAAAGTCAATCTTTTAACATTGACGTACATCTATGTAGGTCTTTGACTACTGCTTTCTATGGTACCATGGGACTCCCACTTTGAAGATGGGGAATGATTCAAGATCCAATACTGTAGAAAAACACTTTCTTGCACAGCATCCTTTTTCCCTAATTCTGAAAAAAAATCTTTAGCTACATTTTGGCTAAGTTCTCACTTCTCTCCAGGGAAATTCAGAAACTCTAGTTACTTTTAGAATGACTAACGTATGAAAATAAAAGTCACTCAAATTTGACCCTGATACTCTTTTGGGGAAAAAATAAGGGTTAAGCGCAAATTACCCTGCATATCAAAAAAGTTGTCATTAATAGAGGCGCAGGGAGTGGAGGATGAAGCGGCAGGCCGGAGCCTCAGCACTGAAAGAGTTAAGGGCTTTGGTGTATTTGCAGTGCTTTGTCGACACTTGATTTCGTTTTTATCACTTTACAATAAGTCGTGAGTTATTCATGGGCTTGTATTTACAAATTGTATACTTAACGGAGAAATGCAAGGGCATACAACACAAACGTAGCGTTCATACTTCTCTGAGTTCTACCCATTAACAGAAAGATAGAGAGACGGTATATTGACAGGGGGAGCAAAGCTGAATTGAAAACACAGACCAAAAAAAGAAGGAAAATATCCTACCTCCAAAAAGTTGAAAAACAAAGGTAACATCAAATGCAACAATACACACAGAAATTAATTTAGAGTTAAACTAGGCCCTGGAGAAATTTGCTTTTTTACGAATCCCAGCACTGTGAGCAGAACAATCAAATTGTCAGACTACCTCTGTATTATGCGACAGGGCAACTTCTATATTCCTTGAAGTTACAGTGCAAATTCTCTCCTTAGTCAGTAGTTCCATTGAGTATAGGAACCCAATTTGCCTTGTTAATATTCATATAAATGCTACTGTAGGATGGCATTTTCAGTCAAAACACCTTTTAACATGAATTTTTATCTTTGATTATGGCTACACTCAAAATAAAAAAACTGAACGAGTAGTCAAATATAGGCATGTTTATTTTAATGTCCTTCAAATTTGAAAATGAATATTTAAAGTGGTACTCTGAGGTTCGGCACATGCTCAGGTACTGGCAGAAATATTCTACTGTTCCTGAATTCAGAGAAAACCTCATGATGGAGAAATGAAATTCGATCTTAACACAGATCTAACAAGCTCTTCAAATCCATCTTCTGGAAGAAAATAAGGCTTATGACTTCCTGGGACGTCACACTCCCACATGTTCATTCTTGAGCTAGATTTGCAATTTGCAAATACCAGCACATATATACATATAATCTACCCTTGACCCTGATCCCAATAATTGTATCTTCAAGGGGGGTGGCGGGGCTAGGCCTAGATTTCAGTGCTCAACTGCTTTCAAGCTAGATTTGTGCTCTACAAATACCAGTACATACTTACATCACATTCGTAAGTAAAGACATTTAGGGCATCCTTGCCAAGATCACATGTGACTAATGACTAAATACTGAGGAGACAGGTTAGACTCTATAAAGCAGGAAGTTATTAAGAGGAAGAGGAAGAAGCGGACACGTTATTTTGGCAGAGCACATATGGACAGCCAGACCTGCTCAGAATCGCTTTGCTGTCACTTTCTTCTTTCCTTGCTTCAGTTGTTTCCTTCCAAGCTTCTCCTTCCTGGCTGCAGCAGTGGTGAATGTGATACAATGAGTATCTAGAAAATCCAACAGCTTTCCCATAGAAATTTTAATTCCATTCTGCTTCAGCTCGGCCTGAAGTCCTGACAGCTCAATGGGCTCATACAAGAGTATCTTCCTGTGCAAGTCGGGGTTTAAGTGAAGGTACCGTCTGACTGCCTCCACCTTATCCTTCTCCTTGACAGCAGCCTGGGATGATGAGATGGCCTCTTCCTCTTCCTCCTCACCAGAGGCAAATGCAGTTTCAAACTCATTGGTCGAAGAGCTAAAAAAAAAGGACATATTATTTAACCGAGCTAAGTCACAAATATAATATCAAACAGCTATCTAAAATGGTTACTTTAGCGGCTTGCAATGCTTGCAAGCTGCTACTGTGCTGCCCCGATCTCCCAATTAAAACATCTCTATTTTCACCGGCAGAGCTGGAAAACTTCCACAGCTGTACTCCTGTGCTTCTATCCTACAATGTAGAGTTCAATGCTGCTACACCACAGATCACAGCTTTAATACTGCTTCCACATTTCAGTACTGGACCCTGCATTCCATTCTACACAATATCTTGATCTTTAACTGTGTCATGTTGTGCTATTCCATTACTGAAATGCTCACTACAACAGTGACTGCGACTCAATCACAATTTGCTGAACATACTGCTGTTCCATTGATGGAATCACACCAACTGTGATTGTGCCATTCAATGCTAACCTGTGTTTTGTTACACTCTGCAATGATTTGACAAGGCATTCCCCTGAGTGAGCGCGTGAAACTTGAGGGCATTGGTGGCCGGGGCAGGTTTAAATTGTGAAAAATACATCATCATCCATGCAATATTTTTTTATTCAGACTTCGTAGGTGCATAGTGGAGTATACAATTGCTAATTGTGGGGCATTGTAAATGTGAGGGCTAACCAACAACTATTCTACATGTTTGTCTAGCACCCCCAACTGAACAATATCTATTCTTGTCCTTGTCATTATAACTAATTTGTATAAATGAGAGGAATATTAACAAACATATTTGAAGTTCCCACAGAGAAGGGAATGCTCCTCTTGATTCACTGACTATTCTGATCTGATGCACCACGTCCTATATAAACATGTCTGTAGTACGCTTCTGACTAATTAACGTTCTACCAAGGGGCTTGCAAGCCTGTCTTCAAGCCCAAAGACCTTTCTTACCTTTGCGATTCAAAGGAGATATCACTACCAGCAGCTGAAGATGCCGTAGACTCCTGGGATGCAGTGATGCAGGGAAGCCTGTCCTTTATTGGAGATTTAGCCGGCGATACATTTGCTGGTTGTTTCTTTCTGGCCGCAGTTGAAGTGGTTTTCTTTCTCTCACTTGGCTTTTTAAATCTCTGTTTGCTGGTCCTCGCAGGGCCCTCTGAGCTGCTTTCTGATGTCGGTTTACTGGAGACTCCTAGCTTTCGTTTTTTGGAGGTTGTCGTACTGCTGCATCCCTGCTGTGCTGCGCTTACACCCTGTGTGGGCTGAGTGAGGCACACAGACGTCACTCTTGCCTGAAGCTGGCTAGTAGGAATCTCCTCCTCAGAGTCAGAGCTCATTGTCTGGTGAGTGTATGTGAAAATCTCTTTCAGCTTTAAAACCATTTGACGTTTTGGGAGGGCGCGGACCCCAAACCTTTAAAATGAAATTAAAAAGTAATACAGCATTACTGATTTATATATTTAAGGTTTGTATCCGGCAGACCATATCAAGTTTTCGTTGGAGCGCTTTACATTTGTACTAGGCCATGAGAAGAAGCCACTGTTCAAGCACATACAAAAAAATTATATGTGCAAAAAATGAAATACTTGTTTATTTTTTAGCAGAGAAAAAGAGGTCTCTGTGAAAACAGTCTTACAACATACAAAAATTCAGTTAATTTACAGTATTAGTAACGGTCTAAAAGCACAACCTAAAACAAACATGAAAAACAAAGTCCTAGGCTCAAAGAATCATTCTGGACCAATTTTACAAAATATTACTTTAAATATTTCCAATAAAACAAAGTTACAAAATTGCATAATACAAAATGTGAGTGATGGAATTACTCTCAGCCAGTGGTAATAACTTGGGGTCGGATCTCAGCCCATCTTTTTTTATTGCTCACCATGCCACCTCTTGCCATGTTCAAATCAGCTGTCCTGCTCTAATAGCAACAGTCCAGTCCAACCTGCCAAGCCAGGTTCTTTCTGAACCAGTATAACAGCAACCCAAGACCAGTTTCAGCCTTTTTGGGCTGCTTCAGTCGATGCAGCATGGTTCCTGAGGCCTGCTTTGTCTCACAAGAGACAGGTGCCATCAAATGGCATTCCCATTAGTGATGCTTGAACATCACTAGAGAAGCTTGTGAATCTTATCCATGTGATGTGCCGAAGCTCCACTCTGGTACCAACTGCCCACCCAAGAAGTCAGTAGTTTCCAGGCACGACCTGATGACATACTTCGCAGCATCTTGGCCATCTTGTATTATATGTGCCAAATTGCCCCAGAAGTTATCAGGGACAGTGGGCAAGATCTCGCCCACCATGTCCCACAACATGTGCGAGTAACTTACTAAAAGGCAACTCAAGTTACAGTATCTGAGGGCGAGGCTTGCAGAGGAGAACATTCTTTTTCAAAAGGCCTCCATGCATTTAGAGTCTCTGAGGTCTGAAGGTGCAGTTGGGAACGAGTTAAGGTTCAACCTGCTTGTAGATGTTTGATGTACAGGACTCTATGGTGAGGGATACTGGAGGAGAAAATAATGGCTCTTCTGGAACCAGTCTATGTCGACTCACAATTTGCCCATTGACAGTAGGGCACGATTATGATTGTAGGTGTTCGTGAGGGCCTCAGTAAAAAGGAGGAGCATAAGAACATTTGTTTTGACATTCACTGAGGGGAGTTGGAGGTTGAGGACTTCCGCAGCCCTCCTGATAACCATGGCAAAAGATTCTTCTGTGGAAGTTCCAGGTGGAGAGTTGTGATTAGTGTCAGGAGATGTGTTCAAACCACAGGCATCTTGTATATGCAAAAATAAATTCTCATCCTAAAACTGAGACTCATCATCATGGGGTTCTGGGTTTGAGAAGTGCTGTGACAAAGGAACGTACCATCTTAGCCTGAATGAGTGTGTTTGAGGTCACGGTGGATGCCACTTCGGCCGAGGCTGTGGGCGGTTTGCTTCAGAGTTTGATAGGACAATAGACTTTTCCTCCGCAGTCAGTGCTGATGCACGGGGGTAATCAGCAGGGGTCTTGGCACCAGTTGAGGAGTCGAAGGAGGCACTGGTCCCAAAATCTGGAAGGACCCAGAACAGGGTGAAGTGGCACAGTTTGAATTGAGGACAGATTCCCCTGGGGTAGACTGACTGGAGGCTTACTAAGATCCTTATGCCCATGAGGGCACCAGAGGGAGCCGGAAGGGTACCAAAGGCAAGGGCTCTCTGTAGACCTAGATCTGGTGTGGCATCGCAGATGGCCAAGGGATTTGGGCTGGATCGGGAGGAGCTGAGGAATAGATTTGGTGGTAGGAGTTTGGGACAGAGACCATGAAGTTCCCTTACCTATAAGTGAATTCTCTTGATGAGTGTGGCGGGAAGAAGGGCAGTTGCGTTTTAACTTCTTGTTTCTCATTTGACTTCGACTTACCAGATAACTTGGAGTGAGATGAAGACTATTTCTCGAGAATGGCCTTAAGAGACCTAGTTTGGGTCAGGTTCTCGAATGGTCTTCCGATTCATCCAATCACAGTCACACAATTTTGGGTCATGGAAGGAGTCTATAGTTTTAGGGGGACCCATGCCCCTTGCACCCTGTAAATGTAGGCTCCTGTCAAGTGACAGAATCAATGGAGTGAGTTTAGGATCCATGTTGGAAGGTGCAGAAGAGAAAGTTACTTACCTTCGGTAATGCTCTTTCTGGTGGATACTCTAACAGCAATTCCCCCCACCTCCCTGTTCTGTGGAATGGACAAGAAAACTATTTACTACCCCTATAAACTAACCTTCTCTAAACCTTAAAAATGTTTTACTACTCTTATGCAAAATCTATCTCAGAATCCTAAAAACCAATTGCTATCTCTAAATGAAAATTATAGCTGTATTTTAATTGTTATTTTTTAATGAATTGCATACTCAATGTACATTATATTAAATAAAATATGTTGTTTATAATTATTTAAAAGCAATGGAACTTTTTAAATTGTACTACTTTTGTTAAATTATTTTTAAGGACATTTTTTTGAGTTACTTAGCCTTACTATATTTATATATACACACACTCGTGATGTACTTTATCTAACCTGTATTTACCCTGTGATGTTGTATGATTTTTCTTTATAAACCGCTGTTTCACGTACATCATCTGTAATGCCTATGACCCTGAGCAATTACGTTACTGTCTGTTCTTTATTTCTGAAAATCTCTTAAATAAAGCTTTTTGGAAAAAAAAAAAATACACACAAATATATAGAGATTTATTTTACCTAGTAGCAGTCAACACTGGGTAGGTATATTTAGAACTAAATTTCCATAGTAAATTGATTTTTTGGGTTTGCTTATAACTTTGGCGACGTTTGTCGAGCCTTCATAAAACTTTCCAAAAAAGTCTCATCCACTTCATGGAATTTTTCTGGGTGATCAGTCAAGCATGAGCAGAGAAAAATGGGGGTCCCAAAACAAGTTTTACCCACGTAAGATTCCATAGGAAAACTGAACACAAAAACAGATTAATGAAATTACACCAAATTTGGCAGGAATCTAGATCTTTACCTAGCAAGTGTGCTAAATCCATTCAATAGTTTTAGAGAAATTAAGTCTCAAAGTGTATGTATATTTCACACTATGGAGGATCCGTGGACCCGATAGATTAAAAGATAAGATCTTACTGGCTACCTTGTGTGATTTTTACATCATTTGAGTCCCGAAGATTCAAGCACCACAATAGTTCACAAGTAATTGCTTCCTATTGCCATAGTCGTCAATGGCGTTTTGCCCTGCAATTAATTAAGGGTCATTATCGTGACAAAAGCATACAACTGAAGCACAAGCGGTCTTTCGCCATGAATCATCATTCTTCCAATGTTCTTTGTATTTTATATACTTCCTACTGCACTATATTCTCTTTTCTCTCATTGTGTGATCACCTGAGCGTTATTATAAAGCGGTGAAAATATATGTACGAAATTCTTGCAGTGGATCTTTTTTTGTCTTTTATTTTGAATGACTATTTTGTTTGTTTTTTAATGATTGTTCATTCATGACATTTTTCAATTACGCATACCACAGGGAACCTCTGTTCTTTATGCATTTATATGCCCTTGGGATCAGGTGGTTTTTCGATTGCCCCGTTTCATCAAACCACTTTCCCTATTGAGACATGAAATCGCCAATGTCATCTGAGGCAATGCTCTTTTGGCTTTTTCAGAGCTAAATTTAGTGTCATCAATTTGGGTGTACGAAGCAGAGGCTGACCAAATGGCTGAACTTTGGAGTCAGTGTCAGAGGGTCTACTTGCCCGCTTGGAAGCCTTTAATTTTGAATTCTTTTGAGTTGCTTTTGAAGGCTTACCTTGGGTCCCTGAGGCAGAGGTCTCTGCTTTTTCTATAAAAATCAAATAAACAAGCCGTCTTTCTCTAGTTTTAAGTGTTTTCAGTGAAAAGGTATGGCATATGTCACTATTAGCTATAATATGACCTAGGTTAAGCCAGTAGAGGCACTTGCTGTGTGGGTCATTCACATACATTTTCAGTTTCCCTCATGAATTGAAGACGTTTATTTTTAGAAAGGTATTTCTTCACAGGAATGTCAGCCATGGCATTTCAGAAAGATTTAGCGGGCAAGAACAGTCCAATTCTGTGATTTTCTTCTGAAAGAGAGGGAACATTTTCTTGAGGGCTCCTCACTTCGAGGTGCAGTAGAACAGTTAAACACCTCTGACAGGGGAGCACCTTGGAGTCTGTGGTTTTGATTGGCTGGAGTTTAGGTTGTTTATAACTGGGTGAACATGGCAAAAAAAAAATTGAAATTTTCAATGTTACCGAGTTAGCCGAGGGTTTCCAGTCTGATGACAGGGAATAATTCAAGCATGTGAAAGATCCAATGTTGGAGATATATATATACTGCCACTGTATTATTGAATAAACACCAGTTTACCATAGAGTTTCGCTTCAGTATTTTCTTCTTGTGCTGTGATGGATTTCGGGATGCTCCATGATAAATCTGCTCCTTGTTCCACCAAAAAGGCCACAGATGCACTCTTCAAGGCGGGTGCACTGGTACACGGTGGTGAGTCAGTGTAAATAAATTACGCTCCCATCTCTCAAAGGAAATTCTGTGCACTCTCAGGGTTGATGATTTTTATTTAGCAAGGACGCGTTTCGGCCTTTAGCCTTCCTCCAGCTCGCATTACAATTGAAACATCACCAATACTGCACATTTAAATTACAAAAATCCACCTCATTGAATGAGGGAATCATTGGAAACAAATAGCGGACTGCCATTTATGTTCCCAGACCAATGTCCACTTCCCTCTTTCGGAACTACGAAGGTGTGCGTGTGGAATATAAGGGAAACGGAGCCCATCCGGGACCGCCACGTGAGAAGCTCCAGACTTCCGTATCTTAGCGTTCGGATGAACTTTCAAGACTGGAGCTACCCGCCAGACATTGCAGCGATTATCTAAAACAGGAGTGAACGCGGCGCTATCACAATCGGAGGTGTGGATTTCCGCACGTAACGAGACTTCCAACAAGTTGATTACAGCCGAACTAAGGGAACCGGAGGGCGACGCCACGGAGGTGGATTCGTCCGAACTGGAACCTGGGTGGCTTTGGACGCGCTGATGCATGACGAGCGGAGTGGAGCCGTGCTGACTGTAAGCTGACAAGCTAGTCAGCGGGCACAGGATAACGCGAATTAAGGACTTTTTGAGGCAGGTGTCGCATACGCCTTTGTTGCAATGGCATCCCTAATAGAAGCCAAACGAAACGAAACATCTAACAGATTATTCTTCACACAAATATCAGATGGATCATCAAATGTTAATCTACCGAGCCAGGAACATACGGCTATCAATCAGGAAGTTCTGATCCAGGTTCTTTATGACAAATTGGAAAAGCTGCATAAAAAAGAACTGTCGAAGTGGTGGGAGGCTGAATCACTGCAAAAATACATCGATGTAGGACGCGTTCCTAGAGGACTTCGTATCTACACAGTCCCCACTCACGAGAATCCAGATTCAGAGATGCTTGAAGAATGGGCAGGCAACTCTAAAGAATGCTCTACAGTAATGATGAGAATTCTTATCAAATATGCCCTAAAAGATCGGGCTGAGATCTTTAAAGAAATTGATAAAATCAATGAAGAACTTTTAAAGTTGATTTCTAAGGAAGCATTCGATGGATTTATGGCCAAGGTTCAAATAAAGCTCATCAAATTGGAAGACGAAATTACCTGTAAAAAACAAAGAAAGTTTATCAGAGACTATAAAGACTACCAGGCAGGTAGAACTTTAACATTCCATAAAAAATATGACCACCTCTTCAATGAATCATCATCAAAATCAAATCAACTTCCTCAAAAACCAGCAAGGGAAGAACTCACTGAGGAGAGTGATGTATCGGATAGCAATGTCTCTGAAATCTCAGGAGAAACTCTAGCACGGAGCATGCAAGATAGCGACCTGGGGAAGAACAACTTTCTAAAACAATTCCAAATGATGACAAGAGCCAAGATGAATGCAGCACAAGGTGAACAGGATTTTCGGCGGGGCCGAGGACGTGGCGCTCGAGGGAGAACCAGAGGGCGCGGCGGAACCGCAGGAACAAGGAAGCCCGGTCAAGGAGAAGAAAGAGGAGAACTAAACAAAACAACATCATTGTCAACACGAGCCAGGAGGGGTGCCAAATGAATGTGGTGAACCTATCGGATCGTAAGTTATCAGTTCTTGATACTAATCTACTCTCCTTAGGCCTATCTTTTTGTCCATCTAGACGCCTGGATTACGTTCAGACTCGCATTGATGTTTTTTGTTTTCTGAGAAAACTTAAATTAAAAAAATGGTTTCACGCTCAAGCAACCACTAAGCCTAACATTAACCCACGAGACCCGGGATCACTGTGTATTTCGGATATTGAAAATTTACATACTTTGGCACAGTTAGATACCAATATTCCTTATGATGAAGATCCAGTAAGGAATTTGGAAGCACTTGGCACAGTGGTGGACCATGTTGAACCAAGTAAATTTAAACCTAAATCCACCTTCATACCATCTATACATTGTGATGCAATCGAGGTGTTTGATAGAACCATCACTAAGGAACTCAAAAAAATGAGATTCAAGTTAGGAAATAACTCTAAAGGTAATTTGAGCCCTAAACAATACAAAGCTATTGAGGAATTACGAAATGACAATTCTATTGTTATCAGGAATTCTGATAAGGGGGGCAATGTGGTGGTGTGGAGCAAAGTTGATTACTTGAAGGAAGGGCAAAGACAACTTGATGATAATACCTGTTACATGATCAGTAATCATTCGGAAGTGTCAGCTTCATATACCAAATATAATGAAATGTTGGTTAATTGGAATGATGCAGGTTTAATTGAATGGGATGAATTTCGTAGTCTCTATTGTAAACACCCTAAACTTCCAGTATTGTACTTGCTCCCCAAGTTGCATAAAAATCCGAAGAAACCTCCAGGGAGACCCATAGTGTCTTCTATGGGCTCTCAACTTGAAGCAACATCTAAGTTCATTGACCATTATTTACGACCCTTTGTCAGTGCTTTACCAGCATACCTCAAGGATACCACACATTTCCTGACACTAATTGATGGGGTGGTATGGGAAGATGACTTTTTACTGGTAACCTTGGATGTTACCAGTCTGTATACAAGCAAACCACATGACCTGGGGATCCAGGCCATTAGACATTTTTTAAGAGCCAGACCGATTTCATTACTAGCCCACACTGAAATGTTGTTGCAAATGACGAGGTATTGTTTGACAAACAATTACTTCCTATTTAACAATAACATTTACAAACAAATCCAAGGCACCTGTAACGCCCTGAACGTCTCAGGATCGTTTAACAGACACGACAATGAGGACGCAACCACTTGTGAAGGGTGAGTTCTTTTAATGAAGGCAAATAAAATACAAAGAACAAACAAAAGTTATAGTCACTGGAATCCTCCAGGCTAAGTACGTTACCAGCCCACAGCACGGATGGTCCTAACCGTCCTCTGCATATACGCCGATCCCGGCGTATGCCAACAGAGGGCAGAAATGAAATGGCCGACAATGCCAATCGGTAGGCTGTGAGGGGCACGAAGAGTGTTGGGGAGAATCGAGGAGTCAGGGAAACACCCAGCCGGGGTCTCTACCTGAAGGGAGCAGCCGCTCAACCTCTTCCTCAGACTGCACCGGGACGCGGAGTCACCTCCTGGTGATGCGTCACCGATACCCCAATCACAAGCAAGAAGACTGAACCGAGAGCAGCCGCTCGATCGATCCTGTGGACTTCCGAGTCTGTAACGCGGCAAACACCTCCTGGTGTGCGTTACAGCTGGCAGTCCCTGTGTCTCTGGACGGGCTGGGAGTTACGACTCCAACCAGCAAAAGCGCCACTGCGCTTGGACTCAGCCGAGTCAAAAAGCGAAGCTCAATGGTTGACCGGTAGAGCTTCCGGGTCCTTCACAGGTGACGATGGGGCAAGACACGGCCCAGGGAGTAACGACTCGACCTACCTCCGTTCTTGCCTTACTGGAGCACCACTCCGGAACACTGCTCTTCACGAAGCAGGTACGTCGGTGTAAACACAATATCCGACAGCCTTGTACCTCCCGGTTCCTCCCTTTATAGGGCGTGTTTTCCTTGAGTTATGTAACAGCTCTCCTGTTTACATAAGGGCGTGTTTCCCTTGAGTTATGTAACAGCTCTCCTGTTTACATAAGGGCGTGTTTCCCTTGAGTTATGTAACAGCTCTCCTGTTTACATAAGGGCGTGTTTCCCTTGAGTTATGTAACAGCTCTCCTGTTTACATAAGGGCGTGTTTCCCTTGTATGACAGGAATTCTTGACAGCACCGCAATGGGCACCTGCTTTGCCCCCAGCTATGCCAATCTGTACATGGGCTGGTGGGAGGAGCAGGTGTACCAAAATTGGGAAGCTCAGGAAGATAAGATCGTCATATGGGCAAGGTTCATAGACGACATATTTTTAATTTGGAAAGGTGATGAGGAGTCAGTTTTAATCTTCATTGACTCTCTCAACAACAATGACAAGAACTTACAATTTACCTCCCAAATTAGTGAGTCTATGATTGTATTTTTGGATGTGGAGATTTTGGTTTCAAACAACTCATTGGTTACAAAATTGCATAGAAAGCAAACAGCCGGGAACAGTTTACTCAATGCTCAGAGCGCTCATCCATCCAGCCTGATTCGAAGTATCCCCTATGGGGAACTAATCAGAGCTAAGCGCAATTGTAGTACCACTGAAGAATTTACTCTGATAAGATAATCAAACAAGCGATCACCAAGGCAAATTCACTAATTAGATCTAATCTCTTACACTCTAAACCTGTATTACCTGAATCCAAAGATTCTGTCAGATTTATTACCACTTTTTCAAAAAATGCTTTTCAAATCAGGAAACTTTTTGAGAGAAGTTGGCATATCTTAAAAAGTGATTCGACTCTAAGTGAATATTTAAATGATTCACCACAGATAACTTTTCGCAGATGTCAATCCTTGAAAGATGAATTGTGCAATAATATGATCAGTGCCAATAATACGGGTTTCCAATCAAGATCAATCGGTTTTGTTACTTGTAAACGATGTAAGGCGTGTGCCCAAAGTGTAGATTGCAAAAAACTCAGAGTATCAGGCAACAAGAGAGATTTTGAAATCAGAGGAAATTTCAGTTGTAAAACCGATTATTGTGTGTACTGTTTAATTTGCCCATGTGGCAAATTGTATATAGGTAGCTCAATACATCCAGCCAAGAAACGAGTCCTAGAACATCTACGCGCGATTAAAAAACATGATATGCAGTACCCTGTAGCCCGTCATTTCTTTAATGTACATGGGCAAAATGAAAAACTTTTATCCTATGTCGTTATAGATGCAATTGTACGGCAAGACAGAGGAGGTGACAGACAGCGCCTTTTAAGACGCCTGGAATCAAGATACATAATCTATCTTGACACTATGATGCCCGAGGGACTCAATTCGAGTGAAGAAATGGCTGTACACTTATGATAATTGGAACTGTTGTAAGAATCATGTGCTGATCTATTTTCTGCTTATTTAGATGTTATCTTGCTATTAACACATATATTTTTGTATTGTGTTTTTTGATATATTTAGAACTACTTCAGGATAAGGGATCTTAGCCTGTGCAGTTAAAATGAAATTTTATTGAGGTGGATGCCTCTATTTCGCGTAATGTAGGACAATGTTAAAATGTAAAAGATGAATTGTTTAAGAGATTTCAACAGCAATTGATTACTGATATAAGTTTGCATAGATAATGAGCCCAATGTCATTTTGGCCCACTTGGGCGAGACTGAATGATGTAGGATAGTAACAGCACCGAAAGAACATAACACTTGTGCCTTAAGTCAACACCAAGATCAAGTGAAACGTAAACTTATTGTGGTTTAAAGTTCCTTGAGTTGATATTTTTGTGTTGATTATAGAAGGATATCGTTTTTCAAGCGCAATTGTGAAAAGATTTAATATGAGTACCACTCACGAAATAGGTGGTTTAATCGTGTATATAACTTAATTACGTGATTAATTGCAAAAGTTTGAGACAACTTTATTTTAAAACGTGATCAGTCGCATCAGACTGAATTCCTTCTCTGGCATTGTGATTCAGTGTAACTAAAGCCCACTTGGGCATGAAATTCAAAATGTCAATAATGCTTTATTGACAATTAGCGATTGACATTGAACTCAATTTTCCAAATGCACGATGAATATATTACATTGCCAACATAAAATGTTGCGATATTGTTTTGTTTTTGTAACTAGGTCTTAATATTTTATTCATGACCCATGTTATGCTGTTGTATCTCTGAGAATGCGCATTAACTTCGCTTTTGTTAACAACATGCCAAGATGGCGCTTGTATTTATAACACAATAACATTGTATTAATTCAGTCCTACTTTTATGTCAGCCTTTTGAGGCAGTATGTAAACAGGGAAAATGAGACTGCCGCCATACCGTGAAAAAGCTATCAAGCGAAACGCGTTGGTGAGGCGTGACACAGCCCAATAAATCCTTTTCTAACGAATCCTGAGAGTCCTGGAATTTCTTTCGGAACTACGAAGGTGTGCGTGTGGAATATAAGGGAAACGGAGCCCATCCGGGACCGCCACGTGAGAAGCTCCAGACTTCCGTATCTTAGCGTTCGGATATATATACATATGTATATGTTACGATCTGCTGCAGAGTGCGTCTTAATGCTTTGATATATATATATATATATATATCCACTTAAAAAACCATAGGTTTCACACGTTATAGTTAGCTGGACATTTCTCTCGTAAAAAACCAATGAAATTCCCCCGTTATAGTTAGTGCAGGCAACTATAACTCACGCGACCGCAATCCTCTGCTGATGACGTCAGATATTACATCACTGTATTTAGACACTCATTTACCCATGTCTTCTTCCATTAATCTTTAGCTATACATATATTACAAATATTTATTTTTCAGAAAGACACATATCTCATCAGTGATGTAATATCTGACGTCATCAGCAGAGGATTGCGGTCGCGTGAGTTATAGTTGCCTGCACTAACTAGAACGGGGGAATTTCATTGGTTTTTTACGAGAGAAATGTCCAGCTAACTATAACATGTGTGAAACCTATGGTTTTTTAAGTGAATTTGCAAGGTTTTTTAAATGCTAATTCCTAACTATAACGTGTGTGAAACCTATGGTTTTTTAAGTGAATTTGTACGGTTTTTTAAATGCTAAGTTATGTATTTATTAATATATTTTTTTTTTTAGGCTTTTCACCGTGCGCGCACCGAACGCCCACGAGGCGTTGTGCGTGCCGTGCGCGTACGGTGCGCGCACCTCGCGCATTTTCGAAAAAAATAATAATAATTGTTCACCCTGGGGGGTCCTTCAGTGACCCCCTGACAAAGGCTAGGGGTCAGGAACTGTCCACCCTGCCCCCTTTTCACGTTCTCCACCTTTGTTTTTCACTGCCTCAGACTGCGAGAGACAAAATGGCGGCCGACACTTCCTGATTTCGACCGATTCGAATGTTTACTGACATCTAACAGCCAATCAGAATTGCGCTCGCGCACGGCAGCGTGCGCATACGGTATGCTTACCGTATGCGCACGGTGCGTGCTTATAGATATATATGTACTTTTAACTGCAATTTTCTCAGGAACTACTGAACAGATTGACTCCAGATATCCAAAAGGCACATCCCTGACCTGAGGACTACCTCTATGCCAAATTTCAAGTAATTCTGTTCAGCCGTTCAGGCTGTACCTTGGACTAAAGGTCCCTATGGAAAAATGCATGGGGAAAACGCGTTTTGGGACCCCCCTTTTTTCACAGCCCCCGCTTCATGAATCCCCCCGAGACTTTCAGGGTAGGAGCTGAGCGGAGCGCCCCACCTATTTTGAAAAATTCGCGAGGATTCGTCAACCGGCGCCAAAGTTATTCAAAATAGAATTTTCAGATTTCCTATGGAAACACGGTCCTAACTATAACTATCTACTGGCGACCGCCAGTAGATAATATATATATATAGATATATATATATATATCCCAAAGCATTAAGACGCACTCTGCAGATCATAATTTATTGGCAAAATCGGCACAGTCACAGCTTAATTTGTCACGCCTTACGCGTCTACAGACCTCCTGGCCCTTGGTCACAGGCTGGGATTCAACTTTGCAGAGCCAAGTGATTAGCTTCTTTTTACCTCCCAGTGGAGCCTCACAGATGAGTACAATTTGTATTGCATTGTGGGGCATGTAGTATTCCCCTTTATATTGAAGCTTTACTCTGTTCTGCACTTTTGCTCCCAAAGTGTTATTTATTGTTATTAGCCCTCTAGTGGGCCTCTGCATGTCACCGCCAGTCCACAATTATGTCCTGCCCATCTGCTGCTCCGACAGAGGCTCGGAAAGTTCCATACCCCTACGGCTCCTCACATATTGATGGGGTGGTGCTGTCTTCACCGCAGGTCGGCCGTGTCATTTATTTTCAACCAAAGATGCCCAAAGCATTAAGACGCACTCTGCAGCAACCAATAGCTCCTTTTTAACTACTGGTGTCGACAAGTGATGTTGATTAGACTGCCTTCGAAGAAATACTTCTCCATTCATAATTTAAAGTCACCATCACTTGTAAGTATTGCACATATAATATCTGGCACCTTTTTCTGCACTTACAGTCACCAACGTATTTGAAATAAAGTACCTTGTGGTTTAAAGGGCATCAGAATTCAGTGCTCTCCTTCTGATGCCAGTTCCATAAAATTCCATAATCCGTCACTGGCAACTTTCTCGTGTTGCTGTGGAATCAGTGCTGGTATTGCTGATGCAGCACAAACTCACTCGCCTCCACTTGGCACAATTACCCTTGTGGCCCAGTTCCGAGTATCCTCATTGAAGCAGAATCCTCGGGCAATTCCTTAGGAAGACAGTTCCCGCCAAGGGTGCCTTATCGGCTCCCAGCACCGAACTTGACCTCCTGTATTGCCCCATTTATCTCTGTACTCTGAGATATATATCAGTCAGAGTACAGAGATGTAGAGTTAAGAATAGTAAATCTACATATTCCTATATAAACGTACCTTCAAAGTATTGCGGTAGTCGATATTCTGTCTGTGTTTTTATGGCAGGGTGATATTAACAACTCTATTTTACAAGGCAGAACATTAACTGCCACTCAACTTCACTCTGCGATTAAAGTGACAGTGCACTTATTCCTCTATGAACCTGTGCTGCCTATCTAATCACTTTATTCATCTCAACACAACATAGCATAAGTTGAAGAGTTCTCTTTTAAGGGATTTTATAGTGATTCTGAAAATCACTGAAGATTCCACATACATAGCACATTTATTGACATCAGAATATTAGTCTCTTCCACTTAAAACAACATTCCTGACATAGGAATAACATTATGTTGCTTAAAATAATTTTACAAGAATTCTTTGTCATTAAAGAGATGATCAAAATGAACCCGAGAGGCTGCAACTGTGGCCAACTGTCACTGTTTTGCATGATGGGATTGAAGTTGTTAATGGGCAACTTTAAAGTGACAGCACAGTTTTGTTCTCTATAAACAAGGCGCATGTCTATAGGACATTTCCATTCCATTTTTTCTTGGTTTAAAAATAAAGATGAGATTGTTTTTTAGGTAGCAAGGCTGCTACATGGTTAAAACAAATTTTCATTTTAAAATGGGTAGTTTGCTTTAAAAGATACAAAATGCAAAGCAAATGTTGTGTTTTTATAGACATTACTGCTTTGTTTTATTTGGAGAGTCTTTCTCTCTGGTTTTAAAAGTGTTTCGGGATCCCGCACATGGGTAGCAATAGTCATTGGTTATTCTCATTAATGAAGGTCCCTTGATAGAGAAAGGGGTGATTGTCTGACAACAACGGAGCATTGCCAGATCTCTCTTGTAGCAGATGAAAGTGAAGAAATGCAGTCTTATAGACTAAATGGATCATGGGGATAAACAACTGTCTATCAAAGGGAACACCTTGATACCTGCTTTGTCCACAGAAGTTTGGGGGTGTCCACAAATGTTTGGGTGGTGGGGGATGTTCGGTTCTGCTGGCCAGGCTAGAGGGGAGATGTTGGATTGACTGGGCAGCAGAAAAAGACTTCAGTTTCCTAACCACAGAGCCACAGCCACTTAGTCTGCATCCAAAAATATGAGACGGTAAATGAGCCAAATTAAGAAGGTTGCTAAGAACTTCAAAAAGCTGAGGTTAAGCAGTATGTAATCAACCAAATTGTGATATCCAGGTTTGTAGGAGTCTAGTATGAGAGGAAAAGGCCATGTGGCCATAAAATAGAAGCTGGAACAGGTTTGAATCCAAGCTTTTGATATCAGCTATACCAGAAAGGAAAGGATCTACATTGACTTGGTGTGTATGGTCTTGCAGGAAGGGAGTGAACCAAGCCAACAACTTTCCACTGATGGCAGCTGATGCGGATAGTCTTTCAATTAGGGTGCAGTGCCCCTTTGATGTTTGAAGTCTGAATGAAAGTCACTTAAGAGGTAATTATAGTCCAAGCGGGAAGATAGTTGGCAGGTGAATGCAATTTCGATAACCTCTGCAGTACGAGGGAGGCATGAGATGGGTTTGAAATTTGCACGGACATCAGAATAAGCAGAAGGTTTCTATAATACAGGTGCTGTGCTTGAGGACCTTGGAGAAGGCAGCACAGCAAGGTATTGCTTAGGTGGGTGATGCTAAGGATGAATACACAGAGGCGCAGGCTGATGATTTTTTTCACTTACAATGTCCCAAGAGGCATCATGTCTACTGGCATTATACCTTGCACAGGAAGGCAATACTGTTTCAATACACAAGAAATCCCTGTCCCTTGCTCAGTCTGTCTGTACCAATTATTTATGATGCTCGCAGATGATTGCAGATAATATGCTCACCTGTCCAGCTCTTTTTTCAGCTTTGGGGTGTCCATATCTGAATACGAGGGAAGTGGGGTGATAGGAACCTCCGGTACGAGGAGCCTCTTGGGAATGGCAGACCCTATGAAAAACAAAGAAAGTTAGGTTTCAACACAGCTATGAGTGTCAAATTTCCTTTGACTATGTCCTCATAAAAGGTCAACAAATGAATGTGCCACCTAAAGCATGTTCCATATTGAAACCAAATTTTGCACTGGTGAGTGAAAGTGGGTGACCGCCCACTGTGGGAGCAAAGGGATGACTACTAATTGAGGAACAATGCAAACAGCCAACATCTCTGTAGTTTTGACAGATTTCTCAACAACACAAATATCATAACTGTACTGTTAAGTGAGCATCAAGTGCTTTGAAACTGGTTCTGGTACAGATAGCAATCATTTTCATAGACGTTTATTTCTCGACAAGTGGCCTATAAGTTAAGCTAAATGTTGCCATCTCAATTGCACTTCTGTATCCTCTAACAAAGGTATATACAAAAAACATTCAAGACTAGCTGGCCTAAACACATCTTACCTACATGTTCACAACACTGTATTGTAGTCATGTAAGTGTACACACTAGCACACCTAACCTGGTAGTTTGACCTTGAACAGCAAAGTGTGGAGAATCTCTATATATGGAGGGCACAGATCAAATTTTATATTTATTAATGATTATTTCATATTTGATTGATAAAAAAAAATAGACAGCACTTTTGGAAACAATAAGATCAGGCCAAAAGCCTCAACTCACCTCATAATCGTTTTACCTACTGGTGGTAATTCCAAACCCATATGTATGCAAAGGTCAAAAGTCGAAGAATGCAATTAAAGCTAAGGTAAATTTATTTAGTCCATGTTCTTCTAGTTCTTCACCTACAGCCTCAGTTTTTTAAAACATATATGCAGCACACCACAAACTTAGTTGATGCAAAGTGGCTAGCATTACTTAAATAAAATGTTTTCTTGCAAATTATAGGACTTGACAGAAACTGGAATAAATAACATGGCAAGACTGGATGAAACAATATTTTGACTTCTTTCCTGAAACCTAACAGAGTGGGTTTAGTTTTAATATCCTCTGGCAGGGAGTTCCATATTGGTGGCCAAATACTGCAAATGTGTGGCCCTCTTCCAAAGGCGTTTTGTTCTTGTAATCTTCAGAATCTTCTGGCTGCCAGACCTTAACCATCATGTCAATCAGTGACAAAGGAGTCTCTCCTAGAGATAAACTGGAGCAATTCCTAAATAGCACTTGAAGCTATACATGCCAGCTTAAAAGTAATGATTTGGGCTACAAGTATACAAGTATCTAATAGAGAATGTCAAAACCAGACATGATGGTGTCAGACCTGCCTAACCTTACAACTAATCAGGCAGTCGTCTATTTGACAAATTGTAACTGTCCAATCTGTCCACCCAATATAGCATTGGCAGAGTTCAGCGCTGGGTCTTAAATGAGAGAGAGTTTAATGAATCACTGTCCCTAAATTTGTCTCAAATTATAGACTACACATCACCCAGGTTTATTGCTATTTTTGTGAAGATGGTGGGGAGTCCATATTTTTGATCCAAGAGGCTACATCTTTTCATCCTCATTTCCCAGTAAATGAAGTTATCCTCAGGGCCGCCAACATACAGAAAAATCTAGATATTATCAGCATGAGTGATATTGCAGCACCTTTTATTTGATGACTGAGAACAGATCTTTGATGACTATTTTGAAAAGAACAGGAAATTGTTCTGCAAAGTATCCAGAAAATGTGCCTCTTTCTCTAATGAAGGAATAAAAAGACTGATCAATCCACTGTGGGCAAGGCACCCTGCTGGTGAGTCAATATTTCCGTTAATCACAAAACAGCAATGTGTTTTATTTATCCTGTTCTCTGCCACCACTCTGAGAATGCCTGGTTTTAGCAGGATCCCCGTGTTAACCAGGCAATACCAGCCCTGGTCAGAAAACTCTCCACTCCTATCCCACCCAATCTAGTGGGAAGAAGAAAAGCCATTGATTCCAGTCCATCAAGACTATTATTACTTTAAGAGTTGAGTGGAAATGGCAAGTACTGAAAGGGGGCCTCATCTGCCTGCACATCAGCCAGTTGCTGATTTATGTCTTGGTCATCTACCAAAGATGCTGAGCATGGATTGAGACATAGCATTCACAGTGAAAGTGGGGGCACTGAATTAGACACCATGGAGTCCACAATAACTGGGGAAGGAGTAGCCTGATGATTCTGCTAACGGAGGATTGAAAAAAGCCTCCTCTATAGCCTCTCATACTTATTGCTTTCTTAAAAGTTCCAAACAGAGGTGAGGTGGAACCTGCCACTGAGACTGCAGTGACCTGACCGCCTCACAATGGAGCCAATGTTCTTCAACAAGGGTTACCAGGGGGCTGAGCCATAGCCTTAATGTTCAGAGACACTGTGGGGCATACCAGCCTGGTCCAAAGAGATCAGAAAGTGGAAAATGTTCTGGCATAGCACCGCATGTACGGTGGTGCCTTAACTTCAGCCAGGAGCATTGAGCAATCTGCACCATCATCTGGGCCAGGGTTCTCTAATAAACTCATTGATGAGAGTCCCCTATCGAAAACATGTGGTTTCAAATGCAAGCCAAGATAAAGGTTTAGGTCTAAGGAGGAACCAAATAAGTCACCCAATAGCCACAAGCTATTTCTATGAGAGGAGAGAAAGTTATTTGATGCCAAGTGCTAAGGGATGAGCCATTTCATCAACCCATTTATCGTTCACACTTATCTTTACTAACAGTGCATACTTAGTTTATGACTATGTAGAACTCGATCCAAGGAGAAGTAGGGGGCTGCAGACTCTCCTACTCTCTTTTATAGCTTCTTAGTGATAAAATACTTGCTCATCATAGGTCTTGCCACTTTCTAAACACAACCGTAAAATAAACCTAGTTGATGACATCACTTACCTGGGGTAGGGCAAGTCTTTGATCTTCCACAACTCATGGAATTTGAGTACTATATGGAAATTGTTTGAGTGCCATTGCCAAGCATTACTGCAAGAACCATTATCACTCAAATGAGGCCTTCGGATGTCACAGTAGTGGTTCTATAAATGTTACTTCAGGATAAACCGCAGAAAATACCAGAAGGTTTGGATCTACATGTACTTCAGAGCCTATTACACTAATGGGCCAGAAAATCTGATAGACCCCAGTGGATATAGGCCTTAGCAGCAAATCAGGGAGCGCTACTGTGAGGCTCTAAGTTCTCCTTAGGATTGCAGGTGGTACCATTAGAAGATCTACTAACAACTGGACCCAAACTCCAAGAGATCTGTTCTGATTAGAAGGTCAACGTCTTAGGAAAAGAACAGGTCATCTAGTTGGAGAGCATGCAAAAGCGAGGATCCAGTCGATAGAGGCCTCTCCTGCCCTTCCAGACTCCTATCTTCAGACTTCCCAGAGAACTCACCATACAACTAATTCAAACATTGAAAGTCTAGCTTAGAAGCTGGTTGTAAGACAGTGAAGGAAGCAAGTTGCAGAGAGTGCCATTAGGGCAGAAATGCTCAGGCCAGTGAAGATAGGGACACTGTGTGACAACTTTAGAAAACAGAGACTGACAAATACTCTGCCTCTGTGGTGCAAGAAAGGAATAATGAGAGGGCATAGTGAGAGCAAAATAATAGACATTTTGTTTCCTCTAGATTACATTTCCCAAAGAGGAGTGGGGCATGAATTGTCAACCAGCTCTTGTTCTCCAGCCCAACACCAGCCATATCCTGTTCCATGCAGAGCACAACAATGTAAGAAGCAACCCAGAGCGCCTGATTTGACTAAGAGCTTGTTTTGATCCTCCACATCTATAGAGTGGCGAGTTGGTTAGCCACAGTGCCCTTCTGGTAGGTACAGTATAATTCCAAACTCAATAATGTGAACGCCTTTTCATTCTAATGAGCTTTTCAAATGCCATAGATCCTGCTCCTATCTAGTCAGCATACAATGATTGCAGTTTTGAAACTGACTGGGGCATTTCCAAGCTTATATGAGTTTTGTGAAATAATGAGTAGTTTGTGATTCTTTTTTGTGTTTAATTGCAATAGTGTTGATATAACGTGTGTGGCCTTGCCCCTAATGAGCGTTAAACTATTACTCATGCTTGTTGGTAATTGGTTCCCATCAGATGACTGTAGTTTGGAAGTGAATGGGATGTTTTTGTCATTCAAACTGGCATTTTCTTTTTTGTTCTTCTGTTTATTGGCTATTCTGAGTTTCATATTGGTTTTTGTAACATGAAAAATGTAGAGTGCTCAGAGGTGTTTAAAAAACGTATTTTGTGCTCCCTGTGAAACATTTTGTACTGAGGTATAATTAGCATTTATGCTTCCGCAGGAGATCTATGTCTATTTTGTTTGTGTGTTTGGCTTAAAAGGTTAAAGTCTAACAGAGTGATGCTTTCAATCGTGAATGTGCTGTAACATCGCAAGTCATTTATTTTTTTACTTTCGGTTTTCTAGCTTTTATGAGTATTTTTGAGTTTATATTAGTTTGTCTTTGTATAATACATCCGTGCATGTTACCATTGATAGAAGAATAGTGGAAGCTCCATTATGTAAAATATGGCGGGAATCCTAATGAATACATTCTATTTTCCTGTTTGAACTACATACTTCAAGTGATTAATCCAAGAAAACAGGTAGGTAATGTAGAATTTCTCACAGCAGATATGAATGTTTTTCAGGTATTAATTTAGTATAGATAATGAAACTCTGTGTTTTTATTTGTAATTATTTTCAGCCTTTGTTTAGTTATATCCTAATTGAACTTGAGTGTAACAGCCTGCCATACCATACTCATAAGACAGTACGATATTGCTATATATTATTGCCATATCATCAATAACTATTATGTAAGAAAGCTGTTTGTTGGTTTTGTGGTGTGTTACATTTTGCTAACAAATACCTGTCAAATTGTCTATTGACATACTCTCCTAATAGGAAAATTTGAAAGATTTTAAATTTTTAGTTCATTCATTACAGACCTGAAGAAGCGGCTTTTGGTTGCAAAACACGTGTTGGCTGTGTTCTAATGGAATTTCTTAAGATCTAATTCAAGAATTTGTCTATGGCAATGTATTTAAAGAAAAGGTATTCAATATATTTTGTGTGGACAATATTGGGACATTGCTTTTCTTCTGTATTTATAATTTCCATGATACTGTTCCTAATGAATATTTGTATTGCAGTCTATGTTTTTACACATTTTGGAATATTGTTTTTGCTTATATAAAAGGTGATATATGATAATGTCACATGTAAAAATTGTCAATAAATATAACTGTGAGATTTCATGTGTTCTCCAGTATATATTTTTTTCTTTTATGCTCCCCATTGGAAAACAATGCTTCAATTTTGAAACATATATGTCGTTGAGGTTAATGCCTAGCAGTGGGTTTGGGCCAGAGTGGTACTCTGTACATCCTTTATCCATTCAAGTTGCAAATTGTGATAATTTCAAACGCCTCTGCAAAATCCAAAGGGAGGCATTTATTGCACATAACTGAGCAACTTCTAACTGTGTCAATACAAAGAATATCACCCATAAACTCTCCCATTTTAACAAGAGACGACCATGCCGGGGTACGGCATTGGATAATGTGTTGATATTATGATCCTGAATACGCAGCGATTGTTTGTAATGTTTGAACTTCATAAATAAAGCTTTAAAAAAAAAAACAAAAAAAAAACTCTCCCATTTTAAAACTGCCCTGAATTATTTTTAAGTATGACTTCCTGTCTCTTTTTAATAGTAATTGTTTTGCAGATTCCAAATATGATGATGAGAAAGGTGGATGGAGAAGGGCAGCATCAGACAGCATAGGTCAAGGAAAACAGGCTGAGGAGAACTTTCCAGCCAAATCTAGTGCTGCTTTGGAAGGAGGTATAGAGAGTACAGTATCAGTAGAATGCCACTAATACCACTTTAGTGCTGGTGGAGTTTTACTTGGCACAGCATAGGGGGTACATAGAAAGCATAACAGCGAGCAATACCTGACACTGCATCGATTTTATTATCATTACTTCCAAAAGTCACTAAATGCTTCACAAATTCAGGTCTCTGATTTAGTTCAGATAAATATGCAAAGATTGTTCAAGGACCTAATCTGAAGAAGCATAAGGACGTGGAGGACAATGTCTTTTTTCAGATGGATCTCTGACAACACTTAACAGTGCAAGGCTTTCAATCGCAACACTTTTGCGCTTGTCATAAAGTTTAGCTACAGAGAAAGCAGTTTTCCACAAAAGAAGGTCAATGTTTACTGGTACAAGGGGTATGTGCATTGACCAAACTAAAACCAGCTTCTGACAAGACAACTAATGGGCACAAACGTATTAGCCTGCCCATTCTGATGCTGTCCATCACTTCATAATGATGGACTAGCACGAAGATGCTGTGCTGCAAAGCCCTCTCTCAAAGGACCACTGGTAGAAGTCATTCTTGCATGACACAAGTCTCCCTTTGTTTCCAAACAAAGAACAGAGCAGTTGTTTGTGTGGAACAACACTGCACTGGCTCTCAGCACTGGTAGGAAGCTTTTCAGCACTACGAAGAAAGACAGCCACAGGATCCAGCTTGCTTACAAGCAGAGCTAAATCGGACATCCTATAAGGCACTACTGGGAGAGTTCCATGGAATAATGGATCCACCCATACCGAGAGAACTCAGTAGTGACTGCAAGCTATATATTGTTAGACGGTGGGGCATCCAACTACAAGTTTGTAAGCTTGAACCAATCGTCTGCAGGTCAGAACTAGGAATACAGGCCTGGATTTGAATCCTGCACTGCTTCTTGTACCAAAGCTCTCCATGTTCTGAAACAGGACAGCAGTCTTTCGCTTTGTCTCTTTTACCTGCCATCTGGTTTCTATAAAGGGTAAATGTGTTTTGCCCTGTTGTAGCCACAAGTGTGTGTGTTCAAGGATAACTAGAACTGATTACCGAGTTAGCAGTGTTAAATATGGGTAAGTAGCTGGATATTTCCAAATATCCTATTTAGTGGCATACTTGGATAAGTAATGCTCCGATTTTACATTGAAACTACTTTGCATGGTGATATGTTACAACATTCCTATGCTTCTTGAAAATGGCATCCTTCCCTTTTAAAACCTCTGCTAGACATTAATAGGGTAACAGTTCAAAAACATCAATATCTATATAAAACAGCTTCTACTATCAGACACCAAGACCGAAACATAATTTACAATCAATAAAATAATTTCCTCTAAAACTAAAAAATAATATTTAAAGGAGCTACCCAAGGGAACTGTGCTCAAGAGGAGAAAAAACAATTCTCCACCAATTAAATGTTCTCTGTGACTTGGACTGAATAAGAGACATTTTCAGTGAAAAATATTTTGGATCATGATCTTTAAATGAGATTGCCATTACAGTAGAGAAGAAAACAACATTTTAATTCCATGTATTCGATCTTTCTTGTTACGATTTGGATGCTAGATTGCTTACCAGGGGTCTGCTGCTTTGAGATGCTTTCAGGGGGTGTCATGTTTGACAGCTTCTGTGAAAGAGGGGAAAAGACTGGCAAATGATCTTCATCTTCATTCCAATCCTCCCATACTTTGGAGTTCAAAAAGCTCTGCTTGCTGGTTTGCGACGCTCCTGCCATTTGAGGGGAAATGTCACCGTCTTGTAGGCCAGAATTACTTTGGCAGATACTTCTACCAACATGTCTAATATCAGTTGGATTTATGGGTTTTGTTTGACTTTTCAAGTGACAGCTTTCTGTGTCATTCATTTTGCCCACAAGACATGTGATATTTGCATAACCCAGCTCCTCTGGATTGTCCTTCTTAGGTGGTGTCAAGTATTCCACATTCCAGCACTCATCAACTGGAATTGGAAGGTCAAAGTCTGGCTGCATACTCCCACTTGAAGAAAGGTGAATTGCTACAGGACTATCTTGGCTCAGTTCCACCTCAGAGATACTGCTCTCCGTGGGTTGTTTCAGCAAGGACTGCGCAACTGGAATAATTTGTGTAGGTGAACATGAGCTGTCAGGTTGGATGTGGTCCATTGAGCTAAAATCAAAGCAGTGAGAAGGTAGGGAAACTGGGGAAACGGTCAGTGACTTTGTTGGAGATCCCTTCACAATGTTGTCAGGCAAAGTTACTTTGTTGCTCGACTCCTCCACAGACCTTTTTGGCGATGCAGGAGCTTTAAATGAAGAATGTGAGGAATTCTTCTCAAAGGTCTCTGCTGACGGAGAGGTTTCAAATGTCCAGACTGATGTAGCTTCAGGGATGTTCGTTGACAACTTATTTGCAAGTGTATTGCTGTGCTCATTCACAGTTGTAGATTCAAAATATGAACTAAATCCCTGATTCGATTTTGAAATATTTTGGAAACTTCTAGTCTGGGTCTGCATTGAGCAATTCCTACTTCTGCTCAAGAGCGGCGTGGCTGGAATCAACCATGAGGTTTCCATGCTACTAAATGTCTCCTCATGGCTTTGGTCATCCTCACAGCTGAGATGCAGCTTGAGTTTACTGCTTGAGCTCCCATTCTGAGAGTTGTCTATGCCACAGTTTGACTCTCTCCTAGAGCCATCTAACACATTGTCACTCTCAAAATCAAACACTGAAGGATCTTTAAGCTTCAATGATTGGCAATTTTTCACTTCACTAATGACAGATGCTGACTGTGAAGCTTCTTTCTTTACAATACAGGGAGAATTTTCAGATTTTGTTGTGGCCTGTTCCAACTCGGTTTCTTCATCAGAATCCAGTAAGATAATAACGTCTTCCTTCTTTGCGGATGAGGTCGGCTTTTGGAGCTCTACACTGGATGATCCAATGAGACTATTGGGTCTTTGTTTGCCTGAGTCGCTAGATGGAGACTTTGCAAGGGATGCCTTTTCTTGTTTCATCCTATTTGTATAATTATGTGCAATACCTTGCACAACCCTCTTCAGCTGAGACACCGCTTCAGCAGAGAAGAGGCTGCCATCTCTTTTATTTTTAATTGATTCAAGGGAAGAAAAAAGTGACCGACGACTCTGTGGGGACACACTTAATGAGGATGTTTTGCTTCTTTCTGATTCAGGAGATGGAGACAGCAAACAAGGGCTGAAAGGGGATGACTGAAACATTTGAGTTTTGTCTTTGAACACTCCAGGAGAGCGAATGGGTGATGACTGTTGTGGCGAGCCCTTAGATGGTGTTTTTGTACCACCTAATTCATGTTTCACAATTAAGAAAGACTGGCTTTGTGGGGATTCTTCAGAGTGTAGAGGTGTGATTTTGCCTCCTAGTTCTGGAGATTTAAAAGGTGAACTTTGGCTTTGTGGCGTTACTTTTATTGTTGGCATTCTGTTTGAGTTGAGAGATTCTGGTGACAGACCGATGGTAGGAAGGACAGATATACTTCGGCCGGCAACAGGACTTTGGCAATGACTATTCTCAGATGGCAAAGATTCCTGAAAGTGATTACAAAGGTCGGTGGAACTGGAAATAGTGCCACATTTTTCAGCAACTTGTAACCCCTTGACAGTTTTACTGTTGTCTACCTGGGAAGGTTCCACATATACACCCCAGGTATCTGAAAACATGCGCTCATAACTGTCATCTAGGTCAACACAACTTTGCTGACTTGAGGATGAGTCTTTTAAAGGGTCTTTGCTACTGTCTTTTAGTATGCCCTGACATGGCACGGGGGAATTGGGCACATCTCTTTCATGCTCCACATCCTTCACGGGGGAATTGTGCACATCTCTTGCATGCTCCACATCCTTCTCTGGAGAAGATGATTTTTCGGATTTGGCAATGTGAGGTTCTGCAACTTCGATGCACTTGAGTGGACTGCACTGAGCAGATTGCTCACTTTTCATGTTAACAATCCTGTGCTTGGTCATACCCTGGGTTCTTATTTCTTTATCAGGTGAAGGCTGCTGAGCACGAAGCAAATGTTCAAGGCCCACTGCCTCCTGTGATTCTTCCCGCTCTGTTCCTGTTGTAGAATCTATACTCTTGACTGCACAACCCATCTCAGACTGGAAGTTTTCATTGTTTTCCATTTCACTCTCCAAACCACCTTCAGTGTCTTCTTCAGAAGGGTCCAGGACAGCCTTCCGCTGAGTAGCAGCAAACTCGTAGATTTCTTCCAGCTCCTCCTCATCGACCCCGTTCTCCTGCAAACTCCCGTCTTCTTCCAGAACTCCTCCTTCTACCTCTGCTAGCACTTCTTCCTCATCTTCATCCACCCACATTGACTTCAAGAGCTCCTGGAAGTTATCAGCTCGGTTGTCGCCCTCATTTTCTTCCTCCGGGTCAGAAAATACGTCTTCATCAGACTCCATCTCTTTAGTCTCAGGGTTCCCAAGGAGGTTATTTTCACAGATAGAGAGAAGCTCATTGACACAAAACCTGTAAGAAAAAAGAAGAATTTTACAAAGCATAGACACACTCAGTTATCTTCAATAACATTATTGAAGGGCCTGTACTTTCAGTTGTGATTTTTTTGTCACACAAGGTTGTCAATATCTTGTGAAATTGGCATCCGGATGAAAAAAATCATCATACTCACATTTTCAGTTTCTATGATCAACCAGAACATAATCAAATATAAAACACAGTAATTCACCCATGCCTTGTTCATATTTTTCATCCCTTTATGTAAAGAAAAGAATTAGCTCTTCATGGGACTTTGCAATGCATTTAAATATAGATGGCTGTGAGGCCTGTACAAGCTAAACGGTATGTTTGAAAAAATATAAACTTACATTTTTCTGCTTTTAAAACTGCACAGGAAACCCAAGGCCCAGCTTGATTAAAGGTTACCTACCTATAACTACAGTTCTGCAGCATTGATATATTTCATTGATTCAAATGATTGAGGTATACCCCAAACGTCAGGCTGAGAACACTTGGTTAAATTATAAATTGATAGAAAAAAGGAAATCAGTAAGACTGACCAGTTTATGTCTTATCTAAATATAAACAGAGATGATTAGCTGTCAAAACAGAAACAGCTCAATGGATAACCTACTGTATCTCTTACTACCATCTTGAAGAAGGCAGGCCTTTGAAGCATAGAGTTGGGACTCATTTAACAAAAGTCATGGTGACCAACAGCTGCTCTTTTTACTTAAGTACCATTGCAAGATATCTACAGAGCTGCAATGTCTTCAACCCACATCTTACCCAGACAATGCTGCCTAAATCGTAGTCAGCAACTAAAACTGCAGTGGGTCAGGCGGTGTTTTATACCCCTTTTGTTACGGTAAGTTTAATTTCTGCCTTTACATACGTTTCTATATGTATTGTTTTGGTAATATGTATTCAAGCATGTGAATCTAGTAAAGATCCAATGCTGCAGAAGAAAACATTACTTACCTATAACGCCAGTTCTGCAGCATGGGTATCTTTTATAGATTAACATGTGCCCACCCTACTCTCCGTTCATGAGGCTTTCAATTATGAAATACACACTATGAAAATCTGTCAGAATGAGCCACTGAGGATGTTTGGAGCCTTGAGCCCCTCCACCTAGTTTGTTGGACTTCAAGGCATATAATGAGGTGGATAGCCTATTTAATATCTGTTAAGGTTTTTCCATTCGTTTTCAATGAAAATTGCTGTAGTGAAACACGGCTATGAAAATACTGACTAATAAGGGTTAACAGCTTACCAGCCTGACACCATAGTATGATCCAAACATGTGAATTTGTGAAACCTCTAATGCTCCAGAAACAATAGAGATGGATATGAAAAAAAATCCAGAGTTGGTTGCTTTCATCAAGTTATAAAATGACCAGAGATTATACTTGAGCAAGAGGGGGGCATTAACGTTTATTATTCATCAAAAAGTGTTCTCTATCGTTTTCTATCTAAGGACACTGATCGACAAAGGGGTAGGACTGACTTCATTAGGATAAATGATACAAGGTTGTAGATGCTATTTTAGTACCATCTTACAAAGCAAATCATACAGTGGAAAGCCCAATGGAACTTCTAAAATAAAATATTGATCATCATCTCAAGAATATTTGATGATTAGTCATCTGAAGGACCCAGAGCATAAAGTATATTTTCTGAAATCAAAGACTGTTTATGGACATGGTTATAAAACTAACCATATGCTTAGCTTATAGTTGCTGCAAGTGCTACATAATGTATATATGTAGGTGTTATTTACATATTGCAAATCTAGTGGACCACTGCACAGGGTCAAAGACATGGATATAGTCAACAAGTGATTGCAGAGGTGGCTTGTTTCTCGGAACAGAAGTGTACTTTTACTGCATTGTGATGTACCATTCTTTAAACAGGTGGGTCATCGTCTCTTTAAAGTAGGGTTGGGAAAATGCCCTTAGGAATACAGAAAGGTTTTTCTAGATCTTGGCTGCATAGAAGGAACAGTTCTGCCACTTTTGTTATTCTTTTTAATTATTTTTTTTACCTCCACTCTATTGGGTCCAGGCTGTGGTCTGTCGGGAGCAACAATGGATGGTGCTTTGTAAGAATGCTGATAATGCCAAGTTAAGATTTTCAATGCTAGTGAATAGGAAAAACTAAAGTGCATAGAGCATACAAGTAATTTGTGAATCAAAACTGTAATGACTTGATTTTCAACGGACTACATGGACAGCGTTCACCATTCAGGTGCAGGTTAAAAATCAAAAAATATAACATCAAGCATCAAATGATGAAGCTTTACGATTATTTTGCAATAGGTGCTTATTAAGAGAGTCTCTTGAACTAAAGATGTTCCAGTTTTTGAGATTATTTTATTAGTGGTCGCAAAGCAGCACTATGATCATATGATATGGCTTATATATGTTATTTATCGAGAGAATTCCAAAGTGGGTCTCTAACTGATAATCGTATTGGATTGCCTAAAAGAAGGTTACTCACTTCATAACTCGGCCTAACTAGGGTAGGAGCCTTGGATAACCAGTGTGCTTGTTTCCCCTTCACATTATTGTTTTGTTTCCAAGTGCTAGCAGAAAGTCAATCTTATCAAGAGTACCTTCTTTCCCCGACAAAAAAGCAATACCACAGATAAGTAACTTGTACAGCGTACAGCTACTATATATCACCGATTCCTTGTGGAGGAAGGCTCCCATACCAAATTCAGTGATAGGAAAGAGAGCTGAGGACAACAGGACATGCCAAATTCTGTGACAAGAGGAGAGCTAGGGCCAAGGCAGGAAACACTATAGTACGAGTAACCCAACATGACACTTGCTCCTTGCATCACAGTCAAGGTAGTTCTCAGTCAATGTGTGCAACAAAGACCAAGCTGTTGCCTAACAAATGTTTAAGACCGCCCCAGACTGAAAAGCAAAGATACGGCTGTCCAGTTTCAGTTCAGTGGACAATGATGTCTTCTGGGAGGTCTTCGTGAACCAATGTAAAGCACATTGGAATGCACAGAAGACCCATCTGACAATAGTCTGTTTTCACACTACTCTGCCTTTACAAGCCACTATGAATCTCAGAAATGGCTGGCAAGCAATTTGTTTGATCACAAATGTTCTTTAAAAAATAAAAATCAGTGTCCTATAAAAATGGACTTCAACGTGCAACAAGTGATGTGGAGGAGAAATGTTAGGCAATGCGTTCTCAAGAGGAATGAAACTCAGAAAAGAAAGCTGGCCTCTCAATACAATCTTATGCAGTAAACAAATGGTTAAGCCTAGTTATGCTGAATGGGCGCTCAAGCTCTTCAAGTAGATGATGTAGCATGAACAAAACCAATCTCCAGCATCAGTAAACACATTATGCAAGCATGCACAAGATAAATAAAAGTCTCAAACAGAGGAACGGGCACTTCATGAAAGCACAATCCAAGGACATCCATGGAAAAGTGCTGTTCATACCCTTAAACACACAAAGAACAATAGAACGCTGGAGAAATGGTAACTGCCATGGGGTACGGATAAAGGCAAAAATATTCACAAATAACTTTTCACTGTCCCCTGCATTAAGCCATTGTGAGACAAAAAAAAGAGGGAAATAGAGGACTGTGGGATCATATCTAGCCAAAGGCTATGGTTCAAAGCAGCTTTCGGTTGTATCATTAAGAAAACATACGGGCTACTACATGCAAGAACTACCTACACACATTCTACGGGCAAAGTGTCAGTCTCTTATGTTATCCTCGCCCCTTCAACGCATGACAGCTGAGTGCCATAGGTTTGGTTGCCACACCAAGCTCTCATGCTGTGACTGAAACTTCTACCTGAGGAGGAACTACTATGGAAGACATATAACATCGACCTTGAGTAAGCTGCAACAAGCAATAGAGGGTATACTTTCAGTTTGCAGTTGAGCCAAATATATCAACTCACAGTATGCCCTACAGGGATCTATATCATAACTTCATAACAAAATTCCAATTCAGGACTGACCTATGCCATCTGCCTAGCGCATCTGCACTCAAATTTGTACCAGCTAAATTGGTTGCTAACACATTATTCAGGACCCAGAGCTATAGCTCTCAAGCCTACTTGCAAATTCTGTTAGGACCTGCCCCGATGTCCTTGGACCAGAGGTAGAAAAGCAATTAATGCTAAGCAGACAGACTGCAATTCAAGAAGACTTGTGTAGTAATTTCCTTTCCAGCTCCACAAGCTGTTATTGATCCAGGAGTGGCCTCATAAAAACAAACAAGAGATGCAATTGTCTTTACAGGAGTTTCTGCTCAAAGGGGTTCTCCCAGCAGGCGGTTCCAGTGCTCCCTTTCAGGTACAAATGCCAGAAAGCTAGCTTGAGACAATTACTGGATTGAACTTCTGTAACACTGGTTCTGCTAAGATCAGTCACTTCTCCACTGGACTTATAAGAAGTCTTACTAAGGGCACTGGTGCTGCCGGCCCATGCTGAGCCCGCCAAAATCACAATTCCCAACTGTGAGACGTTGGGACCTGCCAGTGCAGCCCATCAACTGCCGGCCCAACCGGAACAAACGCATCGCGGCTGAAGAGACGGAGCTACCCCCTGGACGGCCCGGCGCAGCGCAGCAATTGCCGCCACGAAAGAGGTGAGGCTGTCGGTTGCGGGCCGAGGTCGTCGACACCCTTCTGAGCCCGCTACGGCTCACAAAACATTCCTGGACGGTGGCGTGCTGCGGGCCACCGCCGTCCCCTCGAGGTTCCCTGGGGCGGCAAAATGGCGGCCGCAGTCATGAAAGCCCAGGACCTTCTGTCCTAAGAGGGACGACTGACGCAGTTGCGGGTGAGCAGAAGGCCTCATAGGGCTGGTGGACCATTGCGTGGGGGCTCCCAGCGGTCTTCGACCCCACAAGAAGAGAAGAAACCCCCACCCCCTGGACTGATCTTACACGCGCGGGGCAGGGGGAACCCACCGCCATCATCTAAGCGGCAATGGTACCATCGCCTGACACTTGAGGGAGAGCAGCGCTGCCTTGCCTTGAATCGGGTCCGGTGGCCGGATCGGGCCTAGGCCGTGCCTGGACGAGCGGCGCAGCCGGAGGCCTCACCTCCTGCCCACAAGACGCGCCTAAATGAGGCCAAGCACCCACTATGCCCTTCAGAGAACTTTTGCTGCTCCTGCCTTCCACCTCCCCTCATCATTGCTCTGATTTAGGGGGGCCGCCTCACTCTGCCTTATCGACCCCTCCTCTCTGGCTGCTAATGATGTGCTGGGGGTGACTCCCCTCCCGCCCTCCTCACCGCTCGACTCGCTGTGGGGGAACACCCTCGACTGCCTGCACTGAGTCAAAGAAAGCCGAGTACACGCTTGGGCAGCGGACCCGCACTGGATGGTGATTGGAGAGCGTACCAGGCCTACACAGTCAGTTAATACATCTGCGAGGAGCAGAACAGGGTAATTTTGCCTGATACCACAATACAGGAGAGGCGCTCAAAAGACAGACAACTGGCGTGAACAGGACTGCGCGCCCATTCCGGCGGTTGGCGTCCCGCCACCACGCGGAGAATCCATATGAGGAAGGCCCTCTCCACCTTTCCACAGCCCCAATCACAGATCAAACGCCTGGTGCCACACTTCCAGCCTTCTGCGCCAACTGTTCACCCCCCGGCAACACAGTAGGAGTCACACAACAGAGCCACAACAGGAGGCAACTGCATAAACACTGAGGCACGCATCTCACCCGTGACTCTCCTCTCCTCTCCCCTCCATCTGGACTGGTACAGCTGGGGTGAAGCCACTCATGCCAGGTGCTGGGCACCCTTGGTCGATAGAACAGACCTGCCCCCTCCAACTGCTGTAAGCGGGTTGCTGGGAAGGGCCGCCGGATCACCTTCGACTGTGCCTAAATCGCGAGGTAGCAAAGATCTGAACACACTAGGTCCACCGGGGACCAACTGGGGACGTGTGCGCAAACGAGAGAACACCGAGACCCACAGCAGAAGATACCGGGCACTACCAAAAGGACACAAACGTGCAACGACCGGACGTCTGGACGCGTCCTCACAGCCAAGTGCCGGATGCCATCGGCGCAGCAACTGGTGATGAGCCGCCTACGCACCACCACCCAGCACCTTAATGCACGCAGTAGCAGTGCAGACCAGTCAACGGCACAAGGAGAAACGGACACTGAAATGCCACACGCAACATTAGCCACCAAACTAGACTCAGTACTGGCCGCAGTGGAAAAGATGGGATCCTCACTGGACCAGACTCGCACCTCACTTGAAGCCAAAATTGATAAAGTCACATCAGACTTTACCTTGCTGCGTGCCGACCACCAGAAACTCGGCGACAGAGTGAGTTCGCAGGAACTGTTGATTGCGGAATTGAAGCCAATCACTCAAAGTGATGCGGCCGCCTTACAGGACCTTATAGACCGCTTACATGACCTGGAAGACAAAGTGGAAGAGGCGGAACCGCAACAACATCCGTGTGGTGGGGCTGCCGGAGGGCAAAGAGAGACGACGCCCAGAAGAATTCACCGAACGCTGGATCAAAGAGCTTCTCCCGGTTGGTGCACTATCTTCCCACTTTGTAATCGAAAGAGCTCACCGAGTCCCCACACAAAAACCACCGCCAGGCCCACGCCCCTTACTATTCAAAGTCCTCAACTACAGGGACAGAGACTCAATCCTCAGGGAGACCCGCAAGCTGGCAGATATAACAGTGGACAATAGCAACATCATGTTATTCCAAGACTTCACAACACAGGTGCAACGCCGCAGAAGTGCGTTCACTGCAGTGAAGAAACAACTACGTGAACTGGGCCTCAACTACTCATTACTATTTCCGGCCAAACTGCAGGTGGTTACGAACGGAGCGACGCGCTTCTTTGACTCACTCTCTGATACCTGGGACTGGTTAGAGGAATCGGGCCTACTGTCTGGGCCACGCCACCTGGGGCAGAAGACCCAAGGGCATCTGGTAGGAGGCGACGTCGACGCGGCGGGTCGAACAGACCCCGGATGGGAGCCATGGCAACCTCCACCTCCCTTAACCTGGAACAGAGACAGGCTGAAAGACAAGAGGCAATCCACATGGCCGCGTCGTTGGGACCAACAGCATCCAACCCTGATCGCCTCCACAGTCCATCGAGATTCTCAGACACTGGCGACTCCACGTCCTCCAGACTGGAAGAATCCGAAGAATGCTCAATGCCAGTAGTCACCCCGCAAACAGCAGACGTAATAATATGACTCTATATGAACTCCCGCAACCCGAACACGCCAACTGCAAGTATTTGCAGCGCCAGCACTGTATTACACTATGCTTGATACCCTGGTCAACCACTCACTCCCTACAAATAGCAACAGCTGCCAAACACACCATACATATCGCAGCGAGTGGCTCCCACTGCAGCTCGAGTGACACACCACGCGCACCGCTCACACTACTCTTAGCGTCACGGAATGGCACGGGGGATACCAGATTACACCCTGACAAGGGGAAGCTCGACACACACCATATACGTGCCACCAGTACCCACACTAGACGTCACTTGACTACTGTGTTTTTGTCTCTTTTTAGCCCTTAGTTGGGCCCCATAGTTTGGACGAACACCACTTCGGTGCTCGCCCCCACAGTTATGCATGGTTTAGCATGTTTTAAATCTCCCCTGTTTTCAATGTTGCTGGGTTGGAATAAGCGCACACACTGTACACACCGCAATGCCCCGCCCCACCTGCTCAGCCTTACCTGTCAGAAAGCTATAATATGGTACAGGTCAACATAATCACATGGAATGTGCGCTGTATACACATACCAACACGCAGATACTCCATTTATGCCTACCTGTGGCACAGAGCTGTCGACATTGCGTTTCTCCAAGAGACGCACATGTCGCATGCAGAGCTCGGGCATCTGCGGAGTAGATGGAGGGGACACATACACGGCACAATCTACTCGGCCCATGCTCTAGTCTGGCTAAGAGCTGGAGTCCCATTTGTAAGTGAACAGACACTAGTTGATCCGGAGGGCAGATACGCATTCGTTAGCGGGAGGCTCAATGGCCAACCGATTCTCTTGGGTTCCATTTATGCCCTTAATGTCAATCAGTCCGCCTTTTTAGACAGTCTCACAGGGATATTTGCCAACTGGAACAGTGTCCCCTGGCTCATTGGAGGAGATTTTAATTCAGTGTTAGATGTAGATTTGGACAGATCATTTTGCCCTCTCACGAGGACCACCGCAGTGTCCAACGCGCGGGCCCTCACAGACTGGCTGACACACTGGGCACTAATAGACATATGGCGTGCTACCAATCCCGATACCCGGATCTACTCGTATTACTCGGCGGTGCACAAGTTGCACGTGTGCCAAGACAGGATTGTGGGGTCCCCTACACTGCTCCCGCTGATGCACCACACAGAATACCTAGGCCGCACGCACTCAGATCACAACCCCCAACTCTTGCAACTTAAGTGAGAACCTGGGCGCCCACCCACCCCCACCTGGAGATTACAAACTGCGGCACTTGAGGACCAGGCCTTTCGCTTGTTGTTGGGAACGGCTATCCTTGAATACTTTGAACTCAACGAGGGCACAACCGGGGACACGCTAGTGGAGTGGGAGGCCTTCAAGGTCACAGTGCGGAGGCACTGTCTGGGCACGACCTGGAACATACGCAAGATCCTACAACACGATCTAACTAAAATAGAAACACAACTCCTATGGTACGAGGCGCATGGCGAGGAAGGGGGCAGAGACCATCGTCGCTTAGAAATGCTACGCACACAACACGCCGAACTGCTGGAGCGTCTTCGCTGCCATAACAATGCAGAACACACAGGCTGCACTCACGCCACAGCCTGGTTCATCAGACAGGAACACACCCGCACGCCAATAAGCACCCTACGGGCTGACACTGGGCTACTAGTGCATACGCAAAAATGATATTCACACAGCTCTGACGAATCACTATAGGCAACTATACCAATCCCACAGTCGTCATGACCCACATGCCCTCTCATCGTTCCTCGATCGAATACAACTACCTGAGACGCTGCCAGAGCACACAGAGCTCCTAGATGCTGAGATATCCTTAGAGGAAATTAGGGAGGCAATCTCATCTCTGGCAATGGGCAAAACCCCGGGGCCTGAAGGCCTCCCAGTCGAATACTATAAGGCATATCAAATAACATTAGTACTGCACCTACATACTCTTTTCGGAGCCTCGGTAGACGTGGGGAGCCTCCCCCCCTCACTCTGCGAAGCACATCTCATCTCGCTGCCTAAACCCGACAGAGACCACACCGATATGGGCTCGTATAGACCCCTCGCTATCCATACTCCGATTATAAAATACTGGCTAAAATCCTGGCGGACAAACTTGCGCAAGCAGTCCCCTCTCTGGTGCACGCAGATCAAAACGGCTTTGTACCGTCCCGTAATACCTCACTTAATCTACGCCGCTTCTTTCAAGTGGTGACCTACTCCACATGCGAACGGCCACGAGCGGGCTGCCTTGTACTTGACCCTGAAAAGGCCTTCGATTACCTCAAATGGGACTACATCTTTGCGGCCCTTGAACAGTACCAGTTAGGCCCCACCTTTTTGCAACTGACCCAACAGCTTTATACGAACCACACGATGAGAGTGAGGGTGGGCCCCTATGTTTCCGAGGCCATCCCAGAGCGACGAGACACGAGGCAGGGCTGTCCGTTGTCCCCTCTCCTCTTCGCACTGGCGATGGAGCCACTTGCAGAGACTTTGAGATCCCAACTGCAGTCCATTCCACTAGGCATTCCACTAGGCGATGACATACACACAGTCTCGCTGTATGCTGACAACCTGTTGATATATTGCAGGGATGTCAACCGGATTCCAGAGAACTTGGCCCGTGTTCTGGGGGAGTTTACAACTATATCAGGTCTAGAAGTTAATGCTGCTAAAATCAAGCTGTATGCCTTTGGGGCAGGAGCCTCGGATCCAGGATTTGTACTCAACGAGGTGCGAGTGCAATAGAGCGCAGACAAGTTTCGTTATTTAGGTATACGAGATTATCGGCAACCACAGGACCTCTTCAACGGCAACTTAGGCAGGGCACTAACAGCCATTCGCTCTCAGATGAGATTCTGGAGCACGCTCCTCTGGCAGTCATGGGCAGAGTGGCACTAGTGAAAATGGTGGCCTTACCAAGGCTCCTGTACTACTTTGCCAATCTGCTTAATTACATACCAGCCTCCTTCTTTACCCAGCTGGAACGGACAACCAGAGATTTTATCTGGGGTCCCAACCGGCACAGGGTAGCGATCAAGAAGCTATATTTACCTTCAGACCAGCTTTGAGCACTACTATCTCGGGGCTCAACTCCAAAGGATCGCCAGATGGTTTGCAGACCGACAACCACCTGTCCTCCATGCACGCTGCTCCAGATCCTTACGGTCTTCCATCCTGGAGCACGCGCACGTCCTCTGGAACCCCTATTTTTGAACGTGACATATAGATGCTACCGACGGAGTCTCTACCTAACACGGCACGCCACCCTCCGCTCTCCCCTTGGAATGCACCCACAGGGGTCTGACAGTGTGAACAGCCGCCGACTTACACCACTGGCATGAGGCTGGGATGCAGACCCTAGGCGATATCTATCATGAGGGCTCACTTGTTCCTTATGCGACAATAGCAGCTAACGAAGAGCTTCCCGCAGGACAATTCCTCCTACACTGCTCACTGGTAGCCACCCTCACAGAGAAATGGGGAGACATAGGCACTGAACCACAAATGCACCTCACCATCCAATATCCACATATCATGGGACGGGGCAGACACCTGACATGTTGGTTCGCCGCTTCACTGCGCTAGCACGCAGCAATCAACCTAGATCCTCTAAGACACAAATGGGAACATGACTTGGGACGCCAATTTTCGGATAAAACCTAGGCACAGATACTGACCAGCCCAGTTCGTATCCCACGTAATATGCGATTCAGGCAAATACAATACTTTACTACACAACATGCATACTTAATGCCAGCTAACATTAACAGATACTTCCATCGAGCTGACTCTGCCTGCCCCCGATGTGCGGCTCTTGATGCAGACCTGGTGCACATGCTCTGGGGCTGCCCCAGCCTCAGAACCTACTGGAGATGAGTGGCAGATGCACTTCATGCCTGTACGGAGAGAGAGATACCCTTTGAGTGGCAAACATATCTGCTACACGTCTTCCGTAGGACACGCAACACTAAGGTCACCTCCCGGTTCCTAGATCTGGGCATAGTCACTGCCAAACGGCTAATCACACAAAGATGGAAAGCGCCAGATCCCCCGCAGGTGCAGGCTTGGAGGCGTTTCACTCTTGCATGGGCCAGAGCAGAGGGCATAGCGATCAAACGGAGGAACTAGTAGGCCTCAGGAAAGTACCTATAGTTGAATATTGGGAGGCAATCCTGGCAACGCTGCAACAATCCACAGACCTGCCAACCCAGTCCCTACAGGCGCCTGCCCTAAACAACCAACACCGCGCATGTGACCCACGTCCATAGACCACACCTTCGTAACTGACCATGCGCCAAAAGCTAAGCGACACTATTTCAATGCACTGGCGCATCATAACCTTATGGCACTGGCGTCGCTAATGGGCGCCTTTGGAGGCATACATAGAGCTTTATACACACACAAACCTACGAGAGCATTCCAACCCTATCCCAAGTTCAATACCCTATATACACAGTTATCATCACATGAACAGCTTCACTAATCTACCTGCACCGACTTGACTCAGCATACTCTGCAAAATGAACAAATACTTCAGGTGTATTAGTTATGGAAAACACTGTAATATAAGCAGCCATGTGTTCAAAAACTATGATGAATATAACTGCTGAAATCTCAATTTTGTAATCAAATATATTGCTGTCCAGTGACGCACAATATCTACTGTCGCTGCATGCTGCAGCAACGATGAATCAACTGTTCATGTAAATGATTGTTTCAAAAGTAATAAAAAGAGATTAAAAAAAAAGAAGTCTTACTTAGGGTACTGCATAAATGGAATATTCTACTTACCAGTATGCATCTGTTCTTGGCATGTAGAGCTGCAGATCTACACACTTTTGCATAGATCGCCATCAGGTGATGTGCCCGGATGTTTGCAGTTTGTTTTTCCTCTTGGAAAGTCTTTGGAAGTCAAGAGGTCAGTGACTCCTCCTTTGGATCGTATTGTGCATGGGCTTCGGCTCCATCCTCAGATTGTTTTTCGCCAGCAGGGAAAGATGGAGCGTAGTAATAACAGTGAAGAAACCCATGTGTGTTGTATCTAAATAAGATAGACTGGAACAGATACAGGTAGCCGGGGAGGCGGGTGTAGATCTGCAGCTCTACATGCCAAGAACAGATGCATACTGGTAAGTAGCATATTCCGTTCGAGGCATATGAGCTGCAGATTACACACTTTTGCATAGACTATATAGCAGTTACCCACCTTAGCGGCGACCACCGGTATCTGTTGCAGTTGTTTGAAATAGTGTTGTTAGTACAGCCTAGCCCACACTAGCTTGTTGCTTGGTTTGCACATCTACAAAGTAGTGTTTAGTGAAAGTGTGCGGTGTTGACCATGTAGCTGCTTTGCAGATATCATCTAATGGGATGTTCCCTAGAAAAGCCATAGAAGCCCCTATCTTTCGTGTAGAATGGGCTTTAGGGGGAACGGATAGCGTTCGTTTTGCTTTGTGGTAGCAAATCTTTAAGCATTTTACAATCCACCTAGCTATCCCTGATTTTGAGATGGGGTTGCCCTTGTGTGGTGTAGAGAAAGAGACAAACAGCTGTTTGGTCTTTCTGAAAGGTTGTGTTCTTTGGATATAGTAAAGTAAGGCTCGTTTGACATCTAGCGTGTGTAGAGCCCTTTCTGCAACAGTTTGAGGTTGCGAGAAAAATACCGGTAATTCTACGGATTGGTTTAGGTGAAAAGGGGAAATGACTTTAGGTAGGAATTTTGGGTTGGTACGGAGAACAACCTTGTTCTGGTGCATTTGAAGAAAAGGTTCTTGTATGGTAAGTGCTTGTATCTCACTGACCCTTCTAAGGGAAGTGATGGCTACAAGAAAAGCTGTTTTCCATGTGAGAAATTGCAGTTCGCATTTATGCAAAGGTTCGAAGGGCGGCCCCATTAGCCTTGTGAGAACGATATTTAAGTTCCACACAGGTGAGGGTGGTACTCTGGGGGGAATTATTCTTTTTAGGCCTTCCATGAAGGCATTAATGGCAGGTACTCTGAAAAGTGATAGGTGCTGCCTGTTTTGTAGGTAAGCTGCAATTGCTGCGAGGTGTAGCCGAATGGAGGTATGTGCTAGATTACACTTTTGTAGGTGGAGTAAGTAGCATATGATGTGTTGTATAGACAAGTCTAGAGGATTGATTGTGTTGTTATGGCAATAAACAACAATTCTTTTCCACTTGGCAGCGTAGCAGGCTCTAGTGGTAGGGCGTCTAGCTTCTCTGATGACGTTCATACAGTCAGGGGGAAGGTTTAGGTATCCGAATTCTAGGATTTCAGGAGCCAGATCGCAAGGTTGAGCTGAGCTGGGTCCGGGTGCCTGATCTCTCCATGGTTCTGGGTTAGGAGGCATGGTGAGAGGTGCAGCTTTTGGTGTGGTACTACCGAGAGTTCCAGCAGCGTGGTGTACCATGGTTGTCTGGCCCATGTTGGAGCTACTAGGATCAGCGTGAGGGAATGCTGTTGTAGCTTTCGCACCACTAATGGAATTAGTGGGAGAGGTGGAAAAGCGTACGCAAATTTGCCTGACCAGTTCATCCATATCGCATTTCCTTTGGACAATGGGTGTGGGTATCTGGCGGCGAAGCTTGGGCATTTTTTGTTTTTAGTGGGTGGCGAATAGGTCTATTTGTGGATGCCCCCACATTTGAAAGAACGGGTGAAGAACCTGCGGGTGAAGTTCCCACTCGTGGATCTGCTGCGTCTGTCTGCTGAGCAGATCTGCAATGGTGTTCTGGACTCCTGGGACATGTTGGGCTAGGAGAAAGATTTTGTGTGGAATTGCCCATCTCCATATGGTCTGTGCTAGTTGAGAGAGCTGTGGAGAGTGTGTGCCGCCTTGTTTTTGAATGTAATACATGGCCGTCATGTTGTCTTTGCGAATGAGCACTGCCTTGCCTAAAATCTGTGCCTGAAAGGATTTTAGGGCTAGAGAGATTGCTAGTAACTCCAGATGGTTGATATGGAGTAACTTTTGTTGCGGCGTCCATGTGCCCTGCACTTTGAGGTGTAATAGATGAGCTCCCCAGCCGGAGAGCAATGCGTCTGTTGTTAGTATTATTTGAGGAACCGGGTCCAGGAACGGTCGACCTTTGGAAAGGTTTGTGGTGTTCTACCACTGCAGAGAGCGATGGGTGCGACCGTCTACCAACACCAGATCTGTCAGTTGCCCCTGGGCCTGGTTCCATTGGCGCGCTAAGCACTCTTGGAGTGGACGCATCTGGAGTCTTGCGTGGGGTACTATGAAAATGCAAGAGGCCATCATCCCTATCAGTTGCATAAATACTCTTGCTGGAAGGGAGTGTTGAAGTATGAATCTTTGTCGCAAAGACTGAATGCTTGCAATCCTGGCCGGATTGGGGTAGGCTATGGCTTTTGAGGTGTCTATGGTGGCACCGAGGTATTGTTTTATGTGGGATGGTGTTAGTTGGGACTTTTGGTGGTTCACCGTGAAGTCTAGTTGGTGAAGTAGTTGGATTGTAGTGGCGGTGTGGTGTACACATTGGTTGTAGGACGTGGCTTTTATCAGCCAGTCGTCCAAGTATGGGAAGACGTGTATGTGCTCTCTTCTGAGGTGTGCCGCCACTACTGCTAGGCACTTGGTAAATACCCTTGGTGCTGTTGTGACTCCGAATGGGAGTACTTTGAACTGGTAGTGTTGCCCGTCCACTACAAATTTGAGGTACTTTCTGTGAGCATGGTGTACTGGAATGTGGAAGTATGCGTCTTTCAAGTCCAGTGTGGTGAGGAAGTCGTTCTGGGAGAGGAGCGGGAGCACCTGCTGAAGCGTTACCATGTGAAAATGGTCTGAATGTATGTATGTGTTTAGGGGCCGGAGATCTAGAATAGGTCGTAGAGTCTCGTCCCTTTTTGGTATTAGAAAATATAGGGAGTAGACCCCTACATTTTGCTGATTGACGGGAACTTGTTCTATTGCATGTTTTTGTAGGAGGGAGATTACCTCCTGTTTTAGTAATGTGGAATGTTCTTGTGACATTGGGCGTTGCCTGGGTGGAATGTTTGGGGGGTAGATGTTAATTCCAGGCAGTATCCTGACCGAATAATTTGGGTCACCCATTTGTCTGAGGTGATGGTCTCCCAGACATGAAAGAAATTTTGTAGTCTGCCCCCGACCGGAGTGGGATGGTCTGGAGGGAGCGGAGGGAAGTCATTGGGTAGGTGATGTGGCAGAGCGGGCGGTATTTGTTTTGCCTCTGCCTTTATTATTATTTCCCCTATAGCCGCCTCTTTGATAACCCCTTGTGAAGGTGGACTGAGTGGGGGATTTGTAGGAAGTGGACGCGCTATCTGAGGAGTAGCCTCTAGATGTACTCCGAAAGGAAGAGCGGCGAAAGGAGCGCCTAGGAGGGTGTGACTGCAGGGCTCCCATGGACTTCGTCGTATCAGTGTCCTTCTTCATTTTTCCGAGAGCCTTGTTAGACCTGGCACCTTGGCGTGAGTCTCCCTTCCACTTTTTTGTCGCTGTGCCTCATGTGTTTTGCTGATGTTAGCTGCTCAGAGCACTGTGCCACTGCCAACCAGTGCCACAGTGCAAGTGCTCCCTGTTTAAAGTGTATATGTTGGTTGGATTCCATGATTGGCTTATTTGGTTTACTGTCAGACCCCTGTAAAGTGCACCTGGAGTGCCAGGGCTTGTAAATACAAATGCTGCTGGTGGGCTTGCAGCACTGGTTGTGCCACCCACAGAAGCGGCCTGGTAAAATGTATCTAAGGTCTGCCATTGCAGAGCCTGCATGCAGTCTGGTACTGTCATGCTGACTGGGTAAGTGCACACACTTGCCAGTCCCTAAACCTTCCCTTAACTTCATATTAGTCATCCATATGGTAGGCCCATGGGCAGGGTGCATTGTAAGCATAAGGTAGGACAAGCCCTGATGTGTGTGGCCTGTCCTAATAGTGAATTACAGCCATTTTCGTTTTTCACTATTGTAAGGCTACCTGTTCTCCATAGGCCAGTATGGGCTGTTAGAATTGTTACATCCTATGATCCTAACATACCCAGGGAACATGGTAGAAATTCGAGTTTAGTATGCCTGAACTCAGAATAATAAAATACATCTTTTAGTAAAGTTTATTTTAATATTCTGTGTTTGCAAATACCACTTTTAGAAAGTTGGTATTTGCTTGCTTGACCATTTCAGCCCGCCTCTGCTATGATGTGTATCTGCCTGTCTGGTTGTGTGAGTGACAGGGCTGGGGAAACCCAGAGGGGCAGGGCTAGGCAGCCTGGTGGTGAATAGGAAGATTGGCAGTCAGATGGGTGGGAGGAGTACACCTGGGCTCTGAATAGGGTTGTGCTCTGCTACCACAATGCTGGCTCCACCTCCTGCGGAGCGGCTGATGTCTCTGCCCTGCACCATGAATAGAAAGGCAGAGTCATGTCAACAGAGTGCTCAAGAACTGGTTTAGACTGGGCAAAGTCCCCTCAACCCCAGAGGAACAAAGGAATTAGGGGTATAAGTATTGGGACCCTGCTCCCAAGAAATTAGATCCTGCTGAAACAAGAAGAACCTCTGCCCGAAGAGAAGGAACTGGGAAAGCTGTAGGAGGAGTAACTGTCCCTGACCTGGGGGATTGGCCTGCAGTGGTTGCCTTGCTGCTGAAGGAGAGGAGAAAGACTGATAAAGACTTTGCTTCAACTTGTGCTTTGACAAGATCTCCAAGGGCTTGAACTGAGCTTGCCCCCTGAACGAAGTCCCAGGACCAGTGGACTTCACCCCCAGCTCCCCAGAGTCTTTTGGAAGTGCCTGCTGCTGTTGTTGGGCCTTCTGAGGGACTGCGTGTCGCAAGGAGCTGGAAGCGCGACGCAAGGAGGAGAAGCGTGCCGCCGTCGGAGCCGCTGTCGTCGCATCTCGCAGAGAGTGTCGCCACTGCAGCATCGCATCGAGCGGAAGCATCTCGCATCATTCCGGAAGTGTCTCGCAACGCCGAAGAAGCGTTTCGCCATCGCAGCCATCGTAGCTGTCGCATTGCACCGCATCGAGAGAAGAGTCTCGCATCAAGGAGGAAGCGTGTCGCCATCGTAGTTGTCGCATTGCACCGCATCCAGAAAAGCGCCTCGCATCAACGGAGAAGCGTGCCGCCGTCGTCGCATCTCGCAGAAAGGGTGTCGCCGCTGCAGCATCGCATCGAGCGGAAGCGTCTCGCAACGTCGGAGAAGAGTGCCGCTGCCAAGGCCGCTGTCGTCGCATCTCGTCAAGGGTGACGCCGCTGTAGCTGACGCATCGAGTCGAGCCTTCTCGCAACATCGGAGAAGCGTAACGCATCTGGAAGATCCCGTCTTTATTTCTTTTGCACCAAGAACTTCAACGCATCTGCATCGCTGCAACACTTTCGTTGCCCTGCGTGTCGCATCTAAGGTACATTGACTTAAAGTGTCGCATTTAAGAACTTAAGAGAAACTAAGCAATCTTCTACCAACTAAGCAACCGTATAGTGTATTTTTAATCGTTTAATGGTCTTGTGATAATCCTATATAAAGAATCCTTATTTTTAATATAAATCCCTGTGTGGTGTCCATTTGTAGTGTTGTCACTTGGTTACTGAATGTGTTCACAAATGCTTAACCTATAACGCTCTGAGATAAGCCTCGTCTGCTCGCGCCAAGCTACCTAGAGGGTGAGCAAGGGATGTTTTAGTAGTGTAACCCCTTACCCTGACTAGAGGAAAGGTTCCCTGCTTGTCACAAGTACCTACCTGTGCCAACCAGAGAACCCAGATTCTAACAGGCCTCATCTACCTTTGAGCCGAATAGGTGTTCTTGGTGAAAGGGATGATTCAGGATGGAGGCTTGTACCTCTGGTTTGAAACCTGATATTCTTAGCCAAGCATGGCGATGGAGGAGGACGCTAGTATTAATGGCCCTGGAGGCTGTGTCTGCTGCATCTAAGGCACAGCGTATAGAGGTGTTAGTTATTGTCTTACCCTCTTGAATTAATTCATTGGCCCTAGTTTTGTATCTTTCAGGGAGGTGGTGCATTATGGTTTCTAATTCATCATAATGTGCCCTATCGTATCTGGCCAATAGCGCTTGGGTGTTGGCGATACGCCATATATTGGCTGCCTGTGACGCAGTGCGCTTTCCTGACGCGTCCAGTAGCTTTGACTCTTTGTCAGGTGGTGGTGCTTCGCCTGATGCCTGGGAATTCGACCTTTTTCGTGCAGTGGAGACCACTAGGGAATCTAGTGGCGCTGGCCCTTTGATATAGGCAGGATCTGTGGGGGCAGCTTTGTACTTTTTCTCTATGCGTGGGTTAATGACCCTGGCCCTGACTGGGTCCTTAAAAACCTCTGGCGCATGTTATTACCACCCCCTTGAGCATAGGTAGTATGGAGGTAGACCTATGTGCGGTATCAAAAGTGTCGAGGAGGAAATCCTCCTCTACTGGGTCATTGTGTAACTCTACCCCGTGATAATGTGCCGCCCTTTGAAGTAGTTTGTGGAAACCTAATGAGTCTTCCGGTGGAGATGGCCTGGAAGGGTAAAGGTCATCTTGTGGGACGTCTGGAATATCTGGGTTATTGTAGTTGTCCCATGGGTCTGGGGATCCTGTAGGGGTGGGGTCTTGGGGCACATCCCCTGGATCGTGATATGGGTCCCTCTGATCATCATCGTCTGGAGACGGGGTCAGAGAGCGATGAGGTGGGGGCGGAGGTGGAGAGGGTGGAGGAGGTGGGGAACGTATTCTGAAAGGGGAGGTAGCAGAGTCCTTCCTCTTTGGAGGTGGAGGCGGAGCCGGTTTGTCCAAATGTCTCTTTTTGGAAGAGAGTGCCAAATGTCCAGTTTTTGGATCCTTGGTGAGAGTTTTTTGTAAGGGATCCGGTGTAAATAGTTCCTGTGACAATGTTTGGTCCGTCGGCGCCGAAGTCTTTGGGGCCGATGACTTTTTAGGCTTGTCCGTGCCAGTTTGCTTAGCACTGGGCTTGGGAGCCTCCGATTTCTTGGTCGGCGTCGAGGTGGGCTTCGGCGTGGAAGTGTCGGTGCCGAGGCCTTATGGGGTTTGGTCGGTACCGAAGATGGCGTCGGTACGGAAGCGCTGGGTTTCGACCCCGAGGACTTCGGTGCGGAGCTCGGTGTCGAGGTAGAGGCCGGTTTCTTTTTCGGTGCCGAAGTGTGTTTCTCGGCACCGCTGGCAGGCTGGCTCGAGCCCGAGCCGCCGGAAGGCTTATTTGGCTTCTTCACCGGGCCCGAAGGTGGGGTGTGTGAAGCAGTGTCTCTGGTGTTGCCTAGGCCCGGAGGCGAAGGCGTGACCGAAGCCTTTTTGGGTGCCAGCGCGGGTGTGGGGGGGTATATTACTCACGACCCTCTGCGCCGGACTGGTGTCCTCCACATCTGAGCCGTCGGCTTCGGAAGCACTGACAAGGTCCTCTTCGGTGCGCTGCTGTACCGGATCTTCGATGTCGTCTCCGAAGATGTCGACTGGAACGGAGGTCGAGGAGTGTGCCATGTTTCGTCTGGCTCTTCGGTCCCGAATAGTCTTTTTCGATCTGAAAGACTTACAGGCCGGACAGTCTCGAGCCTTGTGTTCAGGGGAGAGGCAGAGGTTGCACACCTCATGAAGATTGGTGTGGGGGAATTTGGACCCACATCGAGGGCACTTCTTGAATGGAGTTCTTTCCATCAGCCAGGACCGGAGCTTGGGTAGGCCCGAAGGCCGCCATCGACGACTGGAACCGAAGATTTGTCGATGAGAAGGTGCGTTGATTGAGGAGATCGCGATTGAAACAATACCGCGATGTGAGGTGAGGATTCTGCTTCGATCGTCGAACTGGAAATGTTCGGAACCGGAGCGCGAAGATTACATCCGAGCCCGATGGCGGAAAAAAACAATCGGAGGATGGATCCGAAGCCCATGCGCAATACGATCCAAAGGAGGAGTCACCGACCTCGTGACTTCCAAAGACTTTCCAAGAGGAAAAACAAACTGCAAACATCTGGGCCCAACACCAGATGGCGACCTATGCAAAAGTGTGTAATCTGCAGCTCATATGCCTCGAACATAAGATTACATCAGTCCAAGCAGATGTAAGAATAGGATTGTTTTCAATGGCAAGTTGGGATGGAAAACAGCTAGCATGTCCAGAATATGGAATACTCTTTGGAGGAAGACTAATGATACAGGGGATCACCCAAACCACAGTGGCCAAGATCGGTCCTATTAAGATGCAGTGGGCATGACTCTTAGAAAGGAAAAGTCACTTACCTACAGCTACAGTTCACTAATGTGATATCTTTCATAGTTTCACATGCTTGAATATTCTCCGATGTCAGGCTGGGAATCCTCTGTGGTCAATTTTAACATAGCAATGCCACATACACACCAAATAACACTGAAACAACAGAGGACTATATGTAATCCGTTTATCTCTGTGACTAAAACTCTGGCCTTCAGGTGGGTGGACTCACCGCTCCAAATCCTCACAGTGGCTGAATTGCTCAGATGATATGCAGCATAGAAGAAGAGCCTTATTACTTGGGAGGTGGGTGGGTCACAAAGGATGTTTCATGATCTGCTGCCAAAAAAAATAGAACCTTTGTCATTTTAAGGAGTGAGTCTTGATTGTTGAAGTTGCTCTCTGTGGTTCGACAGTCAAATAAGATTGTTGAGGGATCCGAAGTTTAAGTCTGTAGTCACCAGACAGGGATGGGGAATGATCAAGGTTTGTTGTGCATAACCTCAGCATGAATTGAACTGGAATAATCACCAACAGGTCCCACACATCTGCATTCCAAAACTGTCTGGTCCAAGCTGAGACTAGTGGCATCAGCTTACACAGCTTTGTATCTAGTTTTTAGAGCACTCTCTGGATGAAAGGGAATGCAGGAAAGGTGTATGCATTGGACCTGACCAGGGACTTGAAAGTCCATCCTATTGAGTCCCTGGATACCACCACCTGCTTATGTAAAGAAGGCATTTGACATTGTCTTTAGTACTGAACATAGGGGGCGCTCCCAACTTGTTGAAGACTAGTTCTAGCTGTTTTTATGCCTGTCTTCCCCTTGTAGCAGTCCAGTTGCACCTGCTCAAAGTTTTCATCATCAAAATCTGGAAGCCGGGGATATACTCCACTAGCCGCTCTATGTTGTGGAACAAAGAATCTTTAACTTATTTCCACCTTGTTTTTGTATGGCATAATGGGGTGTCAAGTTTGTCTATTGTTATGAGTTGTCAATCTGGGTGCGGAAGGCATTTGTGGAAATATGGATTTTTATGGTCAGTTATGTCCCCTATCTTGGACCCCAACGGTTTCATGTATAAATCACAAGTACATGTATGTTTCCTCCAGTTCCAGTTATGAAGACGCAAACACATGTGCGTCCACCGCCAACATGCCCTCTTTCAGATCCGCCATGAATGGGCCGGATATTCTATTCCTAAGTATGAAAGGCCACCGGCTTTATATGGTTCATTTATCCCATTTTACAGTCCAGGCGAGTAGGCCCTGATTCTGCCATCAAGCCTTTTCTTGCCTTCTGCCTCTGAAAGCTCCAGTCTGAGCTCGCATCTGTATCCATGAACTTTGTCCTACTCCCTGCGCGGCTAACGGTGCCTGACTCAACCTGTCTGCTTGCCAAAAACTGTATTTCACCTTCGAGATTATCTGCTCCGCTCCCTAGCCAATGCGTTCCTGTCTAGTAGTTTAAGTAAACATTCTTCCAGCTACCGAGCAAAGGGCCCGGCTTCTCTGTCTTTACGCAAGTAATTCATAGCCCTGTTACTATGGAAGATTTCTGCCCTCGCATCTAGTGTAGACACTTAGACGCTTGTACACGCACTCACAGTCAGTATAGAATAGATTTTGTTCGAAAGACCTTTCTTTTTGGATAACATAGTTCTTTAAACATAGGATGTTAGATATGATTTGGGATTAGGTTGACTTGACCCCCCAGACTTCTGTCTCCACATGTAGAGCTAAATGTCAAGTCCCCTTCACCCCCTAGTTGCACGTCAATCACACGTCATGCTGCTGCGCGCGCATTTCTGCCGAGTATTTCTGCTGACATTGCGAAATTCTTTCATGGTGCCACCCTATTGTGACATCATACCTGATGACGTTCTTTAGTTACGCCCAGTTACACCCACTTTAGTTACGCATGTATGTTTTATCTTTGTTATCAATTGTTACGCCTCCTGCATCTGTTTCACTGTAATGCCTATTGTATAAAAATGATTACTTGTCAATAAAGTAGGGTCCTTCACTTCCTGAACCTTCGTGGTGATGGAATATGGAGTCCATCAATTCGAATTGATTTTGGAATAAAGCCCGTTCCGAACCTCTAATACCACGGATTCTGCCTCTTATTTTACTGAGCTATTATTATAGATTTTCCGCATCAAATTAAGTACCGGTAATTAAATTATTTACCACACATTGAGAGTCAATCTCCCCCCACTTAACTCCAATACATTTATGTGAAGAAGTGTCTTTCCTGTTGAACAAAGGCAGATGATAGAAAGATTGAAGAGATGGGTTCTCTAGTGGTGAAGGTACACATCTGTTGTCACGTGGAAATGAGGATCAGTTCAGCCCACCATGTAAGGGCTTGTTTTGCTTTGGGAATCAAAGAGACTGCACACCACAATACCCTATAACTTGCTACCACTGATCCAATTGCAAATGAAGAAGATGCATTTGTATATAACACCAAGGGATAAAGAGAATATAAGATGTCATATCTAAAATGATCTTCTTTCATCAAACAGAAAAGTGTGTGTGTTCGTTTGTCAAAGATATCAGCTTGTTATTGCTTTCCTGCGGTTGATAAGCTTTGAGGGAAAGCGTGCAAAAATGAGATGCCAGAAATGTGATCTAATGCTGCTGTTTTAGTAGTAAGGCCAGCTTGATTAGCAAGCGCACAGAGGAATTCACTGCTGGGCGCCAAACAAAGTTCAAAAGCAGCACCTTAACCCCTTCAGTGCCCATGACGAGATGGTCTCGTCATGGAGCGCGGTTGCGCTGTGCCCATGACGAGACTATCTCGTCATGAACCCCGCCCGCTAATGCAACGCCCGGCACAGGGCGGGGAAAGGGCGGGACACTGAAGAGGTTAAACTGAGAAGTGCTGGCTGCTGAGCATAAACTGGTGGAACTTCATGCGTCTGGGGTGAATTAGAACATAAAAGTAGTCAACATTCAGGTCGAGGAGTGCTAGGAATTCTCCCTTGTTAGTTGATTGGGATCCCGAAATACCTAATTGATGTGTTTAGGAGGCTCCGCTTGGATAACTATGCCCAAGTTAGGTATGGCCCTGCGAGGGAATTGACAGATCCCATTCCAGTGACTTGGGAGTGAGACAGGTGTGCGTATTAGCCCCCACTTTGTTTTTGTTATTCATTAAAGACTTGGTCCACATGCTAGAACAATGTAAGCATGATGCTCTGCGTCTGACTAAGAGGAAGGTCCCGGCCCCCACCGTTCCCATACAGCAGGTTACTGGGCTTGAGATCCCCACTGGGTATCCAAAATCTTCTGGAACAGTTTGGAGTCTTCTGCAGACACAGAGGGCTGGAGATCAATACAAGCAAGACCAAATACATGGTACTGAACCCTTGTAAGATGGCCGGATCACACCCAGTCCTCAATGGTAACCAAATGGAGAGGGTCTGCACCTTTGAATACCAGGGGGCTTACTCCTAACGAACAATATGGCTGGTCACCCCAGATTCATAAGTCCAAACTCAGATTAGAACATTATAGTGGTGGGCTTCGGAGAGCCTTGAAGGGATCCAGCTTTCGTCTGATGACATCTGCATTGCAAATTTACAACCTGCAAGCCCTGGGTGGGTGGGGTTGGGTGTAAATTGCACCAGTATGGGGGCAGGTACTCTAACTTCTACCTTTTTAGAATTTAAAGACACTTACCTGTTGGAAAGGTATATGGACACAATTGAGCCTCCGGGTACTAAGACACTCTACATTAAGTTCCGAATCAGAACTTTGCCACTTCGATCATTTACGGCGAAGTGCCAGCACACCCTCGTTGATGTTGAACCTGACCTATGCTGCCCATTTTACCAAGAGGTCAAAGAAACTGCAGACCATGTCCTGTACTTTTGTCAGCAGTATCATGCACATAGGAGAAAATTGATTCTTCCATTAAGCCACAGCTTGGGCATTAGGGACTACAACATTTCCACAAGGGTATTCAGAGCAGGAATCGCTCAATTATTTGTCTTTGTTGTCTCCCGGTTTCTTGTATATATGTGGAGACACAGACAGTAAAAGACTGCCACATTGCTGCCGAGTATCTAGCACCTAAGATTCTTGTGTGTCCGAGTTGCACTCTGGTGTCCTATAATTTCCTTTATTAGACTGTGTAACAGTAGATAACTAGTACAGGAGTTACTAGATGAAATTCACTCTCGCATCTTACAAATGTTATGATGTTCCCCCTATATGCTGCTAGTCTTATTTATGGGTATTACAAATATTTAAATTATTTTATATTCTATATGCTATGCTCCCCCTATATGCTGATAACCTTAACTGTGGGTTTTATAAATATTCCAACTATTTTATACCTTACATGTTATGTTTCGAAGTGTTTTTATGCATGATTTTACAGTTTTAAGTTAATGGATTTGTGTTGAAGGCAATTGCCGAAATAAAGCTTATTATGGGGATAGTACACAGCCAAGACAAACCTTTCTGAAGGAGTGTTCCCTTACCAACCTACTAGGTGCCCTTAAAGGTATAGAATAGGCCCCTTACCAGAATCCATGATAGTGACGGGACTCAGGCACCAGGTCTATCGCCATTTTCTAAAGACCTTTTGATACCTCCGCCTGCAAGACTTCTTTTTTGTGTTGTTATATACAACTTGAAAAATAATTCTACAGTGTGGTCATGCAGGATAATATCCAATACTTAACATTTCAATATTCTAACACGTGAGGCTGGAAAATAGTTTCTCTCACCCCGGCCTGGATATTGAGAGGGATGGACGGCATAAAAGGATGGCTCGTCGACCATGGTTCTGCTCCTTTGCTGGGAATGTGCACCTGACTGCCGATTAGAGCCATAATGGAGGAAGACTGAGGTTGGTGAAAGTATCCTGACTGCCAATAGGTTCAAAAAGTGCCAAAGGACAAAAGCCTATGTTGACCGCAAAATAGTCTTTTCGGCCAGAAGCTTAGTCTTCACGGCAACGAAACAAGAGAAAAATGTTATGCCTGCTTGTATTGGTTGGAAAGCTTTATCCACTTGATTTTGAAGACGCTTTTAGCCACCGGAAGACATATCCAGTACTTTTGATTGCAATAGAAGTTGGGAAAATATGCTTTTTAACCAACTGCAACATTACAAAACCACCCCTGTAGACATCCATTGGAAACCACTGTTTGAGGCATCTGGAGAAGGGTCTTTTAGGGCAGAAGAAGCCAGATCATATTCAGGGAGGAAGCTTTGGCCGGTTCCCTGCAATGTGAAGGTAATTTATTTAAAAAAATAAAAAGTATGCAATGATTGTGTCACAGTTGCATGTCAGGAACACACTACAATACCTCTGGCATTTGAGATTTTGACTGTCATTGAAGAGAATGATCTACCCTTCTTGGTAATAGTGTCAAGCTGGCTGCTCTCTCTTTCTGAAGGAATGAAGCACAGAGAAAACAGGTTCCTAGAAACTCATTGAAGTAGCTACCGAGATGGCTGACTCAGTCATTACTTGATTTAGAAGGAAGGCTGTGTCAGAATTGGGTTTGTTTTTATTCTTTGTTCAGTTTGGCAATAGGCGGCGTGCCTGCAGCTAGGTTCTTCATGCAAGACATTTCTTTCTGTCATAAATGGTCGAGTAAAGTGATAGCTCCAAGGAATTTCCTGAACTTATTCATGAAGTCGAACGGGAAATAACTTTTTTGCAATGCAGATGTAGGCAGACAATTTTTGTGATGTCCTCTTAATGAGACTAAGAAAGCAATTAATATCATCTGGGGGCAGTCTAAATGTTCAAAACTGGTCTCATCATCCATAACGTAATCATTAAATTCAAGCGCCATTTCACATGGAGGGATGCTTTCCTAATCATCCTCCTCTGCACTGCTACCACCATCCTCATCTCCGTGTGGTGTTGTGGTTTCTTTGTCATCTGTGGTGCAACACATGGTTGTTTTTCCAGAGGCTCAATAGGTGGTATGTCTCATCCCCCCCAACAAAATTAGGTTTATCAAAGGCAGCCAAACACACAACAGCATAGATCAATATTGGTATATTGCAAACAGCTGACACAAATTTCGCCCCCAAAGAACGCACTCCATGGAGGGATTCAAGCCATGAAAGAGAATCTTCTCCGAACTGTAAGGACCTGTATGACTTCCATTTTCTGAGTTCTAAAGAACAAGTATTTTCATGAACTGAAATGTATTTGAGAAGTCTTAAAAAAGCCACAGGCATTACAGCCACGCAGGGGGTGAAACATGTGTTGACTGTCTACAGTATCCCAACAGTGTGAACCACATATCAGAAAGGGATCTTTTCTGTAAAAACATACCATGAAAACGTATGTAATGGAATTGACTACATCTTAGAAAATACATAACTATAAACAAGGACTTTGACTCTCTCTGTAACCCAATGGGTAGAGACACTCAATCTCCTTCTCTTAATTTGCCTACATAGAGGTTAAGTAGGTAAAAAGGGTATTTCTCAACAGGAAGGGAGTGTTGGACCTTGACGCACCTTAAAACACAACAGCATAGTTTATATGGTTGAAAAGGCCAAGTAGAAAGCGATAGTGGACATAGAAATTTCATTAAATGACGAAAAATCATTTGACGTAGTTTCTCATTAAAACTACACGACTTTGCATTCAGGACAAAGTTTATATCCACGAAGATGGCAGGTTATCATGCTCCCACCTCGAGGGTCTCATGCATGGCAAATTATCACGTTTATTTCAATTAGGGGTACATACCAAGGGTGTCCTAACAGCCCCTCCCCCACCTACCCTGCGCTCTTTGTTCTCAGCATTGAACCTTTTGCAGCGCAGACTATGCAGATGAATAAATAAACTGAATACCATTTTGGCAGGATACGCAAAATATCACTTTATTCATGACAATGTTCTGCTAACAACAACTACAACAGAAACGTCCACACACTGGCTTCAGCCACATCTTACCACATATGAAAGCGTAACAGGCTTTAAGATAAAGCTCTCAAAATGGAAATAGTGAGTTAAAGATTAACTCCAGCAGCATAGGAGTAAAAGTTTCAGACACTCTTTGAATGTGAGAGCCAGTGCTTTAAACATTTGGGAGTTTGCATTACTCCGGATCTGTCAGATCTCTATAGGGCTAGTTACCAATTTGTTTTAGCTCTCCTGTAGCTAACGAAGGCAGTAACATCTCTTCCTTTCTTGGTTAGGCAAAATAAACACTGTAAAGATGAATGCTCGTCCTGACTCCTATCTTTTTCAGGCTCTACTGCTCTTGGTTAGTGAAGAATTATTTGTGGAACTCAAGAAAAACGACATTGAACTTCATCTGGCAGGACAATAGAGAGTTTTATGGCAACCTAAACTTGCTGGAGGATTGGAACTTTTGAACTTCTTGACATACTATAGGACCGTGCAGCTGCATGTCCTTTCAAATGGTCCCTTGAGAAACTGGACACACTGACAGGTAGATTGTGGGTAGAACCCTCTGATGTTTAGAATGGAAACCAAAGCAAGATAGACCCCTAAATGTCTATATTAGTACCCTTACAAACATAACAATGACAATTTGAGATAATCTCACAAGATATTATAAACGGACTACCTTTCCCTCCCCACATACCCCCATTCCTTATAACCCAGCTTTCACAGTGGCGCTGGAACCAGGGCTTTCTAGACACATTACCTATATCTGAAGTCCTATCATTCGAAACATGTAAACAATGGATCCTTTAAGAAGAGAAAGAGATACTACTAGGCTCAACTGCAATACTGGGTAAGGAACCCGAATATCATGGAGGCTGCCACTAGAGATTTAACCCCAATTGAATAATTTGTGAAAACACCAAGTGGCACAAAAGGAATTATTTCCACTTTGCGTACTATCATTTTAAGCGCCTCACCCCCTCTAAATAACCAATACAAGGCAAGATTTAATCAATGCGGCTAATCAACGGAAACATTAAGACAAGACACGACCCGAAATCCACAGCAGAGAGGCCCATTCTAAAGGTTGTGGTTGATTGGTACTTGTGTCTGTCCAGCTAAATTGAGCAAAGTTATTGATTTATGCTGAAGGGGAACTGGTCTTCTAGGGCACTTTAAGAATGTGTGGTGGGACTGCCCACAGATCAAACTAGCTTAGTCAGAGATTCTAGCTGCCAAGGAGACTATTGATCCTGGACTACCCTATCCTCCTGGATATTTCCTACATTGTCTTGGAACTACTGTTCTCCTACTTTCCAAAATAGTACAAAGCACACCATCTGTTGATGTGGACCTGTTTGTTGCTTGTTAAAATCATATTGGAGGAAGGAGCCTCCTCCTGCCTCTGTCTAGCATCTAACATTATAGACTATAATGGTGGTGGAGAGACTCTTAAGAAAATTCTCTAACCAATAAAAAGATTCTGAAACCCTAGTCGGCTCATTATTAACTTATTTACCGTGGGGTATCCCAATGTCTCCTGACCCTACCCGTAATTATGATCCTTAAAACTACTGAACTACTGAAAGCTAGACCACGATGATTCCTAAGAATTAAAAATCACTAAACTGCGGTGGCATGGCAAATGTTGAGCACACTCCAATCTTTATATAGGATTGGACTACTTTAAGTAAAAAATCTATGCTCTTTAAACAGACTGACATGCTGTTTCTCCCACTTCATTCTGTTCAGGAATGTTTGGGAGGTAGGAAGCGATGTATGATAGGAAAGAAACAGGATAATTAACACAGAAACCCTGCAATGATACGCTTTAGACAATGTGACATTCATGGTGTTATATTATGCATTGACGCACTGCAGATGTATTTCATTGCATTACTTGCTGACAATTCAATAAAAAAAACATGCTGAAAATCATTTTTGATCCAGGACAAGCTTCTGTCGGCTATTGTCCATCTTAAATAAAACTACTGTACCCAAAATCCATCAGAAATATTTCCATACTGAACTTATTCCCTTCCATGTTTCGTTGAGAAATTGTAGCCAATTAAATGATTGCGTGAAAGGAGTGGGGAAAGGGGACAGGAAGTGACACTAGGAGAATAGAAGAGCATAACCCCATCAGATAACTGGAAGGACCCCATTTGTCTAAGATAATATTCCTCAAGCTTGAGAGCCATTCTGCCAGCACCTCCTTCCCACACTGGAGCATGGTCAGTTTTGAGATTAATCTTCTCCAGAGGTTGGAATCCATCCCTTATTTTTCTGAACCCTCAAGCAAATCTTAGTACTTCTTAACCTTGTTTTCATAGTATACCATGCAACAAGTTTTAAAAAGAAAAACAAAGATTTTTCAGTTCTAACAACGTTCTGTGGACGACTTAATCTCGCTTACATTATCTGAATCTAGAAGAATGTCTTTGCTTCTAAAATATGGAACTGAGTGTTGGGTCACAAAGATCAAGTTAAAGACATATATAATCATACCATAAAATTCAAATTGGTTCTACATCGGGTTCCATGCAGGCTATTTAAGAAAATAAATTAAATATGTGTCTTTGGATTGTGAAACCAAGGGGTATCTTCCAAAACTAGAGATTTGCACAATAAGTAAAGAGTTGTAAGTAATTTTGCGGAGGGTCTTATTTTACATTTAAGATCATGTACATAAGAATTATATCTGAAGCGGCCGTTGCTGGACAGGGATCCCTCATCATTTGCTGACGCAACACAATGTTATCAAGAACCGGCATCATAGGTAGATATGCAGCCTTTCATCATGATAGCAATGATTAATTCTCCAATACTGTAGACTGTGGTGTATTGAGGGGCATTCTGTGCCTCCACTTCCTTCTCTCCTTGACAGTGGTACACTTGAATATAAGGAAGTTAACTGTCATTATTTTCCATTATTTCCCCTTTTTCTGTGGGATGACACACACAGCCTTGGACTAAAAGCCATATTGAGGCCTGACCTTGGTTACATGCTCCTCCTTTTCTAGTCTCTGCAAGCTTAACAGGGGATGTTCCGACAACACCTTACTAGGCGATAAGTGTATAAAAGAGATGAGAGCACTCTAGAGGTTGCCAAAATTATTGACGCTGGCATAATAAAGCTCTCTTCTCTAGGCTGAAGACTGGGGTACAGAATGCTGTTTGTGGGGTCTTCTTTTCCATTGTCAATGATGATGATAATGACAAAGATGGTAACTTTGGGATTACTGATGGTCCATTATCCAATGTATTCATCAACAATCCTTTGGTCAATAAGGCAGTAGCTGACAATGTTTTGTGGCAGATGAAGCCCTAGTAGACAAGTGTGTAATTGACAAGACAGTCATTGACAATGACTGTACTGCCTAATGTCTGACTGTTAACCAGGGCATGGCTGTCGAGGATTATTTTTTGCATTAAGTCAGTGGCACTCTCCACGTATCAGATTTAAAAATTCAAAACATTTTTTTCAGATTCTCAAAGTTGTTCTACTTTGAGCATGAAACTAGTTCTTAGCTTGAGGTGGTTTTGGAAGCCATTTCAATTATGTAACATTCAATTTTCTGTATTTTCACTTTTGCACCTTCTTGAGGAGGGTTGTCGGAGTGTTGTTGCTCATGGATTCACCCCCTGTGAAGAGGGCATGCTTGTGGGGATCTCCTAGGCCTCAAATAACCAGGCTTCCCCTTTTTCACAGGGCCTTTGCCAAACAGATCTGGCAGATACCACACCCCTTAAGAGTGTGCAATTGCTGGAGGTCGTACACCAACTTCTTATATGAATAACCTGCATACATTTTCATAAGGGCGTAGATGGCAAAGAACCTTAAACAAGATGTTTTCCTTTTGGCTAGTTCAGTATTACTGTTGGAAAGTCAATATTGCCAGTCCAATAAATAAAGGACACAACTCAAAAGGGAAGGTTGGAACTGGGCTTAGTGATAACTTCCAGGGAAAAAGGGGCTGAGAGGGCAAACACGCTGGTGGTATTCTAGGTGGGAAGCCCCTCCGCTCCTTGGAGCCCGAAGGTGAACCAAAGGGAGTCGGTAGGGAACCGAAGAGCCAGAGCATAGCTGTGCAGAACTCTTCGATTTGCCGCAGTATGGCTGAAGGCCCATGATATTCAGGTTGTGTCAGAAACCAATTAGGAATCATCCGACTTCAAGAGTGTGATCGAGACTTTTAACCATAGCCTTCTCAGGGGAGTGGCTTGAAGGAGTAGAACTCTACTTCAACTTCTTGTGTTTGTTGTGCTTACCTGAAGACTAGGAGAGACACGAAGACCGGCCTCTGGAGTGGCTCCGTTGAATGCGGAAATGGGACTTAGATCGAACTTTTGACATAGAATTGGACCTGTGCTGAGTTTTCTTATGCTTGGTGACAAAGTTTCGCCTTGCATTCATGTTCATCGACACACAGTCTCTGCAGGTCTTGAAGTCGTGGACAACACAGGCACACAGAATGGGGATTTGTCACAGGCAACTGTTTGCACCAGTCCACACAAAGTTTAAAACCTTAAACACTGTATCAAAATGTTTTGAAAAAGCTAGGGAAGTAGTATCAGAGAGACGAGCGAAAGCTCAGGATCTGCGTCTGGAGGTGTGGAAAGAAAGGAACGGATGTCAGTGTGCGGGGTGCTGCGTCATAGGATCTGCACATCTTTTCCAGAGCGGAAAGGCCTCAGTGTAGAGCTGCTAAGCACCACATTTCAATTTTCAGAAGTACTGCTGAAAAAGTTTCCGGATTCAGTCGAACGCCTGGGGAACATTTAAAAGGTGAGGAATCTGCAGCTAGAAGTCTCAGAAATTAAGAATGGAGAAAGAGAAACTTGCACAGCATCCAACACGGGACCGTTAGCAAGGGGTCACAACAGAGTAGGGTTCAGCTTACAGAGGTTAGAATGTTGAAATTTTGCAAAAGACATGATAACTTTGTGATTAATTCTTTGGATTAGGGACATAAGATCTGGTTTTGTTAGAGAAAAAGTCACTTTTTGCTTATTTAACATAGAACATTTTATAAAGACATGCTTAAACAAGTACTCCAAGAAATGCATACAAAGTGAGTGGCAGGCAGGAGAAAGCCCTCATACACAAGGGCTGCAGAGAAATAAAGAGGTTCTTGCTGGGAGGAGGGAGATCCATTTCCCACAAATTGTAATAAAGTTAGCAAAATCGTTACTAAGTTTAGGTTCACACATTGTCTCCTCGATTTCCATAGTCAACAAGTCATTAACTGGTAAATCCACTAAGATAATTTCTTCACCAATGGCAAATGCTTCAAAGTCATAGCTAAAGTGAGAACATTATTAGAACTGATAGGAGTCAGTTGCTGAAGATGAAAAACAAAAGGTACTCCAGCATGTGTATTCAATAATGCAAAGTCACAAACTTAAAATATCTCAACCTTAGGGGGAATGTCAGAAGAAAAGGCAACTGATTTCAAGTCCTTTGACATCTTCACATCAGTTCTAGGCTATACATACCAGACTGGCACTTTTCAGTGATAGCCACGCACAACATATAAGACAGTGGAGCACAGGCGGGGTAATGTAACTCTAGAGTACGGTAACAAAGTAGAACTATTGATACAGAAAAGTGGAATTTTGTTCTACAGTATTTAATTGTATGTAAAGTCAAGTGCTTAATTTGCAGTACTAAGAAATTAACCAACTATGGAAGGATGGTTGCAAGGGAATGGACCCCTATTTCAACAAATCTTTAAAGCGAGATTTAGCACCCAACTTTGGAAACTAAATGTAAGTAACAAATCCAGCAGAACAGGATGTACTCGAGTCATCATGCATTCATAGCTGCATTTATGAGAAACCATGTATCAGTTTCAACAAACTATAGAAGGAGGAAACCAGTGATCTAAAATATTAATGAATAAGAAAAAGGTGCTCGAATGGGGACATTTGATAATTTGGTCCTTGTTATGTGAAAAGGACTTCTGATGGATTTCAGTGTACCTTTGCATCAATGCAGTTCAGTTCCACCACCCAGTAAAACAGTACAGGGACAGAATCTCAAACAATTACACTACGTGGGAAATAGAGATTGAAACAAGTACAAACACAACTAGTTAACATTCCTAATAAATTATTTAGGGTCACGAGTAAAAGCACAATGGCCTTTCCATCATGAAACCGCTCCTTACTGTAAAAGGCATTCCGTCAGAAGATTAAATGCATTGATACTATTGGGTTGTGTTTGGGGTATTATCAGAATCCCACCATTTAATTCAGAGGGGATTAGGACGTCTCTGCCCTCCAGAGAGATATGCCGTACCAATCAGGGTTTACAACTATGTAACAGACTATTAGGGGCCGACATTACCTGGTCAATAAAAACAAAAATGTAAAATAAATTATACACTTAGTATTTGATAAGATTTAAGCAACAGCTAAATAAAGTATTTAAGCAGTGAAACATAGCTGGACGATAAGACTAACGCAACATGTACATTGCTAAAGCCAACTGACCTGACAGACAGAGCTGCTACATCAGCTAGAGAGCAAGGAGATATGTCGGTGCTGGCACAGTAAAGGTATCTCAAAAAAGAACAGGCAGCCTCTGCAGTAACATCATTCAGCAGTACACGCCGACATCGCGTATCCCCATTTTCCTCCACTAGAAATCCTTCTTCATGAACCTATGACATGAGATAGAACATAACAGAATAGTTAGACAACTTCTTTGGGTTTATTATTATTGAACCTTTGTGCGTTAAAACTAGATAATGTGTTTCTCACTGACAGTGTTATCAATTACATTTGGAGAAAAAACTAGGCTGGGCACTGGTGTCGAAATCATGCCTTTGATAAATAGATGTTCTTAGCTGATGTCTGTGATAAACTTTTCATTTGCTCATTAATAGCCATTTCAGAAAGGAATATGCTACTTACCAGTATGCATCTGTTCTTGGCATGTAGAGCTGCAGATCTACACACTTTTGCATAGATCGCCATCTGTCGTTGGGCCCGGATGTTTGCAGTTTGTTTTTCCTCTTGGAAAGTCTTTGGAAGTCACAAGGTTGGTGACTCTTCCCTTGGTTCGTATTGCGCATGGGCTTCGGCTCCATCCTCAGATTGTTTTTCGCCAACAGGGAAAGGTGGAGCGTAGTAATAACAGTGAAGAAACCCATGTGTGTTGTATCTAAATAAGATAGACTGGAACAGATACAGGTAGCCGGGTGGGCGTGTGTAGATCTGCAGCTCTACATGCCAAGAACAGATGCATACTAGTAAGTAGCATATTCCGTTCGAGGCATATGAGCTGCAGATTACACACTTTTGCATAGACTATATAGCAGTTCCCGACCTTAGCGGCGACCACCGGTATCTGTTGCAGTGGTTTGAAATAGTGTTTTTAGTACAGCTTGGCCCACACTAGCTTGTTGCTTGGTTTGCACATCTACACAGTAATGTTTAGTGAAAGTGTGCGGTGTTGACCATGTAGCTGCCTTGCAGATATCATCTAATGGGATGTTCCCTAGAAAAGCCATAGAAGCCCCTATCTTTCTTGTAGAGTGGGCTTTAGGGGGAACAGATAGCGTGCGTTTTGCTTTGTGGTAGAAAATCTGTATGCATTTTACAATCCACCTAGCTATCCCTGATTTAGAGATGGGGTTGCCTTTATGAGGTGGAGAGAAAGAGACAAACAGTTGTTTTGTCTTTCTGAAAGGTTGTGTTCTCTGGATATAGTAAAGCAAGGCCCTTTTAACATGCAGTGAGTGTAGAACCCTTTCTGCAACAGTTTGAGGTTGCGAGAAGAAAACCGGTAATTCTACCGATTGGTTTAGATGAAAGGGTGAGATGACTTTGGGTAGGAATTTTGGGTTGGTACAGAGGACAACCTTGTTCGGGTGCATTTGGAGAAAAGGTTCTTGTATAGTAAGTGCTTGTATTTCACTGACCCTTCTAAGGGAGGTGATGGCTACAAGGAAAGCTGTTTTCCAGGTGAGAAATTGTAGTTCACATTTATGCAAAGGTTCGAAAGGCGGTCCCATTAGCCTTGTGAGAACTATGTTTGAGTTCCACACAGGTGAGGGTGGTACTCTGGGGGGAATTATTCGTTTGAGGCCTTCCATGAAGGCTTTAATGGCAGGCACTCTGAAAAGTGATAGGTACTGTCTGTTTTGTAAGTAGGCGGCAATTGCTGCGAGGTGTAGCCGGATGGATGTATATGCTAGGTTACAGCTTTGTAGATGGAGTAAGTAGCATATGATGTGCTGTATAGAAACGTCTAGAGGGTTGATTGTGTTGTTATGGCAATAAACAACAAATCTTTTCCACTTTGCCGCGTAGCGGGCTCTAGTAGTAGGGCGCCTAGCTTCTCTGATGACGTTCATACAGTCAGGGGGAAGGTTAAGGTATCCGAATTCTAGGATCTCAGGAGCCAGATCGCAAGGTTGAGCTGAGCTGGGTCCGGGTGTCTGATCTCTCCATGGTTCTGGGTTTGGAGGCATGGTGAGAGGTGTAACTTTTGGTGTGGCACTTAAGAGAGTTCCAGCAGCGTGGTGTACCACGGTTGTCTGGTACATGTTGGAGCTACTAGAATGAGTGTGAGGGAGTGCTGTTGTAGCTTTCGCACCACTAATGGAATTAGTGGGAGAGGTGGAAAAGCATACGCAAATTTGCCTGACCAGTTCATCCATATCGCATTGCCTTTGGACAATGGGTGTGGGTATCTGGCGGCGAAGCTTGGGCATTTTTTGTTTTCGTGGGTGGCGAATAGGTCTATCAGTGGATGCCCCCACATCTGAAAGAACGGGTGAAGAACCTGCAGGTGAAGTTCCCACTCGTAGATCTGCTGTGTCTGTCTGCTGAGGCAGTGTCTTACAACTGGGTCTCTAAAAAAGAGGCTGAATTCCTTGTCAACCAATGTCCGAGAGTCCCCTATTTTTACACCATACCGAAGATCCATAACAATCTTGATCATCCCCCTGGGCGGCCAATAGTTTCCGGGATAAATTCTATCTTGGAACCTTTATCCAAATTTGCGGACGCATTCCTTCGTCCTTCGGTGCAAGCTACCAATACCTACTTACGCGATACCAAGGCAGTGTTGCAACTTCTGAAGGACATCGAGTTTGATCCCACAAAGAACCTCCTCATGGGTCTCGATGTGGAGAGTTTGTACACCAGCCTCCCCCATGATGAAACCATGGCCATCATTGAGGAAGTCCTGTTCACTATGAGTTGGGACTATCAAACACCCCGTAGTGTAGTGTTGGAATGTATCTCATTGGCTCTTACCAAAAACTTCTTCATGTACGCAAATACATTTTATGAACAAAGACACGGTACCAGTATGGGGAGTACCTTTGCTCCAAGTCTGGCGGGCCTCTATGTCCACCACCTGGAAGCAAACAACATTTTGAATAACATCAACCCTTTCCTTCATCACATAAAAGTCTGGAAAAGATACATTGATGATGTCCTGGTGATATGGGAAGGGGATAGCGATTCGGCTGAATCCTTCTTTTTATGGCTCAACCAACACAATGCATTTCTCAAATTCACACACACAATATCATGTGAGAACTAGGTGTTTTTAGATCTTAACATCTACCCGGAGGAAGGTACACTGAAGACAACAACGCATTTTAAGGTAACAGCCAAAAACTGTCTTCTACTATTTAACAGCTTTCACCCTCGACACTTGAGAGAGAATGTACCTCACGGACAATTCCTCCGTCTCTGGAGGAATTGTACCGAACTACGAGAATTCAGGCAACAGGTCACTGATTTACATAGTAAATTGATACAACATAACTACCCTGAGAGAATAATTGACAAGGCAATGAAAAGGGCAAGAAATAACAATAGGGAAGCCCTATTGGAAGACAGAGTGGACACACAAATTGAAGAGAGGCCCATATGTGTTACCACATACAATACTTATTCCAACCAGATCACGAAAATGGTGAACAAACACTGGCGCCTTTTGAACAGCTGTAATCTCAACTTTACGAAACCAATATTTGCACACAGGAGGGGTAGAAATTTGAAAGACATGCTCGTTCGGACAAGACCAAGGCTAATACCAAGGAGTATACCAGAAAGGATACTACCCCCTGTACAGGGACATCACCCATGCGGGAATTGCAGCACATGCCATCTCACAAGCAGGAGTACACATATCAAGTTTAGTAATGGCAACGAATTGCACCAGAGGAGCTTCACAAATTGTAACACCAAGAACGTAGTTTACCTAATCACCTGCCCTTGTGGCTTGGAATACGTAGGTATGACTACGAGACCAGTGAAAGTACGCATAGGGAACACAGAAGTAACATCAGGTGTGGGAGAAGCACAACGAAGATGTCCAACCACTACCTAACCACAACACACGGAGTGGAAGACCTGCAATGGACGGTAATTGAGCGACTGGAAGGAGGAAACTGCCTTTTTGAGAAAGAACAACGTTGGGTGTTCCATCTGGGAACACACATCCAGGGACTTAATGATGAGATCCCATGGAACCAGTTCCACCAATGAATAAGGAATACATCTGGGTTGCTGGAACAGCCTGCCATCTATGCTGTATGGATGGCTGATCTCTTGTGTGGATTATGAGGATATGAGTTTGTATGTTCCTATTGATTCCTCCAGTGTTGAATTATCCACAGACTATACCTTAGGGCTAAACTACTCAGGTGAGTGGTTTTGGCACATCTTACGAACACTAGCAATCCCAGACAATTGAGAGTTGAATACTATCTGTCTCATGTTCCTACCCCTTAATAGGGACGATGTCCATTTTGTCTTAGGTTAGTCAAATCCCACTTGAAAAGAAAAAATGACTATCATCGGGCCAAGTTATACCGTACATGTGTCTCAAAAATAAACAATGATTAGTACATGGTTCTGGCGCATTTAAATGACTCCCTCCCCCCCCCCCCCCCCCGTATGGGCTGAACCACGGAATAAATGAACTCATGTACATGAATATAACTTATGCTTCCTCCCCTTGATACTATCCTATTTGGGGTGGTTTTGTTCTTTTAGTTTAATGAAACTATCCATCTTGGTGCTTTTCCCCGCCCGCGCATTATTTACACCGGGATACTCCCGTTTTCAGGCGCTTCTTGGCAATATCAAGAGCCGTTTGTGTCACCAACAGATTAGTTTACATTTTATTCTATATTTCCTACTTGGAGTGCAGTACGTATAATTTCGGCTTTTTCGTTATTTATTATTTCTGGATGTCCGTTGATTTGCACAGATCCGGACACTTCCGGTTCCGGGTCACCTTTGGTGGAGTTAGCGGAGTCTCAGCTTCACTTGCTTTCGCGCCACTACCATTAAGCAATACCGGTTGAATCCGGTATTTAAAACGACCTCCACTCCGGACTCATTTGTCCTACGGAGCCACACGGGGAGGTTGTATTCACGAGGGCAGTGATCCCGGGAGTCGTAAGTACGGCATAGCCGATATGGGAATCCTCCCGTTTTCAGTCAGGAGGACCCTGTGCTATTCGTGACCAACCCCTGTTGGATATACTTTTATTTTATTTTTTCTCTCTATAGATAGCCTATCTGGCACTCCAACCACCCGTTTATCAGGCTCATGACGCTTTGTATTTTACAGAAATCAAGTATGTTTATTTTCGTTGCCCTACCACCAAGTAACGTCCAGCATATAGATATTGGACATGAACAACAATTGGTGTGGTGTTCTATTTATTTAGAGTGTGTGCTTTATGTTTTATGTGTGTTTTGCTCCTTGTCAGTGTACTTTTGTTTCCCTTACGTCGCACTAAGACACATTATACAACCTGATTAATGATAAAAGCAGATTATTTCATCACTTTTTTTCAGGTCACTGAATGCTCACGATGGATTGTACATCTAGCAGAGAATATATGTCTTTATCTCGCCTTTTGTGTTTTTTTCCAGGTATTTTGGCCATAAAGACCCATTGAGGCACCATATACTTAAAATTTTAGGAACAGTCTTCCTTTTACACGCACTTTTTTATTACTAATTTTTCACGTTATTACACGTCACTGTGAGTTTAGGGAGGGATCCATATGGTCCTGATGAAGAAGCCTGGGGAGCTTCGAAACATGTCGGCAGACATAGGAGGCACAGCTCATTGAGGCATGTATACCTCCTCCCCCCACCTTTTATTAATACCAGCTCATAGGTATATTAAAGTTTTCTAGACCGACGAGCCAGGTATTTTTTATCTCACTTTTTCTATTCACTTTAGACCCTTCCTCTCACACCCCTACATTACACATAGTTGTCTCATAACAACAGTGCTCCCACGCATACGTAGGTCGTAGCACGCCCGTCCCGTAGAGGGGCGGGAAGACCCCTATGATGAAGCATGACACCAAGGGCCCTTTTGGTGTGTGAGGGGTATTTTAACAACTAGTGTGTATTCTCCACCATAGTGGGGACCTACACCTTGTTCGGGGATATTCTGACATACACATATGCTCGTGGGTGGATCACTATGTTTATTGACTAAAGCTTGGGAGGCCGTATCCACCTCCACCACTCAGGCAGAGTGGTACCTCTTTACTCCCCCTTTTGTTTTTTTCAAATGCTGAGCAGATCTGCCATGGTGTTTTGGACTCCTGGGACATGCTGGGCTAGGAGAAAGTTCTTGTGTGGAATTGCCCATCTCCATATGCTCTGTGCTAGTTGAGAGAGCTGTGGATAGTGTGTGCTGCCTTGTTTTTGGATGTAGTACATGGCGGTCATGTTGTCTGTGCGGATAAGGACTGCCTTGCCTAAAATCTGTGTGTGAAAGGATTTTAGGGCTAGAAAGATTGCCAGTAACTCCAGATGATTGATGTGGAGTAACTTTTGTTGCGGCGTTCATGTGCCCTGCACTGTGAGGTGTAGTAGATGAGCTCCCCAGCCGGAGAGCGATGCTTCTGTTGTCAGGATTATTTGTGGAACCGGGTCCAGGAACGGTCGACCTCTGGAAAGATTTGTGGTGTTCCACCACTGCAGAGAGCGATGGGTGCGACCGTCTACCAACACCAGATCTATCAGTTGCCCCTGGGCCTGGTTCCATTGGCGCGCTAAGCACTCTTGGAGTGGACGCATCTGGAGTCTTGCATGAGGCACTATGAAAATGTAAGAGGCCATCATCCCTATAAGTTGCATAAACACTCTTGCTGGGAGGGAGTGTTGAAGTATGAATTTTTGACGCAAAGCCTGAATCCTTGCAATCCTGGCCGGATTGCGGTAGGCTATGGATTTTGAGGTGTATATGGTGGCACCGAGGTATTGCTTTATGTGGGATGGTGTTAGCTGGGACTTTTGGTGGTTCACCGTGAAGCCTAGTTGGTGAAGTAGTTGGATTGTAGTGGCGGTGTGGTGTACACATTGGTTGTAGGACGCGGCTTTTATGAGCCAGTCGTCCAGATACAGGAAGACGTGAATGTGCTGTCTTCTGAGATGTGCCACCACTACCGCTAGGCACTTGGTGAATACCCGTGGTGCTGTTGTGACCCCGAATGGGAGCACTTTGAACTGGTAGTGTTGCCCGTCCACTACGAATCTGAGGTACTTTCTGTGGGCATGGTGTACAGAGGCGTAGCTAGAGCTTGTGGCGCCCGGGGCTACCCTTCAGATTCCCGCTCCCTGGGGGGGTGCTGGGGAAAATGGACGGCGAGAACCTGAAAGAGGTCCGAGAGACACGTAGTATCGCCGCTAATAGTTACCTCGATCATGCAAGTTACATGCACATACATGACACGGTCCAGGGCTAGACAGCCCCCATCCCCAAAATAGTGCCACCTGGGGTGGACTGCCCCCACCTAGCTATGCCGCTGAAGGAAAAGCAGAAGGAAACCCAAAACTTACATCAGTTCTACCTACCCTGTTTGTGACATTGCACTCATAACATCACAGATTGTGCAGGACCCTTGTCCCCTATCTGCCACATCCATGACATCTCACTTATGACATCACAGCATGTGCAGGACCTCTGTTCCTTATCTGTCCCATCCATGACATCTCATCCATGACATCACAGCTAGTGCAGGACCCCTGTCCTCTGGTCATATTCAAGCCACCTACCCTATCATGTGCCCAGCTTCTGTGGCACGAACACCTACTCCTCTAGGCATAAACTGCGATTGTAGAGAACTGGTTTTAGGGTGTGCTGATCTGGTTAAATTGACAAGAACCTCCCTCCTCCCCTGCCTCTCAAGACCTTACCTGGGTCCTGCGGCACCCACCGGGGCTGCCCTCATCCTTGGTTTAAGTGTCTTCAACCCCTATTTAGAATCCACCTCTCTCCGTGACTCAGCATCACTCTGTGAATGAGTTCTTGTTCCACAACACATGACATTCCTTGCCTACCTCACAGATGTCAGTTACAAAATGCGCTGTGCCGAATGCTCAGTCATCCTTTTCTACCTCAGAAAAAGGTGAACTTTATTCTGGTCACCCTACGGCTGCCACTCTCACCCAACCATGCTCGCAGGTGGAGGAAAATGTACCCTTGGTACATCACTATGAAATAAACCGAGTACCACGTGTCATTTACTACTCCTAGAAAAGGTAAGAGGGTGGTATAAAGCAGCACATGAAAGCGTCCCTGAGAGATTTTTTCTAGCTAATTGCTCCCAAGAGGTATTAAGGTGCCGTGGCTTGTCTGTGTCGTTTTAGGACTTGTGTGCAACGGAGGGAGGACTAAAGCCATTGAGAAGCCTTGACTTGCCCTCCTTCTATTGCCCACAAATGTTGCTGTCCTGTGATGTTTATCTGCCATGCGATACTGAATGGACAAGTGCCACTTCTAGGAATGCCCATCCAAACTCATGGGGGTATATTTAAAAGTGTCCAGACCATCTTTCACTTTACTGCCTAAATCTTGCCCTTGAAAATAAGTTCTGACCCCCCACTTCTTTTTATAGGACTTGTGAACTGCCACTCACAAAAGATCCTTTTCTCCCCTCTGAAACCCGTTTAAGCTCCCTCTTACCTTACTCAGCCTCCAGTACTCCACAGTGGTGGCAGCCAGGGTCTCTATGTAGGGGTTGGTTCTCTCCTGCTGCAGCAGGAAATCCCCCAGCACTGCCATTGCCACAGACTCGACTCCTCACAAGAGCGCGTAGTGGTGGAGCTCATGACGTGTCAACGCCACGTTCTCAGCGTGAGGGCTGGCCAAAAATGATGTCCAAGGCCGTCATTGGTAGCGCTGGCATGCTACAAGATTGATGGCCCTGACAGAAGGGCGCAGGCGGGAGAACCAGGGGCCGCGCACAATACACCTTTAACGGCAGCAGGACATAGCTGACAAAATTTAATAACTACAAACAACAGACGGGGGAGGAGTTAGCCAGGCACTCTACCACCCTGGCAGACTGGCACTGCTTCAGAGAGCCTCTTGGTGCACAGCTGAGCCCGTGGAGGGAGCACGGTGTGCAGGGCAGAGACGCCCGCCACTGCACGTTTACACCTGCCATTTAATTGGACGTGTTTTTAATTAATGGGGCCCCCGGGACCGTGCCGAGGCCCGGCTCTGAAGAGGGGCTGGGGAGGAATCGGGCGAGGAGCCGGCTTGGACCGCAGGGGGTGCTTACTACTAGGATGCCCGCTATCAATCACGGCCTACTTCCGCTGTGGTGGGCTATTGGCTGGCATTCGGTGTGGGCGGGCATTTGTGTGGGGGGACACCGCCATCTCCCTGCCAGAGGAAGCGAGTCCTCATCGGCCTCCTCCAGTCTGAGGTACCAAGGGCGCAGGCTGCCTTCTCATGCCAGGACTTCGGCCTGCTCCTCGGTGCCCCCAGAGTCATCGAGAGGGCGCAGTGGCACCCTTCATGCCGCAGGCATGAGTCCAGGAATGAGAGGAAAGGAATTTACTTCTCTGCATTTATGGCATTTTTTCCCCTAGTACTATGGTTGGATTTGGTAGCACGTTTTAATATGAAATATTTCTATGAAATAAATCAAATACATAACATATATAGGACTTTGCCCTAGTGGGCAAGAGCGTGAAAAATGCACATCATAGTAAAGCTGTCATGGGAAGGATAGAAGCCCTAGAGATCTTCACATAAGACCAATGTGTAAGGGCACTGATTTACACCACGCGGGGTGCAAAACGCCTATGGTTTTATATTGTACTGGAAGGAATTGATTTCTAATAATACAGCACCACAAATTCAATCACCTCTAGGTACATAGAGCACAACGACTCAGGAGCAACTAATGGAAAGGTGTGTGATGGGCATTAGAGTGAGGAGATAATGTATCTTTCTAGTAAATGTTTTTAGGTCTGACGTAAGCCATATCATTTCGACTTAACTTAAAGTGTATATATATATATATATACATGCCGGATGTGCTGGATGGGTATTAACAATGTGCACCACCCTGGGACGGATGTCACGGACCCACACACAACCACAAATGCTGAGGTACGTCGCGCACCTTGGTGCGTGCGCTGCAGGCAGCATTTTTTGCTTTTGGCAAGCAGGTGCGTAGCGCTTGCACTTCAAACGGCAGCTGCGCGGCACTGGCCCATTGTGGTGGCCTTTATTATTTATTTGGGTACACTGACTGACATAAGTGTCAGTGAGTGTCCCCAAATAAATTATAAAGGCTGCCGCAACGGGCCAGTGCCGCGCGGCCGCCGCCCTCAAAAGAGTGACGCCTGGGGCAGACCCCCCCCCCCCCCCTAGCTACGTCGCTGGTGGCAGAGGAACACTGGCTGTGAGCGGGCACCCTCCTGTACCTTTACTGCAGGAATGCTGTGCCATACCTTAGTTGTGGCGCAGCGGCCGACTTCGGAACACAGAGGCTCACGGTTCAATCGCTGGTGGCAGATCAGCCCAGCACCATGTGACTCTGGGCAATAGCTTGCTTAATCTTCCCGACAGCCCCCAGCGCCTTGACTCCCTCGGGTGCTTGTTCTTGCTTTAGAAATACTGGACATTTACAGTGTCCCCTTTCTGCCAGCTATGGATACGGCAGGTGTTTTTTTTTGGGGGGGGGGGGGGTTTCATGTAACGCAAACTCGACCGGAAGGTATCAGAGTGCTTTACATGAGCACCATTTGTGTTACAGACGGACACATTTATTTTGTATATACGGTGGGGTCGTGCGCATTTCATCATAGATAACATACAAAGGAATGCAACTGCAGGAAAAGGGCATGTTATACCATGGCATGACTGGCATGAGAGGGAGGGAGCTCAACATTGTAAACTTACGAGGGGAGCAGGGACAGAAAATGACATCGCTAGACCGTTGGTAAAAAGGGGCATGTCTTGGCATGGTTGGCAATTGGAGAAATGCAAGGTCAAGGCGTGGCTGGCAAATGGGGAGGATCAGTGACACATGAAATTCTCTCCAGCACTTCATGGACGCTGGGCGGCATATGTGGGAATAAAACCGCATAGTTGGTTTATGGGAATTACGTGATCTCATTACGGCATTGACCGTAATAAGGTGATATTTGGGATAAAGTTAGTGTAATTTCATAAAACCAAAAGAAAGCATTTGATAAGAAAAACATTTTATGCTAAACATGAAAAGCTTGTGTTTGAAGTACAATTCTTGCTATGTGCTTGAGTTAGACAAAAAACTAAAAGTATTCCTTATCATTAGTTAAATCTGTTTTTGGGCGAAAATAGGTCAATGTTTGAAAAACTTTTTTTGCAGGCAAAATTATTACATTTACAAAATATTTCAAACTGGCATCTGAATGATAATTCACACTTAATTGCTGACTTTGTTGCCTTGTTGCTCTCATACGATCCGTTCTTGACGCTGATCTAGTTATCCTATGACTAACTGAGGCATTTCTTTAAAAGTAGACATCTTTTTATGACGTAATTATCACTAGGCACAAATGTTGTCTTGAGTCTGGGACTTCAAATCAGAGTACCTTAGCTGTGCTCTGCTGTTTAGGTCTGTAAATTGTGTTTATCTTTAGATAACTCTGCTCTTTAAAGCCGAGATTATTAGATCTTCGACCGTTTTTAGTTAAAATCCCCTCCCTTCAAGACAGCCGACCTTTTTGGGTCTGCTCGGAAACTCAGGTGTTATTCGATCATTCATCATTCTGAGAGGCCCCTTCTAGTTCCTGTGTGCTTGTGAGGTGAGGTATCGGGTGACAGCCTTGCCTGTTGTGGTGGGATGGTTCACTTATTCACTTTCCCCGACCAGCATGGGGAAATGTCAGAACATCATGTGCACGGGAGGCTGGAGTGACAGCCGCAGAAACGAAGAGTGCACGGCAAGGAGTGAAACTTGGGCGACACACCAATGTCAGACTTTAACCTCACGTCTGCGTTATGACGTCAGCTTCGGGAATGGGGTGCACAGCGCTTGCATTTCAAACGGCGGCCGCAGGGCACTGGCCACTGGCCCGTTGCGGCGGCCTTTATAATTTATTTGGGTAGTACACTGACTGACAATAGTGTCCCCAAATAAATTATAAAGGCCGTGGTAACGGGACAGTGCCGCGCGGCCGCCGCCCTCAGAATAGTGACGCCTGGGGCGGTCCGCCCCCACCGCACCCCCCTAGCTACGCCACTGATGGTGTACCGAAATGTGAAAGTATGCGTCTTTCAAGTCCAGTGTGGTGAGAAAGTCGTTCTGGGAGAGGAGCGGAAGTACCTGCTGAAGTGTGAAAATGGTCCGAATGTATGTATGTGTTTAGAGGCCGTAGATCTAAGATAGGTCGTAGAGTCTTGTCTCTTTTTGGTATCAGAAAATATAGGGAGTAGACCCCTACATTTTGCTGATCGTGGGGGACCTGTTCTATTACGTGTTTTTGTAGGAGGGAGACTACCTCCTGTTTTAGTAACGTGGAATGTTCTTGTGACATTGGGGTTGCCTGGGTGGAATGTTAGGGGGGTAGATGTGAGTTCTAGGCAGTACCCTGAACGAATAATTTGGGTCACCCATTTTTCTGATGTGATGGACTCCCAGACGTGAAGGAAATTTTGTAGTCTGCCCCCGACCGGAGTGGGATGGTCTGGAGGGAGCAGGGGAAAGTCATTGGGTAGGCGGTGTGGCAGAGCGGGCGGTATTTGTTTTGCCTTTGCCTTTATTGTTATTGCCTCTATATCCGCCTCTTTGATAACCTTTTGTGAAGGTGGACTGAGGAGGGGATTTGTAGGACGTGGACGCGCTATCTGAGGAGTAGCCTCTGCCCGTGCCTCGAAAGGAAGAGCGGCGAAAGGAGCGCCTAGGGGGGTGTGACTGTAGGGCTCCCATAGACTTCGCCGTATCCGTGTCTTTCTTCATCTTCTCGAGGGCCTCATCTATCTTTGGACCAAATAAATGTTCCTGATCAAATGGATGGTTTAGTATGGAGGCTTGTACTTCTGGTTTAAAGCCTGAAACTCTCAGCCAAGCGTGTCGACGGAGGAGGACACTAGTGTTAATGGCCCTGGTGGCTGTGTCTGCTGCGTCCAAGGCACAGCGTATAGAGGTATTAGTTATGGTTTTACCCTCTTGAATTATTTCATTGGCCCTATTTTTATATTTTTCTGGGAGATGGTGCATGAGGGTTTCTAGCTCATCATAATGCGCTCTGTCGTATCTGGCCAAGAGCGCTTGAGTGTTGGCGATACGCCATATATTAGCCGCCTGGGACACAGTGCGTTTTCCTGACGCGTCCAGGAGCTTTGACTCTTTGTCAGGCGGTGGTGTTTCGCCTGATGCCTGGGAATTAGATCTTTTCCTTGCAGTGGATACCACTAGGGAATCCAGTGGCGCTGGCCCTTTGATGTATGCAGGATCTGTGGGGGCGGCTTTATACTTTTTCTCTATGCGTGGGTTTAGGACCCTAGCCCTGACTGGGTCTTTAAAAACCTCTGGCGCATGTTTTATTACCCCTTTGAGCATAGGTAGTATAGCAGTAGACCTATGTGCATTATCAAAGGTGTCTAGGAGGAAATCTTCCTCTACTGGGTCAGTGTGTAGCTCTACCCCGTGATAATGTGCCGCCCTCTGAAGTAGGTGGTGAAAACCTAGTAAGTCTTCTGGTGGAGATGGCCTGGATGGATAAAGGTCATCTTGTGGGACATCTGGAATGTCTGGATTATTATAATCATCCCAGGGGTCTGGGGATCCTGTAGGGGTGGGGTCTTGTGGCACATCCGCTGGGTCGTAGTATGGGTCCCCCTGATCATCATGGTCTGGAGACGGGGTCAGAGAGCGATGAGGCAGGGGTGGAGAAGGTGGAGGGGGCAGAGGTGGAGGAGGTGGGGAAGGCACTCTGAAAGGGGAGGTAGCACAGTCCTTCCTCTTTGGAGGTGGAGGTGGAGCTGGTTTGTCCAAATGTCTCTTTTTATAAGACAGTGCCAAATGTCCAGTTTTTGGATCCTTGGTAAGTGTCTTTTGCAAAGGATCCGGTGTAAAAAGTTCTTGCGACACTGGTTGTTCGGACGGCGCCGACGTTTTCGGGGCCGATGGCTTTTTAGGCTTGTCTGTGCCGTGCTTCTTTGGAACCTCCGATTTTTTGTTCAGTGCCGAGACAGGCTTCGACACGGGAGTGTCGGTGCCGAGGGCCTTATGATGTTTGGTTGGCACCGAGAGGCTGGGTTTGGACACTGAGGGCTTTGGTACGGGACTCGGTGTCGAGGTAGAGGCCGATCTCTTCTTCGGTGGCGAAGGGTGTTTTTCGGCACCGCTGGCAGGCTGGCTCGAGCCTGAGCCGCCGGAAGGCTTACTTGGCTTCTTCACCGGGCCCGAAGGTGGGGTGTTCGAAGCAGTGTCTTTGGTCTTGCCTAGGCCCGGAGGCGAAGGCGTGACCGAAGCCTTTTTGGGTGTCGGTGTGGGAGGGGGTATTTTACTCACGACCCTCTGCGCCAGGGTGATGTCCTCCACATCCGAGTCGTCGGCTTCGGAAGCACTGACTAGGCCCTCTTCGGTGTGCTGTTGTCCCGGAGCCTCGACGTCGTCCCCGAAGATGTCGACTGGAACGGAAGTCGAGGAGTGCGCCATTTTCCGTCTGGCCCGTCGGTCTCGAATAGTCTTTTTGGATCTAAAAGACTTGCAGGCAGGACAGTCTCGAGCCTCGTGTTCAGGGGAGAGGCAGAGGTTGCACACCTCATGAAGATTGGTGTGGGGGAATTTGGACCCACATCGAGGGCACTTCTTGAATGGAGTTCTTTCCATCAGCCGGGACCGGAGCCTGGATAGGCCCGATGGCCGCCGTCGATGACTGGAATCGAGGGTGTGTCGAAGAAGAAGGTGATTGAGGAGATCAGCATCTAAACAATACCGCGGAGAGCGAGGATTCCGCTTCGATCGTCGAACTGGAATGTTCGAAACCGGAGCGCAAAGTATTGCATCCGAGCCCGATGCCGGAAAAAAACAATCTGAGGATGGAGCCGAAGCCCATGCGCAATACGAACCAAGGGAGGAGTCACCGACCTCGTGACTTCCAAAGACTTTCCAAGAGGAAAAACAAACTGCAAACATCCGGGCCCAACACCAGATGGCGATCTATGCAAAAGTGTGTAATCTGCAGCTCATATGCCTCGAACAGATAACTTTGAATATGAAGTCCAAAAGATTCATCACCAAGACTATGATAATAATTGTAGATTTGTAGCCTTCATGGCAGAAGGCCAGCCATCTTCTCCATATCCTTTACAATGTGGTTCATGGGATTAAAGTCATACTTCCCTTGAAGTCAAGCACCCTTGATGTTTTGGTTCAGACCTGCAGATCCTTGCATCTTTTTAGCCTCAGACCGAGTTCAAATTCTGGTATCTCTTTTTGAGCAGTATGAGGATTTTTCAATGCCCAACACAAGATTACATGGTGTCATTTTTGTGAAGATCAGTCTGGTGCATGTATTGCCTTTGTAGGATGAATATGGAGTATTCAATTATGGTAGGGATCTTTGCAATGCACATTGTGCATGAATGTGAATGTCATGGGACTTTGCTTATTTCTTTCTGTAAGGGAGAGACCTTGACCTGTCCTACTTTGCTGTTGAGGCAGCAACACTTAACCAACTGTATGGCAGATTTTCTGTTTGTGCTTGAGGTTGTGCTGTGGTCTGTCGAATATGTTCTGTTGGATCTACAAAGGATAGATATGCAAGGAAAGTTATGTGCTGCAGTGCCCCAGTATTTGTCTTTGGGAAAGTACCCTGGGCATATTTTAAGTAAATGTGGCACTTGACTACTGGGTGTTTGCCAAAATACAAGGACTAATGATTTAAGATTATTTGCAATTTAGAGGCAAAAAAATTAATCGAAAACTGTTGAGATAAATGTCCTCTGCGTGGAATGAAAATGCAAGAGCCCCACCCCTGTATGTTTTTTCCATAGTGAATTCAATGATCTGCAAGTCACTGGATGTTCTACACGTTTTAACTTAGCTGTCAGTCAGCAGAACTACATCTGCAGACTGAGCCAACGAAAATGAATCCAAAGTCTGAAGGAAGGTTGTGACTGCACCCTCATCCCGTGTTATAAATATGCTGGCAAATGTGGCAGTATGGCTTGCAGCTCATCTGCATGTCTTTTTATCTGTATCCTATGAGGAGGCTGCCTCCTGGTTTTTCCTGGTTTTTTGCTGAAGGAGATCTATCCCAGATAGGAGACACAGATGTTGGTCTGGAGACCATCAGCTACGGAGTTCTAGGTAGACACAGGTTCAAATTAAAAAAGAAATCTGCACTGGGTCCATGGGTGAAATCCTGTAGGGTCTTGTGTCTAGACTGGAAATAATTGGAGTCTTTTAAATGGCAGTGTACAGCTCATACAAAGTGTCTCAATGTCAACTGTCATTGAAGCAAAAGATGATTCAACATCAATGTCTTTTCTGCCATGAAGGTTTTGACAGCGCGCAATGTGACATCCAGTGGTGGAAACGTGCGCATACAAACAGTGAACATGTATGCTCTGTACCTCTAGTTGACATCAATCTCCTTGATGTCAAGTGGGATTGATTTCTCTTTCTTCTAGGATCTTTTTCCCAAGGTCTCATGCTTCTGGAGTCCTTGTGGCCACGGACGTAGGCACAGTAGAGAAAGAAGCAACCCAGAGGGGCTTTCTTCGTGGCCACCATTTCTTCTAATTTGCAGTCTAATCCCCCAAAAATCTGTAGATGACATTCTGGACATTTTTACAAAAAACTCATTCAGTGGTTGAATGGGAGCCTAGAAGGTAATATTAAACAGACCTGATGCACGGCTGAAACTGCCTATTTTCTACCTGATGTAGGGCACTTTAGAAATAGAGATTGTAACAGAAAATTGACACTTGTAAAGCCTGAAAAATATTTTAAATCTTTCACAATGATAGAAACATTGAATGAAGTTGAATAACTAGAAGTTCTGTGAGAAAAAACAGTAAAAAAATGGTTAAAAACAACCCACTCTTCCTAGGACCCATTCTCGCTAGCAGGAAAAGAGAACAGGCTCTGAAAGGCAACCGCCAGTACAATGCATGGTGGATTGGAAGCAACTAGACCTCTAAAGAGGCTCAGGCAGGTGACCACGATGTATGCACTGCTCAATGTAATGGCCATCAGGCTTCATTTTACCCATCTTCAAAATACACTTTTCAACATCCAATTTCTAGATAGCTGCTGCACTGTAATTTGTAAAAAGAGTTTTTCACTAGTTACAGGACTATACATTAAGGACAACATGTCCTGGTTAGGCTATGTAGTAAGTGGCCTGCTTTTACATGGGACCTGTTAAATTCACATCCTTTTTGGAATTATTTATGGAAAAACTGTTCGGGGTACCCAGCATGTAGTAGAGAGTTGATCCACAACCCTGACAACAAACAAGGACTTTGTCTTGCTCTGGAACCAATTTGGTAGCTATCAAAAGCAAACACCTTAGGATCTGCTGTAGTAGATCGGAAGATGTTTTGCAAAAATTGGGACAGGAACCAAGCAGGTATGAAGAAAAGATTAAGGCATAACCTATCAATATTATTTTCAGAATGCAGTACTTTTGGACGATGGGAGACCCACCCGCAAACCCATTTGGATGTTCTTTGACTGATGAAATTAGAATGAGCTGAGGCCCTCAAGGAGTTCCTGAAAACATTGATGCGTTTTCAGAGTCAAACCATAAGTAAGACAGTTGTGCTCACACGTGGAGCTCATGCTTGCAGTGCAACAGGCCTCAAGCTGCACTTCACTGACACCAGTCTGAGTTTGTATAAGATCCAATCTAGCTAGGTCCTGCCCTAGAATGTTGAGCTGAACCATTTTCAGTGGAACAAAACTAAGTTGGATTTGTATTCCACTCAACATCTTATGGTGCCTGAGGTGGTAGCAGTCATGTGCATGGAACACAATATATTGCCTTACCTAAGTAAGCACTGGGAGAAGGACTATTTCCCTACAGCTTGTCTAGATTTGAAAGTATGTAACAGCTCAGATGTAGCCACTGATGAATGGAATTTTGGAACTTAAGGACTTAGCCCTAACTAACCTGCTTTGCATTTCTCCAGGGCTTTGAGTTAATCGAGCAAACTGAAATTTCCTGTAAAAGGGTACATACATTTTTTGGTCCTGAAAGTCAGACCGTAATGATGCCCTAGGCTAGGCATGTGGGAACTAATATAGGGGGATATTATTTGGTCGGGCTCCATTGTTCACCAAGTCCTTAACTGAAGCTGTGCTCCAAGAACTACTAAAGCTTTTCAAGAACCGAAGAGAAATCCTCTGCAGGGTAACGGATACACTGTATAATTTGTTCTATACTACACAATTTAGCAAACTGTAGAAGCATATGATGAGGGACAAAATTAAAAGTCTCAGATTTAGTTGCATTTGGATTAATTTCATTAACTGCTTTTCTGTGTCTTCGCTTCCTTATTCAGGATCATAATATGGAAAAGTGACAGGCCTTTTCCTGGCAAATGACTGCACCAGGATCTCCCACCATCACTACCAGAAATGTTTCATCATTTAAAGCTTATCATCACATCCATGTGTTATGTTTGATGAAAGCGCATATGGGAAAGGGAAGGTTCAGCAAAGGGGAGAAATACATTTATTTTAGCTACAAGTTTGCAACCAAAGAGTAGATGCTATAGTTCTGTCATTATGCACACACAGACCACCTAGATTCCTGAAACCACTTTCTGATGAAAAGGATTTCTATGGTCTAGCATTAACAGACAAGACATGCTAAAGAAGAGAAGAGACTGCTCCTGTTTCACCTCATGAAAACACCAACTTGACATGTGCTCTACATTTGGGTTGTTACTGTCTGATAAGAATGGTGTGCATACCTGCACAGACAGAATTGGTTCATATCTTCTTCAAATATGAGCTCTGAGGTTTTCGCAAGCACTAGAAGTGAATGGGGAGTGTTGGGACGGAAATATCCTCTGCCTCGTGTGCAGGCATGTTTCCTGCTCTCAGTGCCCGACTATGAGCATCTGGTATTCTGTTTTTTTAATTTTTGATCCTAGCCTCACACTAATCTAACATGTGCGCGCTATGGCCTAGCTCTGATATGAGTCAGGTCCTGGAGGGACATATCATGTGACATCCCCTAAGTGACAGGTGGCTACTGTCCCTGTCACAGGTTCAAACATGCACCATAGCATGTTTTGTAATGAATCTAGTGTGAGCAGAAATTTTAATTTGTGTCACAGGAATCTATTGTGAGCAGAAATGTTTATTTGTGGCACAGGTGTGGTAGGCTATTGCCCTACTTGTGTAAAGATCCGCTGCTACAAATGAACTACCGATCCCTGTGATATCACAATCACATTCATGTGTGTATGTACACATATATGTGTTATTTGTGGATTACACACACTGAGTATGTCTGAGTGAACCAGCGGGAAGACCTAACTCTTGTGCACAAAATGGGGGTGAGGTTACTTTCACAAACAGTGAAAGTAAACTTAGTTACTTTCACTCAGTTTCTTTAGAAGTGTATTACAGACATTCCTGAGACTGAAAGAAGGATAAGTTACTTACCTGTAATCCTAGTTCTCTTCCAGGGGTATACTCATCAAAGTCATAACCACTGAATAGTCCCGCCTACGTGCAGGGACCCCGGAGCAATAACAAGTAATATGCATATACCTACATATATATATATATATATATATGTGTTTATAATTCAAATGTGCGTTTAATCATTGATACTGTCTGCTACTAGATTCTTTTCAGCTAAATTTAATATCATATTATGCAATGTATTGTATGAGTTTATATCTTACCTACAAAAATTCTGGGCTTTAGCTGTGGTGTAACTGCTTAAGTAGCATTTTGGTTTGCACGCTGACTGCATCCATTATAGTATGCTTTCTATGTCCACTTAATGATCCAATGGGAATGGCTATTTACTTTGTTTGTATTCTGGCGCCAAACCAGACTGACGAAGGCTTCTTGAAAGCCAAAACGCGTATCTTTTGCCTCTGGTATTGAGGGCAACCTTGCTCAATACATTTATGCTGAATTTTAACACCTCAAGTCCGTGCCTTCTGCCATGAAGTTTTTGTGGGAGCTGGATTTGTGTGGTTCATCTGATGCAGCGCGAGTGGTCGTCACGCTTTCACGGAACACAAGTTCTTTGTGGCACTCCCTTCTGACTGGAACTTTGGAGGAGTACGGGTGTGCTATCAGGGGAGCCCCCAGTGGGTTAACCAGGATGAGGAACGAGGATGACTGCAGTGGGAGACCTGGGTCTCGGCAGCGGGGTGGTTCTTGCAACTGCCAGCACGGGGTCCATGTTCTCTCGAGCAAGAAATGCCTTGCCTGGAAGACTGTTGCCTCCTGGTAACTGGGCACTGCTGACACCGAAGTTGACGCGGTGAGGTTGTTTTGGCAGTATCTTGTTATCCATGGGTCCCCCTCAACCCCGAGTTGTGTACCATATTTTCATTTTACTAATGCTGTCATCATCAGATGCATTGACATTTGCCGTTGCCCGGCCACAGGTGATTCGAACTTTGATCTTGTGGCAGCTGTTATCATTTAAAAATAACCAGTGACTTTGACTAAGCAGAACGAAAAACACGGTGCAAATTGCCTACTATTTCATTGGCTAGGTTGTGGCATTATGGGTATGGTAGTCCCGTGGGGGTAGAAAGCATGTGCTTGATAGTTGGCTTTGAGTGATTATACTACTCCCGGTCACGGAATTGGCCCCATGTTGAAGTTCAATTTTCCGTTCCCAGTGCAGCATGAAGCTTGCAAATAATAACTGTGGTATTAAATGTATGGCATAAATACAACAGACTTCGCAGTCAAGGTCAGAGGTCACACTTCGGTGGTTGAGTCAGAAGCTCAGGAGAGCTGGAAACGGGACAATTGCAGTGATTAATTATTTTAGCACTAATAATGACATTCAGTAGCATGATGTTTATAAGTTCGTTTCACATAATTTTTAAATTTGGCAAATACAGATTTATGGTTTTAGCGATGCAAACCTTAAAAGCCAATCTCGTACCAGGATGGATGTGTTTATAATTCAAATGTGCGTTTAACCTTTGATACTGTATGCTACTACGTTCTTTTAAGCTAAATGTAATATCGTATTATGCAATGTATTATATGAGTTCATATCTTACCTGCAACAATGCTGGGCTTTAGCTGTGGAATAACTGCGTAAGTAGCATTTTGGTTTGCACGCTGACAGCATACATTATAGTATGCTTTCTATGTCCACTTAATGATCCAATGGGAAAGGCTATTTAATTTGTTTGTATTCTGGTGCCAAATCAGACTGACGAAGGCTTCTTAAAAGCCGCCAAATCAGACTGACGAAGGCTTCTTGAAAGCCGAAACGTGTATCTTTTGCCTCTGGGATTGAGGGAAACCTTGCTCAATAAATTTATGCTGAATTTCAAATATATATATATATATTGGTTGATGTGAAACTCCGAGACCACGTTAGGAACGAACTTCGGGTAAGTTCGTAACACCACTCTGTTCGCGTGAAAAACGAGATAAGGCTCTGTAGAGCATAAGGCTTGTATCTCGCTCACCCTGCGAGCAGATGTGATTGCCACAAGAAATGCAGTCTTCCACGAAAGATGCTGAAGGGAAGCTTTGTGGATAGGTTCGAATGGGGAACCCATTAACTTAGAGAGGATCACATTAAGCTCCAAGGAAGGGGATGGAGACCTAACGGGTGGGTAGACCTTTTTTAGACCCTCCAGGAAATCCTTAACCACTGGCATCTGAAAGAAGGAAGTCTGAGTGGGGGACTTTCTATATGCTGTAATCGCTGCCAGGTGAACCTTTATGGAGGAATATTGCAAACCTGCTTTGGCTAAGTACAGTAAGTAAGGTAACAGTACCTGTTCCTGACCTCGAATAGGGTCATGACCCTCAGTAGTACACCACATGTAAAAACGCTTCCACTTAAAAGCGTAAGGCCACTCTGGAGCAACCAGGATCATCTCTGTCTTGGATTGGTACAGTTTCCTAGGGGAATGAGGGAGACTGGTGCAAAGGCGTAGAGTAAATGTCTCTGACCAGTCTATCAACAGAGCATTCCCCTTGGATCCTGGTTACGGGTATCTGGAGGCGAAGACACGGCATTTTGCGTTTTCTGCATCCGCGAAGAGATCTATGTCTGGTGTTCCCCAGCTGCGAAAGAGGTCTTGCGCAACTTCTTGTTTTAGCACCCAGTCGTGCGCTTCTGCGAAGTGCTTGCTTAGACCGTCCGCCTGGACGTTGAGGACGCCTGGTAGGTGAATTGCAGATATCTTCATGTCTCGTGCTAGTAGCCACTGCCAAACCGCTTGCGCTTCCAGAGACAGAGGTCTGGACCTGGTGCCTCCCTGCTTGTTCAGGTAATACATCGTTGCTGTATTGTCCGTCTAAACAAGCAAAGCAGTCCACCTGATGGAAGGGAAGAAGGCCTTGAGAGCCAGATGAACCACTCTGAGCTCCACCATGTTTATGTGGTATAGCTGTTCTCTTTCTGACCACAGTCCTTGTATCTGCAGGGGCCCCATGTGAGCGCCCCATCCCTGAAGGGACGCGTCCGTCACCAGAGTCCGTTTGGGAAGCTCCTTGTGAAAGGAGACTCCTATGAGGAGATGAGACCGCCGCATCCACCAACTGATGGAGACCCGGACAGATAAAGGTATGGTTACAGTGGCTTCCCAGCGATTGGAGATTTGAGACCATTGAACCTGCAGAGTTTGCTGCAGAGGTCTCATGTGAAGTCTGGCGTTTGGGACCAGAAAAATGCACAAGGCCATCCAACCCAGTAGGGATGAAACATGTCTGGCCGTGGGATGAGGTATCTTCAAGAGGGTCTGACACTTGTGGAGAATGGATGATAGTCTCTCCTCCGAAGGATACGCTGTTGCGTTTACTGTGTCCAGAGTTGCGCCCAGGTAATGTATCCTCTGTGTTGGATTGAGGATGGATTTTTTAAATTGACGTGCAGACCCAGCTGTCGCAGTTGCTGAATGCAGTAAGTGAGGTGTTGCTGCAGAAGAGTTGGAGACGCACTCTTGAGAAGCCAGTTGTCTAGGTAAGGGTAGACAAAGATTTGCTTCCTCCTCAAGAACGCAGCTATTACTGCCATGCACCTTGAGAATGCGCGAGGAGCCGACTTCAGCCCGAATGGCAGGACCGTGAACTGGAAATGGTCTGACTGAATGCGAAATCTTAGAAACTTCTGATGCTTTCGAGAGATTGGGATGTGGAAATAGGCATCTTGAAGATCTATAGAACACATCCAGCCCCCTTGATGTAGGTGCGGGATTATTTGATGTAATGTCAGCATTCTGAACCTCTCTCTCAGAATGAGTTTGTTGAGAAGCCTGAGATCTAGTATAGGCCTGAACTCCTTGTTTGGACCTTTCTTTGGGACCAAAAAATATTGTGAGTAGATCCCCTGTCGACGTTGGTGCCATGGGACCTCCTCGATGGCCTCCTTTAGGAGTAGAGCGGATACCTCTTCTCTCAGAAGATTTATGCGATGGATGACAGTTTTTCGAGGAGGAATAAAAGGTGGAGGGGACTTGAACCTGATGGAGTACCCATTCTTCACAATATTGAGCACCCACTTGTCTAGTGTGATTTTGGTCCACTCTTCCAGATAGAAACGGACACTTCCCCCAACCAGAGTGGGTAACAGAATAAGGGGAAGCATGCCCTCACTGCTTCTGTTGTTGCTTGGCAGCAGGTGTAGACTGTCTGGAGTTCCCTCCTCGTCCTCTACCAGGACGACGCTTGTTGGACTGTGATCTTCCCGGATGTTGCTGGGAGGACCACAGAGGAGTTTGAACCCTCTGTTGGTATCGGCGGCGATCATAGGGGCGGTAGCGTTGCCTGAAGTCCTTCCTCTTCTCGAGCCCAACCGCCTTCACAGTGTCTAGTTCGGTCTTCATTCTGGACATTTCGTCATCAGCATGAGAGCCAAAGAGCGATGTCCCATTGAAAGGAAGATTGAGGATTCGATGTTGAGCCTCTGGCTTCAAACCCATCAATCTCAGCCAGGCAGGACGACGGGCACAAATCCCATGTGGGTATCCATGGGCAGCTAAGTCAGAGGCATCAGCTGCTGCACTGATGACCTGATTGGCCACCAGAGCCCCTTCATGGAGGACCTCCAGGAAGTCCTGCCAGTCTTCCTTTGGTCGCTTCTCTGTGAAGCGTGAGAAAGAGTACCGCAGAGAGCGGTCGTACCGACCCAGTAAGGCAGAGGCGCTGGTTACCTTTATATAGGATACTGAGGTGTTGCACATCCTCTTGCCGACGGACTCCATGGCCTTACTGTCTTTATCCGGGGGTACCGCAGATGATGCTGCCCCGTCTGGTTCTTCCGTGCCGCTGACACAATAACCGAGTCTGGAGGAGGGTCAGCTCTCAGTAAAAGCGGGTCCTGCTCAGGAGCCTTGTACTTCTTAGTAATCCACGACAGGGCCGCCCCCACCGACGCTGGAGTCAGGAATTTCTGAAGAGCAGGCTCTAGCAGGCCAGGCACCAGGTGAAGCAAAGGTCTAGATGAAGACCTGTGGTGAAGTGTTTTGAAGATGACTGACGTTGCAGGAGTAGAAACAGGCATCTCAATATGAAGCTTCGCAGCCCCTCTACACCAGACCTCATTGAAGGTTACAATGTCATCAATGGGCGATACTCTACTTGGAGGAGAGGAAGAAAGAGTAGGAGAGTAGTCTGCCTTTGATGGTCTGGAGTCTGAGGACCACGAAGATCTGTGGCTTCGTCTCCTAGGAGAGCGGTGGCAAGATCTGGATGCCGGACTCCTAGGAGAACGTGATGTGCGCCTTCTCAAAGCCAGTGACCTTTTCGGAGTGGCACATCACTCATGTCTCCGAGGAGTGCACTGATTGTATTATAGGAGATCTGGATCTGCTAGGGGTATGTGAAGGTCTTGTTATCCTTCGGATCTTCCACTCCCTTATGTCCCCCAGCCATCTCGGGGAGATGTTAGTTGCAGGGGCTGGAGCCGGAACTGGTGAGGTTTCAGGAGTGACTTGAACTATCTGAAGTCCCAGGGAGGAAGAGACACTCCTGGAGGTCATGACCTGGACGTCCTTTGGCGTCGAGCAGTCTCTCAACGTCGCCCTAGGTCTCTTGGCAGGAGGAGACTTGTGACTGGACTGCAATCTCCTTGACGCCGATCTCCTTGACGTTGATCTCCTCACCGTCGATCTAGACCGCGATCTTCCTGACCTTCTAGGTCCAGAGGGTGATGTGCAACCTTCTCGCCGTCGACCTCCTCGGTGACGGATGCGTCGACGTCGTGCATCTCGACGGCGAATGCCTGTGCTGACGCGTCATCGGAGAGCGACTGTGCCTTACCGGCATCGAGGCCCTCGTTCGGTGCTTCTCACCTGAAGTCGTTCGCTTTGATGGCGAAGGAGGCCTCGACGTCTACTTTGACACTGACTCTGGGCACAAAGGTATTTTGGAAGTCGATCTGTCCCTCGACAGCGTGTGAGACCGGTGTTTTCTTCTCTCATCTTTTTCTTTGCGCTCCAGCCTTGTTTGAGAGGAGGGCTTCTTTGAGGGATGTTCTTCTCGACCACTTGCTGCATCCTTTACTCTATCCTGCATAGAGTGCAGTTTAATCTTCTCCCTTTCTCTAAGGGTTCTTTTTGAAAACTTGCTGCAGTAGTAGCACTGGTCTGGCTTGTGAGATGAAGGTAGACAAGTAATACAGACTGAGTGTGGGTCTGCCTTAGCCATTTTTTTTCCAGAGGCCGGGCACTTATTAAATAAGGCCGGCATTATGACAGGAAAAAATAGACAAAAATCAGAACAACAACAGGGTTTAGTAAGCCAAGTACTAAAGACGTCGAGTGAAACTAAAAAATTCCACTTTAGACCAACAATTAGTGATAAAAAAAAACACTAACTGGCGAGCTCAATGCTCCAGGATCCTCACAGGAGCCGGAAAAAAGAACTGACCTAACTGTCACCTGTGGTGCATGATGGGAGCCTGGGGGTTCCTGGAGGTCTTAAAGGCACGGTGCCAGTTTTTCCAACTGTTCTATATGCAGCCTCTCTAGGCTAATCTACCTCTATGATCTTGCCTTTTTACCTTTGAAAATAAAGGTTGTGTTTTTCAAAGAAACGTGAAAGCAGTTTTCTTTATCTCTATCATGAAGTATGTTTCTTTATTATTTCAAATGTAAAAGATTTACAATGCAATTGTGGCAGTTTTGAACCTAGTAATGTGAGATATCTCTCTCTCTCTCTCTCTTCGGGGTCCCCGCACGTGGGCGGGACTATTCAGTGCTTATGACTATTGATGAGTATCCCCTGGAAGAGAATGAGATTTACACACAGAATAGAAGAAAGAGGAGACCCGATCCCCCTAAAAATTAATTGAGGTCCCTTTTCCTTTAGAGAGCTGTTGCTTAGCCTCCCTGAATACTCCCATTTGGTGGTTGATAGGTGGTGAAGGTTGGGGCTGCAGTTCCTGTTGTCAGAGTGTGAAGGGTCCTTTAGAAAAGGTGCAGCGTGTTGCCTCTTTAGCCATCCACAGAAAGATTAGATCTTTTTATGCCTCTGTTGTGGGTGTTCCAGCCTGGAGACGGCCATACTATGAGAAGCATCACTCTAAATAATGGCAGAGTCTGAAAAACTGCCAGATAAAGAAACACAAATGAAGAAGAACTGAACCAAACAGGTTCTGGAAGTGCAAAGGGTAATATACAGCCCCTGTCTGATCTCTCTGATTAAGAATGGAAGCTTTTAACCCACTTGCTGTTCCAATTCCAAATTCTCTTCAACAAGAAAGGGAAGCTCCTGAAGTACCAAGAGGACTAGTGTGCAATCAAGGTTGGTGTCTGCCTGGTAGCCAACTTTCCAGAGGTGAGGGATATCACCTACAGTATGATTGGAAGAAAGAGCTGTTCCTTTTCCTCGAACACCTTGTGGATGCTGCAGATGACCCCAGTGCTGTGGCTCCATCTGACAGAGACTTGAGGAAGCATAACTAGCATGCTCCACTGTTGGAGACAGAAACCTCTGCCATAGAAATGGATTTGCTCCTAAATCAATGACTCACTCAGCCCAGGAGAAAGAATGCTTTGCCACAACAAGCAGGACAATCCACTGCAGAGGGTCTGGTAAATAAAACAACTGCACAACTACTACTGCCTATGGACTCTGCTGCACAGCCGGTGTCAGCTCGGAACAAGTGGACATGCTGCGCGATGCAAATGCGTCTTCCCTGACCATGGGAGGAACAGGACTGAAGAGCAGGAGGCCAGAGTGAGGCCTACAGCAGACACAAGGGTGAGACAAACATTGAGAGACTGATTGCTTTCTAGTGCCTACTAGACCCAAAGGGGGGAGCATTGCACCTATATTGAAACCTACACCACAGTACCTTAGACAAGGAAGGTGGATGGGAAGAAACGGAGTACCTGATACTTTTGTGAGTGTGTAGTACTGAGTTCTGCATTGGAAAGAAAGTACTTCTCTCTTTTGTTTTATACAAAGATAAGCTAGACAATCAAGATTTTAGACAGAGCTGGACAATCATGTTATTACACGGTTAGGTGTCTGTTGAGTATTAGACTTATTGTATGACCACACTAACCTCTTTCAGACGCCTGTGACTGTCTGCCTTTTCTACCATTGAGAGTAACGTACTGACCTTGTTACAAAAGCAATAGTTACGATCTCCAAGACAGCAGAGGCAAAAAAAAACACCAACCATGGCTGTGGCTCAGTAGCCAATGCTTCCTCAGTGCCCTCCCCCCCAAATTGGGTCTGACACAAAGCAAACTAGAAAGTGGGTGATTCAGAACCATACATAAGGGGGTATGACAGTCCTCCACAGTGGGTCTCTATTTGTTGTATGCAGAACTTTATGATTTTAGTCATAAACATGGGAACCAAAGGCCTGGCATGTATCATTCTTCCAGGAATAATGACTCGATCGAACTAGATCCACAAAACTAGTATTACCCTTTTTTGGATACTGACGGTTTTGAATGCAGGTCACCCATTGTGGAAATTAATTGTCCAAAGAAAGACTACTCCACAGTCAACAGTGGCTTTCATAGTGTAGATGGAGCAAGTGGCAGCAGGCTTATACATTGGGACCAAGTTACAAACTTGAACTATGTGTTAATCAACTGCACAGAACTACTTTTCTGGTTGTGGTTGATCCTAAGGCTAAGTGGATTAATGTTAACATTTTTAAGCAAAGTTTCCCCCTGAATAGAGGCATGACTCAGAGATTGAGAGTTTGCCCTTGAAAATGCCCTGTTGGTTTTGGTGTCTCTAACATAGCCTTGATTTGTTGGACTAGAACATCTAGGAAAATATAAACTCTATTACCAAATTGTTCTCTCTTTCTCAATTGTCAGTCTAGGGCCTGCAGAATCTTGAACAATCTCCACTCCAGATAACCTGGATGATGATGATGATGTTTCCCTGGTGTTGAAAAAAAGATTCAGCAAACAAGGGTATTCATAGTATTTTGTAGAACATTTAACAATGTAACACACTTGTATGCTGATCAAATAAATTGGCAGATGAGGAAGATGTTGAAGTGATTTATTCAAGATTTCCTGAGACATTAAGTGATCTGCAGAAACTAAAACAGTATGGAGTTGGAGGATTCCACTGAAGAGGGGAAAATACCTCCTTTCAGTGAAACTGCAAAATTCCTCTCCCAAATAATGGCAGCCTTTAGTGAAGCTTGCTGTAATATTTTGTTTGACAGTACACCCAGCTTTGGCTTTGCATAAGGAAACACAACCTGGGATTCAGAAAGCAATGCCTTGGGTTAACTGCAAAAAGAACAATTGATAGACGGAATGCAAAACGATGGCAAACATTCCCCCCCAGTACAGAGATCTGGCCCTAAATCCAGTTTTTTTTTTCTCACCATGCCATTGCAGTTTATACAAATCAGTCTTGACCATGCGCCCCGTGTGAACAGTCCAGTCCAAACTGCCAATCCAAGTCCGCCCTGGACCCGAAACAAGCATCCTAGGACCGGTTTCAGAGTATCACCACTCATTAGCCAGGCTAGCTTAACTCCAATGGCATGGCGAGCACCAGACCCACGTGTGGGTTTACCAGTCCCACTCCGGTGACAAATACAACAAGAACAATTGATAAGACGGAATGCTGAACAATGCTAAGCATTCACCCCTAGTACAGAGAACTTGGGCCTAAATCTATCGCTTTTTGCTCACCATGCCATTCCAGTTTGGACCCAGCCATATTCAAATAAGTCTTGACCCTGCTTGCAATAGGAACAGTCCAGCCTGAACTGCCAGGCCCGGTCCTAAACCGGTCACAGGATGCTGGTGTCAGGTCCAGGGAGGACCTAGCTTAGCAGTTCGGGCGGACTGTTCCCATCAGGAGCAGGGCCAAGACTGGTTTGGAAATGGCTGGATCCAAACTGGAGTGGCATGGTGAGCAAAAGAACCATGGATTTAACCCAGTTCTCTGAATGGGGGTCAATGTTTGCAATGTTCAGCATTCTGTCTAACATTTATTTGTGCAGCAATTGTTTTAAAAAAAGGGCAACCTTTGTTGGAATTCCATAAGAAACAGAGTGTACATGATTTTCAAAAGTCATTTAGCGTTTAAAAAAAGTAAACAGCATTTGAGGCTGAAGGAATGCAGCCTATTTCTGCACCAGTATATGGCTGAGGCAAAAAACATTTGGAAAATAATTTTGCTCAGATGGCATGATATTGGTATCTTTCACTCGTTGAACGAGTCCCTTTTTTCCCTAAAAGGTCGGGTAATGTGGTTTAAAGAAAAATGCTAATTTTCACTAACACACTCTGTAGATCTTATGGCCAGAACAAATACAGTCTTTCATGACAGCATTTACACACCCTCCTGCATCTGGTGCATAACCGTTGAGCGAACTAATTTTAAGGTTGCTAATCTATAGGTCTCATCCGGATTCAAAAAGCCTCTTTCAAATTGGAGGAATGTCTCTAATATTATGATATAGATCTTGACAATCTCTTATTTAAGGATCTTGTGAAAAACAATTTACAGCATACACAACGCACAATGGAGTATAAGCTTATAAGATTTCGAAATGTGCTGTTAGATAGCTCCGTTAGATAACCAAGGCTCTGTGGGCCACGGTCAGATGCACATTTGCTATAAGTTGTTATGAAATGAAAAGAAGAATGTAACTTTATTTGTTTTTGTTATTAAACTTACTGAATAAAATTGATCTGTTTTTTGTGCAAACAAATCATTTTGATAGTTATATATGGTTGCCAAAGAAGTTGAGGTTTACACTTCCCCTTTAGGGACCACTGTTTTCTCTATTAGCTGTCCTGCTCTGGTCCCAGGGTTACTGAGTTGCCCCATTTTTCTTTGAGCTCATATATCAGCTAGGGCATACTTAATTCCATAGTCCTAGGATTTGCTTCAATTGCATATCCACTGTTTCTGGAGTGGTCTTTCTCAGGCAACATTGCGGGTTGAAAAGTATAAAGTATTACCTCATCCCCAGTAGTACTTTGTATTTTCTTAGAGTGAGGTGAGACTTAGCATGGTTGCCCTGAGCTTATCTCATTAATCTTTTGCTCTTTCTCAAGAAGATAATGCTTTACGGTGTCTGCAGAAAAGCTGGTCTCTACAAACAGATTTTGTTGCAAAGGGGTGAGCATCGGCTTCATTCTGTTGGGAGTGAAGTCCTATTTCTTCAAAAGACCTAACGTCTGTTCACTGGTTCCGAGGTTTGTTGCAGTGAAGTAAGGAAGGAAAAGTTACTCACCTGTAATCCTAGTTCTCTTCCGTGGGAAGCCTAAGAACTTAATGTCCAGAGAATGCAAGGACTTTTCTGCTGGCATTGATGGATCGGGGAAAAAAGTGTGTATGGAAATAATTTGGTGTGGAAATCCAAAACCACCTTAAGGAGAAAACTGTGGTGTGTTCTCATAACCACTCTATTACTATGGAATACAGTGAATGGTTCAGTGGCGCGTAGAGTCTGAATCTCACTAACTCCAGACGCAGAGGCAATAGCAACTTGTAAAGCTGCAATCCATGTAAGATGTTGTAAAGTGGCTTTGTGTATGGGTTCAATGGGAAGACCCATTAATTTAGAGAGAACGATGTTAAGTTCCCAAGGAGGAGAATTGGACTTAACTGGTGGAAAAACCTTTTTAATACCATCTAGAAAATCTTTAATCACTGGTATTTCAAAAAAGAAGGTTTGTGACAGAGACTTCCTATAGGCAGTTACATCCTCAAGATGAATCTTAATAGACGAAAACTGTAAGTCAGGCCTTGCTAGATTAAGATATGGTATAAGTACATCTTCTTGACAGGAAGAAAGATTGTGCTTGTTCTGGATGAACTAAATGCAAAATCTCTTCCACTAGAAGGAGTATGACTTTCTTGCGGATGGATGCTTGGCTTCTCTTACAATGTTCATGCACTCTTGTACTAGACCTAAATGACCATTTTGCAGGAATTCAGAAGCCAAGCGGTTAAGCTCAGTGACGGAAGGTTGGGGTGCAGAAGTTGTCCTCCGAAATTTCCTATAAAATGTCGGCACGGCAATCTAGTGTGTGGTCGCTGACAGGTGGAAAAGATCCATGAATCACAACTGATGAGGCCAATCCGGTGCGATCATTTTGTTCTGGACTCGCAGAATTCGACAAGCACTGTCAGTATGAGAGGAATTGGGGGAAATGCGTAGAGATATTTCCCTACCCCGTCTATCAAAAATGCATTACCTTTCGACCCTGGTTGGGAGAACCTGGATGTGTAGTCTTGGCATTTTTGGTTGGTTATGTCCGCAAACAAACCTATTTATGGATAGCCCACTTTCAGAAAATGTCTTGCAAGACTTTGTAGGTTAGAACCCAGTTGTGCTTTTCTTGAAATACTCAACTGAATGAATCCACCTACATGTTCTGAACATGATAAACAGGTGTTATGGTTAAGATCCTGGTTATTAACCATTTCCATATGGCTTGTGCTACAAGAGATAGGGGTTGAGAATGAGTTCCTCCTTGCTTGTTTACGTAATGCATTGTTGGTCTGAACAAGCAGGGAGTTTGTTGTTTTTAATGGATGGAAGGACTTCTGGGCAAGAAAGACTGCTCTCAATTCTAGAAGACTGATATGTTTCTCTTTGTCCGACCATACCCCTTGAGTTTGCAGGTGTCCGATATGACCCCTCCAAACCTGGAGGGAGGCGTTTGAGATCAAAGTATGAATTTGCAAATCTGAATGGAGTGGTATTCCTCCTAATAATTCTTCAGTTGATTCCATCATGGAAGAGATAGGATTGAATGCTATGAGAGGGTCAGTATCTTTTCTTAGCAATCTGAGAATTGATACCACCGATCTTCTAGGCATTGTTGCAAGGGCCTCACGTAAAGCCTTGCATGTGGAACTGGAAAGATCCAAAAAGTCAATGGCCCCAGTAGAGATGCGATCTGCCTCGCTGTTGGATGAAGAGTACTTAAGAGATGGTGACACTTGAGATTGATTGATAATAACCTCTCCTCCAAAGGATATACTTTTGAGGATTGCTCATCCAGGATTGCTCAAAGGTATTGTATCTTCTGAGTTGGGTGGGTAGGAGATTTTCTGAGGTTTACCTGCAGACCAAGGCTGGTTAGGGTTTTGAAGGAAGACTGGAAATGTTTCTCTGTCTCCATTGTTGTTATGCCGTTTATTAGCCAGTCCCCCAGGTAAGGAGAGATGAATATTTTCTGTTTCCTTAGATACGCTGCAAAAACCGGCATGCATTTTGCAAAGGTTCGAGGGGCTGACTTTAGCCCAAAAGTTAGAACTTTGTATTGATAATGATCTGTGCCTACTTTGAAATAAATAATGTTTTTCGATGTTTTGCTATTATTGGAACATGAAAGTAGGCGTCTTGGAGGTCTATTGAACACATCCAGTCTCCTTGGTGAAGTTGAGGATAGAACTGGGATAATGTCAACATTCTGAATTTCTCCTTCTTTACGCATTTGTTTAGTACTTGAAGATCGAGTATGGGTGTGAAGTCTAATTTTGGTTCTCTCTTTGGCAACATAAATATTGGGAATAAATTTGCAATCCTTTCTGATGATGAGGAACTTCCTCCACCACATACTTCTGCATAAGTTTGTTAATTTCTTTTTGCAGTAGGACTTTCTGAAGTAGTGAGGGTTTGTATGGTGACTGCAGGAGGAGACCTGAAGTGAAGAGAACAAAATGAGCTACTTACCTGTAACTACGGCTCACCAGTATTGGTATCTTTCATAGATACACATGCTTGAATCATCCCCGTCTTTGTAGTGGGAGTCCCACAGTATCCTTATAAAAGCAGTAGATAATATTATCATAGGCTACAATACAATGAACAGTCAATGCAATAGCCTATCTACCTTCTTTTGTAAAAAAGAAAAAAAAAACACAACACTTAAGTAATAACCAATCAGGCGACAGCACCCTGCAGAACACTCCCAAGAAAGGCTGAGTTCCTCAGATTTTCAAATACAAGTGTGAAACTAAATACTCTGAGGAAATAATGGAAGCCTCTGACGAGTGAGCCATTGTTCTCCTTGCTCGTCGGTCCCGGATCGTCTTCTTCGATCGGAAGGAGGCGCAAGCTGGACAGTCCCTTGCCTCGTGTTCTGGAGAGAGGCAGAGGTTGCACACCTCATGGAGATCGATGTGGGAAAACTTCGACCCACATCGAGGACACTTTTTAAATGGCGTCCTTTCCATCAGCCAGGACCGGAGCCCAGGTATGCCCGAAGGCCTTCGTCGACGACCGGAATCGATGACTTGGATTGTTGAGTCGCGTCAAGTGTGGAGAACGCGATCGAGACAATACCGTCGAAGGATTGCGCGCTGAACAGGGAAACTGGAACGGTTCCGAACTGGAGCGCGAAGAACACATCCGAGCCCGATGGCAGAAAAAAACAATCTGAGGATGGAGCCGAAGCCCATGCGCAATATGATCCAAGGAGGAGTCGCATACCTCGTGACTTCCAAAGACTTTCCAAGAGAAAAACAACTGCAACATCCGGGCCCAACACCAGATGGCTATCTATTGACAGTGTGTAATCTGCAGCTCATATGCCTCGAACCTGTATTTACAGGTAAGTAACTCATCTTCTTCCCCAGTATTGGCTCTTTCATAGATTCACATGCTTGAATCAGAGTAGCTAGCAGTTGCATAGACAAATGTGCACAGAAACACACAAAATAAATAATAAACACAATGTAATTGGTTATCACTAGAATATCAGCAGAGTAACATGCGAAAGCAAAATAGCATGCCATAACTTTAGAATGGTAAAACACATAAATGAAGAAGGCAAAAATATACCTCTAAGAGTAGAGGTTTACAATATTGAAAAAGATGATGTAAAACCGCCTGTCCTACAGCTGCCTCACTGTAAGTTGCCAGATCCAGACAATAATGCAGCATGAAAGTATGTGTACTTTCTATGTTGCAGCACGGCAAATCTTGTCCAACTGGACACCAGCAAAAAGACCAGCAGAAGAGGATACTGCCCCTCTAGAATGTGCTTTGGCCTTGATCGTGAGCTGTTTACCTGCCTTAGTATGCCAGAGCTGAATAGTTGTAGCAATCCATCTTGCAATAGTTCTCTTTGTGACTGCAGCCCCTAGTCTTTGGGGGTCATATGAGACAAGCAAGTGATCTGTTCGGCGTAGCTGTTTTGTTCTTTGCAAATAAAACTTAAAACATCGTTTAACATCTAAGGAGTGAAGAGATTTTTCTGCTGCAGAGGATGGATTCAGAAAAAATGTGCGGAGGACAACAGGTTCATTAAGGTTAAACTGAGTTGGGACCTTCAGGATGAATTTAGTATTTGTTCTCAGTAAAACGTAGTCCTCTGTAAATTGTAGATAGGGTTCTCGTATAGTGAAAGCTTTGATTCCAATTATTTTCCTTGCGGAGGTAAGTGCGAGAAGCAATGCCACTTTCCAAGTGAGAAGAGCTCAATTTGGAGAATTGATTCAAACGGGGCTTTCATTAGTTGAGATAGGTTCACATCGAGATGACATACTTGCAGAAGAGGCTGAAAAGGAGGAAAAGTCCTAAATAATCCTTTCATGAATTGTTTGATGATGCGAGAGGAACAAAGGGAAAAAGCATCGGAAGTGCGTCCGTATTGGGAGATGGCTGCGAGGTGGACACTCACTGATGCGTACGCCAGTCCTGACTTTGCCAAAGAGTGTAGATAAGGCAAGACTTGTTCCAAAGATGAGAGAAGAGGGTGGATATTGTTCCAAGGGACCAACAAAAACGCTTCCATGTTAATCTGTATCTTTTATTGGTGGACTCAGCTCTCGCCCTGGACAACACGTCACTCCAGTCCTGGGGAATGCCTAAAGCTTTGAATTAATTGAATTCAGGTGCCAAGCATGCAACTGAAGAGAAGCTGGGAGCAGGATTTGTCCTTTGCTCATGGTCAGTAGAGCCGTTATCACTGTAAGGCGATAAGGCTTGGACTTCGAAAGTACAAGTAGCTCCGTGAACCAATGCAGGCGGGGCCAACGTGGAGCAATGAGGATCAGCCGGCACAGTTCTCTGTTCATCTTCATTAGAACCATGGAGATGAGAGGGCAGAGGGGAAAAGCGTAAGCAAAGATTCCTGACCACCCTATCGCAAACGCATTCCCCCAATGACCTCCTCTAAGGGTTCCCTGCTGGTGAAGAACCAGCATTTTTGGCTCTCTTGAGCTGCAAAGTGGTCTAAGTTGGGTGTTCCCCATTTCCGGAAGATGGAGTCAAGAATCAACTGATCGAGTTTCCACTCGTGACATGTTCGTTCTATTCTGCTCAAGGTGTCTGCTAGGTTGTTTCTCTCTCCTGGAAGATGTTCGCCTTGATGATGATGCGGTGCAGTAACGCCCATTACCAGATCTTTCGAGCTTCCAAAGTTAGAATCGGAGTCCTCGCTACTCCCTGCTTGTTGAGAAAGTGCATGCATGTGGTATTGTCTGTACGAATGAGGATGCTCGTATTCTTGGGAGAAATGACTGAAGAGCCAGTAAAATTGCCCTCAATTCCAGGAAGCTGATGTGCATCCTGGAGAGAGAGACTCCATTTGTGACTTACTTGAAGGTGCCCCCCTCCCCCCACCAGCCTTCCAGTTAAGCATCTGTGGTTAGAACGAACTCTGGAAGTGGAGAGAGGAATGTCAGGCTCACACAGAGATTGCTGGTAGGCTTACACCAAGAAAGTGTTTTTTTTCATGATTGGAGTGATCTGAATAATGTCCTTGATTGATCCGGTCACCTGAGACATTGCCTGTCCAACTGCTCCTGGAAAGGTCTCATCCTGAAACGTGTGTAAGGCACCATGAGGATGGCCGGGGACATCATGCCGAGAAAGGATTTGAGGAAAAGGACAGAAGCAAACTCTCTTCTGCGACTGTGAGCCAGCGATAGTATGGTGTTTTGTCTTTTTGTGGATAAGAATGCCTTGATTTGGAGGGTATCCAATGTCGCTGTGAGAAAAGTTATCCGTTAAGAAGGTGTGAGAATGGATTTTTGGTAATTGGCTGGAAGCCCTAGAGAGCGAAACAGTTGTAGGCAGATGGAAATGGCCTCCGAGGCCCGTTGAAGAGAAGGAGACTTCACTAGCCAATGGTCAAGAAACAGGAAAATCTGCAGGTCTCGTAATCGTAGGTGTGTTGCCACAGGAGCGAGACATTTGGTAGAAACCTGAAGAGCTGAGTGGAGGCCGAAGGGAAGGACCTTGAACTGATAGTGCGCACCTGTCACGGTGAAACAGAGAAACCTTCGATGTTTGGGAAGGATAGGAATATATGAATACCCATCATGTAAATCAAGGCGGGCCAGAAAATCCATAATATCTCCTGGAGAGTTACCATGCAGAAGGATTTTTTCTGTAGATATTTGTTGAGCTTTCTGAGGTCCAGAATGGGACGCCATTTTCCCGATTTCTCATCACAAAAAAAAGCGGGAGTAGAAGTCCATTCCACTTTGAGGGCTTTGTACTCTTTCTATGGCTCCCTTTTGTAGCATGACAAATGCCTCCTTCCTAAGTAACTGAAGATAGGATGACAGATTTTTGTGGAGGATGAGGAGGTGGTACTGTGACAAATTCCAGGGTATGGCCATACTTTTATTATATCAAGGACCCATTTGTCTGTAGCGAGCGAGTTGACAATAGGCCAGGGAGGCCGCATCCATAGACGCATCAATAATCCTTGAGGCAGATTTTTTGCCTTCTAGAAGAATCTTTCTCACCTCTAGTCTCTTGTCTTCTGGAAGGAAGTACACGTATGGAGCGATATCGGCCCACATGGCGGTTGTATCTCCCTTATATCGCTAGCGAATTGGCTGCGATCACAGTAATGCCTGAGATGGTGGTAAACCTCTTGCCAATGTTATCAAGGTGCCTCCATTCTTTATCAGGTGGATCGGTGATAGACGCTGAAGGGTTCCTTGATCTCCATTGCGAAGCTTGAGTTATTACGGAGTCTGGTTTCAGGTGTCCTACCAGACAAGCTGGACCATTATCAAGAGCCTTGATTTTTTTGTCTATTCTAGTCAAAACTGCGATCAGTGTAGCAGCTGTTCTCATAACCTTCGCACCATCCTCCCAAATATGGTCTATTATATGGTTTGCTCTCACAGTCGTCCGAGATTGGTCATTAAAATCGTAAAGAAAGCAGTCAGACTGCTTTACTGTCATCGGTAACAAAGTGAGAAGCTGCTCTCTCCAGCAATGCATGGAAACCGCCAATGTCCTCCGGCGGAGAATCCGCTATCTAAGAAGATGGGGAAGCAGGTGTTGAAATTATGTAATCTTCCTGCTCATTGCCAGCTGGCCTTGTACCTTGAAGTTCACCTTCTTCTACAACCCCATCATCAGAGGTGTCATGCTGTTGCGGAGGTAGAACATTATCTGTTGCTGGTGACATCCTAGGCGAAGGCTCAGACATGCGTGGTGGAGATGCGGGTAGAGGCGGAGGTGCACTTGAAGAAGGAAAAAAAGTATGGTAATCTTACAACGTCTTGCAATTCTTGAATTAATGCCACGGGAAGGGTGACCATGGGTTCATGAACAGGTTCCATGTATTGCATCTTTGCATGTGGAGTGAGAGAGTCCTCCTAATAATGACCCTCATAGTCATCTTTATCATCGTCCTGATACTTAACATGAAGCTGAGAGGAACTGTGAGCAGGGCCAAACATGTCGTCTTCATCAGACTCCTCCAAGAATGTTGAAGGAGGTAAAGGTGATTTCAGTAAAGGATTTCGAAGAAAACACCTTGTTAACAATGTCGTCGGCGAGAACATCAACGACTGTTAGAGAGGTGTAAGTTGTAACATTAAACGGTCGTTTGAGGTTCTGTGTCCTAGGCTTCATCATCTTCGTCGACGGCAGTGGTGTCTGTGTCATCGACAAGGACTTAATTGAAACGGATGATGAAATTATCATTACTGTCGATGCAGATACTGTCGTCGAAGAAGTTGTTGTCGACGGAACAAACGTCGACGACAAGGATGTAGACGTCGACGAGGAAGTTATTGTTGACTGAGTGGACATCGTCGACGAGGAAGTTGTCAGGGGTGAGGGTACCTTCGCCGCAACAGGCATCGTCAATGTGAATTTTTCCGTTGACGAGATCGTCGACGGCAACAGAGGGGTAACATGCCCCGGTAGTGATTTCTGGTTCGATGGGGACCCAGATGACAATGCCATCGACGACACAAGTTTTTTAGAGACTGTAATCTTCACAGATGCCTCTATAGAGGGTTTCGCACGTTTGAGGTCAGATGGGCTTTCTCCTCAGCAGGAAATGGAAGCTTTCCTTTTTGTGAGGGACCTGCTGCCTCATGACGGGATTTTTTTTAAGCTATTCTATTACCTTTAGGAGAGTCTTGTGACCTCTCTCTCCTTTTAGATTTTTCCACAGAGGCATGTGAGGTACAGCTTCCCTCATCATCAGAGACAACATCAGATTTACTTTTAAGTCTCTGCAGCCAAATCAACAACCTTCCGTCTTTATCTTTAAGGGTTTTGGTTGAGAAAGTCACACAAATCTTGCAATCCATTACCTTATGCTGGGGGTACAAACAATAAGGAAAATGCAACTTACCCAGTATGCATCTGTTCTTGGCATACAGGGCTGTAGTCATATGCTTTGCATATATCGCCATCTCGTGTTGGGTCCGGATGTTTGCACTTTGTTTTTCTTCGAATCAGTCTTTCCAGTCACTAAGTAGGTGACTCCTCCTTTCGGTGATAGTGCGCATGGGCATCGACTCCATTGTTAGACTGTTTTCCCGCAAAGGGTGATAATGGAGATAGTAGGAGTAGTAAAAGGAGATGTCCATGAATGCATGTATCTAAGTAAGCTATTACTGCAACCGGTATAGGTACCCCGGGAGGTGGGTGGGCGCATATGACTCTACAGCTCTATATGCCAAGAACAGATGCATACTGGGTAAGTAGCATTTTTCGTTCGAGGCATCATAGCTGTAGATCTTATGCTATGCACAGAGTATATAGCAGTTATCTTCCAAAGCAGTGGCTAACCTTTATCTGTTGCACTGGTCTGAAATAGTGTACGTAAAAAACTGCCTAGCCCACTCTAGCTTGTTGTCTGGCTAACACATCTACACAATAGTGTTTTGTGAATGTGTGAGGTGTAGACCATGTTGCAGCTTTGCATATGTCATCTATGGGTATATTTCCTAAGAATGCCATAGAAGCCCCCAGTTTGCGTGTAGTGTGCGCTCTAGGGGAAACTGTTAATGTTAGTTTTGCTTTTGGTGGCAGATTTGAATGCACTTGACTATCCACCTTGCAATTCCAGATTTTAATATGGGATTGCCTTTGTGTGGTGGAGCAAAGGAAACAAAAAAATGATTTTTGTTACGGAAAGGTTTTGTCCTTTCTATGCAACACAGCAATGCTCTCTGTACATCTAATGTGTGTAGAGCACGTTCCACTACTGAATCTAGTTGAGGGAAGAACACTGGTAACTCAACAGACTGATTGATGTGAAAAGCAGAAATGACTTTAGGAAGGAATTTAGGATTAGTCCGAAGAACTACTTTATTTTGGTGCATTTGTAAAAAAGGTCCTTGGATAGTTAATGCCTGAAGCTCCCTTACTCTTCTGAGTGATGTGATAGCCACCAGAAAAACAGTTTTCCATGTGAGAAATTGCAGTTCACATTTGTGCAATGTCTCAAAAGGTGGACCCATTAGTCTGGTGAGGACAATGTTGATATTCCATACCGAATCAGGTGGACGTCTCGGAGGAATAACTCTTTTGAGTCCTTCCATAAATGCTTTAATGACAGGTACTCTAAAAAGAGATAGATGTTGTCTATTTTGTATGTATGCAGCTATTGCGGCTAGATGTAAACGTACAGACGTGTATGCTAGATTGGAACGTTGTAGGTTAAATAAGTAGCATATAATATTTTGGACAGAAGCATCCAGCGGGTTGATGTGGTTGTTATTACAGTAAATCACAAACCGCTTCCACTTTGCTGCATAGCAGACTTTTGTGGTAATAATACGTCTAGCTTCTTTGATAATATCCATACAGTCTGGTGGTAGATTAAGATAGCCAAACTTTAAGACTTGAGGTGCCGAGTTGACTGGGGTCTAGGTGTCTTATGTCTCCAGGGCTCTGTGTGAGGTGATTGGGTGTAAGACGTAGTTTTTGATGAGGAACTATCGAGAGTTCCAATAGGGTTGTGAACCATGGTTGACATGCCCATGTGGGAGAGACTAGAATTAATGTCAGGGACGCTTGTTTGAGTTTCCGATCCACTAATGGAATGACTGGGAGAGGCGGAAAAGCGTAAGCAAATATCCCTGACCAGTTCATCCATAGTGCATTGCCTTTGGACAATGGGTGTGTCCACCCTGGACGTGAAGTTTGGGCATTTTGCATTAGGTGTGTGGCAAACAGGTCTATGTCTGGAAAGCCCCACATTTGAAAGAATGGGAGGAGAACTTGAGGGTGTAGTTCCCATTTGTGGAGTTCCTGTGTCTGACAACTTAGCAGGTCTGCCGTCTGACTGTCTACTCCTGGGAGATGTTCTGCTAGGAGACAGATCTTGTGATGAATGGCCCACCTCCAGATGTCCTGGGCTAGGTGGGACAGTTGGAGTGAGTGTGTTCCCACCTGTTTTTGTATGTAATACATAACTGTCATGTTGTCGGTACAAACTAGGACAGTTTTTCCCGCCAGCTGTGTTTGAAAAGCTTTGTGGGCCAGAAATATGGCCATGAGCTGTAAATGGTTGATGTGGAGCAACTTTTGTTGGTGACTCCACAGTCCTTGCACTGTGTTGTTGTTGTAGATGAGCTCCCCATCCAGTTAGAGACGTGTCCTCTGTCAGTACGTTCTGTGGAACCGGGTCTATGAAGGGCCGTCCTTTTGACAGATTTTGTGTGTTTCACCACTGCAGAGAGTAAAGAGTACAGCCGCTTACCAACACTAGATCGGTTAATGGACCGTGGGACTGGTTCCACTGACTGGCTAAGCATTCCTGAAGTGGACATATGTGGAGCCTGGCATACTGGACGATCATGATGCAAGATGCCACCATCCCCAGCAGTTGCATATGACCCGAGCTGGAAGATAATGATAGGGTTGAAACTGAAGAATCAAAGCCGGACAGCATTGGGAAACGCTAGAGCCCTTTGAGTATCCAAAGTGGCTCCTAGGTAGTTCTGAATATTGGCTGGCTGAAAATGTGATTTTGGCACATTGACTGTGAACCCTAGTTGATTTAGTAACTTGATTGTTAAGGAAGTGTATTTGAGACACTGTTGGTAGGTGCTGGCTTTAATGAGCCAGTCGGCTAAGTATGGGATGACATGGATGCTTTGTCTCCTGAGATGAGCATCTACTACCGCCAGACATTGTGTGAATACTCTGGGGGCAGTGGTGACTCAGAATGGGAGTACCCTGAACTGGTAATGTTGGCCCGCTAGCACAAACATGAGAAATTTGCGATGAGCAGGGTGGATTGGAATATGAAATTAGGCATCCTTTAAGTCCAAAGTGGACAGAAAGTCACCTTTTTGCAAAAGAGGTAGTAGTTATTGAAGTATTACCATGTGAAAATGGTTAGATTGCTTGTAAAAATTGAGTTCTCTGAGATCTAAGATTGGTCTGAAAGACCTGTCCTTTTTTGGTATTAGGAAGTAAAAGGAGTACACACCCGACCCTTGGTGTTGTAGTGGTACGGGTTCTATAGCTCCTTTTAAAAATAGAGACTGTACCTCTTGTTTGAGGAGGTGTAGATGATCCAGTGAGAGTTTGTGTGACTCTGGGGGAATGTTTGGAGAAGTGTTAACGAAGTCCAGGCAGTAACCAGAACGCATAATTAGTAAAACCCATTTGTCTATTAATATTGACTGCCAAGCTTGTAAGAAATGTGACAGTCTTCCCCCGACAGGTTTTAAATGGTCGGGGGTAAGTATGGGTAAGCCACTGTTTTGTATTGGAGGGGGAGGTGCGTGTGCTAGAACCTCTACCTCTGCCTTTGCCGTGGTTTCCTCTGTAACCCTCTCTGAAGTAGTTTTTAGAGCCAGAGAGTTGGTTATTGCCCTTGTATGTGGATGCAGTTTCTGTGAAAGTATTTTTGGACCCTGCTTGATAGAAGGAGCGCCGAAAGGAACCACGGCCTTGTGTGTACTGAAGGGCTCCAACTGATTTGGCCACTTCAGTGTCCTTCTTCATCTTTTCCAGTAAAGCATCTACCACTGGGCCAAAGAGGTGTTGTTTGTCAAAGGGTGTATTTAATATGGAGGTCTGAACCCCAGGTTTGAACCCCGATATACGTAGCTAGGCTTGTCTTCTTAAAAGGACACTAGTGTTTACCGCTCTGGCAGATGTGTCAGCAGCAACTAGGGAACAGCTGATTTGATTGTTCGAAATCAGTTATCCCTCCCGTACTAAGTCTTGTGCTTTAGATTTATACTCTTGGGGTAGAAATTGGATGAGTTGTTCCATTTCATCCCAATGAGCTTGTGTGTTAGATATGCGCCAGACGTTTGCTGCTTGTGAAGCCACCCTTTTCCCTGACACATCGAGAAGCTTTGATTCTTTATCTGGGGGTGGAGCATCCCCTGTAACTTGGAAGTTTGCCCTCTTACGTACATTTGAAACTACCGATGACTCTAATGGTAATTGTCCCCTTATGTACATTGGGTCAATGGTGCTGGCTTATACTTTTTATCCACCCTCGGGGTAAGGATATGTGCCACGACAGGATCGTTAAATATGTCGTCCACATGTCTGATCGTCCCTTTCAGCATGGGTAACGCATGATTTTGCCTTTTGTGTACTGTTTAGTGTTTCAAAAAGGAAATCCTCTTCGAGGGATTCCTTGTGGAGCTGCACCCCATGTTAATTTGCAGCCCTGCCTAGTAATTCAATATAGCCTAAACTGTCATCTGGTGGAGCGGGCCTGGTAGGGCATAAGTGAGGATCATTGTCTGTGGGCGAGTCAGTGTTGTATTCGTCCCATTCATCTACTGGTTCTGGCCGGTTGTCATCATTATCATCCCCATCATCCTGATTGCCAGGTGTATGTGGTGGCGAGTGCTCAGGTGAAGTTGGCACAGGTAGAAACTGAGGAGAGGGTGCTGTTGGAAGAGGAGGAGGGGAAGGGTTAGGCCCAATATTTCTCTTCTTCAAAGGAATGTGATATTCCTCTTCAGTATCAGTCCTTCTCTTTAGAGTCACTTTGGTGGTAATGTGCCCAGTTTTAGGGTGAATGTATAACACCTTCTGTTTTGAGGCCAGTTTATTGAGCAGATTGTCAAAACTGTGCTTTTTTGGTGATTTTGGTACATCAGTCTGTTTTGACGCTGAAGTTTTCGGTACCAACGGCTTAGGGGCTGGTGTCTTCGGATCCGAAGGGGTTTTCGGTGCCTAGTGGTGATGTTTGGAGCCGGACTCGGGTTTGGATACCTAAGACTTTGGCTCGGTGCCCGACTTGGAGTGGGGCTTTTCTGAGCCGGATGGCTTTTTGCAGGCTTCGATGCAGAGCCGGAAGACGGGGCGTAGGAAGCGTGGTCTCGGTGCCGACCGGGGCCCGAGGGCGCGAGTTGGTCCGGAGCCTTCGTTTTAGGTTGACTTGGGAGTTTGGGCAAGGTAGGGACGGTACTTACAGTACATTGTCCATGTGGGATGTCCTCATCCTGATCGGAGCCGTCCTCGGAAAGGGAGATCGGATCCTGTTCTTCCTCGGCTCCAATAAAGTCGCCGGCTTCTTCATCCGATTGCGGTCCGGAATGGAGCCTGCGTGTCGTGGCGTCGAGTCTGATGGTCGCGAAGCGTCTTTTTGGAGTGGAAAGCTTGGCACGCATCGCAGACCTGCTCACTGTGTTCCGGTGACAAACACAGGTTGCAAACTTTGTGAGAGTCATTGCACGGGTATTTCGCGTGGCACCGAGGGCAGAATTTAAAGGGAGTTTGTTCCATCAACTGCGAGTCGAACTGAGGCGGCTAGGCCCAATGGCCTACCACGAGCTCTTCCGATTCGAAAGAGGGTTTTCCGAAATAAACACGATACATGAGGAATGGAGTACACGATCGGAAACAATACCGTCGAGGGTGAGTGTTCTACGCACCAAGTGAAACCGAAAGATCGATGTCGAACCGGAGCGCAGCATGTAACATCCAAACCCGATGGCGGACAAAAAACAATCTAACAATGGAGTCGATGCCCATGTGCACTATCACCGAAATGAGGAGTCACTTACCTCGTGACTGGAAAGACATTTTCTAGAAGATATCTGGTAGTTTCGAAAGAAAAAACTGAGCAGAGCTCAGGGAGACTCCCTGTCACAAGACGTGCCGTAGAAAATCTGAGGAACGAAGCCTTTCTTGGGAGTGTTCTACAGAGGGCTGTCGCCTGATTGGCTATTACTTAAGTTTGGTTCTTTTTTACAAAAGAAAGTAGATAGGTTATTGCAGACTGTTCATCGCATTATAGCCTAAGATAGTATTATCTACTGCTTTTATAAGGATACCGTGGGACTCCCACTACGACGACGGGAATGATTCAAGCATGTGAATCTAAGAAAGATCCAATACTGGAGAATATCCTTTTGAACAATATTTAAGACCCATTTGTCTGTTGTTACAACGTGCCTCTCTACCAGATTATTGGTAATACTTACCCACAACCGGAGTGGGAAACAGAAAAGGAGGAAGTAAAGGCTCATTCCTTTGCCGAAGGTCTTCCAGCTCATTGCCGCTAAGTTCCCCTACCTCTTATGGCTTTCGAGGGTGAGAGGGCTGCAGTTGGTGGTGTTGATGAGACCAATGAGGGGTTTGAACCCTCTGAGGAAAATATCGGCTATCGGAGGGTTTGTACCTCCTAGGATATTCTCTCTGTTATTCTAGGCCAACAGCCTTCAAGGTGTCCATCTCAGTTTTAATTCGGGACATCTCATCATCTACATAAGACCCAAAGAGTGTGTTCCCTGAAAACGACATATTCAGCATATGTTGCTGTGCTTCTGGTTTGAGACCAGTGATTCTGAGCCAAGATGATCAACATTCACAGATCCTATGACATTATCCATGAGCAGCCAGATCAGACGTTTCAGCTGCTGCACCAATGATCTAGTTTGCCACTAGGCAACCTTCATTCAAGATCTTTTGGATATCTGGTATTTCTTCTATGGGGAGTTTCTCTGTGAATCTATGTTATGAATCCTATAGAGATCTGTCATATCTCCCCAACAAGGAATAGCAGTGGAAACCTTCATTGTCAATGCTGATGTTCCACACATCTTTTTTCCAAGTGCATCAATATGCTTACTTTCTTTATCCTATGGTATGGAAGATGAAGGAGCAACAATGTGTGACTTATTTGCTGCCACTACAATTACAGAATCCAGAGGAGAGTCTGCTCTAAGGAAGAGGGAATCTTGGTCAGGTGGCTTACATTTATTAAGTCGTCGAGATGGAGCAGGCTTAACTGATGAAGATGTAAGGAATAATTACATTGCAGGTTCTAACAAGCTGGGACCTTGAGGGATTAAAGACCATGCTGTCGTTCTTACTAATCCTTGATTTAAGAAGATTGAACAATTATATAGAAAACAAAGCTTCATGCACATATGTTCCCACAATATATTGCACCCAGCCTTAGAGCTCAAAGGTCTGCTGTAGGATTGGCTTACATATATTAGATGCAGTGATTTTGGGATGGCACACAGGAGTGTACTACTGTGTGCCGTGTCATGCTTTGATTCATGGTTTGCACCATGTCATGCAGCCTGTAATGGCAGTCTGTGAGGAATTTGTGTGTGGGTCCCTTACGGTGGCATAAGATATGCTGCAGCCCTTTGGGACACTCTTTAGTACTCACGCCCTAGGTACCTGAGGTACTATTTACTCAGGACTTATAGGGGTGCGTTAGTCCTTAGCCAATTGTAGCACAGTTACAAAACATCTTGTTTTGGGGAAAGAGCATTGGCACCGAGGTCTGGTTAGCAGGCCTCAGTGCATGAGACCAATGAGGGGTTTGAACCCTCGGAGGAAAATATCTGCTATCGGAGGTTCTGTACCTCCTAGGATATTCTCTCTGTTATTCTAGGCCAGCAGCCTTCAAGGTGTCCATCTCAGTTTTAATTCGGGACATCTGATCATCTACATAAGACCCAAAGAGTGTGTTCCCTGAAAACGGCATATTCAGAATATGTTACTGTGCTTCTGGTTTGAGACCAGTGATTCTGAGCCAAGGTGATTAACATTCACAGATCCTATGACATTATCCATGAGCAGCCAGATCAGACGTTTCAGCTACTGCACCAATGATCTGGTTTGCCACTAGGCAACCTTCATTCAAGATCTTTTGGAAATCTTGTATTTCTTCTATGGGGAGTTTCTCTGTAAATCTACGTTACGAATGTTGACGAAAATCAACATTAAGTAGCTAAAAAGGGGGCAAAAAGTGGGGAGGTAACTGCAAGCAAAAGCTCAGTTTCCTACACCTGTATACATGAAAATTTAGAAATTCGAAGGGTGTCAGACGCACGGGTATGCTGAAATATGCATCATCCCCATTTATGGTGACTAGTGAGCCATCTTCATGACTAATAATAAGCATTTGCTGAAGGCTAACCGTTTCGAAGCTTTGTTTTCTATAGAATTGTTCAATCTTCTTAAATCAAGGATAGGCCTCCTATCTCGATTTTTTTTACGATCAGGAAGAATCCTTAATAATATCATTTTTCAGACATTCTGGCACTTTCTCTATTGCTGTTTTGAGTAGAATATGTGCAAAATGTTTTTGAGTTCTCAAAAGTGCTTGTGATTTTCTATTTTTCAGGGATGACTTAGAGGTTCAATGACAAACTCCTAAGTTTGCACCTTGTGCACAATGTCTAGGACCTATTTTCTGACAATATCTCCTGCCATGCTGTTTGAAAGAGTAGATGAAAGAACAGATATCTTTGTGAAATCATTGCCTTGTCTATTTAGGCTGTTGCCGGCTCATATTCGTTGATAAGTTCATCCTTGTCCTCTCAGTTGTTTTTGAGATATGGTTATATTGGTATGAGCTTAACTTTGTGATGCGGATTTGTAAGCATGACAATTACTGCCATATTGATAGCATCCTCTGTATTGCTACTGTCTTCTGTAATTCTAATAGTTGTCTCTTTTGAAGATAACCTTAGGAAATAGCAGGATAAGTATCTGTCTTTACAGCCAGGTGGGATTCATCCATTTGCATGCCAAAGATGTTGTTTCCATTAATTAGCACATCCATCACCTTTGCTTGCAATTCTTGAGTGAAAGTAGTGAAGTAGTGCTATCTTGCCATCAATATCTGCATATTGCAGCTAAATTTCCAATCTGTCGAACGTCTGCTGCAACATAGCTGAATTAATTAACAAAGCAGATCACCTTCTTTTAATATAGCCAAGGCTTGGACCTTGTCTTCAGATGGAAGCTTTTGTACAAATTGGGATATATTGTCCCACAGTTGTCATTTTCAGATCCTACCTACAGGACATGCATTACAAAGCAAATGCAACAAAGGTGAAGGAATAATGGCGCAGCACTTTAAGTTTGTGCGTAAAAATGTCTTGTTGGATATACAATTCGAAAGACTATATAATTAAGATTGAAATACAGATTTATGATCACCAAACTCGCACATACAAATTTATGTAATTTGCACAAAAAAAAATGCGTAATTTTGTCACAAACTCATTCGCAATTATTTTAGTGAATCTGGACACATTTTGTTAAATGTAAGGAACACACATGGATTATCATACATTTAAAGGTACAGAGGAGCATTCAAGAATTGGAACAAATACAAGAAATTTGTCAATTTAGGCAAGTTAAAAAAAGTGTGCCAAATCTGAAAATTCGAAATTGGAAAAAAAAACTACTCCAAAAAGTATAGTCCCTCACAACCAGCCTTACCAGCTCAACGAGAAGTGGGCAGCGAGCATACAGCACAAAAAGATGTGCATACAGGACAGTGCCACAGTCCATCTGAAACTGCACATCGCTCAGATGTGGATTGTTCACCATTCCACCAAAATCAGTTGCAAGAGTGACAAGTGGTTGCTACAGAAAAGACAGAGCAATTATTTAGAATGCTTATAAAACATGGTGGGGGGAAAATCATTAACAACCAATTACAGGGGATAACTTCACAAGAGTGATGTTCTCAATTAGAAAGGTGCATTACAGCTTCACATGTGCACTCTTTTTTTATAATTGGACAGCTATGTATTATTTTTACATAAAAACGCTAACAATAACAATCAACACACAAAAGTTCAGCCAGGAAATTCAATCATACAAGATAAAAGGTAAGAGTAGGAAATGGAGAATATCATACAGTACCCTAGAGTTACCCTTTGGAGTGAGCAGCAAACAAGTCTGAAGCCTCCTAAATCCTCGTAAACGCGTTCCCCTCGTCTACACCTTCTCTAAAAGATTTTCCTAAACATATTTTTATTGGTATTTCAAAATATTGACATTTTCGTTGACAATTACAAATATGTGCTTTTATCATACCATGGCATACAATATATCGAAAGCAGTGACATATGATTGTGTCCGTTCACATATTAATTATACCTCTGCCCCTCCCATGGGGGGCGACTGTAACATGCCTCGCTAACACCCATTATTACATTCCTCTCATCTCTCAGGGCGGTCATGCGCTTAACTTTCCGTAACCTATATGCCATCTTATTTGTATTTTTTATTTCACCCAGAAGTTGGGGAGTCGTCATATATATTATCTGTTTGTTGTTTTCTTCTAACTAACCAAAACCAAATGCAAAACAACTATGGGATGAGCGCACGAAGGGAGGCCTTGTTGCTATACCAATTATCATTCTAAAATAACTATGTGTTGTGTATCAGGGGAGGGTGTCCCAAGGCTTCATCTGCCGTTCCCACACGAAACCAATGATTGATCTACCCCGTCCCCACATGGTGTTGTGATGCTTGAGGGAGGGATGTGGGGGGCAAGCTCACTACCTCCCATCATACCCGTTGCCCTGGGGTTCGTTCTCATGGACAGCCCCATCACTATCGTCCGACCCCTGCCCTGAGAGCTCCTAATTAGTCATCATGTCTCTCCACTGTTCTGCCAGACGATGACGTTTTAAAAATAATTAAGGCTCTGCTCTCCACCCCTGCCCAGTGTAAGACATCTCGTCTCCAAAGCCCTTCCTATGGTTTCAGGGCTGACTTCCAGGACATGGATAATATTAAGGTCAGATCAATAAATCTGTTGACAACTTTTCGCTTGAGGGCCTGGGAAACAGCCCCAACAAGCAAACTTCTATTGTGGCCTCAAGTACGCACCCTACTGCTGTGTTCATCTGTGCTAAGACCTCGTCCCAGAAGGGTCACAGACCAGCGTAGTTCCAGGTCATGTGTAAAAAATCTGCATCGTTCTGTGTGCACCATGGGCATTTACATCTTCTCTACATATGGTACAAGTGACTCTCTATAGAGATAATTTAAACTGTAGTCAAGGAGATTTCTGCTATACATGGAGGGGGTCCAGAGCATTTACATTTTAAAATTAGGATGCTTGAGCAATTCAAAATTCACCTCATGTCGATGCCCTGTGCCAACTCGACTTCCTATTAGACAACTACTATTACCTACTGCTGAAATGGCTAACAATTTGTATAGACAAAAAGATGCTTTTGGATTAGAATTGTGAAGGTCACATAACATAGGACTTGTACTTGGACCCCAATGTTCCATTAGCCTAGTTCTGTGAACTTGTAGGAGTATTCTCAAGAACAAAAGACTTAGGGAAAAGGGGAAGACAAGTTGGAGTAGCTACCATAACTTTTCGAGAATGTAGCCAATGATACATTTCAGGAAGCTATGGCCAAACTGAACATCGGAGTAAACAAAAAATGCTGTGTGATTAGAGAGTCCATGCAGGGAAACATGGAAAACGTGGCGGCAGATCACTACTTCAACCATCTGGAAGGCACCAGGTCGAAGGGCCTCTCCGACCTGGCACGTTCCCTTTGTTCGAATTGCCTGGACCACCAGATCGCCCTCTCGGCGGAACACCTTCCGGGGATATCCAACTGGGTGGCGGACTGGCATTCGCGTCATTGGCACAACTCCAGCCTCTGGCAGCTTCATCCGGGGGTCTGACAGGCTCTCAAGGAATGCTGGGGCCCTTTTTATATCGACATCTTCGCTTCTCGATTGGACCATCAGCTGCAGAGGTCTTGCAGTTGGAAACCGGACCCCAATGTGGTAGCCACTGATGCATTCCTCCAGGATTGGAGCAGGAAACGGGCATATGTATTTCTTCCGTTTGCCATGATAATGCGAATTTCCACTCAGGTTCGGAAGCAAGCTGCAGACCTAGTCCTGATCACCCCGACATGGAGATCTCAAGTCTGGTTTCCAGTTCTGATGGAACTTTCTTGGGATTTTCCAATCCCTCTACCCCGGTTTCAGGATCTCCTCAAGGATCCCCTGGGAAACAATCACCACATGGTGCTGTCGCAATCTCCCGGCCTCCTGGCCTGGTGGATTACCGAGAATGTTGGAAAGTCCCAGGCATTTCTTCAACCGCTGCGGCGTTGCTCACAAAAAGCATGGGCAGACAGCACTAATAGGAGATATCGATCAGCTTGGTCAAGATGGCTGGGTTGGTGTTATCAACGACCGCTGGATCCTGTGGGGGCAGATGTTGTATGTGTAGTCAATTTCTTGGTGGATTTGACCTCATCGGGGTTTGGCTTATAGATCCATCGATGCCTTCAGGTCTGTGATTTTGGCAGGTCACCTGCTAGTTGATGGTCGTCCAGTGGGCGAGCAACCTCTGGTGTGCAAACCCCTAAGAGGAGAGAGGTTATCAATTCCTCCGGAGCCTAAATACTCGCGTCTGTGGGACGTGAACAAGGTTCTAAACCTGTTTAAATATTGGCGGTCGAATAGGTACCTGTCCCTGAAGCAGCTATCAGCAAAACTAGCTACTCTTTTATGTTTGATCTCCTGCCACAGAGTCTCGGATGTCAGAAACCTGGATTTAGCAGGTAGAGTTTTTACCCCAGACGGGGTCACTTTTACCATTTCTAAACGTATCAAATGTAATTCTAGATCAGTTTCATATCCTTCCTTTCCACAGGTACTTAATCTTTGTGTAGTTCGTACCTTGATGGCGTACGAGTCAGTAACGGAGGAATTTCGACCTCATAGGGAGCATCAACTGTTTATAGCTCTTACCAAACCACATAGGGTGATGTCATCTTCTACCATTGCCAGATGGGTCAGGTGGGCCATGCAGAAGCGGGTATTGATACTTACCAGTTTGGGGCACGTTCAGTGAGGGGAGCTATGGCGTCTAAAGCGTTCCCCCTTGGTGCCCGCTTGGTGGACATCACTAATGCCGTGGATTGATCCTCTTACTCCACTTTCAAGAAGTTTTACTTCAAACCGGTCACACATGTCATCATTGGTGGTGGATAAGCTTTGAACTAGCCTAATCCTTGCCTCTGGTCCTGACATTCTTGATTTGTAAGTTCATGCTTGTGGTTCTGATACGCTTATCTGAATTCCTTTAGGATCGGAGAGTTCCAAACAGGATTAATGTATTGTGGATGAGAAGATGTTCGCAGAAAGAAAGAGTGTAGAGCGAGCGGGTGTCAAGCTCCAATCGGGGCCTCTACAAACAAATGCCCAGACTTCTGAAGAAGCGAATCTTGCAGCCCCTGGTACCGCCTTGTCTTGCTGAAAAGCTAGCGAAGAGGCGCGAGCGCCCTGGAGGTAGATGCACTGTGCGCGCAAAATTGACCGACGTGGACTCCCTAGCGATCGGAAGACCGCTCCGCGTCCTGAGAGCATAAGCGCCCGGCCACGAAGGAGCAAAAAACGTTCACGCGGCTGTTCAGGCTGGGCAAACAACGACCAGGCCAACGCGATCGGTAACGTGGGCCATAAATAATCAACAAAGCAGAACTAAATACCCAAATTAGCGCAAAAGAAGCAAGAGAAACAAAGGTACTCATCTGTCGGCTGTTGGGGCAGCAAAGAAAGAGGAGTGTAGAGTGTCGACGGCATCGGTTAAGAAGGATCCTGGGCTCCTGATTGGACATTCTTAAACTGTTTCTTTTCCCACTGCCTGATGGGAAATGTAGTTTTATAAGGTTTTACATGTTGTTCTAAGGGTGCTGGAGAAAAATAAAGCGAAAAAGATAAGCCTAATCCTTGCTTCCGAGTCCTTAACAGAATTGAAACGTTCCGTAACGATAGCTAGGAAATTTTTCATTCAGACAAAGTGGAAGACTTCAATGTCTTCAACCATAGAAATCAAAAGCTATTTGTAAAAAAAATATCTTGTTTATTCAAACTAGACTCTAGGAGACTTTCTAACGGCCAATCTACACCAACCAAACACAGTAACAACAGGCAACCTTGACTTGAGTTGATGGCCATTCCAGAAAGGGGATAGATTCACACTTGACTATAAATTGTACTAAAGGACCCTGTGAAGTGTAGAGGTTTGCTGCACAAATGGTGATAACATAACTATCTTCTAGTTTATAGAGAGTTCTCTCCGCACAATTTAAATAATAAATATTAGCTCATGTGGAAATCTTGTGAAGATTTAAATACAAAAGAAGGATTGGTTCTAAAAATTATACCAGCATGAAACAATGTGTACAAACCAAAATAATTCTGTGAAGTTGAGGTCTACGGGGAGAGATGTCCTTCAGTGTCCTTTGATAACTTCATTTTATAATACAATTAGCTTTCTGTCAAAGCTCCTATAGGCCTCAATCGCAGTCAATTATGACCAGCAACATTATATCAAATGCCAGATGACAGAACAACATCTAAACTGCAGAGAAAGGACATAGCTTGCCACGCTCCAAGAACGCTGCATTGTTGCAAAGTTTACTGCCATGATCTACAGCCAAAAGCCTTCAGCAGCCTTGCATGCTATGGAGTGCGATTACAGAAGGGAGGTGTCATTGCAATTGGGGCTCTGCCTAGGTCAAACTACTTCCAGCAGACCAATAATAATCAAAGCAGCCTGTTCCCGGGGTGAACAACATAGCAGGGTCGACAGGCTGCCTAGAAGTGTGGGCAGTCTGCTTCCCTGAGCAAACCAGAGGGATGAGTGGAGGGCTGCGGGAGTACTGTTCAGGTGAAACCAACATCACAGAAGAGCTGCTGGAGTTGGATCCAGTGTGAGACCAAGGTGGAGGTGAGGTGTATCTGTGAGGGAGGAGCAGTGGTGGTATTCGGATAGATATCGTGCCAGACCGCTGCTACATAAAGATAGTATAATAGCCTAGCCCACAATGAGGGCACTTCTCTGCAGCGAAGTGTGACCTCTGAACTCACAAGACCCAAATAGGCAGAAAGAAGTTTTGAATTGCTTATGTTCCCCATCTGGAGGTGGCCATGCCTGGCAGGTCTAGATGTTCTGGTCCCATGAGCAGCAGGGTCAGAAAAAATTTGCATAAGGCAGGCCTTTGTCTGGAGTGGCATGGTGGGCAAAAAACGATGAACAAGAATACAGGCCCAAGTGATCGCCAGTCGCTGAAATTAATTCAAGCATTTCATCCAGCACTTTGTTGCAATTGACACCCTAGATGAGATGGGTAGGCCCAGACATGAGTGCCATGCTCACTGTGCTATAGGACTCAAGATGCACCCTACAGACTAGGCCTACATAGGCTACAATCACCATGGGCTTGCTTGTGTTCCCTTCTGGAGGAGGTCATGCGCCAGTTCACAATGGAATCTTCCCATAAGGAGTAAGGTCAGTACTGATCAGCATAGGACGGGCCTTCGACTAGAGTGGTATGGTAGGTGACAATAATGAACTGCAATGCAGACAACATAGATCACCAGTGGTTGAGGTGAATTCAAGCACTCCATTCTTCACTTCGTTTTTAGCTACACCCAAAAGATAACAAGCAGCTGCTGTAGAGAAATAAAAGACTTTTTTACTTTTAATATCTTGTCCTTGAGAAAATATTGACTGAGGAGCAGAAGCTTCCATGGGAGCGTAATTAATTTACTAAGAGAAGCTGTAAAGTCCGTCCTTGGAGATCTGCATTGCGCCTCACACCAAACAGAAACTAAAAACATTGAAACTGGAGGCAACCATGGAAAATGTTCAGAACTAAGCAGCAAAAAATGAGCAGTAGGATGCAATCTTGAATTGCCCATGTCAGCAGTTGAAAACACAATTCAAAGACATGGACACAGTGAGGTATAGCGAGCTGAGTCAGAGACTTGTGCGCATTAAGAATTGTGCACGAGTCTACTGTTAATATATAATCTAACGTTGAGTCTCTAGAGAATGAAGCTTACCGTGGCTTCAATTTGGTTCTGGGATTACCTCCTACCAGAGATGCGGGGAATTGGCAGTGTAGGTGTTGTGTGATGTAGTACTAGAGAGAAATATATAAACAAAGAGAGGAACCCTTGGTAACCCAAAGGACTAGGGTTCGTACACAAAACTATATATGGAATTGTCCTCTGGGAGGAATTAAAAACACTACCTCAACTTGCATTCATCATATACAAACCACTCACTCTGGCCCACTCTGAGGAACCACTCACAAGCGGTTGTGTTTGGCACAAGGACTCGTCGTAGGTGGCCTTATGGCTTGAGTTTATTACAATAGAAATTCTTTTACAGTATATTTAATCAAACACAATTAGATAAAAGACCTTTTGATCAAAAAAGATCACAATAAAAACATTTGTATTACAAACAGTATTTAAAACCAGTATATCATAAACATACCACAATCTATATACGAGAGTTTTTATATAGAACAACAATAGACAAAAACATTTGTCATTGATTCCCACAATCAAGACAGAAAGTTGGGGGGGAGGAGCCAAGATGGCGACCGGAGCAGACGCTTGAGCGCCCGGCTCCGCCGGCCCTTGGCCTCGGACTATCATCCTGATTCCTATCCTCGCCGATTTTCGAGGTGCAACGTGCGCGACGACGCGCTGACCGCGCCGCCGCTTTCCCGGAGTCTGAGCCCGCCCGGATGCCGGAGTTCTTGGTGCCTTTGTTCTCCGCGCTGGACCCCTGCTCTATTGTGGCCTTGGCCGGCCCCCTGGAAGCTCCGCAGTCACTGGACCCCCGGCACAAATCTGAGCCCCGCGGCCCCGATCCCGCCTCACACCACGGATTGTCGCCAGATGAGCCGGGGGAGAGACGCCCGGACACCTCCTTCACCTTTCACCTGACGGGCTGGAGTTATAGGGTAAGCCCCGGTGTGGCGGGTTGCCTGCTTCGCTCTGTGGCCCGCGCTGTGGAAGGCTGCGGACCCCCTTCTTCTATTGACTAGTCGGCTGCAAAGAGAGTCCGAGGGAGGGGAAGCGACTGTTGGCTTTCACCTGTTGCGGCGCAGACCTGCGTGGAATTGCCTCCTTGTTACGACCCCCCCCCTGGCCACTGTACAGTTCAGCGGTAAAACATGGCGTTGATTGCCTGCTCGCTGCTGGGGGGCGATGCTCCGGTCTCGCCCGCTGCCCGCTTCGCCCTCCCTCTACCAGACTCCAGCTCCACAGTGCCGTCCCGGATTGCTGCCGATGTGGGGGCGCAGCTTCCGCTGACATGCGGCTCCGTTCTGGCTGCCCTGCGGGACCTTCGTCTGCAATTGTGTGTTGGCTTGCAAACGCTGAGTGAGCGGTTCGACTCCATACTGTCGGCTGCGGGTCGTGAGCGCCCCGTTTGTTCTCAACAAGACGTGGGTCTGCCAGTGCTTCTGTCCTCTTGCGGGGACGCAACGACTGTGTATAACCGTGCTACACTGGTGTCTGCATCTGGCTTTCCCGGCACCCAGGATCAATCGATCTCCTGTTCAATGGTGGACACGTTGTTTCCCCGTTCATTGCTGCCTGCTTTGTTGTTGCCTGCCTCACCGCGTCCGCAAGAGTATCCAGCTGAGCGACACCTGACGTCCTCGAGGAACCGTTCACGGTGGCCTACGGCTTCTTTTATGTGGAACTCCTGTACTTTACAGGCCAGGTCTGGATTTTATATGGTGCACAAGGGGACCTCAAACAATGATCGGCGGCCATTTTGTGACTCTACTTCTCCATCTTCTCCCAAGCGGCCATATTGTCTTTGTCTGCATGGGCTGCGGGGCCTTCATGTGGGGGCTAGTCTAATCTTACGCCCGCGATCGGGCCAGGGCTAGATTGATTTCTATCACCATGGTGTCACGGATGGGCTGGACTGGGACTGGAACTGTCTGCATATGTTGTGCGCACTCGTCGCGATTTGTCTGCCTTCATTTATATTGTTGTGACACGTTATCTTCGCACGACCGCCTTTGGGTGTAGTGGGTTCTCAGTGTGTGGAGACGTAGTTGGCCGGTGGTTTCGGGCGCTCCGAGGTTACGTGGGCTCCTCCCCGCTTTCTTCTCTGTTTTCTTATTTTCTTTACTCTATTCCTACTTTCTCTCTTGTCTATATTTCGGGTTCATTGGGCGACAGGCACTATGCCGGGGGGGGGGTAGGCCGTAGCCTCCGCATTGGTGTAGGGTGGGGGGGTAAATTACCTTTTCTTTTTAGTTCTATGGGCCTCTTTCTTCTATGTCTCTGCGCTACACTTGTTTCCGATTCGGGGTCCGGGTGTGGGGTGGATTGAGTGAGGGCGGCTTTGGAGGGGTGCGTATTTACTCATGTGACTATCCTGTTATATAACTGCATCCCCTCACTGTCTGAGATTTTCTATGGCCGTTTTAATGATGCTGCTGCTCTCCCGTGTGATGAAGCCATCTTGCGGACTCGAATCTCCTTGGTTCTATCCTCTACTGACTTTTTCCTCGATAAAATTATTTTGAAAACCTTAAAATTAACCTTTACTTCTCCTTCCCCTGGTGTCAAGGATCTCTCCAGTGTATAACTCCTGAATCGTTGCTAATCTTGACCATTGACGCACAGGGGTTGTAATGTGTGTCTCAGTGCTTAACCGTTTTGTGGCCGGCCTGATGGTTGTAGGCCCGTAATTGTCCTTTTCATATGCACAAATAAAGGTTTTTAAAAAAAAAAAAAAAAAAAAAAAGACAGAAAGTTAGACCACCTTGGTTGTGTATTTATATAAATCATCAATGTCTACCATCATTTCATATACAAACGAATTTGTGGCTATTTTGAGAGCGTCGACGCGTTTTGAAGGACTAATCAAATAATGCCTTCTTTTTCAAGACCATAATATTTTCAACTCCTGTTCTTTAAAATTTAGGGCGAGGGAGCTTCCCTTCGATTAAAATGGTATCTTCAATTCTGTGGGTCCCAATTATTCCAATTTCTATCTCTTCATAAATTGTAGTGTGCAACACCAGCGCCTGATATATGGCGGCCACCTCGGCCTTAATAAAAGAGTCCAAGACTTTGCTTCCGCTCTTATTGGCGAAGATAGGATTCCTGTATTTCTTTAGGTATATTTCGTCTCTGTGTACTGTACGTTTTTTTAAAAACTGCTATTTTTTTCCCCTCTGTTCATAGCGAAACCTCACTGCTATATCGTTCAGCTTCAACTTATAATGCGCAGTGTTCAGGCTCTATTTATTTAATTAAACTCAAGCCATAAATCCACCTACGACGAGTCCTTGTGCCAAGACACAACCGCTTGTGAGTGATTCCTCAGAGTGGTCCAGAGTGAGTGGTTTGTATATGATGAATGCAAGTTGAGGTAGTGTTTTTAACTCCTCCCAGAGGACAATTCCATATATAGTTTTGTGTCCTCAAGAGGAATACTTCCACTTCCTTATCTGCTCTACAGGAGAACATTTGGGTCACTGGACAATTCTTGTTGAACAAGGGGATTTCAAGCAATAAAAGTTAGCTACTTGACTTGAGGGTTTATGACGATAAATGGTTCTAAGAAGTTTTTTTTCTGGACCCAAGCTTAGTTACAGTAAGACAAAGATATGTTTTGCAGGTCATTTAAAAAAGTTTCTAATACCTGGATCTATTGCACCACTTTAGTTCCCAGTGCATTTATGAACCCACGGTGAAAAATCACTCATGTTTGTTCAACATAATCCTAACAAGGACTATCTGCTGTTGATAAAAAGGCATAGTCAACAGTCTGACTGGAGGACTCTACTGCTGGCACCCTTTGAATGGGCAGCAGTTTTGCACACTGCAAAAAAGTGCCAGCATCATTCAAAACATTTGTTTCGTTCTGAATTCCAAGTGGACAAGCATTTTGCACCATAAAAATGAAATTACATAATTATGGAAATAAACAGTTTAGCTCTTTCCTGGGGATCTGGGTATGCAGGAGTTAATACATTTAGCAACAGTATCACAATGAGCAATGTGTAGGTTGTTGCCCCAAAGCTGAATTCACACTAGTGAAGAATAAGGCATTGGTGCTAGGCTGATAATGGCATACTGAGTTACTAACAATAAAAGAAAGGTAGTATTTGGCAATGACCAAGCTTGGCACCATGGAGTAGCTGGAACAGATCGAGGCTCTAGTAAGGGTGAGTTAAATGAGCTATCAAGATCTGCAACCATTCAGCAGAGACAGAGTGAATCATTTAACCTGAGCCTGATTTATGACAAAAGCAAAACTAAAAAAACTATGTTCCAGTGGTAGAACAATATAAAGTATAACCTGTCTGTTAGACCTGCTGCTGTGTGGCAAAAGACAATGGAAGTTTTCTTAATAAAAAATAAAATAAAAATAAAGTAAATATATAAGGCAGGTGGATGAGCATGAAGAAGGTCAAGTTCTAGAAGCTCCGAACTGACTAAGTGTTATGAGGTACAGGTGAATGTGAGGGAGTCCCCAGAACCAGAATGAAAAGCACAGCTATGAGTGATTTTCGATGTAGCTATTCAGAAGATTGTTAATGCGGCAGCTTCTGGTGATACTAGAATAAGAGAACAACCACTAAACCACTCCAGTCTTTACAGGACCCATGAAATGTGACAGGGAAGCTGTCAGTGTTATTTTCTGAAGACAGTGTTACACTATCTTGATTGATCGGGGGGGGGGGGGGGGGGGGGGGGTGAGTCAAGCAGCGACATTATGGTAAACGCCTTTAAAGATCCACCCTGGAAGACCAAATAGAAGAACTCTTTGAAAAGCTGATTTTTCATCTCTTTCTACGCTTCAAAGTTGAAAATCCCTAGGAGCAGGTTTAAAAATTAGGTATGGCATGCATGTCAGGTGTGGCTAAAAAAAAATAGATGGTTTTGTGCTGCATCAACGTTCATACAGAAAACAGTCACCTAAATGGCACCGGGTAGCCTTATGTTATGCAGGCAACTGTGTTAACGTTTTTCCATATCAGTGCTGACTATGCGCAACGCGTCACCCATATGCTGCTGAATAAGGTTCTTCATGAGTGGATCAACTAAGCAACACATTATGGTCATTGCGAATGTTACATGCTCCATTTGCTTCGGTCAACTCTTTCTCTCTAACCTTCTCCCTCTGTTACCTTTGTAAACAGATCCATGTTATGCCAGAAGTCATTCTTTTTTCTTACTTAAAGCCTCATATCCCATTCATCAGTTGATCATTGCATTGCCATCTTCAAACAGCCGTTTCAAACTGTCATGCTAGTTGTATGACATCATCTACATTATTTTCTTAACTGTGAGGTATGTGGAAGAATTGCCTTTCTAGCACAGAATTCCCCAGAATGACTTAGCTGTGGTGCTGGTATAGTCATTTCTCCAGTATTGGGGTGTCTTTCATAGATTCACATGCTTGAATATTCCCCGTCTTCGGAGTGGGAGTCCCACGGTAAATAATATAGCAATATATACAGTCATAATATAAGGATTAAAACTTCTCCTAAGGTAGCTAACAAAATCTTTGTCTCCTCTTGTGGGAGACGTTTGAAGTGGAGTTTGGTCTCCAAGGATGAAACCAAACTCAACACTATACACACACTGCTCATTGCCTCACAAATGGAGTTGGACAACAGTGACCCGGCCTTCTCGACCCCTGGCCGGGTCACTTCCATCTTTGAGGAAACCCTTAGGTCTATTGGGAATGTGTTTTCTAAAGAGGAGCATCTGGTCAAGAACAAGGTAACTAGGAACCCTAGGGGGAAACATGACTGGTATACATCTGCCTGTAGACATGCAAAATCACTCTTGATTAAGGCCATCAAAAGCAAAAATCAAGGAGTAATTCAGGGAGCTAGGACATTATACAAGAAAACCCTCGCAAGCGCTAGAAAGGAGTGGGAGCTTGAATATTGGTGTTCCTTAAAAGAGGCCAGCTTGGAGAAAGATTCAAGGCGTTTTTGGGATGCAATTAGAGCTAAAACTAGACCCGACAGCGATCTCATCACATGTAATATTACAAGTCAAGCATGGGTCGATCATTTTACGAAATTGTATGCTAGTCACACTGGGGATATTCTTAAAACTTCCCCCATAGCCACTTCTAATGATGATCTGGTGCGGGGGGTGGCGTTAGCAACTCCCGACCTCCCAATAAGAAGCGCAGGCTATGAAATCGACACGTTAGGCACAATCACGACACTCAATGACTGGGGGGTAGATTTGGCAGATTCTGCTTTTTCGATCAAAGAAGTCGAGTATGCAATTGGTAACATTAGGCCCCAAAAAGCAGCCGGCTTAGATGGTATCCCCGGGGATCTGCTGCGTTCGGATATTCCGAATTGGGGCAAATTCATTTGCTGTTTGATCAATGCCATTAGTAGGGGAGCTCCTATTCCGGCATCGTGGAAAGGGGCGGAGGTCGTCCCTATTTTTAAAAAGGGGGCCAGGGACGACCCGTCTAACTATAGACCTATAAGCCTGCTGGATATAACCCAAAAGGTAGTCGGGAAGGTGCTGCTGGTCAGATTATCACAATGGATCGACGAAACCAATATCCTTTCCGACTACCAGGCAGGCTTTAGAACAGGCACTGGTACCATTGAACAGACATTTAGATTGTTACTAGTGTATTGGAAGGTGGTGGTCTTAGGCAAGGGCAGTCTTTATCTCGCATTCATCGATTTAAAGACTGCCTTTGATTTGGTACCCAGGGAGACCCTCTGGAGAGTCCTTGTTGACATGGGGGTACCCCACTACTTACTCTTGTTAATTGCAAGGTTGCATGAAAACAACTTTGCCCAGATTAGATGGGGCAGGGATGGAGAGAGAACTAGTAGAATCCCGGTAGAGAGAGGGGTACGCCAGGGATGTGTTCTAGCCCCCACCCTTTTTTCCTTATATGTGAACGGTGTGGTTGAGCATCTGCTGAACGATCCTTCAGATGAACCATCCCTGGCAGGGGAACGTATCCCTACCCTCCTCTTCGCGGACGACACCCTTTTACTCTCCAAATCCCCTATGGGCCTCCAAAAATCATTAAATAACTTCCAACACTTCTGCGCTAAACGGGGCTTGGTAATCAACACTGACAAAACGAAATATCTTGTGATGAACCCCCCCAAAAAACTTGTGCGCCCTTTGAAATTAAATGCCGTACCTTTGGGGAGGGTGGATGTGTTTGATTACCTAGGGATCCGCTTATCTCATAATATGCAATGGGCCCCCCACTTATGCAAGATGTTGCTAGCCCACAAGAGGGTAACAGGGGCCCTACTGAAGGAACAGCGCTCCTGTGCTATTAGACCTATAGCCCCTGTTATGGAAATCTATGCAGCAAGGGCAGTCAGCTCTGCTCTTTACGGGGCTGAGCTGTGGGGTTCATGCAATATTAGCGAGTTGTCAAGAGCTGAGAGAAAGTTTTGTAGGGCCATCATGTCACTCCCTCAAGGTACTCCCACGACCCCACTGATGCTCGATCTAGGATGTCGTCCTATTGATGACCTGGCGAAACTTCGCCCTCTACTGCTATGGGCCCGACTTTGGCGAGTCCCGGAACTAGCTAAATATGCCAAAGGCCTCTCCGAAGTTATGTCACTCCCCGGATGGCACAAGATAAAGTGGCTGAGCGACATGAAAATCCTCTTGTGCAATCTGGGGCTAAGCGCAGCATGGGAAAACAGGTCTTCCCCCCCGAAAGCTACGCTTAAGTCTCTATATTGGAATTGGATTGCGACCCAACGAAACACGAACTGTACATTGGGTAGACTCACGGAGGACTTTCTGGAATTCAAGGATCAGCCGATCCGGGAACTGTATCTTGACATTATTGAGAGACCTTTTGATAGATCTCTTTACTTTAAATTTAGGACCGGGACTCTCCCACTTTATGTTTTTACTTCCCGGTGGAATCCCCCTGCCCAGACCACTGAATTTTGTCCTTTTTGTATATCTAGACAAGAGTCTGTGGCCCATTTTTTATTTGAATGCCCACAGTATGTATACCCAAGAAGAAGATGGCTTAAGCAATTGTGCCGTTCCTTAGGTACTAGGCACTACATTGAGGCGTTACGTATTTTAATGTCTGACTCCCGCCCTCTGTATGCTTGCGCCCTATCAAAATTTCTATCTTGGGCATGGCGCATCAGAAGCATAAGGCTTAAAGAAATTGTTTAATCCGTTCTTAACATCTATTTATGATATGTCTTTCTCTTATTGAAAAATTTGGATTTTAACCTAAATGAATTTAAACTCTTTTTTAATTGTAAAGCTTTTATGATATGTTTTTATCGAAATAAAGCCTTTGACTGACTGACTATATATATATATATATATATATATATATATATATATATATATATATATATATATATACAAGTAATCATATAAAACAGAGATATAAGTAGGTGATAAACATCAAGAATGTCCCTATATGAAATCTCCATAGAGATACAAGAAGAGAGAAAAAAGACATTCGCAGTCTATCTCTGTCATTATGTTGGTCCAAACTACAGCCAATCAGGCGTCAGCTCCCCTCTATGAACCTTCTCCTCAGAGCTCCTCACCTCAGATTTTCTACCGCACGTCGTGTGAAAGGGAGTCTTCCTGAGCTCTGCTCAGTTTTTTCTCTTCAGCATGTCTTCAAGTAAGAAGTCTCTGTTTAGACCTTGTTCCTCTTGTGGAAAGCTACGTTTATATTCAGAAGATCCACACAGTAAGTGTATTTACTGTCTTAACCCCGATCATGAAGTGGGCAAATGTAAATTCTGTAGAACTTTTTCTACAAAAACTCTTAAAGACAGGGAAGGCCGTCTCTTGTTGTGGCTCCAGAGACTGAAAGATAAGGATGAAGTGGTTTCTGAAGTAGAAAGCTTTACTTCTGGCCGTTCCCACATAGCCTCAAAACGCAGTGGTGTACAAGATCTTCCTTCTCCTTTCCTTAAGAAGAAGAAAATGTCTCTGTCTATGAAATCTGCCCTGTCCTCTTCCATGGCTACTGCGATATCGCCCACGAGACATAGTTCTCAGGCTGCTGAGGCATCGCCTTCCGAATTTTCTGGTAAAAAATTGGCTTCATCGTCGCCGAGACTTCCGCCATTTCCTGCTCGTCGACGGTGACTCTGACGACGACGTCAGCATCAAAGTCGTCGACGGCGGCCCCGTCGACGTTATCGTCGTTGACGATGATTATCAGTACTATGAAGACTGTGTCGTCAGTGTTGCCTATTGCATCGTCGTTGACGAAGAAGGACAAGATCTCGACGACACTACCATCGTCGTCGTCGAAGACTGCAAAATCTGTCTCGTCGACGCTTACGTCGTCGATTCATGCGTCGACAAGTGCTCCGTCAACGAAGAAAAAGAAGACCTCGTCGTCGTTCCCTTCGACGACGACTCCGTCGACGACAGCTCCGTCGACGCTGGTTCCGTCGACATTGGTTCCGTCGACATTGGTTCCGTCTACGAAGATGTCGACAGAGGCCTCTGTGCTTTGACCCCGTCGACGGCAATCTCGTCGGTGAAAATAAAGATTAAAAGAACAACTTCTGCGCAGAGGTCAATGAATACAAATATTTCTTCCGCGTCTTCAGCGACTACTTCGTCCTTTGCCGCTGTACCTTTGTTGCCATTGCCTCCAAGTGGTCAACAGCATATGTTAGGTGAGGTCATACCTTTAGATGATTCCCAACTTCCTTCACCTTTGTTCGCAACTGATTCAGATCAAGAGTCAGGAGAAGGTTTCCCTGAATCGTTCGGAACAGCACACAGTCCATCGGATTTAATAATTAAATGCCAGGATGAAAGTAGTGAGGACGAGGAACGTTTTTATCAGGAAGAAATTTCTACGGAAGGACAAACTGCGACGTTACCATTGTCGCTTATTACAAATCTCCAACTCATTCTGGATGATTATAATCGGCGTTTTCCTTTATCACCACAAGAGTCTGTAGTTCCTGCTGTTCCAGTGGTACCAACACCTGTGTCGGAGCCAGTGACAGTTATAACACCTTCAGTTCCGCTGAGACAATCATCGGCTCGAACATTAATTCATCATGACAGCGATGAGGAAGTTCCTCAAGACAAGGAAGATGGTGAGATCCTGGATGATGGTGGCGATGGTGATGATGATATGGCGGAGTGGGATGACTACCATGCCCAAACACCATCTCCCTCTCCTGTAGTACCTGGAGACTCACCACCTGTCGACATTGCAAGTTTTCACCAGTTGATGGATAGAGCAGCCCAACGGTTCAAATTAACAACGGAACATAGAGAAGAGGATTGTTTTCTGTATGACTTTAAGAATCAACCTTTCAAGCAGACACATACAATCCCCATTATCTAATTCATTTGGGATGAAGGCAAAAAGATAATGAAGACACCAAATAGCCTTCCGGCACAGGTACCTAGGTTGGAGAAAAAGTATAAATCGCCAATAGGAGCTCCAGCATGCCTCACTGGTCAGTCAAAGCCAGATCCTGTAATTACACAGGCTGCGCAACGTCGGGCTAGAAACCCTGCATCTACAATCACTGCACCACCTGATCGTGATGGACGTCGCATGGATGCCATAGGGCGAAAATTTTCATCTATGGCTTCCACCACTGTAAGAGCGGCTAATGCCTTAGCCATTTTAGGTCGTTACGACCGTCAAATATGGGCGGATATAGCGGCGTTGGTTGAAATGTTACCCGAGGCATCTAGGATTGAAGCTGTGAAGCTTCTTCAAGAGGGAGAGAGTACATCTGCAGAAATAATCGACTGTGCAGTGGACATCGCCTGTACAGGTTTCCGTCAACTCGCTGGAGCTGCGGTATTGCGCAGGCAAGGTTGGTTACGCTCAACATCTTTTCGCCAGGAAGTGCAGGCAAAAATATTGGATATGGCATACGACGGAGAATCTTTATTCGGAGATCATGTGGATGAAGCTCTATCAAGAAAGATACAGAGACTGCTCGCTCTCTAGGTACATTGCAATTTAGAAAGCAGCCATTTCGGGCTGCACGCGGACGTGGCACCTCCTCTAATTTTCGGAGAGGAAGCAATCAATACCGACCTTACAACCAGGGTTCCAATCGGTATACCTACAATCAGCAACAATCCTCTCGGCAGCAGTCTTCCAAGAATTACAGAGGAAAATCCTCGTACAGAGGTTCCAATTCTAAAAGACAATGACTTGTGTCAGTCCCAGAAAATTGGAGGTCGAATCTCACTGTGCTGTTCTCAATGGTCCTCTTCTTCTAGCACTAACGTCTTCACGTCGCGTCAGTGACTTCCACGCTTTTACTATCAATCCTCCTTTCCTACAGTTCAAACCAGATTCTTTAGTATTATGCACTAATCCAACATTCTTGCCAAAGGTGCCTTCAGATTTTCATATGAATGAACCAGTCATCTTAAAGACTTTCTTTTCTAATCCTCAAACACCTGCGGAGCAAAAGTTACATTCCCTGGATGTGAAACGGTGTTTAAAGTTCTACATCAGCAGAACAGCTTCTTTTCGAAAATCTGATCAACTCTTTATAGCTTATGGACGGTTTCACAAGGGGCGTCCAGTTACAAAACCAACCATTGCACGTTGGGTTTCAGCAGCCATCGCCTTCTGCCATCAAAAGGCGAACAAGCCGCTGCAGTCACCAGTGAGAGCTCACTCCACTAGAGCAATGTCATCCTCAACCGCCTTATTTGCTGGAGTGCCTTTACATCAAATCTGCAGAGCAGCTACATGGTCGAGCAGACATACTTTTACAAGACACTACTGCTTGGCGACTTTAAACGAGGAGGATGCTGCAGTTGGGCAGGCAGTGCTTCGCAATCTTTTTAAATAAGGTGAGCCTCTTCCTTCCCTCCTCCATATTGTTTCCATTTACGTTGAATAATGGTGTCATTTGCACTTATATAGATTTTGAATAACATCATATATATAAGGATGTTGATTGTCATTACGATTCCAGTTTTTCGTATGATTATGGAAACAATGGTAATTGTTACTGCTAGCTATTCTATATTCAAGCATGTAAATCTATAAAAGACGCCCCAATACTGGAGAAGAACAATTGTTACTTACCTGTAAACAGGTGGTTCTCCAGTATTGGTGTCTTTCATAGATTCACATGCGACCCTCCCTCCTCCCTTCAGAGGCTCCCTTCTCCTCATACACTCTAAAGTCACTCTGGTGCGACGAAAATCTGAGGTGAGGAGCTCTGAGGAGAAGGTTCATAGAGGGGAGCTGACGCCTGATTGGCTGTAGTTTGGACCAACATAATGACAGAGATAGACTGCGAATGTCTTTTTTCTCTCTTCTTGTATCTCTATGGCGATTTCATATAGGGACATTCTTGATGTTTATCACCTACTTATATCTCTGTTTTATATGATTACTTATGTATATGTATATATATATTATGACTGTATATATTGCTATATTATTTACCATGGGACTCCCACTCCGACGACGGGGAATATTCAAGCATGTGAATCTACGAAAGACACCAATACTGGAGAACCACCTGTTTACAGGTAAGTAACAATTGTTCTTCCCCTACATTTAGGTATGCTGATCTCCTACCAGTACAGTGCACGAAGATGAAGGGGGCCACTGCCTTCCAAATAACCAATGTAGGACTCTGCTGTTTCAAATTACCACAGCAGAGGCTTGGGGGCTACTGCAGATGTCCAGAGGCAGGTCCATGCTGACAATGGGTGATTTAAGATTCTATAACACCAGTTTAAGAGGTGTCACCAAGTACCAAAACTTTTCAAATTGTCACACGGCCATTTTATGTGACAGCATGAACAGACTAGCAGCATAGATTAGCTGACAAAGCATAGACCCCTTTCAACAGTACCGAAGTACATTTACCCATTTTGGCAATATGAGGATCCATAAAAAGTCTATCAAGTGAACTGCATTAGAGTGTGCACACTCAATAAGGTTTGAAGGGAATTTCAGAAAGAAAAAAAGTGTTTAGGATTCCATTGCCGCGGCCAGGAACTGTCACACTTCAGCCCTTATGCATGTCTGGGGTGAGGAAAAGAACATGGGGGTGGGGACTTCATAATTCCTCCCACAGAGAACGAGTATTTAAATGAGACCGAGACGTCATCTAGGGTTAGATTCCCTGATCTGGTAAACAGGAACAAGCAGGGTTCTGGCAACTAAGTGAAAGGAAATATAAGCCACACTTTCTCTTTCTGTACTCTATTATATCCTGGAACTCCAGTGGGATCTGTTAAATGAGGAAATACCTCTGTCTCCACTTAATTCTAATGTTAAAAGGGGTCAAAGGGAAAAGTAGTAGCTATGTAGGTTTGATATAGTGAAATGTGGGTTAAAAAGTGTATAACCACAAAAGAAAAACTAAAAAAGGATAACAGAGTCCTGAACCTGCTTTAAATAATATTGTGAAGGACACATTGATCTCAAGTCCTTGGGATCAACAAAAAAACCACATTCTACAAGGCTCAAACATTTATTCCTCTGAAGAAAACCTAGCATACAACGTGGCCGCAGGCTTAAACCCCACTACGTTATGTTCTACTACGTAGTGCTGGGTGTATGTGGAAGAACATAAACTAATCTATGATACCAGTCAGGTATGAGACCCTTGAGTGAACAGAGATGATGAGGGCAGGCATTAGACTGCCGAAGGACCACACAGCAACCCTGATCCTACTTAAACTGTTGGCAGGCTACAACACAGCAGATAATAGCTTCCAACTTGAATTCCTGCAAGACTGGATGGAAGGATTAACATGTGTTCTGCAATGGATCCATTCCTTCGTCACTCATCCACCAGATCATAAGAGTGCTCCTCTTCAATCTACTTGGAAACAGTGAGTTGTCTCTCCTTATTAACCCTTTGTTCAAGAGATTAACGTGCCTCTACATGCTCAAACAACACCATCTATAACACCAGATGCATGCAGACAACACCTAAATAAACATCGATATAGAGGGTGGAACTCTGGAGCCAGTTCAACATTATTGTTTCCCTTCAACTACAAATGAATGCACTTTAAACATTCTAGGCATGCCTTAATACTTGTAAAACAAAGGTTCTGATGCAAGGTTGCACACCTAATCACATTACATTCCACAAATCCATGATCTCCTGGAGATCCCAAAAAGTGACCCAAAGAGGTCCACCCCAAGTATTTCAGTTGCCATGGGACTTTCCTTCAGACCACAGAAATACAGTAGTTAAACATGCATGCTTCAAACTGAACATGCTTTGACAGCGCTAGTTCTTAATCCGTCCAGCTAACCAAGTAACTTGTCATGGAAACTTGCGGGCCCAGTACAAAAAATTGCACACACACTTGCTGTACACCACCCAAACAATGGTGCTTTGTGTCCCATTTAGAAACTATCAAAGAAAGTGTGCTGGCACTCACAAAGTCTATGCCTATACAGCAGTCATTCACAAGTGATGGGTGAACTAAAGAAATGCGATTCTATACCCTCTGTGACTGTTTTTCTCACCCACCCCAAGAGGCTTAATGGTGCGCAAACGAGGGTCTATGAGAATTAGGGCACATTTAGAACATCTGATTGGAGTGTCTATGTTTCAGTGCACCCTTAATAGCAGTATGTACAATGGTAAACGCTCATTTACAAACAATACAGCCTCATGTAAATGAGGAAATAAATTGCATATAAATGCACAAGACCTACAAGCATGAAGGTGCATTTAAGATTACAGAAAGGAACATACTTCCCATTCTTTAATGAAAAAAACATACAGCTGTCCATAAGAATTGCAACAAAAGCCATCTGAGTAAGGGCTATAAGTTATGTGATGTGGCACACAGACTAATGCAATAAACTCTAAAACTGCAAAGAAACAAAACGAGGTGACCAAATGGATTTAACATAAAAATACAGAGGCTCACAAGACCCATCCTGAACCAAACCACTGTCTCCCTATGGACATAAAATAATACCATATTTATTATGTAAGGTGGGTTTTTATAAAACTATTGCAAGGTACTGGATGGAAGGTTTTCGGAGGTCTAACTACTCTGGGCCCTAAAGTTCATGCTTAGGCTGAATCAAAATTCAATAAATTTAACATAATCGAATAAGCTATAATGTAGAATGATTCTTTGACAGTAAGTACAGAGGAAATTAAGAAACAAACCTTTTTCGAATAGTTTCAGCAAAGATGTTTATTGTTTAACTTCTAAAGTCTATTTTCTGATGCTAAACTCTTCCATGTCTCTTATGGTGTAGCAGATTATCTACAATTAGGTTTTGAACATTCTAGACACAAATGTTATTAAAAATGAGACTAGGGCTGGTGTTGAAGAAAAAGCTAACTAATTGGCTTTTGGAAGGCGATAAGAAAAGGAATATTGTGGTTGTAATCTGAGGCACGGATGATTTGAAGCACTTTTTATTAATTGGTCTCTTTTATAGAGACATGCCGAAATTATATCTGAATCCTGTATTGTGACAAAGTGGAATAATACTGATGAACAATAGCTTCCGGCGACCTGCAGACCCGGAGAAAACATATGAAATCACCTCTGTGAACCAGCTTACCTCCGGAGTGGACTGATGTGGTTGGGCCGGCCTGCAACGATCCCAGTGGACCGCGACGCTGACTCGACCTGCCACCGAGACCAAGGACCCAAGATGGCGCCGGGGAGGAGACGGATCAGAGCTGCAGCGCTTTGAGAGATCGGGGGCCCTGGAAGACGAACGACGGAAGGGTGAGCGGACCTCCCGTCTTTATCTGGGACGGCCTGAATATAGTGCGATCTCTGGGGCTGGGAGCGGTGGAGAAGAGCTCCCGCGGGCGGGCGAGCCCCCTCCCACCACCGGAGGGGTCCCGGTCTGCTACGGAGGCCTGCAGCTGTGAATGCGGAGACAGGCGGGTGAACGGGCCTGTCTCTCCCACTGCCCTGCCAACTATCAGTGGCGCCGCAACGAAGCTGAGGACCGCCTTGAAGCTGGGGCACCCAGAGTATCAGAAGCGGCAGATTTTTTGGAGGGGTTCCGGTCTGTTGCAGAAGCCTGCGGCCCGCGGCCGTGAATCCGGAGACGGGCGGGCGAATGGGCCTGTCTCTCCCAACAGCCTGCCAACTATCAGTGGCGCTGCAACGAAGCAGAGGACCGCCGTGAGGCTGGGGCACCCAGAGTCTCGGAAGCGGCAGTTTTCTGTGACCGAGGCTCGAGGGGGCGGGTGCTGGGGGGGGTCGAGCTCCCTTCCCGCACCTGTATGAGACGGACCTGACGGAGTGAGGCCCTGAAGCTTGCAGAGAGGCTCAGACCAGCATCGGAAGAGCGAGTCCCTCCCCTCCCCCCCCCCGAGGGTATCCAGGACCGTAACGGAGATCTGGACCCTGAAGTGGAGATAGACGACAGGGTCTACCACCATAATAGCGGCCAACTGCCTGGAAGAAGCGCCACGAGCGTTGAGAGGACGGTCTGGAGATATAGGCGTTGGGAGCACCTGATGGAAGTGATCACCCCCGGTCGGGCGCGGTGTTGCAGCAGATGATCGTGAGTGAGAGGCTGTGAAGGGAGGTAACCTATGGGAGAACCACGGCCCCCAGGGCGGGCAACGAGTACCGGTGAGGAGAGGCTGGGTTAAGAGTGACTGTGAAGGGGAGGTGAGGCCGGAAAGAAACTGTGGGAGAGAGGATCTCGACCTGCTCCCCTCTGCCCCTTGTCTACATGAGCACGCAGGAGCTGAGACAGATCAACAGCACCTGGGCTGACTGATGGAACGGCTGGTCGGAGACTTCCCCCAGTGAGGCCTCTGGGGCCTGGAGGTGCACGGGCCCCACACGGGGCTAGGGGCGGGAAGTGAGCCCCCCAGCAGGGGTAGGAACCTGGGAAGCCCATAGCAACATAGCAGCTACTGGCAGATATACGCTGCTTTGTGGGGCATTGATGTGGGTTGGTGAGCTCCAGTGGAGGAGGTGCGCATACAGCAGTGGGGCACCAACGAGAACTGCGTGACACCCGCCAGGGGAGACTGAGACACTGCTGCGCACTGGCCTGGACCAGCATTGCCCGGAGCGAGAACCCTTTCCATAACCAGGCCCAGCACCATCTACCATGGGCAAGGACAGGGAACCAAGGTCGCCTCTCCAAGGCAAGATGGATCAATTTGCAAATTTTTTTTGCCCCACCTCCCGAGGACCGCCGACCCCTCGCTCGGATACGGATACCCTCCTTCAAGCGATCAACACATCCAGAGAGGTACTACGGGGAGAGATAGGTGCAGTGGGCGCGGAGGTGTCGCTTCTGCGACAAGATCTTAGGATTCTGGCAGATAGAGTCACGGAGACCCGGCTGGGCGTAACAGAGGACACACTGCAAGACCTACGCAAAGGAGTGGTGGACCTGCAATCTTCCCACAAAGATCTATTATGGCAGGTGGACGATGCTGAAAATAGAGCATGCCGCAATAACCTACGTTTTGTGGGCTTTAGAGAAGGAATTGAAGGAACGAACATGCCCGAGTTCCTACATGTGTGGCTTTTAGGGCACCTTCCCGAACGACAAATTCTCAACTTGCTTTGTAATAGAAAGGGCCCATAGGGCACTGATGGCCCGGCCCCCTGCTGGGGAACAGCCACGGCCTGTGATAGTGCGCTTTCTGAACTTTCTCGACAGAGATATGATTTTGAGGGAAGCCAGAAAGATCAGGGAGATCCGACACGAGAACACACACATATTGATCTTCCCAGACTATAGCAGGGAGGTGCAGAAGCAGCGCCGCACATTCGATTCAGTCAAAGCCAAATTGCGGGAACATAAGATCCAGTACATGCTACTCTTTCCTGCGAAACTTAAAGTCCTGTTCATGGGCAAATCCCACTTCTTCCAGACTCCAGAGGAGGCCTGGCACTGGCTGGAGGAACGCCCCGCACTGGGGCGTGAGGCAGCGCAGATGCACGACGAGGGGTCCTTGGGAAGGGGAGCCAGACGGTCTCCGGGCTCACAGCGCTCCCTCCGACCGAGACAATCACGTAGGGGAAGACTCTTGGAGACGACTCCATACGTTCCCAAAGACACAGGTCGAACCAGACAACGCAGTGGAAGCTCCTTGGACTCACGGCTCTCAGCAGGCGTACACACGCTCCACCTTCCTAACCTTTTCCAACCGGACACTGAGAAAGAAACTAGAGATTCTACCTCCGACGAGGAAGAGGCTGTGGATCCCTCCATGCACCCTTTGGCGGCTGAGATCCTCGCGATGGAACGGGACGCAACGGAGAAGGCTACAGTGTCACAGGGAGAACTGCCGGATTCCCACTCATGAAGAGTGGTCTGCAGAGTTGACCGTGGAATGGATTGATATACCGGAGCCGACAAGCTGGATATTTCACCCCTCCCCTTTTGTTCTCTCTATTTTTCTTTCCTCTTTCTTTCTTCGTTATTTCTGTCGGAGCAGGCAGAGACATATAGGACACCCGCAGAGCCACAGGCGACAGCCCAGGTGTGGCTGCAGACTTGGACCCGTAGCGAATCGGCCGTCTTAGCAGGAGTGTCCTTCCTTGGTTCTATATCTTTGTCTTTGTTTCCTCTTCACTCATCTGTTCCTCTGATAGGTTTCTGGGTTCGTTGAGGGAGTTGGAGTTTGTGGCGTACGTGGGACTAGGAGGGCGATAAACCTCCACCATCCTAGTGTTCACTCCCGGCGACTGGCAGGGGATGCGACCTCGGGAGGTGGATAGGGGGCTGGGGAGGCGGGAACAAGAGTTCTACAGTTAGGGATTTGTTTCTTTTTACGTTTGTTGTGTGCAGGCAGTCATATGGTCACTCTGACACGCGCGCTAATCTACTCTTCCCACCCGGGTTATACTTTGACCACCCACTATTATGCCCCCGTGAATGAGTGTAGCCCCCCCTGCTGCTGGGATGGAGTCCGGTACCTACAGGATACTCACATGGAATGTGAATGGGATGGGGGATAAAATCAGGAGGGGGCTGGTATCCACATATAAAAAGCGGGCCCACCCGGATGTGGTCCTATTGCAGGAGACCCACCTTAAGGGCACGAAGTGTAGGTTCCTGGCGAGAGGAGCTTACACTGTATTGGCACACGCAGGTTTCACTGCTGGTTCCCGGGAGGTGGCAATCATACTTAGGAAATCTCCCCCTTTCAAGATAGTCCGAACGTGGGCAGACCCCCAGGGCACATATGTGGGAGTGACAGGGACATGGGGTAGACGGAAAGTTACCATAGTCTCGGTTTATGCCCCTCCGAAGCTACAGGACAGGACCCTTTGTGGGCTGACTGATATCCTGCTTGCCACCCCGGACACACTTCATATCATAGGGGGTGACTTCAACAACGTCATGTCCATCCCTATGGACCGTTCAGGGAACCGTACCGACCACCCCACTACAACGCACCTGGCTGTGGTGATGAACACGCTGGGATTGACAGACATATGGAGGTATCTACACCCAGACACTCGCAATTACTCATACTACTCTGGCGCACACAAGACGCACTCCCGGCTGGACTATGTCTTCCTCCCACGGCGGGCACTGGCTGTGAGGCGGAGTACATGGCATGTGGCATCTCTAACCACTCCCCACTGACGGTTAGGACGGGAGGGGGGACCAGGGCAAACAGTGGTAATTGGAGGCTGACAGCTTGGGACCTTGAGAACACCAAGATATTAAAGGGCTTACGGGCCGACACAAAAGTGTATTTCGCGGAAAATGTAGGTGCAGTGCAGTCCGGCGTGATAGTGTGGGAGGCATATAAGACGCTACTCCGCGATAGGGCACAAAATCGAATAGCCTGGGAGAAGCGGAAAGTGCGAGAGGAGCTAGCTTCCATGGAAGCCCAAATCCTGACATTGGAGGGACGGTATATGAAAGGGCGCAACTCGCAGGTACTTCGGCTCCTGACTGATACCCACCAACGCTAGAGAGCCCACATGACAGAGGAGGCTAGGACGCAGGCGACCCTCCATAGGCTGTATGATGTCGGGGATAAATCTGGCAAACTACTTGCTTGGCTCAGCCGCAAGGAACTTGACACCCGCTGGATTGAATGTATAGTGGACTCCCAGGTACTGATGCATAGGGGAGATGCACAAATAGTGCAAGCTTTTGCCTCCTACTTTAGGGATTTCTATGCGGCCAGACGCCTAGCTACCCCGGAGGAGATACAAGCATATCTAGCCACTGTTCAGACTCCGAACCTGGAGGCAGAGAATATAGCAGATTTAGAAGCTGACATATCGGTGACCGAACCTAAAGAGGCAATTTCAAAATTGCGCCCTGGTAAGTCCCCGGGCCCGAATGGACTCCCAGTGGAATTCTATAGGAAAGGGGCAGACCTCCTGGCGGTGCACCTGTTGGCTTTGTTCAGGGATGCGGCCCAAGAGGGTGCCTTTCCACTGGACCTCAAACTGGCCACAATTATCCCCATTCATAAAACGGGAAAACCCCCCGAGGAGTGCGCGTCGTATCGCCCAATCTCCCTCCTCAACATAGAGGTTAAACTCCTGGCGACGATACTGGCCCTCCGATTACGCCAAGTAATTTCGGGCCTGGTGCACCAAGATCAAACAGATTTCTTGCCAGATCGGGCGACCCAACAGAATCTACAGCGGACCCAAAACTGGCTTATGACGATACACGACCGTGAGGACCCACATATGTTTTTCTCTTTAGACGCGGAAAAAGCGTTTGACGCGGTCCACTGGCCCTTTGTAGAGGCGGTCCTGGCTAAATTCGGTATATCGGCCCCAAATTCAGACACTGGGTGGGACATCTATATGCGGACCCCTGCGCTCGAGTGAAAGTGAATGGGATATTGTCTGAGGACTTCCCCATTAGAAGGGGAACCAGACAGGGGTGTCCTTTGTCCCCCTACTGTTCGCCCTCACCATTGAAATTGCGGCCTGTGAGATCAGACAGACACAGGAGATACGGGGGTTCCAAATCACGCAGACAGACCTAGCGGAAGAAGAGATTTCGCTATATGCGGACGACATCCAATTGTATGTTACTCGACCGGAAAGCACGATCCCCACACTATTTAGGCTCCTGGGCAAATATGGCACCTTCTCGGGGTATACGATTAATTGGCAAAAGTCGGTTCTGTATAGCCCGCGACCGGAGGTAATATGCCCCCCTCTCCCAGGGTCTCTCCTGGTTATGCAGACAGGGTTCACGTACCTGGGGATCTATATAACCACAGACAGAAATCTCTCCTACCAAAAAAACATTTAGCGAGTCATAACGAATTTTACAATAGATGCTCTACGTTGGAAAACGCTCCCCCTTACAATACTTGGCCGAGCCGCCATGTTTAAAATGATAGTGCTGCCCGCTTCCTGTACGCCCTCCAAAATGAATATTTCCATCTCCCTCGACAGATGTTTCAGACGATAGCTTTGTTCGCTGCTATGGCTAGGGAAACAACCTACGATTGCGTTAAGTACACTGCAGCGAAACCAGTATAATGCGGGATATCCCTACCGGACATCAAGGTCTACTATTGGGCGGAACATCTAGAGCCGGTGAATGATTGGCTCCATGCCCCGGCGGATCACCCCACCTACAGATTGGAAAGGGACACCATGGCACGACGTTCCTGTCTGTTTTATTTATATGGGGGTCCGGGTAGGAGACACCTCCTGCCGGCCACGCAAATAATCATTGAGATTTGGGACAGGGCGACTAAGGCCATAGGATGGACGCGTAAACCGACTAAACAAACACCGATATGGAATTGCACCTGGTTGAGGGAACTTCACAAACTTAAGGGCTTTAGGGGCTGGGATGACATTGGAATCTCCACTCTGGGGGATGTGGTGGCAAAGGGGAAACTTAAAGCCTTCGGGGCTCTGGCGCGGGAGTTCGGGCTACACCCCACCCAAATTTTCAAGTACGCCCATCTACGACATGCGTGGAGGGAAGAGACCGTGCTCTCTGAACCCCTGCCGGAATATGCCCCGCTGGAGGGTCGCTTACTACAAGAACGGATACCCAACAAGACAGTATCTTTGACATATAGAACCCTGAACAATAATATGCCAGACAAACTAGGAAAATTACGAGAAGCATGGGAGCATAACGTGGGCGCGATGGACACAGTGGATTGGGAGGCTGCCCTGATGCATTATAGGGAGGTTGCGATCAAATCTCGCCTCCGCCTCATCCAATACAGAATACTACACAGGGTATACTTTGACAGGGCTCGTCTTCACCGAATAGGCCTGGCAAGTGATCCCAATTGTCTGCGATGCAGACTTCCACAGGGGGACTTTTACCATACCATCTGGGACTGCCCCGTCATCCACACATACTGGTCAAAAATAATGGGAGAGTTGAGTAAGGTGCTTGAGAGTACACTTCCCCATGACCCTAAATTTGTACTGCTGGTAATATGCCACGATGTTGACTTGAGTCGCCCACAACTTATTTTTGCATTTTTGGCGTTAGTGGTGGCGAAAAGAGATGTGGCTCGCGCCTGGGGGGCAGCGTTTCCCCCACAGCTGGATGAATGGAGACGGGGAATGGACCTCTACATGGCGGCAGAAAGGGTTACATATACAGCGAGAGGGTGTCCCCGGAAGTTCCGTAAGGTATGGGGGAAATGGAGGAGGTATCATGGTCTGGATGGGAAATTGGACCCTGAATAGCGAGGGGTGGGCTTCTTCGAACCTTACTGCGGTCGGGGATGGAATGCTATGGGGCATGTGTAAAAGTCTATGGGGAAGGACAGGCAGAGAAGGGGGTAGACTCCCAAATATGTCACCGGCTCCAGAGCTGATTCATTGGTGGGTTTATGTCATGGAAAAGATGCTATGGAAGGCGGGTGGGGGAGGGTATTTGGGTGCGAGAGTGACCATCTGTAACACGTTGGTTGTTTGGTTGAAAATGTAAATGAAAATATATTTTTTTTAAATAAAGAAAAAAAAAATCACAAAATGTGTGATTCGGGGTAAATCAATTTACGTACCTATGCCTTACTCTGTGAAAAGGTACAAACAAACTATAGTGTGCTGCCTAGCACCATCCAAATTACATATCCCCACCCTTTCTCAACCCCAGTCACTCTCCATCAAATCTTGATTTCCGTAAAGCAATCTCACCCAAATCCCACACACACCAGTGTTCTATGAAAATCACATCAACATAAAGCTTACATACTACACACATTGTATGATCATCTACTTGTAATAGCAAGGAGTAATTGGGTATCACGCACAACTACAGTATCCCTTTATAGTCTTAACTAAAGTGCTAGTGACACTGGACAATAATTCTAAATAGTGGAACTCCACATGAACCAGAAGATGAGGAAGACGCTGATGAAGGATCAACCGACTACAGTTTTGGTGCACAACTTATAGTGCTTGCGTCTAAAATCACCATTTATACTTCATCTCTGGGGACTGATGCACTGAATGGCTGATATGATTTCCTACAAGTACACTAAAGTCTAAGGACCACATGTATAAAGCCTTTTTGAGGTCGCAAACAGGCCTATTCTAGATTTGCGAATGCAAAAAAACGCTTTTCACATGTATTAAACCAAAATTGTGATTCGGTAACCTATTACCGAATCGCAATTTGGGTTCGCGATTCGGTATTAGGAAGGAGCGTGTTTAGGGCGTCCCTTCCTAATACCGAATCGCATCACTATGTATGAATGTTTTGCAACCGAAATACCTACTTCAAGTGGTAACACACTCACAAATGGGAAGGGGTACCCAAAGGACCCCTTCCCCTTTGGGAATGTTTGTTAAAGCATTTTTACGTGCAGGCAGTGGTCCCATGGACCACTGCCTGCTCTTGAAAAATGAAAGGAAAACATTAAATTTTTCTTTTTGTAAAGAATCCCGTTTTCCTTTAAGGAAAACAGGCAGCTTTACAAAAAAAAAATTGCTTTATTTAAAAGCATTCTTGAACAAAAGGAGGGACTAGGAAGGCTTTTTAACGGGGTCCAGCGTACAGTGCCCAAATACTGAATACAAAGGAAGGTACACAGTTCCCCAAAGGAAATGGAGCAACGTGAGAAGGAGGAAACAAAAGGGGGGGGGGGATCCTCCCTAACGGAACTAGAGTCCTCACACACCCAGCAAGCTAGGTGTCATGCTTCATCATATGGACTCGCTCCTCGTCGGGTCGGCGGTGCAATACCCGACGGGCACCCATAGAGGGGCTCTTTAGCGGAGATCTTCTGTTCCTGCCGTATGGTGCCGTGGGTGTGAGTGCCCTAGGGGGAAGTGTAGATGTAAAAAAGTGATTCTAAAAAAGGTTGGATAATGCACAGAGGGAATTTTAATGGAGTGGTTATCCACCTTATTAAAATAAAAAAAAGAGGCTGCTCGCTGGCCCAATGATCCAGGGGAGCAATGCTCTACTCTACAATTGTGGTCAACATGTTTCACGCAGTGTGTTCAAAAGATACTGTGCATTTCGTCAGGACCTAAAAAACTATCTACACGTTGAGGATTGGTGGAGAAGTTCCTACCTACCCTTAACCTTAAATGCGAGCATGGTGTCCCGTCAAGTGGTAACCTAACTAGGTGATGACGCTGGCTTCCACGATACTCTCAGCATAAAACACCTCAGAGTGTGGTGTCCTGTCCATAGTAGGACGAGCGCAATCAATCTACCCGTGTGCCAGGCTGAGCAATCACAGACATGGTGGTCTGCTAACCTCACTCAGCAGGCCATTCTCCTTGTGATTTTTGAGATTTCTGAGGTAGGTCATTTGTGACCCACTGGAAATCGCAGAAAGTGTTCAAAACACTTTCATACAAGCTTTTTGAGATTACCTAATTGCAAAACACAAGGATCCACAATTAGGGTATCGCAAAACTGTGTCTTCATACATCCGCCCTAAATCAAAATGGTTTGTCCTTGCATGCATAGTGGTGTACCTGCTTGCCTATTTTTTAACCATACCTTAGCATAACATTCATACATCTCAGGAATGGCACTGCTGGAAGGAAAAACAAGAATCTCTCTTTTGTGATGGAGGAGGCACACAAAACAAACTTTTCAACACTTACTGGTGCGCGATGGCAGCTGCTCCTTCTCATCTTACTCTGCTTGGGAGATGGCACAAAGCCGCTTGGTGTAATATCACTGACCACAGATTCTTTTCCTGAAAAAAAGGATAGAGAAAACATTAAGTTTGTATCAACCTTTCCATTTCCAACATGCAGTGTCTTTGATTCCTTAACAAAACGTTTGATTCCATCATGACAGTGTAAGGCATTTGCCAGTAGTAGGGGATACGTCTAATAGCACATTAGTGGGCTGAGGACAAGCAGACTCAGCCACATAGTGTAACACTGGGTGGCTTTGCCATTCCCATGGCTCCTAAACCCCGATCACCACACAGCTCATCTGTCCTTGTTTAAGTCTGATCATTCTACATACCAAAAACACAAAACGTTAAAGAATGTTTTACTAACATTGTTTTATCAGGCCTTTAAAATGTGTTTGACAGCATAAATAGATTTGGTCTACAAAAATTCAATGAAGTTTAGGAATACTCAAGTCCAATGTAGCGAATGAGGCAATTTAATTAAACAGATTCTGGTAAGCCGACTCAATTTTCAATAAACATTAGGCTTGTAATGTAATCAAGCCAATAACCCCAAACTATCTTGTGAATGCATCACATCTTTCTAATTTGCCACTAATGTGGATTTTGGTGTCAAAACCCTTGCTGGACTTGCTAATACTATTTAATAATTTTTAAGGCTACAACCAGAAAAAATGGAGTTGATGATTCATATTACAATAAAATATTGATAGTTTTAAATCCGGATTATCTTTTTTTTTCTAAGTTTACCCACAGACTGTAGTAGCCTGTTCAACTACCCAGAAAAACCACCTGAGATAAACATGGGGTGAAATGCCCAACTTGCAAAAAGAATCCATAAAGAAACCATGTTTTCGCAGGCACTTGTTTTAGGAAATTCTAGTTACGCCGAAACAAGAAGGTCTAATCTGTCATTTTGGAGATGAAACCAATCTAATGGCAGAGAGCAGAGAACACGGTTCTTGTAAAGGCCTTGTTTAGCACAATGATTCAGTCCTGCAGAACACAAGCGGATCGCTGTGAGAAGCATCTCTTGACTGTATATAGCTTTTCTATCTCTCGCACAGCAAATTATGTTCCTAGTTATTGTGACTAAAAATTGGGGGGGGGGAACATTGCAAGCCACAGACAAAAACATTCTGTGCATATCTGGGAAGGTGTGAACAGCAGAGGTTTTATTTCTGAGCCTTATCTAGTCTGCTTAAAAAGAACCGAGTGAAGCCTCTTCAGATACCCAGATTGTGGACTAAAAACAGCTTCTTTCCTCCCTTTTATATATGAAAGGCTCAAGTTCATATGAAATACCTAACATATGCAATCAACCTTCTCTAACCACGGCATTAAACTATATTATACTGTAGGTATGATATATGAAAAGCTTGACTTTAATAATTATTCATTTGGTTTTATGCTTTTCATAAATTATATTCTACCTGATTGTTAAATAGTTGATTATAAATTACATATATTGATGTTTTGTCCAATAGTTATGGGTCACAGCATACAAATAAACTTGACTGACCCGCTCACCATAAAAGATACCTGAAGCCCCATCATGGGGAGGGCATGAAAACTGTGGTTCTGAAGGACGTGATGTTCAAGGATAATATGATCGGATATGGAGGATTTTTGGGAGAAGTACAGGCATCAGTAGAGTGTCTTGACTGCAAAGTTACTAGAAGAGGAATATGCTGGACTGCGACAATGTTTACACAAAAATAATAGAAGGTAGCCCAGCTACCCTGGGGAATCACCTTCTATAGGTGGAACATCAAGTTTCAAAATGCTGTGCAGACTTAGTGGGGATGAGGTAGGAGCAAAATGCAAATGTAAGCAAGTGAACTGGATGGTCATGAATACCCAAGCAGGCAGCATAATGAACTGGACAAATTATGGGCAACACCAGTTGTGCTTGACAAGAGACAGTGCGGGTCTGCCACTGCTAATATTAAATATGATGGAAAGGGTTAGTTAAAGGGAAGTGAGACTGTTGAGGATTTATGAAAAGACCCTGAAAGCACAATAAGTTAGGGTGAGTCTTAGACAGAGGGGAGGTTTAGAGACGCCAGGGTAGCAGATATAGCTGAGAAGCATAGAGATGCTAGTGCTGCCATTTGGTGAGGTCAAAATCATGTCAGCACTTAAAAGCATAAGCAATATTTCACAGATGATTAAACGTTTAGTTGATCATTCTTAATTATTGTTGATGCCGAAATTATTTGAAAGTTGGCAATTGTGTTATAGAAGAAATAAACAGGAATGAACAGAAGTGTGATTAAATACAAGTTTAACTATTTGACTTACTACACAGCAAGTGGACTATGCATTAACACAATCTGTCTTAGGTCATTATTATTCAGGATAAAACTGTTTAGAAAGCTGTACTGAGATAACAGTTTAAAGTAGGTGTAATGCATTATATTATAAAGGAACATTCTTTACAAAATGACACTCCTGTGAAATTAAACAGGAACATTTATATGCCAACAATGCACATTTAAATTATAAACTATCGAGTAAATTCCCCCAGACACAAAGATGTATAATATCAAGAGATTGGAAAATAAAGTAGCCTGATGGATATTTTTCTCAGGGAACAGAATCCTGTTTGAATTCAACCTATTTTAATTTTTGGATTGAAGGGGAAGCTTTGAAATTTGTTTTATTAGCACAAAATGCAATTAATCTATAGATTGCAGCTGTGAAATTCAATAGTGGTGGATTTCTACCTGTGATTAACTATTCATCGGCATAGTATTCAAACGGATAATATCTCAATGTGTTATATTGACACTTAAGTTGTTATTCATGGTGTGAGCCTCTAAATCAGACGCCTCCAACCCATCTCATCTGGCCTGCATTCACTGACTTGCAGAGTACAAAATCCTAAATAGCATCACCCTTCTTACACCTCTATGTTTAATGTCTTCCTACTCTTGACAAATTTTATAGGCTTCAGTTTTGTACACAAGCTGTTGAATCAAAGGTCATCCTGAAAATCAACAGCTAGCATTTCATAAGTGGCCAAAATATGCCTACATGCTTTACTATAATTGACTCCTAGATGCAGGCATTTTTTTCAATTTAAGTAACAAAACCACAGTCTTAATATGTGGCTGTCATAAACATCTTTGGTCTCACAATTTCTTAGAACCTTTGCAACCTATGCAACCAGATTTTTTTTTAAAAAACAGTTCATTACAAAAGCCACTGTTGCATCTTGGTTGGACTAAAGAACATCAACACAACGTGATTTGTTCAGTAGTAGCTGTAAAATCCTCCAATTTTTAATGAAATCTTTATGTACAGAGAATAACATAACAGCTGAATATCCTACATATTACTATCGCCATGGTGGAGGAAAAAGAGCTTATTAATCCTACTTAAGCAGCATGTTGCAACAAATTGAAAAAATTGCCACTTAACTCTATATCAGGCACATAACATTGACTTGCCTTCGCCACCAACATTTCACCTTATGTCTGGCTCATCTGCAATGGCTACCGTTGGACAGAAGTATCAGGTATTTATTGATTTGCATTGTGCAAAAGTGATTTGAGTTCACTGGTCTATCCTTCCGTCATAGCACAACAGAACACTCATTTCAATCCATAATACAGACACATATTCGGAGTGCATGTTCAGACACATTGATGAAAATAACACATGAACTTGCAAATGTCTGTTTCGATTTCAGTATGCAAGCCTCAGGTTCTCCGTGCCAACATTACTGTATGGCTAGGACCAACATTGAGAACTATACATGTAGCTGAAGAGCTGGTACCCAAAAACAGAGTGTCTTAGTCGTTTCTCCGGTGGTCTTAATCAGTTAGCACTATGGCGCCTTTAAAGGCATACACGCTTGAGATATGATTAAGGATAATTCACCACAGAGCAGAATAAAAACATAATCAGCAAAGCAGAAGCTTGATGGCAGCAGTCCATGAAGAAAGAATAGTTACTTACCTGTAATCTTAGTTCTCCTCCAGGACTATGTTTATGATAGGCATTAGCACTAAATTGTCCCGCCCGGAGCACTGTTTAAAATAATATGTATGTATGTATGTATGTATGTATGTATGTATGTATGTATGTATGTATGTATGTATGTATATATATATATATATATTTTATATATATATATATATATATATATATATATATATATATATATATATATATATATATATATATATATATATATATATTTGCAAGCACTCTTACACTCCGCGATTCTGCCGCCAGCCACGGAAAAAGAGCACGGACCACAATTCTTATATATATATATATATTCACTGAAATTGTTTTAAAAAACAAATCATCCATTTAGACACTTATATACCCATTTATTCTTCCATCGACCTTGAGATATACATATATAAACATATTTAATTTTCAGAAAAACACACATTCACTGGATGATGTCATCAGTGATGTCATGAGTGATGTCACTGACCATGTCATGGGTGATGTAATATGTGACGTCATCAGCAGTGCATTGCAGGCGCGCGAGTTATAGTTAGCTGAACTAACTATAACGGGGGAATTTCAATGGTTTTGCACAAGTGAAAAGTCCAGCTAACTTTAACGCCCCTGAAACCTATGGTTTTTTCAGTGAATTTCTAAGGTTTTTTAAATGATAATTCCTAACTATAACGTGCCTGAAACCTATGGTTTTTTCAGTGAATTTCAAAGGTTTTTTAAAAGTTAATTTCTAACTATGCCTACAGAGATAGGACATGTGAAGAAAGAAGAAAATACGCACAGAAAGAAAAAAAAGAAATGCAGAAAGAAGCAACAGAAGTCCTCAAAGACGAAGAAAAATGCAGGAAGAAGGATAACGTGCAGAAAGAACAAACAGAAGAGTAGAAAGAAGCCTTGTTGCAAAATCATCCTGTACCCTCACCTTTTTCAGACAGATACTGGTGGTAACTGAGTCTGACTAACCAGTCCTAGAGCCAGTGCTATGTTAAAAGACACTTAGAATACAGTGAAAACACCTACATACACTAGGGAACACTATGCGTTGGGGTCCCCCTGTGATTAGCATGACCTCCGATGTAAGCCCCTAGTATATAATAGGGCAGGGGGATTAAAACTACCTCTTAAAACAGGCCACAGGGCGTGTTTGCACACGTCACCTCAGGCCCCGTCCCCTCCCTTCCCCACTGTGTAAACACGCCCTGTGGCCGTTTTAAGTTGGGAGATTAAGTCCCCTTCAATCCTGAGGGTCCCTAGGGGCAAAATAGCCCACTAGGTACGTCCAGTAAGCGCCATTGCAGAGAGGTGTAATAAGGGGCACGGCCTGCACCACCTCTATGCAACGCAGCGCAGTGGCGCTTACTGGAAGCACCTGGTGGGATAGTTTGCCACCAGGGTCCCTCAGGATTGAAAGGGAATTATTTCCCCAACTTAAAACGCACCACAGGGCGTGTTTGCACACGTCACCTCAGGCCCCGTCCCCTCCCTTCACCACTGTGTAAACGCGCCCTGTAGCCGTTCTAAGTTGAGAGATTAAGTCCCCTTGAATCCTAAGGGTCCCTAGGGTCAAACTAGCCCACTAGGTACCTCCAGTAAGCGCCACAGAGCTGCGTTGCAGAGAGGTGTAAAAAGGGGCGTGGCCTCAGAACACCTGTCTGCAATGCAGCTCCCTTGCGCATAAGAGATACCTGTTGGGCTAGTTGGCCCTCAGGGACCCTCAGTATTGAAGGGGAATTAATTCCCCAACTTACAACTCGCCAGGGGGCGCGATGCCGGTCTTTAATTTTTTTTTTAAAGAAGGGTGGCTGGGTGGCCCAACTTCTTTTTCTAATTTATTGGCCCTGGGTACCCCAAACACCGGGGCATGGCCTTTTTTTATTTTTTTTATTCTTTAGGAGGGGGACTGCGTTGCCCCCCTCCTCAGGCCACTTATGGCCCCGGGGACCCCATCCCCCGGGGACGGCCTTTGTTTTTTATTATTTAAAAAATATATATATTTATAGAAACACCTAGGACATGCTGAACAAACCGTACGTACCTATCACCATGACGATTTCCGTGATATTCATTAAAATGCGACTATGCATACAATGAATCCACGTGTAATGTATTTACACTGCTAGTGAAGCTCTGACGTGTCTGACGCCCTAACGTCCCTAAACCCGGCGCCCCTGCCGGTGGGTACACTCCAAGTAGACACCCTTGTCGTTTATTTATACAAACATGGGTAGCTATTGACGGGCACATTTAATACACACGCACACATAGCCATTCAAAGGGGATTTGACAAAAATTCAACCAAAACGATGCAAGCAACCCCCCTCACGGTTAATAAAACACACATCCACCGTCGGATGCGTAATACTTTTTATTTTGCTCTCTGGAAAGGAGACGAACCTCACTTGAGAGTCACAGCGTGCTCCTGGCTGAGCCCAATGCTGTGTTACACCCACCAGTGCCCGCCGAGTGCCACACACCTCTGTGTTGTGTTCCACCAGCTAGTGCGTATGCTATGACACTCTCTAGCCCATGTGCACTGTAAAACCACCCCGTGAATATGTCATGCCACACTTGCCTTTGCACAGGTTATATTGCCCCATCTAACGTGCCTTCTTCGATGCCTATGTTATAACGCACAGCGCTATGCCATACATATTACAATCTGGGATCCATATCTTTGTCACAGTGCATATGCAACGTTACACTCCCCAGCACATATTTTATATTACAACTTTAGAGACTAGTTAAGTTACACAACACTGCCCTGTGCATATTACACTCCAAGGCGAATATCGCATAGCACACGCTAGTGCCTGTGCTATCTCGCGCTCTCCAATGAATCTGTCATTGCGCACAATGTATTGCATATTCTATTTCACGCCCGGTTCATCTTATATCACACTTTTTGGTGCATAGTTTATACCATACACTATATCTAGTTTTCATTTTCAATCGTGCTCTCAGGACTATATTCTATTTAACACTGCGTTCACCTACCCTTTTCACGGGCCTTACATTTTGCGATGGGGGTGGAGGGCCAGGGGGTGTTTCTGCCAAGTGAGCCCGGAGATACAAACGTCCTCTTCTTCCTGAATAAAAGTGAGATTATGCTGCATACTTGTTCATATTTTAAGTAGTTCGCACAGACACACATTTTAAAAACAATAAAGTTCCTAATACCCACCTTCTCTGAACAGTTAGCTTGCTGCCCGATCCATCTCCTCCCTATCCTCTGTTGTCTGAATCCATGGACTAGCCTCCTCCCTCCTGCCATGCATGGTTTGATGTGCTGCCACTGCCCTCCATTTAGCATGATGTACCAGTCCACTCCTCCTGCCCTCCATTGCCAAATTATATGCCCCATCATTGACCTCCTGCTTAGCCTCTGTGTTTAGCTTGCTGCCCCTTTTCTCCGTCCCCCTGCCCTCCCATGTCTTTGTGCATGCCCCTGCCCCATCCTTTTTGCCCACCATGTTCCATGGACCTGACACTCCTATCTACTCTGAGTGTTCTGTTGAGATGCCACTCCCCTCCCACCTGCCTAGCATTGTCAGGTGACTGTAACCTGACATACCACCAGGGCTCCCACACTTCCACTCTGGTCCTGATGAAAGCCTGTTGAACACACATGAAGGCAGAAACATGTTGACCGCCATGGAGTGAATCCGGTCTGTTATTTTTTTGACCCTCACTCCTTTTTAATTTCTCCCAATTAGCAAAACTATTAAATTATATTTTTTTGACTTAATTGGGAATTTTAAATTCACTGTCACCTCACAAAATCCCGCTCCGCAGTAACCTGGCGTTGTAGCACACTGGGATGGCACTCGGCCAAACCCAGTGGAGCCCGATGATGAAGCATGTCACCAACCAGGTTGGTGAGTGAGGGCTTTCATACATAACTTGTATTACCTCCCTAGGTCTGTGTTCCTCCCTATAACGTATTGGGCAGGTTCCGACTCTGGAGACCCGTGCCTTTTGGATGGTAAGTGCCTTGTTGACACTACACTGACTTTGTTGGTATGTAACCTTTCCCTTGAGGGGACCAGTCGTGTTATTACCCTTCCTCTTCTGTTGTTGATTGACATTTTGGCAGCGCACAGCTGTGAGAGCTCTTTTGTTCTCCCTTATACGAAGGGGGCTTTCCTTGATTTATCTTTATCGTTTCCCGGAAGCTGACAATATGGCCACTCTCGGTCTCACTTTCTCTGACTCTGAGGTCGATGCCATTTTAGCACGTCCCTCCCTATTTGCAGATCCCACTATCTCACAGACGGTCACATATGCTAGTGAATGGGAACAACTTTCAGAACTAAAGAAAAACCGTATACGTACTATATTACATGGTACAATCTTAACTGAATACTTGAGGACTAATACAGCCCCTAGGGGCTTACTAGTTACTAATGCGCCCCGCATCTTCCTCGAGGATGCCACCTTTAGAAAAGAATGGGCCATGATTGCATGGCACTGCACTCGAGACTGGCTCGTCTTGATTATAAAAACAGCAGTACGACTATCAGAGGCAATCATGATTGAAATCACCCAAACAGAGACACAATTCAAGGCCACCTTAACGGGGTTCAAAAAACGGCTAGATGAACTCAATAAAGATATTAATGAATATAAGGAAAATCTGACCCAAAGCAAGGTGAACCAATTTCAAAAAGATCTGAAAAAGTTCGAATTTAACAAAACCTATCCTTACGCAGACCCCTCCTTTGTGGCATTGCGAAAAATCGAGACCTACACTTATGGCTCTGATGAGGACTCATCGAACAGTAGTGGCTCGAGCAATAACAGCTTCAGACAGGCGAGGAGAGGTAGACAAAGGGGTAGAACACGCCCCCCCTTCAATCAATCACCTTGGTTGAATTTCCCTCCCCAACAAGGTATCATAGGGACACATCCGATGCAGTTCCACTACCCATTCAACCCACAAATGGGCTGGAACCCCGCGTACACGGCCCCGATGTATCCACAAAACCATTTTACACAGCCTCCTTTTTTAGAGAGAGGCCAAAGAGGCAAAGGGCGGCGGAGAGGGCCCAACCAAAGGGTCCACTGGATACAAGACGACCCGGTGGGCAATCACACCAGGAGCAAACAACCACAGGATCAAACGATCGCAGGCCCGAGCACCTCAACAGCTTGATAGTCAACCTATCTGATAAGATACTAACTACCCATGAGACGGCAATACTGGAAAAGGGATTGGGTTTTGTTCCGTCAGCCCGTCCCGACAAATTCCGCCTCCATTGTGAACTCTCGGCTTTCTTTAGAAAATTGAAATTGAAAGCCTTCTTTGAGGAACACACCTCAGAGTTAGTAGATTCTGATGTAGGTGACACACCACTGCGACCTAAGTCAACGTTTACCCCTCCCCCACACACTATACCAGTGGAAATCGTAACCTTTGAACGTGCTGTTTTTACTGAGATTGAGAATATGGATATCCCCCCCATTTTCAAGAATCTCAGAGCCGATGAATTCAGAGCCATCAACTCTTTACGCCAGGATCCAAATCTCACCATCAAACCGGCTGACAAGGGTGGAGCAGTGGTCCTGATGAATACTGCTGATTACGATCATGAGTGCCGTAGACTCCTCAGTGATCGCAAGAATTACACACCTCTTCCTAGCGACCCCTCTAATGATCTTAAAAACCAGATCGAGAGGATAGTCGAGGAAGCACTCACAGAAGGCATCATCACCAGACCAGAAGCACGATTCCTCACCGAGAGCCAGGGCACTACCCCATATTTCTATACACTCCCCAAAATCCACAAGGGCAGACTCCCTCCCCCTGGGCGCCCAATTGTGTCAGGGATTGGCTCTCTCCTGGAACCATTATCATGGTTCTGCGACCATTTCCTCAAGCCTCTGGTCCAACAATCATCGACGTATCTCAAAGATACCAAGGACCTGCTCAAACTATTGAACAATATTCAATGTTCTGAGGACACGATCTTGGTCACATTGGATATTGAGAGCTTATACACCAGTATCCCCCAGGATGAGACCATCCGGGTCCTGGGGGAATCTCTCAATTCCCATCCTTGGGAGTACAGGACATCTAAGAACTTTATTATCCAATGTGCAACTCTGGGCTTGAAAAGGAACTTTTTTGAATACCAGGGACACCTGTATCTGCAATCCACGGGTACTTCCATGGGGAGTACCTTTGCTCCTAGTGTAGCGGGATTGTATGTGTACGATTTCGAACGGAAATTCATTCTCCCTGATTCCAATCCTCATCTATCCTCCATAGGCCTATGGAGACGCTATATAGATGACGTGCTTCTCATCTGGCACGGCGACATCAACGCCCTCAAAACCTTCTTTCAGTGGGTTAACACCTTGGATCCCAACTTAAGATTCACGTACACCTATGACCTTCATGAAGTCGTATTCCTTGATGTTCTGATCACTAAGAAACTTGGATCTCTTCACACGAAGACACACTATAAACCTACGTCCAGAAATAACCTTCTTGAGTTCACGAGCTTCCATCCTCGTGCATTGAGGGAGAATCTGCCTTACGGGCAATTCCTCCGCCTCCGGCGGAACTGCACCTCTTTGGTAGATTTTAAGGCTCAATCCAGTGACCTAACTTCTAAAATGACAGCCAGAGGGTATCCTTTCCCTCTTCTCTCCAAGAGTTATAAACGGGCCAGAAATCAACCTAGAGAAGTTCTTCTAGAGGACTCTGTCAAAGACGCCATGTCCATACCACTCACATGCGTCACTACTTACAGTACCTTGTCCAATGCCATGAAGAAAGTCGTCATGAAACACTGGCGAATTATCAACAGCAACAACCGGAGATGGGAAAAACCTTTATTCTCTTTCAAACGAGCACAGAGCCTGCGGAACAGCCTGGCACAGACACGCCCTATCACTCAAACTAACACTGCTCAAAGATCCATTACAGAAGCTTGGGGTCTTCCTAAGATTACGGGCCATTTCCCGTGCTCGGATTGCAGTATATGTCACCTGACTTCTCATACTACCTGTCTGAATCTGGAATCAGGCAAGATCTGGACCCAAAAAGGACATACCAATTGCAACACGCCTAACGTCATCTACCTAATCACTTGCCCCTGTGGTCTACGCTATGTAGGGATGACCACTAGAAAAGTGAAACTCCGCATTTGCGAACATCGGAGCAACATTAGATGTAAACGAGTCACTACTAAACTAAGTGAACATTTTCTGTCTGCCAACCATACCACTAATGACCTACACTGGACGATAATTGAAGAGATCACAACACGCAGAAACACTCAAAAAATCCTTTTTGAGAAGGAACAAAGATGGGTGTATCGTCTGGGTACCAATCTCGTGGGTCTTAATGATAATATACCCTGGGTCAACATACTCTAAGCATGTACTCATGATTGCATCACTTACAGTGTATTGATAGTCCGCTTAGGCCTTTTTACGAATTTGGTTTGACCTTAGTCGGTCACTTTTTGTGGTTCCACAACATATCTATCAAGTACATAGTTCATCTATGTGCTTGATTGTGTTGGACCCCTTCACACGATCAGCTAAGCTTTACTATTTGGGGTTCCCTGCATTACATGTAGCGTTTCCTGCACATTCTGTTTCCCACACTGGCATTGACATTACATTGGAGCACTTAGCTCATGCTCCATTTCTTCCCCGTCTGCGCTCGTTTACTCTGCATTTTAATTTCTACCCACCCAGGCACACATTCCTAGTGACGCCTGCATGGAAAATGTTTGTTCTTTCAACACCGCATAAAGTTTTCATTGATGACTTTGCCACGGGAATCAGCAGTCGAGCCTCCCTGGCGAACTTTTTTGATCCACACATCCCATTGGCTGGGACCCAGCCAACCACCGCACAGCTTTGGATGTTTTGCCCTATCATTGAAGGGCTTACTTTTCCCTTCCTACCCATTCCTTTTGTTTATATGTGCCTCGCTCCAGGTCTCTTCACTTCCTGGACCCGGTGGCTTGAGGCATTGCAGGTTCCTATCGGGTGCCGAGCAGCGAGGGCGTAAGTGAACTTCCCGCACCCCGTCCCTTCATTGTTTTGTTTTCCGTTCTTTACGGCCAGTGTGCGTGTTACCCAGCCGCTCGTGGCCATTTCTTTTCCTTCCCTCTCTAGGGTGTGCCATATTGCTCGCACCCCCACCCCGGGATCCCTGAGGCGACGAATGGTCTTGCCTCACAGTAAGAACCTTTTTCCACCCTTTTGCATTTCTTCTTCCTAGGAATGATGCACGGGCCACGTTCAATGACTTCCCGGCCCTCATTTGTTTTAGATTCTCACGTAGCATTTAGGCTCCACGTATGTTTCGATATACAGTACTAGTCACGTTATTCAGGCTAAGTCCGGTTTACTTCCCTGACACTAGTACCTGGATAATTCTAGGAGCACGGACAGCACAACTTTTTGCACCTGAGGTACTTATTACTGGCACAGTCCCATCCATGCACTATGTTTGAGCCTGTAGCTGTGGCGCCTTATAATGAACTGACCACGCACATTTACAATTCTTTTATGTTTTGTCTTGTGTTTGTATGTCTTTCTTCATTATAGAGTAAACTCGTTTCTCTCCACCACGATACCACTTGGCGGATTTTGAATTGTTTATGTATATTTTTTCACACAGCAGCCCACGGTAGGGTGAACCTTAGCGTGTTCATACCACCGGGGCTCCCACACTTCCACTCTGGTCCTGATGAAAGCCTGTTGAACACACATGAAGGCAGAAACATGTTGACCGCCATGGAGTGAATCCGGTCTGTTATTTTTTTGACCCTCACTCCTTTTTAATTTCTTCCAATTAGCAAAACTATTAAATTATATTTTTTTGACTTAATTGGGAATTTTAAATTCACTGTCACCTCACAAAATCCCGCTCCGCAGTAACCTGGCGTTGTAGCACACTGGGATGGCACTCGGCCATACCCAGTGGAGCCCGATGATGAAGCATGTCACCAACCAGGTTGGTGAGTGAGGGCTTTCATACATAACTTGTATTACCTCCCTAGGTCTGTGTTCCTCCCTATAACGTATTGGGCAGGTTCCGACTCTGGAGACCCGTGCCTTTTGGATGGTAAGTGCCTTGTTGACACTACACTGACTTTGTTGGTATGTAACCTGTAACCTGTCCCTGCCACCTCCCCCCTGCCTGTCCATATGCAATGCCCCTATCCCCTTCCTCCTGTCCTCCATCGTCCATTTTACTGCCACAACCTTCTGCCCTCCGTGGTCTGTTGTGCTGCAACTGCTCCTCCTGCCTGCCCAACGCGGTCTGTTGTGAGGCCCCTTCCCCTGAACTCTCTTGTCTGTGCCCAGCTCCTGACCCTTTCTTCTATCCTCCATGGTCCATTCTGCATGCCCCTGCACCCTCCTTCTTGCCCATCATAGCCATTGTGCTGCTACTAACCCTCCTGCTTGCCATGCATGGTCTTCTGTGCTGCCACGGCCCCTCCCACCTTCCCTGTGTGGTCAGCTAGCTGCCCCTGACCCCCTCCCACCTTCCCTCCATGGTCTGTGTGTATGCCATCATAGTCTCATTGTTGCTCTCCATGGTGTGTCTTGTTTCTAGTGCCCATCCTGCCTGACCTCCATGGTCATCTTGCTGCTCCTGCCCTGCCCCCTTGCCCCCAGCCCTCTGTTTCCATGTGCAGACCCCTATTCCCTCCCTCCTGGCTTGTCTGTTCCATTGTAATGCCACTGATCCGTCCCTCCTGCCCTTTATGGTCTGTTATGCTGAAGCTTTCTCTCCTGTCTGTCCATTATGATCAGCTAGCTACCATTGCCTCTTTCCCCTCTGTTCTCTAGTGTCCATGTGCATGGTCCTGTCCCCTTCCTATTGCTTTCTATGGATTGTTGTGTTGCAATCCCGTCCCGCATGCCCTGTGTGGTGTATTGTGCTGCTGCAAACCCTGATGCCTGCCCTGTTTGGTGCACCTCTCCATGTCCCTCCTGCCCTCTGTTATCAGACTCCATGTCCCTACCCCAATTCCTCCTTCCTTCCATGATCCAATGTACCATACTTGCGAACATTTTGAACTTGGTAAGAGGGAGATTTTGAAAAAAACCTGGGGTATTGACTTTTCCCTTTGAGTTACATTGAAAAAGAGGAGATTGTAGACAGGAGACGGATCAAATAAAGCCCATTGGAGCTTAGTTTCCTGGCTGAATCAGGTCTGTTGGCCTGTATGGTTGTACTAGCACTGCCTCTTCCTTCTGCCCACAATTGTCTATTATATTGCCACAGCCTCTCTTGCCAGTCCTGTATTGTTGGTTTGTTGCCCCTGCCCACCTTTCCACTGGCCTCCATAGTCTGTTGTGCTGCCACTGCCCTACCTGCCTGCCCAGTGTGGTCAAATTGTTGCCTCTGCACCCTCCTACCTGCCTTCAATTATCAGAGTCCGTGCCCCTGGCCTCTGCCTCTCAACAGTATCCTAATGAACAACTAGATTGATAACATTCTATATTTATTACAAAAGTGTGGAATGCCTGACGTCATCTTGATGTAATCAAAACTGTAATACCTAGAGCCTTTCCTTTAGAAATTACATTATTGAGAGGGTCTTATTTGCATCAAAATTATGGTAAGTACTCTAAAAAACTAAAATGAGGACATATTTTCTTTATCCAGTTGACCACTTGATTAAATGTTGCACTTAGGGGAGAGGATGTGGTGTTACTTCCAGAGCTGCAGACTTTGCAACTGGGGAACCAGGTTGGAGTTTCTGCTTCAGCTCGACATTCTGTGATTCTGGTCAAATCACTTAATCTCCCCAGGTCTACAACCAAAATGAATTTGTTCTTGTGTGATGTAACCAATGCTCATGTAAAGCACTCCAATACCTGACAAGTCTGCACTATATAAAACTGCAAAAACACAAAAAATAAAAAGTGTTTTGCACACTTCTGTCATTGGGCTACCTGTGGGCTACATCTGGGTGATATTTGTGCTACATTTGGGTTCTTTTGTCTCTGGTGGCCATCTTGGGAGACTTGTTTGTTATGACGTTTCCTAATTTCCTCATTTACTACAGTCTCCTCAGTAGGAAATACTTTCAGTTTTTTACTTTGATTCCATCAAGAAGGCATTCAGTCCTGTTCCTTTAGAACTATCCGGAGTCACTACGGGGCCGAGCCCCGGGAACCGACTGCAGCTTTGATAAATGTATATTTCATTCTGTACTTAGCGGCCGGCCCTGGTGGTTGTAGGCCCGTGCTTGTAATCGAATTATTGTTCAATAAAAACCTTTAAAAAAAAAAAAAAAAAAAAAAAAAAAAAAAAAGAAGGCATTCAGATGTATCACACATTTGGCATAAATTCAGAATGTTAGCACTTTAGTTGCTCATTAGATCACTGTAGTAAAGCTACTGCTCATCAGGGAAGTCCCATGCTGGTATTGAGAGTGCATGTTTCAGCCTGCATGTCAGAAGTTTTTAATGAAATATAAGAGGATTTGAGAATTCACTCAAAATATGCCCTAATTTTTCTTTCTGCAGCACTAATCATACTTTCTATGGCAAAATGAACCCTCTCATTGTGTTCCTTTTTAAATTAAATGTTTTAAGAGTGACCACTTTATTCCAATCAAGATGGCTTCAGGTGTGCAATACGTTTGTCATAAGTAGGACTGTTAGTGCTCTAGTTGTTCTTTAGAACACTCTGGGAAGCTGCAGTAGAACACAAAAGAATCATCTGACAGTCTCTGCCCTTGTTGGATGTACATGTTTTACTGAGAATGTCAGACATCATTCTCGCATGACTGAGAAAGATAATGTGAATCTACAGAAAATATGCTCTCAGTTTAGCTTATAGATCACCTTCCAAACCTCTGTGGGAAAAGCATGAGAAAATAGTTTTCTCTCAAACATGATATCCCAGCAGAAGGCTTTTTCACATGGTAAAATCACCTTAGAACACACCACAATTCCTAAAATGAGTATGGTACCATCAACAAATGATTTATAATGTAACTAAAGTCTTAAAACCTTCTATTAACTGCAATGCTTTTTAATGAGGTGCTATCATGTATATTGGTCCCAAGATGGCTGCCAACACTTCTTGGATGAAGTGCTGACACCCAATCAGATCTCACGATGAGATGTGTGGTTAGGCTCCGCCTAGATATATCTATGATTTTACTTTTGATTTTCTCAGGAACTACTGAACGGATTTACACCATTTAACCAAAAGGCACGAGTGTGAACCAAGGTCTACCTTTCTGCCAAATTTGGTGTAATTCCGTTCAGCAGTTCGGGCTGTAGCTGCGACTAACGGTCCCCATGGAAAATTGCATGACCCCCTTTTTTTTTCTCAGCCCCCACTTGACAAATCACCCTGAGACTTTCAGGATAGGAGCGGACCGGAGCGGGCCACGGGTTTTGAAAATTTCGCGAAGATTCGTCAACCGGCGCCAAAGTTATTTCAAATAGAATGTTGCGGACTTCCTATGGATAATAGGTCCTAACTATAACTACCTACTGGCGAATAAATAAATAAATATATATATATATATCATACTTTTCACATTTGAAAGCAAAGTTTATGAAAAGACCTAAAAAATCGAAGTTATTGACAGCCGAGTAGGCGTTTTTGACAAATTTCCTTTCCATTAAGGAAACCTTTTGACAAGAGACAGATGTCATAAAGAATGGCAATATCCCCAGAAAGGCCACAATCTAGGGAGGTTGAAGACTGACCATGTTCCTTTAAGGGTGAGCACTCCACCAGCGTCCAATCAAGCCTTGCCAGTGACAGTTAAACCAGTTCTCGTTTTGTGTAATCAAGGATTCTGAGAGTGAAACAGTCAATTTCTTTGTCCCATCTCTGGGGAGAAAGGAGGAATGCTTATGATTAAAATGAAGACTGTATTGGAGGAGAACTAGAATTACAGTTTACTAACTATTCCTTCCCATGGATCCCTTCATTTATTGTCACAAGCACTGCAGAGTAGCAAGCCCATCCCTATTAAAGGTGGAGAGTAAGACAAAGAAAACAATCCTTATGAACATAGATTATGCAGGCAAATGTGGCCCCTCGAGCATCTACCTTGAAATCTGAATTAAGACAATGTCTTGTAGAGAACCGTGTGAATCTCCAAGCAGCCGCTTTACTTATTTCTATACTTAATAAGCTCCTTAGTAAAGCAGAAGAAGCCACTTTACCACCTGTAAAATTGGCCCTGGGATTACTAGATAAGGTTTTGGTAGCACAACTATACCATAAAAGTATACATGAAACAATGTACCCAGAAATTGACTATTTCAAAGTGGCTCAACCAGTACAAATAGGCTCATAATTGACAATTAGACTGTCTTATAAACGTAGAGCCCCAAAACTCTCTTACTATCCAGAGAATGTAAAGATCTATCTGCAGGCAAGGACAGAAGGAAAATGGTCTGATAGAGGTGAGACTGTCACTACTTTGAGAGGAAACTGGGATGAGTTTTTATAGCAACTTAATTTTTATGGAAAAGTTTTTTTTTACAGTTAAATGCAGCAAAGTGCCTGAATCCGACTACAGTGTTGGCAGAAGTGATGGCTACAAGGAAAACTGCTGTCCTAGATAAATGTTGTAAGGTAGCTTTATAATTGGCGTAAATGGAGGACATGTTCATTTCAAGAGCAGTATATTATGTTTTCATGAAGAAGAGGCTCTCCTAATTGAGGGAAAGATTTCTTAAATCCTTTCTAGAAACTTCTTTGTCATGGGAATCTGAGCCAGCAGGTTTGTGAAGAAACGTATCTATAAGCAGTAATGGCTGCAAGATGTACTCACTATTTTATAGAGGGAAACTGCCTTATAGAGAAGATAAAAGAGAGTAACCACCTCCTGGCATCTGGTTTGGGTGATATTCTTCTGAATGCACCAGATACAGAACCTCTTCCATTTGAAAGTGTAGGGCCCCATGGTGGCTAGATGTCTAGCCTCCTACAAAATGTCCATACATTCTTGTGGAATATTTCAGTGTTTGTATTGCAAGACCTCAAAGGTCAGGCTGCCAGGCTGAGCGATGGAAGGATGGGATGTAAGAGCTGATCCTCAAACATGTATAGGAAATCCACTTTACACAGCAGCCTCTAGTGTGGACCCTGCAAGAGGTCTACGAGGTCAGCGAACACTATTGACACAGCCACTGCATGCCTATTAGATCAATCAAGCCTTTTCTCTCATCAACAAATGGAGTCAGGGGCATCAGTGAGAATGTGTAAACAAAGGTCATCGACCAGCTTATCAAAAGGGCATTCCCCAATTTGCCCAGTTGGTAAAATCCAAAGTGTAGTTTGGACATCTGTTTGTTTTCTGCATTTGCAAACAGCATATCTATCTGAGGAAATCCATATTCACAGATGATGTGTAGCATTTCTTTATTTAATGTCCACTGGTGGTTTTCTTGAAAAACCCTGCAGACTGAGTCTTCCGCTTTAAGTTTTGAACTACCAGGAGATTGACTGGCGTTGTGGAAATCTGGAATAATTCCTGATAGCATAAGCTGAAACCATCTTGGTTGTGGCATCCATTTTGTAGGCTTTGTAATTCTCCCATCCTCTGCTGCTCGTCTTTTTCCCTGCCAGTGCTGTCTATTTTAGTTGACTTCTTGACTCAGCTACAAGCAATGTGCATGCTACGAGTTTGTAGCTGCCAGAACACCTGGTCTCAGACTCAATCACTTACTGCTGCTATAAGCACTCCTGCTCCCCCTCCCGCTTTGCTGACTAAGTGATCCCCCATCTGCCCATGTTTGTCGGTAACTATTCCTGTGTAGGCCTGTACCTTCTATTTGTATCCACATGCTTACCAGTGCAGAAAAAGCTGTATATACGACCTGTGTTCTGTGACTTCAATGTACTACCTCAGGCAGCACTTGAGAGTACTGTGTGGACATAGTCCCACTCATGAGTGATTAATAAACTTGTTATTTGAATTCCAGCTTCAGTGCCAATCTTTATGTTGTTGGTCTGAGGACACGTGGACAAGATAAGGGTGACCCCTGCACAGGTGTGCTCATTAAAAGGCACATTTCCACAGTTGGCGCCCAACGTAGGGCCTAATCGAGGATGCGTCCGTCCGAAGGAGTGGTCTTGACGGAATAGTGGAATATTGCTGAGGAGACGTCCTGCATGAAGAGACCCTTGTCTTTGCAGCCGAAGTGATTTTTCTGGTTTGCTCAATTTGACCCTCCAGGTGTTGGCCAGTCCCGACTGAGGTATCCTTTGGCGTTATTTTTGCAGTGACCATTAGGTCGACCAAGAGATTGGCAGTTGGAGGATGGAGACTCTTGTTTGGTAAGGTTGCTGAAGCGACACTCTTGTTTGCTTGGCCAAGCTTCTGGCTTGGTTTGATTTACTTTTTGCAAAAGAAAAAGGCAGGTAATGTGGAGATTTTTCTCTACTTTTGAATATTTTAGAAAAGTAATATTTTACAAACATTTTGTAGCATGCCTGTTTCCAGCACACTCCGTAGGCTGTGTTGCTGTCTTGGTGGTACCAAAACGGATTTAGAAAGAAGTCTGCCGGGTCCCCCGGAGGGGACACCTAATAGACATATGTATGTCAAATACGGTATTTCTTCCATAATGCATAGTAGACTGTGGAACAAATATATGAAAAAGGATCCTGATCTACATTGGCCAGTGAATGGGTCATTTGACTTTAAAAATATTCAATATGTAGAGCAGTGTTTATTTAAGAGAAAAAGTCGACAAGATATGTTTGATTGTGTACGAATGTGGGAGAAAGAAGTGCAAGAGAGAGTGAGGAAAGAAGAAGCTATAGCAGAAAAAGAACATCGAAAAACGATATATCAAAAAGCATTGGAATTAAAAAATAAAGAGATGAAAGCAATAAAAGAAAAAGAGGAAAGCAAGCGTACTTTAGAGGTAACTGGCCAGTACCCTGTTAGGCGCCCCATTTATCCCATACTTAATAAACCTCAGGATGATTCCATCTTATTAGATCAACCTCCGACCCGCATAAATTTCTCTCTGCCCCCGAGGATGATCTTTCTGAAGAAGAACATTTTGCTTCAGATGATAAAGACTTCGATAAGCAAGATGGGCGGCAGACTCGCTCTACTTTGACTGTTGATGAAAAAGCCACTATCAGATCCACTGCTCGCAAAGAAGCTTGTGGGACTACTTCTGCTTCAGACCTTGTAGCGATGGTTCAGCAGTGGAAGGATTTAGAGCAGTTATATTTTGCAGAGAAGTTTGCCTGGGAGGTAATACTTGGTTTTAGAAACGTTTCTAAAAACTTAGAGCCAACTGATATCAATTCTGATTATAAACAATTAAATGATGGAACTTTCCTTATTTCAAATATACCTGATTTAATTAGGCGAGTAGTTAAATTAAGACATGATACACTACGTATAAAAGCGGAGCAAAAATCAGCTGGTAAAGTTAAAACTGCACAAACAGTTCAGACCTCAGTGCAGGAAGAAGAAATTTCGGGGACAGATAATGACCCTAGTCATTCTGTAGTTACTGTAAAATCGATAAGTGAAGCTGCGCCTTTGTATGTTCCTCCGAAGGGTGTGGGAACAAGTGCTGATAAAGATTCAGATGATGCAAATGGATATTTTGTCTATAATTGGGTCTATACTCCTTGGAGTAGAGCAGATGTTATGGCTCTTGAAGCTACTTTGCCTGACCCACTGAAAAATCCAGCCGCTTTCTATGAAGAAGTGGAAGGCGCCATTAGCTCCTGCACTAGGACCTTGCCAGATATTGATATGTTTTTTGGACTTATTTTGCCCCCTGATATGTGGAGAACAATTTGCAAAATAGATGATAATGTAGCATATGGTGATACTTGGGTGCATTTAGAAGAAATAGATGCGGCTAGAGAGCCTGCGCAGAAATCACAACAGGAGATATTAGATCTTCCCAAAGCTATTGTAACTAAGTTAAAAACTCTCATACCCCCTAAGAAAATAGATTGGACAACGTTAGCGTCTTGTAAACAGAAAGCGGATGAGTCAGTTTCTGATTTCTTTACACGATTTGAAGAGACATTCCATGACTTTAGTGGACAGTCATTGACAGATGACACGGGTAAGCATCTGTTCGTCGACAAATTTGTCGCTAACATGTTGCCAGAAATAGCTAGTCGCCTATAGGTCAGTGAGAGTTCATGGACTACGTCTTCCCCAGTCTCCCTTTTGACTATGGCCCAGTATTATGAGCGTCAGGGATTGGAAGCAAAAGGCAAAGAGGATAGAGAGTAAAGGAGTTAAAAACAAAAGTTATGTTGGCTCAAGTATATGGTCCACCATTCAGAGGTGGTGGTAGAGGCGGATGTGCAGTATATACCCCTGGTGTAACCCCTTTCTCTCAATCAACTTTGTCTTCTGATCAGTGTGCTTATTGTAAAGAGATTGGACATTGGCGTTCTCAGTGCCCCCTTTGCGATGTCAGCAGTTTCAACGGGGTAGAGGAAGTATGAGAGGACGCCCAGGGAATTCAGGACATAGGGGAGAATAGGAACTCGTCCCAGGTTTGAGGCAGTTGAACATGGGCCAAATTATTCTAATACTTTTGAAAGACGAAATCAATATCAAATGTCAGATTATTTGACTGATGGTCTTGGGGATTCTGATTATGCATAGGAATGCCTAGGATGGGGTAAGGGACCTGTTGAGGTCTCAGCAGATCAGAAAGGTCCTTATGTTGATGCAAATGTTTTGGGCTCTACTGATCGGTTTCTGGTTGATACAGGAGCTAATAGTAGTACTCTGTCTAAAAAATTGGTTCCTAGGGCTCCCCTGTCTGGCGCAATGATAACATCGATAGGATTCGATGGGACACCTTCATCTAGCCCACTGTCACAGCCACTTGCATTTAGTCTAAATAAATTCACTGCAGTATGTCCATTTTTGCTTTCCCCTACCACGCCGGATAATATTGTGGGTATCGATATGCTTAAACTTTTTTGTGCTACAATACATTGTTCCCCAGGTGTGCGTGTTATCTTAAATGATAACTATCCAATGGTTGAGAGGTCTTGTCTCATTAAAGAAGATATTTCTCTGGCATAATTACCTAGTACTTTATGGGCTACATCAGATACCGATGTGGGACAAATGGCTATTCCACCAGTGCATATTCAAGTGAAGGAAGGTGCTTCATTGCCACGATTGCCCCAATATGAAATATCTCGGGAAAGCGAGGAAGTATTGACGCACATTGTTCAGGATATGATCAAGGTGGGGGTTGTGGAAGAAGTCCCTTATAACATTTGTAATAGTCCTATCCTTCCTATTTTGAAGAGACACTGATACTAAAATTTACAGATTCATTATTGATTTACGAGAGGTTAACAAAATTGTGGTGCCCCAATACCCGGTAGTCTCTGACATCACAACACTTCTTACTACGGTTCCTCCTACTGCCACTACATTTAGTGTAATTGATTTGAAAAATGCATTTTTTTCAATACCTATTCACCCTGATAGACGTTTTTTGTTCGGCTTCACTTTGAATAATAGATCACACAGATCTGTAGAGCTCCACAAGGGTATACAGAGAGTCATAGCATTTATAGTCAGGCATTGAAAAGGCAGCTTGATTCTTTTCCTGTGCCGAAAGGGGTGGCTCTTATTCAATATGTCGATGACATCTTGTTGGCTGCCGATACTCCTGAACAGTGTGAAGAAGGAACACTGCCATTATTATCATTCCTTGCTTCCCATCATCATCACAAAGTCTCTCAGAAGAAATTGCAATTTTGTAGAACGCAGGTTACCTATTTAGGTCACCTTCTGTCTAAGGAGGGATGTGCACTCACACCAGATCGCATTCAGACAATTTTAGACACACCTGTGCCCCGTACTCAGACGGACGTCCGTGCATTGATTGTCCTTACTTCTTTCTGTAGGCAGTGGATCCCTAACTTTTCGTACATTATTAAACCCTTGTTGGCCCTTTTGACTAAAGACACTCCGATGCCTCTCCTATGGACTACTGAATGCCAGAATGCCTTCCAACAGCTACGTCAAGCTCTTTGTTCTGCACCAGTATTAGGAACTCCAGACTACACTAAGACTTTCACACTCTATGTACACGAGAGGGAAAGTTGTGCCCTCTCGGTTTTAACACAGACACACGGTGATAAACAACGTCCTTGTGCATATTTTTCGGCTGCCCTTGATCCAGTTGCTCACGCGCTGCCTGGTTGTTTCCGAGCGGTAGCAGCAGCAGCTGTGTCTATACGTCAGAGTGAGGGAATAGTCTTGTCACATAGATTGTTTGTGTTAGTACCTCATTCAGTCGATGCCTTGCTAAATCAAACAAAGACACAGCATCTGACTAGTGCTCGCTTGACAGACTATGAATTGACACTTTTGGCCCCTCATATCACGTTGAAAAGACGTTTGACTTTGAATCCTGCTACATTATTGCCACTTCCAGCAACCCAGTCTCAGCCACAAGAGCTACATGACTGTATATCCCTTACCGAAGAACACAAAAGGGCTGTGTTGACCTAAAAGATACACCTCTTTCTAGTGTTGATGGGGAATTGTGGGTTAATGGATCCTCCCTGAAATTGTCTGATGGCACTACATCTGCTGATTATGCAATTACAACACTTCAGACAGTAGTTGAGACAGCTCGTATACCACAGAAGTCAGCTCAAGCAGCCGAGTTGATAGCACTGACAAGAGCATGTGAGCTTAGTACAGATTTGCTTGTTCTGGCGTGGCTCATAACTTCAGGCAGCTTTGGAAAGAAAGAGGCTCACTTCACATGGGACACAAATAGTACATGGGGAATTAGTACATAATCTCCTTACTGCCTTGACCTACCCTAAGAAAGTGGCAATTGTTAAATGTAGCGTACATGAGAAAGTGACCGATAAAATAGGAGCAGGCAATGCCTTTGCAGATTACACAGCTCGGGAGACCGCAATGCAGCGAAGTACCACATCTATGTATGTAGTTAAATCACAGGCTGAACGTTGGCATGATGTCAGGCAAGAGGTCCTGGACATGCAACAACTCAGGGAGTGAGGCAACGCTCTGTCCGTCGTTACCACCAGCAACCAGGAAGGAAGCCCGGGGTAACGACGGACAGAGCGTTGCCTCGCTCCCTGAGTTGTTACCAGGAGCGGTGGGTGGCATTCCCGATTTGATACAGGAGTTTGTCCAGTATCCCTGTAGTGTTTTAAAAAACAATACAACACACAGGTACACAGTTGGTTGTATCGTTCCACTGTTATTCACTCTTTGTCTTTGTGACTCTCACACACTCGCGGTCTAGTCACATTAATTAGCTGCAGTAGTTATATTTTATGGTTCTGAAGAAAGCCACGATCACAGTTTTGATCGAAGGTGGCTGAGACATGTAGACCGGTTTTTGATTTGCCATTTGCGCGTTCGCTCATTTATTCAGACCGCGCTTCTGCTGTTATTTTAATGTTGGCACCTGGAGATTCCCATTAAATATATTTTTTCTCCTCGTAGTCAATTTTAACTTCACTCTTATCTGACACTGCAACATATATTCTTCACCACACTATGGTTAGCCTCATCGATCTTTAGGAGATCTAGCCCTCCCTGTATAGCTTAAAACATCCGCGAGCTCCTCCTCTGACAACTGCAGGGAGTTGCAGCTCCTTAATCGCACTAGGTTGCGGTTAAGAGGAGATCCCATATGATGAAGCATGCCACTTCGGTGGGTGATGGGATTAGGTTCATCTTTAAGAGGACTTTCTATATAGACAGTGGTCCCATAGTGTTTTACCATACAGTTTTCCATACTCTTACTATCCGTCCTCTTTCTCTGGACCCGTGGACTTTTTGGTTTGTGTAGATATAGTAGGGGGACGTGTCCACGTCGGTCTGTTAACTTTCCCTCAGACCCTGTAACCGACCTATTTTTGTGAAATATGTGGAATGATGCCAGCTCATCAGAAAAAGGGAGGAACACCTTTTATTCTTTTGCCGTTTTCACATAATGGCTCCTGCAGAGCCTGGTTTGCACTCCTGTGGGCTTTTCATATCACTAATATTACTAACTTTGATGAAGGAAGACTTAGCACTCGGTTGAATAAAGTCTGTTACCCTGATGAGGAAGGAGATCCACAAGCTAAAGGATCTGTATGGGAAATGCAAGAGTATCGTCGAGGAAATTCCTCCACACACTATGTTTTCCCCAACACTCAAACCATCAAGAGTAATGGACCTCCTGTTATTGCTGTTACTAGAGCTCGAGCGGATCTCTGTGTGAGCAGTATTGGCAATATACCTGTGTGAAAAAGTGACTGTACTTTATTGTTAAATATCACTGGAATGAACAATAGCAGTTTTTTGTCCTCACACAATACTTATTTCATTTGCGGAAGTAAAGGTTATTCTCATCTACCTATTGGTTGGTCCGGCACCTGCAATGTGTCCTTTTTGCTTCCACCTGTGTTTTTGGCACCTGCATCCTACAATAAAGACTATAAACTGTATAATGACATTTCTAAGAGCAGATTCAAGAGGACAATAAACAATGACGAGGTGGATCAAACTGATAATGCACTACAGCAGTATATTGACTTTAATTTGGGACTATTCTTCTTTGTTGGTGCGGCCTTAAACAGCAGAAAGATCCGACACTTGACACGTGTTATAGAGGCTGTAACCAATCAGACAGCAATGGCGCTTGGAAATATCGTAGTGTAGTTCCTATATCCCGGATAGGCTCCGCGCATTGGAATAATATATACTATAGTTTTGACATAGGACTTAGGTCAGTATGTCTCTATCGAGTACAGTAAACTTAATTACTTGTGTGTGCCAGCTAACACAGAGGTCACTAGAAACTTCTTGAATATACAAGAAGGGATTAGTTTCTGACAACGGCATAAACATGACAACTTTGTTTCCCTTAGAGTCGGAACAATCTCAGAACCGTGGAAACAATAGATAACAGTTTCACTCAGTCAATCATGCATCCTTCGTTTCTACAGAGTTACACAGAAATAGATAGACGGGCGTTTCAATAAAAAGGGTTTATTGAACAGTCTTATTTGTTATGCAAGAGATATGAACTGCTACAATCGTAAGACAGGATGTGAAGTACAATACGTACAGGGTTATCAGTAAGATAAAATAATACTGCAATAGCATGGTTTGTAGCAATGACATATATTCATAAAATACATACATAAATAACACAGGCTAAAATGTGAATACTCATCTGATGCTTCTAAATAGTTCTATCCCAGTGTACCTAACCTAAGTTTAGTACGAGGTAAGAAGTAGGTGCTGTTTTCTAAAGTATAGCTAGCTATAATTTTTGTTTTGCCAAGAGTTGCCAAAAGTTTCTCTAAGTTCTAGTCTGCTCCATACCTTAGAATGTGTGAGGTTGGAATCTCTTTCAGGGACTCGATATCTAACACCCCGCAAGGGGAGTCAGAAACACTGGAGCTAGATCCTCTGCGAGGAGGATGACAGCGTCTGGTCAGTGCATCAGGCGGGAACTTGATCTCCTTCCGAACTCGCCGTGGCGAACCGCAAGTAGGCAGTCGAACTGGACCGTACTGGAACCGTGGTTTGCCAGGGCAAGTGCAGGTATATGTATACCTTGAAGGTGTTTAGGAATGCCTGAATTGTCGTAAAAGTCGGGCATCTGAACGTCACGAAAAAACCCCTAAGGAATAGATGTTTATGCATAATAAATGAGTTCTTGGAGAAATCAATATCCAAGCAAGGGAAATTCCTAAAGGCTTAAGAGTCTGGTTTTCCAAGAACTCGTTGTGACGTGGATTGACGGATGTAGGAGACCATGCCTGTATTTGGTTAGCATGGACAATGCCTAAATAAGGGCTTGATTTTCTATGCCTGAATAAGGGCAATATGAATTGTACCTATATAAGGGCATAAATGGGGAAACCTATATACGGAATCTAAATCTACACACAACAACAGAAGAACTACACATTGCGAGAATTGTGACGCTCCAAAATAGGATGGTCCTTGATGTCATCCTGACTGACCGTGGTGGAGCATGTTGCATCATCGGGAGTAGCTGCTGCATTTACATCCCTGACCACGTCCCTTCTGTTTTTGATGCAATTTCCAAGATTCGCAAAATAGCCACTGAAATCCACCAGGATTCAGGGACATGGACTTTGACTGGATGGCTATGGAACATGTTTACTGTATGGGACTGGAAATTATTGTCAGCCCTATGTATAATTTTTACTATTCTTTTTACTTGTTGCCTATGTATTCAATGCGGCCCAATGCTTTGTTCCCTTTGTGTTTCTACTTGCACCTTGTGAATACCGACTAAACAGAATGTTAAAAATGTAAATGCCCGACTAGCAAGTGATCAAGAAATTAATGAAATGATGCAGATCGATGTCAGTGATATTTTTTGTATTCCTTCAAAAGTATAAGAAGATGTCTTCAGCATATGCTAAAAGAGTCGTCTGTGGAAATCTGGAATAATCTTCGTTAGCATAGGCTGAAGCCATCTTGGTTGTGGCATCCATTTTATTGGCTTTGTAATTCTCCCATCCTCTGCTGCTCGTCTTTTTCCTGCCTGTGCTGTCTATTTTAGTTGACTTCTTGACTCAGCTACAAGCAATGTGCATGCTAAGAGTTTGTAGCTGCCAGAACACCTGGTCTCAGACTCAATCACTTACTGCTGCTATAAGCACTCCTGCTCCCCCTCCCGCTTTGCTGACTAAGTGATCTCCCATCTGCCCATGTTTGTCGGTAACTATTCCTGTGTAGGCCTGTACCTTCTATTCGTATCCACATGCTTACCAGTGCAGAAAAAGCTGTATATACGACCTGTGTTCTGTGACTTCAATGTACTACCTCAGGCAGCACTTGAGAGTACTGTGTGGACATAGTCCCACTCATGAGTGATTAATAAACTTGTTATCTGAATTCCAGCTTCAGTGCCAATCTCTATTTTGTTGGTCTAAGGACCCGTGGACAAGATAAGGGTGACCCCTGCACCAGTGTGCTCATTAAAAGGCACATTTCCAGAGCGTATTGTGGCGATCTTTGGCACAGTTCCAGATAATTTGAGCTTCGAGAAACACAACTATTAAGTTCCTCTTCACATTTTCGGATGATTAACTTCATCGTGTTGTCTGTCTGAATCAAGTGTGAGAGATTTGACAGCTGGAAGGAAAAACTTGAGAATAGGGTAGTGTGGCATAGAGGATGATGTGTCTTAACCTACTCTGACACCTTGAATGTTAATAGGTCAGAGAGAACATGCAGGGAGAACGTTGGGGTGAGAACAGCAGTTAGCCGCCGACCACTGTTAAATATGGTGTATGTATTATAGGCTTCACTTACCTTCAAGGCAACAGTGTCTTCTCTTAATTCGACACCACAGGTAGTCTGCTCTCCGTTCTAGGAGGTGATTATGAAATGACTTCTCTTACTTCGGTCCATGTGTGCTCCACATCCCAGAAGGAGGCACTGGTCACTACTCTGAGAAACGGGACATCTTTAACATCAACCAACTAGCAACAACAAGAAAGAGATTGAATTACACAGCTTTCTGAGGGAGTTTGATTGTCCTTCCGCTTGCCTAAGAATTGCACCAATAATCCTCCAGACACAATTGCAATGGTCTCATCTGCAGTCATGCTCATGGTAGGAGGAAGGTGCATGAGTCATTGGACTCCAGCAGAGAAGAGATCTGATTGGCTATAAGACACAATTTCTTCAGAAGATTGTGACAATTCAATGGGAGAAGAAAGTTTCTCCTCCCATCAATACATTTCTGCCACTCAAGTATCCAGGAGCAATCCCAGATAATGGATGGACTTAACTGGAACCAATGTTCATTTTGCTTGATTTATTGTTAGGCCTAGGTGCTGTAAAATGGACATCATCATTTTACATCATCAACAAGCTTTTACAGATCTTGTAACTTTGGTTCATTATGACACGCTTTTCATCCAGTTTTCTTTTTGCAACCTACACTTGTGGGGAGCAGCTAAAACAGTTTAGGTTCACATGCTTCAAATTCCCTATTGTCGAGGTGGGAGTCCCATGGTAATTATAAGTAATGCAAAGCATTATGCAGTCAAGCTTCTTAAACCAGTGACATGGTAGACCAATTTGCATTCTTTTACGTAGAACCAAACTTCAGTCAGTAAGAGAGTAGGCTTCTGAAATATCCTTCTCCTCCAGAGCCCCATACCTCAGATTTCAGAGCATGAATGTACAGGATATAAACATATAAATATAATAGGCAATCAATGTGATGAGCATCTGGAAAGGGGTGGTGGGATGGATGCATGTGAATATATGAAAGATATCAATACTGGAGAATCACAGTGTACAGATAAGTAACTTGTTTTTCCTCCAGTATTGAATTTTTCAACGATTCACACGCTTGAATCTGATTAGTAATCAGTAACAAACTTGATCCAATATAGATAACCTACAGAGGTGGGAAATATACTATATGAGTTGTAATTTACATAAGATAATAAAATAATAATACGTCATGATAGTAACTCACCTCATTGAAATAAGTTGTGAAGGTCTGCTTGACCCACTGCCGAATCTGGCTGGTAGCACCATCTAGATAATAATGCACATTTGTAAAGCGCGAACAATCACCCGTAAGGGTCTCTAGGTGCTGGGGCCGTCAGGAATATTAAGCAAGCTATTGCCCAGAGTCACATGGTGCTCGGCTAATCTGCCGCCGGCGCTGGGGATCAAACCGTGATCCCCAGATTCCGGAGTCAGTCGCCCTGGCCACGGCGCCACACCTCTTCCACTAGGTAAAGTACTGTCTAGTCAAGGTATGCTTATTTGTCCTTGTGGGTGCCTTGCATGCATGTCAGGTAATGATATCCAGGCAAAATGTGCTGTGGAGATTGCCACATTTCTTGTCGAATGAGGACTTACTATAACTGCGAGCGGTCTTCCTACTTTTTCATGTCAAAAAGCTATGGCTGTTGGAGGCCATCTAGCTATGCTACTTTAAAAAAAAAAAATTTATTGAGTTTTATTAACTGTAATTTTCAGGCATAGTACAGTGATATATTTTGCATTAGAATACACAATGATTCCCATGTCATCGTAAATGTATACCATATATTATAGCAGAGATGAGACAATAAAAAAGGGAAATCAGCAAACACGGAAAGAAATTCAAAAGATACAGAACTCATGCCAATCAGTATCATGTTTCCACTCACAATTTCAAGACTGTTAGTTGATAAGTATAATATAAAAGTGAAGCATTATATTCGACACAGTGCTGTCCACAAAGTACTAGAGTCTTATCTTGCATCTGGGTTTTCTAACAAATAGCATGTAAGCGGGCCCAGATGTTTTTAGGTCTAGAGGCCTTCGGCACCTCCTCTGCATGAGTGTCCAATTGATCTTTGCAATAAACAAGCTCTTTCAACCAATGTCCCACCTTAGGTGCTGTTTTCCCACCCCAGTGTTTAGCAACCATGCGTTTTGCCAATAAGGTAGTAACAGCTACAATGCGCCTGTTGTATGACTTAGACTTTTTTACCAGACCCAGTAGGCATATTTCGGGTGAGCATTCTACAGTTTCCATTATAATCAACGTGAGTGTCCGGGGTAACATTAATTCAGAAGTCGTTAATGGAGCTATATGACAAGCCAGATGTGCAAAATCCGCCCCATCCACCCCCACATCTCACGCACTTAGCATGCTTGTGCAGCCCGTAAGTCTTCAACCTCATTGGTGTAGAATACATTCGACGCATAAACTTGAAATTAATTATACGAAGATTACAATTTGCCATGAGGCGGCTGGTCAACGCACAGCATGCCAACCAATCCTCCCACATCATCAGCACATCTAACTGTCTATTCCAATTGTCAAGGGAGGAGGAGCCTTGCACCTCAGTTTCTCTTTGGGAAGCATTATACAGTCGGGTGATGAGCCCTATAGACTCCCCACGATTTGTAATGCTTTCAGCATTTTCGGCTCCTCTGGGAATCCTGGGTCCAGCGCCCTAACAGCCATGCGCAGCCTAGTGTATACAAATCCCTGCATCGCATTGTATAGGGTCCCCGCTGTGAAGTCATTTACGGATAAAAACCTTCCATTTAGGTACATGTCCCCCATTTTAGTAATGCCCGCACCAGACAAAATACTCAATGCCCCCTTCTCGTGCGTCACCGAGATATCAGGGTGTGCTACGATCGGCATGGCTGGTGCATATAGGTTTGCATGTCCTGCATGAGTACCCAGGGCTCACCACGCTCCAACAGTGCAAGAAACCATGTCAAACTCTTCCTTGTTTCCCAGTGTTTTGTGTTGTAGTACCATCGTCGTCAGTGGAATTGGATGCGAGTTGTCCGCCTCCAACGCCAGGTGGGGAAGGTAACGCTGGTGAAAGTACCAATAATGTACAAATTGAGTTTGTGCACAGAGGTAGTACAGATGCAGGTCTGGGGCTTCAAAGCCTCCCTTTTCAAATGGCAACGCTAATGTTTCCCAGCTACATCTCAATTTTTTTCCCGCCCATCTCAGCCCCAGTAAACATGACTGCATGGCCTGGAAAATTGTCCTATTAAGTGGTACGGGGATATTCACAAATATAGCAATTTGGGGAGAATTGTCATTTTGGTAACAGCTATCCTGTCGGCAAGGGACAAACGGAGGCGGGTCCATCTAGCGACCTGTTCACCAAGTTTAGCGATCGCACAACCATAGTTCATACTGATTACAGTTTCAGGGTCTCTGTGCACCCAAACTCCCAAATATCACACAGGTTTCTTTGACCAAACCAGCGGAAACTCCAAAACTTTTGTGCATTCTGTAAGGGGAAACACCGTAGACTTGTTCCAATTTATATCAAGGCCTGAGTAGAGCTCGAAGTGGACATACTCCTGGCTACGCTACTTCTTGACGAGGCTTGACCTTTTCTTGGAGGTGCGAAAATGACTAGAGGGTGATCAGGTTTGCTAAAGGTTTTAGTCCTTTTGATATAACATTTCAAACACCTTTTAACATCCAGAGAATGAAGTGGTCTTTTTGCTTCGTTTGATGGGTACTGGAAGAATGCATTTAAAACAACAGGTTCATTACTGTGAAAATCCGTTGGCACTTTAGGGATGAAACGAGGATTAGTCCACAAAATAACCTTGCCTTACTTTTTTTATTACTATTGTATTGTAAATACCTGTATTTCGCTAATTCTCTTAGCTGATGTCAGAGTTATGAGAAAAGCTATCTTCCATGAAAGATACTTGATGTTGGCTTTGTGTATAGGCTGAAAAGGTCTTCATATTAACTGTCAGAATTGTGCTTAGCTACCAGGCAATTGGCAATATTTTATTATTATTTTTTTGCAGAGGGTACCCTCTAAACAGCCCTCTTAATAATTGTTTTGTGAGCCTGTTTGACCATAAGCACTTTAGATTGCAAAATCTCCTGCATATCGATATTGCTGTGAGATGAGCCCTGAATGAACTATGCGATGGGGCAGAGTGAGCTGAGCTCAGTAGGTATGGTAATACCTGTGCTTACGTTGAGGAAAAAGGGGGACAATTATTTGAAGAATGCCAACCGCAAAATCTTAGACATTTTACTTTATATGATTTATTTGTAGATTTGGCTCTCGCTTTACCTAGTATGTCTCTGCATTGTTATAAGACATTCAACTGATGGAACTCATTGTATTCAGGAGCCAGGCAGCCAAATTTAGCGATTCTGGATTCAGATGACTCACCTGGCCATTTTTCATTGAAAGCAATTCTGGTACTGATTTGAGTGAAATGTGTTGCTGTTCCTGCACAAGAAGAAGTTCTGTGTATCAAAATTGTTTTGGCCACACTGGAGCTATTAGAATACTTTGACATGATTCCCTCTTTAACTTGTTGAGGATCCGCGGAATCAAAGGCAGTGGCAGAAAGGCTTATGTAAATATTCCTGTCCTTGCAATCTGGAAAGTGTTTCCCCAAGAGCCTTTGTGTAGAAACCTGCTTGTATAGTATTGGCATTTCCGGTTGAGTGGAGTAGCAAATAGGTCTAAGGTTGGTGTTCCCCACTGGCTGAATATCTTTCAAAGTTGTGTTTGTAACATCTCCAATTCGTCGCATTCTTTTAAGAATGTGCTAAGATCATTCGTACACTGGTTGTCCGTGCCTTGCACTACCCTGGAGAATATTTGTGATCTTGTTCCTCCTTGCTTGTTGAAGTAAAACAGTGTGGTCCTGTTGTCCTTTCAGACCAGCAGTACAGATCCTAATTTATTCTTGGAAGAAAATACATTGCCCCGAGGCCACGCCTATAAGCTCTCTGACGTTTATGGATCTCTTTGCTCAACCATTTGCCACTCATTTCCAGGTCCGGGAGATGTACTCACCAGCCCACCATGGATGCATCCAGTGTCATCATGTAGTTTGGTGGCTTGGTGAGAAATGTTAGCCCTGTGGACATGTTGCCTTTTTTCATCCACCATTTTATATCTGCTAACATTTCCAGTGTTATCCTGATAATGCTGTTGCAAAGTCTTCTGTTTCCATTGCTTGTCTATTTGTTCCTGTATTGGTCTCATGAACAGAACATAGTTGGGAATCAATAAAATGCAAGACTAAATCATTGCCCCAGGAATGATTTGTACTGACTGACTGTATTTTGTCTTTTTTCTTGAGAGGGCAAAAGCTAGCATTATCATCTTGGTAACTATCTCCTTTGTGGACAAGGCCTTAGACACTATTGTGTCCAGAATTGCTCCAAGGCATGTCATTTGTGTGCTTGGAATAAGGAAAGGTTTTTTCCTTTTTAATTTGAGACCTAAGTTCTCGAACATTTGAAGGCATGCCTTTGTGTAACCTACTGCAGTCTGGGAATATTTGATGTCCATTTCTTCTCTTATAGGCTGCTATTGGTGCCATACACTAGGTAGCAATTCTTGGGGCAGATTTTTGTCCAAAAGGGAGTACTTTGAATTTGTTGTGACATCCAGCCACACCAAATCTGAGATACATGCTGTTTTTGTGTTTAAAGTATTTTATTCAGTGTGACACATCCAGACACATATACAGCAGTATAAGATCGGCAAATGAAAAGGAGCGAAAGTCCGGCATGACACAACATTTTAGTACCAACTGCCCCCGCCACCCCAACGTCCCAACGCCCCAACGCCCCACCCAACTCCCACCCGCACCCACCCCACCCACAGTCCAGTGCGCTACTAGCAGACAGCCCATCTCCCAAAGCCATAGATAATTGGGGAGGAGGGTCTCTTCCCTCTCACTGATCTTGCGCTAGCGGGCTCGTAAGCCGCAGGAGGCGAAGGTACCTCGGGCAGGTGAGCTCCCGGAACTCGGTGAGCAGCAAAGAGTGGAATGGTTGCCACAGCTCATTAAATTGCGTTACATCCCCAGCCACCACCAAAGACAATTTCTCCATACCCAGCACGTGCCAAAGTCTGTGGAGCCAGCCCGTTATCGTGGGTACTGTGTCAGTACGCCAGTATATCAGGATATTCTGAACGGCAGAGCCGAGTGCAATGGCGATCTGCCTGCCTCTTCTGGACTTAAGGGGATACATTAGATCGTTTGGGAGTCCTAGCAGGGTATATGCCGGGAAGTGCGGGAGCTCAATGCCGAAATGAGAATCAATTTCATCCAGCACTTCCTTCCAGTAGCCAGTTAAGAGAGGACAATCCCAGAGAATGTGCGTGAGTGTACCCCGTTGTCCGCACCCCCGCCAGCATGTGTCTGTCTTACTATGGTCGAACTCATGGATCCGCTCAGGCGTATAATACCAGTAAGTGGACACTTTAGTAAAAGTATCAGTGAGGCCCATATGATACGCTGAGTGGCGCGCCCTATAAGATATGTGGTCCCAGTCCTTGGGGCTCAGTGTCCTCCCAAGCTCCCGTTCCCATCGAACCCTGCCTGGATTGTGGAAGTGTGTGGAAGGTAGTTGCAAAAACTTATACAGGTCCGAGATTAACTTCGAGTCCGATGTACGGGTCAACAGCCATCTCTCACACGGTGAGAGCCTCCTATCCGCCACATCCCTCACCTGTGGCTGAAGGGCCCAATGCCGAGCCTGCATATAACGGTGTCTCTCCGTTTCGGGGAGGGAGAATTCCAGCCGGAATTGTGTGAAGGGGATGACACACTCGGGGCCATACAGGTGACATAATGCTCTGCACCCTGCCTGCCGCCAATGTGTGAAGGCTCCCTTCTCCATCCCAGGGGTGAAGGCAGGATTATCCACTAGCGGCGAAAGCGGCGATGGAAATGTGGTGAGGTCATATCCAAGGGAGGTCGCATCCCAAACCCGCAAAGGTACCCTAGTAATGAAAGAGGCGTAGAGATTCTTAGGCCGGTGGGACCAGTGCAGGAACGGTATCTCCTGCAGAGGCCGCCCCGCCACCGCTTGGTCCTGGAAGAGCCAGTGCTTATCCGACTCCCACCTACACCATTCGACCAAGTACCGCAATTGTGTCGCCTGAAAGTATTTACGGAAGTCGGGGATACCTAGGCCTCCAGCGTCAGGAGACAAATGGGAGAGGGTCCTGCGCAACCTAGGCTTTTTCCCCTGCCAAATGAAACGTGCTACGTCCGATTGCAACTGCTGTATCCACCCCTTCGGCGGCAGCAGCGGCAGGGCCCTGAATAAGTAGAGCACTTGTGGCAAAATCGTCATCTTGACGGCAGCAATCCTACCCAACCAGGCAAGAATGCCGCGATTCCAGCGACCTAGCTCGGCCCTGATCTTGGCACCCAAGGCCAAGTAGTTGGACGAGACCATGGCTGGCAACGTAGGGGCAATCTGAATCCCTAAATATGGTATCGCCTCTGAGGACCAAAGTAACGGGAACCTGTTCTGCAAATATGCCTTAGTATCAGGCGCCAGGGAGATATCCAAAGCCACCGACTTCCCCATATTTACTTTAAAGCCCGAGACCGTGCCGAACGCTGCCAGTTCTTCCATACAGGCCGGGAGTGATGTCCGGGGTGCAGCCAATGTGAAGATGACATCATCAGCGTAGAGACTGACCGCATGGGTAAATCCCCCCATCCGTATCCCTTCCACTGCCGGCCGCGTTCGCACTCTTTGGGCGAGCGGCTCCATGTAGAGAGCAAAGAGCAAGGGCGAAAGTGGACAGCCCTGCCTGGTGCCTCTCTCGATGGGGAAGGCCGCGGAGGTGTGGCCGTTAACCCGGACCACCGCGGAGGGCTCCTTATAGCAATTGAGTATCATCGTGCGAAACCGTTCTCCAATACCCGCCTTCACCAGCACTTTTTCCAAGAAGGGCCAATGCACGCGATCAAACGCCTTTTCTGCGTCAACCGCGAGCATCATTCTCTCACCCGGGATCCAGGAGGCCTTTTCCAGCAGGCGGACCACCCGTTTTGTATTATCCACCGTCTGCCGCCCCGGGACGAAACCCGCCTGATCCGGGTCGACAAGGCCGGGTAGATGGAGCGCCAGGCGGCGTGCCAAAATCCCAGTATAGAGTTTCAGGTCAACATTCAGGAGAGATATCGGCCTATAAGATCCACAGTGTTTAGGATCTTTCCCCGGTTTGGGGATGACCGTGACAGAAGCCCGCAGTAGGTCAGGCGAGATGGCTCCAGGTTCCGCGAAGGAGTTGAAGAGGCGAGTGAGGATTGGGGCTAACGACCCGCAGAACGTCTTATAGAAGAGGGCCGAGTAGCCATCGGGGCCTGGAGCCTTGCCGTGCTTAAGTCTGGCAATGGCAGTCACCACTTCCTCTATGTTAATGGCCCTGTCCAGATGGTCCGCCTGTAGGGGGTCCAAGGAGGGCAGAGTGACCGAGTCCAGGTAGGAGGTCATAGCCGGTACATCCGGCGGGTCACCCGCGTAGAGGTTCCCGTAGAACCCTCGGAACGCGGCCGAGATGCAGGCATCGTCTGTTACTGCACCGCCCGTGGGGTCAGAGAGTTCTTTCACCAACTGGCTCTGCCTAGTGGTCCGGAGTCTATTGGCCAAAAGTTTGCCACAGCGATCCCCCCCAGTATAAAAGGCGTGGCGCAGTCGGAGGGCTGCATATTCCGCCCGATCCACATCTAAGGCGGCAAGAAGTTTCCTTGCTTCTTTAAGCTGCCGCCAAATCCTCGGAGCCCCAGTTCTGCGGTGGATCAGCTCCAGTTCCCGGACTCTGTCAGTAAGCTCATCCCTCTTTATCTTGCGCTCCCTATTTTCGGCCGCGGAGATTGATAAGAACTCTCCCCGGAGGACCGCCTTCAAAGCCGCCCACTGGGTGGCTCTGGTGGTGTCTGCGTTATCATTGTGTGCCAAATAATCACTAAGTACCTGCTCAATACGGTCCGTTACCGTTTTCCTGTGAAGCAGAGTATCCCGGAGGCGCCAGACCCTCGCCGGGGCGGCAGACGGCGGCACGCAAAAGGAGGCCGCAACAGGGGCATGATCCGACAAGGAAATAACCCCTATGTCCACGGCAGACGCCAGGGCCTGCACCGGTGAGGTGACTAGGAGGTGATCAAGCCTCGCGTACGTCTTGTGCGCGTGGGAGTAGTAGGAGTAATTCCTGTCTACGGGGTGCGTATGACGCCAGAGGTCCTGGAGGTCCACCTCCGCGAGTCTGGCCTTACAACCGGCCGAGAATTCCCCAACCTGCGGGGAGCGCTGCGCCGACCTGTCAACAACCGAATCAAAGACCATGTTAAGGTCGCCCCCGAGGACAACATGCCTATCCGGCGAGGCCGAGATCTCTTCCACCGCAGACTGCAAGAACCGCCCATGCTTATCATTGGGACTACAAAGGGAGCCTATCGTGAATGTAATGCCCCCCACCCGAAACCTATGTGCCAACAACCTCCCCTTAATTTCTGCAAATTTGTGGATGTGCTCCCCCCTGAAATGTCGAGCCACTAGGATCGCCACACCGGCCGTCTTGGTAGTACCGGAAGAGAAGAACTGCGTCGGAAATTTACAAGAGCGTAGCCTATGTGTGTCCTGTGGTAACAGGTGGGTTTCCTGAAGGAGGCATATGTCCGCTTGGGCGTTTTCTAACAGGGAAAGCACCGCACGCCGCTTAACGGGATTGTTCAGACCCCTGACATTCAAGGTCACAATCTTAAAGGTATGAGGAGGCATAGTAGGAAATGTGTGGAAAGGCGCAAGTGTCCTGCGTGGGAATCATAGTGGTCGAGCACCCTCCCCCCAACTCAAGCCGCCAGTCAGTCTCCCAAAAACAGTATACAAAGCCTCTCCCCCCTGCGCGGCGCAGCCTAGGACCAACTGCCAGCCCCAAAGTGACCAGGTCCTCCATCACACACCCACCCACCCCACACTCCACCTCCCCATGCGCCCCCCCATCGTCACCGAGCGAGACAAGGTGGAAAGACTCAGACAAAGCAACCAACTCTAGCACAGCGCACTGGACAACTCCTTCCCCCCCACCCCACTCCCGCGACCCCTCCCGGTACCCCAACACCCCAAAACAACCCCTTCCAACCCCAAAACACTGTCCCCGTCCCCCCAAGAAAGGAGTCAAGGAAACCATTGTCCAAAGCCGGCCCAAAAAGGCAAGTCTATGGAAAAGTCTCGAAAGTGGACGTCCAGCCACTACACCACCCCAGCTCCCCCCCCCCACCCCCCCAGGCCCCCAAACCTGTAGCTCAGAAAAAGAAGAAGCGATGTCGATCTCCCCCCGGAGAAGTCCTAGGCGGTCAAAGCAACCTCTCTTGTCACCGTTTCTCTAGCGACCTCACGCACGGCATTATCCATGTCAGCCCGGATAGTAGGCGAGTCCGGTCGCACTGATGAAGTCGAAGACCTGCGGCCAGGGACCGCTTGCCAGCCACCCCTGGTAATCCGGCGACGGCGTGGAGTGGGGGCATCTTCTTCAGTCGCCGTGATGCCCAATACAGTACAGGTGTCCTGAAGGGAGCGCAGCTGATGCAGTATTCCGTTCCAGCGGAAGATAATACGAAAAGGGTGGCCCCAAGAATATTGAATGTCATGCTCCCGCAAGAAGTCAGTCACAATTTTAAAGGACTTGCGTTTCTGTAGGGTGACCACTGGGAGATCCTGAAAGAGGGCTACCCTGTGGCCTCTGCACTCCAAGGAGGGCTTAGTGCGAGCCACCCTTAGAATCCGTTCCTTCAGGGGATAGTACGGCAGATAGGCCAGAAGATCGGGGGGAGGCGCCGGGGCTCTGCGTCGTGGGCCCACTCTGTGTGCCCTATCGATCCTGAGAGAAAAGTCTGTCGACTCCCCCAGGACCTCCCGGAACAGATCCTGCAGGTAGGTGGCCGCATCTTCCCCCTCTTCTCCGAGCAGGACGCCCCGGACCCTGATGTTGTTCCTCCGGGAACGGTTTTCAAGGTCCTCCACATGAGATTGTAGATCAATCTGCTGGTCCCGGAGCCTGACCACTTCCTGCTGGAGCTGTGTGAGCTCCTCGTCCCGGGCATGACCCGCTTCTTCCACAGATGAGACCCTTTCTCCTAGGCCATCAACCTCTCTCCGGACCTCCCGCACCTCCCCCGCCACTTCCTGCTTGAGAGTCTGGAAGTCCTCTCGTAGGGAGCTAAAAAGCGACTCAAGGAATGACCTGGTAACTGGCGGTTCCCCTCCGTTCGCCCCCTGTGAACTGCTAGCCCGACTCGGGGAGGGTTGTCCGCGGTCTTGCCGTGCAGTGTTCCTGTTCAGCATTTCCGGTAGGGTGCGATCACCCTTCTTGTTCCCCTTGTGGCCGGCCATCTTGGGCGCCGAATGGAAGTGCGCAATCCCCACCGGCGACAGTAGCATACACCACACTGCCTAGCTACCCGCTAGGTGACCGCCCCAGCTGGGTAGGCCGTCCGTCCGCTCCTGTGGTGCAGTCCGGCACCCGTTCTCCACCTCCTCGTGCTCCTCGACCGTCAGCTCCTGCCTGCTCCACCGCAGTGCTAGGCCGGTGGGGCGTAGCATCCAGACCAAATGGCGTCCACAGTCTGTAACACGCCGCCTCGCAAGTAGCTCCCCGAGCGGACCTCAACTCGCTCACAACCAGGGAGCCAACAAGTCAGCCGCTTCAATGGCTTCGGAGACCCCACTGGGCCCGAGTTGCACCACCTGGCACACACCACCTCCCGTTTGGCGTCTATGGGTGGGACGGCAGGGCCCCCCAAGGTCCTCGGCACCTCACCAGTCCCCCCCACGGCCATAAGGCGGCCGGTCTTCTTGGCGGGGCCCCAACATCTCGCCGCCTCGTTCGCTTTCGCTCAGCGCCACAATCAGCGGCTCCTCTCCAGGCCGCGCTGGCGGCCTCCGCGCAGCGCCTCAGGCTCGAGTATACACGCCGGGCGGACCCAACGGCACTTCCGGTCGGGCCGCCGCCTTCGAAGGTCGCGGCTCGGCCTCCACAGTCCGCCAACGATGCCTTCTGGCGCACCGATGTGCCTCCCAGCAAGGTCCGCTAGTTCTCCACTGCACCCGCCGTCGCCGGCCCGCGACGATGGGGGGAGATCAGCAGTGAATGAGGTGCTCAGGGGCCTGGGCCGGAGGAGCTCGTCGAGGTCGCGTCCACCTACACCGCCATCTTGGCCACGCCCCCCATACATGCTGTTTTTGACACAGATGGGGACATCGAACTAAGGATCCCGAAGAACTCGTGATGTCATGTGTTCCCCTGGGTTTACCAGCTGTATGATATCCTGCAGGGTGCCCATTCTGAATGAATGCTTTTTGAGGTGTTTGTTGAGCTGTCTCAGATCCAATACTTGTCTCCACTTCCAATTCTTTTTCATAAGTAGGAAGACGTTGAAGTACAAATATGGGTTTTGTTGCACCTTTGCAACACATTGGATTTCTCCCTCGAGTATAAACAACTTGTCACGTGGCCCATAGAGACATTGTCGTCTTCCCTAACTTAGCATGAGCACGCTGTAGACTGTACGCACCTTTGCACAAGTTACTACATGATTTTATTTTGCAAAAGCTTCTTTTGATATTTTCACGAAATAACCTGCTGTTATGTTCAACCTTTGCAGGATCCTGGGATTTAGTCAGAATATTGTGAACAAGGCTGAACAACAATGCCCCTTGTTATTCTGTTCTGTTCAGGCCCTAGCACCTAGACAAAACATACAGGTGCAGCTGTTGTTTGGGAATACGTACTTTGGTTTCATTGGAATACACGGATAGGTATTACAGACTTGGAGAGGGACCTTTCCAGGGAGAAGAGCATGACAGCACCTATGATATAGAACATTCGTCTATAGACTGAGGTACAGGGTCTGCAGATGACACCCAGAGATTTTCTAATATATAATCATCCTGCGTCTGTGTTCGAGGAGTGAGGTTACGCTACTCTGTCTCTCACTATGACAGTTCCTTGTATGATCTACGGCTTACTTGCTATGCTGACCATATTTGTGTTATGCATTTTTCTGCTTATTATGGCACGTATACTGCATAATAGAGCACGTTAGTTAAGATTAACATTTTAAACTTGTTTGTGTCTCTGTCAGATCTAATTGTGGACAAGTACAAGAGTGTGAGCGAAAGGGTGCGTCATGTTACCGCAATTCCTGAGAGTCTGGAGTGTTGTGTTCTGGGGTGACTAATCACTTGTTCCTCTGTAACTGAGTAGGAGGGCAAATGAGACACTATAGTTAGTCAGTCCTGGGCTCATGGGTACTAAGGTGGTAGGATGACTCAATCCCTATATACGAAGGTCCCATAATCCCATGCAGTTCTGTGTTGTCGCAGAATCCCTGCAACATTGTTGCCAGTAATGTTTGGTCTGGTACTTATTCACTGGACCCCTGAGTAGCACTATACACTTTTGCCGCTTCCCGGGGACACCCGTGGCAGATGGGCTTAGCCTCCTACAGTTGAGGGATAGACCCGTTTCTGTAGGTTTTTCAAGCTTGAATTCTAAAAGGGTATGGCGCAAAAGGCCGCTATTGCGGTGCATAGCCGGGAGGCGGTTACGCAACATTTGATTCAGCGCGGGGTCCCCAATACGGGGGCGACCTTTATTTTCGTTGTAGAAGAGGATGCAGCATACCGCTTCGAAGTAATTTATTCTTGGGTTACATTTCCCACGGTTAATGCTAATGATAATTTATTTCATACGTACATGGCAGCTGCTTTTCCGGCAGCATATCGCCCTTATGTGTTCATTGAGGTTTTGAACATCCTGGGAGCATACCATTTGGTTTAATGGCGCCCTTCCTCACCCGGTCTCTTTTGTTCGAATGGACTCCTTGTCTATTGATGGGGCTACTTGGCCTGTTTTGGCCGGTTTTACACCACATCCCAATTATCTCAATGTTACTATCGTGGAGCTACGTTTGCTATATAAGCAATTGGTTCAGCTACATAGAAGCATCATACAGTTTTGGTCTCATGCACTTTTGGCAGCTCTACCTGGAGCTGCTGCTCCGGCCCCAGTGCAGGGTGGGGGTATTGTGATTAGTACCGTCATGATTAACTCAGTGATGCTCAAACGTCGTGAGGATCTTCCATTTTGGATAGCACAGAAAATTGAACAGACTGAACCTGTTTTCCCCCACACGAGCCCTGTGGAGAAACACAGGATCCTTACTATGTGTTTGCCAAGTGGTCTGATTCCCCCTCTAGCGGACTGCAACTCCTGGGGAGACAGTGTTTGCATCAGTGTATACACTGTGCTTTGGCACTGTGCTTAGCCTTCTCCTAAAAGTTCTTAAACGAGTACAGGATGAACACGGGGCTGGCCCAGCCCTGGATTTGTGAATGAGATTAGTGGGAATGTTCCCTATTGACTCTGATATGATTTTGTCCAACATTAAAGGTGAAACAGTTTGTTGCATGTGCGCCAACGCCTAGCGGCGGTGGCGGATGGAGATCGGGAGCGACAGTTGCCGATTGTTATTGAGGATGTCTATACATCCTTAGGTCGCAATAATTTGGGAGTCAAGCCATTTACACAAACACAAAATACACCCCCTCCGAATAAGGAAGGTAACAAGGCTTTCCTAAGAAGGGCTGGAATAAAGATTTGCAGCAACAGAAGCCTAGGTCCCGTGCAGGTTCGCTCCCACCAGACACTTCTGTCGATATGATTTAGTGACCGCTCTAAAATTAGGACACCTGAAAGGTTTCAGGTTACTGATCCCCATTCTCCTCATTCCTTTCAGGAACTGTCGGATCAACAATCTGGCGGAGGAGGACGACAGGATTGCAGAGAGGGCAAGTCCATGCAACAAAGGCGAGACCCGCAGCACTAGTTTGACGTGAAAGTCAAACGGGAGGAACCACCTGAGTACCGTGCCCCGTTTCAGAAGAAAAAAGTTGCCGCTTTGACAGCTAAGTATGCCCAGACAGTGAGAACCCTCCTCCTGGACAGGAGTTAGGCGGTAACTCTCCTCGACAGCACGGCAGAAGTTACCATAGTTCGGCAGACACTCCACCGGCGTCTGGAGATCAAAGCAACTGACACTTTTATTACTGTTGAAACTGCGGACACCCACGTTGCACCCCGTTAGAGTTTACCACATTGAACTTCAAATTGATATGTTCATCTTCCCTAAGTTAGCAGGAGCACGCTGTAGACTGTCCACTGCATTGCACACGTTACTACATGAGTTTATTTTGCAAAAGCATCGTTTGATATTTTCACGTGAGAACCTGCTGTTATGTTCACGCTTTGCAAGTTCCTGGAATTTAGTCTGTACATTGTAACAAAGTCGAACAACAATGCCCCTTGTTATTCTGTTCTGGTCAGGCCCTATCACTTAGACAAAACAAACAGATGCAGCTGTTGTTTTGGAATACGTACTTTGGTTTTATTGTAATGGATAGGTAGCACACACTTAGAGATGGATCTTTCCAGGGAGAAGAGCATGACAGCACCTATTATGTAGAACTATCGTCTATAGACGGAGGTGCGGGGTCTGCAGATAACACCCAAAGATCTTCTAATATATAATCATCCTTCGTCTGTGTACGGGGAGGGAGGTTAGGCTACTCTCTCTCTCACTATGACAGTTCCTTTTATGATCTACGGATCACTTGCAATGCTGTATGTATTTCTGTTATGCATTTTTCTGCTTATTGTGGCACATATACCACATAGTAGAGCACGTTAGTTAAAATAAATATTTTAAACTTGTTTGTGTCTATGTCAAATCTTATTGTGGACAAGTACAAGAGTGTGAGCAAAAGGGTGTGTCTAGTAACCACGATTCCTGAGAGAGTCGGTAGAGTGTATTCTGGGGTGTGTAATCACTTGTTCCTCTGTAAGTGAGCAGGAGGGCAAGTGAGACACTATAGCTTGTAGGTCCTGGGATCATTGGTACTAAGGTGAAAGGATGACTAAGTCCCTATATACTAAGGTCCCATAATCCCACGCAAAGTTCTGTGTTGCCACAGAATCCCTGCAACAAACTTGATTTCCTCTTTTAACAGAAGAAGGTGTTGATGTGCCCTCCTGCAAAGTGGATTTCGAGCAGGTTTCGGAGTATATTCTAGGGTGTGATCATGTTGGATAATGTCCAACATCCATCGAACCGAAGAGGTAGATTCTCGTTAAAGTTGTAGAGTGTCTCTCTTATATAGACACAGAAGGTAGTGAAGGTTTTACAGGATTGCACATCAATTATAGACCGTGAACGATTTCAATTTTTAGAAAATGCTAATAATATTGGTGCCCATCAAGGTAACAAAAAGACATCCCACTACCACAGATGTCGCCACACAGGGGTTCCTAAGAGCTCCCATGCAAAACTTGACAAAGCCACTGTACCTCGGCACTCTTCAAATATCTGACAAATGTCATATAGTGAGACACAATTACAATTCACAAATAATGTGATTACTCACAGGAAACCAATCCGTACAAATGAACTGCTGCACAAAATCATTTAATATCTGATAATAACGTTTTATACAAATGTACACAACCAATAGCCAAGGTGTAATTCAAGACACAGATATATGTTTCTTCACAAAGATTTAGTTATCATTAGTGAGTCCACAGAGGTCGAGATCATACGGCCTCTCTGTTGGCAATGATGGAAACAGCCGACACGTGTTTCGTTACAAAGTAACTTCTTCAAGGCTTTTCGTGTGGATGAATGTAGGTCCATAAAAATTTTGATTAATCCGAAATACTAATATCCTATTCTTTTAGAAAAACGGAATTAAAGATCTGCAATGGTGTTTTGGACTCCTGGGACATGTTGTGCTAGGAGAAAAATGTTTTGAGGTATGGCCCACCTCCATATGCTCTGTGCTAGCTGAGAGAGCTGCAGAGTGTGTGCCGCCCTGTTTTTGGATGTAGTACAGGGCTGTCATGTTGTCTGTGCGGACTAAGACAGCCTTGCCTGAGACGTGTCTTTGAAAGGCTTTTAGGGCTAGTAATATGGCCAGTAACTCCAGATGGTTGATGTGGAGTAACTTTTGTTGAGGTGTCCACCTGCCCTGCATGGTGTGATGTAGTAGGTGAGCTCCTCAGCCGGAGAGCGATGCGTCCGTAGTTAGAACTACCTGAGGAACCGTCTCCAGGAACGGTCGCCCTTTGGGAAGGTTTTTTGGTGGTCCACCACTGCAGAGAGCGATGGGCACGACCGTCTACCAACACCAGATCTGATAATTGACCCTGAGCCTGGTTCCATTGGCGTGCTAAGCACTCTTGGAGAGGACGCATCTGGAGTCTTGAATGAGGTACTATGAATATGCAAGAGGCCATCATCCCTATAAGTTGCATGAACACTCGAGCTGGAAGAGAGTGTTGTGGTTGAAATTTGGCGCGAAGAGCCTGTATGCTTGCTATCCTGGCAGGACTGGGGTAGGCTAGCGCTCTTGAGGTGTCTATGGTGGCACCGAGGTATTGTTGTACGTGGGACGGATGCAGATGGGACTTGGCGTGGTTTACTGTGAAGCCCAGGTCGTGAAGTAGTTGGATAGTGGCGTGAGTGTGTTGTACACACTGGTTGTATGAGCTGGCTTTTATGAGCCAGTCGTCTAGGTATGGGAAGACATGGATGTGTTGTCTTCTCAGGTGTGCTGCCACTACCACTAGGCACTTGGTAAACACCCGTGGTGCTGTGGTGACTCCGAATGGGAGTACTTTGAATTGGTAGTGCTGACCGTACACTACGAATCTGAGAAACTTCCTGTGAGCGTTGTGAACGGGAATGTGGAAATAGGCGTCCTTGAGGTCTAGGGTGGCAAGGAAGTCGTTCTGGGAGAGCAGAGGAAGTACCTGCTGGAGTGTGACCATGTGAAAGTGGTCTGAGTGTATGTATTGGTTTAGGGGTCTGAGGTCCAGAATGGTCTTAGAGAGCCGTCCTTTTTTGGTATGAGAAAATATAGGGAGTAAACTCCCTTGTTTTGTTGGTGGGAAGGAACTGGTTCTATTGCACTTTCTTGTAGGAGGGAGATCGCCTCCTGCTTTAAAAGTGACAAATGTTCTTGTGACATTGGGCGCTGTTTGGGTGGAATGGTTAGGGGGGTAGATGTTAGTTCTAGACAGTAGCCTGATTGAATTATCTGTTGCACCCATCTGTCTGAGGTGATGGTAGTCCAGACAGGAAGGAAATTGTGGAGTCTGCCCCCGACTGGAGTGGAATAGTCTGGGGGGAGTGGAGGAAAGTCATTGGATGGGGGTGGAGGCAGAGCGGGAGGTGTTAGTTTTGCCTCTGCCTTTGTTGTTGTTACCCCTGTAACCACCTCTTTGGTAACCCCTAGTGAAGGTGGATTGGGTAGGGGTCTTGTAGGAAGTGGAGGCGCTGTCGGAGGAGTAGCCTCTGTTAGTGCTTCTAAAGGAGGATCGGCGAAAGGAGCGCCTGGGAGCTTGCGACTGCAAGGCTCCCATAGATTTTGCTGTGTCTGTGTCCTTTTTCATTTTTTCGAGGGCTACGTCGACATTAGGGCCAAACAGGTGTTTGTCATCAAAGGGGTGGTTGAGGATGGAATTCTGAACCTCAGGTTTGAACCCTGAAATGCGTAGCCAGGCATGCCTACGCAGGAGGACGCTGGTATTGATTGCCCTAGAGGCGGTGTCAGCTGCATCGAGAGGGCACAGCGGATGGAGGTATTAGTGAGGGTTTTACCCTCCTGAATTAGTTTGCTGGCCTTATTTTTGTATTTGTCAGGGAGGTGTTGCATTATGGACTCCTGCTCGTCATAATGTGCCCTGTCATATCTGGCTAGGAGCGCCTGGGTGTTAGCAATGCACCATATGTTGGCCGCCTGGGACGCCGTCCGCTTGCCAGAGGCGTCCAGGAGTTTAGACTCCTTATCTGGCGGTGGAGCCTCACCTGATGCCTGGGAATTGGCACGTTTCCTCGCATTGGAGACTACCAGGGAGTCTAGTGGTGCGGAGTCTCTAATGTAGGTTGGATCTATTGGCGCAGCCTTATATTTCTTCTCAATGCGAGGGTTGATGACCCTGGCCCTAACCGGGTCTTTAAAGACCTCTGGTGCTGTTCTGCTCGATTTTCCCGGCCTTCTTGTGAGGAACAATGATGAAATGTGACTTCAGTCTCTTATCATTCAAGTCTAAGGGTTAGAGTAGTGAATGGAGCCTATTTACTAGGCACTTCGACATGATTCTGTGCTCTTCCCCATAGATCAGGGCTTGCACACATAGCCTAGGGGATAGATTCGTTAGTATTAGGGATAACCTGTCCTGTAGTGAGGGTATTTCATGGAGCCGTGCTGAATCCAGGCCTGGTAGGCCTCAAACGGGAGAGACTCCATCTTTCTTTCTGCTCCGGCAGCTTGGGATGCTTCTAGGTCAAATGTAATGTTTTAGTTATGAGGTGTTATTCGCTTGGAGAAAACCGGTTCAGGCCGGCCCTTATCGAAGGATTGTATTTTTCTTCATGCCGAAGACACTACATCAGGCCGGCCGGCTGGGAACGTGTCCTTGGTACGGGGAGGTACAAGAATTTGGTGGGCGGCAGGTTACAGGCCGGAATTTTCCATGAGGAAACGCACCTCTATATTAGTGAAAGTCTGAGGCAGTTACATGTTCAGTCCGTAGGCGGCATCTAGCCGTTAGCAGTAAATCTACTACTTATTCCAGGGAAGACAGACGCCATCTTGAAGGCGGAGAAGAACCGAGAGACAGATACTCTCCTAGCAGAGTAGCCAGAGAGGAGAGAGTAGCCGATAAGGAAGAGGCCCCAGTGACTCGGAGAAGGGTGACTGCGGAGGTGTGACTTCCAGGCGAGCCGAGGCACAGACGAGAAGGGAACCTAGATGACCACTGAGTGCAGGCTACACACTACTAAGGTGATGTCGACCCTTTCTTATTAGAGTGTACAACTTAATCTTTCACTTTTCTTTGCAGGTTATGTGTTATATTGTAATGTTATGTGGTTGCGTATGTAATGAGTAATAAAGTACCCAGTTTGTAGTGAACCAACATGTGCTGCGTGTTCTTGTATGAGAGGGTAGCCTATTCTTCTAGTCAGCTGCGGCTACATGAACAGATGTTAACCCTGATCAGGTAAGTGGTAACTGAATAGGGGAAAGAGGAGCCCCTCGAACCAGAGAACAGGCTATGCTTGAACTGGCAGTCCTTGTGTGATCTGATGAATAGTGAGACGGATTCCCTTTTTGTATGTTATGGTGATCATAGGATGAACTTCGTATGAGACTGCCGTCTGGGTAGAGAGGTCTGGATTCGTGTGGGATCGCGAGGCCGCCACTTGTGATACTGTCGTATGGGCAGAGAGGTCTGGATTCGTATGGAATCGCGAGGCCGCCACTTGTGATACTGTCGTATGGGCAGAGAGGTCTGGATTCGTATGGGATCGCGAGGCCGCCGATTGTGCTGAGACTGCCGTCTGGGTAGAGAGGTCTGGATTCGTATGGGATCGCGAGGCCGCCACTTGTGATACTGTCGTATGGGCAGAGAGGTCTGGATTCGTATGGGATCGCGAGGCCGCCGATTGTGATACTGTCGTATGGGCAGAGAGGTCTGGATTCGTATGGGATCGCGAGGCCGCCACTTGTGATACTGTCGTATGGGCAGAGAGGTCTGGATTCGTATGGGATCGCGAGGCCGCCACTTGTGCTGAGACTGCCGTCTGGGTAGAGAGGTCTGGATTCGTATGGGATCGCGAGGCCGCCACTTGTGATACTGTCGTATGGGCAGAGAGGTCTGGATTCGTATGGGATCGCGAGGCCGCCACTTGTGCTGAGACTGCCGTCTGGGTAGAGAGGTCTGGATTCGTATGGGATCGCGAGGCCGCCACTTGTGCTGAGACTGCCGTCTGGGTAGAGAGGTCTGGATCCGTATGGGATCGCGAGGCCGCCGATTATAAGAGGTCTTGGTATGTATAGTAGGAATTCCCTGTCCTTAGGTGGTAGATATATGTGGTTGCACTATTGTAAACAGGCCCTAGGGAGGGGGTAACGTTCTGGCTGGGTTAGTGAGGCTCTGATGAGCGGGTTCTATCTGATCCGAAAACCCAAGCAGAACATTTGGCGTCACGAACCGTTTACGAAACCTGTGTGCGTTGTGGTTGTATCGTGTTTGCTTTCGGCGCGTGCGTGGTTTCGTTTGTATATTATTTCTATATAATTGTGAGTTTAGTTTTTTTTTCTCTTTCTTCTTTCTCTTTTTCTCTTTTTCTTTCTTTTCCGAGATGTTTTCTAGAAAGTCGAAATCTACTTTTAAGTTGCCCGTTGATATTCCCGGTTGGGATTCAACGCCTTATGAAGCCTTAGCCCGTGAGTGGGCTGATTCTACTGGTTTGAGTGAGAATTGGAATTCTTTTTTGGAGCTGGCGGAGCCGGCTAATGTGATTACTTGTTTACAGAAGGCGCCGATATCTAAGGGTGATGAACTTCCCGTTTTGGGGCGCAGAGGTTGGATTGTTCTGTCTGCGTACAGGATTCTGCATGAGAGGTTGTTGAAGTTGCAGAAATCGCATAAGGATGTGGAAGCGAACTTTGTTGAGATTCAGAATGCTCATACTTTGTTGCGGTGTCAAAATAAGTTGCTTGCTGACAAACTTGAGACGTACCAAACTATTGCCGAGAGGGCGGCTGTGCGAATTGCTCGTTATAAATACAAGAATCGGCGTGGTCGGGTTTCGACGCAAAAGGTGCGTCTGGTCGTGGCGAAAGCCGGACTGGATTGGAATCCTGATGAATGGGATGGTAATATCTGGAACTCGAGTGATTCTCCTTCCTCGGGTGAGGAGTCTGCCAAGCGCGAGTCCTCTCGCTCCGGCCGTGATTGTAAGTCTGCTTCTTGCGCCTCTGATGGTGCACCCAATGATTGCGCTCGTCCTTCGAGTGGGGTCGATGCTTCTTACACTGATTGTTCCTCTATGTGTACTGGTCGAGCTCCTTGTGATGCTCGTCCCGCGGTCTCGGTGCATCCAGTTTTTCGGCAGAAGTTGCAGCAGGCTCCCGGTGCTCCGAATGGTATTGCTTTAGACTCTTTGGAGGATTTTACTCAACAAGAAATTAGTGATATTTTGCAGCGATTTCGGCAGCGAGCTGGTGAGTCCTTACTCACATGGATGGTGCGCCTTTATGAACTGGGCGCTGCTGGCATTATGTTGGATGCTGGCGATTGTTTGAAGTTTTGTTCCTTGAGTTCGGATTCTACTGTACAGGATAATTTTCGTAACTTTAATGTTGGTGGTCAAATTTCTTTGCTTCAATTGACGACTGAGGGTTGTAATCAAAAATATCCTACTGAATCTGACTGGCCTGTGAATGACAAACCGTGGTATACTTTGCGCGATGCTGCACAACGTCTCAAAGAGGAGGTGATGAAAACGGCAATTTTTTTGAATACTGCTGACAGGTTGCTTGATGGTTTGTTGACATCTTCTGTGCGGAATCGTATTATTCGTTCTTCCCCTGTTGCTTATAAGCAGGTCATGATGACTTTATTGATTAATCAGACTGGTAACATATTGTCTATGGTGCTGGAATCGGTACGCCAACTTGGTGAGTTGGGTGAGTGGTTTAAACCTGAACGGCAATCCCGGCCTGACACTCGTACTCCTGGTGACAATAAACTTACTAGACGTGATATGTTTTTTGGTCTTATGGCCGATGGTGTGCGGAAGGAGGACATTGACGGTGAGACTACTTCTCGTTTGTGGGAAATGTTTTGCAAACGTGGCTTGGATCGAAAGGAGGGTGCCCGGCGTGTTCGGACGACTGAGTGTGATCGTGGTTTTTCTGACGGTAGCGGTGATGACGACCGCCGTGGGCGCTCTGATCGTCGTGATGATCGACGTTATGTACGTGATTTGTCCCCCAGTCGTGAGAGAGACAGGGAGAGAGAGGGGGAAAGAGAGAGGGGGAGAGATGATTATGTTAACAGCAGACGTAGAGATGATAGGGATCAATCCCCTGAGTTGAGAAGGAGAGAGGATCGACACAGATTGGCCGATCGAAACCCGCAGTACAATGCAGAGGACAGGAATCCATTTCGTAATGGAGATGGATATGAACAGGAGGTATCGATACCTGGGAAACGTGAGAGTCTTTATCCTGATTTATCCTGGTACACAGAACGCAGTAAACATGACTAGGAAATAGGTCAAGCTCCAGTACACAGATGGGCTCACAGAGATAATAGACCCTATGTAGATATTGATATTTATTGGAGACATCGTAATGTCCAAAGGGCCCGAGCATTGGTAGATACAGGAGCGGAGGCCACTCTTATTCATGGAAAATCAAAGAAGTTTAAAGGTCAGCCTTTTACAATTACCGGATTAGGTGGAAAGGAAACTCCCGCAGTTCAAACTTTACTTGAAATGAGAATAGGTAGAATTCCTAGAAAAGAATACTCTGTATTAGTGGTACCACTCTTAGAATTCATAATTGGAATTGATATTTTGAAAGGAATGACTTTGCACTTAGATGATGGATGTTACCAATTTGGAACTAAACATTATATATCGTCCAGGCCTGTACGGGTTGGTCGTTTAAGAATGCCCCCCATAAAAGTTCCCCAGGCGACAAAAGTGGTTCGTCAGAAGCAGTATCGTATTCCAGGTGGTCATGAAGAGATTAGTACCACTATTCAGGAGTTGGTGGATGCAGGAGTTATAACCCCAGTTACTTCTGCTTGGAATAATCCTGTTTGGCCTGTACGTAAGAGTGATAATTCTTGGCGCATGACTGTTGATTATCGAGAGTTGAATAGACACACACCCTCTTTGACTGTTGCAGTACCGGATGTTATTACCCTAATTGAAAGAATCCAAAAACATCCAGGTACATGGTATGCGTCCATTGATATTGCTAATGCTTTCTTTTCGATTCCGATTGCCCCTGAGTGTCAGGAACAATTCAGTTTTACGTGGAACGGGCGTCAGATGACGTTTAGGAGTCTTCCCCAGGGCTATGTGCATAGTCCTACGATATGTCACCGGCTGGTGGCAGAGCATTTGGCTGAGGTACCGGTTCATCCGCAAATTCAGATATGTCACTATATTGATGATATTTTGATCCAAGGCGAAACACAAGAAGAAGTGCAGACCCAATTGGACAGAGTCATTGAGTGCCTGCGTGAGAAAGGTTGGGAAATCAACCCGGACAAATTACAAGGTCCGTCCCAGGCTGTGAAATTTTTGGGTATTAATTGGCATGAGGGGCACCGAGAAGTGATCCCTCAGGTTAAACAGAAAATTCTTGATTTTGCAGTTCCGAGGAATAGGAAAGAAGCCCAAAGCTTCATTGGTTTGTTTGGTTTTTGGCGCCAGCATATTCCTCATTTGAGTCAAATATTGGCCCCTTTGTACCATGTCACTCGTAAAAAGAATGCATTTGAATGGGATAAACCACAGCAAGATGCGTTCAGTCTGGCAAAAGAAGCAATTCAGCATGCTCTGGATTTATGGCCTGTATGTGATGGTGATGTGGATTTGAATGTGTCTGTACAAGGCCTTTATGCGAATTGGAGTTTGTGGCAGAAACAAGGCAAGAGTAGAGTACCGTTAGGTTTCTGGACCAAAAAGTTACCTGATGCTGGTGAGCGTTATACACCTTTTGAGAAACAGTTACTTGCATGTTATTGGGCTCTGGTGGATACCGAGCAATTGACTTTGGGACATGATATAGTTTTGCGACCTGAAATTCCTATCATGCTGTGGGTTATGAGTTCGCCGAAAACTCACCGAATTGGACACGCTCAAGAGGCGAGTGTGATTAAATGGAAATGGTATATACAAGACAGGGCACGTGTGGGACAAAAAGGAGTTGCATCTTTGCATGAGCAGGTGGCACGGGCGCCATCGACTGAGACTGAGAGTGAATGTTCCGTACCTTTAGTACAGGAGTCTCCTGTTAAGTGGGGTAGACCTTTTGATGATTTGTCGGCGGAGGACAGAAACCATGTCTGGTTTACGGATGGTTCAGCAAGGTTCATAGGGACGAAACGGCATTGGAAGGCAGTGTCCTATAATCCGATCACACAAACATTGCTGAGTACAACTGGTGAGGGTAAGAGCAGTCAATTTGCTGAACTCTATGCTGTTTATCAAGTTCTGAAACAAGAGTTACCTGGCACATGTCATATTTTCACCGATTCTTGGTCTACTGCCAATGGACTGGCAGTTTGGTTACCGACTTGGCATTCCCATAGTTGGAAAATCCATTCAAAAGAACTGTGGGGAAAAGAATTATGGCAGGAGATTTGGGAAATGCTCCCACAGAGTACTGTTACAATCTTCCATGTGGATGCTCATACCCCGATAGACTCTCTTGACAAATTCTTTCATAATATTGCAGATGAGAAATCTAAAATTGCTGAGGCAGTGGTGGACAGGCAAGATTCTGATATTGCGGGATTGGCGAAATGGGCCCACCAGAAAGCAGGACACTTTGGAGAGAAAGCCATTAGCAGGTGGGCTGCTGATCGAGGAATTTATATTCCCCTAGATTTAATCAAAAATGTTATTCTAGGGGGAGGAGCCTAGCGCGCAACCAAGATGGCCGCGTAGGTGCGAGGCTCCCGAGGACCTCCGTGACCTCCTACATAAATCCTGAAAATATCCTGTTCTAGATGAGGGGACAGTGTTGGTGAGCCCGAGCTGAGGTGTCACCCGTTTTCCGCTTCCAAATTGGACCTCGGACACCGGCGGGAGCACCGATTGAGGTTTGCGGCCTTCTCCACGCCGGCCCCCGGATTGGAGTTGCGGGGCGATCCGGAGACAAAGTGATCAACAGCGGCGGGCAGGGCTGGGCGACTCGCGTACCCCGCACTTTCACTTTCGCTTTTGCACCCTCCTTGCTGTGTAGGCGAGGTTGGGTTGCGGGGCGGTGTGCGGTGGTGTGGCCTCGTTGGGGTGCCCTGCTGGCCCGCCGGCTGTGATCCGTCCTGCGGACCTGTGGTTGCCCCCCCCCCCCCCGGAGCCCGTGAACTGGTTTGTCGGCTTTTTCCGAGGTGATTGGCACGATTTGGGGACTGAAACCATGTCCACAAAGCAAGATGGCGACCGGGCAAAGGTGAAATCGACCCGCCGTGGCGCAGCTCATCAGTCCAACAGCATGGACCGCTACACCCTCCAGAAGGGATCTCCCGAGGTGCCGCGTGGGTCCCCTGAGGGCCCGACTGATGCTCCTGCGCTGCCCGCGGATCTGACCCTGCGAGATGTCATGGGCGCTATCGCCGAGATGAAGGCCTCGGTGGACCAGCGCTTTGACACACTGGCGCAAAAGATTGACTCGGTCCACGTGGATGTTGGCCTGGTGAGGGCTGATTTATCCAAGACCAATGACCGGGTCGATTCTTTGGCCCACACCACCTCGGGCCTTACAGCGGACGTGGCGGCCCTCCAAAAGGAGGTGCGCCGGCTTGGCCAGGCGAGCGCCCTGATGGATCGTCGACTGGAGGATTCCGAGGGTCGGGCCCGGAGGAACAATGTCCGCATTGTCGGGGTGCCGGAGGGACGTGAGGAGGCGGCGGCGGACCTGTTTGTGGAGGACCTGATTCTCACCCATCTCCAGCCCCGGGGGCTGAGTAAATTCTTTGCGGTGGAACGTGCCCACAGGGTTCCCGGAGGAAGACCTAAGGCCGGAGCCCCTCCGAGGCCTCTCATTGCCCGGATTTTCAACTTTCGGGACAGAGACGCTATCCTTCAGACTTCTAGGCAACAAGGACCGGTCAGACTTGACAATATGGACGTAAACTTCTATCCTGATTTCACCCCAGCGGTCCAGAAGCAGAGGCTGAGCTTTCTCGGAGTCAAACGTCGTCTACGGGACTTGAACCTCAAGTATGCGATGCTTTTTCCAGCTAAGTTGCGGGTGGAAGTGGATGGCCGCACGCACTTTTTTGATCGTCCCGAGGCGGCCGGGGACTGGTTGGACTCCTTGCCCGGGGATCGGGGCCGGGGGGGTGGCGCGGTTGGAGGGGAGGGCTCGCCGGATCAGGACTGAGGGACTAATAGTAGGCCACGCTCTGGACAACATTGTCGTCATTTTTGACTGTTCGTTAAGTCTCCCTCCTGTGGAGGTGGTACGGGGTCTCTTGGGGGCTCTCCCTCCTCCTCTGGGGGACTAGTTAGTTTAATCATTCATGGGGCGACAGGCACACTGCACTTTGGGGGGGCTGTTTGGGCTCATGCAGGGGTGCAGGGAGGGGGGAGTTCTGTTGGGATGGGTGGGTTGGGGTGGGGTGTTGTTCGTTTTTACCGCAAGGCAAACCCTTTATTGTATTGGTGTTTTTAAGGTGCTCTCGGGGGGACGAATGATGGCTTCTGTATGTGATGGGGGGTAGGGACCTGACTTTATTGTCCTGGAACGTTAACGCACTGGGGGATAGGATTAAGCGAGGTGTGGTCCTGCAGTATTTGAAACGACTTTCGCCGGATGTGGTCTTTCTGCAGGAGACACACCTTATTGGTAATTCCTATTGTGCCATGAATCGGCGTGGCTATCGCTTGGTGGCCCACTCGGGCTTCACGTCGGGCTCACGGGGGGTGGGCATCATGGTGAAGAACTCGCTCCCGTTGGAAATAGACGAGGTGCGCCATGATGAGAGGGGACGCTACACTGTCTTAGTGGGGAGAATGGAGGGTAAAGTAGTTGTCTTTGTATCAGTGTACGTCCCACCGGGGTTACAGTCTACGACTTTTGCAGACCTAGGGCGCCTCCTCCTTGACCTTCCGGGGGGGCTTCTGGTGGTTGGGGGGGACTTCAATGCGGTGGTTTCTGGGACCGTGGATCGTCACCCCCCTAGGGACCTCCCCCGGGCGCAGGCGTGGCTGTCCGGCTTCTTAGATACACTGGGATTGGTGGACTGCTGGCGCTTAAAACATCCCACGCAGCTGCAGTACACTTTCCACTCGGGTGCCCATGGTAGCCTCTCACGGCTTGATTATGTCCTTGTCCCTGCGGCCTATGTTGGGAGGGTAGGAGAGGTGCGCCATTTGGCGCGGGGTATTTCAGATCACTCCCCGCTCCTGTTGCACGTTGATGTCTTCCCGAGGGGGGAGGGCAGGGTAGCTCCAATCAATGCCTGGTACCTGCGCGACCCCACTATTCGCGCTGATTTGATTAAATCCTTGCAGCGGTATTTCGATGAGAATGTGGGGTCCGTCCCTTCGGCTATCTCCCTGTGGGAAGCCTTCAAAACAGTTCTTAGAGGGGAGGCCCTCTCCTTTATTTCCCATGCCCGGAGGCGCGAGCAGGAGGAGGTGACCCGGGTGGAGGCCGAAATCGCTGAATTGGAGGGTGATCTAGAGGGTGGGGTGACAGATGCTGCACTACATGTCCTACAACTTAAGCATGCGGCCTACAGGGCCCTCGTCACGGAGGCGGCCAGGGGCCTCTATAGAGAGCAACAGGGGCGACTGTATGATGTGGGTGATAAGGCTGGTAAACTGCTTGCATGGTTGGATAAAAAGGAGAGAGCGAGTCGTGTGGTCCCGCTGATTGAGAGGATGGATGGTGTGCGTGTCACCGAGCCAGAAGATATTGTCTCTTGTTTCGCGGATTATTTCCGCGAGGTGTATTCCCCGGTTTCTCCCTGCTCGGAGGAGGATTCCCATGCCCTGCTTAGGGATATCGCGCTGCCTTCCCTTTCGGTGGAAGACAGGGTGTCGTTAGATGCCGCTCCTACCTCCGACGAAATTGCCCTCGCCATACGCTCGGTCGCATCCGGCAAGGCCATGGGCCCGAACGGTATCCCTGTCGAGTTGTATAAGCTGCGACCGGATGTACTGGCACCCCACCTCCGTGCGATGTTCCTGGCGGCCCACTCGCTGGGCTCCCTCCCGCCGGACCAACGTCTGGCTACAATCGTGGTGATCCACAAGGAAGGGAGACCTCGAGACCGGGTTACATCCTACCGGCCTATCTCGCTCTTGAATGCGGAGCCCAAAATCCTCGCCAAGGTGCTAGCCAACCGGCTGGTCGGCGTGGTGGGCGATTTGGTCCACCAAGACCAGTCCGGCTTTATTCCCCATCGCAATACGGCCCTTAATCTGCGGCGCTTGCACGGGGTGCTCGCGCGTGTCCCGTTTGTGCGGGAGCCGGCCATATTGGCGTCCTTAGACGCCACCATGGCGTTTGACACGCTCGAGTGGCCATACATCTGGGCTATGCTGGCGAAGTTTGGATTTGGCCCGGGGTTCATCAGCTGGGTCAAATTGTTGTATTCGGGCCCATTGGCGCAGGTGGTGGTGAATGGAAGAGTATCGGTCCCATTCGAGCTGGGACGGGGCACGCGACAGGGCTGTCCCTTGTCGCCGCTCCTGTTCGCGCTGGCCTTGGAACCCCTGGCGGAGTGGCTGCGGTGGCACCCTTCCATCCGTGGTCTCCGTTGGACCCCCGAGTATGAGGACCGCGTGTCCCTATACGCTGACGATATCCTTTTGTACCTAGCCTCCCCGCGTAAATCACTGATTGTCCTGGTTGATGTTTTGCGCTCCTTCGGCCGCAACTCAGGCCTTGTCATCAACTGGGCTAAATCATGTGTGTATGTGCTTTCCGGGGAGGCTCCCGTCCTCCCGCGGGGCTGTCCGATCCAGATTGCCTCACAGGGGTTTCGGTACCTGGGGGTTTACATTACTCTGGACCCGGAGGCCCGCTACGAGCGGAATTTGCTTCCCCCCCTCCAGCGCTTGAAGGAGGACGTCGCGCGCTGGCGGCGCCTGCCGCTTTCGCCGCTCGGCCGGGCGGCATTGTTTAAGATGATGTCGTTGCCACGCTTCCTGTACGCTCTCCAGAATACTATGGATTTAGTCCCGGCGCGCTACTTCCGTGAGGTGGAGAGTCTACAGCGCCGCCTGTTCTGGGACGGGAGGCCGCGTATTGCCCTGGCGAAGTTGACGCTCCCATGGTACGACGGGGGGATTGCCCTCCCGGATATTAAACGGTATTACTGGGCCTCCCAGCTAGCTGCAATTAATCATGGCCTTTACGGGCCCGCCTTAAACCCGGCATTTGAAATGGACAAGATGCTCCTGCCTGGTGGCGACTATAATCGAGCGCTCTACTCTGGCGCGCCCGGACCCCGCCTGACGGGACCTACGCGTGTCATGGTACGCGTATGGCACGCGGCTAACGCAGCTATGGGGTGGAAGGACCGTTTGACCCGGGCATCACCGTTGTACGCGTCTGAGAGATTGGGCTCCCTGTGGACCTCGAAGGGCTTCGAGAAGTGGGACACGATCGGCATCAGTAAAGTGGGGGACCTCTGGACGAGGGGGGGATTTAAAACATTTGAGACGCTGCAGACGGAGTTTCAGCTGCAGGGCAGTGAATACTTTCGGTACTTGCAGGTCCGTCACGCGCTGGGCTCAGTCTTCCCAGACGTCGCCTCCATCCCGGAGTCTTCCCCCCTGGAGGATAGAGTGCTGGATGGCCACGTTCCGGACAGCACGATCTCCCTTATTTACAAAAAATTGATTAATGACCGCTCGGGCTTGCTGACTGGCCTCCGCGAGGCTTGGGTTGCCGACGGGCTGGAGTTGGACGACGAAGACTGGATTTCTGCGGTGGCCTCTCCGAAGGAGGTGGCCATACCGGCTCGCCTTCGCTTCGTCCAGCTTAAGATACTTCATCGGGTTTACATGACGGGGCCAAGGCTTCTGCGTATGGGCTATGCTGAGGATGGGTTGTGTAAGCGTGGGTGTGGTGCTTTGGCGACTTTTTTGCATATTTTGTGGGAATGCCCGAAGGTGGAGCGATTCTGGCGTGGTGTGCATGAGGTCCTGCGAGTGGTTACGCATGTCGCGCTGCTACCTGAAGCGAGGAGATGCCTGCTGAATGAGTGGGAACCAACTGACTACTCGGTTCCGCAGACGCGATGGGTGACTCTGGGATATATGATAGCTAAGCGTGACATTGCTCAACTGTGGGGATCCCAGAGGCCCCCGGCGGTGTCGGCCTGGAAAGAACACATGGATTGGTGCATGTTCCGAGAAAAGGTGGTGTATGTGGCGAGGGGTAAGCCTGGGGCATGGGTGAAAGTATGGGGCCCCTGGAACGCCTACCGCGGGGGTATCTGCGCGCCACCACTGCTGCCTGCGGCCTCACCAGCCCCGTCCCCTTAGTTGACTCCTTTCCCTAGCCCCGAGCACGGAGTTCCCCCAGTCCTCGATCTGTTCCCCTTCCCCTCTTTAGACTCCTGTGGATGGCTGGGGTCCCCTATTCGGGGAGCACGTGCTGTTACTTTCGATTGCGGGTTGCCTTGCGGGTGTGGTTTTTGTGTTGTTTGTATAAAATGAAACCGTATTGTGGGGTCAGAGTGATGTGGCCCACGACGCTGATACCTCCTGATTTTGCTTCTCTGCAACGCCAAGTGTTTTTGTACGTATGTCAGATGCTCCTGTCATTCTAGCGGCCGGAAGGTTGTAGGCCCATACTTGTATATTCTTGAGATTGCAATAAACGGTTTCAAAAAAATAAAAAAAAAAAAAAAAAAATGTTATTCTACATTGTCCCATTTGTCAGCATATCAGGCAGCGCAAAGTGCCCCAAACTGTTAAAGGTCATTTACATCGCGGGAAATTGCCCGCTCAAATTTGGCAGATTGATTACATTGGTCCACTTCCTATGAGTAGGAATTGTCAATATGTTTGCACTATTGTTGATACATACAGTGGCCTGTTGGTGGCCCTTCCCTGTAAGCAAGCTACCCAATTGAATACTATTAAAACAGTGGAATTGATTATGATGTATTATGGTGTGCCATTCCAAATTCAATATGATAATGCATCCCATTTTCGTGGAAGATTGGTACAGGAATTCTGTGTGGAAAACAATATTGAATGGGTGTTTCATATACCATATTATCCACAGGCCTCGGGTCTTGTGGAGAGGTTGAATGGCCTGCTGAAAGATCAGTTACGTAAATTAACAGATGACAAGTATAAAAATTGGCGAGACTTTTTGCCTCAAGCGCTATTGATTTTGAATAACTGTCCTTTTCTAAATGCTGAATCCCCACTTATGCGTTTGTTTCCTCCGAATGTTGATGCTAAGCCCAATGAAATCAGAGAGACCGTGATGTACTGGGAGATTACTCCCGGAGCTTTGGCTCCATGTAGAGCGACCCCAGGGTCGGCAGGTTTAGACTAGCATGCCATGGATAACACTGTTATAAAAAGTAAGGATCGAGTCATCATTGAAACTGGTGTTGGTGTTCATATACCAACTGGAAATTTCGGATTAATCGCCCCTAGATCGGGGCTGGCTGTAAAAGGCATTCAGGTGCTTGGAGGAATCATTGATAGTGATATCAGGGAGAGATTAAGGTGCTCCTGCTGAATAGCAGTGAGGTTGACTTACTGATACATCAAACTGACCGAGTGGCTCAATTGCTAATAATGCCTGTTTTCAGTGGTGAGATCACAAAAGGCACTGCCCCAACGTTGCTAACTGTACGAGGCCAGAAAGGTTTTGGCTCCACAGATAATCCTGGGGCCAGAGTTTGGGTGCAGTCGCCTAAGAATCCCCCTGAACAAGCAGAAGTCATTGCAACCGGTCAAGACAACACCATTTTAGTTATGAGACCAGGGAAAGATAGCTGGGAAGCAGTCCCGGCTGACAAATGTTACTTACGAGAATGAATAATGCCTGTATTTGATTCTCTTTCAGATCATTCTTTGGACTGTTGCTGCAGGATGTGTCGGCGTTGGACTCCTTTTGGGCTGGTACGACGAGAGAGGAGGGATCCCATCAACCCGGGCTGAGTTGAGAACCCGAGTGTCGCGTTCCTTCGCTGCGTGGGATTCGTCGTCGAACTTTTGGATTACATTAGCCAAACAAGTGACTAAAGCCCCTCATTTCTGCTTGACACCGATGAGATCGGTGACGGACATTCTAGCGACTTGTTTAGTTGCTGTCCCTGCTTCATTGGAGACTTTGACTCATATTTTTAATATATCGAATGCTCGCCCCAATGTTCTTCTGGGCGATTTTGCTGCCCATGAGTATTGCCCCTTGTGTACTGTACTGTCAGACCCGATACCCCCCATCCAGTCCCAAATAGTTACCTATAATATCACACAGGGTGATTTGTGTTTTTTCCTTACTTGTGATCCTAGTGCGATTTCTGAATGTATGCGTTTAAGATTGAAAGGTGCCACTTCATTCACCGCTCATGAACGAACTTTGTGCCTTCAAAGGACACCGAAAACATGTACTTCTGTTCAGAATAACATGACTTGCAAGAGTTTGGTAGTTACTCCCAGTCATTATCGCACGATGTTACTACCTGCCGGATAGCTTTTCTCATGTGGTAATACTTCCTGGCCATATATTCCCGCAAATATTTCTGGAGGCCCTTGTGCCATTACTAGACTGAAGTTGTTAATGTTTTCATCACATCCGAATGCCAACTCTTGTGTGATTCGAGATACAGTGAGGTTACAGGAGGATTGTGACTCATCTTTGCATTTATATTCCAAGTCTGAATACCTTAGCCTGGCTATTTCAATTGTTGGTGTTCCTGCTTTGGCAGTTTATAATGCCAAATCTATTGGGAAAATGGCCTGCTGGATGGTAAAATCCATCAATCATACTTCTACAGTCCTGTCTGACATGCTATTAGACGCCCAGGGTGAACGTAGGGCTATCTTGCAAAATCGAGCGGCCATTGATTATCTTTTGCTTAAACATGGACACGATTGTTCTGATTTTGAGGGTCTTTGTTGTTTTAACTTGTCAGATCATACAAAATCCATTCAAGCTCACATTGATAAACTACATGACTTGACAGAAGAAGTTAGAAAACACATTGACCAGGGCTGGTTTGACTGGCTCTTTAATTGGTTACCTGATTTGCATATGTTACGTCAGATATTAGGAGGTATTCTGATTACTATCGGCATTTTGATTTCTATCTGTTGCTTTATTCAGTGTATTCCTTCACTACTTCAATTCTGCACACCTGGTACTAGACATAGATCAGTTAGTCTTGTTTCATACTATTCTTCCACAGATATTAGTTCTGTTTAATGAATGTATAATAGACTGAAGTCAAGGGTGAAATGTTCTGCTCGATTTTCCCGGCCTTCTTGTGAGGAACAATGATGAAATGTGACTTCAGTCTCTTATCATTCAAGTCTAAGAGTTAGAGTAGTGAATGGAGCCTATTTACTAGGCACTTCGACATGATTCTGTGCTCTTCCCCATAGATCAGGGCTTGCACACATAGCCTAGGGGATAGATTCGTTAGTATTAGGGATAACCTGTCCTGTAGTGAGGGTATTTCATGGAGCCGTGCTGAATCCAGGCCTGGTAGGCCTCAAACGGGAGAGACTCCATCTTTCTTTCTGCTCCGGCAGCTTGGGATGCTTCTAGGTCAAATGTAATGTTTTAGTTATGAGGTGTTATTCGCTTGGAGAAAACCGGTTCAGGCCGGCCCTTATCGAAGGATTGTATTTTTCTTCATGCCGAAGACACTACATCAGGCCGGCCGGCTGGGAACGTGTCCTTGGTACGGGGAGGTACAAGAATTTGGTGGGCGGCAGGTTACAGGCCGGAATTTTCCATGAGGAAACGCACCTCTATATTAGTGAAAGTCTGAGGCAGTTACATGTTCAGTCCGTAGGCGGCATCTAGCCGTTAGCAGTAAATCTACTACTTATTCCAGGGAAGACAGACGCCATCTTGAAGGCGGAGAAGAACCGAGAGACAGATACTCTCCTAGCAGAGTAGCCAGAGAGGAGAGAGTAGCCGATAAGGAAGAGGTCCCAGTGACTCGGAGAAGGGTGACTGCGGAGGTGTGACTTCCAGGCGAGCCGAGGCACAGACGAGAAGGGAACCTAGATGACCACTGAGTGCAGGCTACACACTACTAAGGTGATGTCGACCCTTTCTTATTAGAGTGTACAACTTAATCTTTCACTTTTCTTTGCAGGTTATGTGTTATATTGTAATGTTATGTGGTTGCGTATGTAATGAGTAATAAAGTACCCAGTTTGTAGTGAACCAACATGTGCTGCGTGTTCTTGTATGAGAGGGTAGCCTATTCTTCTAGTCAGCTGCGGCTACATGAACAGATGTTAACCCTGATCAGGTAAGTGGTAACTGAATAGGGGAAAGAGGAGCCCCTCGAACCAGAGAACAGGCTATGCTTGAACTGGCAGTCCTTGTGTGATCTGATGAATAGTGAGACGGATTCCCTTTTTGTATGTTATGGTGATCATAGGATGAACTTCGTATGAGACTGCCGTCTGGGTAGAGAGGTCTGGATTCGTGTGGGATCGCGAGGCCGCCACTTGTGATACTGTCGTATGGGCAGAGAGGTCTGGATTCGTATGGAATCGCGAGGCCGCCACTTGTGATACTGTCGTATGGGCAGAGAGGTCTGGATTCGTATGGGATCGCGAGGCCGCCGATTGTGCTGAGACTGCCGTCTGGGTAGAGAGGTCTGGATTCGTATGGCATCGCGAGGCCGCCACTTGTGATACTGTCGTATGGGCAGAGAGGTCTGGATTCGTATGGGATCGCGAGGCCGCCGATTGTGATACTGTCGTATGGGCAGAGAGGTCTGGATTCGTATGGGATCGCGAGGCCGCCACTTGTGATACTGTCGTATGGGCAGAGAGGTCTGGATTCGTATGGGATCGCGAGGCCGCCACTTGTGCTGAGACTGCCGTCTGGGTAGAGAGGTCTGGATTCGTATGGGATCGCGAGGCCGCCACTTGTGATACTGTCGTATGGGCAGAGAGGTCTGGATTCGTATGGGATCGCGAGGCCGCCACTTGTGCTGAGACTGCCGTCTGGGTAGAGAGGTCTGGATTCGTATGGGATCGCGAGGCCGCCACTTGTGCTGAGACTGCCGTCTGGGTAGAGAGGTCTGGATCCGTATGGGATCGCGAGGCCGCCGATTATAAGAGGTCTTGGTATGTATAGTAGGAATTCCCTGTCCTTAGGTGGTAGATATATGTGGTTGCACTATTGTAAACAGGCCCTAGGGAGGGGGTAACGTTCTGGCTGGGTTAGTGAGGCTCTGATGAGCGGGTTCTATCTGATCCGAAAACCCAAGCAGAACAGGTGCGTGCTTAATAACCCCTTTAAGCATGGGCAGAATTGAGGTGGACCTCTGTGCAGTGTCAAATGTGTCTAAGAGGAAATCCTTCTCCACGGGATCAGTGTGGAGATCAACCCCGTGGTAGTGGGCAGCCCTATGGAGTAGCTGGTTAAAGCCCATTGTGTCCTCTGTGGGGGTGGGGGGGGGTGGGGGAGGGTCTGGAAGGGTAAAGATCGTCCTGCGGGATGTTAGGGACGTCTGGGATGTTGTAGTCGTCCCGTAGGAGTAGGGTCAACTGTTGGTTGGTCTTCCGCTCCGTCCCCTGTGTCGTAGCAAATGTCATCATCATCCTCATCTGGATATGGTGTGGGAGAATGATGGGGTGGGGAGGAGGAGGAGGAGGTGCAGGCTTGTCCAGTGGTCTTTTTCTGGTGCTAAGCGTCAAATGCCCAGTCTTTGGATCCTTTACAAGGGTTTTTTGGTAAGGATCGGATTGAAACAGTTAATCTGTAGGGGGCAGATCCTTCGGTGCCGATGGTGTCGGAGCCGTGGGTTTTTTAGGCGTTGATTCGGCACTGGTTCTTTGTTTGGAACCATGGGGTTTAGAAATGTCTTTTGGCTTCCTCGGCTGCGAGGTGGGTTTCGGCTTCGAAGCTTGGGAGTCGAGGGTCTTCGGTTTCTTGCTCGGCTCCGAGGATGTTATCGGTGCCGAGGAGCCGGTGCCAGTCTTCGGCGCCGAGTGCTTCGGTGTCAAGCTCGGCGCGGACGAGGAAAGAGCAGTTTTCTTTTTCGGTGCCGGTGTCGATGAGTTTTTCGGCACCGAGGGTAGGCTGGCTCGAGCCCAAGCCGCCTGAAGGCTTGGTGGGCTTCTTAACCGGGCCCGGAAGCGAGGTATGGGAAGCAGTCTCTCTGTGCATACCTAGGCCCGAAGGCGTGACCAAAGCCTTTTTCAATGGCGTGGAGGGGGGTTTGGGGTCAGGGTCGACGTCTGTACTCACGCCCCTCTGTGCCTGAGTGATGTCCTCGACGTCGGAGTCGTCAGCTTCGGAGGCGCTGACGAGGCCTTCTTCGGTGTGCTGTTGTTCCAGAACATCGACGCCTTCTTCGAAGATGTCGTCGGGGATCGAAGTCGACGAGTGAGCCATTGTTCTCCTTGCTTGTCGGTCCCGAATCGTCTCATTCTATCGGAAGGAGGCGCAAGCTGAACAGTCCCATGCCTCGTGTTCTGGAGAGAGGCAGAGGTTGCACACCTCATGTAGATCGGTGTGGGGAAACTTCGACCCACATCGAGGACACTTTTTAAATGGCGTCCTTTCCATCAGCCAGGACAGGAGGCCCGAAGGCCTTCGTCGATGACCGGAATCGAAGACTTCGATTGTTGAGAGTCACGTCGAGTGTGGAGAACGCGGTCGAGACAATACCGTCGAAAGGGAAAGGATTGCGCGCCGAACAGGAAAACTGGAACGGTTCCAAACTGGAGCGCGAAGAACACATCTGAGCCCGATGGCGGAAAATAATCTGAGGATGGAGCCGAAGCCCATGCGCACTATGATTCAAAGGAGTCGTCACATACCTTGTGACTTCCAAAGACTTTCCAAGACAAAAACAAGTGCAAACATCCGGGCCCAACACCAGATGGCGATCTATGCACAATGTGTAATCTGCAGATCATATGCCTCGAACACATAATTGTTGGTGTGAGGTGTTATGGCTGACACCGCCTTCGTTCCATCACCAGAATCCCAGAGTCTCCCGGCATCAATAAATGGTGGATTTTGTAGAGACCCTGCTTCGCAACATATTCAGGTAGGCCTGGTCCCCTGTCTTTATTGTAGAGAGGGCACATTGCTCGCTCAGACAGCTTCTCCCCCCCCAAACCCCTGGGCACGCCAACCCGTCTCATGACTCCTGAACTACAGGGACCGCGACGCCGTCCTGAGGCAGGCCCTTGAATGCCAAAAGATTAAATTCCAGGGGAACGTTCTTTTGTTTTACCAAGACTTTACTCTCAATGTGCAAGCCGCTCAGCTATAGTTCTTGCATGCCAGGCGACTCCTACAGGTGGAAATTTCCTACACCCTTCGTTATCCAGCCAAACTACGCATCCCTTTTGAAGGGAAACCTCGCTTTTTTACCAACGCCAAATCAGCTCTGAAATTTGCCAAACATATCACTGCCAAAGAGCCTTCACCCAGGGACTCGCTGCATAGCCTGATAGAGAACCATCTCAGCCCCAAGGATTAATAGTTTGATCTGACTGCAGGATGGTGTGCTTGGTACAAGCATATCTCGAAATACACCAGGTGGATATTTGCTTCCTTCAAGAGCTCCACCTTACACACTCCTCTGCCCCAGGGCTGTGTGCCAGATGGTGCGGCGAATCCTACACATACCTGTACTTTGGCTATGCCAGAGACGTAGCCATCCTACTATGCAAAGGCATACAATGGCAACTGCGCCGCGCTATGAGTGACAACTGCAGTCGCTACGGTCAACCTGTTATCTTCACCATAATTTACGGCCCCAGTACCGATGACCCTAGGTTTTTCTCAGAGATTTGGAGATTGATAGCCAGTCTCTGCCCCGGGGCAATACTGTGGGGTGGTGACTTTAATGTGATATTAGATGTCTGATTGGACCGATCGGGGGTTACCCTATGCCCTCACCCCAGTGCTGCCTCTACACTTAACACGATAATCCTCGACAATCATCTCCAAGACATCTGGAGACACACGCACACTGAAACCGTATACAGTACATGTAATCCAGCACATCACAAAGCGTGGTCCAGAATAGACTATTGGTTAATTTCCCTCAGACGTCCAGACCTGGGTTACAAAGGTTGCACATTTGTCCCGCATTCTCTCCAATCATGCCCCCATCCTGCAAGAGCTTCTCATTCCTCAGAAGCCCTTCGCGCCTGCCACCCTGGGACATTGCGGGACGCGGCCCTCCGCAAGGATGTTCGTAAAGAAATAGTTGAGTACTTCACTCACAACGTGGGCTCTGTAGATTCTCCGTCCAACCTTTGGGAAGCTCTGAAGGTGGTCATCTGCTGCACATGTATCGAGAAACAATCAGGTGTATTAAAGGCCATATGTGGGAGACTTGCAGGACTAAAACGTGATATTCACACTTTCGAGAATAAATATATCCACTCTAAAGACATATTCAAATTGGCAGTCATCAGGGACAAACTGACAGAATTATCGGAGGAAACGGTCCGCAAGACTAACTTCCTGGACCGTGAAGCACAGGCCCACTGCTATGGGGAGGGTGACTGCCCTGGGAGGAACCTAGCCAATATGCTCCACAAACTGCGTGCATCTACTTACGTGGTGGAGCTTTTGGATAACAACTTAAATCTGCAATCCACCCCCACGGGGCTTCTGAGCACGAGGACTTCCTTTTACATAAAGATTTATAGTGCTACTTCTGTCCAAAATGAACGTGACCTGCTTACATACCTGAATTCTATCCAACTATTATGGCTGGACCTTGCCCACCGGCCCTACTTAGAGTCCACGTTTATGGTGGAAGAAATAGTGCAGGTCATCGAAAACATTATGGGCAACAAAGCACTGGGCCTGGATGGCTTACCCACCACCTTTTATAAAGAATATGCATCGATCCTTGCACCTAACATGCTCTCCATGTTTGCAGAATCTCTCACGAGGGGTTCGCTGCCACCTTGCCTCAGGGAAGCGGTCATTGTGCCGCTTCTCAAGCCATATAAATCTTCATCCCCTTGCAACTCCTACAGGCCCCTTTCTATGATCAATGTGGATAACAAGATTTTCGTGAAGCTCTTGGTGAACACCTCCTTCCCATGCTAGTGAGACCTGATAAATCTGGGTTTATCCCTGGCCACTCCACATCACATAATCTCTACACCATATTTGTGCGTTTGACTTGCTGGATTGGTCATACCTGTTCCCCCTTTTTTCACATTATGGAGTCAGCTTTTATTTCCTTCACCAGATACAACTTCTTTACAATCTACTAACTACCCGCATATAACTTAATGGCATGATATCAGACAAGTTCCCAATCACTTGCTGTATGCGCCAGGGCTGTACATTTTTGCCAATTTCCTTAGTTTGCCATGGCAATGGAGCCCCTGGCAGCGCATCTCAGACAAAACCATGCCCATTGAAGCATTGGTTTTACCACTAGGGATCTGATAGTCTCCATGTAGGCGGGCAATGTCATTCTATACATCTGCAAGCCCCAGGAGAACCTTGCTCCAGAGACCCGAAAGATCATAAGGTTTGGAGGCTTTTCAGGCATACAGGTCAATTTGTCCAAGCCAATATTATTTCCCCTTACTGATGGCACCCAACTCTTCACTAAGTAAATCCCGCTGAGGTGGGCCTCTGACCCAGTACGATATTTGGGTATCTGGCTTAGTCGCAATTCAGATGAACTTTTAAAGGCCAATTATGGTCGCGCTGTCACGTGGCTAGAAGACAGAGCAACAATATGGTCTCGGCTGCCGCCGTTGGGTCGAACAGAGTTACCGAACATGATTTTACCGAACTTTCTCCATCTTTTCCTTAAAGTACCAATTCCCCTTACGAAAAGACTAAGATCTAACCTCATACCACTGATTTGGACGGGCTTCTCACCTTGCCACTTGTCCAGGGTGGTTTGGGCGTGCTGGATAGGTTACTTTATGCATTCTGTGCTGAAGCACAGTATCTACATTACTGGCTCTACCCGATGCCATTCCAGCTTCACTCAAATCGTAATCAATCAAGCAACCCTATGGGGCTCTTGTCCACTGCTCTATACCTACCTGACAAGCCTCCGTGGGCAGAGATTGACACTGTGGAATGTGTGCGCTGGGCATGGGATGGGATACGGAGATGCACAGGACTCCCCTGTCTTTAGGCTCCCTCTGTGCCCCTTGGGGGTAACCCCCAGTTACCACCCCTGCACGATGTGGGCACTGTAAGGCGCACTCGTAGGCGAGGCCTTACAAATTTTAAGACCTTCACACAGAAGCCACTTTCATATCGCCGTTCGAGGCCCAAGCTCCCCACCGCATTTGAAACATTCCTGTATTACCAACTTTGCGCGTCCTGCAGCACACTGCATGACACAGTCCAAGCTCCCTCCCTCCCACACTCCAGGCATTAGAACATATGCTCACTAATACATTACCACGTAAATTAGTTACCCGCTTATACTCCATCATGTAAATTTCTACACCAATCACAAAACGGACTGTGTGCTTGGCATGGGAAGTGGACACAGAGCCCCATATCACAGATGCCCAGTGGTCTTATTTCTGAGCTCAGATGAAGGTACTTTCAACCAACTACAGGTTAAGATTGCTACATTTCAAGTTCCTACATCCCCTGTACTGTTCCCTCATACAACTCTGTAGAAAGGGGTTAGTTACCGGCCCGTGTTGCCTCAGGTGCGCTTCCCCACAGCCTCCTTTATACATGATAGCGGCCATGAATTTGGGCCAGCGACCTGCTCCTACAGTCAAAGCTTGGCTACAGGATGTTACATATTGCCAAGAGCAGCTCTCTCATTCCCTGCAACGCCTTCTCCCTTTCCTCTCAAACTCTTGAAGTTGTGTTACTGTTCTCTTTTTGACTTAAATGGCAATAAAACCAATTTTTAAAAAAAAGAAAATCCACTACATTTTATAACAGAGGCCAAATTGACACTAGTCGCAAAGTACCCAGAAAGGCCTTTTACAGTAGTGGAGAGTCTGCAAGTCTCCTAGCAGTGTCAAGAACAAGATGAGCCGGGTTGACCTTGCCTAGGATGGTATCAAAGGCTGAGGTTTGCTCAGGGACTTTGACAGCTTCTTGGGGCGTGCAGGCATTCCAGAGGGAGATGGGGTGGAGTGCAAGAGGACAACTATTACCGATATAACAGCAGCAAACTGCAGGGTCACCAACAGAGGTTGAAAACTACAGAAAGGGAACTGTAGCCCGAATGTGGTGCCAGGCCCATCTCCACCAAAATAGGTTGCAAAGATGTTGAGGCTGGGATCAGGGAACAATGCCCGCGACTAGGAGACATCACTTGAACAGGAGTGACACTTAGAAGTAGAAGAATCCCTTTTACGATGCACCTTGTGCGGTTTCCTACACAACCTGCCCTTGTCCTTGAAAGTGGCCTGTTTTAAGGACTTGCAGGTCAAGGGTGAGAATAAGCAGGTCTTAGAGCCTAACCTGTGCCTAGAGTTTTACCAAGCCTAGTGTTCATCCTGGACAATAAACAATTTCCTCTCCCGCTCCTTGATGTCCTTGGCATGCCTGGGGCCGCACTTTGCACACAGTTTGGAATTCTTCTTAGGCCGCAGGCAAAGGAGACAGACATTACTGGGGTCGGAGTACGACATCTTGTTTTGACAGGAGAGACATGGTTTAAACCCTGAACAATTTGGAGGGGGCAGCCTTGAAAACATCGCACATAGGAACAATTCAGAAGAAAATATTATGAGAAGAACAACTCAAGAGAACAACTCAAGAGCAGAAAAAAAGGAACCAACATCAGTGTGCTAGGGTGGCACCCTATTCAACTCCATGTCATAAACAAGTTGGAGTCTCTGCAACACCTTTTAGTATAGGAATGCTAAATTACGTTAATGGATCCAGTGTGGCGCATGGTAGAGATTCAAGTAGTGAGCAATCTGCATGTAGATAGAAGTATCCATCAGAAGAAAAATGCTTTGCCTACTCTGTAAGCATCTGCACGTAGAGTGTACTGCTGTAGATTAACATTCTTAGTATACACCTGTCATTTAGAATTGGGTTCAGATCTTTGCAAAATGTTTTTGTTTTAACAAGCCTCTCAAGTCACAAGATCTGATTTGAAACGTCCTGTTGATGTACATTGCACATGGGCACGGACTCCATATTTAGTTTGTTTATTGCACAGCATATGAGAGTATATATGGAGAGTGAATGTAGGTAAGATGTTTGCAGCATGTAGCATGTAGCAGTGTGGTAGAGGATTAAATTCAAGAGACAGACAAAGTTTATAGTTTTTGGTATGCTGGCAGCTTAAAACAGCTCTACAAGCCCCCTAATGGCATTTCATATGCTACAGTCTGCTTAGCTGGTTACTGCACTGGTGCATTGGTTATGAGCTGTGGGTGTAGGCACCTGGTAGCGAAGTTTGAGCATTTAGCATTTTCTGGGGTGGCAAACACTCCTATCTATAGGGTGCCCCAAAGGTGGATGATGCATCCAGCTGAGCAGGTCCGGAAAGTCACTGTCCACCTCTGGGAGATGCTCTGCCATGAGATGAATGTTATGGCGGAGTTGCCAATTCCAAATCTCTTGGACTAGGTGAGAGAGCTGAGGGGAGTGCCTCTCGCCCTGCCTCTGGAGGTAGTGCATGGCGGTCATGTTGTCTGGCTTAATGAGGAACACTCTGTCCCAAATCACTTGCAAGAAGGGTTTCAGAGCTAAGTGAATGGCTAGGAGTTCCATGCATTTGATGTGGCAACCCTGTTGTTGAGAGTGACACATTCACTGTCCAGTTATGCTGCTGAGATGCACTCCTCAGGCCGTGAGAGAAAAGTCTGTGGTAATGTAAAAGGCCTACCTTGCAACAAGTTGCTGTTGCTCTACCATTGCAGAAAGGGATGTGCATTGGCCTGTACCAATACTAGATCTTCTCAGTGTCCCTCTGCTCGGGTCCACTGAGCCACAAGGCACTCTTAGAGGGGGCGTATATGAAGCACTACATGAAGGACTATGGCAATGCAAGAGACTATTCCCTATAAGGGCATTGAAGTACATGCTGGTAGCTGATAAATTCACAAAAAACGAGGAAGCTAGTGCTCAAAGGCTGTGACTCGCTCTTGATCAGTCAATCGTCGAGGTAGGTAAAGATAAGAATGCGCTCCCTCGCAAATGCATAGCCACTACTGTTAGGTAGTTTGGTAACACCCAGCGAGCCATGGTGATCCAGAGGATGGGCCAAGTAGCAGACACCGCTTCAATGGTGTTACAGGGGCACACTCCCTATACTGCCATTATGTAGTAGGGCCTGCACTTCTACCTGAAGGAGGGAGAGATGTTCTTTACTGAGAGTGTGTGTACGTGGGGAATATTGGGAGAGGTTGTCTGTAATTCAAGGCAACAGTTGTGTTGGACTATGGCTAGGGCCTAGTTGTCGAACATGATTTCCTTCCATTGAGAGAGGAAGTTGTGTATTCTCTCCCACATAGATGACTTGTGATCGGGGGGAGGCGGGCAAGTCACTGTTTGGAGATGGCAGCTCCCTTGCTGGAGCCTCCTTGCCCTATCCCTGTTTTTACCCCTGTAGGGAGCCTCTATTGTACCCATTCCCTGCTTGCTGGTGGTAAGCCTCCTTGCTGTCCCTGGTAAGAGTTGGATTGCTAAGGCGAGGTGGTCTTTGCTCCCCACCTGGGCTACTGTTTTTGAAAGAAGCCCCTGTACCAAGTGTTCAGGAGCACCCCAAGGTCTTTGGTGGCTCTGAATTTCCCTTAATTTCTTCCAGCTTCTCGTGAACCTGAAGCCCAGAAAGGGGCTCCCTAACGAAAAGGAGGTTGAGGAGATAGTGTTGAACCTCAGGTTTGCACTCAGAGATACAGAGCCAAGGGTGGCCTCTGAGTGTCTTGCTGATATTGATGCCCCTAGAGGCAGATATTGGCATTGGAGAGGAGTTTGTTCTCAGACACTATCTCCTCCCCAGGATTCTTGTACTGTTATGGGAGATGTATAGGGAGCTCTTGCATCCCTTCCTACCATGCCCGGTCATCATGTGACATGAGTGCAACTATTTGCCAAAGAGTTGCAGTTCCGACTATCACTCTTTTGCCGGCTCTATCGATTTTCTTGCTTTCCTAATCTGGAGGGGAAGTATTGCCAGTGGCATGGGCAGAGCTGCGCTTGCAGGCAGTGTGCAGCTACAGGGAGTTTGGTGGAACTTACCTTTAATATATGCTGAGCCGCTGGGAGAGGGTTTAAATGTATTTCCACCCTTGGGGTCACTACCCTAACCATGACAGGCTTTTTTAAATTGTCGGGAGCACATTTTAGCTCAGATTTGAGGAGTGTCTCTAAAAGAAAGTCCTCCTCCTCGGGGACATGTTAACCTTGTGAAAGGCTGCAGCCCTCTGAATAACCTCATGATAGGCTGTGGTGTCATCAGGGATGAGGCTCAGATTGGGTAATGTTCTAGATCAGGGTCACCTGGAGGACTGACATTGTAATCATCACAATGATTGTCAGTATGCACTTTGCCTGACGAAGGTCATATGGGGCAAACAGCCATAGGGGCTAGTTGGCTCTGAATACAAAAGAGGGGATGTGTGCATAGGCATGGTGGTGGTGGGGGTGAGGAGGTGGTGGCAGATGTGACCTGTGTGACAAAGGAAGAGGACTGATGGCCCTGTCCTTGCATTTCCTCAGAGGAGGATATCCTGAAAGGCCTGTCTCCTCTTTCGTGGAAAAGATTTAGGAGGCGGCAGTGGAGGCAGTTTCGCAGTGATTTTGCATGCGACTGGGAGGATGAGCAAGAGCTTTTGTTTGGTGTCCAGGTTCTGCTGAATAGAGACCCAACATCTTCATCTCTAGGCGTCGATGTAGGTCTCTAGGTTGGATTCACCCTTGGCTTTAGGGTAACAGCACAAATGGAGTCATCGGGATTGATGCTTTTGGATGGAAGCTTGCCAGGCTCTGAATTCTTTTGCTACTGCCAACCACAACCTGAAGGTGGTGTCGCCCTTGACTTGCTTTCTCTTGGCATACATGCTCGGACTGGACACCCGACTCCTTCGAGAGCAGTGCTCTGCCTCAGTGTGGGACTTTTTATGGGTCCTCGTCTTGGTGATGAGAACCTCAGGGACTAAAGGTATACTTGTGGTGCTCTCGTCATTGCTCGGGGAAACGCCCTGCCACTTACCTCTGACTCTGTTTGCTGCTGCTGCTCCTCTCGCTGGTCTCCCCTCGCCGCTGCTGCTCCATCGACACCAACGCGGCAGACGAGAGGGGGGGACCACAGGCCCCAGGAGTCTTTACGGCGCAAAGCCGACATCGGGATTTTCGAGCCAGGCGGGGCTTGAAATTAAGGAGAGTCCCGGCAGAGCGGGTGCTCTCGTCATTGCTCGGGGAAACGCCCTGCCACTTACCTCTGACTCTGTTTGCTGCTGCTGCTCCTCTCGCTGGTCTCCCCTCGCCGCTGCTGCTCCATCGACACCAACGCGGCAGACAAGAGGGGGGGCCACAGGCCCCAGGAGTCTTTGCGACGCAAAGCCGACATCGGGATTTTTGCGCCAGGCGGCGCTTGAAATGGAGGAGAGTCCCCGCGTCGCGGGCACCGCCGGGCTAAGCCCAGGCAAAGGGCGGGCCGTCTGTGGCCGTCCGGGGCAGGTCGAGGCAGGGCAGGGCTATAACTCTTGGTTGTAGCACTAAACTTAAGTAAACTTTCTATTCAGAGTGATTTCTAGGGATTGGCTTACTTGTTTTATTTTACTTTGTGTATTTCTGGTTTTATTTTTTTATTTAAATTTTTTTTTTACGTATTATTGTCCTAAGATATGGGAAAGCGTACGTCTGTTCAAATTCATAATGACTCCAAATCTAAAACTACTGTCAATACTCCTCTTCCTAGATTGACAGCAATCGATCGTATGCTACAAAAAACAATCGGGGTGGTTTCATCAGCCATTGAAAGTACTGAAAGGCGTCTCTCACTTCCAGTAGGTATGCTTCCCCCTCTTTCTGCCACTGATGCATCGATTCTTACAACCAACTTACAGGAGTCACTAATAGTTCCATCTTTTATTGGCCTTCCTGAAGTTCGATCATCGCAAGTGACTGGGGACAATATAAATCCTCTCCAACAGGCACAATTAGATCATATGCCTATAGAATCTAGGTTATCCTTGTCCCCTGTTATCTTTTCCAGTAACCAACTACCTGAGCACTCTCTGCATGAGTGTCCTATAGTAGAGGTGGGATCAGCTCCACTTTCAAGTCCAATTACAATTTCTGGATCTGTACAAAATACCAATAATGACACTCCACGAATGACAACTAGAGGCCAGAAGGCGAAGTGTAAGCAAAACCATTGTAACAAGGAAGGGTCCCATTTGATAAATGCTAAGGGAAAGGGACCTTATAAATCACGTAAAATTACCAGTAAACCTACTGTGGAAGACGGGAAAAAGGTTAATAATAATTTATTAGTTGCCCCTTCTAATACTAGTATGAGCGACCCGTTAATAGGGGAGGCTTTCTGGGGGGAAATGGAGAACCTGTAAATGGCTCTCGTGGAACCCATCATGGTAAAACTATCAAATATCGAAGCTAGGGTCACCAATATGGAAATACAAGTCATGGGTAAATTACAGGTTACGCAGGGAAATGTTTTTGTACCACAAAAACCTCCGCCTGTGACGAAAGGCAATCTTAAAAAATTCATCAGGTGACTGAAAGTAGTGTGCAGGAGAATTCCACCAGGTTAAAAGGCACCAATTTAGTTGGTTTAGATGTACCAGGACCTTCTAAAGCTGTCCAAAATAACTCTCCAACTGTTATAAGAACAGCTGTTGACGCTAGGGAGGTTATTATCACACCCAGTTTACCTACCATAAATTTGCCCCCGGAGGCCTTACCATATACTGTGGTGTTAGCGAACGTTCCACCCCTTCCTCCAAATGTTCATGAACACTGGTCAACTTTGAGGAATAAATCCCTTTATTTCCTATCAGTTAAATTTGGGTCAAATAGTGCTTTATTTTCGAATTTTAAGATGGCTAGAAGAGTTGGTTGGATTGGTCCATCTCCTAAATCACTGAGAGGTGACTGCGTGATTCTTTCATTCCGGTCCCCTCCTTTGGTTAACGATATTCTTGAGAGATGTTATTCTGGCCAACTTCTTACAGATCATGTTAACATTGTTCCTCTTGATTTCTTTTATTCGTCCCCATGGCAGGAAAGGATGCGGGGTTATTGTCCTCAATTATCCACCTGGGGGCGTTTTGAGGGTGGGAGATACGGTATTCCAACATCTAACCGATTTGACACTCTCAGTGGGTTAGATAACAATGATTGACAGCAAATATATCCTCTCCAAAGCACTTTGACTATTGTTATGGATGCTATGTTGCCTTTTGACCCACTGGATAATATCAGTGGTGGAACAAGTGTAGTTAGCTCTCGATCTGAAATTGATGGTTACACGGGGGGGATGTGGTGGTGGTCGATGGAATAGAGGAGATGAGTGAGAGTGGATTATTGCCTCTGAAGGTAGATCCTACTTTGGTTCCCTTTACTTGTCCTCCGTCTGGTACTCTGGCATGTAATATATGCTCATGGAATATTGCTGGAATTAAATCCAAAATTGGTAACCCTTTGTGGCAAGATTTTATCTACCAGCAAGATCTCATCTGCCTACAAGAAACATGGACTAGGGATTCAGTCCATATAAATGGGTTTAAAACGTTTCACACCCCAGCAGTGGACACTATACATGGAAGAGCCAAAGGAGGCCTGACAATTTATGTATCAAATAAATTGCATTTATTAAAGATAATGGAGCCAGTTAAGGACTCTTACTTTCAACTTCTGATACTGGTTTTAAATTCAGCTACCCCGATTGCTTTGCTCAATCTATATAATAATTTTCCCCTAGGGGAAGCTTCTATTACGCTCAATAAATTGGCTAAAACAGTGTCCCTACAAGAAAAATCTTTTGGGTATAATATGATGACTCTTCTTTTGGGAGACTTTAATTGTACTTTGTGCAATATGACGATTGACAAAAGATGTATTATAGGGCGAGAAGACGGAGTGAGTCGGTTACATTTCAATCACTCTCCCTTGGGAGAACATTTTAATGAATTATTGGGACAACTATATTTGGGTTTTTTAAATGAAATATGTACAAATCCCTTTTTTCTTCCTCCAACATTTAACGGTCGAGGTTGTTCTTCGACCATTGATTTTGCATTAATTACAATCAGACATGCCGAAAGCATTGTTAAATTTAATGTATCTGATACTGCTCTAAGTGATCACTTCCCATTATGTTTAGCTATTTTAATCCCAAAGAAGTCTGCCCCCAAAAATAGTATAGACAGAGACAAACTGTGGGAAAATCTGGCCATTGGAAGAACCAATGGCTATACGCTCAAATGGGATAAGGTGGATAAAATTAACGTACTAAATACCGTAATTAATAAATGTGCTCCGGAGTTTTTAACTTGTCTATCGTAGGATGCTATTCCAGAAAAAATACTCGCATCATTTTCGATAATCTGTAATGAAATTAGAACCTCCTTAACGAGAAAATGCAAGAATAACACTGTACCGAGGGGTGGCTGGTTTAACTCTAGGTGCACCAGAGCATATTCTTATTTAAAGAAAATATTGCATAATCATCCTAGGTGTGCGGAAGACGTACGTAGAGCTAGGAAAGAATATAAATTAGCTGTAAAAGATAGAAAAGATGAGCTAAGGAAAGAATCCTGGGAAGCGTTGCATCAGGCATCGGTTAGCAATGATTGTGCAAGCTTCTGGAAGATCATCAGAAATACTTTTCTTAGTGAAGAGGTTTGCCCCTCCATAGAGATAGCTATTCCTGAGGATAAATGGATCGATCACTTTTCTAAAGTGTATGAGGGAGATAGTATGTTTCACTCCTCTTGTAATCCTATGGATTACTCTTCCTTAGGAAATATGCAGTTTTCCCTGAAAGAGGTTGAAAAAGCTATACTTGCGAGTAAGGGCGGGAAGGCCCCTGGCCCAGATGGTGTGCCTATAGATGTATTTAAGACAATCATGCCTCTGTGGGCCCCCCTTCTGGTCCAGGTGCTAAATGCCAGCTGCAGGACGGACTTATTGCCCACTTGGGTGGAGTCCATAATAGTCCCAATTTATAAAAAGGGGGATAGACATGACCCGGGTTGTTACAGACCCATTTCCCTTTTAGATTCTTATACCAAAATAGCTGGACGAGTTATCCTGGATCGTCTACTCTCGTGGGCTGAGAATAATTCCATTTTATCCAACCTGCAATATGGTTTCCGCTCTGGATTAGGAACAGTGGAACAGGGCCTAAATTTTCTGATGTTGACCGGGAAGTACACCAGGGCTAAGAGGGAAAACTTGTTTGTGGCTTTTGTTGACCTCTCAGCCGCTTTCGACTGTGTGATTCACTCTAAACTATGGATATTATTGGAACAAATTGGGGTTGAAGAAAACATTATTTATTTTCTTAAATGTTTTTATAGTGATGCATCTGCTCGCGTTCGTTATGGACGCAAGGGAGAATGCACGGGCAAAATTCCAATCAGGAGTGGGGTCAGGCAGGGTTGTGTCCTGGCCCCACTCCTTTTTAATTTGTACATAAACGGGTTGGAGAAAGCCCTGTGCAATAAGAGTTTTGATCCCCCATATGTAGCTGGTCGTCCAATCCCGCTTTTAATGTACGCGGATGATGCCGTACTAATGTCCCGTACCCAAGTGGGTCTGAAGCGCGTGGTGGATTGTTTCGCCCTCTTTATGAAAGACTTGGGCTTACGAGTCAACATTGCAAAAACTTTCATCATGCACTGTGGTAGAAGGGTTAAAACTAAGAAGGCTATCTTTATTGAGGGTCAGCAGTTGACTCATACCAAGCAATTCTCCTACCTGGGTATCTTGTTTACCTGGAAGGATGCATGGGGTGAGGCAATATTAGCAAAAAAACAAGTAATGAACCGTTCGATTGCTGCCCTCAGATCCTTCACAAGGAAATTAGGCACCAGACCGCCTACGGAATTAATTAAGATCTATAAGGCCAAATGTGTTTCTGGTGCAATGTATGGTAGTGGGATTTGGGGTTTTGCGGATACTACCCAGCTCCAGGTGCTTGAGAACTCTTTCCTGAAATGTATCCTCGCAGTCCCTAAGAGTTCCTCTAATTATAATTGCCATGCAGAATTGGGACTCTCTTTTATATCAGATCTCATTAAGTTAGAACCTGTACTACTATGGCATAGGGTATGGACAAAAGAAGAACCTAAACTTAACAGAGATATATTGTTAGAAGTTTTAAAACTGGATGGACACATGAGGATACCGTGGCTGAACTATGTACGAAAGTTTTTTACTGATATTGGTAAGTTGGATTATTTTTTAAATCCTCTTACTATTTCAGCAATTTCACGGAAAGAGCTCACAAAAGAGGGTCTGATCTTTTTAGAATCATTAAGAAATGCTGCTGAGGCCTCAAAACCCACTGTTTTAATACATCAATTAATCTTAACATCTTTTAATATTCAACCCTATTTGCTTCATGTTCCGGGTAACTATGACAGATTTTTATTAACCCGTTTTAGGTTTGGACTGTTTCATAGATTGGTCAGCTTTCCAACAGTTAATGTTTGGTCTCATGTACTGTCTCCCTGTCCCTGTGATGAAATTTCCCCCCAAAGTACAATGCATGTTGTTCTATTTTGTAAATTTTACCACCAAATCAGGCGAGTTCTTTTATTGCCGTTTTTAAGGGAGATCCGGCATCGGCAATGCCGCCCGGCTATGTATGATATTCAACGCTTGGACAATCACCTCTGTGTTGCAACAATTACACTGTATCTGAAGAAAGTGATACTTATTAGAAATAGGATAACTGTATAAATGTATCTCTTTTTATCAACTTTTGGAAATGATTTGGCATATGATATGATATTATTTAATGAATTGTAATGACTTTTTTATATGTACACTTTTATGATTGTTCTTTTACAATCGAATAAAGTTTTTCTGATTCTGATACTTGTGGCCTTAGATGTGATCTTAATGTGCAGGTCAGTATCGGAGCCAGTTCAATGTCCTCTATCTATTGGTCGTCAGACTCGCTCGAAAACACAAAATGTGCTCCAGACATGACGATTCTTGAGCCCACTCTGTGGACGGGTGAACCGCATGCGGGGAAAAAACAATCTAACTTAGCATTAGTGACCATGTGCATTGTGCACGAACAGGAGGACTCACATCGTATCTTGTGTCTTAAGAGTCTTCTTCGACCAAAACAATCTGCAAATGTCCAGGCCTATCCCTGGATGATAGGAGAATTCTAAATATGTAAATCTACAGCCACACATGCTATGAACATTTAATTTCTCATAGATCCCTACAGAATGTAACATTCATATTGCATTATTGATACTGTTTTCGCATATATCTTCTTGAAGAGATACCCCAATGACTAAAACTGATATCAGAAATAACATAATTCCACCTGCTACAGTGGTTAGAGTATTTGTAGCAGCTTTAATATTTTTGCCCATATAGCATTCAGTGAAAAGGTAATACCATAATATTCCTACACTAAAATTCAAGCTAGTTTCTTATTTCTTCTCTTCTTTGGTATGTTCTGCTATGGGAGCTTTTCCAGTTATTATTTTCCTTTGCAGTTCCTGCCCACTTTGATTTTCTTGCCTCTTTTACAGAATTTCCTAAAGGTACCACTAGTTTCCTATGTTCCCTTTTATTACCCGATTTTATGATTTCTCATCAATCTACTTAGCAATTAGTCTATTCAATTTTTTACAAATCTGTATCAGTTACAGCACACCAGGTGCAACACATCTGTTCTGGCAGATTTTTACTTTTATCAGCCTTCTTTCCTCAGAAGTTTCTACTTTCTGTCTGCTACCCTCGATCAATGGCAGTTGTCATTCTCCAATATGGGACAACTTCCCATTGAGTTTGTAGTCTACTTTTAGTTCACCCCAGATATTCTCATTTTCTACTTCTGTTCAACCCTTTTTCTGAATTTGTTCTTCTAGCTCTTTTAAAGAAGCACTTTCTGGGTTCCCTTTTTCCCTACTCCATATGTTACTCGATCAGTCTTTTTCCAACTGGCTCCTACCAGCATTCCACACATTTCAAAGCATCCCTCTTATGCTAGCTGTTCTTCCTCACTCTGCCTTAGACTTTACCTTTACTACATCTGTATTTCCCATCTGCCCTTCCTCTACTCAGTTGCTCCTTCCATTTCACCTATTTTTTTTTTTGATTTTACAATTACAAACATAACATTCATATAACAAATGGTTCAGCTCACTTCTGGCAGAAGATAAGAATAGTAGTCACTAGTCGTGATTCGAACCATATGGCCTGGAGAAGGCCCATACCGCACACCAGTGCGTACTTAACTTATATTTATGTGAGGTGTATTTCCAGCTGTCTGCCCAATTTGCTGAGTAGCTGCTGTTCTCTTAGCCTCGTTTGCTTTTCAGTTCTTCAACACGTCCTCCTCACAGTGTTAGTCTCTTATTTGCTATACTTATCGAGGTGGTCCAGAGCAATGGCTTTCTTCATTGCAAGGTCTGATTTTCCCTGAACACCCTTATTTCTCCTGGTACATTCCTACTTTTTCTCCATTAAATTCTCTGGGTCCCCACAGCCAGCCACCAAAGTAATAACCTCTACAAAATTACATAAGCTGTTCCTTTGTAGGGTAAACCGTACCTGAAAACTCTATTAATGAGTTCTGTTCAGAAGCCAGCTTCCACTGTGTGAGAGTAATGCCTTCCCCTGCTAGCTCCATCAGATCCTTCAGAGCTTCCTGGTCCCGCTGGCTGCAAGATGAGACACCATAATGTTGATTCAGCTTTGCTCCAGCATTGACTCGCAGCTCTTTCTCATCAGTTGTGCCTTTAACAACAACCTGGGCAACAGGATCCGATGAATAGTTCGGCGGATGTGCTTGAAGATACGCCCGTTGATCATCACATGTAACAAGTGGCAAAACGGTATTCTTCTTCTGGTTCTAAAGAGATTTCAAATGAGAAATATCTGATAAATAGAAGGTAGGGTGTGAAATTGAGTAGTGTGTAATTAGCTGTGCATTTTAAATAATTGTTTTTTGTAGTGCTACGCTTTGAGACTATGGGAAATGTGAAAAGTATCACCTAGTTTATATCAAATCTTCCAAAATTTAAAACTGGGAAATGGAAGGCAAAAACACCTACATCATTTACCTTTTAAGTGATTTCACTAGCTACGAAACTTTGGTTACAAGAACAACAAATGTAATAGAGCTGAAGGTCAATATTCAATATGGCTCCTGTTACCCTGCATGTAAGTGTGAATTTAATAACTTTTAAGGTTTTGTCTAATAAACATGTCTTTTAATGACTTTTTTTATTTTACTCCACTGACACAGTGAAGAGAATTGACTTACCTTGTTTTGTGTCCTAATCATCAACTTACTTTTTGTTTAATAATAAAACAATCATATTATGAAAACTTCTAATTGATGATATAGGATATTCTATAAAACAAACTATGTATGTACTACGAAAATACCAATTTTGAAGACTGAACACAATTACATCACAATTGTGAGAAAGTTTAAAGAGAAGTTTGCAATCTACAGCAAATAAAACTGACTGCGAAATAAAACACTGGTCCAAGGCTGCCAACTTATTTAAAAAAAAAAAAAAAAATACTTAAAAGTAAAATCTTTTGGCATTTAGTTTCAAAATACAATTTATGAGAAGATGGAGGGAGGCTCAGTGAATAAAGAATCATTCTAAAGGGAAGACTAACAAACTAAGGGTGCACTAGTAAGCCACGGGTATTTCCTCCATAAGTAACAAAACATCATGGCTAAAATCAGATATGCCATCTAGAGTTGGTTTTATATTTCAGAGCCCCTGTGATGTTCAAAACCGATAATTCCTTCTGGCTTTGAAGTGTGTTGCCTAGAGAGAAAAGGGATAATTATTTTTCAAACACATGTAGACATGAACAGCATTTTAAGCATGTGTTCCAACTACCAAGTAATTGTTTGAAACCCCAACCTGGATACCAGAGGGTGTGTGTTGCTTACTTGCCTTACTAATTTGACAGCAACTAAAATGGATATCTTTCAAGTAAAAATGTATCTCACTTCCTGCTAATGACTCAAACTACATGATTGCCAATAAGGCCCAAAATACAAGTTCCACTTGCTGCACCTAGACGACTTGGGCAGTATATCAATAATAATTTAATTTCATTTAACTATCAATAAAGATCGCTGACAGTAAGAAAACAGAGTAGATGATAACAAACATGTCAGAATCATATCTGAATGTGTTTTATGCTCCAAAGACAGCAAAATAGATTCTACTGGTTTCCGTCTTATTGATTTCAAGCTGAAAATTAGTTTCAACAATATTAGTTGCAAATACAAGGCAGGGCATGAGAGGAGATTAATCTTCCTCTCCAGTACCAAAGAAGAAAAGATGCCACATTGGTTGAAAAAAATTACCTTCATGGTGCTTCAGGTGCACTGGTGCTAATCTGCCTTTTTCACAACTGTTTGAGAATGCCTGCACCAGTTAGACTAAGAAACAATTCTCCTAACGATATTCCACTTGCTACTGCAAAATGGCGCAAGCAGGTTCGCTCCTAGCCATGTGTCATCAGTCATCCCTGCCTATTTTCTACACTTTTTTCAGTGGCATGTATGGTTGGAGCATGCGTGAAGCCTTTTTTCCTGGCTGTGGAGCAGTCATGGGTGAATGGAACGCCGCCAGTTGTGGATACTGTTATTTACCACCGTTTTTTAAGAGGTTCGAGTACTACTGCACTCTCGTGTGATAACCAAATAGTTTCTTTTGTACGCTGATCAAGAAGTAGCAAGGGGCAGAAGTCCAATGTTGATCGGGAAACAGTAATAAAAAAAAAAATTTCCCGGAAAGTAGAGGAGTGAAAATTAGGAGACACAGACCACCATTAAGTCCTACAACTTTCTGGAGTTTAGATACGACTCAAAATATACTAAAATCTAAGGGCCGTGAATCTCACGCCATCACAGATCGTGGTTGAGGCGCCAGCCCCGGCCAGCACGCAGTCGGGTACGTACCCTTGGAAAACGACAAAATATAGACGGGGTGCCCGCTGGAAACTGAAATATTGATGTTGGAGACTCCGAGTAATCTCGAGTCGAGGCCCCTCCTGCACTGCTGCAACGCGACGAAGAGCGATTGTGAGTCTCGAACCTGTTCGTGCCCTCCCAATAAGATTGGAACAGGGGGAGAAGGGGGCTTATCATATACATTACCCAGGGCACACCTGCAGCGCTTTGACGCTATCTCCGGCTGGCGGGCAACCCAGGCCGCCCGCGCCTAAAACTCATGCGCTGCGACACAATCTCTGAAGCGACGGCAGGGCTAGAGGTCGGAAAGGAATGCGACAATTGTGAAAATGGACAACGAACAGCCCAGCAGAGGCCCCAGACAACCACCTCAGGACGACCAAACAACGGGCGACCCCCACAGCAACTATATCAGACCCTGCCAGGGACGGGGCAGCGTTGCAAGCCCTGCTAAGAGGGATGCAGGAGTCCCTTAGACCCCAAACTGGACGCTCTAACACGTCCTTATAGAATCCAGCACTAAATAAAAAAACTTGGCAAGCAGACGGTCACCCCACGGAAGAGGAAAGCAGAAAATAGACAGCAGAGGATGGCGGCTAAGGGTGAGACGCTGCACCATATAGAGAAAATCCTGCAAATCACTTTAGACATTAAGATTTAGAGGCCCAATCCCAAAGAAACAATATCTGCATCCTGGAAGTAACATAATCAGTCAACACAGGCCACATGGATAAATACGTACACGAAATGTTGCTGGAGTTGTTCAGATGAGAGGCTTTCTCACGTCTCCTAGTGGTGGAGAGGGCACACAGACCCTTCGTGGCCAGGCCCCACCCCGGCATACCCACCCGCCCCGTCATTGCCGGTTTGCTGAATTTTCAAGACTGCGCCACAGCGCTTTGGCTGACATTGGAGAAGAAACAACTCACATTCAACTATAATAATAGCTCGCTATACTCGGAATTCACTGCGGCTGTCCGAGGAGGAAATTCCTGCCAGTCAAACTCCACCTCAAAGCCAACATCCAATACTCCATGCTATGTCCAGAGAAGTCTTGCGTGGCGGCACGCAACATATATTCTAGACTCCCAAGCAAGCATCCAACTCCATTAGGAAGCACCCCTGAAGCGAGAACCCAAGCCCCGGCATGAGAACCCGCCGCGATACTAAAAGGATTCCGAATAGGGATGTGCTGGCATCCCGCAAGAGGACAGTTGAGCACCTCCACCCTAGCGCCTCACCATATACGCATGTCTAGGTCTCCTCGGACGCACGGCACTGTCGCAGGCGCAGAAACCAGAACCAAAGGCGCAGAAACCAGAACCAAATCCCCAGCCCCCCAGCCGTAAAAGGTAGTTGCGAGTGATCCCGCAGGTCTACCTGGCATTCCCAACGGAATCACCCTTTTATACCTTAATGGCATTATTTTATGGCTGTTTACAATATGCTGTTGGTTAAGGTTTTTTTTTTTTGGGATGTACCGAGAATACGGATGGACTCTGTCCTGATGGGTTTGGGCCATCAAAGCGGGTGGGTTGGGCGAGGGGGTTCTAGGGGAGGGAGGGGGTGGTGTTGGGTTCTCCCTTATGTATTACGTGCACAGGATTGGCTCCAGTGTATATTCAGCGGCGAACAGGACACTGCAGACAACACTGGACTTTCCCTTATGCCTGCGCATGGCCCTGCTGACGTTTCATGGCGGCTCCCCACCCATGCCTGCAGCAGCCACTGTACATTATGGAACTATCTCTTGCCTGACCTGGGATGTTAGGGGGCTAGGTATTCATTGCAAGAAAAGACTGGTGCTTGCATCTCTACATAGACACAGTATCTCTGTTGCTTTGCTGCAGCAAACGCATTTTGGCCCACACTGGGACTCTTAATTCCCAAAGAGGTGGTCGGCATACAGTTGCATGTCCTCTTATTCAGCATATGCCCGGTGTGTTGCCATACTAATATAAAAAGGTACCCTCTTCACCATAATGGGCTCTAGCTGCGATGATCAGGGGCGGTAAGATACTCTGGGGGAGGAGGGTCCATCCCGTAACACAATTGGTAACTGCTATGGCCCAAATACTGACAAGTCAGGATTATTTGACACATTATGAAACAAGGTAATGGCTACTAGCCCTAGCTCCTACAATGAGGCGGGAACTTCAACTACACTCTTTATGACCATAAAGATAAATCTCATGCGGTCCTTAGGAGGGGCCCATTGGCTGACAAGCACCTACATGCCCTTATGGATGATCATATGTTAGTGGATATACAGAGACAGCATAACCCACAACGGCCAGATGGCACGCACTATTTACCCATGCATGGCTTGTGGTCCAGTTGCCGCTCCGCAAAGGACATTGAAATGTAGGTGACAGCAGTCCACCACTTGGAAAGCACAGTGTCAGACCATTCCTCAGTGCTGTTGGCCCTGCGGATTCCGGGGCTGGCGGGAAACAGTAGCGGTTAAATATGGATGCCCTCCTAAATAAAGTCCTCGCTGGCGAGATCCAAGTGACCATCGTTGAATACTTTGAACTAAATCTACTGTCACTGAAGAATATAGAAACCATATAGGAGGCCTTTAAGGCCACCATCCAGGGTGTCTGCATCTCCAAACTGGGTGGCATTCACAGAGACCTGAGGGCGAATTTAACTCAGCTGTTGCTTCAACTGAAGGCCTAGGAAGGGCAATTGCAACCATTACCGATCAGCTCCAGACCAGCATCCGAGAAAAACTTACAGAATACGCAGACGTGGTAGACAGAGAAGACAAATATCATGGAAGGTATGCTTGGGGCCGTGCCTTTGGGGAGAGGGGCAGCCGGGGTGTTCACTTGTCAGCTTTATTATACATCCATGGGCGGCGAACACTATGACATCTATTATAGACAAAGAGGGTATGAAACACCACACCCAAAATCCTGCGTGCGCTCCACTCATACTACTTGGAGGTCTACTCCTCTTGGTCCCACAACTCCTGAACATGTTTGAGGAGACTCACATATGCCAGAAACTCCCCCTTCCCTACAGGAGGTCATCCTAGTGATCCTCCTGAAACTAGGTAAGAAAGCACGATACTGTGACTCATACCATTCATTGTCTCTCCAAAACTGCAAAAACAACAGCTCAATGGGGAGAAGACTGAGGTGTTAATCTTAGGGAAGAAAAAAGAGCTTTGGGGTCCCCAACACTGGCCCCCTGAATTGGGTGCTCTCCCCCAGCCTACCAAACAAGCCCGCAATCTGGGTTTTATTATCGATGACCACCTCTCGATGAGACCTCAAGCAACAAAGGTGGCTGCGACCTGATTTGTCATCCTCAAATGGCTTAGGAAAATCTTGTGGATGCTGCCGGACTCCACAAAAAGAACTGTAGTCCAGGCCTTGGTCACTTCTCGCCTGGACTACGGCAACATCCTCTTTTTAGGAGCAAACAAGGATGTTATTAGCAAATTACAAGTTGTGCAAAACGCTGCTGCTCGCTTGCTCTGCCGGATCCCTAAAACAACCTCCGCTTCGAGCTCTTTGCGCGAACTCCATTGGCTGAAAGTGGAAAACCGCATCAAATTCAAAACTCTGACTTATATGTTTAAGATCAAAACAGGCAAGGCCCCCCAATACTTGAATTCCATTGTTAAACCTTATGTCCCCTCTCGTCCTCTCCATTCAGCCAACCATGTAAAATTCTCAGTCCCGAGGCACCGACTGGCCAGGATGGGTGGCCAATCTTTCTCCTACTTGGGCCCCACCCTGTGGAATTTCCTTCCTCTGTTATTAAGGAAAGAGACCAGCCTTGCTCATTTTCGCAGAACTTTGAAAACCTGGCTATTCAATCAATAGGTCTTTTTACCTCTCTTTTGGTACCTTCAGGTGGCGCCGGGAAAACCTTGGGTAGCTGTCCGCCTTACAAAAGCAAAATAATAATAATGTAATGGTTCCCCGTCCTGGCCGGACTCCGAGAACCCATCCAACATGGCGGATCACGGGAGCAAAACATGAAGTGGGCTGAGCGGTCCAGACGCTCAGCCCAGAACACACAGGCCAGTCACGAGTCCCGGAGGAGGGGCTAAAAACGCGGTAGTCGTGTTACGTGGGGAACCGGGGAGAAAGGCAGAAGAGACGCGGAGGACAGCGCGGACCCAGGACCAGCAGAGGAAAGCCCTGAACCCATACGCCCAAAGAAGGAGGGATCACCCCGACGGCGGGACCTGCCGAGACATGAGGAGGAGACCCACAAGGACGATCGTCTGGGAGCAGTGCCCTCGAGTCCGGTACTCCAGCAGGGGAAGCGGAGGCTGCGACTCCCCTCCCCCCAGCCCAGGAGGGTCGTGGGTCCAGGCAAGTGCCGTGCTTCTTTTTAATTAGGAGTTGGTGTGAGGGAATACGGGGCACAGCACGATAATACCACCTCCCCCTTCCCTCACTTAGGCACCACACTGATAGGAATAGGTGACGGTAGCACTAACCCCTTCCAGCGTCCCAAACCCCAGGAGAGAGACCTGACACTTCTTTTTTTTTTTGTTGCTTTTCCGGTTCCCCATCCAAGGAGACGGACTCCCTCAACCCACAGGCGAACAGATGTGGAGCCCCAATGGCCAAGGACAGCCAGAAGGATCAGGAAGGACTCCCTTTCAACCCCCACAGAGACACCCAAGGACATGCCTCCTCCAGTTGTTTAAATCCCTCTTTTCTCTTTTGTTATGATCTCCATTCCCCCTTTTAGAGGAGACAAATCCTCTGTGCAGTAAAGCCCAGGGAAAGTTGGGAATAATAGGGAAAGAGAACCTAACAAATAAAAGGACTTAGTACACCTACCACAAGCATTCTGTGTATTACTCAGGGGTCCGAGGGACAATCAAACACGTCCAGAGAGGGGCACGAGTGCAAGTGGTGTCAGAAGTGGGATAACATGTCTATACAAGTATGACACAACCCATTACTATGGAATCTGTAGTGACGCAGCTGGCAGAGGGCCGACACCTTCAGCTCCTCTTTGAGGAACAGACAAAGATAGCCCAACAAGAACGGGAAGTCCTACAACAAGCCCTAAGAGACCAGGCCTCCCTAATGACTACCAACCAACAGGTCCAGGATACAGCTATCCTGAGGTTGACAGATGCCATAACGAATGCCCGGGTACACCCCAACGTGCCTAACTCTGTACTCCAGAAGTTCCAGGAGGGGGATGACCCTGATTACTTCTTTATCAACTTTGAGAGAGTTGCAACCACCGCAGCTTGGCCCCAAGAGAGATGGGGGCAGTACGTCGCTCCTTTACTGTCCGGGACACTGCAAGCCGCATACCAGGCTGCCAATCCTGATGGAACAACCCCCTTCAACGAATTGAAGAGAGCCATCCTGGAGCGACTTGGTTGCGATCGGGAGTACTATTGCAGCAGGTTCCGCAAACAAAAGTGGTCCACCGGGGACGATCCTAGAGCCTTATACTATAGGATAAGGGACCTATGGAACCGATGGTTGCAACCAGCTTCCTCCACTATGGAGGATGTAACAGAACAAGTGTACCTGGAACAGTACCTGGAGGCCCTTCCCCTTTCTACCCGCTCTTGGGTCAAACAACACCCCCACTTAACGATCCCCCTGGCCGTAGATTTGGCATGCGCCTTCCATAGGAGCCCTGATTTTAAGACACACACACGACACCCTTTTCCTAACCTCAAACCTTCTGTCAGGGGCCCGAGGGCAATACCCTACCTCTCATAAAGCCCATGCCCCGACCAGTACAGGGAGTACCAACACTACAGGGACCACAATGCTTCCACTGTGCTGAATGGGGGCATATAGCCAGGCACTGCCCAGCACGAACCCCAGGAACCTATGGAGGTCAGGTATACAAGGGGACATGTGCTGATCGCAGGTTAAAGCCACTCCAGATATAGGAAATCCATACACGTGAATGGTAAACCAGTGGTAGCTTTCATGGACACGGGGTGTCACCATACCGTTGTTAGCAAGGATCTTGTCCATGACTCCCAAATCCTAAGGAAAGAGTATGTTCAGGTCACCTGTGTACACGGGGAGCAGAAAATGTACCCCCTCGCTGAGGTCCTACTTGACATAGACGGGGAACCCCAGCTCAGGAAAGTAGGGGTCATGTCCTGTCCCCGAGTTTGTCCTTTTGGGTACCGACCTCCAACACTTCCAAACATATCTCACCACCCTCTTATCTCAACCCTCCTTGGTAGGGTGGTTGGACCAGGCCCCGTTTTCTCATGAGCACATTGAAGGACTCAAACCCAGAACTCCAAAAACACGCAGAGAGAAAAGAGAAGAGCTGAGTGCATATTCGAGGGCCCATAGCGCTCTACCGTCTTCTCTTCTTTTCTCCACAGAAACACCCCAGTCCCCTGGTCAAAATTTCCGAGCTGCACAGAGAGACGACGGCACGCTGAAAAACGCCTGGGAACAAATCCAAGAGCATCACCCTGAAAAGGTAGGCCCGCTGTTTTGTGTGAAAAGGGGTTTGTTGTACAGAGTGTCCCGGGAAGCAAGACGCAAGAAAGAACAGCTGTTGGTCCCAAGGGTGTTCAGAGAGCAGGTATTAGACCTAGCCCACAGCCGGACAGGTGGGGGGGGGGGGCACTATGGGAAAGAACACACCCTGCAGTATCTACTGGATAAATTCTACTGGCCTGGGGTCTACAGGGAGGTAGCCAGGTACTGTGCCCTGTGTCAGAGATGCCAGTTGGTCAACAAACCCGTTCTTCCCAAGGCTCCACTGCACCCACTCCCGATCATTGACGTACCCTTCCAAAGAGTAGGAATGGACCTAGTAGGGCCCCTCCTTACCTCCTCCCGAGGCCATCAATACCTGCTTGTACTAGTCGACTATGCAACACGGTACCCAGAGGCAGTCCCCCTGACTAGCATAACCACTACGGCTGTAGCCCAGGCAATGGTCTCCTCCTTCTCTCGGGTAGGCTTCCCCCGTGAACTGCTTGCGGATCAGGGAACCCCGTTTGTCTCCCGCCTGATGAAGCAGATATGCGAGCTATTGGGCATCAAACAGATACAGACCGCAGTATACCACCCCCAAACCGACGGATTGGTAGAACGGTATAACAAAACCATAAAGACCATGTTAAAGAAAGTCATCAATAAAGCGGGTAGAGACTGGGATAAACAGCTCCCCCTAGTGCTATTCGCTATCTGAACACATGCCAAGAAGTCTACCAGCTTTCCCCCGTTTGAGTTGTTATTCGGAAGACAACCCTGTACCCTCCTCGACATGGCAGTAGAACAATGGGAAGAGGAGGAGGATGAAAGCAAACCACTCCTACAGTATAGAAAGGGGTTACGAGACGCCCTAGCCTCTCTATGGGAGGAGGTCCGTGTAATCATGGAAAAAGCGCAGGCTACAACAAAAGTAGAACTATGATAAGGGCACCAAACTTAGAGAGTTTAAGGTGGGAGACCGAGTGCTGATCCTTCTTCCCAGTTCTGATAGGAAGTTGTTGGCAACCTGGCAAGGCCCCTACAAAATACTGAGTAGAATCATCCCTGTCTCTTATCGAGTGGCCGTCCCCCACAAGACCCAGAAAGGGCAGACCTATCACATAAACCTACTAAAGGCCTGGGAGGAACCTCAACGGTCATCTTCGGATGCAGACTCATCAGTGTTACACGTATCCCTCACCCAACCCCTGGACTTTCCCCTAGCACCCCCGGCAACCACAGAGACAGAACCCGTACGTCTAGGTGACCAACTCTCCCTTACCCAAGTGCAGCAAATGCAGGATTTATGTGGCGAGTACTCAAGACACATTGTCAGGAACACCAGGACGAACGGTCTTAGTAGAACATAACATAAACACCGAGGGGGCCGATCCGATTAAGTTGAAACCATATCGCATACCAGACGCGCAAAGACAAGCCGTGGACAAAGAAGTCCAAGACATGTTGAAGGCTGATATCATCGAGCCCTCACACAGCCCCTGGTCCTCCCCAGTCGTGCTCAAACCAGACGGGAGCATACGGGGAAGCAAAGATCATGTCTACGATCGATCTTACAAAGGGGTATTGGCAAATACCCCTTTCCAAAAGTGACAAAGAAAAGACGGCCTTCTCAACTCCATCGAGTCTCTACCACTTCAAGGGCATTCACGGTGTACCGGCCACCTTTCAGAGGTTAATGGATGTCCTCCTGAGAGAACACCATACGTACGCCATGGCCTATCTAGACGATATAGTCGTCCACAGTCCAGACTGGGAAACCCACCTTACACACCTGCGGGCGGTTTTAGACACCCTGAGGAAAGCCGGTCTCACTGTTAACCCCAAAAACACAACCTTTCGAATGGAGCGTATTGAATACCTCGGATACAGTATCCAGGCCAGAAAGATCAGGCCACAGTTGAATAAACTCGAGGCCATCACCCGCATTCCCCGCCCAATCAATAGAAAGGACGTCCAATCATTCCTAGGGGTGGTGGGTTATTATAGGAGATTTATCCCCTGTTTTTCTGACATAGCCTCCCCCCTTACTGACCTTCTGACTAAACCCACGGCAGGAAAGCCCTTCCAATGATCACAACCACAAGAACGTAGCTTCTACCCAGCTTAAAAACATGCTGTGTAATGCTCCGGTTCTTACCTGTCCTGACCACACCAAAACATTTGTCCTATAGACCGACGCGTCAGCGAGGGGTCTCGGAGCTGTCCTATCCCAGCCAGAGTGAGCTGCGTCCTATCCTAGCACGTGCGCAGCCGCCATCTATCTTTCACAGGCCATTAGCACCATTCGGCCGCACGTCTTTCGCTTTGATCGCGATCGCAAACACTTACAATACAGCCGTTTGTCTGTCGTCCGTCCACCCCTCTTTCTACGTGCCCTTTAATCTTCTTTTGTGTGTGCCTCAACTCACGCTTCTCTTGATCGTGATCACTTTCACGGGCCACGCGTCCGTGTCACTTTCACACGTCTCCTTGACTTATCTTTTCTCCTGCTCAGCCTTTCCCTCTCTCTTTCTAGCCCTCCTCCTTCCCCCACACCTCCCAAGTCTTTCCTCTCCTCTCTCTCTCTCCAGAAGTTTGCTCAAGTGCTGGCTGTTCCAAGCCCTGGCCTTGGAGCCCTGTAGTGGAAGAACTTTCTGTTGTGCGGGCCCTCCTCTCAGCTTTTCCGTGCCTCTTGCCGACCCCTCCCGTCCCACTGCCTTTCATTCCTTCGCCCAGAGACGATGAATGACTCAGTGGGAGGGGCGACTACTCGCATTCGAGTTTTCAGTCACAGACCAGCTTCTGTGTGTGTTAAGAGTATTATGTTTTGTAGGTTTCATATTTTATGTGTGTTGTTCTGTATTTTCTGTCGCCGTGAATGATTGATTGTAGGCGCTACCTTTGTATAGGTATATATTCTCTGTTAGTGTGTTTAGTTTTTATGAGCCTGCCTGCCTGTAGATTTACCTTATGACACTATCTATTTATTTGTGGTTTTATGTAGCTTGGAACCTGTTATAGAAGATATGATAGCGCTTTACATACAGAAAAAGCAGAGGAAGTTAAGGATGTTACAAGACAGTGTGTCCAGGCATCCAATAAATAAGTATAAGGGGTATTTAGGTGCTATACAACAAAATCTTGTTGAGTCTTTTAAAACAAGAGACAGAGGTACAAGAAGGGGAATACACTCTTAAGTCTAGCTGTATACGGAGTAGGTAGGCAAGCACTGCTTAGACGCTAAGGGTAGAGATGCATACAGGCCATGCAAAAAGAGGAAGTAACAAGCATTGGCATAGCCAATAGGTCTAGCTTTTGGGACCTTCTAAGTATTTAGTTATCCAGCACAATATTCTTGGGGCAACAACAACTGTTGCATGGCTAAACACTTAAAAGGTCCCAAAGGCGAGACCTATTGGCTATGCCAATGCTTGTTTATTTAGGAGTTGGTGGGAGGGAATACGGAGCACAACACGATAATACCACCTCCCCCTTTCCTCACTTAGGCACCACACAGATAGGAATAGGTGACGGTAGCACTAACCCCTTTCAGCGTCCCAAACCCCAGGAGAGAGACCTGACACTTCTTTTTTTTGTTGTTGCTTTTTTGGTTCCCCATCCAAGGAGACGGACCCCCTCCACCCACTGTCGAACAGACATGGAGCCCCAACGGCCAAGGACAGCCAGAAGGATCAGGAAGGACTCCTTTTCAACCCCCACAGAGACTCCCAAGGACATGCCTCCTTCAGTTGTTTAAATCCTTCTTTTCTCTTTTGTTATTATCTCCATTCCCCCTTTTAGAGGAGACGAATCCTCTGTGCAGTAAAGCCCAGGGAAAGCTGGGACTAATAGGGAAAGAGAACCTAACAAATAAAAAAACTTAGTACTCCTACCACAAGCCTTCTGTGTATTACTCAGGGGTCAGAGGGACAATCAAACATGTCCAGAGAGGGGTACGAGTGCAAATAATAATAACATACGGGCTAAGCTAATTGTAAATAGGAAAATCTTCTCCTTCCTAACATGATTAGGCCAGAGCAATCTGGGTACATCCAGGGCGTCTCCACCAAACACAATATTTGCACAGTCTTTTTCCTAATTCAAGACCTCTACCCAGAGCTTGATGCGGTAGCAGTGTTCCTGGATACCTCTTCGGCATTTGATTAATTGTAATAGGGGCACTTCCTACCCTATCCTTTCAATAATGGGCATACTAGGAACTTTCATGGTTTGGATTCAGCTGCTTTATAACTCGAGTACCACGTGAATATGATTTAATGACTATCTCGCAGACCCCCTTGTGATTTCTAGAGCCCCCTCTCACAGATCCTATTTGCCATGGCTCTGGAACCCCTGGAGACTAAATTACATCAACACTACCCTGAACATGCGTTTCGCTACACAATGCACTCTATGTTGATATCGCGATATGCGGATGACATGACCCTATATTTGCGGAACCGTGGCACAAGCCTTAATGCGATTCTAAGAGAGTACACCCGATTTTGTCTGCTGTCAGGGGTTACAATTAATTAGGACAAATCCTTAATCTTTACCCTGACAGACGGGGCGCAACGCTTCACTCCAGACTTCCCATTGCAGTGGTTGATAGGGAAGCGATATACCTAGGTGTGTGGGTTAGCCAGGACATGGACATGGTAATTCGAGACAACTATGGCTGAACGCTCATCGAGATCACACACCTGGTGTCCAAATGGATTACTCTCAGACTAACACTGGCTGGTAGAATAGGACTCACAGAAATGGTGCGGCTGCCCAAACTAATCTACCTAGTCATTAATATCTCATTACCACTCACTAGATGTTTTTTCTGTCATATATGCTCCCAGTTCATCAAGCTAACCTGGGCCAACAAGCAGCCATGTATAGGGAGGGGTAGGGTGGCGGGAGGAGAGAGGTGTTTGAAGCTCCGGACCCATAGTAGTACTACCTCTGCACCCAAGCACATTTTGCACATTACTGGTACAGCCTGAGAACCTTCATAGCACATGTGGCAATTGAGATTGATGAAATATCACCCACATCGCTAAGAACACTCATCGGTGGTGCACCCACACAATATTCACTGAATATGTCCACAGTGTACTGCACACTAATGGCATGGGACTGAGCTAGGCCAACACGCAGGCTTACAGGTGCTATACTACCATTCCCTCCCACTCCGCCATCATCTACGAATTCCGGCCATACATGAACCGATGGTGTTATCCCAGTTGCTCAGCAAGGGCATGGTGAAATGGGGAGACCTATGCGTCTATAAGACATTCCTGAGTCAGGATGAGTTCATCAATGCCACGAAGCGCAACCCCTTGCATATTTCCATATATTACAGACTAAAGAGTGTCCTGGGGTCATTGGTAATAGTTCCCTGCGGAGCCAGTGCCCAGCAGGGCACTGGTCACACTTCTTGCAGCCACATCAATGACACAATTGATTTACAAGTTATATAGAGCAGCGCTTGGCGATGCACCAGCGCCAGATCATTCTGCACTCATTAAATGGGAGGAGGAAATGGGCCTTGAGATACCAGTGAAAATGTTGGTGGTCCGCATGATATCCCAGAGCTGCAGGTTCTGTATTATTCACTACAAAATATTACAACAGGCCTATCGCACCCCCATATGCCTCCACAGATACGGGACGACGCAAACTGTGTTAGATATGGCGTGAAGACGCTAACTGTCAACATCTGGTGTGGTCCTGTACTGCTATCTATGCCTAATGAGAGGAGGTTCTGACTGCACTCTCCACCATGG